>NC_053037.3:224340459-225569542 GCF_002575655.3 Aegilops tauschii subsp. strangulata | reverse complement strand
TCGTTGACCGTGAGAGCTTATGATGGGCTAAGTTGGGACACCCCTGCAGGGTATTATCTTTCGAAAGCCGTGCCCGCGGTTATGAGGCAGATGGGAATTTGTTAATGTCCGGTTGTAGAGAACTTGTCACTTGACTTAATTAAAATACATCAGCCGCGTGTGTAGCCGTGATGGTCTCTTCTCGGCGGAGTCCGGGAAGTGAACACGGTTTGAGTTATGAATGACGTAAGTAGGAGTTTAGGATCACTTCTTGGTCATTACTAGTTGACGACCGTTCCGTTGCTTCTCTTCTCGCTCTCTTTTGCGTATGTTAGCCACCATATATGCTTAGTGCCTGCTGCAGCTCCACCTCATTACACCATCCGTTCCTATAAGCTTAAATAGTCTTGATCTCGCGGGTGTGAGATTGCTGAGTCCTCGTGACTCACAGATTCTACCAAAACAGTTGCAGGTGCCGACGATGCCATTGCAGATGATGGGATCGACCTCAAGTGGGAGTTCGACGAGGAACGTGGTCGTTACTATGTGTCTTTTCCTGATGATCATTAGTGGAGCCCAGTTGGGACGATCGGGGATCTAGCATTTGGGGTTATCTTATTTTCATTTGGATCTTGACCGTAGTCGGTCGATGTGTGTATTTTGGATGATGTATGAATTATATTTATGTATTGTGTGAAGTGGCGATTGTAAGCCAACTCTTGTTATCCCATTCTTGTTCTTTACATGGGATTGTGTGAAGATGACCCTTCTTGCGACAAAACCACAATGCGGTTATGCCTCTAAGTCGTGCCTCGACACGTGGGAGATATAGCCGCATCGGGGGCGTTACAGAAAGGCAGCTAGAGCAAAAGCTACTGCAAGCACATGAGAAAATATATGGGCCTGTGGACAATTCCAAGGTCGCCGCAACTATCAAGAAATTGTTGTCGAAAGAAACTATGAAGGAGGAAGCTATCAACGACAGCGAAAATATGAGTGACGACGGTAATGAAACAAGTGATAGTGACGAAGACGCAGAGCCTTCACCAAAGAGGATGCGCACGAACAAAGATGTTGGGCAAGGCAAGATCTTCAAGAAAAGATGCAAAAAATGTAACAAGGTCGAAGGGCACAACACTCGTACGTGCGATGTAGTCAGAATAGGCAATGAGATTCTAGAAATGACAGAGTAGATGGTTCAACAGTAACAGGACGGGGCAAGTAATAGAAAGCACAATACAATGTCTTGGAAGCTTGCAGGGGCAAAAGGAGGTCAGTAGCCAACCAGACGGAGCAGCTGGCTCAAAAACTGAAAAAAATACATAGATACACATGTGAAACATATATATATATATATATAGCACTTGAAAAAACATTCAAATTATGGTATGCTGGTTACACCCCCTATATATTTTGCAAAAACATGTCATTTTTTGCATGTCAAACTATTCCACTCTGTTACAATTTCAGAATTATGCAATTAGCTTCCCCCTCCCCTCTCCTTTCTCATCATGATTTTTTTAAAGGTCCAGTTAGCATGAGTGTGTTCCTGCGGTTAGCATGTACAAATCCTCAAGAAAATAAATTCCTTACAAGCTTGCATGGCTACAGTTATCATGCATAAAACTAATCGTAAAAATAGGCTTCAGTTAGCTCCCGTAAAATAATGCAGTTAACTTCATGCAGTCAGTGCAATTAACTGGTAGTCCTCCTGACTACTAGTTTAGTTGCTAAAAAGCATTTAGTAGAAGGAAAAAAATGCAGTTAATTTCCTCCACGACATGAAGTTACCATCTTCAGATAGTGCAGTTAACTACCTCCACGATAGGCAAGTTAACTTCACTGTACAATTGCCTTTTTGTTACTCCACGACATGAAGTTACCATCTTGAGACAGTGCAGTTAGCTTCATAAATGTGATTTGTTTTTTTGTCTCCTACAATTACGTTTGGTTATATAATAAATCTTGCAGTTAGCATGCTGTAACTACGTCCGTTAGCATCCTCTATGGCAGTTAACTTCATGCATTCGTGCACCTAGTTTCTTAAAATAAAATAAAAAAGAAGTTACCATTTGAAAACAGTGCAGTTAACTTCCTCCTTTAAAGGAAGTTACCATCTTTAGACAGTGCAGTTAACTTCACTTTGTGATTAGCTTATTTGCTAGTCCACGGCGTGAAGTTAGCATCTTGAGACAGTGAAGTTATATTGCAGTTTGCCTCCTACACAATTACGTTTGGCTATATAACAAATATTGCAGTTAGCATGCTGTAACTACATCCGTTAGCTTCCTATGTGGCACTTAACTTCACGCACTCGTGCACCTAGTTTTCTTTAAAAAAATAAAATAAAAAGTAAGGTACCATTTGAACAGTGCAGTTAACTTCATCCTTTACGGGAAGTTACCATCTTTAGACAGTGCAGTTAGCTCCACTATGTGATAGGCTTTTTTATCCCATACACAATTACACTTGACTATACGATAATCTTGCAGTTAGCATGCTATAACTATGTCCGTTACCTTCCTCCTACAAATAGAAAAATGGTTATTTTCACAACTCCCAAAAATTTGGGCCCCCTACAAACAGACTTCCTCCCGACTAGTAGTTAACTTGCTGGGAAACATTTAGTAGAAATCGAATAAAAATGTGCTGTCAAGTATAGTTAACTTCCTCCACGACATGAAGTTACCATCTTGAAAATAGTGCAGTTAACTTCAATGTGTGATTTGCTTTTTGTCTTTGTAGTTAGCAAAGCTGTAACTATAGCCGTTTACAGCATCCTCAATAGCAGCTAACTTGATGCACGAATGTAAACTACCCATCGGAGCAAAGGCTTGCACGTGCATAATGATGCAATTAGCATGCTTCCTACAAATACAGCAAACTGACAAAACAATCATAAACACATCGACACATTCATCTACTTGCACCGCTGTCCTGCGATTCCGCTTGTAACAACTTAGCAATGTTAGCCATCTCCCCCGGCCACTGGTCGCGTCGAACCTCATTATTATGGTGAAAAAGAACATAAAAAAGGCAGTCGGCCTTCTAATAGACAGAATGTGGCTGCATAAAAACAAGATTGTTGTATCATTTAGCATTTTACTATATCTCATAATAAGAAATGGAAATCAAGACAAAAACATGAAAAAAACACAGTTAATTGAAATAATAGAAATGATCCAGCAAAAATTACATCACACTTCTTCACTTCCTCTACTAGCTTGGTGCGATCATACAGATAAGCAGCTTTTAACATGTAAAAGCCGCATACGTTAACGCCTTGCTCTGGCATTTTTGCATAGCTACATCTCTCTGCCAGATGATCCCAACGGGGCTGCCTTGAAGAGTTGTATGCAGCTTCGCCATACACCTCCTTCATCAACAACGACATCCTGGACATCTGTGCGAAACAGAAAAATTTGAGACTTGCAAATACTTTAAAGAACAGCACGCACGTGGAACGTAAAAAGGAAAAACAGTGGAAAAAAGACCACTTACGATTTTGACACGTTCTCCATGGAATCTGTTCCTTGAAAGGTTACGCCCAGTGTATCTCCACGAGTCATGGATATTGAGGGACTCACGATACTTGTTCATAGTATACAGTGTGAAATGATTCCGATTCCAAGATGGGAGCATGATTTGTCAACATGCGAATTAGACGACGAAAGAGCCTAGGAAGTTAGCTACAATTGTCTCAGCAGTTTAGATGACCACACTACAAAAAAGGTAACTTGGCGACAAAAGCGACATGCAGTAACCAGGTTTGCAGCGAGCAGGTTCTCTTTAATGTATAACTTGAACTTCTGAGCAGCAAGTTTAACATTGAAGGGCGGCCACGGGACCTCCTGCCCATCTTCATCTACTGGCCGATGGTATGGATCAATTTCCAGAAGATACTAGCAAAAATAACGAACACATGATGAGAATTTACGATGATCCGTGAGCGGGCAGGGCGTGGTGCGGTGGCTAAGCCGAAAATGAACATAGAAAAAACAAAAAGAACGATTCATAATAAATCATCGAACATTTATCACATACGGGCTGAGAAACACCCTATCTCCGGATTTATACACATGACTGCACTCATGGCTTCCCTTCCAATAGCTGATCACAACATCCATCAACTCAGTATCAGTGCAGCCAGCGGGACCAAAGCAGGTAACCAGATATTTAGCATCAACTATAAATTCATTGCCAGTTGGAGCAGCGAACAGAGGCACCCTATGGGCACAAAAACAAATATGAAAAAAGATCCATGAAGTAGCACAAAAAAAACGAAAAAAGAATTTTGAAAAAAAACTTGGACTCACTGTGGATACTTGTCAAGAAACTCCTTGCTAAGTATTAGGTCCAAAATTTGTTTTGCAACAGCCGCGAATGGAAACTTGAATGGCTTGAGCGCGCACACACGCATTCTCAGCCTAGTTGATAGAGCATCTGGCCTTTTATTAGACACTACCAGTGGCTCCTCCACTGATTTGCTCCTGGTGAACACTGTTCTCTCACCACGCAAAACAAAATCATCATCATCACTCAGAACAAGAGGTGACTTCACTGCCACTTTAATAGGACTAGCAACTTTGGGCGGCAAACACTTTTTAGGTGCCGGAGGCATAAAAGAATCATCATCACTCTGCACACCATGATCCACGGCCTTCGGGGCAGCACAAGTCACCCCCTTTGATTTTGATTCCACACCACCATTCTTTACTTTAATATCTTGAACTGACTTCAATATGTCATCATCCGATATTACCTGAATTTCCGGCGTCTCACACTGGCTCTCGAACAAGCTAAATTTAGGCTCGTCTAGCACTAGATCTGCAACACAAAAACCACAAAAAAAGGGCACACGGGGAAGACAGTTGAGCGCGGGAACAAAAAATATAGAAAGGGGCCTTGTGCTGAGAATAAAATAGGACGGCCACTACAAAAATAAAAAATATATTCAAACCAACAAAAAGCAAACAAAAAAGAAAGGGCAATACCTCCAGAATAACCCCGCAAGTAATCCACCTGTACAGGGTTTGAACCCTCACCATATATATATATATATATATATATCTTTTTGAGAAAGCGCAGCATAACTCTCACCATCATATGTCTCGAGCAGTTCATTCATGAAAAAACAGCAGTCGGTGCTGTATCAAATAATTATTAAACCATTATCAGCATACACACAGGAGAAAAAGTCAGGATTTGCAAGTTAGTTCAGTACAGCTGTGCGGTTACCAGCTATATCAACATGTTATGTGACAGTTGGCTTGAAAAGATACATGAAAAAATAGTTCAAGAATAACAGGTGAATATAAAAAAAATATGATGACCACGGATATAAAACACATGTACGAAGTTAGGTCAATGAATGCGCATGGATAGACCATGCATGAAGGATATAAATGATAACAGCATTATCTAAGATCTTTCAGTTCACTTATAATACTTGCCCAGTTAGTTCACACAGACCTAATTTACAGACATGGGAAAAATGAGCATATAAATAACACAATTATGGCAGTTAGGTTTAATCCGGTTGAGCAGATTCCACAAAAGTTAAAAAGACAACAAAACAAAAAAGAGTAGAAACGATAATTCTAATCGTCAGTTAGATTTAAAATTAGATAAAACACGAGCTATGCAAAAAAGAAGAAGCAAAAAGATGTATTACGGGTTTTCCTGCTAGGGCACAATGGCGTGGTGCAAACGGAAATGGTCAATGTTTACCAGATCCAACTTCTTCTTCTTGCGATCAGACGAGCCATTCCTCCAAAGCTGCTTAATGTTCTTCACCATCCTATTTATGACCCTTATGCCACTCTCACTACCGGGGAGGTGCCAAGATCAAGCAGCTCAAAACGACGATACTTGATGTTTAACACAACAACACAATAGTGCCCCGCACCTTCCCTGGTATCTGGAGGATCAAAGACACCAAAGAGTACAATGTATTTCTTATCCAGCGGTTCATCGGCATAGGCAGAGAAAAAACTGATTAATTGCCTATTATCAAAGGACCCCATCCAGATAGATTGCTGCAAATGAAGAAACATCTCTGTTAACTATAAAAGCTCATGAAAAAACAAGAAAAAAACATGAACACTATAATAATGTATATAAGATCTTACCGAAATATGAAATGGAGCCACCATCTTAGAAGAATTTTGGTATTTCGAATGAAGAAGACAAATTCCTACAACAGCAACCGTAGTGTACAGCACCTCATCAACCTGCTTGACAGTTGCTTTGCAAAACTCATTCTCAAACAGCACCTCATCCCTAGTATTGAAAAAACAACACGAAAAACTTTTACCAAAGGAAAAAAAGAAAAATGTTGGCAACAAATCAGAAACGGGGGAAGGACGAACCACAAGGATGTTGGTACATACTTTTTATTATTGTCCTTCCTTAACCTCATAACAGCAAAGTATAAGTCCTTCATGCGTTGCACCGCTTCCGGTGTGGCCGGGGTTTGCGTAAAACTAGAGACTATTAAAGGGCAAAAAAGTTTGGCAGTTAGCAAAATGATACTAAACAGTTAATAAAAAGGAAAAAAGCAAACAACCCATACACCAAGAAGCAGCAAGAAAATCACTACCTATCTCATTTATTGACACTCCCAAGTCATCACTATTTGTCTCCTCGGAAGCGCCATCAGCACCAACTTCGTCAACGTTGGGTTCAACTTCAGGCTGGGGCTCAGCACTATAATTACCGCGCAATGCGGCTTTTGAAATTATATCTTTCAACTTCGCAGCTAACCCCTCGAGAACTTGTACAGGATTCCCAGAAAGTGTCGCAGGAGCAGATGCACCACCATCAACATTTGATTTATCTATCACATGAGACACATTTAAACCACCTGCGTCCTCGGGGTCTGCTACACTAGCATGAGCATCACTGCCTGGCTGGGTGTCCACAACTGCAGCATCCTTTCGAAATTCAGAAACAACAGCAGGCTTCGCGTCCTTGTTCGATGCACGTGCTCCGTCAACAACATGCACTTCGCACACCGAAATAGAAAATAGATCACCTCCGGCTCCAATGCTTTCAGGCATAGGTGTATCCCTCAGCACTTGTTTTCCTTCACAACTTGCTGCATGATTGACACCATCACCAACGCCATCCATGACAACCACACCCGCACAAGCACCTTCAGGCGCCTGTCTAGCATCAAGCAAACATGAACCACAATCAACAATGTCAGGGAAAAAATGGCTTGAATCATCTGAAGCGTGGTCTTTAACTTCTAAACCACCTTCAATAGTAACTGACACGCCGCCTTGGCAATCAAACCCAACTTGCTTCCCTTCAGAAATGTAAACACTACCAACATGGAATTGCTGCCCAAGCTCTGGCTCATTAGATTTGTCGCAATCACCTTGGGCTACAGGCTAGTGTGACGCCCGGATAATTAAGCTACAGTAATTCTTTGCTAACGATGCCACGTCATCACTGTTACTGTTGCTAATCTCGCATAGATTCAAATCGGTTCAAATTCAAATTTAAATTAAAGTCGAAAATAAAAGTTTTCAAATGTCAAAACTAAAATGTTCAAATATTCTACAAATTCACCTGATCATTGTAATTTTGAATCCATCCTCATTTTTATTCTCATTTGAAAGGCCCCTGGAATTTAATATGGTGGTTCAGCAGCAATTAAATTGATGTTTTGAATTTCTAAAAATAGTTGAACACTCCCAAATGCTTTGGAACTTTTTGTACCAACACAGGTTATTGCCCTGTATTTTTGTGCCAAACTTTGTATCAAACAAAACTCTTTTAGTAGCTCAAATAAAATGCAAAGTGGTAAAGAAATAAATAAAACATAAAAAAGGTAAAAGGCCTATTTTACTGGGCACTATGGCCCGTCTAGCAAACAGGTCGGCCCGGGCGATTGCCTCCCCCGCTCCTTGTTCATGGGGGATCGTGGGCACCGTCGATGCCCGCCACGGCACCGACCGGCGCCGTGGCGGCCATCCGGCGGCTACCCCGGCGACCTCCCCTCGCCTACTTATACCGGCGGCGCCGCCCACCCCCCTGGAACCCTAACCCTCACCCTCTTCCCTCTCCCAAATCCACTCCACCCTTTCCGCTCGCTCTCCTCCTTGATCTGGGGATGCCCCCATATGCTACCGTCGCAGCCGCCTTCGTCGATTCCCCCGCCACCGCGCTCGTGCCCGATCTCGTCGCCGTCCTCAATCGCCTTCCCGTCGTCCTCATGTCCTCCCCGGGCCGTCTACGCCGAGGCATGAGGACCCGGACGCCCCCACGACACCGCCCCGAGCTTAACTTCTTCCTCGGGCCGCCGCCCGTCGTCTCGTCTCCGGCCGCTTCGACGCCTCCCCGACCCCTCCTCGAGCTCGTTTTGCTCGACTACAGGGCCCGGTGAGATCCCCTCGCCCGTTCCCTTGTGTTTCCTCCCTGTTTCCCTAGTTCCTCATTGCAGTATTTGTTGCCGCTGCTCCATTGCTGTTGCTGCTCCTAGTCGAGCCCCGTGCTCGCCCCGCCACGACCTCACGCGCGCTCACCAGTGCATCGCCGCGCCCGTGCTGTCCTACGCCGCGCGAGCTCCGTCCGAGCTCGTGGTCAGCCTGACCGCTGGCACGCGCGTAGCCCGTCCCGCTGCTGTTGGACATGCTACTGCTGCTTGCTGCCTCACTACGGCCCGCATACGTTCGCCGCTCGGCTCCACTGGCCCATGGTCGCGCACGCGCTGCCGCCAATCGCCTACTCCTCGTGCTACCGCCTGCTGCGCCCCCCTCCTCCTGCCAGCGCGCTCGTACCCCCCCAACCGATGCACGCCCCGCGCCCTCCAGCGCTCCATCCCGCACGCAAGGCCGTCGCCGGAGCTGTTCTCCCGAGCACCTCAGCCGCCTCTGTACCTCGCCGGCGTGAGCCCCCCTGCCCGCGTCGTTCCCCTCCGGCCACGCCCGCTCCGCCTCGCTCCACCCCGCTGCTGCCCGCCGGCGCCTCGCCGCTCGCTCGCCCGCGGCCGCGTCCGCCGATGCCCCACCCGCCGCCGCTGCCTCACGGTGCCGGTCGGGGCACCGCTCGGCCTCCGCCCCGTACGGTTCCACCACCAGCACGAGGTCGGGCCACTGCCCGATAGCATACGCCCGAGTGGCTCCTCTGCCACTTGCAACTGGGGCCCTCAGACCCTTTAAAAAAGATATTTAAAATAAAAATAATTGAATTAGGTAATTAATTAGTTAGTTAAATAGATATTTAATTAATTAATTAACTTGAGCTACTCAAACTAAGCAGTGTATGACAGGGGGCCCCACCCCCTGTTGACCAGTCAAACGTTGACTGGTCAACTGGGTCCCCCTGGCCCGCATGTCACCCTCTGGTACACCTCTGTGTACACAGAGCTAGGTGCACATAGCATTTTAGCTATTTAAATTCGAATTAATAACAAATACAGAATACTGTTAAAACTTTGGAAAATCATATAAAATAATCCGTAACTCGAATGAAAAAGTCTTATAAATGAATGTTGCTTAGAAAAACAAGACGATTCCGAATACGTAGTCCGTTTGTTTGCCACCGTCCCCCTGCGTTTGATTTGTCCGAAAATAACACTGGGGATACTTTTCGGATGTTATCCCCCTTCGCCGGTATCGCGTAGTACCGCGTTAGAACACCCCTAGTCCCGCGTGTTACCGCCGTCATGCATCTGTGTTGCATCTGTTTGCATTATATTTACTGTTTCTTCCCCCTCTTCTCTCCAGTAGACTCCGAGACTGCTGCTGATGCCCCTGTGATCGACTACGTCGACGACGACCCTTCTTCCCTTTCAGCGGAGCTTCCAGGCAAGCCTCCCCCCTTTGATCATCCCGATATCGCCCATTCCTTTCTCTCATCCTTGCATTAGATTTTGCTACTGTTATTGATTGCTCCTATTATGATGCATACCCTCTTTTGTACCTGCTATTGTTACCTACCTGCTTATCCTAAACTGCTTAGTATAGGTTGGATAGTGATCCATCAGTGACCTCCACCTTGTCCTTGTTGCCCCTCCTTCATCATCGACGACTCGATCAACGTGATCGACGACGAGAGCACGACACCTCACATCACATCACGCCCCTTTTGTTGCTCGACTCTGCAGAGCTACTATCGAGTGTCGAGGGTGATCCCTCATAACGCACTCCTGATGATAATTCTGTAGTGTAGCTATTCGATCATGGTCATCGAGGGTGATTTCCTCTTTCACCATTCCCGATACGGCTCTGTCGTGCAACACCTCAAGTGTGAACCTCGAGGGTGGTCTCTCTTATGTTCACCTTGATGATTACATTGAGTGGAATCCACCGTTGGTGGTTCCTCGGGTTTTCCCCTTGATGTCTAGACACACAGTTACCTTGACTTTACTTGAGACCGTTGTGAAAGCCGGGGGGGGCCCGGAGAGCACCCGAGGAGTTACGGTGGCGGTTGGCTGTTTAGCGGTATCACCTAGGAGGGGGTGATTGCTCCGGACTTGTCCCGACAGCCGTCACTTCTTTTAATAATGCACTAACAGGTTTGGTATTAGTTCTGAATTGGCCTTTGGCCTTTACGCACTAACCACCACGCGAGAATAGTTATGGGCTTCGACATCGCAGTATCAGCCAAAGCTTTGTGAGACGTCCAGTTCAGCATTGTGGCACGGTCGGATCATGCTGGCCATCCGAGGCGGTGCTGGTATCCACCATGCTCGCAACGACCCGGAGTGCAACGGGCGATGGGCCCAAGACCCCGGGGCGCTTAGGATGTAGACCGGCGGGGACCTCTCTGCTGAGCCTAGGTAGGGTTGCGACGTGTTGATCTTCCGAGGCCGGGCATTGACCCCAGAAAGGTGTGAAGGTGTGTCCGGCCAGAGTGATCGAGCGTGTTGAAAAACGTGGTGCACCCCTGCAGGGAAGATATATATTCGAATACCGTGTCCACGGTAATGGACGTTCAGACTTGTATCCTGATCTTATATAACTAGAAATGGATACTTGAGACATGTGATGGATATGTGGCTCCGGGATTGCTTTCTCGCAGGGAGTTGAGGAAGGATCTCTAGGCATTAATTCTACAACATGCTTGTTAATTATAAACTGCTATTCTTTACTCTTCTACATGCTGCAAGATGCTCAGAGCTGCTTGAAGATGCTAGTCTTCGATAGGCTAGGCCTTCCCCTCTATTCTGGCATTCTGCAGTTCAGTCCATAGATACAACCCTTCCTTTTGATACTAATGCATACTTAGTATAGATCTGATGCTTGCGAGTATTTTGGATGAGTACTCATGGTTCCTTTGCTACCCCTTTTCCCCCTTCCTTCTTCTTTCCGGTTGATGCAACCAGATGGTGCATCCCTGGAGCCAGATGCCACCGTCGACGGATACTACTACATGGAGGCTGTCGAAGACCTGGAGTAGTTAGGAGGTCCCAGGCAGGAGGCCATGCCTCTTCGATCGAGTTGCTTTTGTGCTAGCCTTCTTAAGGCAGTCTTGTCTAACTTTATGTCTGTACTCAGATATTGTTGCTTCCGCTGACTCTCTTGTGTTTCGACCTTGTATTCGAGCCCTCGAGGCCCCTGGCTTGTAATATGAAGCTTGTATTATTTTATTTGTGTCTAGAGTTGTGTTGTGATATCTTCACGTGAGTTCCTGATCTTGATCGTACACATTTGCGTGTATGATTACTGTACGGTCGAACCGGGGGCGTCACAAGTTGGTATCAGAGCCGACTGCCTGTAGGATCCCCCTTTCCAACTCCTTTGCCGAAGTTGAGTCTAGTCTTTGAAAAACTGTTTTACTAACATGGATGTGTGGCTTACGGGCCCACGTCGCAATTGGGTGGTATTAGGATCTTTTACTCCTCGTCTATACTCTGGGATTCTGATCTCTCCTCTATTCGGGTTAAATGATTTGCTAACTCTAACATTAGGTTCTCATGATCACATCCACCTGGAGGTTTGTGTTATCCTTTATCGAATTGAGGGACAAGATCTGCTTCACAATATTCACTGACCGCAGGATCCTCTTATCGAGGGCACCCTGCATCGTCACTTGCAAATCCCCCGCTCCGGTGGTTATTTTTTACGATGACGTAGCCTTTGCTATGTCTCGTTGTTGTATCCGTCCATCTCGTGCATGCGTGCCGCCAAGTATGTCTAGGATATTTCTCTTGTCCGAACTCATTCGAACAATATGTAACTGGCTCTATATATGTATCAGTATCTCTTTAATGACTACTGCCTTGTACATACTGCGCCTTTGCTCACTGTTCAAGTTACATCATGAATGACTCCTTAAACTTGCTCCACCCCTTGCTATACTACCCCTTGTTGCATTTAAGTTGGATGGTTAGACCCGCTGGTCGTGGCCGTCATGTCGATAGTCCACCACCTCCCGAATACATGGCCGGAATGATACATCAGTTTGATGCTGAATCACGAGTTCATGGTACGAGTCATGGCTCAGTTCCCACGCCCTAAAATGAATTAGCAACTAGCCCAGTGCCTTTGCAAGACTTTGCACGTATCAACCCTGTCTTTTACCACAGCTCAACTCAGCCCTTTGATGCCGATGACTGGCTCCGTGACATCACTTTCGAGTGGGAGTCCGCTCATGTAGCCGCTGCCAACTGTGTCACCTTCGCGGCTTACTACCTAAAGGTCCCGCTGCTCAATGGTGGGACAGCTACAAGCATTCCTTACTTGTTGGAACCGCCATCACTTTTGCTGAAATTCCAAGTTGCATTTCGCGGACCAATGTCGAACCACCATGGTTAGTCACAACGTCCCAACTGAACTTGAAGAATTGGAATTCCATGTTTCCCCCATTGTTTTGAAGTCGTCCAATATCGACCTCATTCTGGAAATGGAATGGTTGAAAACGCATACGCTTCTATCATTTGCGCCACTGAAACGGTCCATCTACTACATCCGTCAAGTGAGATAGTGAGCTACCATGCTCATCTTGATCGAAATGTTAAAGCACGGATTTCTTGCTTGAATGCGTGAAACGCTTCTCCTTTTGTGAGAATTGAAAACACTCCAGTTGTTTGTGAATTCCAAGATGTCTTTCCAAAAGAACTACGCACTCCATACCTTGAACTTGCTGCAGTTAAGTTTGCACTGAAGTTGTGGCAGCATTTCCTTCTTGGTAATCGTTGCGAGACCTTCACCGATCATCAACGTCTGAAGTAATTGTTAACTCAGCTAGATCTGGATCTTCGTCAACAGCAATGTATGAAAACAATCACAAACTACGACTATGGTATTTCTTATACCCCTGGCAAGGATAGTGACATAGCCGATGCCCTGAGTCACAAGTCTTACCGCAACAAGCACATGGTTTATAAAGCTCACCCCCTGCAAGATGATCTCACTAACAGAGAGCATCCGACCTGCATTCTCGTTCAAGCTGAACGTCGCACCTGTCTGAGGGCGATCAAATTATTTAAAGTTTAGTGGTCAAATCCTTCTGAAGATGAAGCCACTTGGGACCGAGGATCGTCTTCGTGATGAATACCCTGCATTGTTTCCGTCTGCCTCCTAAAATCTCGGGACGAGATTTCTTGTAGTGGAGGAGAATTGTGACGCCCGAATAATTAAGCTACAATGAAGTAATTCTTTGCTAATGATGCCACATCATCACTGTTACTGTTCCTAATCTTGTTTAGATTCAAATCGGTTCAAATTCAAATTTAAATTAAAGTGAAAAATAAAAGTTTTCAAATGTCAAAACTAAAATGTTCACAATATTCTAAAATTCACCTGATCATTGTAATTTTGAATCCATCCTCATTTTAATTCTCAAAAGGCCCCTGGAATTTAATTTGGTGGTCCATCAACAATTAAATTGACGTTTTCAATTTCTAAAAATAGTTGAACACTCCCAAATGCTTTGGAACTTTTTGTACCAACCCAGGTTATTGCCCTGTAGTTTGGTGCCAAACTTTGTATCAAATAAAACTATTTTAGTAGCTCAAATAAAATGCAAAGTAGTAAAGAAATAAATAAAACATAAAAAAGGTAAAAGGCCTATTTTACTGGGCACTATGGCCCGTCTAGCAAACAGGTCGGCCCGGGCGATTGCCTCCCCCGCTCCCTGTCATGGGGGATCGTGGGCATCGTCGTTGCCCGCCACGGCACCGACTGGCGCCGTGGCGGCCATCCGGCGGCTACCCCGGCGACTCCACTCGCCTACTTATACCCGTGGCACCGCCCACCCTATGGTGGTGCACCCCTGCATGGAAGATATATATTCGAATACCGTGTCCACGGTAATGGACGTTCAGACTTGTATCCTGATCTTATATACCTAGAAATGGATACTTGAGACATGTGATGGATATGTGGCTCCGGGATTGCTTTCCCGCAGGGAGTCTAGGAAGGATCTATGGGCATTAATTCTACAACATGCTTGTTAATTATAAACTGCTATTCTTTACTCTTCTACATGCTGCAAGATGCTCGGAGCTGCTTGAAGATGCTAGTCTTTGATAGGCTAGGCCTTCCCCTCTATTCTGACATTCTGCAGTTCAGTCCACAAATACAGCCCTTCCTTTTGATACTAATGCATACTTAGTATAGATCTGATGCTTGCGAGTATTTTGGATGAGTACTCACGGTTGCTTTGTTACCCCTTTTCCCCCTTCCTTCTTCTTTCCGGTTTATGCAACCAGATGGTGGATCCCTAGAGCCAGATGCCACCGCCGACGGATACTACTACATGCAGGCCGCCGAAGACTAGGAGTAGTTAGGAGGTCCCAGGCAGGAGGCCTTGCCTCTTCAATCGTGTTGCTTTTGTGCTAGCCTTCTTAAGGCAGTCTTGTCTAACTTTATGTCTGTACTCAGGTATAGTTGCTTCCGCTGACTCTCTTGTGTTTCGAGCTTGTATTCGAGCCCTCGAGGCCCCTGGCTTGTAATATGAATCTTGTATTGTTTTATTTGTGTCTAGAGTTGTGTTGTGATATCTTCCCGTGAGTCCCTGATCTTGATCGTACACATTTGCGTGTATGATTAGTGTACAGTCAAATCGGGGGCGTCACAGCTAGTCTGGTGCAAAAACTCCCTCCATATAATCAACATTGTCATCAACACCCTTGCAACCCCCATCAGAATCACCACCCAACCGGTCGTCATCAATGACATCGTCATCACTAAAATCATGCGGAGGAGATTCAGCAGGGGGCTCTTGCTTCTCATCTTCATCGTCATTTGACGCATCAACAACAACCTGAAAAAAAGCATGCAGGCATGATGTTGAGGGGAATAAGGTCAGCAGTTAGCTATCTAGTACAAGAGAGTTAATCACCATGCGTAAAAGATGGAAGAGAGAAAAAAATAGAAAAGATCACCTCACCTCCTCACCCCATTGCCCAGTATAATCATTGCCACGTACGGGGGCAGACGCGTCATTCTTCTGCTTGCTAATCTGACTCACAATAATACGAGCAACATTTTCAAAGCCTTTGCATATCGCATCTTGTTTCTTCTTCAAATGATTAAAAGCGGTGCGAATGTGTGATGTCGCGCTCCGGAGACTATCAATGATAGCAACATCATGCTCTATAGCCTCCTTCATTGGTTCTTCTCTTGGTCCATGGGCTTCAGGGAAAATGCCAGCAATGCAGCCCAGACGATTAGACGTCGTGGGAACTTCAGTAGCCAACTCATTCACCTTCCATAGTGAGTCATCAATCTTCTCGAATACACCATCATCTTCCATGGCGTTACTAGATTTTTTACTTTAAAGGTTATATCTGCATTCTGGCTACAGCCAGCCTCATCTTGTGCATGTTGTTTTGGAGCGCAGGTAGGGACATGCACATCAGGAAGTCGCGATCACGACTTTGCCCAGGTAAAACTTGCTGGCTATATGCAATCTGGTTACGGGATTTCCACTCAGCACATGTAAACAAACAAAAATCAAAAACCAGTGAGTACTTTGTATTAAAAAAATGAAGATAATGCATCAATTAGACAAAACAGCACACACAAAAAAAAGTCAGCTGCAGAATTTAAGAACAAGACTTCAAGCAGTTAAATATTTGTAAAAAACTAAAAACAAAGTAGTTACGTACATACATAATTTAAAAAAAAGGGTTAAAATAATGTTAACTTCTAGCGAAAAACATTTTGAGAGATAGCAGTTAGCTCCACATAATAGGTAAAGTTAGCTAAACTTTATACACGTAAGAAGACTTACTAAAAAGACAATTACTAAAAATAGAAAAGAACACATTTAAGTTGAGAAACTCACCCAAGTTTTCCGAAAACATAGCCATCCAAAATTTTCCCACCCTTCTTTATAATGTCTTTCAAGAAAATTGAATTCAGCACCTTCTCTATCAGGAAATTTGCACGCAGAGTCTGCACATGCATCACACACATGCCCTTCAGTAGGCAACAATCAAGATACATAAGGACTAGCACTACTCCACAACCTTCTGGACCTGCTTGAATGATATTTGGATCTAGCCATCTGATAGCTGCAAGCTTTAACTCATCCACTACTAACTGGCAAAAATCCATCATTGCCATATCTTCAAAAACAATACCATCTAGCATTGCCGCCTGCCTGCCTACACGGACAGCGGGACCTGGGCATATCATCTTTGAAAAAAGGATAGCAAAGAAAACCTTTACAACAAGGGCGTCCTTTGACTCATCGACTACAAGCTGCTTCAACACTTTCCTCGGGTCTTTCGTGTCAACAACAGAAGCTTTGTTGAAACCAAACTCTGCCTTAAATCTAGCCATTGACTCGTCATGGCCACTATCAGCTGGCATGGGAACTGTGTCATCACCCATCAGGAACCCAAAAGCCTGATGCACGGTTTCTCTGCTGACTACAAGAACTTTATTAGGTCCACAGTCAATGCGCATCGTGGTCGTGTCAATCTTCTTCATCAAGTGACACATCATAAGACGCGACACATTGGCCTTCAAAACCCAGTTAAATACACAGCCAAACCCAGCCTTACGAACAATATCTTTAGGTTGTGTCTCAAGAAGAGCAACTGCCTCAGAAACCTCTCCCAAAGAACAACGAACAGTTACATTGATCCTATCACAAGTACCAGCATTTGACGCTGCGGACTTTGCCGCCTTTTTCATTGGTCCACCCCAGCAACCTTAGGCCGACGCTTCCTAGAAACAACCTACCGAGAAAAACAGGCGAAAAGAAGGCAGTTAGCATGCAGACAAAAGATCAGTTATGTACCAAAAAAGGAAAAAAGAACAAACAAACAAACAAAGATTAGAACAGGTACATTATTCCTGTCGATCCCAATGCCATCAACAGAAGGACCTCCACAACCACTTCCAGCCTCTGAACCCTCGAAATAAACATGCTTTCAATCAAGATTAACACTCGGATAGACACGCTCAAAACAAAATCAATTGCCCCGCAGCCATAGTACCCAGGTGAATTCGGGAGAACTAATACTAATGCACACCCACACAGCCACTCCCTCCCGCGCTGAAAACCCTAAGAAAACATACCCGAAGAACAGGCGAGATCCCCTTGCAGATCCAACAGCGGGGATGAAGACGACTTCTGCTGCGCGAGGTAGAACAAAAACACGCCGTCTCCTGCTTCCGACGAATACCACCGCCCGACGGCCGGTTGGTTAGGGTTAGAAGTGATCGTTGGTGGCGGCGCTGCGGCGTCTGCCCTAGGGCAAAGGAAGGAGTTCCAGCGAGAGAAAATAAAGACAAAGGGCCGCAAATGGAGCAGTTAAGACAGAGAGACCATAGGAGACGGCGGTGGTAGCAGACAGACAAATAGACGAAAATGACGCATAAAAATAGAAAGCCCATATAGGCCCACAAGCGCACACGCTTGTTAGCCCAACCCCCCAACCCCCTCTCCCCTCGCAGTTAGCCCAACTATACCCCATTAGTTAGCTCAACCTAACTAATTAAAAGCTGATCATCCACGTCCGTTAGCACAAAACAAAACACTAGCAGTTAGCTTGCGCTAAACAAATAGTTACTACTCGTAAAAAATGAGTTACAAGTTAACCCAGTGAATCAATTGCGGTTAGCGCAATAAAAAATCATATAAAAAACAGATGATTTGCGAATTGTATAAAAAATAGAAAACCAAAAATAATTTATATAGAAAATGTTGGGGGAGTCCCCCCCACACCAATCCCCCTCCCCCCATTGCAGTCAGCCCAAACGTATCCCGTCAGTTAGTAAACGAAAAAACCCAATCACTTGCAGTTAACTCATACTTAACCCCCCCCCCCCAACAGCCCCGCGGCGGGCAGTTAGCATTCTGCTACATTAACAGTTAACAACCACGTGCTCATTGTTTGTTACATGTGGTTGTCTATTCGGTTAGCATGCTGTAAAAACAGCTCTTAGCTTCCTTCACAAATCAAAAACAACTTTATGCACCCCCAAAAACAAAAGCTGCCAACATCGCCTCATAAGTTGATTATAAGCAGGTTTGCAACACTCTTAAAAAGAAAATAGCAGTTAGCTTTCAGTTCATGGGCCATTAGGTTCTTCCAAGTGAGTGGTTTAACTCTGTTTTCTTTCAACCACCACGCTAAAATCGATCAAATTCGATTATCGGGACAACAAATTGAGCGCCCACACAAAACAAAAAAAGTGCTACTAATGTCTGCCAAACAAACCACGTTAACAAACTAAATCATATACCAAGAAAAATCGACCAAGATTTACATCCGCGGATACACGCCGAAGAGCACCACTTCCGCCGCCACCAGCAGCATTCCATCAAAATTCGACCACGCGAGAAAGAATTGAGCGCCGCTCATTACAGAAATTAAAATAGTGATGCAAACGTCCACTGACCAAACTACAACAACAAAAGGAATAAACAACAAAAATAATTTCAACCACCGTTACTCTCCCCGCGGCTACGGTCCAAGAACACTAGATCGACCACCGACCAAACCGACCGGATTTTTTGAACATAGGCACTGAAAATATCCAAGATGCGTAGAATTTCTGCAAAGAATAGGATCAAAATCGTGCACAACAACAAATCTCGATGTGTGCCCGCACTCGATTGCAAGTTCATTCGCTGAGCACGTCTTCAGACCACTCAACCATTCAACACACGAGAAATCACGCTCCAAAAGCACATGTGCTACTTTTACGCGGAAAATCATATTAGTACTGTATCATATCGACTCAAACAAAGTTTCAACTACGACAACTCACGAGATAGGTAGAATTAAGAATCTAAACAAGAGCGACGACAGCAGTTTTGTTTACGACAGCGGGCAGTTAGGTTGTTCATATGTGACAGTTAGGAACGGTTCCTGAATAGCTTATTCCCGAATGGGTTTCAGAATAGCTGGGCTATATATATATGTGTGTGTGTGTGTGTGTGTATATATATACCACATGATGCTTGCCACTAAATAGTACACAGAGCAAAATTAGAATAATCATTATTGACTCTTGCATACAAATATATACATGAAAGTAAAAGACAAGCCCTCCGCAGAGGGAAGCAGAGGTTGTCATGCGCTTTTTTGGATGTGCAAGCTCTTAATGTAAAGGAACACCACTTTATATTGCCCCTTCTGATAGAAACCTTTATTATGCAGTCGGTCGCTTTTATTTCTTTACCATCACAAGATCGTACAAAGCTTATTTTCCCTTATAATAAAAGAACATACATATTAGAAGCAATTTTTATTGCTTTATGCACCATTGATAACTTACTTGAAGGATCTTATTCAATCCATAGGTAGATATGGTGGACACTCATGGCAAGATACTTAGTTTAAGGGTTTTGGATGCTCAAGTAGTATCTCTACTTAGTGCGAATTTTGGCTAGCAAAAGATCCTAGAAAAGCACCACATGTTAGAGGATCCATGACAATAACTTCTATGCGAATATAAGCAACCATAACTCATTGCGTTTTCTTCCTTGTCCAATGTCAACTAATTGATATAAAATATTTTATGGGGGCTCACATTCATAAAAGATGTCCAACATAGTGTATTTATAAGTGATGCCTCTCTTTCTTTATATCTTTTTCATGGATTGCACCAATGACCAATGCTATGTTTGTGAACTTCCAACTAATTGAAGGATTCATCGTGTTTTACGATACAGAGCCGCCGCCAAGCCCTAATCTTCCTCGGGAGGGCTGATCTGGAGTCCGTTCGGGGCTCCGGAGAGGGGAATCCGTCGCCATCATCATCATCAACCATCCTCCATCGCCAATTTAATGATGCTCACCGCCGTGCGTGAGTAATCCCGTCGTAGGCTTGCTGGACGGTGATGGGTTGGATGAGATTTACCATGTAATCGAGTTAGTTTTGTTAGGGTTTGATCCCTACACTACAAAAAAATACACTTCCGTGATGATACGTGTTTGTCACAGTAGGTCACGTTTTTTGTCATGCATGTACATCCATGACGATTTTATGACAGAATCAAGATAGTCATACCTATGCTGTCGTAGAAGTGTTCCATGACATTACCAAAATTATCATCACGGAAGTGTCCACTTCCATGACGATAAATCACGCGTCACAGAAGTGCTTTCGTCAAGGGTGACCGACACGTGGCATCCACCGCAACGGAACACCGTTAAGCTATCGGGTCCGGTTTGGGATCCGATAACCCGTTAACAGCCCCGACCAATGGGATTTTCCATGTGTAAAATCATCATTGGCTGGAGGAAACACGTGTCGGCTCACCGTTGGACAGATGTCATCCACTCATTGGACCCAAAGCGCCTATGATACATCGACACGTGGCATGGCCCAACAGAGGCCCATTCCTGTGAAATGGTCGGCCGTTTGACTTGGTCAAAAGGTGGCGGGCCGGCCCACGGCAAGCCTGTTAACGGCCTGTTCGCATATAGCCCATTTACAGCCCGCTAACCCAGGGCCCGTTTACAACCTATCCGAATTAGGCCCAGTAGCGTCATCTGGGTCGTCCAATATAATTCCAGCCCATTTTAACTTCCGGCCCATGTATGGCCCATGACGTCTTTCAGACCATATGAGGCCCTTAGTAACTCTCGGCCCATTGACGGCCCGTGGTAAAACTGGCCCGTAATGAATAGTGTATCACTTTATACCCATTAATGGCACGTGGTGAAGCTGGCCCGTAATGAACTGTGTATCACTTTATACCCATTAATGGCCCATTATTCCGTTGGGCCATTTCCAGCCCATGTTATCTTTTGGCCTTCTCAGGGCCCATTTATTCTTGGGCTCATTTCCAGCATTCGTTTACTTACGGCCCGTTAATGTCATTTTCTGCTTGTGGGCCAAATTCAGCCCGTGGTAACAGTCAGCCCGTTTGTGGCCCATTAATACGTTGGGCCATTTTCATAGCGTCATCAAATACGGCCGATTAATGACGGCCCGTTATGGTCGGCCCATGAACGGACGATTTCAACTCTAGCCCATTTACGTCCATAATGTGGTCTGTTATTGGCCCATGTTTGGCCAACCGATCATACGTCCCGTAGAAGGCCCATTGATGATACGGCCCGTAGAAGGCCCATTGTGTCTACGACCCGTATAAGGCCCATTGTTTCTACGCCCCATAGAAGGCCCATTGTTTCTACGACTCATAGGAGGCCCATGTTAACTACAGTAAATATGTAGCCCATGGTTATTGTGGCCTAGTTTTAAAAAATAGGTTCTTGTGGCCACTAGCAAACCGCGGAAAAAGAACTGCACTGACTACAAGAAAACAAATAAACAAGACAATAAGGAAATAAATAAGCAAGCAACTTACGCTAGGCTATCATGGCTATTACACATATTACATCTACTGGGCATCAAAGTTCGCCACCAGTGCAAATATAGGGAACACCCAACACTATACAAAAATGGCTTGCTGTTTTCTTCAGCCAGTGGCTGCACGTTAAGAACAAATTTTGTATCGCACCAAAACAAATTACAACTATAAAACAAAAGGAAGGTTGGCATAAAAGTTAACAGTCTAGCAGATAAATGCACCACCAGAAGTTCAGAAGCTCGGTTCATTTGACCTGACTGTTACGTTTTCATGCTGTATTGTCCGATGAAGCACCATAACCTTCACCTTCAGTTCTCCTAGGCTCCTGAACAACATAGCAAATGTCTGATAGTCTGGTTTCAGAACCATGCATAACTTGACAACATCGAACAATGTCTCTCCTTGTTTCACAAAGGGTCTCTGTTAGGGAATGGACTTGTGTCTGGAGCGCAGATACAACATTGTTTCCAGCTTGCATATCTTGATCATGAGGCAGTTTGGATGAGATTGCCTTAACAACCAACCCAGTATTACGTAGGAACGTGCTTTTGGCACTGTTAGTGGACAGGTACTCACCCACTGCAGCAAGAGCTGACATTGCGGTTATAGTTGCCTCGCCACCTTCAGAAGGTGGCGGTTCCACCATTTTTTCCATAGCTCGCTGAAAAGTTGAGTTTTTACATTAGTAGTACCAGAACAGAAGATATTAAGGAGGCAGCAAAACCAAACAAAATATCTTTGGTCTATATACAGAACTTATTCTGGTGAACCCATGTAAAATATTAGTTGTATTTTATTGCAAAGTACATAATAAAACCAGGTTCCAAATATAGGACCATGTACCATCGCTAATGTATTGTCTATTTCTTCACATTGTATTGAGGGCTAAGGATAAAGATACGAAGTTTATAATACGGTAAGCATAGTATGACATCATTCATATCACAAAACAACTGAGAACAGACAAACAGGCAATTGTAACGTTGTGTGGGCAAGTCTAGCACGGAACTAGATTACATGTCAAGATCAAAGGAACATCACTCCTCTCTTTTCAACCTTGTAAGGTGCAATGATATGCTAAGACAATTGTGTATAAAATTGAAAAGAGTAATAGACATTGGCTGCAAACCATGCAGTTCAAGGCACAAGTCAGAGTAAGTAGTAGTTAAAAGGCATGAGGATTAAGGACTTACAACAGCGGCTTTGACTGGTGTAGTCATGCCCTTCTTCTTGCTGGTGTGACAGTCCTTGAAAATTTCCACGACATTTGGTTCACGTACTTTTTGGTCCTTGCGGGCTTTCCTCTGCATTTGGAACAAGTCAATATAGATCTGATAATATGGTACATCGAAAAGAGTGAAACAACAGCTAATTACAAGAGCCTCGCAGTGTGTAATATAGCTACGAGACCCTGTCGTCTGTTGGAATTTCACTTTCGTACGGTTGGCCTTGTTATTTGAACAATTCACTTACAAGAAGATAGATTTGTGTGGCACATGCGTAAATAGGACTTCAACATGTGATCTGTCACATATATATAATGTACCTGATACTTCGGATCAGACCAGTGTTTAACGAGGCCCCTCCAGTCTTCATCTGATATATTTTCCACTCGAGATGTTTGGGAAAGTTCACTGTTAGCTTTGCCTTCAAAGTGAGTTTTCCTCAAGTTATACCAATATTGTCGCAGAGCAGACTTGAAAACATGGGTGCAAGCTTGTCTGGTTGCATCATCTTGGCTATCCAACTTGAACCTCATCTGTTGAAAATTATGGGAGTCTCATTATCAGCAACCTAGAAAGTATGGGATAGAGTAAGATGATATTACTAGTTTCCATACATAACCATACTTAAAGATAAATGGTCGAGGAAGGTGTTGAACTGGGTTTCGTCTTTGTCATCCTGTACTGAATCCATGTTGGGAGGATATGTACATGACACCTAATGGCAACCGCTGCCTCTGATACTAACTTGGCTGACTCTGTAGCATCACGTGGCCTTTTTAAACCTGCCTCAAAACGGATCTCCATTCTTCCTCCTCTAGATTTATATAACCTATCGAGCATTATCCCTGATGTTTATTTCCTCTTGCGCCTAGGTGCTAGTCCAACAACAAACATAGGAAGTGTTAGTGTACATCAAACTGTGAGACTACATATAAAGAAGCATGCAACTGTAACTTGACTCCAGCAACTACCTTCTTGTTGTTTAAGCTCACAAGGTTCATCTGGTCTTGCCAACTCGTCTTGTGTCAAGAGTGCTTGGGAAGTAGCGTCAGGTGGCAAGGGAGCTTGGGAACGTGCTGCTAGCTCAGTTGACGCACGAGTAACTCGTGCATCTGGTAGTATTGTGGAAGGTGTTTCAAGAACTAGGGCTGTCTTTGCTTGTTTGGTGGCAGCTATTTGTTTCTGTTTGGCTTTTTCTGCAGCTCGTGTAGCATGGGATACCCTGTTTGTAGAATTTTCCGCTAGACATTGACCTTCTATTGCACCATCAGTACCATCAGAATCTGCAGGATTCTTATGGTTCCCATTCCCTGCCATTCTATTTTTCTTCCTCTTTCTCTGTGCCATGTTAAGTCAAGCCGACAAGAAAAACGAATAACAATTTAGTTCTTCAGAACAAATTGATGCGTGATACAGACGAACTGAACTTTGATGTTAGAAAACCACATGATAGGAGGATGTA
Source organism: Aegilops tauschii subsp. strangulata (assembly GCF_002575655.3). Classification (NCBI taxonomy): domain Eukaryota; kingdom Viridiplantae; phylum Streptophyta; class Magnoliopsida; order Poales; family Poaceae; genus Aegilops; species Aegilops tauschii. The sequence goes on along the minus strand of NC_053037.3, from coordinate 225,545,131 downwards.
ATGTGTACGAAAAACAAGACGGAAGAGATAACCAAAACTATGATGTGTAAACTAAGCAGAAGACATTTCACTAAATTAGAAGCAATGCAATGGAAGGTAGACACCATATGAAAGATGCTACAAATAACGCTCTGCCAAGTTAACAGTGTCTCATCATAAATGGCATTTAAACAAATGTGAAGCAGTACAAGAAATAAATCATATGCAAGATGCAAACAACATCACACTACCAAGTTAGAGGTCTCTCGTCATTAGTGCCATTGCATATTCACAGCTTATGATGTGTAAACTAAGGAGAAGACATTTCAACAAATTAGAAGCAATGAAAGCTAGACACCATATGAAAGATGCAACGAATATCACTCTACCAAGTTAAAACTGCCTCGTCATAAGTGCCATTTCAACAAATTAGTAGTACAAGATAGAAAAGAATGCGCGATGGAACCTATATCACACTCCAAAGTCAAACGTGTCTTATGATAAGTGATTGTTGCAGGTTACACAACGGTAGTAATTTGATGTAATAACATGGTGTGATAGCCAGATATTGTATGTTCTAGAAAAAGGAACACGTGTCCTATTCAAGTATAATGTGTAAAGTAAGCAGATGGAATTCAACAAAATTAGAAGCAATACAAGCTAGACATCACACATAACATGCAACCACATATAACAGTGCGAAGTTAGAGGGAGCACTAGTGATGGTGCACTAGGGGAGACGTGCTCATCATAAACACAACTACGTTGAGTGTCTATGCATGTGTTGTCTAGGAAATCATCTTGGGGGGATGGAGGAGTAGAAACTGTAGAGGCCCTCCGTTTGGAAGGAGCACCTTTATCCGCTGCCTTGCTAACTTCCTTGCGCTTTATTGATTTTGAATTGTCAAGTAAAACCGACAAGAAAAAGCAATAAAATTCTCTCTTCAGAACTCATTCATGCATGATACTGACAATCACTACTTTGATGTAAGGCAAACACATGATACCAGGATGGAATATGTACGAAAAACAGGATGGCATGGCATGTTCACAACTGCTTGTGTAAACTAAGCAGAAACCATTCCAAAAAATAAGAAGCAATGCAAGCTAGACACCACATGAAAATGCAACCAATATGACTCTGCCAAGTTAAAAGCGTCCCATCATAAATGGAATTTCAACAAATTAGAAGCAGCGCATGCTATAAATCATATGAAAGATGCAACTGATATCGCACTGCATATACTAAAGGTGTCTCGTCATATTGATTGATGCGGGATACAAAAAAACAATAGTTTTACGTAAGGACATGCTTAACAGACAGATGTACTATGTACTAAATACAGGAAGGCATGTCACATTAACAGGTATAATGTATAAGCTAAGCAGAATATCACATGCAGTTTAACCAGATTGGAAGAATTACAATCTAGACACCATATGCAACATGCAACCACATATCACGCTGCCAAGTTAGAGCAAGCACATGCGATGCTAGTGTAGGGGAAATGCGGTAATCAACTAGAGAGATACGTTCACTATCTTCATCTAGCCTTGCTGTTTCTTGAGAATCATGTCGGGAGGCTGACGCTGCATTCTTTAAATGAGGAGTAGTCCACATGCCTGACTGCCTCATCATAAGTGACTGATGAGGGATACACAAGAACATTAGTTTGATGTAAGAACATGGTTAATACACAGATGTACTAGTATGTACCAAAACCATAAAAGACACGTCATATTCAAAGGTATAATGTGTAAGCTAAGCAGATGCAATTTAACCAAATTGGAAGCAATACAAGCTAGACATCCGGCTGGAGTGGTGAGCATGATCATCTAGGACCTGAGAGCCTGGTGGGAGGTGGGCTGCTTCGCCACCATCGCGGCTTTTTAGTTGGCTTCCAGGTGATGCCTGTCTTTGCTGGGCTTGTCACTGACTCAGCCAGTGCCCTGACTAGCTATTTGTCTTCTGGTGCTCACGGGATGGTGGTTCATGTAAAAAATATCTTTCCTTATCTTAATAAAGACCGACTTCGGCCTTTCGAATACAAGCTAGACACCATATGGAACATGCAACCACATATGACACCGCGAAGTTAAAGCAAGCACCTGGGATGGTGGTTCATTGCGAGCGAGGTCATCAACTCCAGAGCTACGTTTACCGTCTCCATCTGCTGACACTGCACCCTTTATAGCGCTGTAACATGCCGTGCTTACCCACGTAGAAAGCTGGAGCAACTTCTCTGTTTTCTTTTCTGCTTCTCTCGAGGCAGACTCTGAAATACCCTTGCATAAAAACACAATAGTGAGAGTATGGGTGAAGTGTGTGCAGAACTAGTGCACTGTAAAAGTAGCAGATAGCAAGTGGCTGAAAAATAAATGACAGGAGACATATGATAGCTCTACAACATTGCATGGAAAACAAAATTAGATTCTACTCCGTATGATTTTGTAATATATGAGCACAGGAAATGCAGGTACTCCTCCAGCACACCACCACATGTGGTCATATCAAGATAACAGTCGACTGAAAATAAATAGGTCAGTCGATTTTTTTAATGAACCGTCCGATCTATAAGGAACGGGCAGATGGCCTTCGTCTACCTCCCGCCAGTCACTGTTGACGATCTTTCTCGAACCGCCAGCGACCACTGGCCCAGACCCCTGCCTCCGCCGCCCCGCCCTCCCCTCGACCTCACACCACCGTCGTGCTTGGCAGCGCCCCCAGGCCATCCCTTTAATCCCGGCCGACCTCCAGATCGGGCGCCAGTAGCTCTAGGCCCCACACGCCCTAAGATAAACACCGAGGCACTGCTTCCCCAGCGTAATAGGCGGACTAGCGCCTGTTACGCCGGGGAATGCTTCCGTTAATTGGGAATCAACTGGCCAGGAATTGAAATTCAGGGGGGCGACGGACCTCTAGCTAAGGTGAAATAGTATATGAGGAGAAACCTTGTGCATCTCGAGTTACTAGGAACATCTAGTATCAAGAAGAAGCTTTCAACTAGTGTCTTCTGTGGGATGAATACCGTGAAAGCAGACACGTAAGATTTGCACGAATAAGGGAAGAGGAGTACCCTTATCGGTTGCCAGTGTGGTCTCCTCCATATGTCGTGGCGATCTTCTTTTTTTCCCGGGGGAACCGATGTTTTGGAGAACCGTGGATCCTTCGACAAACCCATGGCCAAATTGTTGACTGTGTTGTTGTGGCCGTATATCGGCGGAGGGGAAGCAGATCCGAGGCGGCGAAGGACCGTGTAGCAGGAACAACTCCGGTGCGGTGGAGGGTGGAGAAGTTGGAGCGGCAGCGGTGAGGCGCAGGACGGCGTGGTTGAACTGGCTCGGGTACGAACGGCTCGGCCTCGGCTTCAACTACTAGCCGTGGAGGGCGTTCCGGTAGACGACGACGTCGGGGTATCGGCTCCGGCGTGATGGAGGAGGGCGGCGGTTGATGGGTGGGATGGGGTGGCGGACGGAGGACGCCGGGGTTTCGTGGCTGGTGGAGAGGTAGTTTTTGCACCCACGGAGTACGAATGGGGAATCGGACGGGTGGGCGGGGGGAGGGGGGAGAACCATGTTTCGGCCTAGGACGCGCTTGTTTTTGGCTTTTTTGAACAGAAGATGGGACGCGCTTGTTTGAAATTTGGGGAAAGTACAAAATTTGCCCCCCTCTTAAATTTCGGACCTACTGCGGGTTGGGGGTAGGATGGTAATCCCAGGTGTACCAAATAGTGGGCGGGAGCGATTTCGGCCGCGCGCATGTGTGCTTAGGCGGCCATTGTGTATGAATGTTTTTCAGAGGCGGTTGTGTGGCGTCTAGATGAAGCGACAAACCTTCCCAGGTTTAGACCTTTGGACGTCGGGCCGGTAGGTTTCATGGGTCGGAGTTATTAGAAAAGTAATTTCCTTGTACTACCAAACATTGGTCTCACGCGGTTTCAGGCGAGTAGAGGCTCTTTTGGCGCTTCGTTCAAAATTTTGAAACACAAGCATTCACGTTTAGAGTATTCTTGAACTTTGAGGATTGACCTAAATAGACAACGTTAAATTTGACCTTGTATGTTTGAAAACCTCATTAAATTATCCGCATCTTTTTGAAATTTTGACACTTGAAAATCCTATAACTACGATTATTTTGGAATGGAGGAGCTAAATTTGAATCTATTTTGTACACGACTACAAATGCTATTATGTACAAAATCAGAGCAAAGATTGGTGCCCCCATAATTTAGGTATGATTTACAAATGCCATGATATCAAATTCAAATAATTGAATGGACTTCATGTTGAATTCGATTTTTTAAACCACCTTAAGTTGAATTCAAATGTATGCTAGTTCATAGGTAGCTATTTATAATGTTCATTGTGTAACTTTCGTATGGATAATGTGCTTTACACACACAACATGAACTATACTCACGTTTATATTCGATTGCTAAAGGGATGCATTGTATGGAGTTCAAAATACTAACTATGTGGATCAACTGTGTCGAATAATAACATAGACATGCTCAAATTCGATAGAATCTAGATGTCTGATGGATCAATGACCGTTCCTTACGCGAATTGCAAATATCATGATCCCATCCTAATATTTGGATACAATTTATATCTTTAATCAATGTGTACAATAGTCTTTACGTGTAGTTTCACTCTCCATCGGTGGTCTCTCACACATGCTCACACACTCTCTCCCGAGGTGTCTTTCTCGCACACATGCTCTCGATATAACCCTCCCTCCCTCTCGTAACCATTTACGACTGTTTTCACTAACGTTTATCACAAGCACTCTTCCTCTCGCAAGCATATACATAGACCTGCCTATGTGTCTCCTGTACACACGTTATCTTTAGGCCTGTCTCTCACGCATTGTCTCACACCTCTCTTCCTAATCGACGAGTATGATTCTAGTAGAGCATTCTATAGGATGCCCCTTAAAGTTAGGTTGGATGAATAGTAATATCAGAGATAAAGGGGTTACGTTAGTCCGAGAACCTAAGGTTACAAACCCTAGCCGGCTTTGTTAGTGGACACAGAGTCCTTCACACTTATGCTATCATTGTCTTGTAAGACTAGTCATCCATGGGTCTCCCTAAATGCGTCACGGGCCGACCAATGTGGTGCAGGACGGAACCGAACGAAGGGCCTCACCTCGACCCACTGGATCTCACGCGTTGACATACCCTCTTCCCCCACGTCTCGTTATCTTCTCACACCCACACATACAAACACAAACACCACACACACACAAAATATTCTCTTGGTGCCTCTATAAACTCCCCCCTTGCATATACACACTCAAGGGAATCTCTCGCCGTGATGTCGTATTCGTCTCTCTCTCTCTCTCTAGACCACTCTCATTTCTCGTGCTATCTCTCCCACCCCCCCCCCCCCCCCCCCGCCGGCCCCTCTATCCATGCCTCTCTCGAATACGTAATACACACACATACCTCTCTAGGCCCTGCCAAATGCATCAACTACACATTCACACATGTTACATCATGTACCCCATTGATCTAAAAAGCCCTCTCTTCACGTTTATTTCGCATACAACATTCCTTTTGAATAAAGTGTGGCAAAAAATTATATACAACATTACAAAGTTGCATGGTGCCCACAATGATATTTATTCCGCACTGTGAATTTGTATATTTTTATACTAAATATAAAGTTAGTCATAATAAAGAGAAACGTAGAGCATCTCTCTCTCCATCGCATACCCCCCCTACACCCCTTTCACGTACGCACACAAACTATCTCCAGGTCCTCTAAAAGTAAGCCCCCAGCACATTCACGCATGTTTCATCTTTCTCTCGCGATATATACAGTGACGATCATTGTATTTGAAGCGAAAGCACGATACGTACATTGGACTTCAGAGTCCACTCATTACGGTCACCATTTACGTTTTGTGGTTATTATACAGTCACGGGCTCAGCGTACAACTCTGTATTTGCTCAAGAACGACTAGTTGACCAGTTAAACGTTCCACGTGGCACCTCTAGTGTTGCATCACATTATCTCACTACCATCGGGCCCACCTATCGGCTTGTATCTACTCTACAACTACACTCTTATAAAATACACTCTTATAAAAAACAGAGTTGGTGATGATGGTGTGCATGCCATCCTGCAATATAGGCCGTCCGATTTATATCTGACGGATAGGAAAGAAATTGGCAATTTTGCAAAAAGGTACCCACACACCTCTCCACATTTGCAAATAAGGCCTTCCCTCGTTCATCCTTTTCTCTCACAAGATAAACTAGTCATACAAATGCATCTTGATGTTACGTGCAACTTACGGGCAACTTGCTAGTAAGAATGAAAACAAATGACAAAAAAATATTGGACGGTGGTTCGAAGTCATGACCGCAGGCACAGCGGACAAGGTGGCCTTGTATTGGTATGCTGAGCCGTCTGTTTTAACACACAGGAGCTGGTGTGGTGATTATACACACATGCACGCATGCACACGAACTGAATGCACGCAACACTCACATGAACACATGCACCCACGCACGCACGCAACACAGACACGTACACACGCAGCCACGCACGCACGCAACACTCACATGCACACACGCACGCATGCATGCACACACCAGTACACCACACGACCAACACGCACTCTCACGCTCAAGTGCTCAACCTACACGTGCATGCGCACACATCAGGCCCTGACAGACACATACACAACCAGGTGATTCCCGCACACGGGTTGGAGTCTTGTCGCGCCTGCGTAAATTTGTGTTTATCTGACCTTTTCCCTATGCGAGCTGACAGGTGGGAGCCACAAGGAACGTGGTCAATTTAACTAGTCAACATGGTGCCACGCAGACTATTTGGCCGGTCAGCAGAGTGCAATCCGATGCTGAACCGTGAGCAAGTGACTGTATAATCACCGCAAAACGTATATAGTGACCGTAATCAGCTTATTCTGAAGTTCGGTGACCGTATTACACTTTTCTCTCTGTAGGCCCTCCAAAACTACATCTCTACATGTTCTCGCATGTTACATCTAACAACTATGCAATACAGCACTACACTCTAACACAATAAATCATATGTGTTTTTAGTTTTACTAGATATCATATTGTTACTTAATTATTCAGTTTGCATACACTAAAATTGACTTTGAAATGTATGGACAGTATCATATACCGCGCGGGAAAAATCCGACCCTTTCCTGTTTAATAGGGTTTGTCTCAATGGATCGTGCGAAACAGCAAAACTATAGTACTATACAGTACAAGTGACAGTTCACTGGGTTGTCATGTTGTGTACTCCTCCGTCGTAAGTGTGGAGCGCTCGCTTTCATAAATCTTCTAGTCCCTTTCGCCGACATGTGGGACATCAAGCTACCGGGTCCACGGGCCATACCGGAATACAGTGCAGAGCAGCCGGGGTGAAGCACCCAGTCATGGCGCCGGCGTAGTAATGAGCAATGAGGCGTCAAATCACAAAGCTGAACCTTTCCCGCAGTTAAGTTGGAGGGACGAAGTAATAATGCTAAAAAAAGAAGTTGGATGGACGAAGCAACCATCATTTCACTCGTTGTTGAATCCGGTTCTCCCTCATCTTCTTCAAGTTAACCACGTGTTGCTTCTGCCGTTGTTATGCCTCATGTGGGACGCGGATCGGCTTGGTAAAGCACTGACACATTGCACCACATGTTAGCAAACCGCCAGGACAACGTCCTCTAAAAATAAGAAACCTCCCCCGCCATCGGCGCGGCAAAATCACCTCCTTTTTACTAATCTTGATTCTATAATTTTTTAGATCAATATAATTGAGATTTGTATAGATAGCACACAGGAGCAAAACCAAGTGGTATGGGTAAGGGCATGCACAATGTGTAGCCAAATGTGAAAATAGCTTTTGGCATCGTGGGAACCATTGTGGACGGTGTTGCCAGAGCCAAAAGGATGGAACCGAAGCTCCCTGATTGATTGATTGAAGGAATAGAAAAATGCAACGTCTCTCCTCTTTCTCCCGTGCTTGGACTCATGTACAGTATAGAGCACAGAGTCTACTCCCCTGTCCCTTCTATCACAAATCATAAAGCAGTGAGGCGTCAAATCACAAAGCACGGACGAAGCAACCATCATTTCACTCTTCGCCGACTCCGCTTATCCATCATCTTCTTCGAGAAACCATCTCACCGCACTAAGCTGGACGGATGACGCTATTGTGTACTAGTAGTAATACACGCGTCCTTTGGTTAAACGGACTTCCTGGATGCAAATAAGGTGGTTGTCTCGTCTTGCAGGCGGCACTTGTGAACGACTTACCGTGGTCTCCCTCAATGGTGTTCTCTGTCGAACGCACTTCGCCAAACCACAATGTTCGACATATCGTCGATGTCACCGCAATGGGGAAGGAAGTCAAATATAGTTACTACCTCCATTTTTTTGTACACAAGGCCAGTATATCAAAATTACAATTTGCAAAAGGCCACTAACACTAATCGAGGAAAAATTGATGGGGTTTGCCTCGTACTAGCAACCAAGGATAGTAATATCCCCTGCATGCATGCGGAAGTGAGAAGGTTGGTTTGCATGGCGCTGCATTAATCAAGCGATGAGGAGTGAGATGGTTAGCTCTTTGGGCTTTGGAGGAAAAAATACGCATTAATTGACACGTGAAACAAGGATTTGTATCGATTAATCCCGCGAAGGAAAACTCCGCCCTTCTTTTTTAACACTAGTACTCCTAGTACGAAGTACGTACTTATCCTGTTTGGGTCTAGGCCTTGCATTGCCATACTTCGCCACACATTTTTGCCAAGCTTGCCTAAAGTTTTCAAAATGAAAAGGAGGTACACTCGCGCATGGCTGTCGTGCTCGCAGCGCACCCTCACACGGTCGCTCCTGCATGTCGCGGTCGCACCGCACCCTCACACAGTCGCTCCTGCACGCCACAAACCCAACCAAGGGAACGCACCCTCACTGACACGTGCTGTCGCATGTGAACAAACCAAACTCAGCCATCCTACCGCTGGCACATAATTTTCGTTCATATAGTATGTTTACCCAACCGCATGTTGGGGAGTATCCGTACGGCCCGTGCGGTGGTCTGTTGGGGAAGAAGAAGAGGTGAGGAAGAAGGGTTAGGAGACGTAGGATATTCATCCAACCGCCTGAAATGGTAGACTGACCCAAGTCAGGCGACTTGCATAACAATATATGTTTTTACACAACAAAAGATCCATAAAAACAACAACATAAAGAAAAACTATCACTGCTCACGGAACGAGACGGCCTTGTCGTCTTTGGCTGCCGGCGCGAACAAGCCGTAGCTGCCGACGTGTGTCTCCGCACTGTGGTTTTCTCCGGCCTCCAACTACTCGTTCACGCGGAGCGTGCGGGCGCTCTGCACGGACGAGAGCACCGCCCAGTTCAAGTCGAGGACGTTGATACGTCTCCAACGTATCTATAATTTATGAAGTATTCATGCTGTTATATTATCTATCTTGGATGTTTAATGGGCTTTTATATGTTGTTTTATATGATTTTTGGGACTAACCTATTAACCTAGATCCCAGTGCCAGTTTCTATTTTCTCCTTGTTTTTGAGTTTTGCAGAAAAGGAATACCAAACGGAGTCCAATTGACGTGCCAATTTTTGATGATTTTTTATGGACCAAAAGAAGACCACGGAGCATCGGAGTTGGGCCAGAAGAGTCCCGAGCTGCCCACGAGGGTGGGGGCGCGCCCAACCCCCCTGGGCGCGTGGGCCTGCCTCGTGGACAGCTCGGGCACCTCCTTGACGTGAGACCGACGACAAAAATTCCTACAAATACAGAAACCTCAGAAAATTAACCTAGATCAGAAGTTCCGCCACCGCAAGCCTCTGTAGCCACGAGAAATCAATCTAGGCCCTCTCTGGCACCCTGCCGGAGGGGGCCATCATCACCAGTGGCCATGGAGGAGTATCCCGGAGAGGCCATCATCGGCATGAAGGCCAAGGACCAGAGGGAGAACCTTTCCCCATCTAGGGGGAGGCCATGGAGGAGGAAGCACAAGGGGGAGAACCTATCCTCCTCTCTCTTGGTGGCACCGGAGTGCCATTGAGAGGGGAATCATCGCCGCGGTGATCGTCTTCATCAACATCACCATCCTCATCTCTTTTACGCGGTCCACTCTCCCGCACCCCGCTGTAATCCCTACTTGAACATTGTGCTTTATTCCACATATTATGATCCAATGATGTGTTGCCATCCTATGATGTTTTGAGTAGATATCTTTTGTCTATGGGTTGATTGATGATCTAGATTGGTATGAGTTGTATGTTTTACTTTGATGCTGTCCTATGGTGCCCTCCGTGTCGCGCAAGCGTGAGGGGTTCCGCTATAGGGTGTTGCAATACGTTCATGATTCGCTTATAGTGGGTTGGTGAGTGACTGAAACAGAAACCCGAGTAAGAGGGATTGTTGTGTATGGGAATAAAGAGGACTTGATGCTTTAATGCTATGGTTTGGTTTTACCTTAATGATCTTTAGTAGTTGCGGATGCTTGCTAGAGTTCCATCCATAAGTGCATATGATCCAAGTAGAGAAAGTATGTTAGCTTATGCCTCTCCCTCATATGAAACTGCAATAGTGATTACCGGTCTTGTTAACAATTGCCTAGGACAATTCCGCACACCGATCCACCATTATTCCACACTCGCTATTTATAATACTTAGTAATATGTTCTAACTTTATGATAATAGCACCTACTTTTATATTTTAGCTCTCCGATATCATACAAAGTTATCCTCTTCATACCCACAACATAGTTTTATTTCTCGTTTCTAGTTGGAAGCAAACGCTTGGTGTACGTAGAGTCGTATCAGTGGCAGATAGGGCTTGAGAGAATATTGATCTTACCTTTAGCTCCTTGTGGGTTCGACACTCCATACTTATCACTTCCACCTTTGGAAATTTCTACGATGATTCCCTGCACTTGGGGATTATCAAGCTCTTTTCTGGCGCCGTTGCCGGGGAGCAATAGCGTGGGGTTGATATTCTCGTGTGTGCTTGTTTGCTTTCTTCACTAAGTAGATTTTGTTTTTCCTTTTTTTTCTGTTTAGTTGTGGGTGAAACATACAAAAAAAATTAAAAGAATGAATGTTTATTACTTGCCTCTAATGCCTAAAAAGTTTATCAAAAAGAGAAGTGATTGGAAAGTTATGCATTGAAGAAGTGAGGGTCGACCTTGAGCACTTGTGTTCATGCTCACAGAAACAATGTAGAATTTTTCATGGAAGTTTCTCTGTAAATAATTATCCCCTTGCATATATCCATTGTGTTATAAAAATAATGTGCCAAGCTTTAGTTTTAGGATGATTAGATTGCTTGTTTGCTATGTGCAGAACAAAAACAGAAACTTTGGCTGTAGTGCATGAATTTACATTTTTTTACTGGAAGGTCAAATGGGTCTGAAACTTTTTGCACATTACTTCTGTAAAAAAATTTCAAATTTTTAAATTTATGTCATAATTTTAGGAGTTACAGAAGTTTACCAAACTTCCAGATTACTACAGACTGTTCTGTTTTTAACAGATTCTGTTTTGTGTGTGTAGTTTGCTTATTTCAATGAATCTATGGCTAGTATCGGGGGTATGAACCATAGAGAAGTTGGAATACAGTAGGTTTAACACCAATATAAATAAAGAATGAGTTCATTACAGTACCTAAAGGTAGTGATTTTATTTATTATACTAACGGATCTCACAAAGTTTTTGTTAAAGTTTTGTGTGGATGAAGTGTTCGAAGATCGAGGAGCTATCAATATGAGAAGAATAAAGAGAGGCAAGAGCTCAAGCTTGGGGATGCCCAAGGCACCCCAAGTAAATATTTCAAAGGATACTCAAGCATCTAAGCTTGGGGATGCCCCGGTTGGCATCCCATCTTTCTTCTTCAACAGATATCGGTATACCTTGGTTTTTGTTTTGTTCAAATTATTTTTGTCCTTTGTGTTTTTGTTTTTACTTTAATAACCATGCTAGTATGAAATAGCCCTTCATTGATTTATAGAATACTTCATGTGCTTCACTTATAAATTTTAAGTACGATTTTATAGAATTGCTCTTTGTGCTTCACTTAAATCTTTTGAGTATGGTTTTATAGAATGCTTCCTGTGCTTCACTTATACATTCTGAGCTTGGATATTGGTTTGTCTATATTAATCGTAGAATGCTCCATGAATTTCACTTATATCTTTTGGAGTATGAATAATACTATAATTTAAAGTGGGTTTGGCAGAGTGTCAACTTTAGGAATTAGTGATCCCACTATTTTGGAGGGTGTTGAATCTTAGTGTGATATTTATAAAAGTGGATTTGGAAGAGTGTCAACTTTAGCTAGTAATGATTCCACTATTTCGGAAGAGGTTCCAATTGATTATGAGAACAAAGTTTCTATTCATGATGCTACTGAAAATTGTTATGCGGGAGGAATACATGCTTGTAGGAGTTGCAATAATATCAAGTTTCCTCTCTATGTGCTTAAAGTTTTGAAGTTATACTTGTTTTGCCTTCCTGTGCTAGTTGATTCTTGTTCCCATAAGTTGTGTGCTCAAAAAATCCCTAGGAATAGGAAGTGGGTTAGATTTAAATATGCTAGTCATATTCTTCAAGATGCTCTCTTTGTGTTTCAATTCCTATCTTTTATGAGAGCATCATTGAAATCATCATGCCTAGCTAAAAGGCATTAAAGAAAAGCGCTTGTTGGGAGACAACCCAATATTACCCTTCCTGTTTTTGTGTGTTTACATGATTAAGCTACTGTATTAATCATGTTTTATAGCTTTTGTTTCAATAAAGTGCCAAGTAAGACCTTTGGGAAGACTTGGGAGAAAGTCAATGTGATCTTGCTGTAAAAAACAGAAACTTTGCGCTCACGAGATTAGCTGTAATTTTTTACAGAAGAGTGATTTTTAGTTGATTCTTTTTGCAGAAGATTAAAAGTCAAATTCCCCACGTCCACCAATTTATTTCATAATTTTTGGAGTAGCAGAAGTATGGTTTATGTTCAGATCATTACAGACTGTTCTGTTTCTGACAGATTCTGTTTTCATGTCATAGTTTGCTTGTTTTCTAGTTTCTATGGCTTATATTTCTCAATATAAATTGTAGAAATGATATGGTACAGTAGGAATTGTGTGAGAACAATTATTAACCTTTTCTTAGACAGTACCAAGGTGGATGGTTTACTCTTTATCATACTAACCTATCTCACGAAGTTTTGTTAAGTTTTGTGTGATTGAAGTTTTCAAGCTTTGGGTGAGATATCGATATGAGGAGAATAAGGAGTGGAAAGACCCTAAGCTTGGGGACGCCCAAGGCACCCCAAGGTAATATTCAAGGAAGACTCAAGTAATTAAGCTTGGGGATGCCCAAGAAGGCATCCCCTCTTTCGTCTTCAAAACTATCGGTATACCTTACTCGGAGCTATATTTTTATTGGTCACGTGATATGTGTTTTGCTTGGAGCGTATTTTCAATTTTACTTGCTATTTGAATAAAATCATTGGATATGAAATATTTAATGAAAAAGAATCCTCCCATCACTATTTAATTATTTGACTACTCGGTGTTCTTCACTCATATCTTTTGGAGTAGTTTGTCATTTACTCATGTGCTTCACATATATCCTATGAGTAAATGGTTGAATAAATTGAATGTCATAAACCTAAATTTATATATGTTTCATATGCTTATAACATGGGGAGTAATGACTTCACACATAATAAGTATAGGTAGTAAACTTATAGAAAGTTAGCAAACGTAGAATTGGTCACTTGAACAATTCATGAAAGAATATTGAAGGAAGAGGGATTTCACATATAAATATACTATCTTTGACATCTTTTGTAATTGTGAGCACTCATTAAAATATGACATGCTAAAAGGTTGATGTTGGAAAAGGAAGACAACGTAATGGATTATGTTTTCTTATATCTAAAATAAAGTATATTGTCATGGATCACCCAACACGTTGAGCTTGCCTTTCCCCCTCATGCTAGCCAAATTCTTTGCACTAAGTAGAGATACTACTTGTGCTTCCAAATACCCTTAAACCCGGTTTTGCCATGAGAGTCCACCATACCTACCTATGGATTGAGTAAGATCCTTCAAGTAAGTTGTCATCGGTGCAAGCAATAAAAATTGCTCTCTAAATATGTATGATTGATTAGTGTGGAGGAAATAAGCTTTATACGATCTTCTGATGTGGAAGAAATAAAAGCGATGGAGTGCATAATAAAGGTCCATATCACAAGTTGCAATATAAAGTGACATTCTTTCGCATTAAGATTTTGTGCATCCAACCCTGAAAGTGCATGGCAACCTCTGCTTCCCTATGCGAAGGGCCTATCTTTTACTTTTATCTCTTACCCTTATGCAAGAGTCATGGTGATTTTTCACCTTTTCTTATTACATTTTATCCTTTGGCAAGCACATTGTGTTGGAAAGATTCTGATATATATATCCAATTGCATGTAAGGCATCATGAACTATTATTGTTGACATTACCCTTGAGGTAAAAGGTTGGGAGGCGAATCTATAAGACCCTATCTTTCTTTGTGTCTGATTAAAACTTTGAACCAATAAATATCGCATGAGTGTTAGCAATTGTGAAAGACTAAATGATAGTTGAGTATGTGGAGTTTGCTAAATCAAAGCTCTGACATAGACTCTTCCTGAAAATAAGATGAATTGTAATTGTTTGATGACTGATAACACGGTTTGTTAGTTTTCAAGAAAGTTTATGATCTATTTAACATGTGAATAGCTTGTTACTTGATCATGAAAAGTTTTATGAGATGAGCTACTGTTATGACATATAATGATGCTAGAAAAAGTGATTGGAATTATCATTGATAAAACTTAAGCACTTGCTAGCATTCACACTTCATAAATTATTTCTGTTATCATTTACCTACTCGAGGATTAGCAGGAATTAAGCTTGGGGATGCTGATACGTCTCCAACGTATCTATAATTTATGAAGTATTCATGCTGTTATATTATCTATATTGGATGTTTAATGGGCTTGTATATGTTGTTTTATATGATTTTTGGGACTAACCTATTAACCTAGAGCCTAGTGCCAGTTTCTGTTTTCTCCTTGTTTTTGAGTTTTGCAGAAAAGGAATACCAAACGGAGTCCAATTGACGTGCCAATTTTTGATGACTTTTTATGGACCAAAAGAAGACCATGGAGCATCGGAGTTGGGCCAGAAGAGTCCCGGGCTGCCCACGACGGTGGGGGGCGCGCCCACCCCCTGGGCGCGTGGGCCTGCCTCGTGGACAGCTCGGGCACCTCCTTGACGTGAGACCGACGCCAAAAATTCCTATAAATATAGAAACCTCGGAAAAATAACCTAGATCGCAAGTTTCGCCGCCGCAAGCCTCTGTAGCCACGAGAAATCAATCTAGGCCCTCTCTGGCACCCTGCCGAAGGGGGCCATCATCACCGGTGGCCATGGAGGAGTATCCCAGAGAGGCCATCATCGGCATGAAGGCCAAGGACCAGAGGGAGAACCTTTCCCCATCTAGGGGGGAGGCCATGGAGGAGGAAGCACAAGGGGAAGAACCTCTCCTCCTCTCTCTTGGTGGCACCGGAGTGCCATTGAGAGGGGAATCATCGCTGCGGTGATCGTCTTCATCAACATCACCATCATCATCACCATCCTCATCTCTTTTACGCGGTCCACTTCCCGCACCCCGCTGTAATCCCTACTTGAACATTGTGCTTTATGCCACATATTATGATGCAATGATGTGTTGCCATCCTATGATGTTTTGAGTAGATATCTTTTGTCTATGGGTTGATTGATGATCTAGATTGGTATGAGTTGTATGTTTTACTTTGATGCTGCCCTATGGTGCCCTCCGTGTCGCGCAAGCGTGAGGGGTTCCGCTGTAGGGTGTTGCAATACGTTCACGATTCACTTATAGTGGGTTGGTGAGTGACTGAAACAAAAACCCGAGTAAGAGGGATTGTTGCGTATGGGAATAAAGAGGACTTGATGCTTTAATGCCATGGTTGGGTTTTATCTTAATGATCTTTAGTAGTTGCGGATGCTTGCTAGAGTTCAAATCATAAGTGCATATGATCCAAGTAGAGAAAGTATGTTAGCTTATGCCTCCCCTCATATGAAACTGCAATAGTGATTACCGGTCTTGTTAACAATTGCCTAGGACAATTCCGCACACCGATCCACCATTATTCCACACTCACTATTTATAGTACTTAGTAATATATTCTAACTTTATGATAACAACACCTACTTTTATATTTTAGCTCTCTGATATCATACAAAGTTATCCTCTTCATATCCACAACATAGTTTTATTTCTCGTTTCTAGTTGGAAGCAAACGCTTGGTGTACGTAGAGTCGTATCAGTGGCAGATAGGGCTTGAGAGAATATTGATCTTACCTTTAGCTCCTTGTGGGTTCGACACTCCATACTTATCACTTCCACCTTTGGAAATTGCTACGATGATTCCCTGCACTTGGGGGTTATCAGACGTCTGGTTCCGCCTGCAGGACAACCTCGATGGCAGTGGCATCCGCGCGCTCCGCATCGAGTCGAGCCTCCGCCGCCCGGTTCAAGTACAGGACGTCCGGTTCCGCCTGCAGGAGGGCCTCGATGAGATCGGCATCCGCACGCTCCGCGTCGAGTTGAGCCTCTGCTGCCCGGTTCAAGTCCAGGACGTCCGGTTCCGCCTGCTGGAGGGCCTCGATGGCAGCGGCATCCGCGCGCTCTGCCTCAAGTTGAGCCTCCGCCGCCTGGTTCACATCCACGAAATTATGTTATGCCAGTAGGAGAGCCTCGATGGCAGCGGCACGCGCGCGCTACGCATCGAGTTGAGCCTCTGCCTCCCGGTCCTCCTTTAGTATTGCCAGGTTGAACCGTTGGTCCGCCTGCACCATGGGGGACTCGGACGCCGGCACGAGGTCTACGTCCATCGTCTCATACCCATTGGGGGCCTTCTGCGCCACGACCTCCGCCATGAACATTGGATCGGCTTCCTCCTCCTCGTAGCTTGGCTCTAGAGAACTCGGGGATTGGCCCGCCGCAAAGCGAGCATGGTAACGGAGGTCTGTGGCGCCGACCGCCGCCGTGATTTCTGCGCGGCGCTCCGGCGTCAGCATCTTGTAGTACGTGATCTTGCAGCGCACCATGGCTTTCCGGTGAACTAGGGGATGCTTGATGCGGGCTAGGGGATCGAAAGGCGAGGGAAGGGGCTGGAGATTAGGTGTGGTTTTAGGGCAGTGGCTAGCGTAGGCCGAGCAGCGAAGGTTCTGGTGTGAATAGTGGTTCCGATGACGACCGGTTAATCGGTTTTGACTGTACATCGCTCTTCTCGCGTTCGCGTTGAAGCCCGGCACGCTGGAGCCTCCACGTCGCTCACCGAATGGAACTCGCTTCATCTTGTGTTTTCGCTTGCTTGTGGGATCGCTGTTGAGAGCAAACCGACGTCGCTCCCCCTCCCCCGCCCACGTCATTTATACTACCACTCTCTCCGTTTTATGAGGAGTAAATAAAAACAAAGGGAGTATACTATGGATGAGGATCCCCTGACGTGGCCGAACCCATTGAGTAACTGACATGCGGGGACTAACAAGCATGGGGTCCGCCAGTAAGTGACCGAAAGGGATTGTAAGGCAGGGATACGTACGTCAGAGGATCCACTACCACTACTACTCCCTCCTTCCATTTACTATACAGGGCCTAATGCGTTTTTCGAGGCTAACTTTGACCAAATGTTAGAGTAATAATATATGACATGCAACTTACACAAAGCATACGGTCAAATTCGTATGTGAAAGGAGCTTCCAATTATATAATTTTCACATTCTACATCTCATGTACTATTAAACTTGTCAATAGTCAAATGCGGTTTTGAAAAACGCATTAGAGCATGGTTAATAATATAGCCAGTCGATGGCTATAAGGAACTGCCATGTCATCTATAGCCATCATCTATTATATGCACTCAAACAGTAGTGTGGGCTATAAGGTTGGCTATTTCCCGCAAAAAACATTTTATAAGGTTGGCTATTGTATTAGTACTTTTTTCCATCTCCTCTCTATCTCTTTCTTCATATTTATTGTATTTAACTAGGAATGCTTATATAGCTAGGCTCTTGCATGAGAGCTCACTCCCCTTACTTCTTCACATCTCTCTCCTCCACATAGGCCCTATATAAATGGAAGGAGGGAGTACTACTATGAGCACTGCATACTCTAGTACAGATTTTGTTAGTACTCCACTAGTACTATTAGACAGGGAGCTTAAAAAGTTACTATTGGACTGGCTATACGTGGCGAAATCCTAGTAGGAAGAGCATGCGTGAGAACAAGCACATTCACGTGGTTGAAAACAAATTGGAAACCATCTCGAGTACAAATCTAGGAGTACGTGCGAATCTAACAATATTGATTGGGCGTTGTTGAATGTTGATACTTTTTTGATCAAAGCGGAGATACTTTGACTACACATAAAACTTATATGTAAACTACAAAGGATAGGAGGGAGTATATTGTACGTTCAAAAACGAAACGAACATTGAATACCCTTTATATATGATTTGTGGATGCTATGATCACCGGTTCAAAATTTTGAATCCGCCTTAGGTACCACACATGCCCCCACTCGTTCTCTCTCGATTTCATCTCGGGGTCCGGAGATTGATTGAAAGAGGACTAGGGTGGGTACAATACATTCGTTTCGCTTATGAACATACAATATACTCCCTTTGATCCCCACAGACCCCCCCCCCCCCGCGGGTCATTTCTATCATAGAAATATACCAAACCTTTATCTCCTTGCACGACACGCAATTGATCTCTAAACATCAATCGATCTCGTCAACATGTGTCGGGGCATGAACCGAATGTGATGCCAAAACTAAGACGTGAAGCGACACATAGTGGAGGCAAAGTGAAACTTTAAATGAACCGTTTGTTTGTATGCATGTCGGACAAATTACAAAACATTGGAAATACAAGCATGGTCTAGGCCCGCATGCGAATGATACTCGGCGGAATGTTCAAATGAGGCATGCGGGAGGATGGACTCGACCGGAGGGCGACATGATCGATGGAGAAGAGGGTTGGAGAGGAATGAGAAATAAGAAAACGCCACATGATTATACTTGAATGGCTCAAATAAAAAATAAGTTGTCTTGCTTGGCCTACATAGTGAAAGGCCTAATGCACAACGCGGAGCACTGACGCTCGAATATGGCCAGGAAAACAAGGAAACTGACATGTGGGGCACACCTATCGGGACGACGTAGCGCAGACTAGTCCAACGGAGGAGCTGGCCCACGACCTCCTCGTCACCGGCAACCGTTCATGTGGGTCGTGGGGGCCAACAACGTGGCGCAGCTCCAGCACCGCCTCTGGACACAGAGACCGCGGTGAGCGACACGGTCATCGTCGCTAGACATGGTCGGTTTCAGTGTGCCGAGGGTGGCGTTAGTGTAGTGGCACGACCAACAGTATGTTTGGTTTGTGCCCAAGGTTGCCCCATCAAAGCATTGGGTAGCCAAAATTTTGGTTGAGGTTTTGGTCGCTCATGATTTGGCCGACATTGGCAAGAAAAATGAACTAGAGTTGTATAGAGTTCATTGGCATGCCAAAAACATGGCAACCGTCCAAACAAAGACCAATCTTTGGGTCATGACTAAAATTTTGGTAAGGTGCACCGTGGCCACAATCCAAACACACCCCCACACCCGGCTCGTCGAGGATGCACGGGGCGCCGGGACACGTCCACGGAGTGGTGTAGCGCGGCCATCTGCATCCTCAGGACCTGAGACCATGCCGAGTCGTCTTGCTTTTTTCAATGACATGCGGGGATTGCATGTGAGCAAAGGGCATCTCCAACGTTGCCACGACCCCAGCTGACTACCCTGGCACACCAAAAACTCTCATCCCTCGCGCCATCGCGCGGTGCGTTCCCAGCCGGCTGCCCGCATTCATGTCGTCCGTCCATATGCCGTCGTTAAGAGGCTCGGTGCCCGAGGAACCAACTCCTGCGACTTAATGACGCACCAGGATGCTTGGCCTCACCGGAATGTGCTACTTAAAGCAGCAACGCCCAGCTAAACTCCACACCATAGCGCATCGTCCTCCTACCTGGCACCACATCCACCATGACCAGAAGCGCGAACGCTCTGCGGGAGAGCTTGTCTTTGGGGATGAAGCTCGATCTCGCCACCCTCGCTCAAGTCACCTCTAGCGACGCAATAGCGGCGTAGCCGGACGCGGACGCGACCGCACAAGCTGTGGCCACGCTGGCGGCCGACGATGGGAGCACCGTCAGCCACGCGTCCTACTTGACGCCGTCCAACGTCCGGCACCGCCGAGGTCGGGGACTCCTCCGAGGATGAGTAGGGCATGGGAGGCGGCAGGGCATGGTGTGCCAACTGGCCGGTCCGTATCCCGTGTTCTACTCTTCCTCGCCGGAGACCGCACCTTCACTTCACGGGTCTTGAACCCCGCCCCCATACATAGAGATCGCAGATGGAGGACGTCGGTCACCGCCATAGAATAGGTTTAGGGTCGGGTTTCTTTTATTTTTCTGTCCTATAAAAGTTCGAAATGTAATGAAAATCTGCCGTGTTTGCATTAATCTCGGCCGGTGTAGATGAACTTTCACAATAATATAGTATATTGTAGGAGTACTAGCAAGATGCCCGTGCGTTGCACGGAAGATCAAGATCCTGTGGGAGAAAAGGATGAACGAGGGAACGCCTTATCTGCAAATGTGGAGAGGAGTGCGGGTAAATTGTCATAGTTTCCTTCCTATCCGTTACATATAGATCGGACGGCCTATATTGGAGGATGACAGGCACACCATCATCACCAACTCTGCTTTTTATTGAACCGAGACAAAGCTAACATGCGAAGTAAAATAAACACATAGGGTCTATACATACACAATTAATCTTAGGCACTCCAATAGTACGTCCATTACACATTCACGCATTTCACATCTTTCTACATCTACGGGAACCTACGAAAGAGTTAACGTCAATTGCCTCTCTCTCTCTCCTCCCCTGATTTTCATGGTGGTGGGCCCCTCCCTCGCCCCAATCTACAATCAACAGCTCACACGTTTCACATTACGTTAATTACGTAACTGGGATTACGTAGGTGTAGCATTACTCGTCGTAAAAAACCCAACTAAGCCAACCTCCCAGCATATCGCGTGGGAAAAGACCCGGCCGCGCCGTTTTAGTCGGGATTACCGGATTACTAGTAGTAGTATCGATGGATCACGCGAAGCAACACATTTTTTTAGGGGGCGAAGCACCTAGTTTAAAAGGAAAAAGGCGGTACACTCACAGCACCCCTGTCGCGGTCGCATTGCACCCCACACACGTTCGGTCCTGCACACGGCTCATGCAAACGGAACGCGCTTCAGCTTGCCTCTTCACTGACACGTGGGACTGCACTTGGAGAAACTGACCATGCGCCAAACTCCCCCGCCCACCGGGCGAAAGTCCTCCCCCACCCAAAAATCCCCCCAAATCCTAGATTCAACCGCCCTTCGGCCAACTAGCCAATAATATTCCCCAAACCCCCCTCCCCCCGTCCCCCTCCACTCCATTCGCTCCACCAAAGCCGCCCTCCCCGCCGCGCCGATACGTCGGCGCCGCAGTTCGTCGAGGGGACGCACGGCAATCCTCTCGCTCCCACAGTACGCTCTCGTAGACTACCGTCCTCTAGCCGCACCGCCACCATTGGCGACGTTCTTGTGGAGGCGCACAGCGGTCAGCGCCGCCACCGCTGGCGACGTTCGTGTGGAGACGCACGGCGGTCAGCTTCTCCCACGGTACGCGCATTCTAGACTGAGGCCCCGTGCATGTCGGTGTAGCACTGAATGTTAGCTGATAGACGCTGTTAATCTCATTGTTTGCCAAAGTAGTTTACAGTCAATATTCTCTGCTTAAGAAGCTTCCTTGGCCTGTTCTGCACTCAATCTGCTTAGCTAAGATGGCATGCCAAGGCCGACTAGTTGCCAAAATATCCTGCCATATATTTATTGTGACGTAGATTGCCATGGTCTAGTAGCCAATCTGTTAGGTGAAATAGCTCTACACCGTTTTATACCCGATCTTTGTTGCTGCGATGGCCTTCGATAGTTCGACGGCTGTGTGCGCGGCCTCATTGACTGCTGAAACAGCCTGCCATAATTTAGCACTCAAATCTGTTTGCTGAATTATCTTTACATATATTTCGTTACTTAGATCTGCTCATCCAAATATCTTGCCATAGCTTTAGACATCGACCTAGGTATTTTTTCTGGACTTCATACAAAAACATATATGTTTTTCCTGTAATATCTAGTAGAAGAACTAATTTGTATGTTTAACAGATGGATAGGACTTGTATAACTTCTGCTCGAAGATAATCCGCTGCATATGTCGAGGGGGTTGAAAACTTCATGAAATTTATCAGAGCTGCGTACGGTGGTTCGAAATCAGATGTGCTCTGCCCGTGTAGCAGTTGTATGAATTCAGTTACAAGACCCCAGTCAACTGTGCAAAATCATCTACACTTGTATGGGATGTCGGTCACATATACTAGGCGGGTTCATCATGGTGAAGATGTGAACGTCAATGTTAGTGAATACGTGGAAGCAGCAGATCACCATATTGATCTTCCTGATGCTCAGGTGGAAGAGGAGGAGGAGGTGGTGGTGGCGGAGCCAGTGAGTTTGACCAACATTGAAACAATGCTACGAAATGCTCGTGCATTCCGTGAACTTTCACCTGCAGAAGAAAAACGATGGGCCCGCATGTTGGAACTATGCAACGTGGCTGTCACCCCAGGAAATAAGCTGTCAGTATTCTCAGCTATGGTCTTCAGGTGAAGACATCTGAGCGCATGACCAACAAATAATTCGATGCGATCTTGGCTGCTTTCCGCAAAGCTTTCCTAGATGCGTCTGAGCTGCCACACACCTACAGTAAAATGAAGAATTTCCTTCGTGCAGTTGGAATTGGATATGATATGATCCATGTTTGTAAGAATAATTGTGTTCTGTTCCGGAAGGATTATGCCAACTTAAGTGAATGCCCGAAATGCAAATCATCAAGATGGAAAGATGGCGATGTTGTGAAGAGGATTCCTCATAATGTTCTAAGACATTTTCCAATTACACCAAGATTGCAGAGGTTGTTTCATGATGCTGAAACAAGAGAGGATGTACTGTGGCATTCTAGGAACCAGGAGTACAGAGATCATAATGTAATGAGCCATCCATCACATGGTAGTGAGTGGAAAAGCTTCAATCAGAAACACAAAAAGTTTGCTGCTGACCCGAGAAATATTAGACTTGGCTTAGCTTCAGATGGATTTAACCCATTTGGCCACCAGAGCGCCACATATAGCATGTGGCCAGTGCTTGTTATCCCTTACAACATGCCTCCAAATGTCTACACCAAAGAATCAAACTACATGATGGCCTTGCTCATCCTAGGTCCAAAAAGTCTTGGAAAGGATTTTGATTTGTTCATGGAGCCTCTTGTGGAGGAACTTGAATAGCTGGAGTGGTGTTCTCACTCGAGACCTATATAGCAGCCCACTAGCTGATTTCTTTCTGCTTGCTGTTATAATTTGGTGCATCCATGATTATCCGGCTTTGGGAACTATGTCAGGGCGAACGACACTTGGTTACAATGCATGTGTTTGCTGTGACAGGAATCCGCTATCATACGCAATACTTAGCAAGATTTGTTACATTGGACACTGCTGTTTCCTTGCCAAGGACAAGCCGCATCCTAGAAAATACCGAAGACATGTGTTCAATGCAAAGCATGAAAACCGTGATGCGCCAAAGAGGCTCACCGCCGATGAGTTGCAAGTGGAATTAGAGAAGGCCGGGCATATTACACCAGGAAACCATCCTGGTAATGGTAGTGGGAAAAGGAAGCATGGCAGGGCAGAAGAGAGATTATTGTTTACCCGCAGGTCCACTTTGTGGGACTTGGAGTATTGGAAAGATTTGGATCTGCGGCATAATCTTGATGTGATGCACATCGAGAAAAATATATGTGATAGCATTATCGGCACACTTCTTAATATTGAAGGCAAGACGAAATATACCTTAAAATCTAGGATTGATTTGACACACCTGGGTATCAGACAGGATTTGCAGGTGCAAGATGAAGGTAAACCACGGGATATGGCACCAGCTGTGTACGTCTTGGACAAGGTAAAAAGAAAAGAATTCTGCGAGAGGTCCTGTCACGTGTGAGATTCCCACATGGATTTGCTTCCAACCCTGAAAGGAGAATCAGTGCAGATGGAAACAAGGTACAAGGGTTGAAAACTCATGACTGCCACGTCCTACTTGAAAGGGTTTTACCTGTTATCCTTAGAGGATTGGGCCACCCTGACTTATACATAGCAGTTGCAGAGTTGGGACAATTCTTCAGGGAACTCTGCATTAGAAATATCAGGATAGATGCTTTGGAGCGTCTTAGAGACAAGATACCAACTATCCTATGCGACCTTGAGAAGATATATCCTCCAGCCTTCTTTGATGTGATGGTGCATTTGGCTGTTCATCTACCTGATGAGGCACTACTTAGAGGTCCAGTACAGTATGGCTAGATGTACCCTATTGAAAGGCGGCTAGGCACTTTCAAGGGCTATGTTAGGAACAGAGCTAGACCCGAGGGTTCCATTGCAGAGGCCTACATTGCTACAGAAGCGTTGACATTCTGGTCAAAATACATTGAAAGAGCTGATCAGCTTAGCAACGAGGTGGGTGAAGACAATCCCGGGCTCAATGTTTTCGAATATTCTGTTCGAGTTACAGGGAAGAGTCGACAAGAGGACAAACCTAAAGATTTGGACAAAATGGTTTGGTATGTGTTGAATAACTGTCCTGAGATACTACCTTATATCAAGTAAGTGCTATGTACTACAGCTTATACATCGTAATCTACTAAACTTGCAGCACATTCTTATATATTTAGATGTTTGACGCGATCACTAAGTTGTGCAGCATCTACAAAAAGGATTTACTGCCGCAAAATCCAAGAAACATTGACAAACTGGTTATGGTAGGATTTGCGAAATGGTTCAAGAGCTATGTAAGCTTTTGAATTACACTGTCAGTTTTTTTAATATATTGAGTACATAAGATGATAAGCTTGTGTATTTTCTAACCATAGGTTAAGAAGATGTAGGAGGATGGGCAGGCAATTCATGATGCCCTTTACTCACTAGCAATGGGTCCTGATACTCGGGTAAGCCATTATGAATCTTGCGTTGTTGGAGATGTGGGCCACAACACCCTTGCACGAGACGAAAGCAGGAAGACACAAAACAGTGCCATCATGAGCACGGATACTTATGACAAAGAGAGAACTGAAATGTATGCTAACATAATAGACATTGTTCAATTGCAGTATATCTCCAATTTCGAGGATCATCGGTGTGTTGTTCTGTTGTGCTGTCGTTGGTATAACCTGTTTTCCAGGATCGCAAAACCCAGAGCTGATGATTATTTCAAATCCATCAATGTCAAAGCGGCGTACCAGACCAATGAGCCTTTTATTTTGGCAAATCAAGCAACACAGATATTTTTCTTGGAAGACACATTTGCATGTAGCGATGACTGAAGAGTATTTCAAAGGTTTGAGCAGAGGAATTCGTTTAATGAAGTTGCACAACAAGATGATGCTTACACTGCTCCTGATGTACAAGATAACACAGATGTTCCTACTATCTTTGAGAACCATCACATCAATGACGCCGGCGAAAAGATTGCCTGTCGTGCTGTGGACATACAAGAGTTGATCAAGAAGAAGCCAACGTTCGAGGACGTTGAGGACGAAGAAGAAGATGACACCATGGGGAATTACGATTCAGACTGATACACATGACGAAGATGTTGACGCTGCTGCTGCGGATGATGATTACATTGCTTTTGTCATATTTGCCTGTCAGAAGACTTTTTTTATCTAGTATGTAAAATTGTGTTTGCTATGACAACTGAAACCTGATGAACATGTTGTTTAGTATTTTCCTGTGAGAACATCACTTGTTATGTATACTGATTTGTGTTTGGTGATTGTATGACGACTAAAATATGATGGCATTGTTGTTTAGTTGTACTCATATTTGGCTATGAAACTTGAATTTGATGACATAGTTTGCTGTTGGACTGCAATTTGCTCGACGTCTTCGAATGAGAACAAAGCTGAGCCGACAGGGCCTCGGCTAATTTATTTATTTATTACCAAAAGGGCCTCCGCTATTTATTTATTTATGAGCAAAAGGGGATACCCCCTGATTTTCGTTAATAGAAATCATTAGATGTTTCAAAACACTACGCCCAGCCTGCTACACAGGTTTCATTCATTACTAGTTTCAGCAAAGTGCTCATGTCATAGCCGCTGAATACATCACGAGTGCTACATACACTGTAAATAAAGAGACAATCATCCTACAGAGCACATCGATTTTGCCCATTATCTTCACAAGCTCTTTCATCTCCTCATTGTTGTCAAGGCCGTTCAGCAGCTGTTGCTTGGCCATGATCAGAGGAACTGCATCTTTAACCTTCTGCTCTGCATCTTCCTCTTCTGCCGTTCCTTCAGTTACTTGTCCGAAACCCCAACCTGCTGGTATTGGGATTCCTCGGCTAACCAAATAATCAGCGTAGTTGCACTGCCCGACATCAGCAACTTCCCAGAAATACAAATCACACGAATCTTCCCTTTTCTAGACGAATCAAATTGGAAGATCATTAACCAAACTATTAAAAAAATCAGAAACTGAAAGCAGTAGAACAACACTTAAACATATTATTACCCCATGATTTGGGCATTTGTAGAAGACTCGACCAGGGTTGAGGATTGTGGTTGAGACGCGACGGATGACTCTGCGTGATTTGCAGCAGTGGCGCCACACCAATGGCAGCGGGTTGCGATGAGCAACTGGCTATGGTGCGTGTTTCGGCGGTGGTGTGATGAGACTCACAGGCAATGGTACGGGTGGCGACTTGGCGCATATTTGGTTGTTGTCTGCTGAAGAGCGGGTGGACGAGCAGCCAGCAGACATGGTTGCTGTGGCCAGAGCTTCTGATGCTAGGAAGAGTAAGTAGAGAAGAGGAGAAGTGAACGTTGGATATGTCAGTTTCATTACTTGCAGAGTAGCATAGCACCATTTATTGTCATAGTCTAGGTTTGGATTCGAACCAGCTACAGGAGCACGTCTCTCTTTTTTCTAAAACTCAGCAACGTCTCTTTACTGGTACACTAGCTTGTTCTGTACGCCTTCTCAAGTCTTTGATTTTCTTTCCCTTTTTTTAAGGAGGAAGGAAGGAGGACAAAATTGAGAGTTCCTGGGACTCGAACCCAAGACCTCTCGGTTGAAAACCAAGGGTGCTAGTCACTTATGTGGCGAACGTTCCTTGGGAGGAGGATGGCAGACGAACGCATTTTCCTCATAGTTTTAGTTGCGACACAAGATCGAACGGTCGCAGTTTCGGGAATGTTATCAGGCGAACGAGCCCGGTTTTTCTTTTCTTCCTATATATAAAAACGTATGCTACTTGGTGTCGGCTTAGTCAACAAATGATTGTGCCAACCTTGACCGTTGGATTGACATTCAAGGTCTGTCGTGTTTCTTCAGTCCCTTCTTCCTCGAGCCGCCAAAGGCAAACCAGCGCCGGCGGGACCGCCTGCTCCCGCCTCCCACGTCTGGTTGTGCTGCCGCGCACGCATCGTGGCCACATCACACCCTAAAACTCTGCGCATCTTCCCCGGCTCCTGTTCGTTCCCGTCCGAGGCCTCACCATCGTCCTCCGCCTTGGTTCGCTCGCCGCGGCGCCGCCCTTCGGCGTTGTCAACATGGTCAACAACCGAGAGGTACAAGGAGATGACTGTACATGGTGAGTATGACAGTAGGGACCCAGCAGCGCGCACAGTAATTTTTTTTTTTCGGGACGGAGAAGGGTATCAACTGGGTTGTGCGGGAGTTGTGGCCCGTCTAGCCCAGGCTTTTATTTCATATGTTTAGCACATGACCAGCCCAGTTTGTTTTTTTCCTTTCTGAAAATGGCTAGCCACCTATTTTGTTTTTTGCAAACACGCAATTAGTTCCAAACTACTTTTTTCTTTCGGATTTTGATATTTTAAATTTCATTGTTTTTGTGTGGGTAAAATTTCATTGAATTTAAATTAAGGTATACTTAGTTTTAAATAAATTCGAATCTGGCTAGAAATTATGGGATGTATGCTGTTTGGGATAGATTTGGAGGCTGACTTGTGGGTCTAATAGGTTGACGTGTACGAAAGGCTTTTTCAACTTAGTCCACAAACGATTCTAGCAGCAGTGACCATTGGATGTTAATCCAACGGCCGTGCTGCTTCTTCAATATCTGATCTTCTTGCTCTAGCCGCCCAAACCAGCGCCGGTGGGACTGCCTGCTCCCGCCTCCCGTGGCCGGCTGTGCTGCGGCATAGGCCGCACCGCCCCACCGTACTTCATTGCTGGCCAGTCCATTCCTCTACTCACCCAAACCTCACGTTATTTTCCGGCGACGGCAGCCGGACCAGTAAACCCTCGTACTCCCCACCGCGTGGACAACCATTGCCGAGTCTTCCCTGGCTCCGTGTCGTTCCCTTCCTAGGCCTCGCCGTCGTCCACCGCCATGGTGCTCTCGGCGCGGCCTAGTCAACGTGGTCAACGAACGACATCCATCGGACGTGGACTGTATGTGGAGAGGCTGACAGCTGGGTCCACGGCCGCACACAAGGAAATGCCTCCTTATTACGTGCAAAATAATGATTCCTCCACCTGACATCTAGGACCCACCGGAAGGGCATCTTTATTTCACGAAAAAAACGTGCCCCCCGCTGACAGGTCGGACCCACCAGCTATCTTCGCACGCAAGGAAGTGCCTCCTTATTACACACACAAAAATGAATACTCCCCCTGCCAGCTGGAACCCAGCATAGTGGGAGGCTGACTAGTGGGCCTACCAAGTTGACAGGGACGGAGGGCTTTGTCAACTTACTCAATATGAACGATTCTAGCTCCAGTGACCATACGATGTCCATCCAACGGCCGTAGTGCTTCTTCAACCTCTAGTCTTCTTGCTCCAGCCGCCCAAAGCAGCGCCGGTCGTGCCGCATGCTCCTGCCTCCCATGGTCGGCTGTGCTGTCGCAGAGGCCTCACCGCCCCCTACTATTCCCACCGCTGACCAGGCCCTGCGGCGATGGCAGCCTCACACCACAGCCGAACCAGTGAACCCTCGTACTCCTCTCGGCGCGGGCTTCCACTGCCGCGTCTTCCCCGGCTCCGCGTCATCCCCTTCATAGGCCTCGCCGTCGTCCACCTCCCTGGTGCTCTCGGCGCGGCGTGGTCAACATGGTCCAGGAACGACTACCATCGGAAGATTACTGTACATGGAGAGGCTGACAGCTGGGTCCACAGCGGCCGCAAGGAAGTGCCTCCTTATTACGCGCAAAATAATTATTCCTCCGCCTGACAGCAGGGACCCACCGGACGGGCCACCGTATTTCGCGAAAGAAACGTTTCCCCCTGACTGCTGGGACCCACCAGCTACACCTTCGCACGCAAGGAAGTGCGTCCGGGCAAAAAAACGATTCGCCCCCCTGACTGCTGGGACCCACTAGCTACATCTTCGAACGGAAGGAAGTGCCTGACAGTCGGGACCCACCTGGTCGAAGCGTACGTAGCGTTGTCATTCTGTTCGCGAATGTGTACGTACATACTCGTCGATGTAGAGGCGTGCACATGTCGTAGTAGAGGCACACACGTAGCATGTACATGTACGTACAACGGCCAGTGTGCAAGAAAGAAAATACGGCCACGTACATACATACGGCGGGGTCTCGAACGCGTACTCACGCATATGTACGGCCAGGGCTCGTATACATGGCTGGGTCGGAACGGAGAAACAGCGTCGTCGTCGTGTTCATGGGGAGGCAACCAGCTGGGTCGGAACGGGATGCGTCGTCGTGTTCATCGGGAGGGCTTGGACAGAACAACCGATGGAAACGAGGCCTGGTGTACCGCAGAACGGAGGAAACGGCCTTGTGTTCGACCGGCCACGTTCAAAACGGGATCATGTTCATCGGGAGGGGTCTGGCGTACCGCAAAACGGAGGAAACGAACTTGTGTTGGACCTCCTACGGTCGAAACGGGGTCCTGTTGATCGGGAGGGGTGTGGCGTACCGCAAAACGGAGGAAACGGGCTTGTGTTGGAGTGCTATGGACGAAACAGGGGTCCTATTCATTGGGAGGGGTGTGGCGTACCGCAAAACGGGACTCCACGGGATACTGTTCATCGCCACCATCGACCCCCTCCAGCTCCACGGGCTACTGTTCATCCACCGTCGTCCTCCTCCAGCCTCCACCTACGACTGTTCATCCACGGGCTCCTGTTCATCCAGCTTCCACCGCGCGCTACTCCACCAGCTACTGTTCAACCAGCCCTCTCCACGGGCTCCTGTTCAACCACCCCTCCACGGGCTACTGTTCATCCAGCCCTCCACCGTCTACTGTTCATCCAGCCCTCCACGGGGTCATCCTGTTCATCCGGCCCTCCACGGGGTCCTATTCATCCAGTCCCAACCGGCTTGATTGATCGGGGTCCTGTTCATCCAAAGGCAATACCACGGGGTCCTGTTCATCCACCCCCATCGGGAACTGTTCATCCAACCCCCCCCCCCCAGCAACGCTCACTGTTCATCCAGAGGCAGCATCGAACGGCTTCAGTTAGCAGCAGTAGCGAAGGAATCGCTCGATCGGGTTCAGTTAACAGCCATCGATCGTTCGCTCAGGTTCAGTAACATGTAGCCAGCAGTGCAATCGCTCGGGTTTAGTAGGCGAACGCCTCGCTCGGGTTCAGTTAGAGCCCAACGCCTCGCACCCACGCACGTGCGTGTATGAGAGAAACGCGCAAACCTTCGTGCATCGCTCGGCCCCAACCACCCACCGTAACCAGGAACACCCCGATATTTTCCTCGCCCTCGCTTCTACCATGTTTTTTTCAGTCATGGACGGCCCAAAGAATGTCATGCAGCTGCGTCTCCGGCCCTCCCAAGACGAAACGCCCATTTTCTGTCATGATTTTTTGTGATAGAAGTAGGAGCCCACCACATCTATGATGATACTGGGTTTTGTCACAATTATCGTCATAGAAGTGTCTTAAGTATGATAGAAACAATTTTTGTTCGGCCCAAAATGTCACGGATGTGTCTTTTTTTGTAGTGCTAGTATCCATTATGTTCTAAGATTGATGTTGCTATGACTTTGCTATGCTTAATGCTTGTCACTAGGGCCCGAGTGCCATGATTTCAGATATGAACCTATTATGTTTTCATGAATATATGTGAGTTCTTGATCCTATTTTGCAAGTGAATAGTCACCTACTATGTGTTATGATCCGGCAACCCCAAAGTGACAATAATCGGGACCACTACCGGTGATGACCATAGTTTGAGGAGTTCATGTATTCACTAAGTGTTAATGCTTTGGTGCGGTACTCTATTAAAAGGAGGCCTTAATATCCCTTAGTTTCCAATAGGACCCCGCTGCCACGGGAGGGTAGGACAAAAGATGTCATGCAAGTTCTTTTCCATAAGCACGTATGATTATATTCGGAATACATGCCTATATTACATTGATGAACTGGAGCTAGTTTTGTGTCACCCTATGTTATAACTGTTGAATGAAGAATTGCATCCGACATAATTATCCATCATTGATCCATTGCCTACGAGCTTTTCACATATTGATCTTTGCTTAGTTAATTTCCGTTGCCACCATTACGATTGCTACAAAAACTGCTACTGTTACTTTTGTCACCGTTACTGTTACTTCCATGCTACTTTGCTACTAAATACTTTGCTGCAGATATTAAGTCTTTCAGGTGTGGTTGAATTGACAACTCAACTGCTAATACTTGAGAATATTCTTTGGCTCCCCTTGTGTCGAATCAATAAATTTGGGTTGAATAATCTACCCTCAAAAACTGTTGCGATCCCCTATACTTGTGTGTTATCAAGAACATTTTCTGGCACCGTTGCCGGGGAGCATAGCTCTATTCTTTGAGTCACTTCGGATTTATATATGTTGATCACTATGAGGAACTTGAAAGATGAGAGAACCAAGATTTTTCCCTCAACTACGAGGGGAGGTAAGGAACTGCCATCTAGCTCTGCACTTGATTCACCTTCTGTTATGAGTAAATTTGCGACACCTACACCTGTTATTGATTCTGATATGTCACTTGTTATTGATGATGCCACTTCTGCTATGCATGATGCTTATGATGACCCTACTTCTATGCTTGATAATACGGTGCCATTAGGTGAATTTCTTGAGGAACAACTTGCTACGGTTAGAGAGAATGAAATTATTGAAATAGATAATATTGATGAAAGTGATGATGAAGATTCTCCCCCTAGATATGAACTGCCTGATGTGCCTAAGGGTTATGTTATGGATGAAGAAAATGCTAGAGACCTTTTTGCTTGCAAAGATAGGTATGATCTTAAGAAACTGTTAGCTAAGCTGAAAGAAAAGTCTTTGAATGCTAGAATGAAATATGACCCTGCTTTTGCTACTTTACCTATCTGTATTTCTGATAAGGATTATGATTTCTTTGTCGATCCTGAGTTAATTACTTTGGTTGAATCTGATCCTTTTTATGGATATGAATTTGAAACTGTTGTGGCACATCTTACTAAATTGAATGATATAGCCACCCTATTCACTCATGAGGAAAAAATTCGTTACTACTATATCCTCAAGTTATTTCCGTTCTCATTAAAGGGTGATGCTAAAACATGGTTTAATTCTGTTGCTCTTGGTTGTGTGCGTAGTCCCCAGGATATGATTTATTACTTCTCTGCTAAATATTTCCCCGCTCATAAGAAACAAGCTGCCTTAAGGGAAATATATAATTTTGTGCAAATTGAAGAAAAGAGTCTCCCACAAGCTTGGGGGAGGCTTCCCCGATTTCTTAATGCTTTGCCCGATCATCCTCTCAAGAAAAATGAAATACTTGATATATTTTACAATGGACTAATCGATGCTTCCAGAGACCACCTGGATAGTGGTGCTGGTTGTGTTTTCAGGCAAATAACTGTTGAGTAAGCTGAATTGCTATTGAATAATATATTGATTAATGATAATGATTGGACACTTCCTGAACCAACTCCTAAGCCAACTCCAAAGAAAAGGGGTATTCTATTTCTCAGTCCTGAAGATATGCAAGAGGCAAAGAAATCTATGAAACAAAAGGGTATTAAAGATGAAGATGTTAAGAATTTACCACCTATTGAAGAAATACATGGTCTTAATAACCCGACACGGGTAGTAAAGGTAAATTATCTCTATAGATTTGATGAAGGTGATATTCCTCGTAATAGGTCTGCTAGCCAATGCTTGGATGAGTTTAATAATTTTATTATTAAACAAGAAAACTTCAATGCTTATGTTGGTAGACAATTTAAACGTAATGCTTATATGGTTGAACACTTGAGTGATTATATGTCTAGAGTTAAAGGTGACCTTAAACTTATTAGTAAACATGCTTCTAGGGTTACCACTCAGGTAGAACAAGTGCTTAAAGCACAAGATAATTTGCTCAATGAATTAAATAATAAGAAAAGTGATAATGATGTTAGAGTTATGACTAGAGGGGGTAGAATGACTTAGGAACCTTTGTATCCTGAGGGCCACCCTAAGAGAGTTGAGCAAGATTCTCAGAGAACTAATGTTGATGCACCTAGTCCTTCTAAGAAGAAGAAAAAGAAAAATGCCAGGACTTTGCATGCTTCTAGTGAACCTGTTGTTGACACACCGGAGAATCCCAATGATATTTCTATTTCTGATGCTGAAACACAATTTGTTAATGAACATGAACCTAGTGATAATGTTAATGATGATGTTCATGTTGATGCTCAACCTAGCAGTAACAATGATGTAGAGATTGAACCTGCTGTTGATCTTGATAACCTACAATCAAAGAATCAATGTTATGATAAGAGAGACTTCGTTGCTAGGAAGCACGGTAAAGAAAGAGAACCATGGGTTCAGAAACCCATGCCTTTTCCTCCTAAACCATCCAAGAAAAAGGATGATGAGGATTTTGAACGCTTTGCTGAAATGATTAGACCTATCTTTTTGCGTATGCGTTTGACTGATATGCTTAAAAGGAATCCTTATGCTAAGTACATGAAAGATATTGTTACAAATAAAAGAAAGATCCCAGAAGCTGAAATTTCCACCATGCTTGCCAATTATACTTTTAAAGGTGGAATACCAAAGAAACTAGGAGATCCAGGAGTACCAACTATACCATGCTCCATTAAAAGAAACTATGTTAAAACTGCTTTATGTGATCTTGGAGCCAGTGTTAGTGTTATGCCTCTCTCTTTATATTGTAGACTTGATTTGAATAAGTTGACACCTACTGAAATATCTTTGCAAATGGCCGATAAATCAACTGCTATACCTGTCGGCATTTGTGAGGATGTGCCTGTTGTGGTTGCAAACGTTACTATTTTAACGGACTTTCTTATTCTTGATCTTCCCGAGGACGATAGTATGTCGATTATCCTTGGTAGACCCTTTTTGAATACTGCAGGGGCTGTTATTGATTGCTATCAAGGCAATGTCACTTTTCATGTTAATGGTAATGAGCATATGGTACGCTTTCCGAGGAAACAACCTCAAGCCCACAGTATCAATTCTATTGGAAAAATTTCAACAATTACTATTGGAGGTTTTGAATTCCCTCTTCCTACTGTCAAGAAGAAATATGATATTCTTATTGTTGGGGACATGCATATCCCCGTTGAGGTAACCTAGTGTTATTCGAAAATTCTCCATTTTCGTGTTATTCGGGAAGAGTTTGTTAACAAGACTTGATCAACCTTGTTAGTAGATTCCTTTTGATGAGCACGAGATGGATGAAGTTAGAAAGCACAACTCTCTATACCCTCCTTTTACTTTATGTTATTTAGATTAAATAAAGCAAAAACAGTATTTTCTGTTTGTTTTCTGAATTATCCTTGCAATAAAAATACCCCGAAAATAAAAGTTCTCCAAACGTCCTGAAAATGAAATATGATTTTTTGTAGAATATTTAAGAATGTCTGGCACTAACAACACACCAGGGGGGCCCACCATTTGGCCATGAGGGCACAGGGCGTGCCCACCCCCTGGGGCGTGCCCCTGCCTCGTGGGCCCCCCGTGGATCCCCTCCCCTTATTCCAGCACCCACTCACCTCGTCTTTCTCCAGAAAAATCCTCCCATAGCTCAAACTCGTGTTCTAGCTCATCTTGCTGCCATTTTTGTTCTCTTTTTTCAAAGCTCCATTCACAAAACTGTTTTGGGGGATTGCTAATTGGTATGTGATTCCTCCAATGATCGAATTAGTTTTTGTTCTAGTGCTTTATTTATCGCAAAAATTTTCTGCTAAGGTGACCCTGTTCTTGAGCTTGCATGTCAAATTTATATGGTCCAAAGTAGTTCTAATGCATGATATAGCCTCTACGCACTTGTGGGAGTAGTTTCTACCAATCTTGTTGAGTTTGGTTCACTTTTATTTTAAGTCACTAAAAATTTCAGAAATTTTTCAGAGAACAAAAATGATGAAGAGATTGTTGAGGGGCTCTTCGAGCCGAAGCTCGAAGGATAAGGAGAATGAGGAGAATAAAAAGCCCAAATACAATCTTCCTCGCACTGCGGAGGTTCGGCCGTCCGAATGGCCTTGTGATGCGTTCTTGAGAGCCGACAGAATTTATGATGACTTTTATTACTTGGCTGAGAATGCAGGCATCACCGACTTCCTCCACGACCAGCGCGAACAGTATTTCCTACTCACTAATATTTTCGTGCAAAATTTTTATTCCCATGCTAAGCAATCACCACCTTTAGTGGAGTTTCACTTATATGATGAGGTTAAGGAGATGTCACTCCATGATTTTTGTCGGTTCTGCAAGATACCCTTTATGGGTAGCATCGAGGAACCACATCGTAGTGATGTGGATGGATTTATTGATAGAATTGCTGTAGGGGAAACGAGGAAAGCTTCCGATGCGAGAATTACCAATATACATTTTCCTGTTCTACGTTACTTTGCGATATTTGCTAGTAGATGCTTAAGTGGTCGCGGGAACAGTGGAAATCTTAGTGCTCCTGATCTTTTCATTTTGCGCCATGCTTTGTTTCGTGATACATCTTTTAGCTTAGGCGCTATTGTTGCTAAACGATTAAGTCTGAACCGTACAAAGGGCCCCATCTTCGGAGGCATCTTTGCTTCACGCCTTGCTGAACACTTTGAGATACCTATTAGGCATTATGAAAAAGAGGAAAAAGTGTTGCCCCCAATTTTTCTAGATTATAAGAGTATGGTAGCACATGAATTTATTGTTAAAAATAATAAGAAGATGCTTAAGTATAATTTGATATTTGATAAAACTCACTGTGAGACTATCACCTTGCCTGCACCCTCTTTGTTTAACATACTTTCAGGCACGTACCTCATCTTGCCCGAGGCCATTTATGCATACTGGAGGCTGACACAAGTCCCAGAGCCTGAGCCTGAGCCACCACTTGACCCTTATCGACAGTCTGTTTATCAGTGGGATCCAAAGGAGATCGCCAACCAGTGGCACCCTGAGGACCCTCCTCAGTACACCGGAGAGAGTAGCTTCGATTAGTGGGCATAGACCAACTTAGGCCAAAAGCCTAAGCTTGGGGGAGTATGTATTTCTCACCGAAATTACATTCATGTTCACACACTCATTCTAGTTGTCGGTGCTCATACTTTTTCATTGTACTATCCATGCTAATTTATTTTATTTTCTAAGCCTTCTTCTTGTGTGTTTGAAAAACCGTAAGAAAAACCAAACAAATTAGTTGTAGCTTTTAGCTAGTTTACTTTCCATGCCTGTAGTAGTTATTAAAGGAAAACCCAAAAATATTTCCCGTTCTTCTTTTGCTTGTTGGGAGCTTTCCCGTGTAAATAGTTTTATTTATTTTCTTTGGGGGTCGAGAGGAGAAGACCATGATGAAAATGTTGAGTGGCTCTCATATCCATTATTGTTGATTTAACCAAGAGCCCATATTACCTTGTCTTCTCCCTTGTATTAAATGCTTGCAGATTCCATCTTAGTCCAATGCACGTGCACTATTATTATTATCCACACCTTTCAGTCCGGCGAGTGAAAGGAAATAGATGATATATGATTGACTGATTGAGATGAGAGAAGCTGGTATGAACTCGACCTATCTTGTTTTTGTAAATATGATTAGTTCATCGTTCCTGATTCAGCCTATTATGAATGAAACATGTTTGCAATGACAATTAGAGATTATAGTTGCTCATGCCATGCTTAATTAGCTAGGAGTTTATAATGGTTTACCTTGCGTGCCAACATGCTATTAAAATGGTTGTGATGTGGTATGATAGGGTGGTATCCTCCTTTAAGCAATTCGAGTGGCTTGACTTGGCACATGTTCACGCATGTAGTTGAAACAAAATCAATGTAGCCTCCACGATATTTATGTTCATGGTAATTTATATCCTACTCATGCTTGCACCCATTGTTGATTAATCTTAATGCATGTTCATGACTGTTGTCGCTCTCTAGTTGGTCGCTTCCCAGTCTCTTTCTAGCCTTCACTTGTACTAAGCGGGAATACTGCTTGTGCATCCATTTTCATAAACCCCAAAGTTATTCCATATGAGTCCATAATGCCTTCCTATATGCAGTATTTACCTGCCGTTCCAAGTAAATTTGTATGTGCCAAACTCTAAACCTTTAAATGAAATTATGTTTTGTATGCTCGAATAGCTCATGTATCAATTAGGGTTGTCTATATCTTCCATGCTAGGTGGGTTATTCTCATGATGAGTGAACTCTGCTCATCATTCACGAGAAAATGGCCGCTAACCGGGATGCCCAGTCCCATGCTCAAATCAAATCAAAATAATTTCAAACAAAACACCCCGGGGATTGTTGTTAGTTGGACGGCACCCATTGTTTTGGACAAGCCTTGGATTGATGTTTGTTGGTGGTGGGGGAGTATAAACTTTACCATTCTATTTGGGAATCGCCTATAATGTGTGTAGCATGGAAGATATCGAGATCTCTTGGTTGTTATGTTGATAATGAAAGTATGCCACTCAAAATATTATTTATCTCTGTTTCATAACTCGAGCTCTAGCACCTATGCAAATCCCTGCTTCCCTCTGTGAAGGGCCTATCTATTTACTTTTATGTTGAGTCATCATCCTCTTATTAAAAAGCACTAGTTGGAGAGCACCGCTGTCATTCGCATGCATTGCTCTTAATTTACATTGAGTATGACTGTGACTGGATCTCTTTTACCATGAATTACAATTTCTAGTCAGTCCTTGATTTTCAGGGGTGCTCTGCATTTATGTTTTGCGGTCTCAGAAAGGGCTAGCGAGATACCATCTTGTTATATCATGTCATGATTGTTTTGAGAAAGTGTTGTCATCAAAGATTTATTATTATTGCTCGCTAGTTGATTATGCCATTGATATGAGTAAACATGAGACCTAAATGTTATTGTGAATATGGTTAGTTCATAATCTTTGATGAAAACCTTGAATGCTTGCTTTACATATTTGCAACAACAAGATCAAACAAAATTTGTAAAAGTTTTTCTTTATCACTTTCAGTTTGTCAACTAAATTGCTTGAGGACAAGCAAAGGTTTAAGCTTGGGGGAGTTGATACGTCTCCAACGTATCTACTTTTCCAAACACTTTTGCCCTTGTTTTGGACTCTAACTTGCATGATTTGAATGGAACTAACCCGGACTGACACTGTTTTCAGCTGAACTACCATGGTGTTATTTTTGTGCAGAAATAAAAGTTCTCGGAATGACCTGGAAATCCACGGAGACACGTTTGGGAACTAATGAAAAATATTGGCGAAGGAATCAACATCAGGGGGCCCACACCCTATCCACGAGGGTGCAGGGCGCCTCCCTGGGGCGTGCCCCCCAGCCTCGTGGGCCCCCTGGGACTCCACCAACCTCAACCCCATCTCCATATATTCACTTTCGGGGAGGAAAAAATCAGAGAGAAGGATTCATTGCGTTTTACGATACGGAGCCGCTGCCAAGCCCTAATCTTCCTCGAGAGGGCTGATCTGGAGTCCGTTCGGGGCTCCAGAGAGGAGAATCCGTCGCCATCATCATCATCAATAATCCTCCATCACTAATTTCATGATGCTCACCGCCGTGCGTGAGTAATCCCATCGTAGGCTTGCTGGACGGTGATGGGTTGGATGAGATTTACCATGTAATCAAGTTTGTTTTGTTAGGGTTTGATCCCTAGTATCCATTATGTTCTAAGATTGATGTTGCTATGACTTTGCTATGCTTAATGCTTGTCACTAGGGCCCGAGTGCCATCATTTCAGATATGAACCTATTATGTTTTCATGAATATATGTGAGTTCTTGATCCTATTTTGCAAGTGAATAGTCACCTACTATGTGTTATGATCCGGCAACCCCAAAGTGACAATAATCGGGACCACTACCGGTGATGACCATAGTTTGAGGAGTTCATGTATTCACTAAGTGTTAATGCTTTGGTCCGGTAATCTATTAAAAGGAGGCCTTAATATCCCTTAGTTTCCAATAGGACCCCGCTGCCACGGGAGGGTAGGACAAAAGATGTCATGCAAGTTCTTTTCCATAAGCATGTATGATTATATTCGGAATACATGCCTACATTACATTGATGAACTGGAGCTAGTTTTGTGTCACCCTATGTTATAACTGTTGAATGAAGAATTGCATCCAACATAATTATCCATCATTGATCCATTGCCTACGAGCTTTTCACATATTGATCTTTGCTTAGTTACTTTTCCGTTGCCACCGTTACGATTGCTACAAAAACTGCTACTGTTACTTTTGTCACCGTTACTGTTACTTCCATGCTACTTTGCTACTAAATACTTTGCTGCAGATATTAAGTCTTTCAGGTGTGGTTGAATTGACAACTCAACTGCTAATACTTGAGAATATTCTTTGGCTCCCCTTGTGTCGAATCAATAAATTTGGGTTGAATAATCTACCCTCAAAAACTGTTGCGATCCCCTATACTTGTGGGTTATCAACCGCCAGGGCGGTAGGACAGATGTCATCACTGAGCCCACCGTGGTGTCACGAGCAGAAGCTTTGCAGGCGAAGACCACCTTTCGTCAGGATAGGATGTAGTTCTTGTCCCCCTTCAAACTTGGCCGTTGTGGGATCCCTTCCCGCCTTCGTTGTGGAGGAAGAGGACCGAAGCCACTATAAATATAGCCTAGCCACCACAGTTGGAGGGGGAGAGAGAACCCGAACCCTCACTAGCTCAGACAAACAAAAGAACTGACCTCCTGAGGTTGTTATTCCTCTGTACTAGTTCATCCTCAGCCCCTCGCAAGGCCAATCCACCCCAAAGCAGGAGTAGGGTCTTACACCGCAATGTGGCCCGAACCTGGGTAAACAGTTGTGTCTCTTTCCTTTCCCGTTCATTGAGCTAGGTTGTGAGAGCGGCAAGTTGGCAGGCTGGGGAGATCGAGTTCTTCGCATGCGCCCCAGAGTTCTAACCTTTGTCGGGTCTGCGGAGCCCTGAATCTGACATTTGGCGCGGTAGGGGTGCGTCGGAGCCTCTCTCCCGTCGATCGATTCGCCACCGTTCCACCATTCTCATGGCTGACACTCGTCGAGTTCGTGCTGAGCGTCGGGCTGCCCTCACTGCCCGTGTCGCCCAGACAGCGCCTGCAGGCGACGACGCGCCCCGTCGTTCCTCATCGCCTGCGGCTAATGCTGCCACCGGCCCCGCGGCCCATGAGCAGCAGGCTTCGTCGCTTCAGCCTTCTTTGCGGCGTGATGGATGCACCGCCACTCCATCGCTGGCTCCAGCTGTTGCTTCGTCTTCCCATGCTCGTCGCGGGCCGGTGAACGCGCAGGCTGCATTGCTCATGGCACGCGAGCTTCTGCGCTATTGCCCGAACGATGACCTCTACAAGGACTGGCTGGACCGTTTCGCCGAGCTCGTCAGCACTGCTGGAGAGGCCCCTGCACCGTCTTGCTTGTTGCCTCCTCCGCGCCTCTTTTGGGCGACGTGGCCCACGATGCGCCTCATCCACCTCCTAGGCAAGATGCCGTCCTCGAGCCGAGGCGTGAGGCTCCTCGGCGCCACCTATCACGCAGGGCGCCGATGCGCGATCAAGAAAGCTGCCAAGTGGTGCAGCGGACTCGAGGAGATGCGCATGCGCTCCCAGCACCATCGTGTCAAGACCGCGTGCTGCCCGAGGCGGCGGCGCGCGAGCGCCAAGACCTGGCTGCCCCTCTGCAGCGGGCTCCCGTGAGCACGGCAGGCTGCCGTGCGTTCTCCTCGAAGCTGCGCCACATCGTCTGGCCTGGGAAGTTCACACCGGACCTGCCTCCATGTTATGATGGCAGCCCTGACCCTGCCGAGTTCCTCCAGCTCTACGAGCTGAGCATCGAGGCGGCCAACGGCGACGAGAAGGTCATGGCGAACTGGTTTCCCATGGACCTCAAACATGGCGCGCGCTCATGGCTCCTGAACCTCCCCGCGGGATCGATCTCCTCCTGGGATGAAATGCGAGAGCGTTTCAGCGCCAACTTCCAGGGCACTCGCGACCGCGGCCCTGCTGCGGGCGACCTGTGGAGCATCAAGCCATAGCCAGGGGAGACCTTGCAAAAATACATCTAGTGCTTCACCAACATTCGACTCAAGATACCCAAGGTGTCGGATGAGGCCATCATTTCAGCATTCACTGATGGCGTCCAGGATGTCAAGATGAAGGAAGAGCTCGCCATACACGAGGACCTGTGCTCGGGTCTGGAGATGTTCAACATGGAAACCAGATGTGCGGGGGCTAAGGAAGGTTGCCTATCCCTCCTTGAGCTCCCGGGGGCCGATCCAGAATATAATAAGGCCAAGGATAAGGACGTGAAGCGCAAGTGCCTGGCTGTGCTCGCGGCCGAACCTGAGATGAAGCACGGCTGCGACCACCCCGAGTGTTCCAAGGGCAGCCACTCGTTTTGCGTCTTCCACAATGCACACAGCCACAACACCAATGACTGCAAAGATCTCAGGGCCATCCGAGACGGGCGCCTTGGCCGCTGCCCTGAGCACAACAAACGCGGCTCCGGCCGTGGAGGAGGCCGAGGTGGGGGACGCTGGGACAACCGCGACCCCCGCTAGGACTGGCGCGATCAGCCTCGCGAGGATCGCCGGCAGGGCCAGCCTCGCGAAGGCCCTTGGGGGGATCAACCTCGCGAGGACCGTCCTCAGGGCAATGTTGTCCTCCCTCCGCTGTCGCCGCTGCCAAGGAGGAATGACGGCCACCACCAAGATGATGGGGCCGGGGGCTTCCAATAGCCTCGTTCCATTGCTTGTATCCTAGGTGGTGCTCAGGCCCCCGCCTCCCATCGCATCTTCAAGCAGTTCGCTCGCAAGGTGAATGTGGCCCTCCCCAAGCTCGAGGCGTCGCGTCCGCTCAGGTGGTCCAAGTACGCTATCACCTTCGACTCTACTGACCAGCTCAAGTGCGTAGCCACAAACAGTGCACTCCCGATGCTCTGCTTGCCCACCATCAGCAATGCCCTCGTCACCAAGACACTCATCGATGGCGGCGCGTGGCTCAACGTCATCTCCATTGAGACGTTCGACACACTCCAGGTGCCGTACGACCAGCTTCAACCTACCAAGCCTTTTTCGGGGGTGACCGATGGCTCCACCATCCCCATAGGGCAGATCCACCTCCCTGTCACCTTTGGCAAGCGCGACAACTATCACATTGAGCTCATCGACTTCGACGTCGCCCACATTCGCCTCCCGTACAACGCAATCCTTGGATACCCAGCCCTAGCCAAGTTCATGGCCGTGACTCACCATGGCTACAATGTCCCCAAGATGCCAGGAAGTGGCGGCATCATCACGATCGCCTGCGATGAAAAGGATGTAGTGTAGTCCCTTGAGCGCGCCTATCAGGCTGCGGCAGTCGAGAACTCAGATGACGAAGGCGCCATCTACCCCCCTGAGGTCATCCCTAAGAAGAAGAAGCAGCTGCTCCGCCGAGGATCTCAAGAGGGTGGGGCGTCCGACGATCGTGCCTCACGCCTCGCGCACATTGATGGGGCGCCTTCCCCTCTCGCATAGGAAGGCGCGCCCGGCACCCCTCTTAGTTTAGGCTTGGGGGCTCTCCTTTGGAGGGCCTCAGACCTGGCCAACGTCACGAGGGAGGCATTCGGGCACCATGTGGAGGCGTGCTTCCGCGAGAAGAGCGCTGGGCGCGAGGCGCCAGGTGCTCAGGAGTTCATCACCAAGGTGATCGAGGAGCTTCAGGAGGCGAGAGCCATGCGAGCCGAGCGTCGCCCCGCACCACCCAGCGCAGCTCCCGCCCTGGACATAGGTAGCGAGATGCGCGTGTG
Source organism: Aegilops tauschii subsp. strangulata (assembly GCF_002575655.3). Classification (NCBI taxonomy): domain Eukaryota; kingdom Viridiplantae; phylum Streptophyta; class Magnoliopsida; order Poales; family Poaceae; genus Aegilops; species Aegilops tauschii. The sequence goes on along the minus strand of NC_053037.3, from coordinate 225,501,637 downwards.
CGTCAACATCCCAGGGCTCAATAGAGCCACGTCTTAAAAGCTCTTCTAGCCGTCCCACGTCAGCCGGTGTCAAGGCCCCCCTCATAGCCATGCCTGCATGACTTTCGGTCTGCCGAATGCAACTGCTACGCACCAAGGCCTCATGCGGGCCGTCCTGGAGGTTTATGAGGCCGAGCGCAAGGTGGTCTAGATGGAGGAGGTGACGGACCCCGCGAGCCCCCCGGGCCTTCGGAGCCTCACTAGTCTCAGGAGCCGGACGACTCGTGAGGGCCGACTTCTGTGGCACGCGCCTTCAGCTACTCCAACATTTCTTCGGCGACGGTGCCAGGTGACCTTTTTTGGTTTGTTTCGTTGGGGGCGCCCCTGAGGCTGCATTATCCCCAAGTTGTATGGGTTCATCCCCGCGGCATGTATCGTTTTTCGCATATGTCAGAACTGGCCTTATCCTTTCATGAGTTGCTTTATGTCATCACCTACCTGTCCGGCCCTTCGCCGCCATGATCGTCGTACGCCCTTCAAACCCGCCCACGACCACCACATCATTAAGGACTGGCACGGCGTCTGTTCTTGGGTCCGTCCCTGCAGCATCGCTAAACCCAAGTGGCTGAGCTCTGGCTCGCCGGCTAGCTCCCGTGCACGTCACCACCCATGGTCCTTGGTGCCTTGTTGTCGCATGAGCTAATCGAGAGAGGATTAGTTAGGGCGCGCAACCCGGTGCCTCGCTGACGCGGGAGCCGCGCGCCGGTTGTCTTTCTTCAAGACTTCCACATGAGAAGACTGGGCACGGTGTATGTGCTCGGGTTCTTCCCTACAGCGTCGACAAACCCAAAGGCTGAGCTCTGTCTGTTGGGCTGGCCCCGTTCACGTCACCTCCTGGGATTGTTGGTGCTTGGCCTTTGTGGCACCCCGGCTCAGAGCAACAGGTTTACCTTGCATTGCCAGCCCAGACATTATGTGTTCTGGCAACGCACAACATCTTGGTACAGAAAACAACCGCTTTATTGATACTAGTGGAACATAGTTCACATTACATCAAGTTGCAAGGCCAAGCGGCACACACAGTGCGGCTGAACAATATGTGCATTATTTAGTGAACATAAAGGGGCCTCGATCACGACAACTACGCGGCAGCGGAACGACGACGAAGCGGGACTCCATAGCACAAGGACACCGATGTGGACACAATCTAGACTCAGACAGCACTTTGATCCAACGGGACATTCCTGAAATCTGGCATGACATGCCAGGTCAGTACATTGAATGTACTTGCAAGCTCACAACAAGCATAAACATAATGACAAACAATATCATGATATTAAGCAAATTATCATCAATGCAAAATCATACTAGGGATGCAGTGAACAAGATCTCGTGCCTCAAGTCCCTCGGACTTGCTTACCAAACGGGTTACCTCGTAACCAAACGGTGATCTTTCTCGGATCACAAACAGACCAACAACATGGTCTTCAAACGGGTTACCTCGTAACCAAATGGTGATTTTGCTCGGATCACAGACGGACCAACACTTTGGTCTCCATCATGAACATGGTTTCTCAACCATCATCTTTCCAACAGTGCCATGTTATTAACACTAGTGTGCATGATTATTTAAACGTTAAACCATGGTGTGATCTACTTCTGAGTTGTGTCCGTAACCGTGGACACGGCTATCAATAGATTAAATACACTATGCAGTGGTAGCGCACTGTACCCACACCACGGAATCCATGGCCTCGCACTCCCATTCGGGTGGACCAACGGCATTCCGACGGAACCCCTCCATTGCCATGACAATCTCCTGGCCACTCCGACTCACTCCCCACTCGGCTAAGTCCTGGGTGGCCCCGTGCCTACCAAAGGCACCAACGGCCACCGTCGTGGCAAAACATAAACGGTCCCAAACAGGGACAAGGTACCATAACAACTACGGGCACACAAGGTTATGTCTGCTTACCAGGCCAGGGTAACACACGCCCATAACCTTCCCTCATTGGCGGCACCGACCAGAGGCATGACGATGGACCGAATAAAGGCCTTCCCATAAAGGAAAATGTGGTTGCACTGGAAAAACTCATTCCAGTGGCACCATGACACGATCAACGATATGTTCAGGTTGGGTTATTATCAGGTTTATCTCAAAGTAAAAATGACCGGTGTCATGATATGCCATGAAAATGCAACCTTACAATATGCATCACATATCATCGGAAATAAAAGGGTTGACCTCATCAAGTACTAATCATAATCATCAACAACTGATACGTCTCCAACGTATCTATAATTTTTGATTGTTCCATGTTATTATATTTTCTGTTTTGGATGTTTACTGGGATTTAATATGCTTTTTATATTATTTTTGGGACTAACCTATTAACCCGAGGGCCAGTGCCAGTTGCTGTTTTTTTGCCTATTTCAGTGTTTCGTAGAAAAGGAATATCAAAATGAAAGAAACCTTCGCGAGGATCTTTCTTGGAAATAACGCAATCCAGGAGACTTGGAGTGGAAGTCAAAGATGCAACAAGGCGGCCACGAGGCAGGAGGGCGCACCCAGGGGGTTAGGCACGCCACCACCCTTGTGGGCCCCTCGTAGCTCCACCGACCTGCTTCTTTTGCCTATATATACTCTTATACCCTGAAAACATCCAGGGGAGCCACGAAACTACTTTTCCACCGCCGCAACCTTCTGTACCAGTGAGATCCCATCTTGGGGCCTTTTCCGGCGATCTGCCGGAGGGGGATTCGATCAGGGAGGGCTTCTACATCAACACCATAGCCTCTCCGATGATGTGTGAATAGTCTACCATAGACCTTCGGGTCCATAGTTATTAGCTAGATGGCTTCTTCTCTCTCTTTGGTTCTCAATACACAGTTCTCGTCGATGTTCTTGGAGATCTATTCGACGTAATACTTTTGCGGTGTGTTTGTCGAGATCTGATGAATTGTGGGTTTATGATCAAGATTATCTATGAATAATATTTGATTCTTCTCTGAATTCTTATATGCATGATTTGATATCTTTGCAAGTCTCTTCGAATTATAGGTTTAGTTTGGCCTACTAGATTGATCTTTCTTGCAATGGGAGAAGTGCTTAGCTTTGGGTTCAATCTTGCGGTGCTCGATTCCAGTGACAGAAAGGGAACCGACACGTATTGTATTGTTGCCATCGAGGATAAAAAGATGGGGTTTATATCATATTGCTTGAGTTTATCCCTATACATCATGTCATCTTGCCTAATGCGTTACTCCGTTCTTATGAACTTAAGACACTAGATGCATGCTTGATAGCGGTCGATGTGTGGAGTAATAGTAGTAGATGCAAAATTGTTTCAGTCTACTTGACACGGACGTGATGCCTATGTTCATGATCATGCCTAGATATTCTCATAACTATGCGCTTTTCTATCAATTGCTCGGCAGTAATTTGTTCACCCACCGTAATATATGCTATCATGAGAGAAGCCACTAGTGAAACATATGGCCCCCAGGTCTACTTTACATCATATAAATTTCCGATCTATAATTCTAGTTTACTATTTATTTTGCAATATTTATTTTCCAATCTATATAACAAAAATACCAAAAAATATTTATCTTATTATCTTCATCAGATCTCACTTTTGCAAGTGGCCATCAAGGGATTGACAGCCCCTTTATCGCGTTGGTTGCAAGGTTCTTGATTGTTTGTGCAGGTACTAGGCGATTTGCGTGTAGTCTCCTATTGGATTGATACCTTGGTTCTCAAAAACTGAGGGAAATACTTACGCTACTTTGCTACATCACCCTTTCCTCTTCAAGGGAAAACCAACGCATGCTCAAGAGGTAGCACTAACTCATACCACTTCTCTGGTTATGATCACTTAGCAAACTTAACCATGATATTAACTTAATATAACTCATTTTCTCAATTAAGAAAATATTATCCCATCTAGCATTTTTCATTGTCATTTCATTTCTGCATAAACAAATATTACTTCTACTGACTTAAACTAGCTTAGTTAGTTTGAAACTACTGTAAACTAAACATACCAAACTAGACAAGCATTCAACAGAATATATATATTCATTTAAGTGATTTAAATGCATGAACTAAATCATTTATTCAAGTTGGAAAATTACAAATATTGCAATGGCACCATGAAAATGTTTTTGTGGCTTGCCTTAGTGCAGATGAGGTTCACACTCCTCCTAGTGATCCTCAAGACAAGCTTCACCTTATGAAATTAATTAAAAACATAGAAATAAAACATCAAGAAACAATCTGAAAATCACCAGAAAATCTAGACAGCAGAGAATAATCTCATTTTTGGTGAGCTGCTAGATCTTTTCATTAAGAACACAATGCAAAAAGAATCACTTCATTTGGACTTTTGGTTAAAGAGTTGTGGCTGTATGAAGTTCTCCGGATAAATTTGAATTAAATTTAAATAAAACAGAAACTGGGGAGGGGGTGACGTCAAAGACGTAAACCCGCGGGGCGCCACCGCTCATACCGCTTTGGGCGCGGCCTGAGTGGCTGACAGCAGGCCCCGCTGGTCAAGTGCGAGGGGGAGAGAGAGAGAGAAACAGAGCACGGCGAGGCTTCGCCGGAGCACACGCCGGCGAGGAGGGCACCTTGGCTAGATCTAGAGGGATAGAATGCGAGAGGAGATCAAGGCGCACCTGCCCGTACCCGTAGAATAGCTAGGGGTGGTCGGACGGCGTCGGAACAAGCTTCTCCAGCAGCGGCAGAGAGCAGAGGTCACCAGAGTTGGACACGACGATGACGAGAGGCTGCACGAGGGCCTCCAACAGGGTTGGACGGCACCAGAGATGCACCACGGAGGCTCTGGAAGAGTGGCTCGAGCTCGGGAGGGGCTGGAATGGTGGAGGCGAACCACGGGGATCGCCAGCGAGCTCGAGTTTGGGAACGGCGGCCTGAGGCCTGCCCGGACGGGCTGCGGCTTTCTACTGCGTTGTGGAGTGTGTGGTGAGTTGGTGATGTTTGAGAGGGCTGGGGAGGGCTGTCTTTATAGCCGAGCGAGGTGAGGGGATCAGGCTCCGCAGGAGTGCTTCTGGACACGGCGCCCAGCGATGAACGGCGCCAGTGATAGGGGAGAAGGCGACGCAGCTCACGCGGGCACTGTGGGAGGGCGGAGACGAGCATAGGAACGGGGGGTGGCGACGAACACAGTGGCGCGGCGCACTATTCGGTTGGCCGGGTCACGCCCGTCCTCGCTGCGGCGAGCGCCAGGAGGGAATTAAGTGGGTCGAGACGGCGATGGTGGCACGGTTTGGCATGGTGCGGAAGCCGAGGAAGCGAGCACGCGATGAACAGAGCGCTCGGCGGCATCCAGAGCGTGTCAACTAGCACGTTGGCATCATGTACACGCGTGGTCAACACGTGAACTCTGGCATAGAGCCACAGCTTGCCATCAATTCATGTTTGGCGTGTAGTCCTTAGTGGTTTGGGTCGTTCCAATGCTTTGAGTCGAGCCCAGGTGCTGTAAGTTGGTGTTTTACTTCCTGGTAAGTTTCTAGTCAGTAACTTTGGGAGTTAACTATTGTCAAACCAGTAAGAGTTGAGGGCTGGGCTTTGGGGTTTAGCAATCACTTAAGAAGGTAGTGATGCTCAAGAAAATTTAGCAGCATTGGATCAAGTAAAATGGTACTTGCTGTAGAAACTGCCTTTTTTTGCCAGAACAAAAAAGATTTTTTGTAGCAAAAATATTCCAAAAGTGATGCAATATTTTTGCTTAGGGAGGTGCCCTAGGGTTCAGAGAATATTTGGGAATTTTCTCAGATATTTGTGGGCAAAGAAAATAGAGGTTGCTTTGGAGCACATGTTGCTGATTACGGTTTTAGAGGGGAAAATGGAAATTTTTCATTTAAGAAAAATATTCCTAACATTATTTTGGGGATAACCAGAGAAGAAATGATGGCTTGGGGGAGAGGTGAGCCTCTTGGGTGAAAATCAAGGTTATGCCCAAGTGTTTAAGTCCAACTGAAATGATTCAAAACCCAAATTCAAATTAAAGGCAAATAAAAATCAGAAAAAGAAGAGGGGGCAAAAACCAGGCTGTCACAAAACTCCCCCACTTAGGATGAATCTCGTCGTCGAGATTTGGTTGCTCGGGAAAACAATTCTGGATAGGTTGCCTTTAGAAATTCCTCTCGTTCCCAAGTTGCCTCTTCCTCTGAGTGATGCTCCCACTGAACCTTATAAAATTATATTGCTTTACTACGAGTTACCCTTTCCATCTCATCCAAGATTCTGAACGGTTTCTCCTTATACGTTAAATCCTTAGCCAGCTCTAATTTTGACATATCAGTCTTTTTTCCGGGAGGCGATATACATCGTCTTAGTTGTGAGACATGGAACACATTGTGCACTTCTGACAATTCCGGGGGCAATTCCAACTGATATGCAACAGTACCCACTCCGGACATAACTGGGAACAGGCCAATATACCTGGGTGCCAATTTTCCGCAAGTCTGAAATCTCTTGACTCCTTTCATAGGAGTGACTCAGAGGTATACATGCTCTCTGGTTTCAAAACTGATCTGTCGGTGCTTTGCATCATAATAAATCTTCTATCGGGATTTAGCCAATTGCAATCTGTCTCGGATTTCCTTGACTTGCTTTTCAGCTTCCATCATGAGGTCCGTTTCGAAAATACGGCTATCTCTGGTTTGAGACCAATTTAACAGAGTGCGACACTTACGACCATACAGAGCTTCATAGGGTGACATCTTTAGACTGGTCTGGAAACTGTTGTTGTAGGAGAATTCGGCATATGGCAAATAATCTTAGTATTTAGGTCCTTGGGCCAAGGCACATGCTCGAAGCATATCTTCGAGTATTTGGTTTACACGCTCAGTCTGCCCGTCTGTCTGAGGATGATAAGCTGTACTGTACTTTAGCGCGGCCCCCAAAGCTTGATAGAGACGTGACCAGAAAGTGGAGGTAAAAAGTGACCCTCTGTCGGAAGTGATTGTTTGTGGTACTCCATGCAGACTGACTATTCTGGACACATACAACTATGCGAGCTGATCGGCTCGGTAAGTGGTTCTGATGGGAATAAAATGAGCTACCTTGGTTAATGTGTCTACTATGACCCATACTGCATCATTGCCTCGATGAGTCTTTGGTAGGCCCGTGATAAAATCCATACAGACATCATCCCACTTCCATTGTGGAACGGGCAAAGGTTGGAGGAGTCCGGCGGGTTTCTGGTGTTATGCCTTCACTTTGTTGCATATGTCGCAACATGCCACAAAATAGGCGATGTCTTTCTTCATCCCATCCCACCAGAATATCTGCTGAAGGTCTTCATACATTTTAGTACTCCGGGGTGAATGGAATACGAAGATTCGTGTGCTTCTCCCAGTATCCTCTTTCGTAATTCTGCTTGATTCGGTATACAAACCCTTCCGCGGAACCTTAGTGTACCTTGCTAATCCTTAGAGAAATCTTGGGTCTGGCCTTTTAACATACGCTTGGCATGGTGTTGTATCGCTGGGTCATCTGACTGGGCCTTGCGGATCTCATCCTCGAGGGTAGGAGTAACTTCCATCACATTAGCAAGACTAGTATCAATAATGATTAGATTGAGCTGGGTAATCTCTTTCTGAAGTTTCAGATGCAAGGACTCCATCATGGTATTCAGACTGGCAGGCTTTCGGCTGAGCGCATCGGCAACCACGTTGGCCTTACCTGGGTGATAATTAATTCCGAGATTATAATCCTTGACTAACTCAATCCATCTCCGTTGACGGAGGTTTAAGTCTGGCTCAGTAAAGATGTAGTTGAGACTCTTGTGGTCGGTAAATATTTGACACCATTTTTCAATGAGATAGTGTCTCCAAATTTTTAGAGCATGAACCAGCGCGGCCAATTCTAGATCGTGAGTAGGATAGTTTCCTTCGTGGGGTCGTAGCTGTCGAGATGCATATGCTACCACCTTGCCATCTTGCATAAGTACGCATCCAAGGCCTTGTCTGGAAGCGTCACACTACACATCAAAGCTGCGGTAGATGTCTGGAAGAGTCAACACAGGTGCTGTTGTCAGTCTGGTTTTCAGACTTTCCTCACAGTGCTCAGTCCATTCAAATTTCTTATCTTTCTTGAAAAGCTCTGTCATTGGCTTGGCAATCTTAGAGAAACCTTCAATGAAATGACGGTAGTACCCGGCTAATCCAAGGAAACTCCGGATTTGGGATACTGTTGTGGGTGCCAGCCAATCAAGCACGTCCTTCACCTTGCTTAGGTCCATGGCTATACCTTCTGCTGACAGCACATGCCCAAGAAATCCAACTTGCTTGAGCCAAAACTCACATTTACTGAATTTTGCGTATAGTTGATGGTCACGGTGTCTTTGTAAGACAGCTCTGAGGTGTCCCTTGTGCTCTTCTTCACTTCTTGAGTATATAAGGATATCATCGATGAAGACCACCACAAATTTATCCAGGAAATCCATGAATACTTTGTTCATCACGTGCATGAAGAAAGCAGGGGCATTGGTGAGGTCGAAGGACATAACGGTATATTCATAAAGACCGTATCGGGTAGTGAACACGGTCTTAGGAATATCTTCCTTTTTGGTCTTGAGTTGGTGGTATCCCGTCCTTATATCAATTTTGGTGAATACTTTTGCCCCACTGAGTTGATGAAATAAATTGTCAATCCTGGGCAGTGGATATTTGTTTTTGATGGTGACAGCATTCAGCTGACGGTAATCCACACACATACGGAGACTACCATCTTTCTTGTCCACGAATATTGCGGGTGATCCCCATGGTGAAGAGCTTGGGCGGATATAACCTTTCTGGAGCATCTCATCAAGCTGTTTCTTTAACTCCACTAATTCTGACGAAGGCATCCGATAATACTTCTTGTATAATGGTGCGGTTCCGGGTACAAGATCAATTGCAAACTCAAGCTCTCGGTCTAGCGGCATGGCTGGCAATTCTTCTGGGAATACGTCGGGAAACTCACTAACCACAGGAATTAATCCCAACTCATCAGCCACAGCAGTGAAGACCATTTCTTTCTTGGGTATGCTTCTGCGGGCATAGAATTTTGTAGTCTACCCTTCCTGACTTGTCAAGGTGACTTCTCGGGTTGCGCGGTTAATGCATACTTGGTATTGAGTTAACCAATTCATCCCCAAAATAATGTCCAACTTGGCAGATTCGATGACTATCAAGGAAGTTGGAAAACGGACTCCGTTGATATTAATTTCCAAATTACGACATACCAGATTGCTTCTGAGCAAAGATCCCGGGGATTGTACCAGCATATTCTTGCTCAAAATCCAACAAGGAAATTTGTTTTGGGCAGCAAAACTCCTCGAAATAAAAGAGTGGGAAGCCCCAGAGTCAAATAAAATTATTGCAGGTATGCTATTAACAAAAAACATACCAATGACGACTTCGGGGTTCTCTTGGGCTTCATCTGCGGAGAGGTGATGAACTTGCCTGGTGATGTTTTGCTGGACAAGGTATGGTCCAATATAGTTGACTTGTGGCTTGAATGGAGCATTTGCCTTGCCGTTCTTGGGACAATGTCTGGCATAATGTCCGGTTTGCCCACAGAGGAATTGTTGCGCTGGCATTCTTCTCGCACCGGGTTGGTTACGACATTCTTGAATTGGGTAGTGGTTTTGTTAACATGCTGCTGCCAATTGGGCTTGTACTCTACTTGAGTGTGCTGCCAAGTACGAGCCTTTGCACTGGCTGAACATCCTTCCTAGGCACGAACTTGCGCTTGTGATCATTATTGGTAGACTTGTTGTCATGTATAAGCTTGTGCTCTCTTTCAGCAATGAGGGCCTTGTTTACCAGAGTTTGGAAATCTGGGAAATCAAACATACTGAGTGTGCACCGGAGGTGCTGGTTTAATCCCCCAAGAAATATGTCAATCTTTCTTTCTTCTGTGGCCACATCGTAAAGGGAATAGCGGGCCAAGTGATTGAACTTATGCAGATACTCACCAACAGACTCGCTTCCTTGGAGGAGCGCGAGGAATTCACGCTGCTTGACCTTCATAATACCAACAGGAATATGGTATTTGCGGAAATGATCCTTGAATTTTGTCCAAGTGATTTCTTCGTCAGCAGGCCACATGGCTTTCGCATTATCCCACCATATAGCGGCAGCTCCCTCGAGATAATGCGTAGCAAACGGAACCTTGTCCTCCTCTTCAGTACAAGCAATCTCAAGCTTTTTCTCAATAGTTCGTAACCAATCGTCTGCTTCCAAGGGATCAACAACCTGACTGAAACTGGGAGGCTTGGTTCTCTGAAAATCTGACAGTTTGGAGTGGTGACCGTTCTGATTTCCATTCTGCCCAACCATAGCTTGTACACTCTTTAATAATTCAACTAGATTGTTATTCCTTCTTTCCTCAAACATGCGTAAAATTTGCTCGGTGGAGGTCGGATTTGGCGGTGGAGGCGGTGGTGGATCGTACGGCTCGGGGGAGTGCCCTGCCTGTCATGCGGAACGGCGAACAGGGACATCCTCACAAGCGTTACTCTTGCTGCCTCCCCGCGTCATCCTATTATTTGCTTTTCCCAAGATAACACAACTGAGATGAGCAACATCCAAAATAGTGGGGAAAAGCCAGCGACAAAACCCGAAAGAAAACAGAGTATCGAAGGAAACACATCAAAAAGAAAAAGTTCCAACATAATTATACATAGACTCATACATGAAAGATAAATGCCATGATAAGTTTGACTTCTATCATACATGAAACGAGACATCATGACTCGTACGACTACATACGTACATCAACAAGACAACTGCGGATACTCGAACACTCTAGTGCTCTGCTGGTGCTGCCGGGTCCTCTCCTGAAGCGCACTCGGATCCTAAACTGAAGATGTTAACCGAGACCTCTGGGTTAAAGCTTACACGACGATGCTGCCTGGAGGGCTCTCCCTCAAGGGCAGGTGCAGGATGAGGCTAGAGCATCGGGGCTACGGGGGTAGCGAGAAGAGAAACCCACTCAGCAGGAGCACTGAGGGGAGTCATGGTCGAGGTGCCTGAGCTACTCGGAGGAGTAACTGGTGAAACAGGCGAGCTAGAACCAGGTGGAATATAAGGAGTAAATCCCATATACGATGGAGTAGGGAGGGATCTAGTGGTGGCTAAAGCAGTGCGAGCATGAGTCAGCACTCGAGCCAGCTCGTGAATCAAAAGGTAGCTAGCAGTGATATATCAAGAAAGGTGGCTAGCAGCGCTATCAGACTCCGGATACATGATAGGAAAACGGACACAACCATTGTCGTGCAAGGATGGATAGTAGTGGAAACCTGGGTGGGTCTGCATCCGGCCCTCGTTATATCACAGCTCGACGAGGACCTCAAATGCAGCAAACTGGACAGCATGCGAAGTGGTGGAAGCGAAACCGCTCCTGGAGGTACGAATGTAAGTGCTGGAGGATGAACTGGTGCGCAGAGTAACCACAGCGTTACTCGTACACTGAGTCGGCTACACGCTCCCGGTACACCAGATATGCTGGGTCGTCACTATGAGGGTACAGTCGACGCCACACGTTACGCAGGAGATGCGGCAACGTGTACGGCATCAGCTGCAAATGGCACAGATATGGCACCAGAGTCATCTACACTCGCAGCCATTAGTAGGTTAGAAATAAAAATAAAAAGAGTGCATGCAATGCAACGATCAACTACAACCACTTCTGGCACTCAACTTTTACTCTAACTAACGTCCAGTTAAGACGTCGGTAGTCTAGCGTGTCCTACAGTCAGCGCGCCTCTAATACCAAGCATTGTGCCACCCCGGCTAAGAGCAACCGGTTTACCTTACATTGCTAGCCCAGAGATCATGTCTTCTGGCAACGCACAACATCTTGGTACAGAAAACAACCGCCTATTGATAAAAGCGGAACATAGTTCACATTACATCAAGTTGCGACGCCAAGCGGCACACACATTGTGGCTGAACAATATGTACATTAGTTAGTGAACATAAAGGGGCCTCGACCACGACAACTACGCGGCAGCAGAACGAAGACGAAGCGGGACTCCATAGCACAGGGACACCGATGTGGACACGATCTAGACTCGGACAGCACTCTGATCCAAAGTGACTTTCCCGAAATCTGGCATGACACGCCAGGTCAGTACATTGAATGTACTTGCAAGCTCACAACAAGCATAAAGATAATGACAAACAATATCATGATATTAAGCAAATTATCATCAATGAAAAATCATACTAGGGATGCAGTGAACAAGATCTCGTGCCTCAAGTCCCTCGGACTTGCTTACCAAACGGGTTACCTCGTAACCAAACGGTGATCTTTCTCGGATCACAAATGTACCAACAACATGGTCTTCAAACGGGTTACTTCGTAACCAAACGGTGATCTTTCTCCAATCACAGACGGACCAATGATACGTCTCCAACGTATCTATAATTTTTTATTGCTCCATGCTATTACATATTCTGTTTTGGATGTTTAATGGGCTTTATTATACACTTTTATATTATTTTTGGGACTAACCTATTAACCCAAGGCCCAGTGCAAAATGCTGTTTTTTGCCTATTCAGTGTTTCTTAGAAAAGGAATATCAAACAGCGTCCAAACGGAATGAAACCTTCAGGCGCGTGATTTGTGGAACAAACGTGATCCAGAGGACTTTGAGTGGACGTCAAGCAATCAACGAGGAGGCCATGAGGCACGGAGGTGCGCCTTCCCCCTGGGCGCGCCCCCACCCTCGTTGGCCCCTCGTGGCTCCACCGACCTACTTCTTCCTCCTATATATACTTACGTTCCCCGAAACCATCGAGGAGCACCACAAAACCCTATTTCCACCGCCGCAACCTTCTGTACCCGTGAGATCCCATCTTGGGGCCTTTTTCGACGCTCCGCCGGAGGGGGCATCTATCACGGAGGGCTTCTACATCAACACCATAGCCTCTCCGATGATGTGTGAGTAGTTTACCACAGACCTTCGGGTCCATAGTTATTAGGTAGATGGCTTCTTCTCTCTCTTTGGATCTCAATACGAAGTTCTCCTCGATCTTCTTGGAGATCTATTTGATGTAACTCTTTTTTGCGGTGTGTTTGTCGAGACCGATGAATTGTGCGTTTATGATCAAGATTATCTATGAACAATATTTGAATCTCTTCTGAATTCTTTTATGTATGATTGGTTATCTTTGCAAGTCTCTTCGAATTATCAGTTTGGTTTGGCCTACTAGATTGATCTTTCTTGCAATAGGAGAAGTGCTTAGCTTTGGGTTCAATCATGCGGTGCTCGATCCCAGTGACAGTAGGGGAAACGACACGTATTGTATTGTTGCCATGGATAATTAGAAGATGGGGTTTATATCATATTGCTTGAGTTTATCCCTCTACATCATGTCATCTTGCCTAATGCATTACTCTGTTCTTATGAACTTAATACTGTAGATGCATGCTGGATAGCGGTCGATGTGTGGAGTAATAGTAGTAGATTTAGGCATGAGTCGGTCTACTTGTTGCGGACGTGATGCCTATATACATGATCATGCCTAGATATTCTCATAACTATGCTCAATTCTTTCACTTGCTTGACAGTAATTCGTTCACCCACTGTAATACTTATGCTATCTTGATAGAAGCCAGTAGTGAAACCTATGGCCCCCGGGTCTATTCTCCATCATATAAGTTTACATCTATTTTACTTTGCGTTCTTTACTTTCACTCTTTATCATAAAAATACCAAAAATATTATCTTATCATCTCTATCAGATCTCACTTTTGCAAGTGGCCGTGAAGGGATTGACAACCCCTTTATCGCGTTGGTTGCAAGGTTCTTATTTGTTTGTGTAGGTACGAGGGACTTGCGTGTGGTCTCCTACTGAATTGATACCTTGGTTCTCAAAAACTAAGGGAAATACCTACGCTACTTTGCTGCATCACCCTTTTCTCTTCAAGGGAAAAACCAACGGATGCTCAAGAGGTAGCAAGAAGGATTTCTGGCGCCGTTGCTGGGGAGTCTACGCACAAGTCACGACATACCAAGTACCCATCACAAACTCTTATCCCTCGCATTACATTATTTGCCATTTGCCTCTCGTTTTTCTCTCCCCACTTCACCTTTGCAGTTTTATTCGCCCTCTTTTTTAGTTCGCCTTTTTATCTTGCTTGCTTCTTGTTTGCTTGTGTGTTGGATTGCTTGCTTGTCACGATGGCTCAAGATAATACTAAATTGTGTGACTTTTCCAATACCAACAACAATGATTTTCTTAGCACTCCGATTGCTCCTCTTACCAATGCTGAATCTTGTGAAATTAATGCTGCTTTGCTGAATCTTGTCATGAAAGATCAATTCGCCGGCCTTCCTAGTGAAGATGCCGCTACCCATCTGAATAGCTTTGTTGATTTGTGTGATATGCAAAAGAAGATAGATGTGGACAATGATATTTTTAAATTGAAGCTATTTCCGTTTTCGCTTAGAGATCGTGCTAAAACTTGGTTTTCGTCTTTGCCTAAAAATAGTATTGATTCTTGGAATAAGTGCAAAGATGCTTTTATCTCTAAATATTTTCCTCCTGCTAAGATCATCTCTCTTAGAAACGATATTATGAATTTTAAGCAACTTGATCATGAACATTTTTCCCATGCTTGGGAGAGGATGAAATTAATGATACGTAATTGCCCTACACAAGTTTGAATTTATGGATGATTATACAATTTTTTTACGCCGGATTGAATTTTGCTTCTAGAAATCTTTTACATTCGGCCGCGGGAGGCACTTGTATGGAAATCACTTTAGGAGAAGCTACTAAACTCCTAGATAATATTATAGTTAATTATTCTCAACGGCACACTAAAAGATCCACTAGTAAAAAGGTGCATGCAATTGAAGAGATTAATCTTTTGAGTGGAAAGATGGATGAACTTATGAAATTATTTGCTAATAAGAGTTTTTCTTTTTATCCCAATGATATGCCTTTGTCTACCTTGATTGAGAATAATAATGAATCTATGGATGTGAATTTTGTTGGTAGGAACAATTTTGGTAACAACGCTTATAGAGGAAATTTTAATCCTAGGTCATTCCCTAATAATTCCTCTAATAATTATGGTAATTCCTACAACAATTCTTATGGAAATTTTAATAAGTTGCCCTCTGATTTTGAGACTAGTGTTAAAGAATTTATGGTTTCTCAAAAGAATTTCAATGCTTTGCTTGAACAAAAAATTGCTTAAGGTTGACGAGTTGGCTAGGAACGTGGATAGAATTTCTCTTGATGTTGATTCTTTGAAACTTATATCTATTCCACCTAAGCATGATATCAATGAGTCTCTCAAAGCCATGAGAATTTCCATTGATGAGTGCAAAGAAAGAACCGCTAGGATGCGTGCTAAGAAAGAGTGATTTGTAAAAGCGTGTTCTTCTACTTTTCATGATAATAGGGATGAAGATCTAAAAGTAATTGAATCTTGATAATGATGGGACTGTAGATGAGTCAACTTTAGTTAAAAGGCGTCCCAATGATTCGGAGTTTTTAGATCTTGATGCAAAAATTGGTAAAAGTGGGATTGAAGAGGGCAAGACTTTAGATAGCAATGAACCCACTATCTTGGATTTCAAGGAATTTAATTATGATAATTGTTCTTTAATAGATTGTATTTCCTTGTTGCAATCCGTGCTAAATTCTCCGCATGCTTATAGTCAAAATAAGGCTTTTACCAAACATATCGTTGATGCTTTAATGGAATCTTATGAAGAAAAGCTTGAATTGGAAGTTTCTATCCCTAGAAAACTTTATGATGAGTGGGAACCTACTATTAAAATTAAAATTAAGGATCATGAATTCTATGCTTTGTGTGATTTGGGTGCTAGTGTTTCCACGATTCCAAAAACTTTGTGTGATTTGCTAGGTTTCCGTGAATTTGATTATTGTTCTCTAAACTTGCACCTTGAAGATTCCACCATTAAGAAAACTATGGGAAGAATTAATGATGTTCTTATTGTTGCAAATAGGAATTATGTGCCTGTAGATTTCATTGTCCTTGATATAGATTGCAATCCTTCATGTCCTATTATTCTTGGTAGACCTTTCCTTAGAACGATTGGTGCAATTATTGATATGAAGGAAGGGAATATTAGATTCCAATTTCCGTTAAGGAAAGGCATGTAACACTTTCCTAGAAAGAAAATTAAATTACCTTATGAATCTATTATGAGAGCCACTTATGGATTGCATGCCAAAGATGATAATACCTAGATCTATCCTTGCCTTTATGCCTAGCTAGGGGCGTTAAACGATAGCGCTTATTGGGAGGCAACCCAATTTTATTTTAATTTCTTGCTTTTTGGTTCTGTTTAGGAATAAATATTCCATCTAGATTCTGGTTAGATGTGTTTTTATGTTTTAATTAGTGTTTGTGCCAAGTTAAACCTATAGGATCTTCTTGGATGACAGTTATTTGATCTTGCTAAAAATTCCAGAAACTTTCTGTTCGCGAAAACAATTGTTAAAAATCACCAGAACGTGATAAAATACTGATTCAAATTTCAGTAGATCAATAAACAAATTATCTAGGTCATCCTATTTTGGTAGATTTTTATGAGTTACAGAAGTTTGCGTTAGATACAGATTACTACAGACTGTTCTGTTTTTGACAGATTCTGTTTTTCGTGTGTTGTTTGCTTATTTTGATGAATCTATGGCTAGTAATGGAGTTTATGAACCATAGATAAGTTAGAATACAGTAGGTTTAACACCAATAAAAATAAAGAATGAGTTCATTACAGTACCTTGAAGTGGTGTTTTGTTTTCTTTCGCTAACGGAGCTCATGAGATTTTCTGTTAAGTTTTGTGTTGTGAAGTTTTCAAGTTTTGGGTAAAGATTTGATGGATTATGGAACAAGGAGTGGAAAGAGCCTAAGCTTGGGGATGCCCAAGGCACCCCAAGGTAAAATCCAAGGACAACCAAAAAGCCTAAGCTTGGGGATGCCCTGGAAGGCATCCCCTCTTTTGTCTTCGTCCATCGGTAACTTTACTTGGAGCTATATTTTTATTCACCACATGATATGTGTTCTGCTTGGAGCGTCTTGTATGATTTGAGTCTTTTCTTTTTAGTTTACCACAATCATCCTTGCTGTACACACCTTCTGGGAGAGACACACATTAATCGGAATTTATTAGAATACTCTATGTGCTTCACTTATATCTTTTGAGCTATATAGTTTTTGCTCTAAGTGCTTCACTTATATCTTTTAGAGCACGGTGGTGGTTTTATTTTATAGAAATTATTGATCTCTCATGCTTCACTTATATTATTTTGAGAGTCCTTTAGAACAGCATGCTAATTTTCTTTGGTTATAAATTTAGTCCAAATATGATAGGCATCCATGATTAGTATAATAAAAACTTTCATATAAGTGCGTTGAATACTAAGAGAAGTTTGATACTTGATGATTGTTTTGAGATATGGAGGTAGTGATATTAAAGTTGTGCTAGTTGAGTAGTTGTGAATTTGAGAAATACTTGTGTTGAAGTTTGCAAGTCCCGTAGCATGCACGTATGGTAAACGTTGTGTAACAAATTTGAAACATGAGGTGTTCTTTGATTGTCATCCTTATGAGTGCCGGTCAGGGACGAGCGATGGTCTTTTCCTACCAATCTATCCGCCTAGGAGAATGCGCGTAGTGCTTGGTTTTTGATGACTTGTTGATTTTTGCAATAAGTCTGTGAGTTCTTTATGACTAGTGTTGAGTCCATGGATTATACGCACTCTCAACCTTCCATCATTGCTAGCCTCTTCGGTACCGTGCATTGCCCTTTCTCACCTTGAGAGTTGGTGCAAACTTCGCCGGTGCATCCAAACCCCGTGATACGATACTCTATCACACATAAACCTCCTTATATCTTCCTCAAAACAGCCACCATACCTACCTATTATGGCATTTCCATAGCCATTCCGAGATATATTGCCATGCAACTTTCCACCGTTCCGTTTATTATGACACGCATTATCATTGTCATATTGCCTTGCATGATCATGTAGTTGACATCGTATTTGTGGCAAAGCCACCGTTCATAATTCTTCCATACATGTCATTCAAGAGTCATTGCCCATCCCGGTACACCGCTGGAGGCATTCATATAGAGTCATATTTTGTTCTAGTATCGAGTTGTAATCATTGAGTTGTAAATAAATAGAGGTGTGATGATCATCATTAATAGAGCATTATCCCCAAAAAAAGAGAAAGGCCAAATAATAAAAGGCCCAAAAAAAGAGAAATAAAAAGGGGCAATGCTACTATCCTTTTTCCACACTTGTGCTTCAAAGTAGCACCATGATCTTTATGATAGAAAGTCTCTTGTTTTGTCACTTTCATATACTAGTTGGAATTTTTCATTATAGAACTTGGCTGGTATATTCCAACAATGGGCTTCCTCAAATGCCCTAGGTCTTCGTGAGCAAGCAAGTTGGATGCACACCCACTTAGTTTCTTTTGTTGAGCTTTCATACATTTATAGCTCTAGTGCATCCGTTGCATGGTAATCCCTACTCCATGCATTGACATCAATTGATGGGCATCTCCCTAGCCCGTTGATTAGCCGCGTCAATGTTAGACTTTCTCCTTTTTTGTCTTCTCCACATAACCCCCATCATTATTATTCTATTCCGCCCATAGTGCTATATCCGTGGCTCACGCTCATGTATTCCGTGAAAGTTGAAAAAAGTTTGAGATTACTAAAGTATGAAACAATTGCTTGGCTTTTCATCAGGGTTGTGCATGATGAGAGTATTCTTGTGTGACGAAAATGAAGAATGGCCAAACTATATGATTTTGTAGGGATGAGCTTTCTTTGGCTATGTTAGTTTGAGAAGACATAATTGCTTGGTTAGTATGCTTGAAGTATTATTATTTTTATGTCAATACTAAACTTTTATCTTGAATCTTTCGGATCTGAACATTCATGCCACAATAAAGAAAATTACATTGAAGACTATGCTAGGTAGCATTCCACATCAAAAATTCTATTTTTATCATTTACTTACTCGAGGACTAGCAGGAATTAAGCTTGGGGATGCTTGATACGTCTCCAACGTATCTATAATTTTTGATTGCTCCATGCTATTATATATTATGTTTTGGATGTTTAATGGGCTTTATTATACACTTTTATATTATTTTTGGGACTAACCTATTAACCCAAGGCCCAGTGCAAATTGCTGTTTTTTTGCCTATTTCAGTGTTTCGCAGAAAAGGAATATCAAACGGAGTCCAAACGGAATGAAACCTTCGGGAGCGTGATTTGTGGAACAAACGTGATCTAGAGGACTTGGAGTGGACATCAAGCAATCAACGAGGAGGCCACGAGGCAGGGAGGCGCGCCTGCCCCCCTAGGCACGCCCCCACCCTCGTGGGCCCCTGTGGCTCCACCGACCTACTTCTTCCTCCTATATATACCTATGTACCCCGAAACCATCGAGGAGCACCACGAAACCCTATTTCCACCGCCTCAACCTTCTGTACCCATGAGATCCCATCTTGGGGCCTTTTCCGGCGCTCCGCCGGAGGGGGCCTCGATCACGGAGGGCTTCTACATCAACACCATAGCCTCTCCGATGATGTGTGAGTAGTTTACCACAGACCTTCGGGTTCATAGTTATTAGCTAGATGGCTTCTTCTCTCACTTTGGATCTCAATACATAGTTCTCCTCGAACTTCTTGGAGATCTATTTGATGTAACTCTTTTTTGCGGTGTGTTTGTCGAGATTCGATGAATTGTGGGTTTATGATCAAGATTATCTATGAACAATATTTGAATCTCCACTGAATTCTGTTATGTATGATTGGTTATCTTTGCAAGTCTCTTCGAATTATCAGTTTGGTTTGGCCTACTAGATTGATCTTTCTTGCAATAGGAGAAGTGCTTAGCTTTGGGTTCAATCATGCGGTGCTCGATCCCATTGACATTAGGGGAAACGACACGTATTGTATTGTTGCCATCGAGGATAAAAAGATGGGGTTTATATCATATTGCCTGAGTTTATCCCTCTACATCATGTCATCTTGCCTAATGCGTTAGTCTGTTCTTATGAACTTAATACTCTAGATGCATGCTGGATAGCGGTCGATGTGTGGAGTAATAGTAGTAGATGTAGGGAGGATTCGGTCTACTTGTTGCGGACGTGATGCCTATATACATGATCATGCCTAGATATTCTCATAACTATGCTCAATTCTATCAATTGCTCGACAGTAATTCGTTCACCCACAATAATACTTATGCTATCTTGATAGAAGCCACTAGTGAAACCTATGGTCCCCGGGTCTATTCTCCATCATATAAGTTTACATCTATTTTACTTTGCGTTCTTTACTTTCACTCTTTATCATAAAAATACCAAAAATATTATCTTATCATCTCTATCAGATCTCACTTTTGCAAGTGGCCTTGAAGGGATTGACAACCCCTTTATCGCATTGGTTGCAAGGTTCTTATTTGTTTGTGTAGGTACGAGGGACTTGTGTGTGGTCTCCTATGGGATGGATACCTTGGTTCTCAAAAACTGAGGGAAATACTTACGCTACTTTCCTGCATCACCCTTTCCTCTTCAAGGGAAAAACCAACGCATGCTCAAGAGGTAGCAACCAACACTTTGGTCTCCATCATCAACATGGTTTCTCAACCATCATCTTTCCAACAGTGCCATGTTATTAACATTAGTGTGCATGATTATTTAAACGTTGACCCATGGTGTGACCTACTTCCGAGTTGTGTCCGTAACCGTGGAAGAGCTATCGATAGATTAAATACACTCTGTAGGGGTAGCGCACTGTACCCACACCACGGAATCCATGGCCTCGCACTCCCATTCGGGTGGACCAACGGCATTCCGACAAAACCACTCCATTGCCATGACACTCTCCCGGCCACTCCGACTGAGTCCCCACTGGGCTAAGTCCTGGTGGCCCCGTGCCTACCAAAGGCACCAACGGCCACCATCGTAGCAAAACATAAACGGTCACAAACGGGGACAAGGTACCATAACAACTATGTGCATACAAGGTTATGTCTACTTACCGGGCCAGGGTAAGGCACGCCCATAACCTTCCCTCATTGGAGGCACCGACCAGAGGCATGACAATGGACCGAATAAAGGCCTTCCCATAAAGGCAAATGTGGTTGCACTTGGAAAAACTCGATTTAGTGGCACCATGACACGATCAACGATATGTTCAAGTTGGGTTATTATCAGGTTTATCTCAAAGTAAAAATAACTGGTGTCATGATATGCCATGAAAATGCAAGCTTACAATATGCATCACATATCATCGGAAATAAAAGGGTTAACTTCATCAAGTACTAATCATAATCATCAACAACTCATACCACTTCTCTGGTTATGATTATTCAGCAAACTTAACCATGATAATAAATTAATATAATTCATTTTCTCAATTAAGAAAATATTATCCCATCTAGCCTTTTTCATAGTCATTTCATTTCTACATAAACAAATATTACTTCTACTAACTTAAACTAGATTAGTTAGTTTCAAACTACTATAAACTAAACATACCAAACTAAACAAGCATTCAACAAAAGATATATATTCATTTAAGTGATGTAAATGCATGAACTAAATCATTTATTTAAGTTGGAAAATAAAAAATATTGCAATCGCACCATGAAAATGTTGTTGTAGCTTGCCTTAGAGCAGATGAGGTTCACACTCCTCCTAGCGATCCTCAAGACAAGCTTCACCTTCTGAAAATAATTAAAAACATAGAAAGAAAACATCAAGAAACACTCTAAAAATCACTAGAAAATCTAGACAGCAGAGAAAAATCTCATTTTTGGTGAGCTGCTAGATCTTTTCATTAAGAACACAATGCAAAAAGAATCACTTCATTTGGACTTATGGTTAAAGAGTTGTGGCTATTTGAAGTTCTCTGGATAAATTTGAATTAAATTTAAATAAAACAGAAACTAGGGAGGGGGTGATGTCGAAGAGGTAAACCCGCGGGGCACCACCGCTCATACCGCTTCGGGCGCGGCCTGAGTGGCTGAAAGTGGGCCCCGCTGGTCAGGTGCGAGGGGGAGAGAGAAACAGAGCACGGCGAGGCATCGCCGGAGCACACGCCGGCGAGGAGGGCACCTTGGACAGATCCAGAGGGATAGAACGCGAGAGGAGATCGAGGTGCACCTGCCCGTACCCGTAGAATAGTTAGGGGTTGTCGGACGGCGTCGGAATGAGCTTCTCCAGCGGCGGCAGAGAGCAGAGGTCGCCGGAGTTGGAGACGACGGTGACGAGAGGCTACACCAGGGGCTCCACCAGGGTTGGACGGCACCAGAGATGCACCACGGAGGCTCTAGAAGAGTGGCTCGAGCTCGGGAGGGGCTGGAACGATGGGGGCGAACCGCGGGGATCACCGGCGAGCTCGAGCTCAAGGACGGCAGTCTGAGGCTTTCTACTACGTTGTGGAGTGTGTGTGGTGAGTTTGTGATGCTCGGAAGGGCTGGGGAGGGCTGTATTTATAGGCGAGCGGATCGGGCTCCATCGGAGGGCTTCTAGACATGGCGCCCGGCGATGAACGGCATCAGTGAGAGGGGAGAAGGCAACGCAGCTCACACGGGCACTTTGGGAGGGCGAAGACGAGCACAGGAACGGGGGGCGGCGACGAACACAGTGGCGCGGCGTACTGTTAGGTTGGCCGGGTCGCGCCCGTGCTTGCTGCGGCGAGCTTCGGCGTTGGCGAGCGCTAGGAGGGAGTTAAGTGGGTCGAGACGGTGATGGTGGCGCGCTTTGGCAAGGTGCGGCAGCCAGGGAAGCGAGCACGCGATGAACAGAGCACCCGGCGGCATCCAAAGCGTGTCGACTAGCACGTTGGCATCGTGTACACGCGTGGTCACCGCGCGAACTCTGGCATAGAGCCACGGCTTGCTAGAAAAATCCATGTCTGGCGTGTAGTCCTTAGTGGTTTGGGTCGTTCCAATGCTTAGGGTCGAGCCCAGGTGCTGTAAGTTGGTGTTTTACTTCCTGGTAAGTTTCTAGTCAGTAACTTTGGGAGTTAACTGTGGTCAAACCAGTAAGAGTTGAGGGCTGGGCTTTGGGGTTTAGCAATCACTTAGGAAGGTAGTGATGCTCAAGAAAATTCAGCAGCATTGGATCAAGTAAAATGGTACTTGATGTAGAAACTGCCTTTTCTGGCCAGAACAGAAAAGATTTTCTGTAGCAAAAATATTCCAAAAAGTGATGCAATATTTTTGCTCAGGGAGGTGCCCTAGGGTTCAGAGAATATTTGGGAATTTTCTCAGATTTTTGTGGGCAAAGAAAATAGAGGATGCTTTGGAGCACATGTTGTTGATTAGGGTTTTAGAGGGGAAAATGGATATTTTTCATTTAAGAAAAATATTCCTAAGATTATTTTGGGGTTAACCAGAGAATAAATGATGGCTTGGGTGAGAGGTGAGCCACTTGGGTGAAAATCAAGGTTATGCCCAAGTGTTTAAGTCCAACTGAAATGATTCAAAACCCAAATTCAAATAAAAGGCAAATAAAAATCAGAAAAAGAAGAGGGGGCAAAAACCAGGCTGTCACAGCCTTCTCATGCAATATCCTCCGGAGATTCACCCAGTGCAGGCTACCTGCCATCTCGCAGGACCCTTGCAAATGTTTCAAACAAAAATTCAGCCGCAACCGGCCTTGATGTAGGGCCTCGTGAGCCTGCGCTGGCTCATGAGTGGCCATACCACTACAAAAAATACACTACCGTGATGATACGTGTTTGTCACAGTAGGTCACATTTTCTGTCATGCATGTACATCCATGACGATTTTATGATAGAATCAAGATAGTCATACCTGTGCTATCGTAGAAGTGTTCCATGACCTTACAAAAATTATCATCACAGAAGTGTCCACTTCCATGACGATAAATCACGCGTCATAGAAGGGCTTTCGTCAAGGGTAACCGACACATGGCATCCACCGTAACGGGTCGCCGTTAAGCTATCGGGTTCCGGTTTGGATCCAATAACCCATTAACAGCGCGGACCAATGGGGATTTTCCACGTGTAGAATTCTCATTGGCCGGCAGATCCATGTGTCGGCCTGGCGTTCAGACAGTTGTCATCCAGCGAATGGACGGAACGCGCCTATGATACGTCGACACGTGTCTTGGCCCAACAGTGGCCCATTCAGTTTAAAAGGCTGAGCCTGTCAAAATAAGCGGGCTGGCCCATTAGCGGCCTACTTGAGTCAGGCCCATTTACAAGCACGGCCCATACAAGTTACATAGAATCGACCCATCAAAGGCCCATTCTAGATTTGACAATTTCCAGCCAATCGTTAGTTTAAGCCCATTAACGGCCCGCTACGTCTTTGAGCCCAATTATGGCCCGAGCTTCTTTCGGCCTGTTAGCAGCCCACCGTCAGTTCCAGCCCGTTAATGGCCCGGAACATCTTTCGGTCTATTCCTGGTCCATTCTGTAGTTGGGCCAATTCTAGCCCGCTGTGACTTTAGGCTTGTCCTCGGCCCATTCGGTAAATGGGCCAACTCCTAGCCCATTTTGTATCTCGGCCTGTTAACGGCCCGCACAACAGTTGGGCCTTTGACTTTGCGTCCATTAGGGGCACACGTTCCGCAGGGCATCATTTCAGCCCAACGTGACTTTCGGCCTATTACTGGCCCGTAAAGCCTAGTTTGCAAATTGGGCCTCCTCTGGCCCATAACATATTCGGCCTCTTACTGGCCCGTAAAGTAAAAGGGCCGAGAAAAAATTGACTTGTATTTCTGTTGGCGAACGTAGTAATTTCAAAAAAAATCCTACGCACACGCAAGATCATGGTGATGCATAGCAACGAGAGGGGAGAGTGTTGTCCACGTACCCTCGTAGACCGAAAGCGGAATCGTTATGACAACGCGGTTGATGTAGTCGTACGTCTTCACGATCCGACCGATCCATGTACAGAAAACACGACGCCTCCGAGTTCAGCACACCTTCAGCTCGGTGATGTCCTGCGAACTCACGATCCAGTAGAGCTTCGGGGAAGAGCTTCGTCAGCACGACGGCGTGGTGACAGTGTTGATGAAGTTACCGATGCAGGGTTTCGCCTAAGCAGCGCTACGATATGACCGAGGTGGATTATGGTGGAGGGGGGCACCGCACACGGCTAAGAGATATCAATGATCAACTTGTGTGTCTTGGGGTGCCCCCTTGCCCCCGTACATAAAGGAGCAAGGGAGGAGGAGGCCGGCCCTAGGAGGGGCGCGCCAAGGGAGTAGGATTCCTACTCCTAGTAGGAGTAGGTTTCCTCCTTTCCTTGTCCAACTAGGAGAAGGGGGAAAGGAGGGGGAGGGGAGAAGGAAGGGAAAGGGGGGCCACGCCCCAAACCCCTTGTCCAATTCGGACTGGGCTTGGGAGGGGCGCGCGCCAACTCCTCGCTGCTGCCTCTCCTTCCCACTAAGGCCCATTAAGGCCCATTGACACCCCGGACGAATTCCCGTAAATCCCAGGTACTCCAAAAAATACCCGAACCACTCAGAACCTTTCCGATGTCCGAATATAGCCTTCCAATATATCGATCTTTACGTCTCAAACATTTTGAGACTCCTCGTCATGTCCCCAATCTCATCCGGGACTCCAAACTACCTTCGGTACACCAAAACACATAAACTCATAATTCCAATTGTCATAGAACTTTAAGCGTGCGGACCCTACGGGTTCCAGAACTATGTAGACATGACCGAAACACGTCTCCGGTCAATAACCAATAGCGGAACCTGGATGCTCATATTGGCTCCTACATATTCTACGAAGATCTTTATCGGTCAAACCGCATAACAACATACGTTGTTCCCTTTGTCATTGGAATGTTACTTGCCCGAGATTCGATGGTCGGTATCTCAATACCTAGCTCAATCTCGTTACCGGCAAGTCTCTTTACTCGTTCCGTAGTGCATCATCCCGTTCATTAGTCATATTGCTTGCAAGGCTTATAGTGATGTGCATTACCGAGAGGGCCCAGAGATACCTCTCCGACAATCAGAGTGACAAATCCTATTCTCGATCTATGCCAACTCAACGAACACCATCGGAGACACCTGTAGAGCACCTTTATGATCACCCAGTTATGTTGTGACGTTTGCTAGCACACAAAGTGTTCCTCCGGTATTCGGGAGTTGCATAATCTCATAGTCATAGGAACATGTATAAGTCATGGAGAAAGCAATAGCAGTAAACTAAAACGATCAAGTGCTAAGCTAACGGAATGGGTCAAGTCAATCACATCATTCTCCTAATGATGTGATCATGTTTATCAAAAAGACAACTCATGTCTATGGTTAGGAAACTTAACCATCTTTGATCAATGAGCTAGTCAAGTAGAGGCATACTAGTGACACTCTGTTTGTCTATGTATTCACACAGGTATTATGTTTCCGGTTAATACAATTCTAGCATGAATAATAAACATTAATCATGAAATAAGGAAATAAATAATAACTTTATTATTGCCTCTAGGGCATATTTCCTTCAGTCTCCCACTTGCACTAGAGTCAATAATCTAGTTCACATCGCCATGTGATTTAACACCAATAGTTCACATCACCATGTGATTATTATCCATAGTTCACATCGCCATATGGCCAACACTCAAAGGGTTTACTAGAGTCAGTAATCTAGTTCACATCGCCATGTGATTAACACCCAAAGAGTACTAAGGTGTGATCATGTTTTGCTTGTGAGAGAAGTTTAGTCAACGGGTCTACCAAATTCAGATCCGTATGTATTTTGCAAATTTCTATGTCTACAATGCTCTGCACGGAGCTACTTTAGCTAATTGCTCCCACTTTCAATATGTATCCAGATCGAGACTTAGAGTCATCTGGATCTGTGTCAAAACTTGCATCGACGTAAACTTTTACGATGAACCTTTTGTCACCTCCATAATCGAGAAACATATCCTTATTCCACTAAGGATAATTTTGGCCGCTGTTTAGTGATCTACTTCTAGATCACTATTGTACTCCCTTGCCAACTCAGTATAGGGTATACAAAAGATCTGGTACACATCATGGCATACTTTATAGAACCTATGGCTGAGGCATAGGGAATGACTTTCATTCTCTTTCTATCTTCTGCCGTGGTCGGGCTTTGAGTCTTACTCAATTTCACACCTTGTAACACAGGCAAGAACTCTTTCTTTGACTTTTCCATTTTGAACTACTTCAAAATCTTGTCAAGGTATGTACTCATTGGAAAAACTTATCAAGCGTCTTGATTTATCTCTATAGATCTTGATGCTCAATATGTAAGCAGCTTCACTGAGGTCTTTCTTTGAAAAACTCCTTTCAAATACTCCTTTATGCTTTCCAGAAAATTCTACATTATTTCCGATCAATAATATGTCATTCACATATATTTATCAGAAATAATGTAGTGCTCCCACTCATTTTCTTGTAAATACAGGCTTCACCGCAAGTCTGTATAAAACTATATGCTTTGATCAACTCATCAAAGCGTATATTCCAACTCTGAGATGCCTGCACCAGTCCATAGATCGATCGCTGGAGCTTGCACATTTTGTTAGCACCTTTAGGATCGACAAAACCTTCTGGTTGCATCATATACAACTCTTCTTTAAGAAATCCATTAAGGAATGTAGTTTTGACATCCATTTGCCAGATTTCAGAAAATGTGGCAATTTGCTAACATGATTCCGACAGACTTAAGCATCGCTACGAGTGAGGAAATCTCATCGTAGTCAACACCTTGAACTTGTCGAAAACCTTTTTGCGACAATTCGAGCTTTGTAGATAGTAACACTACTATCAGCGTCCGTCTTCCTCTTGAAGATCCATTTATTCTCAATGGCTTGCAGATCATCGGGCAAGTCAACCAAAGTCCATAGTTTGTTTTCATACATGGATCCCATCTCAGATTCCATGGCCTCAAGCCATTTTGCGGAATCTGGGCTCATCATCGCTTCCTCATAGTTCGTAGGTTCGCCATGGTCAAGTAACATGACCTACAGAACAGGGATTACCGTACCACTCTGGTGCGGACCTCACTCTGGTTTACCTACGAGGTTCGGTAGTAACTTGATCTGAAGTTACATGATCATCATCATTAGCTTCCTCACTAATTGGCGTAGGAGTCACAGGAACAAATTTCTGTGATGAACTACTTTCCAATAAGGGAGCAGGTACAGTCACCTCATCAATTTCTACTTTCCTCCAACTCACTTCTTTCGAGAGAAACTCCTTCTCTAGAAAGGATCCATTCTTAGCAACGAATGTCTTGCCTTCGGATCTATGATAGAAGGTGTACCCAACTGTCTCCTTTGGGTATCCTATGAAGACACATTTCTCCGATTTGGGTGCGAGCTTATCAGGTTGAAGCTTTTCCACATAAGCATCGCAGCCCAAACTTTAAGAAACGACAACTTTGGTTTCTTGCCAAACCATAGTTCATATGGTGTCGTCTCAACGGATTTAGATGATGCCCTGTTTAACGTGAATGTAGCTGTCCATAATGCATAACCCCAAAGCGATAGTGGTAAATCGGCAAGAGACATCATAGATTGCACCATATCTAATAAAGTACGATTACGATGTTCGGACACACCATTACACTGTGGTGTTCCAGGTGGCGTGAGTTGCGAAACTATTCCGCATTGTTTCAAATGAAGACCAAACTCATAACTCAAATATTCTCCTGCACGATCAGATTGTAGAAACTTTATTTTCTTGTTACGATGATTTTCCACTTCACTCTGAAAATATATGAACTTTGCAAATGTTTCAGACTTATGTTTCATCAAGTAGATATACCCATATCTGCTCAAATCATCTGTGAAGGTCAGAAAATAACGATACCCGCCACGAGCCTCAACACTCATCGGATCGCATACATGAGTATGTATTATTTCCAATAAGTCAGTTGCTCGCTCCATTGTTCCGTAGAACGGAGTCTTTAGTCATCTTGCCCATAAGGCATGGTTCGCAAGCATCAAGTGATTCATAATCAAGTGATTCCAAAATCCCATCAGCATGGAGTTTCTTCATGCGCTTTATACCAATATGACCTAAACGGCAGTGCCACAAAGAAGTTGCACTATCATTATTAACTTTGCATCTTTTCGCTTCAATATTATGAATATGTGTATCACTACGATCGAGATCCAACAAACCATTTTCATTGGGTGTATGACCATAGAAGGTTTTATTCATGTAAACAGAACAACAATTATTCTCTGACTTTAAATCAATAACTGTATTGCAATAAACATGATCAAATCATATTCATGCTTAACGCAAACACCAAATAACATTTATTTAGGTTCAACACTAATCCCAAAAGTATAGGGAGTGTGCGATGATGATCATATCAATCTTGGAACCACTTCCAACACACATCGTCACTTCACCCTTAACTAGCCCCTGTTCATTATGCAACTCCCGTGTCGAGTTACTAATCTTAGCAACTGAACTAGTATCAAATACTGAGGGGTTGCTATAAACAGTAGTAAAGTACACATCAATAACATGTATATCAAATATTTGTTCACTTTGCCATCCTTCTTATCCGCCAAATACTTGGGGCAGTTCCGCTTCTAGTGACCAGTCCCTTTGCAGTAGAAGCACTTAGTCTCAGGCTTAGGTCCAGACTTGGGCTTCTTCACTTGAGAAGCAATTTGCTTGCCGTTCTTCTTGAAGTTCCCCTTCTTCTCTTTGCCCTTTTCTTTAAACTAGTGGTCTTGTCAACCATCAACACTTGATGCTTTTCTTGATTTCTACCTTCGTCGATTTCAGCATCACGAAGAGCTTGGGAATCATTTCCGTTATCCCTTGCATATTATAGTTCATCACGAAGTTCAAGTAACTTGGTGATAGTGACTAGAGAACTCTGTCAATCACTATCTTATCTGGAAGATTAACTCCAACTTGATTCAAGTGATTGTAGTACTCAGACATTCTGAGCACATGCTCACTAGTTGAGCAATTCTCCTCCATCTTGTAGGCAAAGTACTTGTCAAAGGTCTCATACCTTTCAACATGGGAATGAGTCTGAAGTACTAATTTCAACTCGTGGAACATCTCATATGCTCCGTGGCGTTTCCAAAAAGTCTTTGAAGCCCCGATTCTAAGCCATAAAGCATGGTGCACTAAACTATCAAGTAGTCACCATATCAAGCTTGCCAAACGTTCATAACGTCTGCATTTGCTACTGCAATCTGTCGGTGTACAAAAGTAGGGGCACACCTTTGTACCCCTTTACTTGTGCACGAGCAGTTGGAGCCGCATGCCACAGCCACACTAAGCAGGGCAGAGGAGGGGGGCCGGAGAGAAGCCGAAGCCCAAGACAACGCCAAGGCCAAGAACACAAAGAAGCAGAGGGACGGAGTAGGTTCCCCCGGCAAGACCCTTGCCGGGGCAGCCTCAGCGGCCCCGGCAAGATCCTTGCCGGGGCAGCTCGCCCACACCAACGGAGTGAGCCTCCCTTGAGCCCACAGGTTCCAACCCAACCAACTACGTTGGGACCAGGGCTCGGGAGGCACCTCCGTGGTGGCATGCAGATCTTTGTCAGCACCCGCCAGCCACCTGTGTGTGAAGCACGTCGGTAGAACCAGTCTCGCGTAATGTCGGTCCGGGCCGCTTCATCCAACAATACCATCGAATCAAAGTATGACATGCTGGTAAGCAGTATGACTTGTTCCCCCAAAACTCACTTGTGTTCTACTCGTGCATATAACATCTATGCATAAACCTGGCTCGGATACCACTACTGGGGAACGTAGTAATTTAAAAAAAATCCTACACACACGCAAGATCATGGTGATGCATAGAAACGAGAGGGGAGAGTGTTGTCCACGTACCATCGTAGACCGAAAGCGGAAGCGTTATGACAACGCGGTTGATGTAGTCGTACATCTTCACGATCCGACCGATCCAAGTACCGAAAACACGACACCTCCGAGTTCAGCACACGTTCAGCTCGGTGACATCCCGCGAACTCACGATCCAGTAGATCTTCGGGGAAGAGCTTCGTCAGCACGACGGCGTGGTGACGGTGTTGATGAAGTTACCGACGCAGGGCTTTGCCTAAGCACCGCTACGATATGACCGAGGTGGATTATGGTCGAGGGGGGCACCGCACACGGCTAAGAGAGATGAATGATCAACTTGTGTGTCTTGGGGTGCCCCCTTGCCCCCGTATATAAAGGAGAAAGGGAGGAGGAGGCCGGCCCTAGGAGGGGCGCGCCAAGGGAGTAGGATTCCTACTCCTAGTAGGAGTAGGTTTCCTCCTTTCCTAGTCCAAAAAGGAGAAGGGGGAAAGGAGGGGGAGGGGAGAAGGAAGGGACAGGGGGGCCGCGCCCCAAACCCCTCGTCCAATACGGACTGGGCTTGGGAGGGGCGCGCGCCACCTCTTGGCTGCTGCCTCTCCTTCCCACTAAGGCCCATTAAGGCCCATTGACTCCCTGGACAAATTCCCGTAACTCCCCGGTACTCCGAAAAATACCAAAACCACTCAGAACCTTTCCGATGTCCGAATATAGCCTTCCAATATATCGATCTTTACGTCTCGAACATTTTGAGACTCCTCGTCATGTCCCCGATCTCATCCGGGACTCCGAACTACCTTCGGTACATCAAAACACATAAACTCATAATTTGGATCGTCATCGAACGTTAAGCGTGCGGACCCTACGGGTTCCAGAACTATGTAGACATGACCGAGACTCATCTCCGGTCAATAACCAATAGCGGAACCTGGATGTTCATATTGGCTCCTACATATTCTAGGAAGATCTTTATCGGTCAAACCGCATAACAACATACGTTGTTCCCTTTGTCATTGGTATGTTACTTGCCCGAGATTCGATCATCGGTATCTCAATACCTAGCTCAATCTCGTTACCGGCAAGTCTCTTTACTCATTCCGTAGTGCATCATCCTGTAACTAACTCATTAGTCGCATTGCTTGCAAGGCTTGTAGTGATGTGCATTACCGAGAGGGCCCAGAGATACCTCTCCGACAATCGGAGTGACAAATCCTATTCTCGATCTATGCCAACTCAACGAACACCATCGGAGACACCTGTAGAGCACCTTTATAATCACCCAGTTACGTTGTGACGTTTGGTAGCACACAAAGTGTTCCTCCGGTATTCGGGAGTTGCGTAATCTCATAGTCATAGGAACATGTATAAGTCATGGAGAAAGCAATAGCAGTAAACTAAAACGATCAAGTGCTAAGCTAACGGAATGGGTCAAGTCAATCACATCATTCTCCTAATGATGTGATCCCGTTTATCAAATGACAACTCATGTCTATGGTTAGGAAACTTAACCATCTTTGATCAACGAGCTAGTCAAGTAGAGGCATACTAGTGACACTCTGTTTGTCTATGTATTCACACATGTATTATGTTTCCGGTTAATACAATTCTAGCATGAATAATAAACATTTATCATGAAATAAGGAAATAAATAATAACTTTATTATTGCCTCTAGGGCATATTTCCTTCAATTTCGGCCTGCTAGAGGCCCGCAGGCCATTTCCATTTATACGGCCCTATCGAGCTTTTGGCATGTTAACAGCCTGCTAAGAGTCGTTGTTACGGTGGGCCACACATCATTTGGGATCCACTAAATATTATTTTGACCAGCCCAATTAAGGCCCGCTTTGACTACACATGTTTGTTCATTTTATGGCGTCCAGGAAATGTTTGGGCGTGTTGGCCCCCGTTTCAACGATATAGCATATTCAAGAATTATCCTACTCTATACTATCACCTCTAAAAATATACACTATAAAATAAAAAGACTAAGGCATAGAAACGTAGAATAATCCTACACTATAAAATAAAGAAATTACAGTCGAATATACCCACTGGGCATTATAGTTCGGCACCAATGATAATAAAGCATACACAAACAACAAATTACATACACTCGACAAATAAAGCTCATACATCATGGACACGCATCAACAGAACTTACCATTTGAACTATAATCTCTTCAGAGAATAGGATTGGCCGGATTCAGATAGCACAAATTTCAGTCTCGAAAATCTCCAATTCCTTCGTGGTTACCTCAGTGTCTTGTTTCATTTTTTGACTCCTTCATCTAATACCTGCAAGTCCAGTCTCAACTTGTTGATTGTACGTTGAGAATTATCTACACGTTGTCTTGCCACCTCTAGTTGATGCTCGAGAACATCAACACATTCCAATTCCAATCCATAATCATTTGTTAACGGCCATGCCGCACTGCTCATAGATATTTGTATTGATGTCACTTCATCCTGAAATGTTTCTGTAAGTACACATGACTAGGGAAAAAATATAGTTACAATAGTGAAGCAAGCAAGACAGACTATTTTGTACATGGCAAAATAGGACTAACAATAATGTTACACGTAGAAGTATAAGTAGGTGATATTTTAAAATTATAGAAATGGTAGTCTGTGCATCCGGCATACAGAAATCTCTCTTAGCTCACCAGAGGAGCATGATGTTGGGGACAAATCCAAAACACAAACAAGTTACAAATTTAGATAGCACGTTGCGTATACGTAAGCAAGCAGTTGGCCATTATGTAGCTCAATTAAAGTCTTAGGGAGCATAATGAACAGCAGAGGGATTCATACAAACCTACTACAGCAAGCAAAACTATGCAATCATTAGCCTAGTATAAACTAGATTGTGAGCCTCATGCAGTAATAGTTGGTTAATAGACTTCAAAGCTTTAGGCACACTTCGCCAGAGTAATTAAATGGTAAGGCCTTTAATTATGTCAACTAATACTTATACAAGTACCCAACATCAGGCATCATTGTTTGGGCATCTCATTAACTGAGGACAAATAAAGCAATTGAAAAGAGCAAATAAACTATGCCTGGAACAAACAAGGAGTTGAACTGTTGAGTTGGATACAGTGACTTACCTTAAATGGTTGAACAGGCTCAGCGCTGCTCCTACTTCTCTTGCAAGGCTCCTTCCTAAAATCTTTTACATGGAAATCCTCAATCTTATCTTCATTGCACCCCCTCTCCAAGGTGACACAAACTAGTTACTCGTCTCGTTGGAAGATAAATATGCATACTTTCCAGTCTGTGAACAACACAAAATGATGAGATTATAACAAAACAACACCACATAATGAAACATGCCACATCTCTTGCAATTGCACACAATGGAATGAGCATTTACTATGTGTGCACTATGTAAAAACTAGGCATACCTTCGAACTGGATCTCCGGGTACTCTTGGAGAGCCTACTTTAGTGTACAGCCAAACCTTTATGTCACCTATGACATAGAAAAGCCCCCACTATAGTAACCCTTAGTGTTTAAATTGTTGACAAGCTCTGTTAGAGTGTTAGGTCAAGAACAACAAGTAATCAAAGCAAACAGTCCTAGTATGGCTGGCTGATACAAACAAGCAATTGAACAGATGTGTGAGCAAATCTTACATATCAAGCAAAGAAGCAATGAAGGAGGCTTAAAGACCATCACTTGACTGACCCAATTTAAGGGGCATTTAAACATCATGTGCAACGTATGAACTAACATCAACATTGCATATTCCAGATTCTACAATGGAATGACCATGTATTAGGTTATGCCATGTATGATGATGCCTAAATGTACACTATAGCAGACAGGAGTGATTCATCATTGCACGCACAATTGAATTGCAGGTTAAGGGCCAGTTCTATTCCGCCTTTTTAGAGCTTATTGTCAAAATAAGCCATAAAAGATGTAAAGAAGTCATTTTTGAGTTATGGGCTTGGGCTTAACTTATTTCACTTTGGAGGGGGGTGTTTTGGGTAGAAGCTCACTAAATATTAAAGGGAAGGGGAATAGTGAAATGACGGATAGGAAGGAAACTATGGCAATTTTGCAAAAAGATACACCCACCCCTCTCCACATTTGCAAATAAGGCCTTCCCTCGTTCATCCTTTTCTCCCACAAGATAAAATACTCATACAAATGCATCTTGATGTTCCGTGGAACGCACGGGCATCTTGCTAGTCTACTACTCTTATAAAAAACAAAGTTGGTGATGATGGTGTGTCTGCCATCCTGCAATATTGGCCGTCCGATTTATATCTCATGGATAGGAAGAAAACTATGGCAATTTTGCAAAAAGATACCTACAGCCCTCTCCACATTTGCAAATAAGGCCTTCCCTCATTCATCCTTTTCTCTCACAAGATAAACTACTCATACAAATGCATCTTGATGTTACGTGCAATGCACGAGGATGTTTCCTTGGGGGTCTCTCCAGCGCGGCGTGGCCGTAGTTGCAAGTTGACGCCCCTTGAGATGCCGACGTTGAGGGGACCTGGATTTTGTCCGATGAGCAAGTAAGATGAGTTTGATCACGTAGTAAATGCATTCTAAAGACTACTTCCGTGTCCATTTCCTAATTCTCCCCCTGCCAACTGTTTCACGGGTTAGGCTCAGTGCGAGTGGAGATTGGCTTGCATATGTACGGGAGGGTACCAACATCAATTTGCACAACATTTACAACGGTGACACTGTTCCCGTAGAACCTTTGTCCAACATTCGGATCAGCCATGCAACAAGCCATCGCCTGAATTGGTACGATGGAACCACAGTGAGATTGAAGAAGATAACAATCATGGAAGCCCCGATAAGGTCATCCTCCAACCAAAATTACACTCTCATCGCGGTGTTCGACATCGCGATTGCTTTCACGAACCTTGCACATGATGGTCAAAGGTGGACCATGCTGTCTGTGGCCGATTTGTTGCCGTACGAGTATGAAGACGATGTGCTCTTTCTAACCACATCTTCGCCGTGACAAACCAGGGGACTTGTTTCGTATGGGACACATCCTATGATATACTCCCTCTCTTCCAGTTTATTTGTTATGATTTTTTCATTTTATAAGTTTCAAATTCAAGTTTAGAGCTCCCCACCACATGTTGAGATTACAATGTCCATTAACTCATTGCGTGCATGTATAGTAAGAAACAAATCTTGAGTTTGGCACAAGTTTGTGCAGCGGTAGCACCACAAGGCCTCACGCAGGAGTTACATTTCCCTCTCGGGGCCCTCGGGACTGAGCTTCAGCGCCTTACTCCACCTGCCTTTGAGTCAATAACATGTGGACCCGATAGGTGGCTGGTCCACATGTAATGCTCCTGAAGGCAGAGGGGCAGAGAGGGGTGAGCCATAGGTCAGGGGACATGTGGTGTCATGGGTTCGTGTGGCGTCGTGGGAATCGCGTGTGGCTATGGTAGAAACATGATGCTCGCCACATTTCAGGTGGCCCACATGTCATGCACACAAAGGCAGAGGGGCGGTGCGGCCGAGAGGGGTGAGGCACACGTCGGGGGACGTGGTGCCATGGGTTGGAGCGGCATCGTGGGAATCGCGAGTGGCAGTGGATGAAATGTGATGGTCGTCGTAGTTGAACCTCCATGGACAAGCTGTCATCTCTACAGAAACATGCATTGCATACCGATCACTGGAAGGAGTAGTAGAGAAAGCTAGGGGGATAACTAGTTCCTTATAGTCAAGCGGACCCACGCTACTACTTGTTCCAAAGACATGCACACCATCGAAATAGTCCATCTATATCAATATACACCGAGAGGGAATATTTTTTTACAAGAGAGGAAATAGTGGATCCATCCATGATGCCCTGCTGCTGGTGTAGCTTCTTCTTCTTCTAGTTCTCATTTTCTGTGGGAGACGGTTTCGCAACAAGCTCTCTCGACCTTGCAGCTATCTCGAAACTCACACGGGCATCGAGGGCAGCATATTTTATCCGCTCGTAAGTCAAGGGATAATTCTCCCATCCAGACGACCATAATGCCAGCGTCTCGTCACCCTTCTGAAGATTTGTTCCGAGCACAAAATTTGCTACGTTGAATAGGGATGGTGTCGGTTTATCACAATCTTCTACTGGAATTTTTATTTTGGTTTGTACATTAGCAATGCTTTTCAAATCAAGGTTGTACGGCTCCAACTTCTGTTTGTCCCCTGCGATGGCTGCCCCACAGAAGTATATGTCCTCCCGAGACAAGAAATCGTGAAGCTCACCTGGTATGGAGGGCGCGTGTATTAGGTGGTACACCAAAACATCATCTTCGAGGCACAGCTGAAGGACGGCGGCGTGTTGGATCTTCCCAGCGGCATGCTCCGTGTACTCTGCATCGAGACCGATGACCTTCATCTCCAGCTGTTGGAGCGAGCTGCCCCGGCAAGGGTCTTGCCGGGGCTGCTGAGGCTGCCCCGGCAAGGGTCTTGCCGGGGGAACCTGCTTCCCTCTGCTCTTTGTGGTCTTGGCCTTGGCGTTGCTCTAATTATCTTGGGCTTCGGTCTTACCTTTGCTCACCTCCCCTGTTCTGCTTGGCGTGACCGTGGGCGCAGCTCCGACTGCCCGTGCACAGGTAAAGGGGTACAAAAGCGTGCCCCTCTTTTTGTACACCGACAGGAGCCCCCGGGCCTGGGCCACACATAAGCGCGACACGTTGTTGTGCCAGGCCCAAAACGGTGCGCGGGCAGGTGGGGCCGTTTTTACCGCGGTAAGACTTTTCGCGCACTGCGCTTCCCACGACCCGGGCGCGGAGCGGCGTGGAGGGGTGTGCGTGACGTGGGCGGCATGCGTGGGGTGGTTTCCACACGCATGCGTCACATCATAGTAAAGAGGCGGCTCGCGCCTTCCCCGTAAAGAGAGGGAGGCGTGGAGGCGCGGCTCATTTACTAAACGGGGCCAGGTCGCGGTCTTCAAGGCATCCACTCCCCATGATCACGGGGTGGGGAGAGGTCGCTTCACCCGTCCCCTCGGTTCTGCACGCCCGCCAAGCGTCCCTCATGCGCCTGGGGTGGTAGGCGGTGGAGGTGAGAAACCGGGCCGTCGCTGGTTGGGGCAGCGGGTCGGTCCTAATTCACTACGCCTCTGGTGGCTGGATTGGCAGAGCGGGGCAGCCGAGCCCCGACCCTGCCTCTTTATAAAGAGGGGGAAGGGGGATGGCGCCCCGCACTCTTCTGCCATCTATCTTCTCTTGCTTCTGCTTCTCCCTTTCACTCGCCATGGAGAAGGGGAATCCTGGTCCCTCGATGGTGGCGGCGAGGGTCGCCGCTCGAGAGCGCGTCCCTCCTCCTCCTGAGCCCGCGGTGGTGGAACCGGCCGCGAGGGGAAGGGGGAGGGGACGAGGCCGTGGGCGAGGCCGCAGTGCTCGGGGAAGAGGAGGACGGGGCGGCGCGCCGGCGTTGCCCCCGCCAATGATGCCCTTCCCGATGGAGGTCCACGTTGAAGACCAGCCTTGCGAGTTGTTCATCAGGCTGCGCCGCCCTCCGCGTCGTTGTCTTCGTCTCCCCGCCCCATTTTCTCGAGTGATGGAGCGTGACCCGCCCCCGACCCTCAGGTTGCACATGAGGGGCTGTGGGAACGGGGGCACGCGGGTCGACGTCGACTTCCCGGCTCCTCGGGTTATGTACCTCCGCCGTGGATGGAAGACGTTCACTCGCATCCATAGCCTGACGGCGGGGCTCGTCCTCTACTTCAAATTAATGGAGGACGGCCTGCTCTCCGTCAAGGTCTTCGGAGAGTTTGGAACTCGCCTGAAGTGCTGCGTGGAGAGCTCCTCTGATGGAGATTCCGACGATGGAAGCTCTTCCTCGAGCGAAAGTGATGAGGAGGCAGCGGGGCAGATGACGGGGATGAGTCCGACTAGGCGTCGGACGCCCCGCGCCTGGGCGGTTGCGGCAGCAGCAGCATCTGCACTTGGCCGCTCCTCCGGCAGGGTTTTGCTGGGGGTGGGGCCAGCTCCTTGAACTTCTCGGGGCCGTCTCCTTGGGCGGCTGGCATCGGGAGGCTGCCGGAGAGGAAGAGGGTGGGCGGCAAGGCCGTCAACTCGGAGTACGCGGGCACCGACGCCTTTGTCGCGTACTGCCGGTCCTGCCGCCTCGTCTTCCAGCTCTTTTCCCGGCACCGTCATCACCGGCCTACCCGTGGGCGGCCACCGAGGTGTTCTCTTGGTGCTTTCTGCTGCTCGTAGCTCGCCTAGGCGCCCCTTTTGTCCTCTCGCCTCCTTGACCTACCTCCTGAGGAGAGGGACAAGAAAGGAATCACGGGCACCTTATCTCTTTTTTAATCTATAAGCCTTCGGGCCTTGTTAAATTTAAAGCTTGTAATCCCCTTTGTTCATGTTTTTCATTTCATACAAACTGTACCTGTATGGGATGTTTTTAATGAAAAAGGGATGCTTGCCGGGTTTTTCGTTCGTGGGTAAATCCCGCGACAAGGAGCGAATCCTTGTTATTGTTTAAGATAAACGTTTTTCGCCCGGCAACAGGCCTTGCCGTCCCCCCCCCCCACTCCACTCGACCGTTCTCGCGCTCTTGGAGGAGGCAGGGATGAAGTGGGCTTTAGGCTCCTCGTTCTACCTCCTTGCCGCCGCGGCTACAACCAAATCCGGACCCAGGAAATAATCCTTAGGTATAGGAAAAAGGGGAGCACGACAGCCTAGAGATAAAAACGAGGTTTCACATGCCCCAGTCCTGTTCCGAAATGCATGACAGAGGATAAAAGACTTATCTAGATCTGCAGCCCCCGGCAACCTTGTCTTTCCGCGGTTGGACCCCCGTGCTTGCAGCCCACGGCAACTCTGGTTTGCCGGGGTCGGGATGCCGATCCGTTTCCCTTCTTCCAAGTAGCTTAGCAAAAGTGCTCATGTGCCCTGCGAACCAAAGGAGGACAGAAAAGAAACAGATTGACGCGCACTCGACCTCTAGGCTAGGGGTTAGTCGCCGCTAAGCACTATCAACCCTAACCAAGGAAGAGACTCGACCTAGCATGCATGCTATGACTGAGGGCGCCAGCGCTTCATT
Source organism: Aegilops tauschii subsp. strangulata (assembly GCF_002575655.3). Taxonomy (NCBI): domain Eukaryota; kingdom Viridiplantae; phylum Streptophyta; class Magnoliopsida; order Poales; family Poaceae; genus Aegilops; species Aegilops tauschii. Next base: position 225,461,781 of record NC_053037.3, on the reverse strand, counting down.
TATTTATGCTCAGGGTCTGCGACTGGCTTTGTACGAAGGGTTACATGCCTTGCTGGCAAAGCTTGTAGAAAAGGTGGCTTCCCGGGAGGCCCGGCAAGCCACGCCTTATGGGTAAAACTTGCGAAGATGCTCGATGTTCCAGGAGTTGCTCACTGGGACGGCATCTTCGGTCTCCAGGCAGACTACGCCGGGCCTGGTGACTCGTATTACCCGATAAGGGCCTTCCCACCTCGGCGTCAACTTGTTGGTATTCTTGGCCGACTGAGTGCGCCGAAGAACAAGGTCGCCTTCCTCAAAGCTTCGGGCATGAACCTTGTGGCTATGGTAGCAGCGCAAGGCTTGCTGGTAGCGCGCTGCTCTCACAGCCGCCCGAAGACGATCTTCCTCAAGGAGCGTCGCGTCATCTTGGCGCAACTGCTCTTGCTCAAGCTCATCATAAGCGAGCACTCGAGGTGACCCGTATATGAGTTCCATGGGGAGAACTGCTTCTGCCCCGTAGACCAGGGCAAAAGGTGTCTGGCTGATGGCTCGATTTGGCGTCGTCCTGATCGACCAAAGAACCGCCGGCAACTCATCAATCCAGCGCCTTCCACTCTTGTGCAGCTTGTCAAAGGTCTTCGTTCTTAGGCCTCGCAACACTTCAGCATTTGCCCTCTCCGCTTGGCCGTTGCTCCGTGGGTGTGCCACGGAAGCAAAACAGACCTTGCTATCGAGGTCTTGAATGTACTGCATGAAGGTGTGGCTTGTGAGCTGCGTGCCGTTGTCAGTGATGACTCTGTTTGGCACACCAAATCGGCAGACCAGTCCCTTGAAGAACGTGACGGCTAACTGAGCAGCCACCTTTCTCACTGCTTCCACTTCCGGCCACTTTGTGAACTTGTCGGTTGCAACGTACAAGTACTCAAAGCCCCCGATAGCGCGGGGGAAAGGGCCCACTATATCGAGCCCCCAGACCGAGAATGGCCAGGAGAGAGGGATTGTTTGAAGGGCTTGAGCTGGTTGATGAAGCTTCTTTGAATGGAACTGGCACGCTTCACACTTGGTTACTAGTGCCGTCGCATCCTGGAGGGCGGTGGGCCAGAAGAAACCTTGCCGGAACGCCTTTCCGGCAAGGGCCCTCGACCCTATGTGGGAGCCACCTATGCCTCCATGTATCTCCGCCAACAGCTCCAGTCCTTCCTCCCGAGGGATGCACTTTAGTTTCACGACGTTCGGCCTTCTCCTGTACAGGACGTCATCGACGAACTGGTACAGGGCGGACCGACGGGCTACTTTCTCCGCTTCTTCCTGCTCCTCGGGAAGCTCCCCTGTTTGGAGGAATTGGACGGTATGCTGCGCCCACGCCGGAGCCTAGGGCTCGACGGCAAGGACCAAAGGCATCTCTTCCACCATGGGAGCGGCTGTCTCTACGGCCAGGGCTTGACGCCCTGCCAGAGCCAGTTGCTCTTGGGCAGGCTCAGCGTCCGCGGCAGCACCCTTGTCGGCAGCCCCAGGGGGTTCGGTAGGAAAGTACTGGCCGGGGCCTGATTTCCTCCGCTTGTTCTGCCCCGCCGATGGTTCGATGGATGGTTGAGTTAATCGGAGCAAAAAGGTACCTGGTTCCACAGGTAGCTTGAATGCGGCACGCTTTGACAGGTAATCGGCGATGTCGTTCTCCGCTCGGGGGACGTGCTCCGCTTGGATACCATCAAAGCGTTCCTCCAGCTTCCTCACCTCATCTACGTAAGCTTCCATCAATGGGCTCTGATAATCCTTGTTGACCTGTCTGACAACGAGCTGCGAGTCACCCCTGACGATGAGCTTCCTAACCCCGAGGTCTGCCGCGATCCTGAGACCGGCAAGCAATCCCTCGTACTCAGCAGTGTTGTTGGTGGACATCTCCCTGGGGAAGAGCATCCGGATCACGTACTTGAAATGCTCTCCGGTGGGTGCGACGAGCCACACACCGGCACCGGCGCCTTGCAGCGAGAAAGCCCCATGAAAGTACATGATCCAGTCGTGGTCTGCTTCCTTGCCGGGGAGAGTGGTCTCCAGGATTTTTTCGTCAGGCGTCGAGGTCCATTCTGCAATGAACTCCGCCAAGACTCTGCTCTGAATTGTCGAGGTACTTTCAAACTTTAAACCAAAGCTTGACAGCTCCAAGGCCCATTCCACAATCCTTCCACTCGCATCTGGGTTATGCAGTATCCGTTGTAATGGGAGGCGGGTGACGACAGTGATCTCGTGGGCTTGGAAGTAATGACGCAACTTCCTCGAGGCCATAAGGAGGCCGAAGAGCAATTTCTGCACACCGGAGTACCTCAATCTAGCTCCCTGCAAGAGGGAGCTGACAAAGTAAACCGGGTGCTGCATCATCTTCTTCTTCCGCACCACCTCACTTGACTGCGCGGGCACTGCCTCGGCGGCATCAGACCCTGCCGGGGGCCTTGCCTTGCTGGCACCAGGCCCTACCGGGGGAATTTTGGGCTTGCCATCCACTGGTTCTGCCGCCGTCACTGGCTCCTCGTCGACCTCCCTCTGTGCCACCAGCGCGGCGCTGACCACTTGATTCGTCGTCGCCAGATACAGCAGCAACGGCTCTTGTGGTTTAGGCGCAACCAGTATTGGCGTGGAGGAAAGGTATTTCTTCAGATCCTGCAATGCTGCCTCGGCTTTTGGGTCCACTCTATTGGGCCTGCCTTCTTCAAGATTTTGAAGAAGGGAAGGGCGCGCTCGGCGGACTTGGAGATGAATCGGCTCATGGCGGCAACGCAGCCGGTGAGCCGACGCACATCCTTGATCTGCTTGGGCGCCTCAATCTGCCCAATAGCCTTGATCTTGTTTGGGTTTGCCTCGATCCCGCGCTGCGACACAAAGAAACCGAGAAGCTTGCCAGATGGAATACCGAAGACACACTTCTCAGGGTTCAGCTTGAGGTTGATCTTGCGCAGGTTAGCAAATGTCTCTTCCAGATCTTGCACAAGTGTTGGCCCGTCCTTGGTTTTGACCACTATGTCATCCATGTAGGCCTCCATATTTCTATGGAGCTGAGGTTCAAAACCAATTTGGACTGCTCTTGCGAACGTTGAGCCAGCACTCTTCAACCCAAAAAGCATCCGTAAAAAGCAATACGTACCACATGGGGGTGATGAATGTTGTCTTTTCTTCATCCTCTCTCGTCATGAAGATCTGGTGGTAGCCCGAGTAGGCATCGAGGAATGATAATAGATCACACCCGGCTGTGGAGTCAACAATCTGGTCGATGCGCGGCAACGGGAAGGGGTCCTTAGGACAAGCCTTATTGATATTTGTGTAATCAATACACAGTCTCCACTTCCCATTCGCCTTGCGCACCACTACCGGATTGGCCAACCACGTCGGGTGGGTCGCTCCTCTCACCAAACCTGCCGCTTCCAATTTCCGGATCTCCTCTGTGATGAACTCCTGCCTCTCCAGAGCCTGCTTTCTGACCTTCTGCTTGACGGGCCGCGCATGGGGGCAGACAGCTAGGTGGTGCTCAATCACCTCCCTGGGAACACCAGGGATGTCGGATGCTTGCCATGCAAACACATCGACATTCGCCCGCAGGAAGGTAACGAGCGCGCCTTCCTATTTGCTATCGAGGGTGGAGCCTATGGTGAAGGCCCCTCCCGTGCCATCCTCCCTGGCGGACACCTTCTTGGTTTGTGGTGGCTCGGCTCTGGATATCTTGCTCTTGTCGGTAGAGCTCTCTGGCACGTCCTCGACGGCAGCACAACACTCCGAAGAGGTGCACTTGCTGGAGTGGGTGCGAGAGGTCTTGCCGGGCTTCTCCCTCCCTTCCAGGGCTTCAGCGGCTGGAGCAGGTCCCTTGGCGTCAGCTGTTGCAACCGCCTCCCGGTAGAGCTGGTCGGTGCAAATCAGCGCTTCCTTCTTGTCAGAGGGGACGGAGATGATGGTCAACGGCCTGGGCATCTTTAGCATGTTGTAGGCATAGTGTGACGCCGCCATGAACTTGGCTAGTGCCGGGCGGCCGAGGATCCTGTTGTAGGGCAACGGGATCTCGGCCACGTCAAAGACGATCTTCTCCGTCCTGTAGTTCAACTCTCCTCCAAATGTCACGGGCAGTGTGACCTTTCCCTTCGGCTGGCTCCTCCCCGGATTGACCCCTTGAAACGTGCCCGTTTCCTCGAGGTCTCCATCAGGGATTTGCAACCTTTTGATCACGACGGGCGAGATCAGGTTCAGGCCGGCCCCGCAGTCAACCAACATCTTGTTTGTTGGGTAACGTAGCAATAATTCAAAATTTTCCTATGTGTCACCAAGATCAATCTAGGAGATGCTAGCAACGAGAGAGAGGGAGTGCATCTTCATACCCTTGAAGATCGCTAAGCGGAAGCATTACAAGACCGCGGTTGATGGAGTCGTACTCGCGGCAATTTAAATCGCAGAAGTCCGATCTAGCGCCGAACGGACGGCGCCTCCGTGTTCAACACACGTACAGCCTGGGGACGTCTCCTCTTTCTTGATCTAGCAAGGGGAGAGGAGAAGTTGAGGGAGAACTCCAGCAGCACGACGGCGTGGTGGCGATGGAACTCGTGGTTCTCCGCCAGAGCATCGCTAAGCACTACGGAGGAGGAGGAAGAGTTGGAGGAGAAGAGGGCTGCGCCAGGCAAAGGGGTGCGGCTGCCCTCCCACCCCCTCACTATATATAGGGGGAAGGGGAGAGGGGGCCGGCCCCTCTAGATGGATCTAGAGGAGGAGGCGGCGGCCAGGGGAAACCCTAGATGGGTTTGTGCGCCCCCACCCCCTAGGAAACTTGCCCCCCAAGCCAGGAGGGGCGGCTGCCCTAGGGGTGGCGCCCCCACCTCTCCTAGTTACGTGACAGGGGTTGGGAGGGGCGCACAGCCCCTTAGTGGGCTGGTTTGCCCCTTCCCCTTGGCCCATAAGGCCCCCCAACGCTTGTCGGGGCCTCCGAAACCCCTTTCGGACATGCTCGCCATAGCGTGGTACTCCCGGAACAATTCCCGACTCCAATACCCTTCGTCCAATATACCGATCTTCACCTCCGTACCATTCCGGAGCTCCTCGTCATGTCCGAGATCTCATCCGGGACTCCGAGCAACCTTCGGTAACCATATACTATTTCCCATAACAACTCTAGCGTAACCGGACCTTAAGTGTGTAGACCCTACGGATTCGGGAACCATGCAGACATGACCGAGACACCTCTCCGGCCAATAACCAATAGCGGGATCTAGATACCCATATTGGCTCCCACATGTTCCACGATGATCTCATCGGATGAACCACGATGTCGGGGATTCAATCAATCCCGTATTCAATTCCGTTTGTCTATCGGTATGTTACTTACCCGAGATTCGATCGTCGGTATCCCTATACCTTGCTCAATCTCGTTACCGGCAAGTCTCTTTACTCGTTCCGTAACGCATGATCCCGTGACTAACTCCTTAGTCACACTGAGCTCATTATGATGATGCATTACCGAGTGGGCCCAGAGATACCTCTCCGTCATACGGAGTGACAAATCCCAGTCTCGATTCGTGCCAACCCAACATACACTTTCAGAGATACCTGTAGTGCACCTTTATAGCCACCCAGTTACGTTGTGATGTTTGGTACACCCAAAGCACTCCTACAGTATCCGGGAGTTGCACAATCTCATGGTCTAAGGAAACGATACTTGACATTAGAAAAGCTCTTAGCAAACGAACTACACGATCTTGTGCTATGCTTAGGATTGGGTCTTGTCCATCACATCATTCTCCTAATGATGTGATCCCGTTATCAATGACATCCAATGTCCATGGTCAGGAAACCATAACCATCTATTGATCAACGAGCTAGTCAACTAGAGGCTTACTAGGGACATGTTGTGGTCTATGTATTCACACATGTATTACGGTTTCCAGTTAATACAATTATAGCATGAACAATAGACAATTATCATCAACAAGGAAATACAATAATAACCATTTTATTATTGCCTCTAGGGCATATTTCCAACAGTCTCCCACTTGCACTAGAGTCAATAATCTAGTTCACATCACCATGTGATTAACACTCAAAGTTCACATCGCCATGTGACTAATACCCAAGAGTTTACTAGAGTCAATAATCTAGTTCACATCACCATGTGATTAACACTCAATGAGTTGTAGGGTTTGATCATGTTATGCTTACGAGAGAGGTTTTAGTCAACGGGTCTGCAACATTCAGATCCGTGTGTGCTTTACAAATCTCTATGTCATCTTGTAGATGCAGCTACCACGCGCTACTTGGAGCTATTCCAAATAACTGCTCTACTATACGAATCTGGTTTACTACTCAGAGTCATTCGGATTAGTGTCAAAGTTTGCATCGACGTAACCCTTTACGACGAACTCCTTTTCCACCTCCATAATCGATAAAATTCCTTAGTCCACTAGTTACTAAGGATAAGTTCGACCGCTGTCATGTGATCCATTCCTGGATCACTCTTGTACCCCTTGACTGACTCATGGCAAGGCACACTTCAGGTGCGGTACACAGCATAGCATACTATAGAGCCTACGTCTAAAGCATAGGGGACAACCTTCGTCCTTTCTCTCTCTTCTGTCGTGGTCAGGTCTTGAGTCTTACTCAATACTCACACCTTGCAACACAGCCAAGAACTCCTTCTTTGCTGATCTATTTTGAACTCCTTCAAAATCTTGTCACGGTATGTATTCATTTGAAAGTACTATTAAGCGTTTTTTATCTATCCTTATAGATCTTTATGCTCAATGTTCAAGTAGCTTAATCCAGGTTTTCCATTGAAAAACACTTTTGAAATAACCCTGTATGCTTTCCAGAAATTCTACATCATTTCTGATCAACAATATGTTAACAACATATACTCATCAAAAAATTTATAGTGCTCCAACTCACTTCTTTGGAAATACAAGTTTCTCATAAACTTTGTAAAAACCCAAAATCTTTGATCATCTCATCAAAGCGTACATTCCAACTCCAAGATGCTTACTCCAGTCCTTAGAAGGATTGCTGGAGCTTTGCATACTTGTTAGCATCTCTCAGGATTGACATAACCTTCTGGTTGTATCACATACAACCTTTCCTCAAGAAAATCGTCGAGGAAACAATGTTTTGACATCCCATCTGCAAGATTTCATAAATAATGCAGTAACTGCTAATATAATTCCAACAGACTCTTAGCATCGCTACGAGTGAGAAAATCTCATCGTAGTCAACTCCTTGAACTTGTCGGAAAACATCTTAATGACAAGTCGAGCTTTCTTAATGGTGACACTTACCATCATTGTCCGTCTTGCTTTTAAAATCCATCTGCACCCAACAGCCTTACGACCATCAAGTAGTTCTTCCAAAGTCTATACTTTGTTTTTATACATGGATCCTCTCTCGTATTTTATGGCCTCGAGCCATTCGTTGGAATCCGGGCCCACCATCACTTCTCCATAGCTCATAGGTTCATTGTTGTCTAGTAACATGACTTCCAAGACAGGATTATGTACCACTCTGAAGTAGTACGCATCCTTATCGACCTATGAGGTTTGGTAGTGACTTGATCCGAAGTTTCATGATCACTATCATAAGCTTCCACTTCAATTGGTGTAGGTGCCACAGGAACAACTTCATGTGCCCTGCTACACACTAGTTGAAGTCATGGTTCAATAACCTCATCAAGTCTCCACCATCCTCCCACTCAATTATTTCGAGAGAAACTTTTCCTCGAGAAAGGACATGTTTCTAGAAACAATCACTTTTGCTTCCAGATCTGAAATAGGAGGTATACCCAACTGTTTTGGGTACTCTATGAAGATGCATTTATCCGCTTTGGGTTCGAGCTTATCAGCCTGAAACTTTTCACATAAGCGTCGCAGCCCCAAACTTTTATGAAACGACAGCTTAGGTTTCTTTAAACCATAGTTCATACGGTGTCATCTCAACGGAATTGCGTGGTGCCCTATTTAAAGTGAATGCGGTTGTCTCTAATGCCTAACCCACAAACGATAGTGTAATTTGATAAGAGACATCATGGTATGCACCATATCCAATAGGGTGCAGTTATGATGTTCAGACACACCATCACACTATGGTGTTCCAGGCGGTATTAGTTGTGAAACAATTTCCACAATGTCTTAATTGTGTGCCAAACTCGTAACTCAGATATTCATCTCTATGATCATATCATAGACATTTTATCCTCTTGTCACGACGATCTTCAACTTCACTCTGAAATTACTTGAACCTTTCAATAATTCAGACTTGTGTTTCATCAAGTAAATATTCTTAGCATCTACTCAAATCATCTGTGAAGTAAGAACATAACGATATCCACTGCATGCCTCAGCACTCATTGGACTGCACACATCAAAAGGTATTACTTCCAACAAGTTGCTTTCTTGTTCCATCTTACTGAAAACGGGGCCTTTCAGTCATCTTGCCCATGTGGTATGATTTGCATGTCCCAAGTGATTCAAAATCAAGTGAGTCCAAATGATCCATCTGTATGGAGTTTCTTCATGCATATCTACCAATAGACATGGTTCACATGTCTCAATATTTTCAAAAATGAGTGAGTCCAAAGATCCATCAACATGGAGCTTCTTCATGCGTTTTATACCAATATGACTCAAATGGCAGTGCCACAAGTATGTGGTACTATCATTACTATTTTATATCTTTTGGCATGAACATGTGTATCACTACGATCGAGATTCAATAAACCATTCATTTTAGGTGCAAGACCATTGAAGGTATTATTCAAATAGACAAAGTAACCATTATTCTCCTTAAATGAATAACCGTATTGCGATAAACATAATCCAATCATGTCTATGCTCAACGCAAACACCAAATAACAATTATTTAGGTTTAACACCAATCTCGATGGTAGAGGGAGCATGCGATGCTTGATCACATCAACCTTGGAAACACTTCCAACACATATCATCATCTCACCTTTAGCTAGTCTCCGTTTATTCCGTAGCCTTTTATTTCGAGTTACCAACACTTAGCAACCGAACCGGTATCTAATACCCTGGTGCTACTAGGAGTACTAGTAAAGTACACATTAATATAATGTATATCCAATATACTTCTGTCGACCTTGCCTGCCTTCTCATCTACCAAGTATCTAGGGTAGTTTTGCTTCAGTGACCGTTCCCCTCATTACAGAAGCACTTAGTCTCGGGTTTGGGTTCAACCTTGGGTTTCTTCACTAGAGCAGCAACTGATTTGCCGTTTCATGAAGTATCCCTTCTTTCCCTTGCCCTTCTTGAAACTAGTGGTTTTACTAACCATCAACAATTGATGCTCCTACTTGATTTCTACTTTTGCGGTTTCAAACATCGCGAGTTGCTCAAGGATCATCATGTCTATCCCTGATATGTTATAGTTCATCACGAAGCTCTAATAGCTTGGTGGCAGTGACTATGGAGAACCATCACTATCTCGTCTGGAAGATTAACTCCCACTCGATTCAAGCGATTGTAGTACTCAGACAATCTGAGCACATGCTCAACGATTGAGCATTTCTCCCTTAGTTTGCGGGCTTAAGAAACTTGTCAGAGGTCTCATACCTCTTGACGTGGGCACTAGTCTGAAATCCCGATTTCAGTCTTTGGAACATCTCATATATTCTGCGACGTTTCAAAAACTTCTTTGGCGCCTCAATTCTAAACCGTTAGCATTACGGACTGAACTATCACGTAGTCATCAAAACGTGTATGTCAGATGTTCACAACATACACAGACGACGCTTGAGGTTCAGCACACCGAGCGGTGCATTAAGGACATAAGCCTTCTGCGCAGCAATGAGGATTATCCTCAGTTTACGGACCCAGTCCATATAATTTCTACTATCAACTTTCAACTAAATTTTCTCTAGGAACATATCTTAAACAGTAGAACCAAGGCGTAAGCTATGACATAATTTGCAAAGACCTTTTGACTATGTTCATGATAATTAAGTTCATCTGATTATTTAATGAACTCCCACTAAGATAGACATCCCTCTAGTCATCTAAGTGAACATGATCCGAATCGACTAGACCGTGTCCGATAATCACGTGAGACGGACTAGTCATCATCGGTGAACATCTTCATGTTGATCGTATCTACTATACGACTCATGTTTGACCTTTCGGTCTCTTGTGTTCCGAGGCCATGTATGTACATGCTAGGCTCGTCAAGTCAACCTAAGTGTTTCGCATATGTAAATCTGGCTTACACCCGTTGGATGCGAACGTTAGAATCTATCACACCCGATCATCACGTGGTGCTTTGAAACAACGAACCTTAGCAACGGTGCCAGTTAGGGGGAACACTTTCTAGAAATTTTAGCGAGGGATCATCTTATTTATGCTACCATCGTTCTAAGCAAATAAGATGTAAACATGACAAACATCACATGCAAATCATAAAGTGACATGATATGGCCAGTATCATCTTGCGCCTTTTGATCTCCATCTTCGAGGCGCGGCATGATCACCTTCGTCACCGGCATGACACCATGATCTCCATCATCGTTTCTTCATGAAGTTGTCTCGCCAACTATTACTTCTACTACTATGGCTAATGGTTAGCAATAAAGTAAAGTAATTTCATGGCGTTTTTCATTGACACGCAGGTCATACAATAAATTAAGACAACTCCTATGGCTCCTGCCGGTTGTCATACTCATCGACATACAAGTCGTGATTCCTATTACAAGAACATGATCAATCTCATACATCACATATATATAATTCATAACATCCTTTTGGCCATATCACATCACATAGCATACCCTGCAAAAACAAGTTAGACGTCCTCTAATTGTTGTTGCAAGTTTTACGTGGCTGCTATGGGTTTCTAGCAAGAACGTTTCTTACCTACGCAAAAGCCACAACGGTGATATGCCAATTGCTATTTACCCTTCATAAGGACCCTCTTCATCGAATCCGATCCGACTAAAGTGGGAGAGACAGACACCCGCTAGCCACCTTATGCATCAAGTGCATGTCAGTCGGTGGAACCTGTCTCACGTAAGAGTACGTGTAAGGTCGGTCCGGGCCGCTTCATCCCACAATGCCGCCAAATCAAGATAAGACTAGTAACGGTAAGAAAATTGAAGAAATCATCGCCCACAACTACTTTGTGTTCTACTCGTGCATAGAATCTACGCATAGACCTAGCTCATGATGCCACTGTTGGGTAACGTAGCAATAATTCAAAATTTTCCTACGTGTCACCAAGATCAATCTAGGAGATGCTAGCAACGAGAGAGAGGTAGTGCATCTTCATACCCTTGAAGATCGCTAAGAGGAAGCGTTAGAAGGACGCGGTTGATGGAGTCGTACTCGCGGCGATTCAAATCGCAGAAGATCCGATCTAGCGCCGAACGGACGGCGCCTCCGCGTTCAACACACGTACAGCCCGGGGACGTCTCCTCCTTCTTGATCCAGCAAGGGGAGAGGAGAAGTTGAGGGAGAACTCCAGCAGCACGATGGCGTGGTGGCGATGGAGCTCGTGGTTCTCCGGCAGAGCTTCGCTAAGCACTACGGAGGAGGAGGAGTTGGAGGAGAAGAGGGTTGCGCCAGGCAAAGGGGTGCGGCTGCCCTCCCACCCCCTCACTATATATAGGGGGAAGGGAAGAGGGGGCCCGCCCCTCTAGATGGATCTAGAGGAGGAGGCGGCGACGAGGGGAAACCCTAGATGGGTTTGGGTGCCCCCACCCCCTAGGAAACTTGCGCCCCAAGCCGGGAGGGGCGGCTGCCCTAGGGGTGGCACCCGCACCTCTCCTGGTTACGTGAGAGGGGTTGGGAGGGGCGCACAGCCCCTTAGTGGGCTGGTTAGCCCCTTCCCCTTGGCCCATAAGGCCCCCCAACGCTTGTCGGGGCCTCCGAAACCCCTTTCGGACATGCTGGCCATAGCCTGGTACCCCCGGAACAATTCCGGACTCCAATACCCTTCGTCCAATATACCGATCTTCACCTCCGGACCATTCCGGAGCTCCTCGTCATGTCCGGGATCTCATCCGGGACTCCGAACAACCTTCGGTAACCACATACTATTTCCCATAACAACTCTCGCGTCACCGAACCTTAAGTGTGTAGACCCTACGGGTTCGGGAACCATGCAGACATGACCGAGACACCTCTCCGGCCAATAACCAATAGCGGGATCTCGATACCCATATTGGCTCCCACATGTTCCATGATGATCTCATCGGATGAACCACGATGTCGGGGATTCAATCAATCCCGTATTCAATTCCCTTTGTCTATTGGTATGTTACTTGCCCGAGATTCGATCGTCAGTATCCCTATACCTTGTTCAATCTCGTTACCGGCAAGTCTCTTTACTCGTTCCGTAACGCATGATCCCGTGACTAACTCCTTAGTCACACTGAGCTCATTATGATGATGCATTACCGAGTGGGCCCAGAGATACCTCTCCGTCATACGGAGTGACAAATCCCAGTCTCGATTGGTGCCAACCCAACAGACACTTTCGGAGATACCTGTAGTGGACCTTTATAGCCGCCCATTTACGTTGTGACGTTTGGTACACCCAAAGCATTCCTACAGTATCCGGGAGTTGCACAATCTCATGGTCTAAGGAAATGATACTTGACATTAGAAAAGCTCTTAGGAAACGAACTACACGATCTTGTGCTATGCTTAGGATTGGGTCTTGTCCATCACATCCTTCTCCTAATGATGTGATCCCGTTATCAATGACATCCAATGTCCATGGTCAGGAAACCATAACCATCTATTGACGAGCTAGTCAACTAGAGGCTTACTAGGGACATGTTGTGGTCTATGTATTCACACATGTATTACAGTTTCCAGTTAATACAATTATAGCATGAACAATAGACAATTATCATCAACAAGGAAATACAATAATAACCATTTTATTATTGCCTCTAGGGCATATTTCCAACATTGTTCACCCTGAGGTTGCGTATCGTTGGTGAGACCAACAACGGCAAACACCCGACCGCGGTAGTGCGGTCCGGGTAGGTCCTCGGCGTCAAAGATGAGGGGCGTGCTGGACCACCTCAGCGGCTTCTGAGCGTCGAACGACGGCTCTGCTGCTGTAATCTCACGCGCCCACTGCTTGAGCTAGCGGTGAGAGGTATGCAGCAAGGCGCCGCCATCGACGCACATGGCCTCCGTAGCCTTCTGGAACCCTTGCTCACCAGACTCGTCGTCCTCGTCGTGGTCATCATCTTCTTGTTTCGTGTCGCGGCCCCGGGCGGGCCTCTCTTGCTGGTTGTCCTTGCCGGGGCGGCCTCCTTGGCCGCCACGCTTCTTGCCGGATCCCTCAGCACCGTCCTGGTCCTTCTCCTTGTCCCGCCTCTCGTACTCAGCCTTTTGCTTCTCAGCAAGCAGCTCAACTTGTCGGCAGTTCTGGAGGTCGTGGCCCTTGGTGTGGTGGATCTTGCAGTATTGTTTGCCGGAGCTTCCTGGCTTGCCGGTAGCCGCCAAGGCCCGGCAGGCGGCGCACCCGGCAATCTCCTTGCCGGGGCGTCTGCCTTGACCTTCTTGCCGGCACCGGTGTCGTTAGATCCCTCAACGGCAAGCACGGCCTTGCCTTTGCGTTTCCTATTGCAACGCTGGCCCTTCTTCATCGGGGTAGCGGCATCTTCATCGGTAGAGTCGGTTTCCGCTCCGGCGTCTTTGCCGGGGTACTTCCTTCCCACTTCAGCCCGCGCGCACCTATCGGCCAGAACGTAGAGCTCGGCCACATCCTTAACTTTGGTCATCGCCAGCTCTTCGCGCATCTTGCGATTGCGCACGTTCTGGTGGAACGTGCTAATCACAGCAACAGGATGAACGTTGGGGATGTTGTACTGCACCCAGCTGAATCTCTGGATGTACTTGCATAGGGTCTCCCCTTCCTTCTGGGGAATGATATGCAGATCACTGGCCTGGCCATGAGCTTGGTGGCCTCCTGTGAAACCGCCAACGAACTCATGGCACAGCTCCGACCAAGAAGAAATGGAATCCACCGACAAGTGCATCAACCAAGACATCACATTGGGCTTGAGCGCCAGCGGGAAAAAGTTGGCAAGCACCTTGTCGTCGCGAGGTCCAGCAGCCTCCATCGCGATGGTGTAGATGCTGAGGAACTCGGACGGATGGGTCTTGCTAGTGTACTTCTCGCCGACGTCGGGATTGAACATGCGGTGGGATGGCCACTGGAACTGCCGCAGCTCACGGGTAATGGCCGGGCAGCCCACCTCGTAAGGTAGGCCGCTGGAGCCCCCCGGTGCCGGGTGGTCCATAGCGGGTCCCGCCCGCTTGTCCGACTGGCGGCGTGTTTCGCGCCGATGCTCGACGGTGGTTCGAGCGTCTTCGTGAGCTTGTTCCTGAAGGACCTGGCGCTGGTCGCGGAGGGTCCGCGGGTCGGACAACACTATGGAGATGTGATCACAAACGTCATCACGATGGGCCGACGCCCGCGGTGGCTGGCGAGGAGGAGGCGAGTGAACCATGGCCGCAGCTCCCCCGGTCCTCCTGGCGCCAGCAAGTGGTGGCTCGGTGGAGCGCCGACCCGAGGGCCCCGCCGGTCGCGGATCATCTTTGTTGGCGACGGCGACGAGGCTCCGGATGGTGGCCCTCCACTCGTCGAGCTTCTCCGCAGCAGGAGGGAAGTCGAGGAGCAGCTGCGCGCGCGCCAAAGCCTCCGCTGGCGTGGCCGGCGGCGACAGCTACGTGGATTGCGGCACGCTTCGACTTCTAACTACATTAGAAGGAGCTCCGTTACGACCTAGCGGTTGTGTGCCATTTTCGCCAGCGCTTCAGCGAGTGTGCTGAACCCCTTCATCTTGCGGATGACGCACAGGGCTCTTCCCACGGTGGTGCCCAGGGTCACCAACGTGGTGACGCTGCTCGGCGCGCACACCATGGGTAGAGCGCGCGGTGGTCGCCGGTGTGGGCGTCCTGGAGGTCGCTACGCCACCCGGAGGTGGCACAATGACACCCCTGGAGGGCCCCGCGCTGCCTGTGGGGGGGGGGGGCAGCTCCGTCTTTGGATCTGGCGACGTGTACCGGTCGTCTGGCGTGCGAACGACGCCGCTCGCCAGGCTCCGACTGCCTGGGCGATGCTGGTGCTCGCGGACCGCGGCCCGGGTCCTGTCTGCGACTGGTCCACTGCTCGTCCGCACCGGCACGGGCCGTTCGGCTCCCAACGAGCCGATCGCCGTGGCCGTTTTCTTCTTAGGAGCCATGGCGACGAAGAACTGCTAGGCTAACTACTAGACCAGATTCTCACAATTGCG
The DNA here is from genome assembly GCF_002575655.3 of Aegilops tauschii subsp. strangulata. NCBI lineage: Eukaryota > Viridiplantae > Streptophyta > Magnoliopsida > Poales > Poaceae > Aegilops > Aegilops tauschii. The sequence goes on along the minus strand of NC_053037.3, from coordinate 225,446,525 downwards.
CCCCCTACCCGGCGTGCCAAAGATGTCGGTGTGGAACGACACCTATGGGATCACAAGAATCCCTACTACGATTGCCAGGGCGCGGGGTTGCAAGAAGAGCACGGCTAGTAGACAGCACAAAGATTGTTTACCCAGGTTCGGGCCGCGAGGATGCGTAAAACCCTAGTCCTTCTTTGGTGGGTGTATTTAAGAGAATTCTTGAGCTCTCGAACTAGCTGTGGTCTGGGCGTGGTTCGAAAGAGCCGAATCCTTCTTCAGTATGCCATGGGCCTCCTTTTATAGTCGAAAGGGGCTGCCACAGTGGCACACAGGAGGTGGAAAGGCGTACAGTGCCCTGAGCTTATCGCTCGTATTACAGGACAAGACGCATTTAATGCGTAGCTTAGGTGTCCCCTTGCTTTATTGGGGACGGGGGCGAGGCCCGTCCCGTCCGTCGCCGCTCCTCCTCGCTTTGACACGCGCCCTGGCCAGAAATGCGTGCGGCGCCATGTAGGCAGGCGGGCAGCTGAGGTGGCGCGGTGGTGGAGCCTTCACGAAGATCTGCATGCCGCCACGCAAGCGCTCGATGAGTTGGCCTGGGAGCTGCATGTTGCCACGCAGGTGCCCGCCCAGCTGGTTGGGCTGGCAGCTGCATGTGAACGGCGGTGGGAGCTTGGTTGGCGCGGGCCTGGCGATGGCCCCGCTGGCATCCTTGGCGAGGGCCTTGCCGGGTGGCCCAGCAAGGGTCTTGCCGCGGCGCGTTGTCGTCCCCGGCAAGGACCTTGCTGGGGGTCTGGTGGCCTTCCTCGGGAAGGATTTTGCCGAGGATCGTCGTCTTCTAATCCTCATCTGATCTTGAATATGTCTTCACAAAGATCTGCATGCCACTAGATAGGTGCCTTCCCGAGCCCTGGCCCCACGTGGATGATGGTGTTGGGGACCGTGGGCTCAAGGGTGGCTCGCTCTGTTGGTGTGTGGCGAGCTGCCCCGGCAAGGGTCTTGCTAGGGGAACCTGCTTCGTCCCTATGCTCTTTGTGGTCTTGGCCTTGGCGTTGCTCTGATTATCTTGGGCTTCGGTCTTACCTTGGCTCACCTGCCCTGTTCTACTTGGCGTGACCGTGGGCGCGGCTCCGACTGCCCGTGCACAGGTAAAGGGGTACAAAAGCGTGCCCCTCTTTTTGTACACCGACAATACGTTATTCCCTTTGTCATCGGTATGTTACTTGCCCAAGATTCGATCGTCGGTATCATCATACCTAGTTCATTCTCATTACCGGCAAGTCTCTTTACTAGTTCCGTAATGCATCATTACGCAACTAACTCATTAGTCACATTGCTTGCAAGGCTTATAGTGATGTGCATTACCGAGAGGGCCCAGAGATACCTCTCCGATACTCGGAGTGACAAATCCTAATCTTGATCTATGCCAATCCAACAAACACCTTCGGAGACACCTGTAGAGCATCTTTATAATCACCCAGTTACGTTGTGACATTTGATAGCACACAAGGTGTTCCTCCGGTATTCGGGAGTTGCATAATCTCATAGTCAGAGGAATATGTATGAGTCATGAAGAAAGAAATAGCAATAAAACTTAACGATCATTATGCTAAGCCAACGGATGGGTCTTGTCCATCACATCATTCTCCAAAGATGTAATCCCCACTAGTGCAGGATGCTGCTAACGCGACACTACGATCAGAGACCCTTTCACGAAACTGTGTGCGATGCATTCAAACGGGGATGTAAAAAACCTTCAAAAAAGGGTGCAAAACATTTGCGATGGAGGATGCATCAAACACGGTTCAGATTTTAGTTGTGTGTGCGATCAAGGGCACACGGTTAACCCGTTCGAACTGTTTGCGATGAGGCAGAACAACAGAAATGGGCAGCCAGATCAAGGTGTGTGTGATATAGGGCATACGGTTCACTCGGACGAACTGTTTTCGATTAGTGAACGCAACAGAAATGGTTCAACTTAACAAGATGTGTGTGATACGTGGCAAACGGCCGAGTCGGATGAACTGTTTGCGATGAGAATTTACAACACAGACAGTTAATACAGTTAGTTCGTGTGCGATTCTGTGTGTAGAAAAAACTTCAAAAAATGCAAACTAGTTGCTTGCGGTGGCTAGGAGTATCGCACACGATGCGTCGGCGAGTACTCGTGTGCGTTGATTAGTAAGTTACACATACGTTTCCTTATGTTAACACTTTGTGTCATAAATAACACGTGGCACCGGATATGGTATTCGGGTTGTTTGTGTGCTCCACTTAGTCTTCCCGCGCTCCAGCGAATGCTTCCCGCGCTCCACATGGGTGAATTTTAAAATCCACACCTATTCCCTCACCGGTTTCCCGCCACCAGCTAACGGCTTGCTGCATATAACCTAGGCTGCAACGCACCGCCGCGACACTCTGCGAAGATCTAGTCCTCACCCATCTACATTAGTTATTCCAAGCATGACAGGCAACGACCAAAGCTTCGACGTTGACGCCTACCTGCGTTACATCTTCGGCAAAGGACAAGCCAGAGCAGGTCGGGGAGCAAGAGCTTCATCGGCCGGTGCCGGCACCATGGCCCATCGGCAGCGATATCGGCGTCACAGTCCTTGGGAGCACAGTCGCCATATTGCAGAGGAGGTGTGATGAGCAGTTTGCCATCCACCGTGCAAAAGATCCAGAGCTGCTCGGCGGCATGATCGACAACCCACCCGAAGAGCCGCCATCACCAGTGCTCATCGAGAGCCTAATGCCCCGCAAGGAATGGGCAGAGGACCTCTGCGATTCGGTCAAGACAAAGGCACCCTGCGGCTTCATCATTGCCCGCGGCGGCCGTGTCAACCTCGATCCCGATGATGTGGTGTCCAGGCTCAAGCGCATCTTTGGCGAAGAAGACGTCCCCGACGAAGTAGAACAGCGCCAACGTGATATCTTGAGGATGCAGGTGATCGACGGAATTTGCTACCAGGCCAGAGACATGGAAATGGAGCGGTTCCGCGGAGTTGTCATGCGCGTGATTGCACGCTGTCAAGCTCTTCTGGAAGAGGCCCAGCAGCCCCAAGAGCCTCCCAGTGCCAGTACCTCCATAGGCGGAGGCGGGTCGGGACACTTGGCGTGAACGGCCGCAAGGGTGCTATGCTGATCATGGAGTCTGATAAGACCATCGTCGGAAAGCCACCAACTCAGCCTTTTAGCTTATATTTTACTACAATTGTATGCATATGTAGGTCGCGAGGGTTCTGGGCCTTGCCGCATTTGGCATTTTAAATTATCCTGAATATGTAAGACAATTATTAAAATTATTAATAGTTGCCATTGTAGCTTTGCCTCAATGGTGAGCAGAGCGCGCGCAGGGACGCTAGAGCGGAGCACACCGCGGCGAGCTATAAAAACCACCCACTCGAACGGCGAGCAACCACGTGGTCAACCTTCTGCCATCAATAAATTTTGACCTTGTTTCTCGTCACATTGCTGATTACAACGCAATAAGTAATTGCAAATCTGTTCACAACTATCAATCTAATATGTGTTCACACTTAGCACCGGGCTATAAAAACCACCAACTCGAAAATTACTTCACAGTTCCTCTCCTCGTCACCCACAAAACTGGTTTTTTCTGTCAAGTCATTCCGCCATGACCGGTAGGAGGAGTTTAGGGTGGACATATAACCAGGCAGCAAAGACCAAGGCCGCGGAAGCACTAGAGAGGTCCAACCGCGAAGCCACAGCCGCAGCAGAGATGTCCCGGCGCGAAGCCGCAGCGGCAGCAGAGATGTCCCGACGCGTCGCGGAGCCCTCGAACGAGCTCTCACGAGCACGCGAGGGCTCTCACAAGCGCATTCACAGCGTCGGCCATCGCGACGAGCCGGCGTTCCTAAAGTCCTTCGCCGGCAACGACAACATTCTCGCTGGCGTCACTACGCAGCAGGAGCTGGTCGACAGCTTGATGAAGCTGCTCAAGATCAGTGATGCCTCGGTTGACAAGGCGACCGGCCTCGTTCAGTGACTCATGGGTGACAATGTGAAGCTCCTCAAGTTGGTCGCCGAGAAGGAGGAGGAGGCCGCTGGCTGGATGATGCTGCATGAGCAGAGCAGTGCCTCGGAGATTACGCTGAAAGCGGTCGTCGAGGAACTGATGGGTGGCATGAGGAAGCTCCGGATTGAGAGCGAGCAGGAGGTGGAGGAATCCGTGGCTTCTTTCAAGCAAAGTCGTGAGGAGTTGAAGAAGGAGCTGGAGGATTTCGCCGCCCGGCGGTCCATCGACGAGTAGAGACAGTAGCGAGCCAGATCGTTGTCTGCAATTTCCTTCTTCTCTTGCCCCCATGTCTTTCGTGCTTTGCCGCATGTGGCATTTTAAATTATCCGGAATATGTAAGACAATTATTATCTACGCCATTTTAAATATGTTGTCGTATTATCCGTTTCCATTTTATTTGTGGTCGTATTATCCGTTGCCCTATGTGGCAATTTAAATTAGGGCGGAATACGAGTTGAAAACACGAACAAAGCAAATGCTGCCATGGGATCACAAGCAAACACCATCCATCCAGGTGCTTTAATTAACCCATTAATGGAGAAGTTGTGAGCGAGGTGGGCGACGACTGGTGCATGGAGGTCAAAGAGCTCCCTTCCCGGTGAGCATGGGTGGCCTTGCTGCTCGCACGTGTCCCATTGAGCCTGCGAGGTGGACAGGATGCACGCGTCCCGTCGAGCCTGCGTGGCAGACTACTCGCATGCGTCCCGTCAAGCCTGCACGGCGGACTTCTCGCGCTCGTCCCGTCTAATCAAACAGCTGCACGCACGCCACCGAGTATTGTTAAATTTCGACACGATTAATATAATACAACCGTTTGCGATAATAACGTGTCAGCTTTTTGTTTCAAAAAGGACTTCGTTGGCTACTAATGTGTGCGCCTCTTCTGAAACTGGACGATTTTTTTACCACGGCATATATGTGCCATGTCATGAAACCATGCCAAGTGTCATGTTTTTTGGGTGACTTTTTGATTTACTGGGATTTAAAAACCAAGATTCTCATTGTTTCAGGACGACGACAAGTTTGTAATTCATTCTCATTCCTTAAACGAGACCTAAACATGCATCCAATGACACATGTACGATTTCCCACCCATTTTGCTTCACTGGAGCATGTGGTTGTAGTTGAAATTTGAATTATGAACTACATTAAATGCATGGAAAACTTAGTAATTAGTAATATATATACAATGGCCAAACGAACCATGAATAGTTCCAAATTTCGGGCCGACACTCCTGTTATTCTATGTTGCCTGTAGAAAACAAAGTTCAAGGCGAGAAGAGGCAGCGATTATCGTTCGCCCACAAGAGGGGCATGTTTCCCTACCGGAACCACGAGGGTTGCGACAGGCTCCGGTTTTTAAAAGACTTTTAATATTTCGCCCAAATTGGACAATTATATTTACCATGTAGTGACACCATCCAAGTTTCATGATTTCCTAGTGAGTTTTGGATTTATAGACATTTAAAAACCGAGATTCGCAATGTTTGTGGCCAAGCCAGGATGGCGAGACGGTTGAATTCGTTCACATTCGTTCCATGGGACCTAAACATGCACCCCAAGGAAACATGTATGTTTTTTATAGCCATTTTGGTGCACTTGAGCATGTATTTGCAGTTCGGGTTTAAATGATGGACATTAAATTCCTAGAAAACTAAATTAATGAATAAAAAAGGTCAAACGAACCTTAAATAATTTCAAAGTTCAGCGCGAATCTCCAGTTGTTTCGTGTCGCATGTAGAAGAAAATACGAGGCTAGAAGAGGGAGTGATTATCGTTTGGCCCACAAGGGGACACGTTTCCATATCGAAACCACGAGGGTCCTTGCGACAGGCTCCGGTTTGTAAGAGGTTTTTAATAAAGCTTGGCCCAAATTGGTAATGTTTTTACCATGACATATATGTGCCATGACGTGACACCATGCCACCTTTGATGACTTTCTGGTGAGTTTAGGATTTATGGGGACTTAAAAACCAAGATTCGAAATGTTTGAGGACGAGCCAGGACACTGGTACGGTTGTAATTTGTTCCCATTCCTAGCATGAGACCTAAACATGCACCCAAGGACACATATATAATTTTTCTAGCCATTTTGGTGAACTGGAGCATGTATTTGTAGTTCAGATTTGAATTATTGTCATTAAATGCCTAGGAAACTCAATTAGTGTAAAAAAGGCCAAACGAACCCTGGATATGTTTAAATTTCAGCACGGATATCATGTCGTTCCATGTTGCCCGTGGAAGAAAATACAAGGCGAAAAGAGGCAGTGATTACATTTCGCCCACAAGGGGAACACGTTTCCCTATCAGAACCACGAGGCTTCTTTGAAAGAAGCTCCAGTTTTTGGAAGAGGTTTGTAATTAAATTTGGCCCAAATTGGAAAATGTTTTTACCACGACATATATGTGCCATGACGTGACACCATGCCACCTTTGATGACTTTTTGGTGAGTTTAGGATTTATGGGGACTTAAAAACCGAGATTCGAAATGTTTGAAGACGAGCCATGACACTGGTACGGTTGTAATTCGTTCCCATTCCTGGCATGGGACCTAAACATGCACCCAAGGACACATGTTTAATTTTTCTAGCTATTTTGGTGAACTGGAGCATGTATTTGTAGTTCAGACTTGAATTATGGACATTAAATGCCTAGGAAACTCAATTAGTGTATAAAAGGGCCAAACGAACCCTGAATAAGTTTAAATTTTAGCATGGATATCATGTCGTTCCATGTTGCCCGTAGAAGAAAACACAAGACGAAAAGAGGCAGTGATTACGTTTTGCCCACAAGGGGGACACATTTCCCTATCAGAACCACGAGGCTTCTTTGAGAGAAGCTCCGGTTTGTAAGAGGCTTGTAATAAAACTTGCGCCACAATGGACAAAAAAATTCCTCGACATATAAGTGCCATGTCATGACACCATGGTAGGTTTCGCGATTTTCACCTTAGTTTTGGATTCACGGGGATTTAAAAACCGAGATTCTTCTCACGAAATGTTTTCAAATAGCACACGGTTCACTCACGAAAGCCGATATTCAATGAAAACTTCGTGGAAACCATATTTTAAAGTTTCATAAAAATCTGAAGAAAAAAAAATGTGGGATGTTAAGAAGGTGATGTTTTGTTGCGACACAAAATTTCAAGTTGAAAAACATTACGAGATATGAGCTATGAAAAAGAAAAATTCTGCCCTGAATAGTGACATTACTATTCGACACTACTCAACACTGATTTTGTCTTTTTCATAGCTCACATCTCGTAATGTGTTTCAACTTGAAATTTTGTGTGGCAATAAAACATCATCCTCTTAACATCCCGCATTTTTTTGAAACTTCAAAAGAGCTTTTTCTCGTGGTTTTCACCGGTTTCCACCGAATGTTGGTTTCCGTATGATATCCCCCCTCCCCCCGCTGCGCGCGCGATCTGTGTCGTGCGTTCTGACTGGACAGAACCCAAACCCCACGGATCGTACATGTGCACCGTTGGATGCTCCCAGATCGAACAGCAACCCTGAGCCCTTTCGACAGCACATGCACTACATGGGTAAGCACTGTGCGCATGCGCCGTGTAGCTCACGCTTCCTTCTCTACTAGGTTTTCATTCAAAACAAGCTACTGTTTCTCGCCACTTCTCTCATCGGTTTGCCGCCTCTTCTCCCAAATATGCATCATGTAGATGTTCGTTTAATTCTTATAGTCCATCTCATCCAAAATCAATTAGTTTTGTCAAAAACTATTTTAAGATTCATGGAATTGTGCATTGTAAAGGTAAAAACAAAAAGTGAAAATTCATTTAGAAAAAAAAGGTTTGGGCAATTAAGATATGGAAGATTCTAGAGAATGAAGGAGAAGTGCTTGTGTTGAGGTTTGTCCATTGTGCTTAAGTTCAACCATGGAGTCTTCTAGATTGTACATGTGGCAGAATCTGGTGGAATGTAGATGATATCCAACGGCCAGTAGTGCTCAAATTTTCCATCTTTGTACCGTCGGATTGGCTTCATCCAACGAGCAACTTTCAAAGTTATTCGGACACTATATAGGTGTATAGATGTATAGATATATATAGATGTGTCTCATGCCACACAAAATAAAGTTTGAGTGCATGCGTGGGATGACCCCCCCCCCCCCCGTCGCCGCCGCCTCGAAGTTGGGAAACTGACATCCTAGGTATTGAACCAGGCTTGGAGTCGGGTACAGTGTTCGGTTTGTAATGTAGTCCGCGTGGCCCATCGAAGTTGTGCATTTGGGATTTAAAGACCATACACCATCGTACCCATACATATTTTCGGGCCGCATGCAGTGTATACGGGGTCTTCTGATCGACCACGTCTCCCTTGTGTGGTTTTTTGCGACGACATGGATATCTATGGGCTCCCCGAGTGTATATATATCATCCCTTTGACCGATAATGAGGGGTATGTGTTGGCCATGAATGTATTCCTCCTAGTTCGTGTTAGGGCCGGTCACCATCAAATTTCGGTCAACCAAAGCTCGAGCTCATGCGTTGTCAGGATTCCCTCCCAGATGCTCGGATTGCTGGGTTCGACGTACATCAAACCCTGCATATGTATCTCGTCCTTAACTACCTTGCCTTCATGGTTGTTGTCTGTATCGAGAGGTAGGCACCACATCTAAATTGTACATTATTATATACTGAAAACACACACCCCCCTCCCAACATACATCATTTTGGGCCGCATGCAAAGAGGTGCTGGTTTTGTGGTCCCTCTCGTGCGATTTTTATGATGGTTCAACAATCTATTGGCCCAAGCGGTTTATCGACAACAACAACTGTCATTTGACCAAACGAAAGATTCATTGGTCCGTCTTATGGTAGGTCATGGTGACATGCATGTATGACCAAATTATCGATCATCACGTGCATCCACCCCGCTGACATGAAGTGGGAGGTGGTGGCCAAGCATCCTAGCTAGGTACGACATTATGTCACTATATATATCCTAGCTAGATGGTTGTTAGAGTATTTTCGGGTTTGCGAGGCAAGTGCCACCAAAGTTATGCATTGTGTATTTAAAGTTTTACACATCCCCAATATTCATACATATATTTGTCCTCTTCCAGGTGGTTCTTGTCTTCTGGCCCCTCTCATCGATCTTCAACGACGCGCCCAACCGTGGGCCTGTGGGTTCAAAGTTGTGCATTGGAATTTTGAACATCACAGACCACCCTTTTCACTCATATATATTTGGGCCACATGCTGGTGTGGTTGTCTTGTGACCCTGTCTAACGTTATTTTTTGCTGCAAAGACTCTGATGATCCTCAATGGACACGGGGTATAATATCTTAACCGTGTGCGATACAAGTGCGATGTGAATCACCACGACCGCGCAAGCATGAGCAAATTAAGGTGGAGGTACTGGCTCAACCGTGTGCGATGCAAGTGCGCTGAAATCACCACGACCACGCAAGCGCAAGCAAATTAAGGTGGAGGTACTGGCTCAACCGTGTGTGATGCAAGTGCGCTGAAATCACCACGACCGCGCAAGAGCGAGCAAAGGGTGGAGGTACTGGCTCAACCGTGTGCGATGAAAGTGCGCTGAAATCACCACGACCGTGCAAGCGCGAGCAAAGGGTGGAGGTACTGGCTTAACCGTGTGCGATGCAAGTGTGTTGTAAAACCACCACCTGTGCAAGATAAAGGCGGGTAAGTTTATTTGGAAATTAGGATGAACCATGTGCGATAGACCAGCTAGCTAGAAATATAAAAAACAAACTACCCGCCTTGAGCGTTACAAAAATCGGCGGATTCGCGCCACTTTTCCTCATTATCATACACGCATATTGTTATTGGACCATGCGTGATCTTGGGCACTCCTGCCCGCATCAATTCCTTTACCCAAATTTTAGTAGCCGACGTACTTCAATCATCGCCCACACTCCTCCAGCACCGAACTTATAGTAAAATTGCAGTAGCCAAGGCATTTGAACCGTCGCCCTCACTCGTCCACCACCATCTCCACCCACCATTACTAAAATTTTCAATAGCCGCGGCGTATCCTCAAACACCACCACCCGGCCCCCCTCCACAGTCCCCCACCAGCCCCCTCTCCCTCGCCACCTCGAACCCTACCTCATGGCCGGCGCCGGCGCCGCCGCCAAACCTACCAGTTTGCCCGTTCCTCCTAGCTTAGATAATAAAGTTCAGGTTACCCAACGATTCCCATATCGTTGCCCCACTCCCCTGAGTTTTTAGATGAGGCCCGCGGTGTCCCTCCCTGCCAGATCCACATCCCCTGCTCTAGAATGTCATAGCCTAAGCTCGACCACGTATCCCGGGGAGCCCGACAAGCGTTCGGCCAAGAAGAGGTTTATCATGGCCTCTCCAGCGGACGTTGGCGAGGTGGCCGCCGTTCGCCATGGATATCTGTGGGATCCCGGAGCAACACGTCACCGCGGAAGCCGGTGAATACATTGACTAAGTTGCCATGCCGAAGGATTCATGTCAGCGGGCTAGCGTATTACTGTATCTCGGGAAAGCTGGCTATGACATCAAGCTCGTCCACACCGACGGCTTCACGCGGGCCATGTCACATGTTAAGTTGTCCATCCCCAACCCCTCTGGTTCAACCGTCGTCGATCTCTTTGACGGCCCTACCGCTGATCTCCTCCGCCAAGCGGTCAAGGATTTGCGAGCTTCATACACCCTCGAGCCCATTTTGTCACTTCTGAAGGACATGTTCTATGGCGGCGGCTTGGGATCCTCAATTGCCAAGTCAGATCTCATCGACCACGACCACGACCACAAGGAGCGCACCGACAAAGGTTCTTCCAAGGTGAAACAACCCATCTGTGACATCAGAGAGCGCACCATGGGTCTATGCTCTTCCAACTGGAAGGATCCCGTCCATGAAATGTGAGGCAACATCTATCAGCAAATCTTACCTTTTCTAGCTTGCCAACTCGTACCCTTTGTTGTAGTAGCATTTTCCATGCGGTGCTTTAACTGGTACCGTGTTTAATTATTTCAGTTATGCAAAAATGTATTGTTCAATAGGTCTATGTGATGTTTAAGTATGAATTGTCCACTTTAGTTTCACAAATGGCTATATTTGGTTGTTTATAGTGAGTAGATGCCTTGTTTATCTGTATTTGGTTGTTAGGTTGCTTTTTTTAGCATTTGTCCAGTTATCAAGCAGTTGCCTTGTTTATCTGTATTTGGTTGTTAGGTTGCTTTTTTTAGCATTTGTCCAGTTATCAAGCAGATGCCTTGTTTATCTTTATCTTCTTGTTAGCTTGGTTGAAGTGAGCATTTGTCCAGTTTTCAAGCATATGCCCTGTTTATCTGTACTTGCTTGTTAGGTTGGTTGCAGTGAGACTCTGTCCAGTTTTCAATGGCTATATTTGGTTGTTATAATGGTTATTTATGCCTTGTTTATTTCAGTCATTCATAATGTGTTGTTCATTATGTGCAAGTCGGAACTGTGCCGCTCGACTACATCAATACCAGTTTGAACGGCTATATTTGGTTCCAGTTATTCCTGGTGTAGTTAACACATGCCCTTTATTTCAGTTTTACACATTTATCCAATGTGATTTTAAGCATTACCTACGTTCTATTCATTTTCAATAGTACCAGTTTGAACTGCAATATTTGATGGCTGTTAAGCCTGCTGTCGGTAACATTGCCTTCCATTTTATATCTGCTTTAACAGCATGTTGAAACCAACACATTCAAGCTATCTTTTGGAGATGATGTTGTTTACCTTTGCTATATTTGTTTGATGTTAAGATTGTTGTACTTATCATGCCTTTCCACTACTTATGCAGGACAACAACGGGAGTGGCCACCATTTTCCGCCGAGGTTAGCTTCATCCCTCGGCTTGTACTCCCCCCGTCGTTCCATCTTGTAGTGCATATAGATCCAGGCCTGGACACTAGTTAGCTTCTAATATTGACTTGTTGCTTGTAGGTACATATGCCCTTGGCAAGGATCCGCGCATCGAACCTTTTTGCGTATGGGGAAATGAGATATTGATGAACAAGCATCAAGTGAGGAAACTGATAAGGATTTATTAGCAAAAAGATATGAATGGTGGCAAGCAATTTATTTGTTTATGCTCTATCCAACACAACAGTGAGTTGTAGGATGGTAACTACAAACTCTGCAGCCTTCTCTTTTTACTGCCCATAATGAGTTGTTAGACAACAATGTCTGAATCTTTTTCGTTCCCAGTGGTTCCTGAAGCAGTTCACTCAAGATTACCTCACAAAGTACATGATTGGTGGACACGCAATGAAGGTTCAAGTATTTCATCCAGACTACAATGAGCATCGAGAAGTCCTAATGAAGACAATGAAGGATGGACGGGCAGCCATCACAAGGGGTTGGCCTAGAATCGTGCGCGCATTACGCATGGAGGAGGGCACAATATGGGCATTCCGCTTCACCTTCTCCAGCAACCAGAATGTCTTTCGCCTCTCTCTTTACAGTCTTTCGTACAACTATGGTTCATCATTCTTTACTTGGTGCTGCTATAGTTCTTCAGTATATGTACATGTGCATTGAATTATGGATTCGTGGTTGAACCTATATTTGTAATAAACATGGTTGGATATGAAATAAGTGATTGCCTACTTTGAAATTCAAAACATGTGATTTTCAAATTAGGGATTGATTAGGGATTAATTAGGGATTACACTGCACACGGTTTGCGAAAGAGAAACGTCTGCGATATACGTGGAGATCAAAAACTTTTCTAGGATCCACTACGTGTGCGATCAATCTCCACTGCACACACGACTTTGTCTTGAAAACTGTTTGCGTTAGGCCACCTTGCGCAAACGTTTACCACATAAAAGTGTGTGTGATGGACAGCCTTTGCCACACAGTTTCTTCTACGCACCGTGTCTGATGCATTCAATAACGCAAATGATAAAATTATTAATACCGTGTGCAATGGCAACGCTATCAGAAACAATTTAACGGGAAAAATTGTGTGTGATGTACGTGTGAACGGAATTGTTTTCCTTGGAGGGACTATGTGGGATGTACATACGAATGGAAACGTTTAGCGGGGACTGGCTGTGTGGGATGTACTTACGACCGGAAACAATTTCGCCGTATAATTGTAATTTTTTTATCTATACTGTATGTTGGGGATATAATTATTAGTATGACCCGCCCAGGAGGGGCCAGGTTACACTCATGACGACTCATGAAGCCCAAGACAGCTCCTGGAGATGGCGGGTTAGTTAAGGGCCCGAGGCCCAAAGGGCGACTTAAGGCCCGTAGAGATAAACCGCCATATATGTGTAAACTTGTACTATAAGGCAGGAATAAAGAGAAACCGAGCCGGACACTGTTTATGAGCCGGCCGGGACTCTATGAGCCGTTGGGCGTCGACCTCCGTATATAAAGGGACGACCCGGCGGCGGTTCAGGGCAAGGAACATCTGATCGAGAGCTAGGTCAAGCGGATTCACTCCCTGGTTATCGAGAGATAAACAATCCCACTCAAAACTGGAACATAGGCTTTTACCTTCACCGTAAATGGCCAAACCAGTATAAACCTCGTGTCCTTTGTCCCGATTAACCCCTTCTTTCTTCCTAGTTGCGATGGCTCCACGACTAAGTCCTTTCCCTAGGACATCTGCCGTGACAATTCCATGACAGTTGGTGCCCACCGTGGGGCCAGCGCACAGTGGATTTGAGTTCTTGAAGGGCAGCTTCGAAGGGCTCAAGGGATACGCTATGGGCCAGATGACCAAGAGTCGTCGCGGCAAGCTCTACATCGACGACGCAGGCTGGGGCCCCGATGCCGGCTCAATTGAGTATAGGTACCGGGTCCCCTTCGGTGGAATTCATGTCTTCATCGGCCGGGTCGGAGAGCCAGGCCCTGAGCCGGACATCTGCACCGACATCATCGAGATGGCTCAGCATGCGAGACCCGACCAGGCTCCGACCGCCATGAGCATGCCTTCGTGGGATGCATCCATGGAGGAGAACTTCCTGAAGGACCCGTGTCTGGTGGTGAGACAGCCATCTATTCTGACGGTAAGTCGTCCATGGGTGAGACGGATTCATTGTATCAATTACAAGACGGCGGTCTTGGGGGCTATTCCGATGGCAGCAGTATTCCGGACCCCTTTGAGCCGCCGAGCAGAGTAGGGATCTTCATGGCTGGCACTCAACCAGGTCAAAACTCTACAGCTGCGGCAGCAATAACCTTCGGGTCAGTGGTAGCCGGGGCAGGAGGCCCTGTGCGCCCGCCGGCTCAGGTGCTGATTGATCTCACGAATAGGCTGACAACCCTGTTAACCGCCATAGTTAATCCGGCGGATCAGGCTGAACATGATGCAGAGGTGGCCCGATTGCGTGAGGAGATAGCACAAGCCAAGGAAAACCTAGCAGCTGAGGGCACCAGATTGGCCACAGAACGGGCAGCTTTGGATGCTCGGGCTCAACAGCTTCAGTCAGAAGCGTTCCAGCTTACGATGGATTTAAACGCGTCAAATGAGGTCATGAGGAGAAGGCACCGGAAGTCTCAATCCCGCCTTCCTTTGATTTACGATCCTAGAAATCTCTTCCGCACACCCGGTGCAGGTCCCAGTAATCCGCCAGAGGTAAACCCGGCTGCGACGCCCGGAGCTGGGGCGCCGGTTCAACCACGGGTGACGGAACCTCCCCGAGTGAACACTGCTCCACCTGAGTATGTGCCGACGCCATCGGGTCATTATTCTAACCCGCTGGAGAACATGATCGCTGCGGCGGCGCGATTGGCAGCTCTCCCGGTGGAGGGCGACTCTCCGACAGCGGTTGAAACACGAAGGGTCAGAGAACTTCTTCAGACGGCTCTGGTACAGCAGGAGGCATACTCTTACAGTCGAGACAGGATTCATTCGACCCCTCGTCCAAGACGGAGCCAGAGTTACAGCAGGCATATGGACTCGGCGGCAGTTTCAAGCAACGTCCGGCGTTGTGATCAACCAGGTGGGCGAGACCCGGCGCGAGATGGAGCCCCTAACTTGGCTAATCAGGATAGGGGCCTAACTACACGGCTAACTTGCAGCCTGGAGCGTGGATTGAAAGTTATGAGATGGCCATGGAATTGCTGGAGGTCAGTGACGCGGCAATGGCCAAGTACTTCACTATGATGCAGGATGGGATGGCCCGTACTTGGTTAAAGGGACTGCCACCTAAGTCCGTTGGTTCCTGGGCCGAGTTAAAGGCCCGGTTCATTCAGAACTTTAAGGACACGTGCAAGCAGTCCCGGTGGAGGGGTGGACTTAACTAATTGCAAGCAGGAGGAAGGTGAGTCCACGACCCATTGGGTGCGCCGGGTGAAGGAAATAATACGTTCATCTGATAAGATGGATGCCGGCTCTACAGTCTTAATGTTGGAGAAAATTGCCATTTTGAACCTCTGAAACAGAAGCTGGGGCGGCTCAAGCGCGATTGTAATGACATGGGCCAGATGATGGCGGCTCTAGTCAAATACACCGATTCCAATAGTACCAAGGATCCCGCGTCTGATGAAGAGAAGACAGGGAAGGGAAAGAAGAACGGTAATGCTAAGGGTCTTCAGCATAACCCGGCGAATGAAGGAGGTAATAATAAATGCAAGGCTGACGGTAGCTCAGAGTTTGTGGCGAATACGCAAGGCAACAATCAACGACGTAAGGGGAGGCCACCCCCTTGATCTGGTGGGTCAGGTCCCACCCTTGAGCAGTTGTTGAATGAGCCCTATCCAAGACACGGCACCCGGGAGAAGCCGGCCACTCATCTGTGGAAAGACTGTATGATCATGAAGGCTTTCAAGAATTCTAACATGTTTGATGGAAATCACGGGCCGAGCGGCGGCTTAGGAGGTGGCGGCTTTCATGGCCCGGGCGGCGGCTCAGGCGGCGGCGGTTTTCATGGCCAGTGCCCTCAAGGTCATCAAGGTGGTTATAATCAGCAATCTGGCCAAGGAGGTCAACAGCAGCAGCAATCCGGGTATCAGAGTAACCCGAAATAGTTGAATAGTGGGCAGTATCACGGGTTCACCACTAGCTTATGCAAAAGGAACCAGAAGCTTCATAAGAGGGCTGTCAATGCCATTGAGCCGGCAGTCCCTCGTTATCTGAGATGGTCTAAGCAGCCTATTGTATGGAGTAGGGAGGATCACCCTCCTCGGGTTGACAATCCGGGTCACTTAGCCTTAGTAGTGGCGCCTCAAGTTGGTGGATACAAATTCACAAAAGTGCTCATGGATGGAGGCAGCAGCATCAACATCCTCTATTATGAGACCTTTTGTCGCATGGGGTTGACTGATAAGAATCTCAAGACATCCAACACTGTTTTTCATGGAGTAGTGCCTGGTAAGTCGGCGTACCCAGTAGGAAAGATTGAGCTGGAAGTTGCCTTTGGGGATGAGCATGATTCCAGGGCTGAGAAGCTAACTTTTGAGGTTGTCAAAATCCGGAGCCCGTATCACGCATTGTTTGGACGGCCGGCTTATGCAAAGTTCATGGCGCGGCTGTGTTATGTTTACCGGCAGCTCAAAATGCCGGGTCATAAGGGCACCATCACAGTGCATGGGAATCGGAAGATAGCCTTGGAATGTGAAGAAGGTGATGCTGCTTATGCTGAATCTATTTGTGCGACAGAGGACTTGAAGTTCTACAAGGACAATGTTGACCCGGCAGACATGACGTCTTTGAAAAAGCCAACCACAGAACATGAGCCGGTGATGAAATTTAAGTCGGCTGATGAAACCAAGCTTGTTGATTTTGTTCCAGGCGACTCATCTAAGAAGTTCAGTATCAGTGCCAATTTGGATCCCAAATAGGAAAGCGCGCTCATCGAGTTCATCCGTGAGAACCGGGACATCTTTGCATGGAAACCTTCTGACATGCCGGGTGTACCGAGAGAACTCACTGAGCACACTCTTAATATTGATCCAAAATTTAAGCCGGTCAAGCAGTTTCTTCGGCGGTTTAATGAGGAGAGGCGTAAAGCTATTGGTGAGGAGGTGGCTCGGCTCTTGGCGGCCGGGTTTATTGTTGAAGTTTTTCACCTAGAGTGGTTGGCTAACCCGATGCTTGTGCTAAAAAAGAACGGTACCTGGCGTATGTGTGTGGATTACACGGACTTAAACAAGGCTTCTCCGGCTGATCCTTTTGCTCTTCCCCGTATTGATCAAATCATTGATGCTACGGCGGGTTGCGAGCGTTTAAGCTTTTTGGATGCTTACTCTGGATATCATCAGATCAAAATGGCAGTTAAGGACCAGCAGAAGACGGCTTTCATCACTCCGTTTGGAGCCTTCTGTTATGTGTCTATGCCTTTTGGGCTTAAGAGTGCCCAGGCGACTTATCAGCGATGTGTGTAGAACTGTCTCCACAATCAGATTGGGTGTAACGTTCATGCTTATGTGGATGACATTATGGTGAAGTCCAGAGAGAAGGAGACCTTGATAGATGATCTGAAGGAAACCTTTGATAATCTCCGGGTCTACAAAGATGATGCTCAACTCGGCAAAGTGCATTTTTGGAGTGCCAGCTGGCAAGCTTTTGGATTTTCTAGTCTCTAACAGAGGCATTGAGGCTAACCTGGAGAAGATCAAGGCAATCACCTCTTTGGCTAAGCCGACGTGTATCAATGATGTTCAGCGTCTGGCGGGCCATATTGCTGCTTTAAGCCGGTTCATAAGCTGGTTAGGTGAGAAGGCCATACCACTGTACCAGATGATGAAGAAGACGGACAACTTCGTCTGGAGTGATGCTGCTAACATTGCCTTTGAAGATTTGAAGAGACAGTTGTCTGAGTCGTCGGTCCTTGCTGCTCCTATTGATAAGGAGCCCTTATTGTTGTATGTTGCTGCTAACACACGTGCCATCAGCGTGGCCATTGTGGTGGAGCGCAAGGAGGCTGGCAAGGAGCATCAGGTTCAAAGGCCGGTTTATTACATCAGTGAATTGCTTATTGAGTCCAAGCAAAGGTATCCACATTGGCATAAGCTTGTTTATGGGGTATTCATAGCAAGCCGGAAGCTTAAGTATTTCCGTATTTGAGCGCTCGTCGGTCGCACGCGACCTCATTTTGCCGAGCGTGTGTACTAGGAGGGCATATCCCGACGGTTACTGGGTTGTGTGGGGTGGACCCCCTATCGCCCACACTCACTTGGCGACGGTTCCAAATGCCGTCGCGGAAAGGGGTTTTAAACCGTTTGTTTAGGACCGACGCGCACGAGTGCCCGTTCATCAAATGACAACACATGTCTTTGGTCAGGAAACATAACCATCTTTGATCAACGAGCTAGTCAAGTAGAGGCATACTAGGGACACTCTGTTTTGTCTATGTATTCACACATGTACTAAGTTTCCGGGTAATACAATTATATCAGGAATAATAAACATTTATCATGATATAAGGAAATATAAATAACAACTTTATTATTGCCTCTAGGGCATATTTCCTTTAGTCTCCCACTTGCACTAGAGTCAATAATCTAGATTACAAAGTAATGATTGTAACACCCATGGAGTCTTGGTGTTGATCATGTTTTGCTCGTGGTAGAGGTTTAGTCAACGGATCTGCAACATTCAGATCTGTATGTATTTTGCAAATCTCTATGTCTCCCTCCTTGACTTGATCGCGGATAGAATTGGAGCGTCTCTTGATGTGTTTGGTTCTCTTGTGAAATCTAGATTCCAGCTCTAGTATTGTCCCAACAGATTTTCATTAGACCCGATGCACTAGGTATTACACCTAGATTGATATGAACTCCTTCATCCAGACTCCTTCATTTGCTGCTTCTGAAGCAGCTATGTACTCCGCTTCACACTTAGATCCCGCGATGACGCTCTAATTGGAACTGCACCAACTGACAGCTCCACCATTCAATATAAATACGTATCCGGTTTGTGACTTAGAGTCATCTGGATCAGTGTCAAAGCTTGCATCGACGTAACCATTTATGACAAGCTCTTTGTCTCCTCCATAAACGAGAAACATATCCTTAGTCCTTTTTAGGCATTTCAGGATGTTCTTGACCACTATCCAGTGATCAACTCCTGGATTACTTTCGTACCTCCCTGCTAAACTTATAGAAATTCACACATCAGGTCTGGTACACAGCATTGCATACATGATAGAACCTATGGCTGAGGCATAGGGAATGACTTCCATTTTCTCTCTATCTTTTGCAGTGCTCGGGCATTGAGTCTGACTCAACTTCACACCTTGTAACACAGGCAAGAACCCTTTCTTTGACTGATCCATTTTGAACTTCTTCAAAACTTTATCAAGGTATGTGCTTTGTGAAAGTCTAATTAAGCGTTTTGATCTATCTCTATAGATCTTGATGCCCAATATATAAGCAGCTTCACCGAGGTCTTTCGTTGAAAAATTCTTATTCAAGTATCCTTTTATGCTATCCAGATATTCTGTATTATTTCCAATCAACAATATGTCATCCACATATAATATTAGAAATGCTACAGAGCTCCCACTCAGTTTCTTGTAAATACAGGCTTCTCCATAAGTTTGTATAAAACCATATGCTTCGATCGCACTATCAAAGCATATATTCCAACTCTGAGAGGCTTGCACCGGTCCATAAATGGATCGCTGGAGCTTGCACACTTTGTTAGCTCCTTTAGGATCGACAAAACCTTCTGGTTGCATCATATACAACTCTTCTTTAAGAAATCCATTAAGGAATGCAGTTTTGACATCCATTTGCCAAATTTCATCATCATAAAATGCGGCAATTCCTAACATGATTCGGACAAACTTAAGCATCGCTACGAGTGAGAAGGTCTAATCGTAGTCAACTCCTTGAACTTGTTGAAAACCTTTCACAACAAGGCGAGCTTTGTAGACAGTAACATTACCGTCAGCGTCAATCTTCTTCTTGAAGATCCATTTATTCTCTATGGCTTGCCGATCATCGGGCAAGTCAACCAAAGTTCACACTTTGTTCTCATACATGGATCCCATCTCAGATTTCATGGCCTCAAGTCATTTTGCAGAATTTGGTCTCATCATCGCTTCCTCATAGTTCGTACGTTCATCATGGTCTAATAACATGACTTCCAGAATAGGATTACCGTACCACTCTGGTGTGGATCGTACTCTAGTTGACCTACGGGGTTCGGTAGTAACTTGATCTGAAGTTTCATGATCATCATCATTAACTTCCTCACTAATTGGTGTAGGCATCACTGGAACTAATTTCTGTGATGAACAATTTTCCAATTCGAGAGAAGATATAACTACCTCATCAAGTTCTACTTTCCTCCCACTCACTTCTTTCAAGAGAAACTCCTTCTCTAGAAAGGATCCATTCTTAGCAACAAATGTCTTGCCTTCAGATCTGTGATAGAAGGTGTACCCAATAGTTTCTTTTGGGTATCCTATGAACGCGCACTTCTCCGGTTTGGGTTCGAGCTTATCAAGTTGAAGCTTTTTCACATAAGCATCGCAGCCCCAAACTTTAAGAAATGACAGCTTAGGTTTCTTGCCAAACCATATTTCATATGGTGTCGTCTCAACGGATTCAGATGGTGCCCTATTTAACGTGAATGAAGCCATCTCTAAAGCATAACCCCAAAACGATAGTGGTAAAAACCGGTAAGAGATATCATAGATCGCACCATATCTAATAAAGTACGGTTACGACGTTCGAACACACCATTACGTTGTGTTGTTCCAGCTGGCATGAGTTGCGAAACTATTCCACATTGTTTCAAACGAAGACCAAACTCGTAACTCAAATATTCACCTCCATGATCAGATCGTAGAAACTTTATTTTCTTGTTATGATGATGTCACGACCGGTTTTTCAATAAAATAATTATTGAGAGACCAATCCCTTCTACGGACCAGCGAGGAAGAATTCCTTCTCACTGGTAGACAATATCTTGGTCACAGAAGAAAAATACCAGGAGTACTAAATATAATACAAGGTTGAGCAGAGACTGCCCAACAATTTATTACATGCACGCCGCTAAAACAAGACGGCGGATAGGGTGGCAAACTACTAACTCACGATAATAACGGTGGTGGAAATATCATCGCGAAGCGAGTGATATGATTCCAGAAGACTACAACTCTTCGAGCGTCGGAGTGAGGCTCGAGAAGACTTATTGTGGGTGGCGGAAGCGTATACAATACAAGTGACCAAAATCCGGGATCGCGCAGGACTGACTGGGACTCCTCTAGGCGTCGGACGCGCTATCAAACTCTTCATCCAAGAGATCGCCTTCGTCAACATCTGGCCAAATCAACAAGCCAGGCGAGTACTATGAAAGTACTCGCAAGACAGT
This sequence comes from Aegilops tauschii subsp. strangulata, assembly GCF_002575655.3. Taxonomy (NCBI): domain Eukaryota; kingdom Viridiplantae; phylum Streptophyta; class Magnoliopsida; order Poales; family Poaceae; genus Aegilops; species Aegilops tauschii. The sequence continues at coordinate 225,425,228 of NC_053037.3, read as the reverse complement.
TCGGACATAAGGTATAACAAATGTAATCATGAAGCACATGAACAAGTTAACCAGTGCGATCAGACATAGAGATAATAAATATTGGGTGCCAAGCGAGGGTCTGAATGACGCCTCGAGCGGAAACTGCAGAATAGTAATACTGGTGCCAAACGAGTGTCTGAAAGACTCCTCGAGCGGAAAATGCGGAATAATAATACAGGTGCCAAACGAGTGTCTGAAAGACTCCTCGAGAGGAAAATGCAGAATAATAATACGGGTGCCAAACGAGTGTCTGAAATACTCCTCGAGCAGAAAATGCAGGAATAATAATGCCGCAGTCGGGCGTCGGGGCGACACCACATAAAGGGCTTGCAACAGAAAATAAAGACAGTGCATGCCATAGTCGGACGTCTGTGCGACATCACATAAAGGGCTTATATTTAAAGTAAGAAACAAGTACACGCCACAGTCGGACGTCTGCGCGACGTCACATAAAGGGCTTATATCACAGCTCAATAATACAATCGTTCGGGAACATGAATTATCACAAGCATGCGACAAATATAAAGTTAGTCCATCCACAGGAATAACAATAAAACTGGATTTACCACTTGAGCTTGTTCACCGGGGACAAATTTTTCACACGGATAGATATGGATATAATGTTTACACTTCTTGATCATGGATACGATGATTTGGAATGAATTGACTCTGCGGAGTTTGTACTTAACCACAGCCAATGGATTTCAGTAGTCACGGGGACTAGTTCCGTCTACGGTGTTTTGGAAGAAACACGTCTAACCAGTACACACCCAATTCAACCATCCGAAGCCAGGGATCACCCTCGGGAACATTCAAGAAAAACCTTGAGACGGGGAGGCTACAACCTCATGTAGCATGGGATCAAATTTCTATACGCGCGCTCTAAGGGGGTGCCCCCCCTCTCGGTCCCAACCGGAAACACCCATGCCCCCTGACCGGATTACTGGCTTTAATCCTGGGCCAAGGTACCATCATCCCGGCCTCTCTGTTTGGTGTGTACACGGGAAGAGGTTACCAACTTACTAAACCGCATCCTGGCAATGAGACATGTGGTAGCACGGAAAGGGGAAAGAACGGTAACGTGGCTCCAACCACGTTAACGTCGGAGAAAGTAGGATGACGCAAGGCTGGTATGCTACAACAATACCACCTTGCTGCCCTTCATGTCACCACATGATTAGGCCATCTCTCATCAGAGATCATCGCAACCTTGGAACATGCGGGAAGAGAACGATAACGTGGCTCCAACCACGTTAACGTCGGAGAAAGTCGGATGACGCAAGGCTGGTATGCTACAACAGTACCACCTTGCTGCCCTTCATGTCACCACATGATTAGGCCATCTCTCATCAGAGATCATCGCGACTTTGGAACAACCGGGTCGTTGCCTTACAAGCAACGAGGTATTTACCGACACTCATATGCCACACACAACCTTTCACGCGAACATGCAAAACACTTGTCATATCAAATGTTCAAAACATGCTTGCCTGGTTCGGAGAAGTCGGAGTCTAGCTCAGCGAAGTTCGCGGCTCCGTCACCTCTCCCGGAACCTACGGCAATCACGAAACGGGCACTAACGTGAAAACCAACACATGCACAGAAACTTTTCCAAATATTTTTGAAATAAATCCCATAACAAACTAGACAAAATTTGCAGATTGTCAGAAAAAGAATCACTCAAAAATACCTTTTTATTAAAGAGTTATAAAGGAGAAAAGTTCCAGGGTTTTAACTGAGAAAACAGAAAACGCTTCGGTTGGGAATGCGCAAGCGCAAAGGAGAAAACGTATTTGCCCGAAGGCGCCAACAGAAAACGGTTCAGAGGAGAATAGAATAGAGGCTGACAGGCGGGGTCCACCTGTCATGTTTAAAAAGCTCGCCGGCGCCCGAAGACTCCGGTGGACGCCGGCGTCGAACCACGGCGAGTTAGGAGAAACGGAGGGTACCAAGAGCTTCAGCGTCTTCTTCCGCGTCGGTGGGTGGTGGACTCGTCCAACGGGGAGCACCACGTCGACGGCGACACTATCTCCGGCGGACGGCGGCTCGGGTGAGGATGGGGGACTCCGGTGGAGGGCTGCAAACTACGAATTGAGGCGCGGGTCAGAACGAGGGATGCAAGGTGAAGCTACTGGCAAGAGAATGGGGGCGGAGGAGGGCACACGGGGGCGAATCGGGCTGGATCCCGTGGCAGGTCGCGGCGGCCGGAGTCGAGGAAGGAGACCTCCTCGGGGCTCTACCAGTGGCTAGGCTTGCTCTAGGGGGAGTGCAGGGATGGGGGGTGCTCGAGTTGAAGCTCGGGGCCTCTATTTATAGGCAGATCGACGGGGTGGCCGTGAACGGAGAATCTCCGGCGAGCGATTACGGCGGAGCAGTGGATTGGCTGGTGGTTTGAGTGGCCAGGCAGCATCAGTGGAGGTTACTGGAGTCGTTTCACAGCTAAACGGGGTCGGTCTTGGCGTAATGGCGTCGGTCCACGGTGAGGTGACCGCATGGGCTCAACGGCGGCAGAGAGCGCGCTCCGCGCCCTGCGGTTCACGATGAGAGCGGCAGCGCGTTCGGGGGAGTGGAAGGCCACGCGGCGAGCTCCGGTGGTTTGGGCGGCGCTGGGTGGCGTCGTCGGCGCCGTGTCTCCCGCTGGTGTCCGCAAAGCCGCCGCCGGCGTCGGTCACGGGGCGGCGCACCTTCTGCTGCTCGTCGCCGACGCCCACAAGGCGCCAGGCGTTCGTGCGGTGCAGGAACAAGAGGGCGGGGACGAGGAGCAAGGCGACGCAGTGGCACTGGCGAGATCGACGTCCTTCTCTGAAGAAAACGACAGCAGGCCACTGCAGTGTTCTCTGAACTTTCTGAACTTGACATAGACAGTGCACTGCAGGTGTTCGACAGAAGGATTTTGCAATGAGATAAATTTTTCTGGAGCTGTAACTTGGTGAGGTGACCACTCAATGCACCCAGAGGCTGCCTGATTTTACTGGGAATTTTTGGAGAAGGTTTTGAATGAATTTCACCAAATTTGACAAATCTGGTCCAAACTTGCAGCAGGTGTAGTTTGAAAATTTTGAACTGAAGACCAGTGGATCTTCATGGTTCTTGGTTGAGGGTTCAAAGGACTAGGAGGGGAAAAAGGTTTGGGGGAAAAAATCAAGACAGAAAGTGGAGTCCCTTTGCGGAACTCCAAGTGCTAGGAAAGAAGGCAGAAATTTATTTGAATAGAATATAAATGGAAATAATCACATGGGGAGGTTCAACTTGCTGGATTTGATGCAAATCATGATCCAAAGGTGAGGAAAGGGTTAGGAGAGGGGATTTGCACTAAGGCCATGGCAAGAAGGAATTGTTGAAAGTGGCAAAGGATTTTCCAAAAGCCATAGTGCAAATTTCAAGGAGATTTTCAAAAGTCATTTCCCAAGTGAAAATATTTTGTCTTGAGTCCAAGTGAAAAGCAAGAACCTCCAAGACCAAAGACAGATCTTGGTTGAATCCAAATAAAACTTTTGCCATAAAGAAAAATATTTGAGAGTGAGAGTTCTCTTGAAGAAAAATCTAAATCACTCCCCTCAAGTCAAATAAAAATCCTTTGAAAAATCCAAATAAAAACTTGGGTGTCACAGATGATTTCTACTTCACTCTGAAATTCTTTGAACTTTTCAAATGTTTCAGACTTATGTTTCATCAAGTAGATATACCCATATCTGCTCAAATCATCTGTGAAGGTCAGAAAATAACGATACTCGCGACGAGCCTCAACACTAATCGGACCACATACATCAGTATGTATTATTTCTAGTAAGTCAGTTGCTCGCTCCATTGTTCCGGCGAATGGAGTCTTAGTCATCTTGCGCATGAGGCATGGTTCGCAAGCATCAAGTGATTCATAATCAAGTGATTCCAAAAGCCCATCAACATGGAGTTTCTTCATGTGCTTTACGCCAATATGACCTAAATGGCAGTGCCACAAATAAGTTGCACTATCATTATTAACTTTGCATCTTTTGGCTTCAATATTATGAATATGTGTATCTCTACAATCGAAATTCAACAAAAATAGACCACTCGTCAAGGGTGCATGACCATAAAAGATATTACTCATATAAATAGAACAACCATTATTCTTTGATTTAAATGAATAACCGTCTCGCATCAAACAAGATCCAGATATAATGTTCATGCTTAACGCTGGCACCAAATAACAACTATTCAGGTCTAAAACCAATCCCGAACGTAGATGTAGAGGTAGCGTGCCGACAGTGATCACGTCGGCCTTGGAACCATTTCTGACGCGCATCGTCACCTCGTCCTTAGCCAATCTTCGTTTAATCCATAGCCCCTGTTTCGAGTTGCAAATATTTGCAACAGAACCAGTATCAAATACTCAGGCGCTACTACGAGCAATAGTAAGGTACACATCAATAACATGTATATCAAATATACCTTTCACTTTGCCATCCTTCTTATCCGCCAAATAATTGGGCCAGTTCCGCTTCCAGTGACCAGTCCCTTTGCAGTAGAAGCACTCAGTTTCAGGCCTAGGTCTAGACTTGGGCTTCTTCCCGGGAGTAGCAACTTGCTTGCTATTCTTCTAGAAGTTCCCCTTCTTTCCTTTGCCCTTTTTCTTGAAACTAGTGGTGTTGTTAACCATCAACACTTGATGCTCCTTCTTGATTTCTACCTCCGTAGCCTTTAGCATCCTGAAGAGCTTGGGAATTGTCTTCTCCATCCCTTGCATGTTATAGTTCATCATGAAGCCTTTATAGCTTGGTGGCAGTGATTGAAGAACTCTGTCAATGACACTATCATCAGGAAGAATAACTCCCAGCTGAGTCAAGTGGTTATGGTACCCAGACATTCTCAGTATGTGTTCATTAACAGAACTGTTCTCCTCCATCTTGCAGCTATAGAACTTGTTGGAGACTTCATATCTCTCAACTCGGGCATTTGCTTGAAATGTTAACTTCAACTCCTAGAACATCTCATATGCTCCATGATGTTCAAAACCTCTTTGAAATCCCGATTCTAAGCCGCAACGCATGGCACACTGAACAATCGGGTAGTCATTAGCTTTAGTCTGCCAAACGTTCATAACGTCTGGAGTTGCTCCTGCAGCTGGCCTTGCACCTAGCAGTGCTTCTAGGACGTAATTCTTCTGTGCAGCAATGAGGATAATCCTCAAGTTACGAACCCAGTCTGTGTAGTTGCTACCATCATCTTTCAACATACTGTTCTCTAGGAACGCATTAAAATTCAAGGGAACAGTAGCACGGGCCATTAATCAACAACAATATAGATATGCAAAAACTATCAAGACTAAGTTCATGATAAATTAAAGTTGAATTAATCATATTACTTAAGAACTCCCACTTAGATAGACATCCCTCTAGTCATCTAAATGATCATGTGATCCATATCAACTAAACCATGTCCGATCATCACGTGAGATGGAGTAGTTTTCAATAGTGAAAATCTCTATGTTCATCATATCAACTATATGATTCACGTTTGACCTTTCGGTCTTAGTGTTCCGATGCCATATCTACATATGCTAGGCTCGTCAAGTTTAACCCGAGTATTCTGCATGTGCAAAACTGGCTTGCACCCATTGTATGTGAATGTAGAGATTATTGAGGGAGTCCTGGACTAAGGGGTCCTCGGGCGTCCAGCCTATTAGCCATGGGCCGGACTGATGGGCTATGAAGATACAAAGACCGAAGACTCTACCCATGTCCAGATGGGACTCTCCTTGGCGTGGAAGGCAAGCTTAGCGACCAAATATGAAGATTCCTTTCTCTGTAACCGACTTTGTGTAACCCTAGTCCCCTCTGGTGTCTATATAAACGAGAGGGCTTAGTCCGTAGAGGATAGATATACAATTATAGTCAGACAGGCTAGACTTCTAGGGTTTTAGCCATTACGATCTCGTTGTAGATCAACTCTTGTAATACTCATATTCATCAAGACCAATCAAGCAGGAAGTAGGGTATTACCTCCATAGAGAGTGCCCGAACCTGGGTAAACATTGTGTCCCCCGCCTCCTGTTACCATTGACCTTAGACGCACAGTTCGGGACCCCCTACCCGAGATCTGCTGGTTTTGACACCGACATTGGTGCTTTCATTGAGAGCTCCACTGTGCTGTCGTCAAAAGGTTTGATGGCTCCTTCAATCATCTACAACGATGCTGTCCAAGGCGAAGTCTTCCTCCCCGGACAGATCTTCGTATTCGGCGGCTTTGCACCGCGGGCCAACTCGCTTGGCCATATGGAGCAGATCGAAAGCTATGCCCCTGGCCATCAGGTCAGATTTGGAAGCTTGAACTACATCGCGGATATCCATGGAGACTTGATCTTCGATGGATTCGAGATCACGGCAGCTGCTCCCTGCCACCCTGATGAACATGACGTAAATTTGTCATCGGACCATACCCAGGAGATAGCACACGGATCCGGCCTTAGATCCGGAGCAGATCGCGCCATCCGAGGACGGGAGGCTCAACCCCGCCATGGAAGTCGCAGACTCAGTGACGTTGGAGCCGCACACAGAACTAACTTCAAGTGACATCTGTGTCACCGGAACCACGGACTCATCTCCGGTTACAGGTTCCGAACCTTGTGCGTCAGCGTATGTCGAACTTGATAGGTCATCGATCGTCGAATTCAGCTCCGCGGACATCTACCGGCACTCTCCCTTGGGCGACGTGCTAAACTCATTAAAAAATCTATCCCTAGCCGGGGACTCTCATCCGAATTATATCCGGTTCGAACTAGAGGCTGATGACGGAGAATTTCGTTTCCCACCCACCGCCCACTTCATAGCCACTATCGAGGACCTAACCGACATGCTTGATTACGGCTCCGAAGACATCAACGGTATGGACGACGGTGCCGGAGACGAGGAGGACCAAAACCCGCCGTTCACCGGACGATGGACGGCCACCTCCTCATATGACGTATAAATGGTGGATGGACCAAAAGAGAATAACAGCGAGGACAAGGAAAATCCAGTTGAGGATGACCCTCCTAGGATACAACCAAAGCGTCGGTGTCAGCGGCGCCGCTCTAAATCACGCCGCAGCAAAGACAGCAACAGCGGCACAGGAGACGATAACACTCCGGACAGTGCCGAAGACAGAGAAGATCCCGACGAACGAACTGCCGAACAGGACGATCGGGAAGATGGGCAAGTTAGCCCTAATGAACAGGCCACAAACGATGACTCGGAGGACAGTAATTACTTTCCGCTCTCCGAGGATGAGGTAAGCCTTGGCAACGAGGATTTTATCGTGCCTAAGGAACCTCTAGAGCAGGAGCGCTTTAAGCGCCAGCTAATAGCCACTACAAGGAGCCTGAAAAAGAAGCAGCAGCAGCAGCTTCAAGCTGACCAAGATCTGCTCAATGATAGATGGACCGATGTCCTAGTAGCTAAAGAATACGGCCTCAAGCGCCCAGCCAAAAGCTACCCGAAGCGCAAATTGCTACCTCAGTTCGACGACGAGGCGCCGGAGCCCATACCATCATTGCGCAATGCGGTTGACAAACCACCACGTGGTCGGGATAAAGCGGCAACCCAAGCCAAACACCAGCCCGCCCCGCCTCATCGTAAAGGGAGAGACAAAACAGCTCGTGGTTATACATATGACCTTCGGTAGGACCTGGACAATAGAGCTGGACATACCAAATCGATCTACAGATCGCGAGGACGTGCCCCGACACGTGACGACGGCTATCTATTTGGACGTGACAAGCCTAGTCATGCGCGGGCCGAAAACTGCAGACGAACTCCATCGGAGCTACGTCGCGATGTGGCCCGATATAGAGGTGCCGCACACCCTCTTTGCTTCACTGACGAAGTAATGGAGCATGAATTCACAGAAGGGTTTAAACCCGTGAATATTGAATCATATGATGGAACAACTGATCCTGCGGTGTGGATCGAGGATTTTCTTCTCCATATGGCCCGCGGAGATGACCACCACACCATCAAATACCTCCCGTTAAAACTCAAAGGGCCAGCTCGGCACTGGTTAAACAGTCTGCCTGAAAACACTATTGGCAGGTGGGAGGATTTGGAAGATGCCTTCCGCGATAACTTCCAAGGTTCATATGTCCGGCCACCAGATGCCGATGACTTAAGCCACATAGTTCAACATCCTGGAGAGTCAGCCAGGAAATTCTGGACTAGGTTCATAACTAAAAAGAACCAGATCGTCGACTGTCCGGATGCCGAAGCCCTAGCGGCCTTTAAACACAGCATCCGCGACGAATGGCTTGCCCGCCACCTCGGCCAAGAAAAGCCGAAGTCCATGGCAGCCCTCATGGCACTGATGACCCGATTTTGTGCGGGTGGATAGTTGGCTGGCCTGTAGCAAAAACAATGCAAGCGACGCCGACACCTCTGAAGCCAGAAATAGCAATGGCAAGCCCCGACGCAACAGACACAAGCGTCGAAGCAACAATGACAACACCGATGATACGGCGGTCAACTAAGTCCAGTCAGCGGAAGAAGCCATTCAAAAATAACAATTCGGGCTCATCCAGCTTGGACCACATACTAGATCGTCCGTGCCAGATCCATGGCACCCCAGACAAACCAGCCAATCATACCAACAGAGATTGTTGGCTTTTTAAACATGTCGGCAATTTAAATGCCGAAAACAAGGAGAAGGGATTGCAAAGCAAGGACGATGGCGAGGTGCCCCGGCCACCAAACACAGGGGGACAGAAGAAGTTTCCCCCTCAGGTCAAAAGGTTGAACATGATATACGCTACCCACATCCCCAAGAGGGAGCGCAAGCGCGCGCTCAGGGACGTCTACGCGATAGAGCCAGTCGCCTTTGATCGTCGGGATCATCCGACCAGTATCCGTCACGGCGGTTCAGCCGCACTGGTCCTGGAACCAATAATTGATGGGTTCCACCTGACGCGAGTCCTGATGGACGGTGGCAGCAGCCTCAACCTGCACTATCAGGATACAGTGTGCAAAATGGGCATTAATCCATCACGGGTATAGGCCACAAAGACCTTTAAAGGAGTCATACCAGGTGTAGAGGCCCGCTGTACGGGCTCAATCACACTAGTGGTTGTCTTCGGATCTCCGGACAACTTCCGAAGCAAAGAGTTAATCTTCGATATCGTCCCCTTTCGCAGCGGCTATCACGCACTGCTTGGACGAACCGCATTTGCTCGATTCAATGCGGTGCCACACTATGCTTATCTCAAGCTCAAGATGCCCGGGCCGCGTGGCGTCATAACAGTTAATGGAAACACGAAACGCTCCCTCCACACCAAGGAGCACACCGCTGCCTTAGCAGCAGAAGTACAGAGCGGCCTTTTCAAGGAGAACTTCAATTCGGCGGCCGAGCTCCCGAACACTGTCAAGAGAGTCCAGACTATTCTGCAGCAGGACAGCTCGGCTCGTCAAGAGCTCGACTAGCAATTCGGCCTCCGTCCCAGCCCCGATCAAGTGGCGGCAATCGCACCGCGCGTACATAACTACGCACTCAAAATACCATGGGCATGGATGGAGGCATAACTAGCTTTTGATCCACAATACGGCTCGACCGCCCCCGGACACACATACTTTTCATTGTTTCCTTTTTCACAGGCCTTCCTTGATGGCCTAATCACATGTCCTTTGGAATGATAAATACACCAAGACGGCAGTAAGCATGGACGTATAGGGGAATTTTTAGGTGGTCTCTTTAACGATCACCCTACCTGTTTGCAGGACCTGCACGCAGCTCTCCCTTGGTTATGGCATGTTAAATAACCTGTTGCTTATTGCACTACTTGTACAAATGGGCTTTGACGTATTAACCAAATTATACTGGAAACAGTTTGCGGCCTAAATTCTACGGCTCTAGCTTACTACCCTTTCTTCTTTTTATTTTTTGATAACTTTATCAAATAGCACCCGTACACTTTGGTATGTTTCAATTTGCCAGGGGCTTAATTGCGACCCATAATACGGCAATAAAGTCCGAACACTTTTTACAGTATAGTTCGGCACCCCAATTTAGCATTATATGCATTGGCTCCGAATCATGTCTTTGGTCAATAGTTGGGTTCCCCGGCTCCTGTGCTTGCTACCTTACGTTCCGTTATATCGGCTAGGGTAGTAATGGGAGAACTACTGCAATTGTGCCCTGGTTTACCCGGATGAGCACCTCAGTAGAGAAAGCCAAAAACTGACTGTCATGATGCGGCGAGAGCCGGTCAGCTCTTCGGAGGTTTCAAATCTTTAGAGATTCGCATTACGCGATGGATCGATACTTACCCGATCAGGTGTTTACAGCATCCTAGTTCGGATACTAGGGGCCGCGCCTATATTTTTATTGTCAAACTCCTATGGCTAAGTGAGGTTGCTAAAGCCGAATAGTCCGATTGCCTGGTTCGTTGCCCTAAACACCTCCTTCAAGGACCAAACAATTGGATCAAGAGTGTTTAGATTACATCCCGAACACCCCCGTACTACCTACGTGGGGGCAGAAGCCGACGACTTGCCAACTCTCAGAATCCATATACACGGCCGCACAGGAGGTAAAATATTAAACAAACATTTGTCTTACATAAATTAACCTGTTCCATAATACAGGGCAAGATAATACAAATGTACTTAGTCAAAGATTACATCTTTGGCGCACTGCGCCACCACAATGCGGGATCCCTCCAGGACATTGTCAAAATATAGTTTGGGCGTGCGGTGCTCCTTACCCTCAGGCGCTCCCTCGGTCACAAGCTTGACAGCGTCCATCTTCGCCCACCACACCTTGACGCGGGCGAAGGCCATGTGCATGCCCTCGATGCAGACCAACCGCTTGACGACGTCCAGCCGAGGGCAGGCATTCACCAACCGCTTCACGAGCCCGAAGTAGCTGCTGGGTATAGCTTCGGCAGGCCACAGCCGGATTATTAAATCCTTCATGGCCAGTTCGGCCACCCTATGCAGCTCGACCAGCTGTTTTAGCTGGTCGCTAAAGGGCACCGGATGTTCTGGCGCAAGGTATTGCGACCAAAACAGCTTCTCCGTTGAGCTCCCTTCTTCGGCTCGGAAGAACTCCGCCGCGTCAGACACACTGCACGGCAGATCCACAAACGCCCCTGGAGAACTCCAAATCCGGGTTAGTAAGAGATACTTATTCTTCACATACTTGCTTTGCATACTAAACACCTTACCCACCGCGATTTTCTTGGCCTCCCGGATCTCCTGGAGGGCGCCCTGGGCTTCAACCCGGGCCACTTCCGCGCTTTGGCAAGCCTTGGCGAGTTCGGTCTCATGAGCCGAAACATCGCGCTCCAAGGTCTCGCATTTCTTCACGGCATCCTGGAGCTCTTGCTGGACCTCATCAAGCCTGGCCTCGTGTTTTTCACGGGCGGCTTTTTCCTTGGCAGCTTTCTCCTCGGCCTCAGCCAGGGCCTTCTTAAGGACCTCGACCTCGGTCGCCGCTCCTACAAATATCATGGCAATACGGTCAATACACGTCATTCATTTTTCCCGAATATACAGCAGGTCATTACATACCTTGCTGCTTGTTTTCCAGCTGCTTTCTCGCCTGGCCGAGCTCCTCCTCAGCTCGCTCCACTCTCTGCTTCAGTCCGGAGACTCACAGCTAGCAACGATGCCTGTTTGAACACACAGGCGCATATGGTTAGTCTCCTGCGAAAAATTGTTTGATCCTCTGTCCGGCCCTTCTTTCCGAACACCGGACAGAGTCTCAGGGGCTACTATCTATACTGTGACACTCTTTTTATAAAATTGCGTCGCTTACCCAAAAACCTGTCAGCAGGCTGCTGCAGGCTTTGTTCAGTCCGCTCTTGACAGACTGAAGCCTCTCAATCACCATACCCATAAGGATACGGTGTTCATCCACAATGGAAGCGCCTCGTAGCGCTTCCAACCGATTATCCGGTGCCTTTGGTTGGACAGAGGTCACCGGCGGGATATGCACATCTCCTTCTCTCGGGGGAGGATGCTCGCCAGATTCCGGAGCCGTATAGGTCTCCGGAACCGTATTCGGTTGGGGGCCGAACTGAACATGGCCCCCATCGCCAGTCTCCATGGGGATCTGCTCCCCCATGTGTCCGGCGGCCGAGGTTTTGCCCTCTGGCACCACCCTGATGGCCTCCTGAACCTCCCCTTGCCTGGGAAGGTCCTTTGGGACAGTACCTCGTCGTCTCCCATGGCCGTGGGAGAGTGAGCGGCCGGCGGTGACTCGCTGGCCATAGCCTTTGAATCCAACGAACCTCCTGATGAGGATCGCATGGAGCTGTCGTGGGCCGGACTGCAATAGCGTAATTAAACATGTTAATAACATGAAGAGGAGAGGCCGGATACATGGACGCATATGGGTTATTAGTACTTATGATGCGGCCAGGGGCTTGTTTCGGGGGCGTTGCTCTGGGCTGCTGTCGACATCCCGTACGGAGTTATCCGCGAGGGGGTCCTTCCCCCTCTTGGGCGCCTTTGCCTCCAAATTTGTGGAGGCCGCCCTTTTCTTCCTTCCCCCATCAGGGGGAGAGTTGCTTTCTTCCTCCTCCTCGTCGTCATCTTCGGCGGCAGAGGAGTGAGTCTTGTCTTCAGATGAAACGCTCCTCTCCTCACCTGTCTCTCTCCTTCCTCCGGTCCCCTCATCTAATCTCTCGCTGATTTGTGTTGCAACGCCACCGTTTCTTCAGAGCCACTGCCGCCACGGAGCTCCAACTCCGGCCACCTCGTCTCCGTGGTGATCTGACGCCTCGGGCTCCGTCCGACCGCCGGCGTCCTGTCCTCACCTCTGCTTCGAACACACACGCGCGCCTGCCTCCCTCGTCTCACAAGACTCGTCGCGGGTCAACCGCGCCCGCCGCCATGGGCTTCCTCATGGAGCACCACCACCGCACCTCCTCGGATCCCGTCGGGTCCCGACCATCCCCGTCGCCGGGAGCTCGGGCCAAGTCCGCTCCATCCTCTGCTTCGACCGTGGTCGAACAAGACGACTAGCGCTGCCCCCTCGTTGACTTGGTCCAGCGCCAGCGTGGACGAGTGCCGCGTCTCCCGTGCGAGCCGTCCTCTGCTTCGCCTACGCCGTGGGCCGCCAGATCCGCTGACCTGTTTCCACCTCTCCACCGACCTGGGCCTCAGCCCATGGTGACCTGCCTCCCACAACGCTTGTTCCTGTTGGCCCGATCGCAGATTCGGCCTGTTGTGTGTTTTTTTCTTGCCAGGACGATTTTCCTAATTATTCCAGAGTTTACAGTTTTTCAGAAAACCCCTTAATGTTCATGCATCAATAATTCACTAACCATGCATCAGAATTAAATAAACTATATATGTAAGATGCTCGGTTTTTCATGTACTTTCATAATATGCTGCTCTCATCCATGTTTAAAATGTTTAAACTTGTTGTTTGTTTAAATTTGTATAAATGCCATGTTAAAATGATTTATTTCATAACTAAATAACCGTAGCTCGGATTTAACAAACTTTATATGTAAATGGGGTGGAAAAATGCATAGATTAACATGGTAGCACTACTTTACATGTTTAACAACTGTAAGATATGCTTTAGGACAGAACAGTACCAAATCTAAAATATGGACATGAGGATTTTCCGGAATTATTATTTGTTGTTCCGGCCTCATTTAAACTTGCCTAAATAGTTAGTTTACTTATGCTTCACCCCTTGCCATGTTTAATTACATTTAATATTGTTGGGTACATAACTCGTTGCATATTGAGCTTCACTTAATTTGTAGTATTGTTTCTGCACTTTGCCATGCCATGCCTCATTAAATAGGGCATGCATCATACTTGGTTGTGCATCATGCCATGTTTATGTGATGGTTGTTTACCATGTTGTTTGCTTCTTTCTGGTGTTGCTTCTTCGGGTTAGTTCCGATAACGTCGCGTTTTTGAGGATTTGTTCGACTTTGTCCATTAGTCTTCTTCATGGACTCGTTCTTCTTCCTTGCGGGGTCTCAGGCAAGATGACCATACCCTCGAAATCACTTCTATCTTTGCTTGCTAGTTGTTCGCTCTATTGCTATGCCGCGCTACCTACCACTTGCTATATCATGCCTCCCATATTGCCATGTCAAGCCTCTAACCCACCTTTCCTAGCAAACCGTTGTTTGGCTATGTTAACGCTTTTGCTCAGCCCCTCTTATAGGGTTGCTAGTTGTAGGTGAAGATGATGATTGTTCCATGTTGGAACATGGATATTTTGGCATATCACAATATCTCTTATTTAATTAATGCATCTATATACTTGGTAAAGGGTGGAAGGCTCGGCCTTATGCCTGGTGTTTTGTTCCACTCTTGCCGCCCTAGTTTCCGTCATACCGATGTTATGTTCCTTGATTTTGCGTTCCTTATGCGGTTGGGTGATTTATGGGACCCCCTTGACAGTTCGCCTTGAATAAAACTCCTCCAGCAAGGCCCAACCTTGGTTTTACATTTTCCTACCTAAGCCTTTTTCCTTGGGTTTTCGCGAGCCCGAGGGTCATCTTTATTTTAACCCCCGGGCCAGTGCTCCTTCGAGTGCTGGTCCAACCTGGGCGATGTCCGGCGCCCCCTGGGCAACCAGGGTCTATGCCAACCCGACGTCTTGCCCATCCGGTGTGCCCTGAGAACAAGATACGTGCGACTCCTATCAGGATTTGTCGGCACATCGGGCGGTTTTGCTGGTCTTGTTTTACATTGTCGAAATGTCTTCTAACTGGGATTCAGAGTCTGATCGGGTCTTCCCGGGAGAAGGAATATCCTTTGCTGACCGTGAGAGCTTGTGATGGGCTAAGTTGGGACACCCCTGCAGGGTATTATCTTTCGAAAGTCGTGCCCGCGGTTATGTGGCAGATGGGAATTTGTTAATATCCGGTTGTAGAGAACTGGACACTTGACTTAATTAAAATACATCAACCGCGTGTGTAGCCGTGATGGTCTCTTTTCGGCGGAGCCCGGAAAGTGAACACGGTCTTGTGTTATGCTTGAACGTAAGTAGTTTCAGGATCACTTCTTGATCACTTCTAGCTTCGCGACCGTTGCGTTGCTCCTCTTCTCGCTCTTATTTGCGTATGTTAGCCACCATATTTGCTCAGTGCTTGCTGCAGCTCCACCTCATTACCCCATCCTTCCTATAAGCTTAAATAGTCTTGATCTCGTGGGTGTGAGATTGCTGAGTCCTCGTGACTCACAGATTCTACCAAAACAGTTGCAGGTGCCGACGATACCAGTGCAGGTGACGCAACCGAGCTCAAGTGGGAGTTTGACGAGGAACTTGGTCGTTACTATGTTTCGTTTCCTGATGATCTGTAGTGGAGCCTAGTTGGGACGATCGGGGATCTAGCATTTGGGGTTGTCTTCTTTTATTTTGGTTCCGTAGTCGGACCTTGATTGTACTCTGAATGATGTATGTTTAATTTATGTATTGTGTGAAGTGGCGACTGTAAGCCAACTCTTTATCCCATTCTTGTTCATTACATGGGATTGTGTGAAGATGACCCTTCTTGCGACAAAACCACCATGCGGTTATGCCTCCAAGTTGTGCCTCGACACGTGGGAGATATAGCCGCATCGTGGGCGTTACAAGTTGGTAATCAGAGCCATCCCCGACTTAGGAGCCCCTGCTTGATCGAATCGCTGACGTTCTTGAGTCTAGAACAAAAATGTTTTGAGTCTTAGGATTATATATATCGGAGAGTAGGATTCTTTTTACTCCTCAGTCCCTTCATCGCTCTGGTGAGGCCTCCTGACGTAGATGCTTTGTCTTTCCTCTCCTCAAATTTCACTAAAAATTTTTTAGGATCATGCGGGTACCCTGGAATCGTTCCGATAGTCTTGTGACGAGAACATTGTTCTTGGTGCCTCCTGACATTTAGGGGTTGTGGCAGTGTCCCGGGGAGTTGAGCTCCGAGGTGTTGTCGTCACAATTTTATCGTTGCAGTTCTGGAATACCTGAGTTTCACCGACATCAAAAATCTCTTTTATGCAGTTGTTGGTGAGATCACCTCGACGCCACCCAGTACTGGGGCGGGAGTTCGGGAGTATTGCCATAACTCGTATAACGGATGCTTTTCGAAGGTTGAGGTAAATGATTTCCAAAGGTTTCTTGGTTATGTGTTGAAGGATGGATACAACTGGATCTAGGTATTGTTAGTTTGGGTGAGATGTATTGCGTCCCCTATATCCCCAACACCTGATTGCATAACCAGAAAGTTTTGGGAGTTTATAAGTGGGAATTCAAGTAGCTCCTAGGATATCTTTCCGACAGATGCATGATATGAGATTGGGGTTCGACATCTAGTGGTCCGCCTATCCACGATTGGTTTTACAGTGGTCTCGTTGTGTCTTAAAGAGTCCTTGGCTATGCTGACTCAGGGACACTTCGTATGTCATGTGCACTGCCTTGTACATGATGGTGCTGTACGATCGAGCCCGTGTGGGCCCCACCACGAAAACTTCAGACGAAATATCTATCATATGTTTGTTCCGGCTTATTCTGCAAGCCAATCCTTTGTTTTGTTTTGAGTTGTGGTATTCGAGTTGCTTCGAAGTCAAATGTGGATACCATACCTTATTCTAAGCGGTGTTCTCATATTTCTATGTGGATGATAATCCTTCTTGATCATCAAGGTTTTCATTTCAATTCTTTTCATCCGGTGTGCTTCTCTTCAAGTGGATCCGAGCATTTCAACATTCGCAAGATCATCCCTCAGTTTTTCTCAACGGTGTTCGTTTCATCCGACCCAAGTTGCCTTTTTTCCCACCCTCCCACCCTTTTCTTCAAGGACTCAGATTTCTTAATCAAATATCCTTTTATTGACGGGAAGTCTCTCCATTCTTTTCGGCCAATGTTCTTATCCGGTGATTCTCAGGAAGATACTAACGGAGCTTCAAGTTTATCATTCTTCATTCTTTTCTTCTCCGGTGGATTCAATTCAAGCTTTGTCGATCATATCTTTCCTTGTTTCAAATGTTTTCTCATGCCGGTGCACCTCTTAATCATCCACTTCTCGCTATTTAATTGTTTCGGAATGCTGAAGATATCTCAGAAGGCTCGTCTTTTCATTCAAGACCCGTTCAAGCTCTTTCGAGGTTGTTACCTCATTCAAGACGTTCAAAATCAACTGGTGCATTATCACTTCCTAAGCAATCGTTCAATGGTGTTTCTTTTGAGTGGGCCCTAACCCACAGGTCTTTTCCCAGGATCTTACCTGACTCTTCTAATTTTCCCGGAGCTATTCCCAAATTCTTTTCGAAGTTTGACGTAACAATGAAGTATCATCAGTCAAATTCCTTCTCCAAGATCGCTTTCAAATTCTTTTCATCGTTGGTTCAACCTTTCTATTCTTCATTCCGGAGTGCCTCAAAAATTCATGGTGGTTCTCATCATCATTCTCAACATTTGAAGACCGAAGAAGAATTTCTCCTAAATCTTGGTCCGCTCTCTTGAAGATTCATAGTTCTAGCTTATGCCATCCTCTCATAATTGTTTTTCGATTATGAAAATTCTTCTCATACCCATCCGGAGCATTTCATGAGTTGTTTTCGTTTCTTGATCATCCAAAGGCCATCATTTCAGAAGATTTCTTCGTTCTAAGTTTTCAGCCTCGTTCTCCAATTATTCTAAATTGATGTCTCTTCGTTCATCTCCATATTCTTCCGGTGCATCGTTCTAGTATTCTCTAATCAGCTCGTGATCTCTTTGTTCACTTTTATCTAAATTCTCTCATGTTTCTTCGTTCATTTTCCAATTCTTCCCGGTGTTTCTTTATCTTTTCATCGTTCATTTTCAACTCTTACGGTGGTTCGTTCAAGAGTTCTCTTCCTACGTTATCATATACATTCATTCGTTCTTTCCAATCCTACCGGTGGTTCGTTGAAGACCTTCCCAAGTTTGCGCCATATCTATCTTAATCCTTTCTACGAGAATAAGTAGTATGCCAAATCCATTGCTTGTCATCAATTTAATTGGTGAAGGATGAGCATAATGTAATTCTTATTCTTGTTTCATCGAGTAAATTCAATTCCTTATTCCGGAGGTTCATCAAAATTCTTGATACCATTTGTTCATCTTTCTTTCCGGAGTTCCAAGTTTTCTCCTATCCTCTTGGGGAAAGAAGTTTTTCATCGCCTTGGTGCTCTCACTCAAATCAATGGCTTCCTTTAGTGGCCGTTTGTCACCTCATAATGTTGAGATGTTTCCATAAGTCCACTACAAGCTTATTATTTTCGTTGTTGGTTTTCCAACAACTCCGTTCAATCCTTCTTTTTAAGGAGGCTCTTTCAAATTCAATTGTGATAGAAGTTGTTGTTCTCTTCTCTGTTCTCTTGATTCCACTCTTTCATTTGTCCCGAAAACATTGTGATGTTTTCTTCGACCCATCGTCTCATTTTGGAGATCATGTTCTTTTCCTTGCTTATCCATTTAATCTCAGTGTCGTGTTTTCATTCGAGCTCTCTCATCTTATCAAGTTTTGCCTCCTTCCTCAACCAGAGTGCGGTCTGAAATCATGTGCTATTTATCAATAGTTCTGGAGGCAGTGTGTTGTTGATTTCATCAAGTATCATCCCATCTTCTCAAGTTCATGTTAATTCCTTCCATTTTCAGTGGGAGTGCTATCCAAATTATATCATTCTTAATCCTACTCTATATTGTTTTAACCGGAGTGGCTTCAAAAT
Source organism: Aegilops tauschii subsp. strangulata (assembly GCF_002575655.3). Classification (NCBI taxonomy): domain Eukaryota; kingdom Viridiplantae; phylum Streptophyta; class Magnoliopsida; order Poales; family Poaceae; genus Aegilops; species Aegilops tauschii. The sequence goes on along the minus strand of NC_053037.3, from coordinate 225,406,557 downwards.
CTATCTTGTCCCCTAAGCTCTTGGTTCTCATCATGTTCTTTGTTCTTCTCTGCTAACGCAGTGTTTGCAATCTCGTTCACCTCCATTGTATTCGTTCTTTCGATTTGTTCAACCTCTCAAGGTTCGTGGTTTCATTCGTTTGTCAAAGAAGCAACTTTGTTTTACCTCTTCCTCTTCTGTTGCTCTCCGGTGCCATCCCTAGATCTCGGGACGAGATCCACTTGTAGTGGTGGAGTGTTGTAACGCCCCGAGACCGACGCTCCAGACGCCTTCAATATATTTTTGTGTTCGCCGTGTGTTTTATTTTATTTGTTGCATTCATCATTGCATCATCCGCATTGCATCCACATGTTTTCTTAAAACTCTTAGTTCGTTCGTAGTTGCCGCGTCTCTCTGTTGTCCGTTCCGAGACCAACCGGGTTTTTCGAGTCCCTCTTGTTTGGCCACTTAATCTCTTTGCTCAGTGCTCAAACCCCTCGCGTGCGCGTCCGAAACTTCTCCGAACCCGACCCGAGCTGTCCTTACCGATGGGTCTGGATCATCCCCCAACATCCCTAAAATATCTCCATTTTGTTATTTGGACTCCCTACCTATTTATTCTCGATCGTACGATTGCGATCGGAGGGACGAGGTAGCCCCTAACCTAATCCGTGATGTATATATTCGTCCACCCCAAGTCCATTTTGGCAAACCCTAAAAATCCTCTCCCTTGTCCCGTCGCGCCGCCGCCACTAGCTCCACTCAGTCGCCTCCCTCCTCGGGATCCTCCTGATTCAACCGCAGCCAACCAGCGCCAGCCACTTCTCGCCAGCATCCACCTCGCTTCCGTCGCCAACCAACCAGCGCCCGAGCCTCCACCTCCCGATCCATCCTTCCACCAACCCTCGCGCAGCCAGCCAGAGTTCGATCCTCAATGGATCGACGTACTGCCTCCTCCCGCACCCCCCTGCTCGCTCGCCCCCGAGCAGCTTACACTACAGGAAACAGCTACTTTGCCGTCTGCCATGGCGGACGGCAAAGGCTCGAAAGGCAGACGGAAAAGACCTTTGCCGTCAGCCGCGGACGGCAAAAGGCTCCGGCAAAGAAGGCTACGGTAAACAGCTGCTTTGCCGTCTGCTTCCTGGCGGCGGACGGCAAAGGCTCTTTGCCATCCGCGGCAGACGGCAAAGAGGGCGGATGGCAATATTTGCGCTGTCAGTCCGTTAAGTGGCTAACGGCAGACCTTTGTCGTCCGCCGGAGACGGCAAAGAGCCTTTGGTCTTTGCCGTCCGCCTTATGATGTCATCTACACGTCACTAGATGGCAGGTTCTTTGCCGTCTGCCACTGATGGCAAAGTGCAGGTTCTTTGCCGTCTGCCACGGACGGCAAAGTCTTTGCCGTCTGCCACTGTAGGCAAACTGACCAAATGGGTCAGCTCCCAGGAAGCACAGTTGGCTGCCACGTGGCTTCTTTGCCGTCCGCGGCAGACGGCAAAGGCTCTTTGCCGTCGGTGGCAGACGGCAAAGAGCCTGCATATTGTCTGTTTTTTCTGTTTTTTATTAAATCCCACAATTTGCAGCACATATCACATATATAAGTTTCATATCCAGCACATATCCAACACATATCTAGCACATAAGTTTCATATCACATATCACATCAGTTTCATCCATACACATTGTTCATACATAAGGAAGTTCCATCCATACACATTGTTCCATCCATATATATATTACAATGCAAAGTGTCATGAAGATAGCAAGCTAGATACAATGCAAAGTTTCATCAAAGGAAAAGCAAGCACTCCATCATAGCAAGCTAGCTTCCATCAAGTGAATGAAATCTGCAAAATGGTAAATAAGAAAGTTAGAAATAGGTGTCTAGAACAAGAAGAAGACTAGAACAAGAAGTATATGTCATTTATGAGCTAACTTAGGTGAAATGGATCATATATGAGCTAACTAAGTTGAAATGGGTTGTTTATGAGCTAACTTAGTTGAAATGGATCATTTATGAGCTAACTTAGTTGAAATGGGTCGTTTATGAGCTAACTAAGGTGAAGGGCATCGTTTTTGAGCTAAGTAAGGTGAAATGGGTCATTTTGGAGCTAACCTAGTTGAAATGGATCGTTTTTTAGCTAACTTAGTTGAAATGGATTGTTTTTGAGGTAACTAAGGTGAAATGGATCGTTTTTTAGCTCACTTAGGTCAAATGGATCGTTTTTGAGCTAACTTAGTTGAAATGGATCGTTTTTTAGCTAACTTTGTTGAAATGGATCATTTTTGAGCTAATTTAGTTGAAATGGATCGTTTTTGAGCTATCTTAGGTGAAATGGATCATTTATGAGCTAATTTAGTTGAAATGGATCTTTTTGAGCTAACTTAGGTGAAATGGGTCGTTTATGAGCTAACCTAGGTGAAATGGGTCGTTTATGAGCTAACCTAGGTGAAATGGGTCGTTTATGAGCTAACCTAGGTGAAATGGGTCGTTTATGAGTTAACCTAGGTGAAATGGGTCGTTTATGAGCTAATTATGCAATTTTTGACATAAGTAAGCTAAGTACATATCGTTTTAGAGCTAACTTAGGTAAAATGGATGGTTTATGAGGTCAGTAAGCTTATTAAGTCATTTTGGAGGAAAAGAAGCTAACTCTAGGTCATTATGGTAAGCATATTGGAGGAAATAAAGCTAAGTCTAGGTCTTTATGCATTTGTTAAGCAAAACACTAGAGAAACTTACCGTGATCAGGGAGGTGTAGGAGCGGGCTGGCTAGTGCCGGTAGCTGGAGAAGGATCATGCGATGCGTTTCTGGAGTTAAGCTGCACCAAAGATCATTTCCAATGTCTCGTTAGCATTATGACACTCAAATGTTAAGACTAGCAAGTAATGTCCATTCAAATTAAACTCACCGTGGTCCCAGGAGCAATCACTGGCATCGGCGGAGCGGTCTGACCGGTCTTCTCGCACACAGACTGCACATTTGGTTTTGACGACTCAGTCATACTAGTTAGTAATGAGACAAACACTACATGAATGTTTTGGCTAATCTGCAGAAGAAACTTACCACAAGGAGCTCGTACATGGCCCTTGCCTGCATGTCATTCCGTGCCCTCTCCTCCTCCATCATCTTTGTCGTCCTCTCCTCCAACTCCCGCTGCCTCTCCGCCGCCTCCGCCAGAAGTTTCTCCGTTCTATCTCTCTCACTCTGTATAGCAGCCTGCAACACCACTCACATGACCATTTGTAATCATTGATGGAAGCGCACACAATGTAATGGAGAAAGATAGCTGAGTACGTATCACTAACCTTGATGGCGAGTTGCACTGGCCGTTCACGAGGCCTTATCTCAGGAGCGGAGCTCGACTGGCGCGCCTTGATCTCCGGGAGAGTGCTAGGACAACGGATAAGTCCATCTCCAATGGCTATGGAGCCATGGGACCTCCCGCCACCAGATATCATCACCAGCTCTGGATCAATGGGACCCTGGCTCGGGTTAAAGTCCTCCCCTTTCCTCGCCTTCCCCTCATCTCTATATCTCACGAGCTTGTTGTGGGAGGAGATGTTGGTGAAGTTGTTTGCATCATCGAGGTCAGACTGAGAGAAAGCCTTGACTTTCTTGTAAGAGCCAGTGTGGGCCATGGCATACAGGTCGTACACCTCTGGCACCTTATCCGCCTTATTGTGGCATGCCTGAAAGAGAGGAACAATGAAAATTAGTAATTAAAGGGCTCAAGCTAGCATGATGAATGAATTGCATGAATCATGAAGCAAACCACATACCCAGTTGCGCCCGAACTGATATAAGTTGGAGTTGCCTTGATGGTGTGGCACACCTTCCATTTGGGCACGTTTGTCCTTGGCCTGGTTGTGGAGGGCTAGCCATTCTTGTGAGCACCACTCATCGACCAGCACCTCCCAACAATCCATCCGATCCGCACACCATCTCGGAGGCGCCTAAGTTAGCAAATAGAAACTTGAGCCATTTAGTAAGAATTACTAAATGAAGGAACTTAAGTAGAAGGCCTTAAGAATTACCTTCATGTACTGCTCCTTACTCAGGAACTTATCGCGGCACGTCGGCTTGGTCTTCTTGATACCACGCAAGGCGTAGTAGTCTCGAAGAGCCTGCACCCGAGCCTCGTGCCGTAAGTTCTGGAGTAGGCGCTTGCAGACGTTCTGGATAACATTTGCGCAGTCCTCCTCGTATCCCTCCTCACACCTGTAGAATGTCTGCAATCAAATGAGACAATATTGATTAGTACAATTAATAACTAGCTAGTTGAAGATTTTGAAATGTGTAAAGGAGAAATTACCCAGAACGTCCTGATCACCATGTCTGGCCTCGTGTCGCACACGACACCGTCGATAATGACATCCGGCGGGGCCAGGGCAGCCACGTAGTGCTCCCAGCTCAACCCAAGCTCTGGAAGCCGACCCTCACCAGGCAACGTGACAAACCCCGGGAAGTTTTGCCGGCAAAGAACTCCAAGGACGGAGTTGGGCCGGCGGACACTATGATGGTGGTCCCAACCCCTGCAGCATGACAAGGCCAACGCATTAGTTATTTGAAGAAACGTGAATGCAGAAGGTACAAAAATATTAAATGCACTTACGTACCTCTCCCCATCAGGGAAGATCAACCACCTCTGCTCGCGGGTCGCCGGCACGGACGGGAGCCGTGTAGCACCACGCTGGTAGACGGTGCCACCCTCCTCCTCAAGATCAGTCGGCTCCCCGCCATCATCAGCATGGCCACTCGGCTCCTCGGGCTGATCCGGCCAGGTACCCCATCCGGACGTGTGCTCCTCCGGGGTCTCGTGGGCCGAACTCTCGTGGGCCGAAGGCCAGTCGACCCGAGGCTCGTGGGCCCAAGACCCGTGGACCGGAGGCTCGTGGACCGGAGTCTGTGTAGCCTCCTCCTCGGACGAGTCCACCCTAGCAGTCACGTGCTCGGGTGAAACAGCTGGGGGTGGCGGCGAGGAAGGCGCCCTAGCAGTCACCCTACCTCCTCTCCCGCGACCACGTGCCCCACCTCCTCTCTTCCTACCTCGTCCCCTGCTGGGCACCGCGGTGGACGAAGAAGGGCCCGGCGGTGTGGACATACTGTCCAGCAACGCTCGGCGAAGAGGTACGTCTGGAATCGAAGACCTCAGACCACGCGCCGAGGAAGAAGGGGCCTTGGCGCGCTCCCGACCAGCGCCCACCATCTTTCAACACCTGCCATGACAAACAGTAAACGAAATTAGTACAACATAAAAAAAAGACCGACATGAATAATAATATGTGTATCACTTAAGTGTATCATCATCAAGTACAACATTAAAAAATTTAATACCTGACACTACTAATAATCTCGATCAGTATCATCAATAAATGCATAATCATCATCATCACTATAATCAATGACGGGCTCATAGGGTTCAGTGGCATCAACATGTGCAAGGCCACCTTGACGTAATCGGTCAAGCAATGACAGGTCATCCGCAGCAGTAACCTCTTCTTGTTCCGGCTCTTCTTGTTCCTCCTCTGGGGTGATGTCGGATTCACTGTCACTGTCTACTTCAATGTTTTGGGGTGAAGTATAGCGGTTCTTGAAACGCTTTTTGGAAAGACGTGTCTCTTGGAAGAATTCTCCTTCATATGTGTCTGGGTTAATGTGAGGTTCATAATCCTCTTCCTTTGGGGGAGATAGTCTAGCACGTGGCGGCACTTCATAAACGACATCCCAACCTTTCAGATTTGGATTAGTTTGGCAGGCCCACGGTAGATAGAATACTTGGGTCGCCTGTTGAGCCGTAATATAGACATCAGGAACATCTAAATGGGTGCTTTGGTTGATTTCAACTAGCCCTATATGTTCATGAGTTCTTCTAGTCTCCTTCGGCTGAAACCAATAACATTTGAAGACTACGACATTCGGTGGGTTTTCACCATAGAATAGAAGTTCATAAATTGCTTCAACTCTCCCATAATACTCGGTACCTCCTTCGCCGATAGCAGATACACAACAATTTGTAGACTTTCGGTCGGCCATAGATAGCTCTTTGCCATAGGTACGAAAGCGATACCCGTTGATGTCGTATTTGTCAAATGAACGGACCTTATAGTCAAAACCTTTAGCGACTTGTCTCAATTCGGCGTCCATAGACTCTGAATTAGCCTACAAGTTTAATATGAAAGGATTGTTGCATTACGCACAAATTAGCGAATGAAACCGGGATAGCCGCCTACAAATTAGCCTACAAGTCTAATAGAAATTACCGTTTGTTTGAACCAAGAGATGAAACCGGGATAGCCGCCACCTTGCTTTGCGAGAAGCTCATACTCTTCGACAGAATCCTTTTGGATCACCGCTCCATACGAGAATAAGGCGACGTATCGACTGTATGAAATATCCAGGAATAAGAGCAGTTCAAAGGAAATAGAAGTTGCGAAACTATGTACCGAGAACTTACTCGATGTACGGCCGCACTTCTATCAGGTTGTTGAAGATATACAACGAAATGGTCCGCCATTGTTCGTTATCCAAAGATACTGGATTTGAAACACTGGCTGGTGCGAGATTCCCTTTGAATAGGTTGAGGTTGGATCCACCCTTTTTAGGGTCGTCAGCATTGTACCGAGGCTTCGGATTATGCAAATGACGATTTTGGCTTCGTAGTGTGCTGTCACGAAGTTTGCCGCCTCCTCAGTGATGAATGCCTCAGCCATCGATGCTTCAATTCTACGTTTATTTTTACATTTTTGTCGAAGCGTCTTCTGCATCCTCTCAGTTGGGTAGCACCAACGATTTTGCACGGGCCCCCCCAATCTTGCCTCGGTCGGGAGATGCAAAATCAAATGTTGCATTGGATTAAAGAAGCCCGGTGGAAAGATCTTCTCTAACTTGCAGATCAACTCCGGCGCCAACTCTTCCATTTCTTCTAGCACGCCAGGCGATAGTTCTTTCGCACAAAGAACACGGAAGAAATAGCTGAGTTCTGCCAGTACTAGCCATTCATCCTCAGGGATGAAGCCACGCAACATCACCGGCATTACCCGCTCAATCCATATGTGCCAATCATGACTCTTGAGACCAAATATCTTCAATTTATCAAGACTGGCTCCCCTCTGTAGATTCGCTGCATACCCATCGGGGAACATCAACTGCATTTTCACCCACAAGATAATTTCCCTCATAGCCGGCCTTCCAAGATTGAACCATGCCTTTGGCTTCGTCCAGTTCTACTTTCCTTTCGGTTCTTTCATGTTTTGTAACGGCCTATCACATAGCGCCTCCAGATCGACTCTAGCCTTAGTATTATCCTTTGACTTCCCATCTATGCCGAACAATGTACCAAAAAGTGCCTCGGCGATATTCTTCTCAGTGTGCATCACGTCGATGTTGTGTGGGCAAAGGAGGTCTTTGAAGTAAGGTAGATCCCATAAGCATGTTTTGTGAGTCCAGGCGTGCTTAGAATTATACCCCTTGAAGTACCCTGGATGCTCGGGATCTGGCTGGAGAGCATTTAACTGATCCAGGGTCTGTTGGCCTGTCAATGCATCTGGTGCAGAGTTTTTGACAACTCTACCTCTGATGAAGTTCTTCTTGTCTTTCCTGAACTTATGGCGAGGATTCAGGAACTCTCTATGCATGTCGAAGCAAGAAAACTTGCGACCGGCCTGAAGCCAACGAAACTCAAGAGCTCCCTTGCATGTGGGGCACGGGAACCTTCCATGCACACACCAGCCAACGAATAGCGCATACGCCGGCAAGTCATGCGTCGAGTACATGTACCAGACACGCATTATGAAGTTCCGTTTGCTATAGGCATCGTATGTCTTGAACCCATTATCCCAGGCTTCTTGCAATTCGTCCTTAAGCGGTTGCATGTACACATTCATATTTTTCCCCGGATAGTTGGGCCCTGGAATTATCAACGTCAGGAAAATGTTCTTTCTTTGCATAATCTGTCCGGGGGGGAGATTGAGTGGAAAGACAAATACGGGCCAACAACTGTATTGGGCTGCCGTCATACCAAACACACTGAACCCATCCGTGCTGATGCCGACTCGAGGATGCCTCGGATCTGCCGCTTTGTCACCATGTAATTCATCAAACTTTTTCCACGCAACACCATCCGATGTGTGTACAATCATCATATTCCCATCTGCATCTAGTTCGGTTCTTTTGCCCGTTTTGTGCATCTGTCTGGCCGTCTCTTCGACCATGAAAAGACGTTGAAGTCTTGGTACGATTGGCATATACCGAAGAACACTAACGGGGATTTTGGTCTGTGTCTTCTCACCCATACCGTTGTCTACCACAACATACCTGGAAGACTTGCAAATGGGACAATAGTTAAAGTCCGCATAGTCAAGCCTAAACAAGACACATCCTTTCTCACAGGCATGTATCTTATCATAGGGCATCTTCAGTGCACGGAGGATTTTGTCCGACTGGTACAGGTTTGCAGGCATTACATGGCCTTTGGGTAGAAAGCGTCCAAATACTGTCATCATTGCATCGTAGCATTCTCTTCCCAAGTTGAACTGAGCCTTCAGAGCCATTACTTGTGAGATGGCATCCAACTGACAAAGCTCAGTGTGCTCATGGAGCGGACGTTTTGAAGACTCCAACATTTCATTGAAGGCCTTTGCAGATTCCTCCATCTCCTCGTCCGAATCCCGAGCATCATCAAAGTCTTGCACCATGTTTTCCATACCGGTACCATGCTCGTCGGTGCGACGACGATCCACCTCAGCTCGGTCACGTTGGGCAGACTCACCATGAAATGTCCACACCATATAATCGGGCGTAAAACCACTCTTCTGCAGGTGTTTGCCCATTTCAGCCTCTGTCCTCTTTTCCCAATTGCCACACCGTAAACAGGGGCACCAGGTTTTCCTCTGGCCATTTGCAAATGCGGCTCGCACAAACCCCTTGGTTTTTGTGAACCATTCAGTGCTCCATTTGTTCTGACCAGTGTGACCGGTGTACATCCACGCACGATCACTCATCTTGACTTTCAGAGCTACTAGACACACAACAAATATATATATATATATAATTCACCATGTATGTATTCATCAGTTGATCTACTTTGTCAATTTTATTACGTCCATGCAACCTACACTCTAATAGGTAATGATAGGTCCTAATCCCACCCGAGTATGTTTAGATTGGGTTCATTTTCCCATGCTATGCCCCGGATCCTACGCAAAATTTCGGCAGCACCTCCCCGCTGTTCTCCTGATACACGTCTCTGCAATAAACAGAGAGGATGTGTACCCGGAGAACAACAGGGGAGGCACTGACGAAATTTATGCATCGGATCCAGAGCAAAGCATATGGGAAAACGAACCCAATCTAAACATACTCGGGCTGTCCATGGATAGCGTTGGACAATTCGAAAGAATCAAGGTTATAAATATGCAAATGCATGCATATTTATAACTATGACGCTTTCGAACGGGAGACACATATTGGTTACGCATACTGATGATTCAAGACACATATATATCTAGCTATCAAGTTTCATCGGAATAGATCAAATAATTAATGGGGGAGGAGGACATGTCATTTGTGCTCACCCACGAACGAAGGGGCAGAGCTCGTCAAACGCACGGCGATCGTCGAACACCAAACCTCGCAGCGATGAAACAACTGCACATTTAAAACTACCCGATCAACACAATTATATATGATGTTTTTCATAACAAAATCGAAAGATATATGACCTAACTAATAATTCACAAATATATGACCCCGTCGGCTTCTGGAAGGCCAAAGAACACCTTTTCGGGGTCGGGGTCTCGGGGTCGGGGTGTCGGGTCGGGGTGCCGGGTCGGGGTCGGGGTGCCGTGTCGGTGTCGGGGTCGGGGTGTCGGGTCAGGCTCGGGGTCGGGGTGTCGGGGTCGGGGTCGGGGTCGGGGTCGGGGTCGGGGTCTCGGGGTCGGGGTGTCGGGGTGTCGGGGGTGTCGTGTCGGGGGTCGGGGTGTCGTGTCGGTCTCGGGGTGCCGTGTCGGGGTCGGGGTGTCGTGTCGGTCTCGGGGTGCCGTGTCGGGGTCGGGGTCTCGGGGTCGGGGTGTCGGGTCGGGGTCGGGGTCGGGGTCGGGGTCAGGGTCGGGGTCGGGGTCGGGGTCTCGGGGTCGGGGTGTCGGGGTGTCGGGGGTGTCATGTCGGGGGTCGGGGTGTCGTGTCGGTCTCGGGGTGCCGTGTCGGGGTCGGGGTGTCGTGTCGGTCTCGGGGTGCCGTGTCGGCGTCGGGGTGCTGTTTCGGGGTCGGGGCTTCGGGGTGTCTCCTCCTCCTCCTCCTCTTCTTCTTCTTCTTCTTCTTCTTCTTCTTCTTCTTCTTCTTTCTCCTCCTCCTCCTCCTCCTCCTCTTCTTCTTCTTCTTCTTCTTCTCCTTCTCCTTCTCCTTCTCCTTCTCCTTCTCCTTCTCCTTCTCCTTCTCCTCCTCCTCCTCCTCCTCCTCCTCCTCTTCTTCTTCTTCTTCTTCTTCTGCTTCTTCTTCTTCCCCCTTCTACTTAACCTAAACCTAAACTAACCTAAACTAAAAACCTAAACTAATTTAAACTAAACTATTTAAACTAATTAAACCTAAACTTAAACAGAAAAAAACAAAAAAAGAAAAAAAAGGGAGGAGGGGCTCACTGTGGGGGGCGGCGATGGGTCGGGGAGGGGCCGGCGACGGAGGGCCGGGGCGGGGCGGTGGAGGAGGCGGGGCGGCGGGGGCCCGGCCGGCGGGGGGCCGGGGCGGGGCGGTGGAGGAGGCGGGGCGGCGGGGGCCCGGCCGGCGGGGGGGCGGGGCGGCGGGGGGGATGGGGGGCGGGGGGCCGGGGCGGGCAGTGGAGGAGGCGGCGGGGGGCGCGGGGCGGCGGGGGGCCAGGACGGCGGGGGGCCGTGGCGGCGGTGGGGCGCGGGGCGGCGGGGGGCCGGGGCGGCGGGGGGCCGGGGCGGGGGGCGGCGGGGAGCCGGGGCGGCGGGGCGACGGGGCGGCGGGGGCGACGGGGCGGCGGCGCGCGGCGGGCGGCGGCGGCGGGCGGCGGCGGCGGGCGGCGGCATGGGAGGAGAGAAACGGCAAGGGAGAGGGAAGAAGTGAGTAACGGGCGGGGGGTACGGGCCGTTAGGTAGTAGGCTCTTTGCCGTCCGCCCCGCTTTGCCGTCCGCTTTTTTGCCTCTTTGCCGTCTGCTAGCGGACGGCAAAGAGGTGGCCCGTTAAGTTTTTCAAAAACGGGCGGGGGTGGGGGCCACCTCACTCTTTGCCGTCCGCTGGCCGACGGCAAAGAGCTTCTTTGCCGTCTGCCCTTTCTTTGCCGTCTGCTTTTGGGTAGCTGATGGCAAAGAGCTTCTTTGTCGTCAGCTAGCAGACGGCAAAGAGCTGGCAGATGGCAAATTAGCTGATTCCAGTAGTGTTACCCTGCAGTCGCGCCTCCACCATCGCCCACCGCCGGCGAGCAGATCCGCCGGAGCACGACCAGGACCAGCCTCGTCCCGCTCCTCTCCTCCCCTGTCTCTCTCCTTCCTCCGGTCCCCTCATCTCATCTCTCTCTGATTTGTGTTGCAACGCCGCCGTTTCTACAGAGCCACTGCCGCCACGGAGCTCCAACTCCGGCCACCTCGTCTCCGCGGTGATCTGACGACTCCGGTTCCGTCCGACCGCCGGCGTCCCGTCCTCGCCTCTGCTTCGAACACACGCGCGCGCCTGCCTCCCTCGTCTCGCAAGCCTCGTCGCGGGTCAACCGCGCCCGCCACCGTGGGCTTCCTCATGGAGCACCACCACCGCACCTCCTCGGATCCGTCGGGTCCCGACTATCCCCGTCGCCGGGAGCTCGGGCCAAGTCCGCTCCATCCTCTGCTTCGACCGTGGTCGAACGAGACGACTAGCGCTGCCCCCTCGTTGACTTGGTCCAGCGCCAGCGTGGACGAGTGCCGCGTCGCCCGCGCGAGCCATCCTCTGCTTCGCCTACGCCGTGGGCCGCCAGATCCACCGACCTGTTTCCACCTCTCCACCGACCTGGGCCTCAGCCCATGGTGAGCTGCCTCCCACAACGCTTGTTCCTGTTGGCCCGATCGCCGATTCGGCCCGTTGTGTGTTTTTTTCTTGCCAGCACGATTTTCCTAATTATTCCAGAGTTTACAGTTTTTCAGAAAACCCCTTAATGTTCATGCATCAATAATGCACTAACCATGCATCAGAATTAAATAAACTATATATGTAAGATGCTTGGTTTTTCATGTACTTTCATAATATGCTACTCTCATCCATGTTTAAAATGTTTAAACTTGTTGTTTGTTTAATTTTGTATAAATGCCATGTTAAAATGATTTATTTCATAATTAAATAACCGTAGCTCGGATTTAACAAACTTTATATGTAAATGGGGTGGAAAAATGCATAGATTAACATGGTAGCACTACTTTTCATGTTTAACAACTGTAAGATATGCTTTTGAACAGAACAGTACCAAATCTAAAGTATGGACATGAGGATTTTCTGGAATTATTATTTGATGTTCCGGCCTCATTTAAACTTGCCTAAATAGTTAGTTTACTTATGCTTCACCCCTTGCCATGTTTAATAACATTTAATATTGTTGGGTACATAACCGAGAGAAAACTAAATAATTGATGTGGTGTCTCGTCAATATGCAACTCGTTGCATATTGAGCTTCACTTAATTTGTAGTATTGTTTGTGCACTTTGCCATGCCATGCCTCATTAAATCGGACATGCATCATACATGGTTGTGCATCATGCCATGTTTATGTGATGGTTGTTTACCATGTTGTTTGCTTTTTTCCGGTGTTGCTTCTTCGGGTTAGTTCCGATAATGTCCTGTTTGTGAGGATTTGTTTGACTTCGTCCGTTTGTCTTCTTCATGGACTCGTTCTTCTTCCTGGCGGGATCTCGGGCAAGCTGACCATACCCTCGAAATCACTTCTATCTTTGCTTGCTAGTTGTTCGCTCTATTGCTATGCCGCGCTACCTACCACTTGCTATATCATGCCTCCCATATTGCCATGTCAAGCCTCTAACCCACCTTTCCTAGCAAACCGTTGTTTGGCTATGTTACCGCTTTTGCTCAGCCCCTCTTATAGCGTTGCTAGTTGCAGGTGAAGATGAAGATTGTTCCATGTTGGAACATGGATATTTTGGCATATCACAATATCTCTTATTTAATTAATGCATCTATATACTTGGTAAAGGGTGGAAGGCTCGGCCATATGCCTGGTGTTTTGTTCCACTCTTGCCGCCCTAGTTTCCGTCATACCGGTGTTATGTTCCTTGATTTTGTGTTCCTTACGCGGTTGGGTGATTTATGGGACCCCCTTGACAGTTCGCCCTGAATAAAACTCCTCCAGCAAGGCCCAACCTTGGTTTTACATTTGCCTACCTAAGCCTTTTTCCCTTGGGTTTTTGCGAGCCCGAGGGTCATCTTTATTTTAACCCCCGGGCCAGTGCTCCTTCGAGTGCTGGTCCAACCTGGGCGATGTCCGGCGCCCCCTGGGCAACCAGGGTCTATGCCAACCTGACGTCTTGCCCATCCGGTGTGCCCTGAGAACGAGATACGTGCGACTCCTATCGGGATTTGTCGGCACATCGGGCGGTTTTGCTGGTCTTGTTTTACCATTGTCGAAATGTCTTGTAACCGGGATTCCGAGTCTGATCTGGTCTTCCCGGGAGAAGGAATATCCTTCGTTGACCGTGAGAGCTTGTGATGGGCTATGTTGGGACACCCCTGCAGGGTATTATCTTTCGAAAGCCATGCCCGCGGTTATGTGGCAGATGGGAATTTGTTAATATCCGGTTGTAGAGAACTGGACACTTGACTTAATTAAAATACATCAACCGCGTGTGTAGCCGTGATGGTCTCTATTCGGCGGAGCCTGGAAAGTGAACACGGTCTTGTGTTATGCTTGAACGTAAGTAGTTTCAGGATCACTTCTTGATCACTTCTAGCTTCGTGACCGTTGCGTTGCTCCTCTTCTCGCTCTTATTTGCGTATGTTAGCCACCATATTTGCTCAGTGCTTGCTGCAGCTCCACCTCATTACCCCATCCTTCCTATAAGCTTAAATAGTCTTGATCTCGCGGGTGTGAGATTGCTGAGTCCTCGTGACTCACAGATTCTACCAAAACAGTTGCAGGTGCCGACGGTACCAGTGCAGGTGACGCAACCGAGCTCCTATGGGAGTTTGACGAGGAACTTGGTCGTTACTATGTTTCGTTTCCTGATGATCAGTAGTGGAGCCCAGTTGGGACGATCGGGGATCTAGCATTTGGGGTCGTCTTCTTTTATTTTGGTTCCGTAGTCGGACCTTGATTGTACTCTGAATGATGTATGTTTAATTTATGTATTGTGTGAAGTGGCGACTGTAAGCCAACTCTTTATCCCATTCTTGTTCATTACATGGGATTGTGTGAAGATGACCCTTCTTGCGACAAAACCACCATGCGTTTATGCCTCCAAGTCGTGCCTCGACACGTGGGAGATATAGCCGCATCGTGGGCGTTACAATATCGTTGATGCTTTGATGCAATCTTATGAAGAAAAACTTGAGTTGGAAGTTTCTATCCCTAGAAAACTCTATGATGAGTGGGAACCTACTATTAAAATTAAAATTAAAGATCATGAATGCTATGCTTTGTGTGATTTGGGTGCTAGTGTTTCCACGATTCCAAAAACTTTGTGTGATTTGCTAGGTTTCTGTGATTTTGATGATTGCTCTTTAAACTTGCACCTTGTGGATTCCACTATTAAGAAACCTATGGGAAGAATTAATGATGTTCTTATTGTTGCAAATAGGAACTATGTGCCCGTAGATTTTATCGTTCTTGACATAGATTGCAATCCTTCATGTCCTATTATTCTTGGTAGACCTTTCCTTAGAACGATTGGTGCAATTATTGATATGAAGGAAGGGAATATTATATTCCAATTTCCATTAAAGAAAGGCATGGAACACTTCCCAAGGAAGAAAATAAAATTACCATATGAATCTATTATGAGAGCCACTTATGGATTGCCTACCAAAGATGGCAATACCTAGATCTATCATTGCGTGTATGCCTAGCTAGGGGCGTTAAACGATAGCGCTTGTTGGGAGGCAACCCAACTTTATTTTTAGATTTTTGCTTTTTGCTTCTGTTTAGGAATAAATATTTGTTCTAGCCTCTGGTTATATGTGTTTTTATGTTTCAATTAGTGTTTGTGCCAAGTTTACCCTATAGGATCTTTTTGGGTGATATTTATTTGATCTTGCAGAAAATTCCAGAAACTTTCTGTTCACGAAAATAATTGTTAAAAATCACCAGAACGTGATAAAGTATTGATTCCAATTGCTGCTGATCAATAAAAAAATTTCTAGGTCGTCCTATTTTGGCTGATTTTTTGGAGTTCCAGAAGTTTGCGTTAGTTACAGATTACTACAGACTGTTCTGTTTTTTACAGATTCTGTTTTTCATGTGTTGTTTGCTTATTTTCATAAATCTATTGCTAGTAAAAGAGTTTATAAACCATAGAGAAGTTGTAATACAGTAGATTTAACACCAATATAAATAAAGAATAAGTTCATTACAGTACCTTGAAGTGGTCTTTTGTTTTCTTTCGCTAACGGAGCTCACGAGATTTTCTGCTGAGTTTTCTGTTGTGAAGTTTTCAAGTTTTGGGTGAAAGATTTGATGGATTATGGAACAAGGAGTGGCAAGAGCCTAAGCTTGGGGATGCCCATGGGACCTCCAAGTTAATCTAGGGACACCTAAAAGCCAAAGCTTGGGGCTCTTTCGTCTACTTCCATCAGTAACTTTACTTGGAGCTATATTTTTATTCACCACATGATATTCGTTTTGCTTGGAGCGTCTTGTATGATTTGAGTCCTTGTTTTTTTTAGTTTACCACAATCATCTTGCTGTACACACCTTTTGAGAGAGACACACATTATTCGGAAATTATTAGAATACTCTATGTGCTTCACTTATATTTTTTGAGTTATATAGTTTTTTTGCTGTAGTACTTCACTTATATCTTTTAGAGCACAGTGGTGGATTTGTTTTATAGAAACTATTGATCTCTCATGCTTCACTTAGATTATTTTGAGAGTCTTAAACAGCAAGGTAATTTGCTTAAATAATACTAATATGCTAGGTATTCAAGATTAGTAAAAACTTTCTTATGAGTGTTTTGAATACTAAGAGAAGTTTGATGCTTGATGATTGTTTTGAGACATGGAGGTAGTGATATAAAAGTTGTGCTAGTTGAGTAGTTGTGAATTTGAGAAATACAGGTGTTAAAGTTTGTGATTCCCGTAGCATGCACGTATGGTGAACCGTTATGTGATGAAGTTGGAGCATGATTTATTTATTGATTGTCTTCCTTATGAGTGGCGGTCGGGGACGAGCGATGGTCTTTTCCTACCAATCTATCCCCCTAGGAGCATGCGCGTAATACTTTGCTTTGATAACTTGTAGATTTTTGCAATAAGTATATGAGTTCTTTATGACTAATGTTGAGTCCATGGATTATACGCACTTTTCTTCCTTCCACCGTTGCTAGCCTCTCTAATACCGTGCACTTTTCGCCGGTATCATACACCCACCATATACCTTCCTCAAAACAGCCACCATACCTACCTATCATGGCATTTCCATAGCCATTCCGAGATATATTGCCATGCAACTTTCCACCGTTCCGTTTACTATGACACGCTCCATCATTGTCATATTGCTTTGCATGATCTTGTAGTTGACATAGTATTTGTGGCAAAGCCACCGTTCATAATTCTTTCATACATGTCACTCTTGGTTCATTGCATATCCCGGTACACCGCCGGAGGCATTCATATAGAGTCACACTTTGTTCTAGTATCAATTTGTAATCATTGAGTTGTAAATAAATAGAAGTGTGATGATCATCATTTTCTACAGCATTGTCCCAAGTGAGGAATAAAAAAAAGGGAGAGAAAGGCCATAAAAAAGAGAAGGCCCAAAAAAATATGAGAGAAACAGATAGAAGGGACAATGTTACTATCCTTTTACCACACTTGTGCTTCAAAGTAGCACCATAATCTTCATGATAGAGAGTCTCTTGTTTTGTCACTTTCATATACTAGTGGGAATTTTTCATTATAGAACTTGGCTTGTATATTCCAATGATGGGCTTCCTCAAAATGCCCTAGGTCTTCGTGAGCAAGCGAGTTGGATGCACACCCATAGTTTATTTTGTTGAGCTTTCATATACTTATAGCTCTAGTGCATCCGTTGCATGGCAATCCCTACTCACTCACATTGATATCTATTAATGGGCATCTCCATAGCCTGTTGATACGCCTCAATCGATCCCTGGTGCTAGAAGAGGAAGACGCGCTGGGCCCGCCTTGTTTCGGCCCCCGCATCCGCGATGAGCCCTTCCCCAAAGGGTTCACGCTTCCACGAGATACGCCCATGTACAACGGCTCTGTGAAGCCGGAGGACTGGCTGGTCGACTACTCCACTGCCGTCAGCATAGTGAACGGCAACAAGCGTGTTGCCATAAAGTACGTTCCGCTCATGCTCCAGGGCATGGCCCGGACATGGCTGAACAGCCTGAAGCCCCGCAGCATCAACAGCTGGGTAGATTTCACTGAAGTCTTCGTCCGCAACTTTACTAGCACCTACAAGCGGTCGCCCAAGCCTCACCAGCCCTTGTTGTGCGTCCAAGTCCCCAACGAGTCCACCCGCGACTACCTGACGCGGTGGGCTGAACTGCACAACTCTTGCGAAGGGGTGCATGAGGTCCAAGCAATCGAGTAATTCACTGCCGGGTGCCAAGAGGGCACCTTACTCAAGCACCGACTCCTCTGTGATGAGTCGGCCACACTCGACGAGCTGCTGATCATAGCAGACAAGTACGCCACTGCCGACTCTTCCATGAAGTCGGAGCTCCGCGTGGATACTTCTGGGAAGGTGCTCCCTCCGGCTCCTCGGACGCCGGCTGGAGACAACAGTCGGTGCCAGCAGCCGAACGACAACAAGCGCAAGGCCCAGCAGCTGGCTTCCACCAGCCGGCAGGTGGCAACAGTCGAGGACGAGCAACCTGAAGGACAACCCCTCCCCAAGCGCCAGAAGGGCAGCAAGCCAGTTTGGTTGCCTGCTTTCTCCTTTGAGTAGACCCTCAATGCCCCTTGCAAGTTCCACAGCGGGGCGAAGCCGTCCAACCATACAACTCGGAAATGCCACTGGCTCATCCGCATCGCCAAGGGAGAAGGACTCCCCCCACCGCCTGCTGGCCCGCCGGCTACGCCTCCCCAGCAGCCGGCCGGCCGTCCAGCAGTCGGCGCAATCCAAGATGATTACCTCAAGAGCATGGTGCTTACGTTGTCTTCACCAGCGTTGCCAATGACAAACACAGCCGGCGTCAGCAGCACTAAGAAGTGACGCAGTCGCCTCAACTGCTCCAGAGTTCATGCACTGGTCTGAGAAGCCTATCAGTTGGAGCCGAGCTGACCACCCGGAAGTGATGCCTTCCCCAGGTTCTTATGCCCTGCTATTGGATGCCACCCTTGCAACGGAGAGGCAAGCTGCTCGTTTCTCCCGAGTTCTAATAGACGGCGGTAGCAGCATCAACATCCTTTATCGCGACACCATGGAGAAGTTGAAGATCAAAGAGAATCAGCTGCAGCCTAGTCGGACTGTGTTTCATGGCATTCTGCCCGGCTTGTCCTGCTCACCAATCGGCAAAGTCAAGATAGATGTCCTCTTTGGAGACAAGGATCATTTCCGTCGAGAAGCGATTTGGTTTGAGGTGGTTGACCTGGAGAGTCCTTACCATGTGCTCCTAGGCCGGCCTGCCCTAGCCAAGTTCATGGCGGTGCCTCATTACACTTACCTCAAGATGAAGATGCCAGGAACCAAGCACATCATCACGATCAATGGAGACTACGAGAAGTCGTCCGCCTGTGCTGTAGCCAGCAGTCGACTGGCCGAGTCCCTCGTGATTGCGGCTGAGAAGATGCTCCTGGACTGGGTGGTGGCCATGGCCGGCAAGCAGCCGGATGTGTCACCAGAGCCCAAAGAGTCAGAGACTGAAGGCTCCTTCAAGCCGGCCAAAGAAACGAAGAAGATTCCCTTGGACCCTGAGCACCCGGAGAGGCACGCTGTCATAGGTGCCGACCTTGACGGCAAATAGGAAAGCGAGCTCGTCGATTTCCTCCATGAGAATCGGGACATCTTTGCATGGTCTCCCAAAGACATGTCGGTTGTTCCGACGGATTTCGCCGAGCACAAGCTACATGTTAGAGCAGACGCCAAACCAGTCAAACAGCCCCTCCGCCGACTATCGGAGGAGAAGAGAAGAATTGTTGGTGAAGAGATCACCCGCCTGTTGGCAGCCGGCTTTATCATGGAAGTTTTCTTCCCAGAATGGCTTGCCAACCCAGTCCTTGTACTGAAGAAGAACAACAAGTGGCGCATGTGCATTGATTACACTAGTCTCAACAAAGCCTGCCCCAAGGATTCGTTTGCATTAGCCTGGATTGACCAAGTGATAGACTCCACAGCCGGATGTGAGCTGTTGAGTTTCTTGGATGCCTACTCAGGTTACCACCAGATCAAGTTGAACCCGGCAGACCACCTGAAGACCGCCTTCATCACACCATTCGGAGCCTTCTGCTACCTAACCATGACATTCGGCTTGAGAGATACTGGTGCCACGTTTCAGCGTTGCATGTAGAAGTGCCTCCTCAAGCAACTCGGCAGAAATGCCCACGTCTATGTTGACGATATCGTGATGAAGACGGAGAAGCGCAGTACCCTCTTGGAGGATCTCAATGAAACTTTTGAAAATCTGCGCCGGTTTCAGATCAAGCTCAACCCAGAGAAATGCGTCTTTGGAGTACCAGCCGGCCATCTCCTTGGCTTCCTGGTCTCAGAGCGCGGCATCGAGTTCAACCCTGTGAAGATCAAGGCCATCGAGAGGATGGACAAACCCACCCGACTGAGTGACGTCCAGAAGTTCACCAACCATTTCGCATCCATCAGCCGCATCATCAGTCGGCTGGGCGAGAAGGCTCTTCCCCTGTACCAGCTCATGAAGAAGAGCACTCATTTCAAGTGTAATGACAAGGCGGATGAAGCTTTTCTCCAGATGAAGAAGATGTTGACCACGTCGCCTGTCCTGGCGGCTCTGGTTGCTAAAGAACCTATGTACCTTTACATCGCCGCCACCAGTCGGGTGGTCAGCACTGTTATGGTGGTAGAGCGCCCAGAAGACGGCAGAGCACAGTCGGTCCAGAGGCCCGTGTACTTTTTGAGTGAGGTGCTTCCAACCTCGAAGCAGAACTACCCTCACTACGAGAAGATGTGCTACGGCGTGCACTTTGCCGCCAAGAAGCTGAAGCCATACTTTCAAGAGCACCCAATCACGGTTGTCTGCACTGCCCCACTTGCCGACATCATTGGCAACAGACATGCATCTGGCCGGGTGGCCAAATGGGCCATCGAGTTGGCCCCATACACCATCTTTTACCAACCATGCACTGCCATCAAGTCCCAAGCACTGGCCGACTTCCTTGTTGACTGGGCCGAGACCCAGTACCTGCCGCCAGCTCCAGACTCCACTCATTGGCAGATGCACTTCGATGGCTCAAAGATGCGCACAGGCTTGGGAGCCGGTATTATTCTCACTTCTCCCAAAGGCGACAAGCTCAGATACACATTGCAAATCCATTTTGCCGCCTCCAACAATGTAGCCGAATATGAAGCACTAATACACGGCCTCCGGCTGGCCAAAGAGATCGGCATCCGCCGGATCCTGTGCTACGTTGATTCCGACTTGGTGGTCCAACAGTCGTCTGGTGACTGGGACGCCAAGGATGCAAACATGGCGAGCTACTGTTTCCTCGTCCAGCAACTCGGTGGATACTTTGAAGGGTGTGAGTTCCTTCACGTGCCATGAAATGACAACAAGCAGGCAGACGCCTTGGCACGGATCAGCTCCACCCATCAAGCAATACCAGCCGGCGTTTCCCTTCAGTGCCTCCACAAGCCGTCGATCAAGCCTTCTCCAGAATCTGAGTACATCTTCGTGCGGGCTCCTCCCAAAGCAGTCGGATCCGACTCGGGGGCTGCAGCAGCCGTCCAGGGGACTTCAGCAGGCGGCGCGGGGACTGCGGCAGTCACACCCGGCCCGAGGACTTCACAACCCGGTCCGGGTGCTGCAGCAGTCGGCCCGGGGACTTCACCAAGCGGCTCGGGGACTGCAGCAGTTGCACCCGGCCCGGGGACTTCACAACCCGGCCCGGGGGCCGCAGCAGTCGGCTCGGGGACTTCAGCAATGCAGCAAGCGGCAATCGATTCCAACCCGCTGCCACCCAACCCAAACGCCCTCGTACAAGTGGTCGTAGTGGCGGTAGAAGAAATTCAAGCACCGTCATGGGCAGAGCCCATCCTCAAGTTTCTGGTGAATCGAGAGCTGCCGGCCGATGAGATCTCGGCGCGGCAAGTGCAGCGCCGAGAAGGAGCCTACACAATAGTAAACAGAGAGCTCGCCAGGCGCAGCGTGACTGGATTCTTCCAGCGCTGCATAGAATCAGAGAAAGGCCAAGCAATCCTCAAAGATATCCACCAAGGCGAGTGCGGCCACCATGCGGCCTCCAGATCCCTTGTTGCCAAGGCTTTCCGCCATGGTTTCTTTTGGCCGACTGCGTTGGAAGACGCCAAGGAATTTGTCAAGCATTGCAAAGGGTGTCAGAAGTTCAGCTCCCAGACACATCTACCAGCTTCTACACTCAAAATCATCCCCCCTGGGTTGGCCCTTTGCCGTCTGGGGGTTGGATATGCTGGGACCATTCAAGCCAGCACGCGGCGGCATGACCCATCTTCTCGTTGCCATGGACAAGTTCACCAAGTGGATTGAAGCAAAGCCAATCAAGAAGTTGAATGGTCCGATTGCTGTGACCTTCATTGCAGACATCACCACCCAGTACGGAGTACCAGACAGCATCATCACTGACAATGGCACAAATTTTGCCAAAGGAGCCTTGGCCCGTTTCTGTGCGATGCAGGGCATCCGACTAGACTTAGCGTCAGTTGCCCATCCGTGGTCAAACGTCCAAGTCGAGCGAGCAAACAGCCTCATCCTCTCCAGCATCAAGCCCCGACTGGTCGAGCCTCTGGAGCGGTCGGCCGGCTGCTGGATCGACGAGCTGTCGGCCGTCCTTTGGAGCCTCCGCACCACTTCGAACAAATCAACCGGCTTCACTCCATTCTTTCTCATGTACGGTGTCGAGGCTGTCATCCCAACTAACATTGATTTTGACTCACCTCGTGTCACCATGTACGCAGAAGCGGAGGCGAAGGAAGCGCGGGAAGACGGTGTTGATCTGCTGGAAGAGGGCCGGCTGTTGGCACTCAGCCGGTCCGCTATCTACCAGTAGAGTCTAGGCCGCTACCACATCTGGAAGGTCAAGCCAAGATCTTTCCAAGAGGGCGACCTTGTGCTCCGACTGATCCAGCGAACAACCGGCTAGCACAACCTCTCGGCCCCTTGGGAAGGCCCCTTCATCATCAGCAAAGCATTGGGCAACGACTCCTACTACCTCATCGATGCGCAGAAGCCAAGAGCACGCAAGAGAGACGATTCGGGCAAGGAAACAGAGCGCCCATGGAACGCGAATCTCCTTCGAAGATTTTACAGTTGATGCAGTATGTACCATGCTATCTTTTGTATTAAGTACAAGACATCGGGCCCCTCGAGGAGCAATCGGGGGCTACCCCTTTATCTATATGATAAGTTCTATGCCTATGAATATGTTATTCCATTATTTCGCCTAGCACCGGGTTCGACCAGTCGGCCTGGGGGCTCACCGCCTTGTACTATGTCGATGCTACCTGCAGTCGGACAACTAGTGTGCCGGCACTTAAGCCCTCTCTTGCCAGAAGCCGCAGCTTGCAGTGCGACTGTCCGGCCGGCAAGAGATGAAGGCAGGAAACGGTGCCCACACGAAAAATGGCTAAGGACTAAAGCATTTGCATAGGCCCAGCCGGCTTTTCACTCCGCCGACCGACTGCTGAGTAGCCGACCGGCCGGTTTCTAACTTAATTTGCTACACTTTACCAAATGGCTAAAGTACTTGCCTTCCCAAAATGGCCAAGTACTTGACCCAGCCACAGACCACAGAGCGGCTGTCCGGCTGGCAAGGTGGCAGCCAAGGGAAGGCGGCAAAGGAAATAGCCAAAGGAGTAGAAAAGCAAGACAAGTCGGAGATTGGAAAAAGGCAAATTTTTACAGCAAAAGGCCCTTGGCCAGCATTCAATGTAGTTTGAATACACCCCTAGCGGGTGGAACTGCATGGACTTAACAAGTTTTGTTCAAGCGGTTACAAAACGGGGAAAGGAAAGATAACTTGGCCGCCTTGGCCAGAGGAGCAGCAGCCAAATCAGAGGGGTCGGCGGAGGTAGAGGCTCCGGGTGGTGGAGCGGCGGCCTGGTGGGTCTCGGCCTGGTCAGCGTCGGCTCGCCAGCCCTCCGCTCCGTCCGTTCGTCAAGACTCGGTCAGGCTAAGGCCGTTCATTGTCTCCACCGTCCGGCGCGTCATCTTCACCGTCCTCGTCCTCATCCTCCTCCTCCTCCTCGCCCTCATCATTGGAGGCGATCTCCTCCACCGAGTCCTCACCGCCTTCCGGGTTCAGCCCAAACCAGTTGGGCGGCACCTCGGCGCCTGCTTCATCTAGCTCGGGGAGGAAGACGCTGGTGTCTCTATACTCAGCGATCGTCGCGGCACGGTGATAGAGCTGGCGCGCCACTGCCTCCAATTCCTTGCCCGCTTCAGCATGAAGAGTGGCCAGCTGGTCCAAGTTCAGCCCAGGGTACCACCCCTTGACGAACTCCAGGGCTCGCCGTAAACCTGCCCGGGCGGAGGAGCCTTTCCACGCCTCAAAGCGGCCAATGGCCACCTCCAACCAATCGGAGGTCCGGCTGGCGGTGCGCAGAAGGGGAGTACCCGGCCAGAGGGCGGAGACCACCTGGGCTCCGGCGCGCTGAAGACGGCAGAGAGCCCGATGTGCCGGCTGGAGACGAGCCCGGATGGCGAGCATCTGCTCGGCAAGGGTCTGAGGGGCGTTGGGCGCAATTGTCGCGCCAGCCAGCCTCCGCTCGTCGGGATGAGCCTCGATAGCTTGACTGGCGGCAACGGAGTAGCCAGGGAAATACTCTACTCAAGGAAAGAAGAAAAAAGTATGAAGTCGGAGGCCGGCTTGCAGGAGAAACCGGCAATAAGAAGAAGGAAAAGAGCAACTTACCATCGAGCATGTCCTCGATCTCGCCATAGCCGGCCGACAGGGCCTTCTCCTTGTCAACCCACTTCAAGCAATGAGTCTCGAACTCAGCCTGGAGAGCCTCCTCCGCGTTTTGAGCTTCTGCAGCTCCGCCTGGTGCTTGTCCGCCGGGTCAGCCAGCTGCTTGGCCAGGCGGTCGCGCTCTTGGTCCGCCTTGAGGTGCTCCTCCTCCTTGGCACGTAGTGCGGTTTGAGCTTCGCCCATTTGCTGCCGCAAGGTGGCATTGGCTCCTGCAGAAGACAAGAGAGAGAAGAAGCAGGAAGTCAGCAAATCAACAAGGAAAGAAGTAGTTGCCAGAAGACCCGACCCGACTGTTCAGCAATCGGCCCGAATCTCGGGAGCTACACCCCGCGGGTGCGCTGACGCACCCCCGCGAAGGATTGAACAATTCAACCAAAGAAATAAGAAAAGGTGGTTGCCGGAAGACCCAACCCGACTGCTCAGCAATCGGCCCGAATCTCGGGGACTACACCCCGCGGGTGCGCTGGCGCGCCCCCGTGAGAATGAAGAATGGAGTGCTTACTCCGGCTGTCTGTCAGCTCGGCAGTCTGCTTGGCCAGCTCCTGGACATGGGAGTTGTAGGCGGCCGCACGAATGTTGTGGTAGTCCTGCCACAGAATCAATGGTCAGCACTTGGAACTTGCCTTTAAGTTCCAAGCTGCCTGCTCAGCAACCGTCCCGGAACTCGGGAGCTACACCAAGTGGGTGCGCTGGCGCGCCCCCACAGAAGATTGCAAAGATTGAAAGCAAAAGCATAAGGAGCATACTCGGACAGCGACTCGTGACGCCAAGAACTTCTTTGTATAGTCCTGGAGGGCGTCGCCTTGGGCCTGAAGCAGGGAGTGGACTTCCTGTGCAGCCTTGTTTAGGACGCCGCATCCGCCCCTAGACGTCCACTCCCGCGGGACGGCACTAGTGGCCTCTGCGTCTGGGGCCGACGAGCTGGAGGCTCCAACTTCTTGAGGCCGCGGCGCTGAAATCGCCTTCATCACACGCCGACACGTCGGAGTGCGGACGACGGGAGTCGGCCCCACCACCAGCTCGCCGCTGACTCGAGGCGCCGACGGCGCGTCAGGCCGACTGCCCTGAGCCTCAGCAGCCGGCGTCTGCTGGGCCGCCTCCGTCCTCGGGATGACGACGTCGCGTCCCTCCCTCTCCTTGACCGGCTTGTCATTGCCGGCCCCTCCAGTTTGCGCCGGGATCCCTGTCGCCGGTGGCATAGAGCATAGCAGAATGACCAGCTGTGGAGCCTGGCCACCCGGGGCTGCTCCAGCTTGTGCTTTGGCGGCTGCGTCCGCCTGGGCCTTGGTCGCCTCCTCCTCCTGGGCCTTGGCCGTAGCATCGGCCTGGGCCTTGGCCGCCGCGTCCGCCTCCTCCTGCGCTGCCTTGGCCGCGTCCTCCTTCGCCTGCTCCGCCCTCTCCTTCTCCTCACGCGCCTCCCGCGCGTTCTTCTCCGTCGCCTCCCGGAGGTCGGTGAGCGGGTCTATGCGGCGGGTGTTGGTAGAGCCCTCCATCCCCCCGATGATGGAGGTGGAGGCCGACCGCTCAAGAGAGAGTGGGGCTCTGTTCACACAAGACAAAAAGAATTCAGAAAAGGTTTATGAAAAAGACACAGAAAGGACAAAGGAAACACAAAGAAAGATATGCTCTTACGCGGATACCATCGGCGGCTGCTTCGGGGCCCTTTTGAACCGGGCTTCCTTCATGGCAGCCTCCTCCCGCCTGGTCGCCGCGGCCGAGCCCTTGGGCTTCTTCGGCCGACCGCCTTGCAGCTGCGTGCCTGCTCGGCGCTTCGGTGCGCCGCCTGGTGCGGGTGGCGCCGCTGAGGAGCTCGTCCCCGCCCTGTTGGCAACCGGCTGGCGGCGCGGCTCGGCCTCCTCCTCGTCGTCATCTGACCACGTCTCGAGGCCGCCTCCCCCACCGGAGCCTCTTGCCCCATCGCCACCACCTGTGGCGTCGTCTTCCAAGGCGGCCGCCCCCAAGTCGAGGTCGTCCGCATCGCTCACCGCTCGGTCCGGCAGGTACTCCTGGCCTTGCGCCGGGGCGTCGGCTGCCTGCTCTGTCGTGAGGAGCTGCGACACGTCCGACTGATCAATCGGCAAAGCTGAACTCGGCAGAAGAAGAAAATACCAAGAAGGAAAGGAGAGTCGGGAGCTTACGGCAGGAGGCGGGCGCGCACGGGAGTATGGCCGCTTGCCGAACTGCCAGTCCGACTCCAAGAGCTTGCAGTTCGCGATCTCGTTCACCATGCGGGCCACCTCCATGGCTGGCATCTCCCTGGTGGACAGCCGGCACGGGTCTCGGTGCCCACTCATCTGACTGGTCATGCGAGGCCGGCCTTGGAGAGGGAGAACCCGGCGCACCACGAAGCCGGTCAACAAGTCGAACGCCTGGAGGCCCTCCAAGTCCGTCATCTCCTTAAGCCTGGCGACGGCGGTGGTGGAGGTGGGCGACAGATGATTCGGCTTGAAGGTCCGGTTGGTGCGCGGCTCGGCCGGTGGGCTGGCTTTGTAGGCCGGCAGGTTGACGAAGTCCAGCGCCGGGTTGACGTTCTTCACATAGAAGTAAGACTTCTGCCACAACTTGATGGACTGGGTCAAGGTGATGGACGGGAAGCAGTTGCCGGCTCCTGGGCGCCGCACCGTGACAAAGGCGCTGCACTGAGCCGCCTCGTCCTTGGCGAAGACGCCGAGTTTGGTGTATAAGAACTCCGCCCATAGCTCGAGTGTGGGGAGAACGCCGAGGTAGCCCTCGCACAGCGTGATGAAGGTCGACAGCAGCACCTGAAAGAAATATGCCCTAGAGGCAATGATAAAGTATTATTTATTTCCTTATATCATGATAAATGTTTATTATTCATGCTAGAATTGTATTAACCGGAAACTTGATACATGTGTGAATACATAGACAAACAGAGTGTCACTAGTATGCCTCTACTTGACTAGCTCGTTGATCAAAGATGGTTATGTTTCCTAGCCATAGACATGAGTTGTTATTTGATTAACGGGATCACCTCATTAGGAGAATGACGTGATTGACTTGACCCATTCCGTTAGCTTAGCACTCGATCGTTTAGTATGTTGCTATTGCTTTCTTCATGACTTATACATGTTCCTATGACTATGAGATTATGCAACTCCCGTTTACCGGAGGAACACTTTGTGTGCTACCAAACGTCACAACGTAACTGGGTGATTATAAAGGTGCTCTACAGGTGTCTCCATAGGTACTTGTTGGGTTGGCGTATTTCGAGATTGGGATTTGTCACTCCGATTGTCGGAGAGGTATCTCTGGGCCCACTCGGTAATGCACATCACTATAAGCCTTGCAAGCATTGTGACTAATGAGTTAGTTGCGGGATGATGTATTACGGAACGAGTAAAGAGACTTGCCGGTAACGAGATTGAACTAGGTATCGAGATACCGACGATCGAATCTCGGGCAAGTAACATACCGATGACAAAGGGAACAACGTATGTTGTTATGCGGTCTGACCGATAAAGATCTTCGTAGAATATGTGGGAACCAATATGAGCATCCAGGTTCCGCTATTGGTTATTGACCGGAGAGGTGTCTCGGTCATGTCTACATAGTTCTCGAACCCGTAGGGTCCGCACGCTTAACGTTACGATGACAGTTTTATTATGAGTTTATGTATGTTGATGTACCGAAGGAGTTCGGAGTCCCGGATGAGATCGGGGACATGACGAGGAGTCTCGAAATGGCCGAGACGTAAAGATCGATATATTGGACGACTATATTCGGACTTCGGAAAGGTTCCGAGTGATTCGGGTATTTTTCGGAGTACCGGAGAGTTACGGGAATTCGTATTGGGCCTTTATGAGCCATACGGGAAAGGAGAGAAAGGCCCCAAAGGGAGGCCGCACCCCTCCCCATGGACTAGTCCGAATTGGACTAGGGAGGGGGGGCGCCCCCTTCCTTCTTTCTCCTTCTCCCTTCCCTTTTCCTACTCCAACAAGGAAAGGAGGAGTCCTACTCCCGGTGGGAGTAGGACTCCCCCCTTGGCGCGCCTCTCCCCTTGGCCGGCCGCCTCCCCCTTGCTCCTTTATATATGGGGGCAGGGGGGCACCTCTACACACACAATTGATATACGATATTTTAGCCGTGTGCGGTGCCCCCCTCCACCATATTACACCTCGATAATATCGTTGCGGAGCTTAGGCGAAGCCCTGCGTCGGTAGAACATCATCATCGTCACCACGCCGTCGTGCTGACGAAACTCTCCCTCAACACTCGGCTGGATCGGAGTTCGAGGGACGTCATCGAGCTGAACGTGTGCTGAACTCGGAGGTGTCGTGCGTTCGGTACTTGATCGGTCGGACCGTGAAGACGTACGACTACATCAACCGCGTTGTGATAACGCTTCCGCTTTCGGTCTACGAGGGTACGTGGACAACACTCTCCCCTCTCGTTGCTATGCATCACCATGATCTTGCGTGTGCGTAGGAAATTTTTTGAAATTACTACGTTCCCCAATAGTGGCATCCGAGCCTGGTTTTATGCGTTGATGCTATGCACGAGTAGAACACAAGTGAGTTGTGGGCGATATAAGTCATACTGCTTACCAGCATGTCATACTTTGGTTCGGCGGTATTGTGAGATGAAGCGGCCCGGACCGACATTACGCGTACGCTTACGCGAGACTGGTTTCACCGTTGCGAGCACTCGTTGCTTAAAGGTGACCGGAGGGTGTCTGTCTCTCTCACTTTAGTTGAACCGAGTGTGGCTACGCCCGGTCCTTGCGAAGGTTAAAACAGCACCAACTTGACAAACTATCGTTGTGGTTTTGATGCCTAGGTAAGAACGGTTCTTGCTAAGCCCGTACTAGCCACGTAAAACTTGCAACAACAAAATAGAGGACATCTAACTTGTTTTTGCAGGGCATGTTGTGATGTGATATGGTCAAGACATGATGCTATATTTTATTGTATGAGATGATCATGTTTTGTAACCGAGTTATCGGCAACTGGCAGGAGCCATATGGTTGTCGCTTTATTGTATGCAATGCAATCGCCATGTAATTGTTTCACTTTATCACTAAGCGGTAGCGATAGTCGTAAAAGCAATAAGTTGGCGAGACGACAACGATACTACGATGGAGATCAAGGTGTCGCGCCGGTGACGATGGTGATCATGACGGTGCTTCGGAGATGGAGATCACAAGCACAAGATGATGATGGCCATATCATATCACTTATATTGATTGCATGTGATGTTAATCTTTTATGCATCTTATCTTGCTAAAATTTCAAGATGATCTCTCACTAAAATTTCAAGATAAAAGTGTTCTCCCTGAGTATGCACCGTTGCAAAAGTTCTTCGTGCTGAGACACCACGTGATGATCGGGTGTGATAGGCTCTACGTTCAAATACAACGGGTGCAAAACAGTTGCACACGCGGAATACTCAGGCTAAACTTGACGAGCCTAGCATATGCAGATATGGCCTCGGAACATGGAGACCGAAAGGTCGAGCGTGAATCATATAGTAGATATGATCAACAGAGTGATGTTCACCATTGAAACTACTCCATCTCACGTGATGATCGGACATGGTTTAGGCTATATGGATCACGTGATCGCTTAGAGGATTAGAGGGATGTCTATCTAAGTGGGAGTTCTTAAGTAATATGATTAATTGAACTTAAATTTATCATGAACTTAGTCCTGATAGTATTTTGCAAATTATGTTGTAGATCAATATCTCGCGTTGTTGCTTCCCTGTGTTTATTTTTGATATGTTCCTAGAGAAAAATTATGTTGAAAGATGTTAGTAGCAAAGATGCGGATTGGATCCGTGATCTGAGGATTATCCTCATTGCTGCACAGAAAAATTATGTCCTTGATGCACCGCTAGGTGATAGACCTATTGCAGGAGCAGATGCAGACGTTATGAATGTTTGGCTAGCTCAATATGATGACTACTTGATAGTTTAGTGCACCATGCTTAACGGCTTAGAATCGGGACTTGAAAGACGTTTTGAACGTCATGGACCATATGAGATGTTCCAGGTGTTGAAGTTAATATTTCAAGAAAATACCCCAGTTGAGAGATATGAAGTCTCCAACAAGTTCTATAGCTAAAAGATGGAGGAGAATAGCTCAAGCAGTGAGCATGTGCTCAGATTGTCTGGGTACTACAATCGCTTGAATCAAGTGGGAGTTAATCTTCCAGATAAAATAGTGATTGACAGAATTCTCTAGTCACCATCACCAAGTTAGTAGAACTTCGTGATGAACTATAGTATGCAAGGGATGACGAAAGTAATTCCCGAGCTCTTCGTGATGCTGAAATCGACGAAGGTAGAAATCAAGAAAAACATCGAGTGTTGATGGTTGACGAGACCACTAGTTTCAAGAAAAGGGCAAAGGGAAGAAGGGGAACTTCAAAAAGAACGGCAAGCAAGTTGCTACTCAAGTGAAGAAGCCCAAGTCTGTACCTAAGCCTGAGACTAAGTGCTTCGACTGCAAGGGGACTGGTCACTGGAAGCGGAACTACCCCAAGTATTTGGTGGATAAGAAGGATGGCAAAGTGAACAAAGGTATATTGGATATACATGTTATTGATGTGTACTTTGCTAGTGTTTATAGCAACCCCTCGGTATTTGATACTGGCTCAGTTGCTAAAGAGTAGTAACTCAAAACGGGAGTTGCATAATGAACAGAAACTAGTTAAGGATGAAGTAACGATGTGTATTGGAAGTAGTTCCAAGATTGATATGATCATCATCGCACACTCCCTATACTTTCGGGATTAGTGTTAAAACTAAATAAGTGTTATTTGGTGTTTGCGTTGAGCATGAATATGATTTGATATGTTTTTTGCAATACGGTTATTCATTTAAATTAAAGAATAATTGTTGTTCTGTTTACATGAATAAAACCTTCTATGGTCATACACCCAATAAAATGATTTGTTGGATCTCGATCGTAGTGATACACATATTCATAATAATGAAGCCAAAAGATGCAAAGTTAATAATGATAGTGCAACTTATTTGTGACACTGCCGTTTAGGTCATATTGGTGTAAAGCGCATGAAGAAACTCCATACTGATGGGATTTTGGAATCACTTGATTATGAATCACATGATGCTTGCGAACCGTGTCTCATGGGCAAGATGACTAAAACGCCGTTCTCCGGAACTATGGAGAGAGCAACAGATTTGTTGGAAATCATACATACAGATGTATGTGGTCCAATGAAAATTGAGGCTCGTAGCAGGTATCATTATTTTCTGACCTTCACAGATGATTTGAGCAGATATGGGTATATCTACTTAATGAAACAGAAGTCTGAAACATTTGAAAAGTTCATATAATTTCAGAGTGAAGCGGAAAATCATCGTAACAAGAAAATAAAGTTTCTACGATCTGATCGTGGAGAAGAGTATTTGAGTTACGAGTTTGGCCTTCAGTTAAAACAATGTGAAATAGTTTCACTACTCACGCCACCTGGAACACCACAGTGTAATGGTGTGTCCGAACATCGTAATCGTACTTTATTAGATATGGTGCGATATATGATGTCTCTTACCGATCTACCACTATCGTTTTTGGGGTTATGCATTAGAGACAGCTGCATTCACGTTAAATAGGGTACCATCTAAATCCGTTGAGACGACATCTTATGAACTGTGGTTTGGCAAGAAACTAAAGTTGTCGTTTCTTAAAGTTTGGGGTTGCGAAGCTTATGTGAAAAGGTTTCATCCTGATAAGCTCAAACCCAAATCAGAGAAATGTGTCTTCATAGGATACCCAAAGGAGACAGTTGGGTATACCTTCTATCACAGATCCGAAGGCAAGACATTCGTTGCTAAGAATGGATCCTTTCTAGAGAAGGAGTTTCTCTCGAAAGAAGTGAGTGGGAGGAAAGTAGAACTTGATGAGGTAACTGTACCTGCTCCCTTATTGGAAAGTAGTTCATCACAGAAATCTGTTCCTGTGACTCCTACACCAATTAGTGAGGAAGTTAATGATGATGATCATGTAACTTTAGATCAAGTTACTACCAAACCTCGTAGGTAAACCAGAGTAAGATCCGCACCAGAGTGGTACGGTAATCCTGTTCTGGAGGTTATGTTACTAGACCATGACGAACCTACGAACTATGAAGAAGCGATGGTGAGCCCAGATTCCGCAAAATGGCTTGAGGCCATGAAATCTGAGATGAGATCCATGTATGAGAACAAAGTATGGACTTTGATTGACTTGCCCAATGATCGGCGAGCCATTGAGATTAAATGGATCTTCAAGAGGAAGACGGACGCTGATAGTAGTGTTACTATCTACAAAGCTAGAATTGTCGCAAAAGGTTTTCGACAAGTTTAAGGTGTTGACTACGATGAGAGTTTCTCACTCGTATCTATGCTTAAGTCTGTCTGAATCATGTTAGCAATTGCCGCATTTTATGAAATATGGCAAATGGATAAACAAAACCGCATTCCTTAATGGATTTATTAAAGAAGAGTTGTATATGATGCAACCAGGAGGTTTTTTCAATCCTAAAAGTGCTAACAAAATATGCAAGCTCCAGCGATCCATCTATGGACTGGTGCAAGAATCTCGGAGTTGGAATATACGCTTTGATAAGTTGATCAAAGGATATAGTTTTATACAGACTTGCGGTGAAGCCTGTATTTACAAGAAAGTGAGTGGGGAGCACTACAGCATTTCTGATAAGTATATGTGAATGACATATTGTTGATCGGAAATAATGTAGAATTATTCTGCAAAGCATAAAGGAGTGTTTGAAAGGAGTTTTTCAAAGAAAGACCTCGGTGAAGCTGCTTACATATTGAGCATCAAGATCTAGAGATAGATCAAGACGCTTGATAAGTTTTTTCAATGAGTACATACCTTAACAAGATTTTGAAGTAGTTCAAAATAAAACAGTCAAAGAAAGAGTTCTTGCCTGTGTTACAAGGTGTGAAATTGAGTAAGACTCAAAGCCCGACCACGGCAGAAGATAGAAAGAGAATGAAAGTCATTCCCTATGCCTTGGCCATAGGTTCTATAAAGTATGCCATGTTGTGTACCAGATCTATTGTATACCCTACACTGATTTTGGAAAGGGAGTACAATAGTGATCTAGGAGTAGATCACTGGACAGTGGTCAAAATTATCCTTAGTGGAATAAGGATATGTTTCTCGATTATGGAAGTGACAAAAGGTTCGTCGTAAAGGGTTAAGTCAATGCAAGTTTTGACACTAATCTAGGTGACTCTAAGTCTCGGTCTAGATACATATTGAAAGTGGGAGCAATTAGCTAGAGTAGCTCCGTGCAGAGCATTGTAGACATAGAAATTTGCAAAATACTTACGGATCTGAATGTGACAGACCCGTTGACTAAAATTATCTCACAATCAAAACATGATCACACCTTAGTACTCTGTGGGTGTTAATCACATAGCGATGTGAACTAGATTATTGACTCTAGTAAACCCTTTGGGTGTTGGTCACATGACAATGTGAACTATGGGTGTTAATCACATGGTGACGTGAATTATTGATGTTAAATCACATGGCGATGTGAACTAGATTATTGACTCTAGTGCAAGTGGGAGACTGAAGGAAATATGCTCTAGAGGCAATGATAAAGTATTATTTATTTCCTTATATCATGATAAATGTTTATTATTCATGCTAGAATTGTATTAACCGGAAACTTGATACATGTGTGAATACATAGACAAACAGAGTGTCACTAGTATGCCTCTACTTGACTAGCTCATTGATCAAAGATGGTTATGTTTCCTAGACATAGACATGAGTTGTTATTTGATTAACGGGATCACCTCATTAGGAGAATGACGTGATTGACTTGACCCATTCCGTTAGCTTAGCACTCGATCGTTTAGTATGTTGCTATTGCTTTCTTCATGACATATACATGTTCCTATGACTATGAGATTATGCAACTCCCGTTTACCGGAGGAACACTTTGTGTGCTACCAAACGTCACAACGTAACTGGGTGATTATAAAGGTGCTCTACAGGTGTCTCCAAAGGTACTTGTTGGGTTGGCGTATTTCGAGATTGGGATTTGTCACTCCGATTGTCGAAGAGGTATCTCTGGGCCCACTCGGTAATGCACATCACTATAAGCCTTGCAAGCATTGTGACTAATGAGTTAGTTGCGGGATGATGTATTACGGAACGAGTAAAGAGACTTGCCGGTAACGAGATTGAACTAGGTATCGAGATACCGACGATCGAATCTCGGGCAAGTAACATACCGATGACAAAAGGAACAACATATGTTGTTATGCGGTCTGACTGATAAAGATCTTCGTAGAATATGTGGGAACAAATATGAGCATCCAGGTTCCGCTATTGGTTATTGACCGGAGAGGTGTCTCGGTCATGTCTACATAGTTCTCGAACCCGTAGGGTCCGCACGCTTAACGTTACGATCATAGTTTTATTATGAGTTTATGTATGTTGATGTACCGAAGGAGTTCGGAGACCCAGATGAGATCGGGGACATGACGAGGAGTCTCGAAATGGCCGAGACGTAAAGATCGATATATTGGACGACTATATTCGGACTTCGGAAAAGGTTCCGAGTGATTCGGGTATTTTTCGGAGTACCGGAGAGTTACAGGAATTCGTATTGGGCCTTTATGAGCCATACGGGAAAGGAGAGAAAGGCCCCAAAGGGAGGCCGCACCCCTCTGTGACACCCAAAATTTCATTTGGATTTTTCAAAAAAATTATTTGACTTGAGGGAGGTGATTTAAATTTTTCCTTCAAAAGAACCCTCCCTTTCAAAATATTTTTATGGCAAGAGTTTTATTTGGTTTCACCCAAGACTTAATGTTGGTCTTGGAGGTTCTTTCTTTTGTTTGGACTCAAACCAAAAATGTTTTTCCACTTGGGAAAAATGCCTTTTGGAAATTCCTCTTGAAAATCCCTATAGCTTTTGGAATGATCTTTTCCCACCTTCAACAAATCTCTCATGCCATGACCTCAGTGCAAATCCACTCTCCAAAACTTTCCCTCATCTTTGGATCATGATTTGCATCAAATCCAGCAAGTTGAACCTCTCCATATATTTATTTTCCCATTTATTTCTTATCAAAACAATTTCTGTCTTCTATTCTAGCCCTTGGAGATTTACAAAGGAGCTACCATGTCTGTTTTGATTTTTGCCCCCAAACCAATTTCCCTTCCTAGTCCTTTGAACCCTCAACCAAGATCCATGAAGATCCACTGGTCTTCAGTTCAATTTTTTCAAACTATACTTGCTGCAAGTTTGGACCAGATTTGCCAAATTTGATGAAATTCATTCAAATCTTTCTCCAAAAATTCTGAGAAAAATCAGGCAGCCCCTGGGTGCATTGAGAGGTCACCTCACCAAGTCCCAGCGCCAAGAAAAAATTTCTTCATGCCAAATCATTCTGTCGAACACCTGCAGAGCATTGTCAAAGTCAAGTTCAGAGATTCAGAAATACAGTTCAGTGATCTACTGTCGTTTTCTTCAGAACATGTTGTCAATCTCGACAGTGCCGCGTTGGTGCCTTGCTCCCCGTCCCCTCCCCCTTGTTCTGCACCGCACGAGCGCCTGGATGCTTGCGGGCGTCGGCGACGTGCTGGCGCAGGTGCGCCGCCCCATGACCGACGCCAGCGGCGGCTTTGCGGCCGCCAGAGAGAGGCGCAGCGCAAACGGCGCCACCCAGCGCCGCCCAAGCCACCGGAGACCGCCGCGTGGCCACCCACTCCCCAGTGCGCGCTGCCACCCTCGTCGTGAACCGCTGGGCGCGGAGCGCGCTCTCTGCCGCCGTCGTGCCCGTGCGGCCACCCCACCGTGGACCGACGCCATTACGCCAAGACCGACCGGGATTAGTAGGGGAACGGCACCAGTACACCTCACTGATGCTGCCTGGCCACCTAAACCCCTCGCCAAGCCACTGCCTCGCCGTAATTGCTCGCCGGAGCAACCCCGTTCAAGGCCACCCCCTCGATCCGCCTATAAATAGAGGCCCCGAGCTTCAACTCGAACCCACACCACCTCTGCACTCCACCTAGACCCTGCCTAGCCACTGGAAGAGCCCCGAGGTAGTCTCCTTCCTTGACTCCGGCCGCCGTGACCCGCCACGGGATCCAGCTCGATTCGCTCCCGTGCGTGCACCTCTGCCTCCCATCTCTTGCCAGTAGCTCCCTAGTGCATCCCTCCTTCTGACCCGCGCTTCAATTCGGAGTTTGCAGCACACCACCGGAGTTCCCCACCATCGCCCGAGCCGCCGTCCGCAGGAGAAAGTGTCGCCGTCGACGTGGTGCTCTCCGTCGGTCGAGTCCACCACCCACCGACGCGGAAGGACACGCTGAAGCTCTTGGTACACTCCGATCTCCCTGTCTCGCCGTGGTTCGACGCCGGCGACCACCGCAGTCTTCGGGCGCCCGCGAACTTTTTAAACCTGACATGTGGGACCCCCACGTCAGCCTCTTTTCTTTCTCTCCCTCGAAACGTTTTCTGTTGGCGCCTTCGGGCAAAATACGTTTTCCCTTTTGAGCTGGCGCGTTTCTTTCCGAAGAGTTTTCTGTTTTCTCAGTTTAGCCCCTGGAACTTTTCTGTTTCATTACAGATGAGTCCCTGGACAGAAACCTTTATAACTTTTAAATAAAAAGTGATTTTTGAGTGATTCTTTTTTTGAAAATCTTATAATTTTGTCTAGTTTTTTATGGGGTTTATTTGGAAAAATTTTGGAACAACTTTTATGCACGGGTTGGTTTTCACGTTAGTATGCTTCTTCGCTATACCGTAGGTTCCAGAAGAGGTGACGGAGCCGCGAACTTCGCCGAGCTAGACTCCGACTTCTCCGAACTAGGCAAGCATGTTTGAACCTTTGATATGATAGGTGTTTTGCATGTTTGCGTGAAATGTTGTGCGTGGCATATGAGTATCGGTGAGTATCTCGTTGCTTGTGAGGCAACTACCCGTGTGTTCCAAAGTTACTGTGATCTCTGATGAGAGATGGCCTAATCATGTGGTGACATGAAGGGCAGCAAGGTGGTACTGTTGTAGCATACCAGCCTTGCGTCATCCGACAAATTCCGACGTTAACGTGGACGGAGTCACGTTATCGTTCTTCCCCCTTCCGTGCTACCACTGGTTTTCTGCCAGAATGCGATTTAGTAAGTTGGTAACCTCTTTTCGTGTACACACCAAATAGAGGGGTCGGGATGATGGTTCCATGGCCCTGGATTAAAGCCAGTCATCCGGTCAGGGGGCATGGGTATTTCCGGTTGGGACCGAGAGGGGGGCACCCCTTAGAGTGCGCGTATATAAATTTGATCCCATGCTACGCGAGGTTGTAGCCTCCCCGTCTCAAGGTTTTTCTTGAACATTGCCGAGGGTGATTCCTGGCTTCGGAATGTTGAATGGGTGTGTACTGGTTAGATGTGTTTCTTCCAAAACACCGTGAACGGAACTAGTCCCCGTGACTACTGAAATCCGTTGGTTGTGGTTAAAGTACAAACTCTGCAGAGTCAAATCCTTCCGAGTCATCGTATCCATGGTCCAGTAACGTGATCAGCGTATCCATGTCTATATCGTAACCTCGTGGTATATTCTACTTTCCGGTAAGCGAACATGAGTAGTAAACTTAGCTGAACGTTATTCCCGTGGATGGACTAACCCTGTTGTTTATCTCATGTCTGATTATTCTCTTGGTATGATTTAAGATTCATGAGTTACTAAGTTATGAATATAAGCCCTTTATGTGACGTCGCTCAGACGTCCGACTGTGGCATGTTTGTCTCTTACTTTCAATATAAGCCCTTTATGTGACGTCGCTCAGACGTCCGACTGTGGCACGTTTGTCTGTTACTTTCAATATAAGCCCTTTATGTGATGTCGCTCAGACGTCCGACTGTGGCACGCACTGCCTTTATTTTCTGTTATAAGCCCTTTATGTGGTGTCGCCCCGACGCCCGATTGCGGCATTATTATTCTTGCAGTTTCCTCTCGAGGAGTCTTTCAGACCCTCGTTTGGCACC
Organism: Aegilops tauschii subsp. strangulata; assembly: GCF_002575655.3. NCBI lineage: Eukaryota > Viridiplantae > Streptophyta > Magnoliopsida > Poales > Poaceae > Aegilops > Aegilops tauschii. Next base: position 225,368,264 of record NC_053037.3, on the reverse strand, counting down.
GGTATTATTATTCTTGCAGTTTCCTCTCGAGGAGTCATTCAGACCCTCGTTTGGCACCCAGTATTCTTTTGGGATTTTGGGAGGACTTCCGCCCGACTTCTCTGTTATTTCCCCCATGCATTATTGTCCCTTCGTCTGAGTGCACTTGTTAATCTGTTCGCATGCATCATGTTTACATTTGTTATATCTTATGTCCGAACTGTCTTGCGAGTACTTTCATAGTACTCACCTGGCTTGTTGATTTGGCCAGATGTTGACGAAGGCGATCTCTTGGATGAAGAGTTTTGATAGTGAGTCCGACGCCTAGAGGAATCCCAGTCAGTCCCGTGCGATCCTGGATATTGGTCACTTGTATTTTATATGCTTCCGCCACCCGCAATAAGTCTCCTCGAGCCTCACTCCGACGCTCGAAGAGCTGTAGTTTTCAGGAGTCATATCACCCACTTCGCGGTGATATTTCCACCGCCGTTGTTATCGTGAGCTAGTAGTTATGTCACCCCATCCGCCGTTATGTTTATTCGGCGCGCATGTAATAAATTGTTAAGCAGTCTCCGCTCAACCTTGTATTATATTTAGTACTCCTAGTATTTTTCTTCTGTGACCAAGGTATTGTCTATCAGTGAGAAGGAATTCTTCTCTACTGGTCCGTAAAAGGGATTGGCCTCTCAATAAATATTTTATTGAAAAACCGGTCGTGACAAGCTTGGTATCAGAGCCAGGCTGACTGTAGGAAGCCACTAGGTGCGATCGCTAATCGGTTATTAGCGTCTTTTGTGCTTTTCAGCATTTTGCAATTGTAGCTATTTTCTGTTGGTCATCATAAATTTATGACATGACTACTCAGAATTTTTTCCTACTTTTGTAGATGGCTGGCAGCAACTGCGAGACTCAGGTGTTCCCTAATGTGCCCGAGGGGTTTGTCAAACTCCTCGTCTCCATCACCAAGCTCGCGATCGGGCCAGCGACTCATCCGGAGTTCACGCTTTATCAGCACAAGCTCAACGACGACGTGTCTATGCACCAGGCCGTGGTGCAATTCAAGGGAGGACGTTCTGCATCTCGCCACTTCCGTTTTGTGGGAAGGGCCATGCCTACGGAGAGGCATGCCATGCAGATGGCTGCCCGTGAAGCGATAGCTCGCCTTCGGGATATCCTTCCGATGATGAAGACTCGTCGCTACCGCTACCTCCCATGCCATGTGCCATACACTTGTCACTATGCATTCGCCTGCCATAGGGGAGAGCCAGATGAAGCCATCGAGATGGTCGTGGAGTACCTCAAGGCTCTGGAGGAGTCTTTCGACAACCTCGTAGATGATCTTGTGGCTGCCCGCATGGACTTAGTCCGGGGCGGTCCTGCCTGCAGGAAGGAGCTTCTCCACACGGCACCGCCTCTGACATTCGTCTCATCCTCAGCATCTTATGCACCGGCCATCTTGGCCACTTCTCGCCGTCTACCTACCACTGAGGAGTTCGACCGAGTCATCGGTCCTACTCCAGTCAGAGCTGCACCACCTGCCACACCCGCACTACCGCCTGTCGCTCCCGCGCCATCACCTCAGCGCAGTGTTACACGCCAGGAGCCAGCTAGAGAGGAGGTGGAGGTTGAATCTCCTGCACCGCTGAGTCTTGCCCTCGGCAAGGGAAAGGACATCGTCACCATCTCCGACTGAGAGCGCCGAGTAGTCGCGCGTTATGTCTGCTTGTATGATGTGTTTTATCTGTACGCTAGCTTGTAGTAGTTGTGTACGCTGCTTTCCGGAGAGCTATGCTAGTCTTAATAACATGTCAGGATTGTGTACGCACATCCTGAGTGCTGTATCTTGTGTTTGCTTTTCGCGTGTAAAATTTGTGTTTAAGCAGTCATTTCTCCGAGCAAAATCGTTTATGCTTTCTTGAAAAATCTTGAGGTCTTTTAAATTTTTGTCTTTGCAAGATTTTCTGGGTGCCACACAGTTCTTCTCATGAGTTTTGCTAAATAATACCCCGGAGTGGAAAATGTCCCGTCCATGGACTCGTTCCATGCCCAATCAGCCAGAAGAAGTTTATGGGACACAGACTAGCAACAACTTCACTCAGGGACAGTCCAGTCAACAGGACAGCGAAGCAGCCCTGTCTCAAGTATGCCGTCTCTTCGAACAAAGCCAACAACAGCACCAAGAGATGATGAATCACGTCATCAATATGGGAAACCACCGTGAGCCCTATCAACCACACTCAAAGTTGTCTGAATTACAGAAGACTCGCCCTCCAACTTTTGCTCATACCGATAGGTCACTTGAAGCCGATGATTGGCTTCGTGATATCGAAAGGAAGCTAATTATTGCGCAGTGTTCAGATCATGAGAAGGTGCTTTATGCACCCTACTACCTTACTGGAGCAGCTGCAGCATGGTGGGAAAACTTTCTACACATGCATCCCAGTGAACACAACATCACCTGGGAAGAGTTCAAGGAAGGCTTTCATAGGGCACACATCCCCAGGAGCATCATAAAAATCAAGAAGAGAGAATTTGACGACCTCAAGCAAAGAGGCACTTCAGTAACAGAATACAACGGTCAGTTTACCCAGTTATCTCGTTATGCCTACGACGAGCATATGACTGAGAACAAGAGGATGGAGAAATTCTTGGACGGCCTGGCACCGGCGTTAAGATGCCAACTAGTCGTGCACACTTTCCCGGATTTTAAAACTCTGGTTGACAAGGCCATTACCTTGGAGAATGAGCGCCGCAGCCTGGAGGATATCCGTAAGCGAAAGAGGGACAAGACGACTCTTGCTCGCAACAACCGAAGCAGAACTGAGGTCCCGAGGACTGAAGCAAGGAAATCCACAACTACTGATCTCAGGCCAGTCAGACAGTTCCATTCAAGGGACAAGGACTTCACGTACCGTCCAGGGGTCACATGCTATGCTTGTGGAGAAGAGGGGCACTATGCCAAACAGTGCCCAAAGCCGAGGAACGCGGCCCCCAAGCCGAACAATGGTGGAAACAATCCAGCCCCCAAGCGCAACAATTTCAATCCCAACAACAACCACAGGAAGGGTCACCTGAACCATGTGACCAGGGAAGAAGCACAGAATGCCCCAGACATCATGCTCGGTATGTTCCCTGTCAACACAGTACCTGCCACGGTTTTGTTTGATTCTGGAGCTTCCCATTCGTTCGTTTCGAAGAGTTTTGTTTTGCAACATGGTTTTCCGATACTTCCCTTGGAAAAATCTATGATCATCAAGTCCCCCGAAAATAAGCAAATCGCTCAGAGTTACTGCCAAGGAGTGATCATTGAATTCGAAGGACTACAGTTCCAAGCAAATCTCATCGTGTTGGAAAATAAAGGACTGGATGTCATTTTAGGGATGGACTGGTTGACCACCAACAAAGGATTCATTGACTGTTTCAATCGGACCGTGATTCTCACTCACCATCACGGCAAGACAATAAAGGTCACAGCTCAAGAAAGACCACGGTCACGGCAACCAAAGCTGAACAAAGTGGACAGGTCAGAACTGAGAAAAGTTCCAGTGGTATGCGAGTTTCCTGACGTATTTCCTGAAGAACTACCAGGCATGCCACCAGACCGAGAGATAGAGTTCAGCATTGAACTAGCACCTGGCACCGCTCCCATCTATAAGAAACCTTATAGAATGGCACCCTCAGAATTGGTAGAGTTGAAGAAGCAGATAAAGGAATTATTGGACAAAGGCTTTATTCGAGCCAGCTCCTCACCATGGGGATCGCCAGTTTTATTCGCCAAGAAAAAGGATGGGACACTAAGACTGTGTATAGACTATCGAGCTCTCAATATGGTCACCATCAAAAACAAATATCCGATGCCACGGATAAATGATTTGTTTGACCAGCTCGCACAAGCCAAAGTGTTCTCAAAAATTGATTTGAGATCGGGATATCACCAATTGAAATTACGGACAGAAGATATCCCCAAGACAGCATTCACTTCCAGATATGGGTTATATGAGTTCACAGTGATGCCTTTTGGTCTAACGAACGCCCCCGCATATTTCGTCCACCACATGAACAAAGTGTTTATGAAATTTATGGACAAATTTGTTGTGGTGTTCATTGACGATATTCTGGTATATTCAAGGACACTAGAAGAGCATGCTGAGCATCTCAGAATTGTTTTGGAAGAATTAAGGAAACATCAGTTGTACGCCAAATTTAGCAAGTGTGAATTTTGGCTAAGACAAGTTGGTTTCCTAGGCCACATATTGAACCAAGAAGGCGTGGCCGTAGACCCAGAGAAAGTCAAAGCCATACTTGACTGGAAGCCACCCGCCAACGTGACAGATGTGCGGAGTTTTCTGGGAATGGCCGGATATTACAGAAGGTTTATTGAAGGATTCTCCACTGTGGCAAAACCAATGACACAATTGCTCAAGAAAGACAAGAAATTTGTATGGACGGAAGCATGCGAGAGAAGCTTCCAAGAACTTAAGAAGCTAACAACCGCACCGGTATTAACCGTGCCAGACATACACAAGAATTTTGAAGTATATTGTGACGCGTCCCGAAAAGGCCTCGGATGTGTACTAATGCAGGATGGCAAAGTTGTCGCGTATGCCTCCAGGCAGCTGCGAAAACATGAGGAAAATTACCCAACACATGACTTGGAGCTAGCAGCAGTCATACATGCACTCAAGGAGTGGAGGCACTTTCTGTTGGGAAATCGATGTGAAATATATACGGACCATAAGAGCCTCAAATATATTTTCACACAGCCAGAGCTAAATTTACGCCAACGACGCTGGTTGGAATTGGTCAAGGACTATGATGTCGGCATTCACTACCATCCAGGGAAAGCAAATGTAGTGGCCGATGCCCTTAGTCGAAACCCCAGCCCGGACAATGACAGTCCGCAAAACTTGAGGCCTGAGTTCCAGCAGGAGTTCGAAAGACTCAACATGGTGTTAGTCACTGAAGGCACCGTATCGAATCTGGAAATACAACCCACCCTAATGGAGCAAATTAAGAAGGCACAACAAGGGCACCCCAGCATCGAAGGTATAAGAAAGAAAATGAACCTTGGTAAGGCTTCAGAGTTCGTCACAGACAGTGAAGGAATATTATGGTACGGAGACAGACTTTGCGTACCTAACATTGAGGAACTCAAGCAACAAATCCTAACCGAAAGCCACACCGCTCCATACTCGATCCACCCTGGAGGAACCAAAATGTACAAGGACATTCAGGAAAGATTTTGGTGGCACGGTATGAAAAGGGATATAGCCACATTTATTGCTTGTTGCGATTCATGTCAGCGCATCAAGGCCGAGCATCAAAAGCCAGCAGGGCTACTCCAGCCAAACAGGATACTGGAGTGGAAATGGGATGAAATAGGAATGGACTTCATCGTCGGACTACCTCGATCGCAACGCGGAAATGATGCCATATGGGTCATCACAGATAGGCTAACCAAGGTAGCCCATTTCATTCCCGTGAAGACGACCTACTCCACTCAAAGGCTAGCCAAGCTTTATCTCTCTCGAATAGTCTGTCTGCATGGAGTCCCAAAAACTATAATATCCGACCGAGGCACTCAATTTGTCTCTAAATTTTGGGATCACCTGCAACAAGCTCTGGGCACGCAACTAGCTTTCAGTACAGCGTACCACCCTCAGACTGATGGACAAACGGAACGTGTGAACCAAATCCTAGAGGACATGCTGAGAGCCTGTGTGCTCACCTATGGATCCAGTTGGGAAGAGAGTTTGCCGTATGCCGAGTTTGCTTACAACAACAGTTACCAAGCCAGCTTGCAAATGGCACCCTTTGAAGCATTGTATGGACGGAGGTGTCGTACCCCACTGAATTGGTCAGAAACAGGTGACAGCCGTATCTTCGGCCCAGACATGCTCAAGGAGGCCGAGGAGAAGGTTAAACAGATCAGGGACAGACTCAAGACAGCTCAAAGCTGACAAAAGAGCTACTACGATCAAAAACATCGTGAGGTTAGCTCTGAACCCGGTGATTCCGTATACCTACGAGTGTCTCCTATGAGGGGCCTGCAACGGTTCAAAATTAAGGGGAAGCTAGCCCCGAGATTTATTGGACCATTCTGAATAGTTGCACGAAGAGGCACGGTAGCCTACCAACTAGGCCTACCCAAGGAGCTGTCAGACGTCCACGATGTGTTCCACGTCTCACAATTAAGGAAATGTATGAGTAACCCGGAAAAGCATGTGTCACATGAAAGCATTGATGTGCAACCAGATCTCACCTACAGAGAACGGCCAGTAAAGATTTTGGAAGAGTCTGAACGGAGGACCCGACAGAAATCAACAAAAAATTTCAAAGTTCAGTGGAGCAACCACACTGAGGATGAAGCGACATGGGATAGGGAAGATTTTCTTCAGGCAGAATATCCATATCTATTCGAGGATCAGCTGAAATCTCGAGGACGAGATTTTTCCTAAGGGGGTAGGTGTTGTGACACCCAAAATTTCATTTGGATTTTTCAAAAAATTTATTTGACTTGAGGGAGGTGATTTAAATTTTTCCTTCAAAAGAACCCTCCCTTTCAAAATATTTTTATGGCAAGAGTTTTATTTGGTTTCACCCAAGACTTGATGTTGGTCTTAGAGGTTCTTTCTTTTGTTTGGACTCAAACCAAAAATGTTTTTCCACTTGGGAAAAATGCCTTTTGGAAATTCCTCTTGAAAAGCCCTATAGCTTTTGGAATGATCTTTTCCCACCTTCAACAAATCTCTCATGCCATGACCTTAGTGCAAATCCACTCTCCAAAACTTTCCCTCATCTTTGGATCATGATTTGCATCAAATCCAGCAAGTTGAACCTCTCCATATATTTATTTTCCCATTTATTTCTTATCAAAACAATTTCTGTCTTCTATTCTAGCCCTTGGAGATTTACAAAGGAGCTACCATTTATGTTTTGATTTTTGCCCCCAAACCAATTTCCCTTCCTAGTCCTTTGAACCCTCAACCAAGATCCATGAAGATCCACTGGTCTTCAGTTCAATTTTTTCAAACTATACTTGCTGCAAGTTTGGACCAGATTTGCCAAATTTGATGAAATTCATTCAAATCTTTCTCCAAAAATTCTGAGAAAAATCAGGCAGCCCCTGGGTGCATTGAGAGGTCACCTCACCAAGTCCCAGCGCCAGGAAAAATTTTCTTCATGCCAAATCATTCTGTCGAACACCTGCAGAGCATTGTCAATGTCAAGTTCAGAGATTTAGAAATACAGTTCAGTGATCTACTGTCGTTTTCTTCAGAACATGTTGTCGATCTCGACAGTGCCGCGTTGGCGCCTTGCTCCCCGTCCCCTCCCCCTTGTTCCTGCACCGCACGAGCGCCTGGATGCTTGTGGGCGTCGGCGACGTGCTGGAGGAGGTGCGCCGCCCCGTGACCGACGCCAGCGGCGGCTTTGCGGCCGCCAGAGAGAGGCGCAGCGCAAACGGCGCCACCCAGCGCCGCCCAAGCCACCGGAGACCGCCGCGTGGCCACCCACTCCCCAGTGCATGCTGCTACCCTCATCGTGAACCGCTGGGCGTGGAGCGCGCTCTCTGCCGCCGTCGTGCCCGTGCGGCCACCCCACCGTGGACCAACGCCATTACGCCAAGACCGACCGGAATTAGCAGGGGAACGGCACCAGTACACCTCACTGATGCTGCCTGGCCACCTAAACCCCTCGCCAAGCCACTGCCTCGCCGTAATTGCTCGCCGGAGCAACCCCGTTCACGGCCACCCCCTCGATCCGCCTATAAATAGAGGCCCCGAGCTTCAACTCGAACCCACACCACCTCTGCACTCCACCTAGACCCTGCCTAGCCACTGGAAGAGCCCCGAGGGAGTCTCCTTCCTCGACTCCGGCCGCCGCGACCCGCCACGAGATCCAGCTCGATTCGCTCCCGTGCGTGCACCTCTGCCTCCCATCTCTTGCCAATAGCTCTCTAGTGCATCCCTCCTTCTGACCCGCGCTTCAATTCGGAGTTTGCAGCACTCTACCGGAGTTCCCCACCATCGCCCGAGCCGCCGTCCGCCGGAGAAAGTGTCGCCGTCGACGTGGTGCTCTCCGTCGATCGAGTCCACCACCCACCGACGCGGAAGGACACGCTGAAGCTCTTGGTACACTCCGATCTCCCTGTCTCACCGTGGTTCGACGCCGGCGACCACCGTAGTCTTCGGGCGCCGGCGAACTTTTTAAACCTGACATGTGGGACCCCCACGTCAGCCTCTCTTCTTTCTCTCCCTCGAAACATTTTCTGTTGGCGCCTTCGGGCAAAATACGTTTTCCCTTTTGAGCTGGCGCGTTTCTTTCCGAAGCGTTTTCTGTTTTCTCAGTTTAGCCCCTGGAACTTTTCTGTTTCATTACAGATGAGTCCCTGGACAGAGACCTTTATAACTTTTAAATAAAAAGTGATTTTTGAGTGATTCTTTTTCTGACAATCTTATAATTTTGTCTAGTTTTTTATGGGATTTATTTGGAATAATTTTGGAACAACTTTTATGCACGCGTTAGTTTTCACGTTAGTATGCTTCTTCGCTATACCGTAGGTTCCGGAAGAGGTGACGGAGCCACGAACTTCGCCGAGCTAGACTCCGACTTCTCCGAACCAGGCAAGCATGTTTGAACCTTTGATATGATAGGTGTTTTGCATGTTTGCGTGAAAGGTTGTGCGTGGCATATGAGTATCGGTGAGTATCTCGTTGCTTGTGAGGCAACTACCCGTGTGTTCCAAAGTTACTGTGATCTCTGATGAGAGATGGCCTAATCATGTGGTGACATGAAGGGCAGCAAGGTGGCACTGTTGTAGCATACCAGCCTTGCGTCATCCGACAAATTCCGACGTTAACGTGGACGGAGTCACGTTATCGTTCTTCCCCCTTCCGTGCTACCACTGGTTTTCTGCCAGAATGCGGTTTAGTAAGTTGGTAACCTCTTTCCGTGTACACACCAAACAGAGGGGCCGGGATGATGGTTCCATGGCCCTGGATTAAAGCCAGTCATCCGGTCAGGGGGCATGGGTGTTTCCGGTTGGGACCGAGAGGGGGGCACCCCTTAGAGCGCGCGTATATAAATTCGATCCCATGCTACGCGAGGTTGTAGCCTCCCCGTCTCAAGGTTTTTCTTGAACGTTGCCGAGGGTGATTCCTGGCTTCGGAATGTTGAATGGGTGTGTACTGGTTAGATGTGTTTCTTCCAAAACACCATAAACGGAACTAGTCCCCGTGACTACTGAAATCCGTTGGCTGTGGTTAAAGTACAAACTCTGCAGAGTCAAATCCTTCCGAGTCATCGTATCCATGGTCCAGTAACGTGATCAGCGTATCCATGTCTATATCGTAACCTCATGGTATATTCTACTTTCCGGTAAGCGAACATGAGTAGTAAACTTAGCTGAACGTTATTCCTGTGGATGGACTAACCCTGTTGTTTATCTCATGTCTGATTATTCTCTTGGTATGATTTAAGATTCATGAGTTACTAAGTTATGAATATAAGCCCTTTATGTGACGTCGCTCAGACGTCCGACTGTGGCATGTTTGTCTCTTACTTTCAATATAAGCCCTTTATGTGACGTCGCTCAGACGTCCGACTGTGGCATGTTTGTCTCTTACTTTCAATATAAGCCCTTTATGTGATGTCGCTCAGACGTCCGACTGTGGCACGCACTGCCTTTATTTTCTGTTATAAGCCCTTTATGTGGTGTCGCCCCGACGCCCGATTGCGGCATTATTATTCTTGCAGTTTCCTCTCGAGGAGCCTTTCAGACCCTCGTTTGGCACCGGTATTATTATTCTTGCAGTTTCCTCTCGAGGAGTCATTCAGACCCTCGTTTGGCACCCAGTATTCTTTTGGGATTTCGGGAGGACTTCTGCCCGATTTCTCTATTATTTCCCCCATGCATTATTGTCCCTTCGTCTGAGTGCACTTGTTAATCTGTTCGCATGCATCATGTTTACATTTGTTATATCTTATGTCCGAACTATCTTGCGAGTACTTTCATAGTACTCACCTGGCTTGTTGATTTGGCCAGATGTTGACGAAGGCGATCTCTTGGATGAAGAGTTTTGATAGTGAGTCCGGCGCCTAGAGGAATCCCAGTCAGTCCCGTGCGATCCTGGATATTGGTCACTTGTATTTTATACGCTTCTGCCACCCTCAATAAGTCTCCTCGAGCCTCACTCCGACGCTCGAAGATCTGTAGTTTTCAGGAGTCATATCACCCACTTCGCGGTGATATTTCCACCACCGTTGTTATCGTGAGCTAGTAGTTATGCCACCCCATCCGCCGTTATGTTTATTCGGCGCGCATGTAATAAATTGTTGAGCAGTCTCCGCTCAGCCTTGTATTATATTCAGTGCTCCTGGTATTTTTCTTCTGTGACCAAGGTATTGTCTATCAGTGAGAAGGAATTCTTCTCTACTGGTCCGTAAAAGGGATTGGCCTCTCAATAAATATTTTATTGAAAAACCAGTCGTGACACCCTCCCCATGGACTAGTCCGAATTGGACTAGGGAGGGGGGCGCCCCCTTCCTTCTTTCTCCTTCTCCCTTCCCTTTTCCTACTCCAACAAGGAAAGGAGGAGTCCTACTCCCGGTGGGAGTAGGACTCCCCCCTTGGCGCGCCTCCCCCTTGCTCCTTTATATATGGGGGCAGGGGGGCACCTCTACACACACAATTGATATACGATATCTTAGCCGTGTGCGGTGCCCCCCTCCACCATATTACACCTCGATAATATCGTTGCGGAGCTTAGGCGAAGCCCTGCGTCGGTAGAACATCATCATCGTCACCACGCCGTCGTGCTGATGAAACTCTCCCTCAACACTTGGCTGGATCGGAGTTCGAGGGACGTCATCGAGCTGAACGTGTGCTGAACTCGGAGGTGCCGTGCGTTCGTTACTTGATCGGTCGGATCGTGAAGACGTACGACTACATCAACCGCGTTGTGATAACGCTTCCGCTTTCGGTCTACGAGGGTACGTGGACAACACTCTCCCCTCTCGTTGCTATGCATCACCATGATCTTGCGTGTGCGTAGGAAATTTTTTGAAACTACTACGTTCCCCAACAGCACCACTATATTCGGTGTGAGGTGGTGCGGCTGGAGATGGTAAAACTGGAGAAAGGAGCGGAGGAAGCCACTCGCCAGCAGGGCGAAGCCCCGGAGGAAATGCGAGCGGAAGATGACGCGCTCGCCTTCCTCCGGCGCCGACGAGATCTCCTTCACCGGCGGGACGCGCCTTGACGTAGCCCTCGCCGGGCAACCGCTGCGTGTTGCGGAGGTAGGTGATGTGGTCTTCAATGACATTTGAGCCATCCCAGTCGCCGGCCCGCTCTCGCGCTATGGAAGCTCGAGGTTGACGGAGCAACGGCGCGGCGGAAAGGCCGGGCTTGGTGACGACGGGTCGTGGCAGCACTTCGACAAGTTGCAGGAGTGCGGCGGCGGCAGAAAGAGAGAAGAGGAAGAGCAAGGCAGATGGACAAGAGGGCGCGCGTCCTAATGCTGCCCCTCCTCCCCCTATTTATAGCCCTGGGCTGCGAAGCCGAGGGGACGGGGCGTGGGGATCGTGGGATTAACTGTGCCCACGACCCCACGACCCCGCATTAACCGCGCAGTAACAGCGTGGAGCGATCATGCCATGGAATCCCAACCGTTTGCCTCGGCCACAGTGGATCCGCGCGTGTGCCGAGGCCCGGTAGTGGTGGGCCCCGGCCTACGGCGATGTCCCATCGCGCGTGTGGGCTGGCAGGCGGCCTGGCCGGCTGGCGACACATGGCGTGCAGTTGACAGGCGGCAAGACTGGCGCCAGGCTGGCGCACCACTGAGCTCCCGTCAAGACATTTCAAAAACCACCCGACGACCTGCCTGGGCATATCCAACTCCTAGCAGTTGGTACGCCGGAAGACGGACGGAGCAAGATCAAATGAAGCACTCGGAGTAGGAAGCTACCGACGCTCCTTCCTTTCACCAGCCGCAGAGCCTCATCAGCTTCGGGGACTACTGTCGGAGTAATTGGTCACGGGTAGCCTTATCGGCCCCCCATGGCGCTTCAAGACATCGGGGCCGGCTGCTCCCTCAAGATTCAAAGAGCCAAGCGCCGCGTCCTCGTGACCGGCTACTAGGAGACGGTAGAGCCTAGTAGGCAGCCAGGAGGTGGGCCGGCTCCTAGCAGGCGGCCTTAGGCGTCCTCAAAGTTTGCATCCACATAAATGCGAGGAGACAGGGCGTCGCTACAGCACGCCCCGCCACCCCCAAATCTAGGGTCAAGCGTGGCCATAGTGCGCCGTACCAGACGGAGATCTCCCGCCCGGCGCGGCACTGTTGCCACATTGCCCATGACATCACCCCTGTCACAGGGAGCCATGCTCCCACGACAGGGTGTCGGTACGGCCCGCAGACGGTGGGCCCTACCAACCCTCAAGGAGCCAGAAGACGGCGAGCCCAGACCAGTCGGCTCATAGGGAGGCTGACCCCTGACCAGGCAGCTCTCCCTCTCCTTGGAGTTTGTGCGCCATTAACCAGAAGAGACGGGGAGTGGCTACAATGAACGCCCGCCAGGCGGCAGTACTGTAGCCACGCCTCCCCCGAGAAAGCATGCACCATTACCAGCACAGCTACAGTGCTGAGCAGCCAGCAAGACCCGCGAGCGGCGGGCGCGGCCTGTCGGCCAAGTACGAGACAGCCGGCAGGGCCCACCAAGCGGCGGGCCCCATCTGCCTGCGGAGGAGCCGGCGACCGTAGACACTGACAGCCGGGGCCTAAACCCGGCCAGATTACCTTTGTACCCCTGGGGATAGGCCTATATAAACCCCCGAGGGCACCCATGCAAAGGGTTTGGACTCTAGTTCATCCACACACCCATATAGAGAGAGGAAGCTAGGGCTAGCCTTGTTCTGCTTCCCCCTCTAGAGAAACAGCTCAAGGAGCAAGCTTGTAGCCACAATTGTTGCTTGAGTGATCATGCGGAGACCCCGCAGAACAGGAGTAGGGGTGTTATCTCCTAGGAGAGCCCCGAACCTGGGTAAGATTCGCCGGTGTGCATGTCTACGCCTCATCCCATTTCCTTGCACCGGCGACGTATTATTAGCCCCCTCCATGATTAGCCATCCTTTGGCATATGCCGCACGACATCCCCGACAACATCATTCTCTAATGATGTGATCCTGTTCATCAAATGACAACACATGTCTATGGTCAGGAAACATAACCATCTTTGATCAATGAGCTAGTCAAGTAGAGGCATACTAGGGACACTCCGTTTTGTCTATGTATTCACACATGTACTAAGTTACCGGTTAATACAATTCTAGCATCAATAACACACATTTGTCATGATATAAGGAAATATAAATAACAACTTTATTATTGCCTCTAGGGCATATTTCCTTCATCACCATTCTCCCGTGTTCAGAGTATATCTCCTTTTTTCAAGTTATAATTTGAGCTCAGTGTCTTTTCGATGATGTACACTTGTTTGTGCCACTGAGATGTCGTTGAATATGGGCCGAGTAGTAACGCAATGCCAAACGGGTCAATTATGGCTCTCAGGCTGGGCTCTCAAAAGATCCTCAAAAAAGGTCGGGCTCTCAAGAAAAGAAAGAATAAGGACTCTTAGGCTGACATGTGGGCGCCACCAGTGTTTTCGTGCGCTTGCGCGCCGAGAGCATATTGGCGCATTTTCGAAATTCATGCTACCTTTTCATCCCCAATCTCCCGCCCCTCCCCCACCTCTAGAATCTCGATTCCTACTCTAGTTCCCCCAAATCCCCCTCCTGTACTCCCTGTACTCAAGCGCACTATCATGTCACCAGTCAACGCGGATCTCCAGGCCGGAGATCCTGAGGTCCGTCTTGCCTTCGGGCGCTGCGTGCTGTCGCTCAACAGTGGCATGGCGGCGCTTGATGACCAGTTTGCCGGCAAAGTGCTGATGGTAACCATCAACGGCGACCGGCCTCCCGTCTCGCCGGACGACCTTGTCAAACCTCTTGGCATTGCGCACGGCATCCAAATAAGTGACTTGCTCGTCGAAGTCTGTCCGCCACCGGCTGATTTCTTCGTCATGTTCCGGACAACTTTCGACTGCAGTCGTGTGTTTGAATCTTCCCGGCGTTTGTTCTGCGATGGCGTGCTGGTGAGCTTTGATTGGTGGCACCCAGGATGGGGCTCAGTGCCCTCTGAGCTTGATTTTTTAACAAACCTTACCTTCCACGGCATGCCTCGACGTGCTTGGAACAGCGAGTCCATGAATGAGCTTATCAACGACCATGGAGCTGAGCTCGTAAGTATGTTTGTTCCCCCAGACAGTTGGGCTCTGATGGTTATGGCATGGATGAAGAAGCCATCCACCATACCGAAGGAGATTGGTGTTGAGATACCGGTGCAGGAATCGGGGTTGTACTATTCATCGCCACCAAGGCCACCGCAGACCACGTTAGGGATGTACCTGTATCGAGTGTTCATGCATGTCAAAGAAATGGTCAATCCATCAATCGAAGTCCTGCCGCCGCCGCTGGTGCTAGGGTCCATCGACGACGTCCATTACAGGAGTCAACGTCAGACTTTCCCCGTGTTGCTCAGAACGATGGATGGCACAGGGCCTACTCCATCGCGCGGCGGAGGCCACTGCTTCTTTGGGAGAAGAGGCAGGGCTGGCTGCCTGGATGTGCTCTAATTTGATGTAACAACTAAATCTTGTCAGATACTAGTTAAATCTGAGCTATGGGTGTGAAGCACTAATGTGCCAGTACATTTGATTGTGACCTGTTCTATTTTGTACCTGAACTTTTTTTAGAAAGGGTTGTACGTCAACTTAATGTGCTAGCAAAACTTATTGTGTTGTCTGTCTGTTTTCTTTGCACAGCATTCAAGATATGTCCGCGTCATTGATAAAGACAATGAACCGTTATGTACGATTTCGTTGGTTTCAACATAGCCCTACCCGTAGCGATCCACTGCTTCCACCCTGATTGTGTGGCCTGCGTGAAATTTTTGTATGCAAGTTTAGTGTGCTATGATGTTCCATTTGATTGTGTCAACTATATAAGTTTTTACTGAGCATCAGCAATGCATATGGCTGAAGTATGTATTTACAAGCATCGACCAATGGGTCTCTCTCTCTCTCACACACACACACAAGTGGGACCCGTTGAATTATTTCTTCGCTCGTGACAGCTTTTAATTAGGTTCCACTATACTCTAAATTTTTTCTTAAGTTATTAATTGAGCTCAGTGACTTCAAAAAGTTGTATAGAAGCCTTGTTTGGGCCTTTCCGGCATCGCTAAATGTGGGCTGAGTAGCCATGTAAGGTTGTACTATACTACACAGGCCTTTTGTCAACATCAGCAATGCAACTGGGCCGACAGTTGTACACAATATCCGGGTCAACTTGTTATTCTCCGCCCCGCTGGGCTGCAAATCTTTCCTAGGAGGGATACATTAGGCTTAACAAGAAAATGGGCTTTAAGAAATAATAAATGGGATGTAATTATAAATACTGCGCAGTAACTATAAAAAAATGCACCAAACACGTAATTAGTTAAAAATATTATTATTGGAATTTTAAAATTTTATTTCATTACTTGTTGTGCGCGCAATATTTCGTTGGATTTTTACGTAATACAAATTTATTTTGAAATTATATTTAATCTGACTAAAAATTTTGGGATAAAAATATTACGGATCCCATCAAAATGTGGGAAATTTTATTGAATTCTGTTTTGAGTGGTTGGTTGAAATTATTAATCGTTGTCCTAGCTAGAAAATGGGTTGTACTTTTAACAAACTGTAAATGGGTTGTAGTAAATTCTATTATAATTCAAAAATGGGTTGTACATTCTTACAAATCGCAAATGGGCTATATGGTCTCTGCCACACACTTGTGGGCCTTCTAAGTTGACGTGTCCCCTCAAAAAAACAAAAACTAAGTTGATGCGTATGCAAGGCTTTTGTCAACTTAAAGTCAACACACAGTTCTAGCAACAGTGGCCATTGGATGTCCATCCAACGGATGTCGTGCTTCTTCTTCAATCTCGGATATTCTTGCTTCAGCCGCCCAAAGAATTATTCCTCCGCCTGACATCTGGGGCGCACCATTTTGGAGACTGACCTATGGGCCTACTAAGTTGACACATACCAAGGGCTTTGTAAACTTAGTCAATATAAACGATTCTAGCCGCAGTGACCATACAATGTCCATCCAACGGCCATCGTACTTCTTCAACCTCTGGTCTTCTTGCTCCAGCCGCCCAAACCAGCGTCGGCCGTGCCGCCTGCTCCTGCCTCCCGTGTCCGACTATCCTGCCACCACTGGCCATGCCATCCCTCTATACTCACCCACACCTCCTGTTATTCTCCGGCGACAGCAGCCTCACACCACAGCCGAAGCAGTCAACCCACGTACCCCCCCCCCCCGCGTGGGCATCCACTGTCGCGTCTTCCCCGGCTCCGCATCGTTCCCTTCCTAGGCCTCACCGTCGTCCATCGCCTTCGTGCTCTTGGCTCGGTGTGGTCAACATGGTCCATGAAGGACAACCATCGGGAGAGGACTTTAGGCGGTGAGCTGACAGCTAGACCCACTACCTACATCTTCGAACACAAGGAAGTGTCTCCTTATTACTCGCAAAATAAAAATGATTCCTCCCCCTGACAGCTGGGACTGAGCAGCTATATCTTCACACGCAAGGAGGTGTGTCCCTATCCTCCCTGACCGCTGGGACCCACCCGGTCAAAGCGTACGCAGCATTGTCTGTCTAGTCGCGAACGTGTACGTACATACGGGTCGATCAGTCTCTCTGCAAGTATGAACCGTGGCCGAGTAAGTAGCGGCACGTGTCGTTATAGAGCTCCCGACATAGCAGTTCACGCAGTCCCGTCTAAGTCATGTACACGTACGTACAGCCATAGGGCGAAAAATATGGCCACGTACGTACATACGGGCGGGGTCTCGAGCACGTACTCGCGCATATATACGGACGACCAGGGCTTGTGTACTTGGAGAGGCAACGGACGGCAACAACGGCATCTTGTTCATCAGGCAGCGAACCGGCTGGGTCGGAACAGAGAAACAACGTCCTATTCATCAAGAGGCAACCGACTGGATCGGGACGCGTCCTTTTTAACGGGAGCCAACCGGCTTGGACGGAACAGCCGAAGCGGGGCCTGGCGTACCCCAGAACGGAGGAAACGGCCTTCTGTTCGACTGGCCACGGTTGAAACGGGATCATGTTCATCGGGAGGGGTCTGGCGTACCGCAAAATGGAGGAAACGGGCTTGTATTTGAGTGCCTACGGTCAAAACAGGGTCCTGTTGATCAGGAGGGGTGTGGCGTACCTCAAAATGGAGGAAATAGACTTGTCTTGGAGTGCCTACGGTCGAAACGGGGTCATGTTCATCCACCGTCTACTGCCTCGCTCCAGCCTCCACGAGCTACTGTACATGCACCATCGACCTCCTCCACCCTCCACGGGCTACTGTTCATCCACGGCTACTGTTCATCCAGCCTCCACCGGATGCTGTTCATAGAGCCTCCACGGGGTCCTGTTCATCCACCCCCAACGGGCTGGGGTGCGGCGGCCTCCTCGGGGTCCTGTTCATCCAGCGGCAACGGCCTACTACCACGGGGTCCTGTTCATCCAACCCCCACCGGGAACTGTTCATCCACAGCCAACCAACCGGCTCGACTCACCATGTCTCGACTCGTTCTACATACTGCGCGCACGGTAGCAACGGTCACTGTTTATCGAGAGGCAACCCGACACCGGCTGTCTACGTCTCGCACGGGGGCTCGATCGGTGAGGTAGTCCTAGACTACGGGGTCCTCGGGCGTCCAGGCTATGAGACATAGGCCGGACTCATGGGCCGTGAAGATACAAGATGGAAGGCTTTCCCCCGTGTCCGGATGGAACTCTCCTTGGCGTGGAAGGCAAGCTTGGCATGCGGATATGAAGATTCCTTTATCTGTAAACCGACTTTGTACAACCCTAGCCCCCTCCAGTGTCTATATACACCAGAGGGTTTAGTCCGTAGAGGCAATCATAATCATACAGGCTAGGCATCTAGGGTTTAGCCATTACGATCTCGAGGTAGATCAACTCTTGTAACCCCTATACTCATCAAAGTCAATCAAGCAGGAAGTAGGGTATTACCTCCATCAAGAGGGCCCGAACCTGGGTAAACATTGTGTCCCCTACCTCCTGTTACCTTCGATCCTTAGACGCACAGTTCGGGACCCCCTACCCGAGATCTGCCGGTTTTGACACCGACATTAGTGCTTTCATTGAGAGTTCCACTGTGCCATCGTCGAAAGGCTCGATGGCTCCATCGATCATCTACAATAATGCTGCCGAGAATGAGATTTTTCTCCCCGGTCAGATCTTCATATTCGGCGGCTTCACACTGCGCGCCAACTTGGTTGGCCACCTGTAGCAGATCGACAGCTACGCCCCTGGTCATCAGATCAGTTTCGGAAATCTGAACTATGTCGCTGATATCCAAGGATACTCGATCTTCCAAGGGTTCGCGGCTCCAACCACCACTCCGGACTTAGACCCGGAGGGCGTCACCAGATCCGAAGACGGGAGTCTAGAGCCCGCCGGACTCTCTACGGCTATAGAGCCCAACATTGGGGAACCGGAGAGGATAGCGCTACCGGTGGTCATCATAATGGCGGGCTCTTCTCCGGACACTAGCTCCGAACCCTCGAAATCCGCGTCACGCGAGTTCGGCCAGGGAACTTCGGCCCCCACCCAAACCTCGCTCTTAAACGAGCTCTGGATTTAATGTGATCCCTCACCATCATAGAGGAACTGCTTCCGAATTGCGCCCAGCCCGGACTAGGGGCTGAAAATAGGGAACTTTACTTCCCACCCACCACCCACTTTATAGCCACTGTCGAGGATCTAACCGACATGCTCGACTATGGCTCCGAAGACATCGACAGTATGGACGACGATGCCGGAGAGGAGCAGGCCCAAAACCCGCCGTGCACCGGACGCTGGATGGCCACTTCCTCGTATGACGTATACATGGTGGACACACCTAAAGAAGGCGACGGCGATGAGGGGAAGGACCCAGTTGAGGATGAACCTCCTGAGATACCACCGAAGCGTCAACGTCGGTGGCGCCGCTCTAAATCGCGTCACAAAAAAGACAGCAATACCGGCACCAGAGACAATAATACTCGGAAAACGCCGAAGACCAAGGAGACCCCATCGAACCAACATCCGAACAGGATGATCGGGAGGACGGGCAAGTTGGCCCTGACGAGCAAACACGGAACAAAGACTCAGAGGATAGCAACTATCTACCACTCCGAGGACGACGTGAGCCTCGGCGACGAAGATTTTATCATGCCAGAGGAACCCCTCGAACAAGAGCGCTTTAAGCGCCGGCTAATAGCCACGGCGAGAAGCCTAAAAAAGAAGCAGCAGCAACTTCAAGCTGACCAAGATCTGCTCAACGATAGATGGACAAATGTCCTGGCAGCCGAAGAATATGGCCTCGAACGCCCAACAAAGAGTTACCCGAAGCGTAAGCTGCTACCCCAATACGATGACGAGGCGCTAGAGCCCATACCACCGGCACGTAACGCGGCTGACGAACCTGACCGTCCACCACGTGGCTGGGACAGAACGGCAACTCAAGCCGAACACCAGCCCGTGCCACCTCGCCGTAAAAGCAGAGAAACAATAGCTCGGGGATACACATACGACCTACGACAGGACCTGGAAAATAGAGCAGGTCAGACAAGATCAATCTACAGATCGCGGGGGCGTGCCCCGGCGCGTGAGGACGGCTATCAAGCCTGGCGTGACAAGCACAACCATGTCCGGGCCAAAACCGCATATGGACTTCGTCCGAACTGCGCCGTGATGTTGCCCGATACAGAGGCACCTCACACCCTCTATGCTTCACCGATGAGGTAATGGAGAACCAGTTCCCAGAAGGTTTTTAACCCATGACCATCGAATCATATCATGGCACAACAGATCCTGCAGTATGGATTGAAGATTTTCTTCTCCACATTCACATGGCACGCGGTGATGATCTACATGCCATCAAGTACCTCCCCCTAAAACTCAAGGGTCCAGCACGGCATTGGCTCAACAGCCTACCAGAAAACTCTATTGGTAGCTGGGAAGACTTGGAGGACGCATTTAGAGACAACTTCCAAGGAACCTATGTTCGGCCCCCAGACGCCGATGACCTTAGCCACATAATCCAGCAACCCGGGGAATCAGCCCGGCAGCTCTGGACCAGGTTCCTCATAAAAAACCAGATTGTGGATTGTCCGGACGCCGAAGCCCTCGCGGCCTTCAAACATAGCGTCCGAGACGAGTGGCTCGCCCGACACCTTGGCCAAGAAAAGCCTAAATCCATGGTAGCCCTCACCACGCTTATGACCCGCTTTTGCGCGGGAGAGGATAGCTGGCTTGCCCATAGAAGCAATAGCACCAGCGAGCCTGGCACCTCCGAACCCAGGGACGACAATGGCAAGCCACGACGCAACAAGCACAAGTGTCAAAACAATAACAAAGAAACCCAGGGCACCGCGGTCAATGCCGGATTCAGTGGCTCCAAGCCCGGTCAACGGAAGAAGCCATTCAAGGCAAACAGAGATGGCCCATCCAGCCTAGACAGAATACTCGATCGGCCTTGCCAGATTCATGGCACCCCCGATAAACCCGCTAATCACACCAACAGAAATAGTTGGGTCTTTAAACAGGCCGGAAAACTCAACGCCGAACACAAGGGGGAAGGGTCGCCCTGCGACGACGATGATCAAGAGCCTCGTCAACCGAACACAGGGGGTAGAAGCAATTTCCCCCCGAAGTAAAAATAGTGAATATGATATATGTCACACATATCCCTAGGAGGGAACGCAAGCACGCACTATGGGACGTCTACGCCTTAGAGCCGGTCGCCCCAAAATTCAACCCTTTGTTGGCTTGCCCAATCACCTTCGATCAAATGGATCACCCAACTAGTATCCGTCATGGAGGTTCAGCAGCTCTAGTCCTCGATCCATCATCGACAGATTCCACCTGATGCGAGTCCTCATGGATGGAGGCAGTTGTCTCAATCTACTTTATCAAGACACTGTCCGCAAAATGGGCATCGATCCATCAAGAATCAAGCCCACTAAAACCACCTTTAATGGAGTAATACCTGGTGTAGAGGCCCGCTGCACGGACTCAATCACGCTGGAAGTCATCTTCGATTCACCGGACAACTTCCGAAGCGAAGACTTGATCTTCGATATCGTCCCATTCCGCAGTGGCTATGACGCACTGCTCGGACGAACTGCTTTCGCCCGCTTTAACGCGGTCCTGCACTATGCCTATCTAAAGCTTAAGATGCCCGGTCCGCGTGGCATCATTACAATCAAGGAAACATGGAACGCTCCCTCCGTACCGAGGAGCATACCGCGGCCATCGCAGTCGAAGTACAAAGCGGCCCTGTCAAGCCGCACACCTCATCGGCTATTAAGCCGCCGGACTTTACTACGCAAGGACGGACAGTTCGGCATGCGGGCAGCCCGGCAATCCCAGGGTCGGATTAGCAGTTTCGCCTCCGTAGATTGCCACGTACAACAGCGAGATTAGTACCGCGCATGCACAATTACGCACTCAAAGTGCCTTGGGCATCAGCGGAGGCAAAATACGGACAGGCCTATAGTACGGTTTGACACTATATGGTCTCCCCCTCGTTTTTACTTATTTCTTCTCTTTTACCACAAGTGTATTAAAACCTCCTCGTCCTACAGACTCACAAGGACTGTCTCCGAGCACGGTTCCGTACAAATAGTTGAAGACCTGTCCTCTTAAGGAATATTTCTTATTCAGGCAAAAGCGACGCAGACGTGCGACAGGAAGGTACAAAGGATTTTGTAGACCATAACCTCACTCAAAGAACCTGTATAGAGCTTTTCTCTTTAGCCTTAAGACCCCCGGCATGTAAAATAGCCTTGGTAATTATGTTACCATCTGTAATACTATGTTTCGACGTATTAATCAGACTCCAGTGAAGCAAATTCTTCCTTGGTATTGTCTTCACTTATAGACTTTATTCTGTCTCTTCAGTTGTCTCACGCACACACCTCAGCGAAAATTGCCAAGGGCTCTATATGGCAACATATGTGTTGCCAACCAAAAAGTCCGAACAGCTTTATAGCACAATTTGGCGTCCCAAGCTCGGCATTATATGCATTGGCTCCAAATCATGTCTTTGGTCAATAGTTGGGTTGCCCAGCTCCTGTGTTTGCTACCTTATGTTCCGTCTGATCGGCTAGGGTAGTAAAGGGAGAACTACTGAGATTGTGTTTCTGGTTTGCCCGATTAAGCACCTCAGTAGAGAAAGCCGAAAACTGACTGTCATGATGCGGCGAGAGCTGGTCAGCTACTTGGCGACTTATCAAAATATTTAGCGATTTCTTCCGTATTACACGAAGGACCGTTTTCCGGTCACCTATGCAATGCATCCAAATTAGGATAGCCGCATACATACCAGGGGCTGCTTTGTAGACCCATCGTCAAACTCCTACGACTAAGTGAGAGCAGTAAAACCACATAGTCTGATTACCTGGTTCACCGCACTGACACCTCCTTCATGGACCAAGACGTTGGGTTAAGTGTAGTCATGTGCAATTCCGAACACCCCAGTAGTATCTAAAAGGGGGCTGAAGCCGGTGACTGGGAACTCTCAGATATAAAATGGCCACACAGGAGGATAAAAATCTTCATGAAAGAAGAAATATATTACAAAAGACTTAGTTCATGATACAAACTCCCAAACAGTTCAGACTCGTTCATTCGAACACTACATCCTTAGAGCATTGGCCTTCTACAAGGCGGGCACCCTTGAGAACTTCCTCAAAGTAGCGCTCTGGTGTACTGTGGTCCTTGCTTTCGGGCGGACCCTCGACTACCCCCTTTTCGGCCTTCATCTTCCCCCAGTGCATCTTAACACGAGCGAAGGCCATTCGCGCCCCTTCTATACAAGACCACCTCTTAACAGCGTCAATTCAGGGCAGCGCATCGACGAGGCGTCGCATGAGGCCGAAGTAGCTATCCGGAATGGCTTCGGCCGGCCACAACCGGACTATGACGTCCTTCATGGTTGCGTTGGACATCTTCTGCAGCTCCGCACATTGTGCCATCTGGTCATTTAGCGGTACGGGACGCTCCTGCCCCGCAAACTGCGACTAGAAGAGCTTCTCCGTCGCGTACCCCTCCTGGGCCTGGAAGAATTGGGCGGCGGCCATAGCACTCTTCGGCAGATCCGCATATGCGTCTGGAGAACTCCACGGTCGATTAAGCAAGGCATACTTCCGGTCCCCAAATTTAGCCTGTAAAAGAAAGGGCTTACCAGTCGCTAT
Source organism: Aegilops tauschii subsp. strangulata (assembly GCF_002575655.3). NCBI lineage: Eukaryota > Viridiplantae > Streptophyta > Magnoliopsida > Poales > Poaceae > Aegilops > Aegilops tauschii. The sequence continues at coordinate 225,344,893 of NC_053037.3, read as the reverse complement.
CTGTCTGGCTTGACGGATTTCCTCGAGCGCTGCACAGGATTCGGACCGCGCCTCCGAAGTTTCTTGAAGGGCCTTGGCGAGTTCGGTTTCCTTCGCCTTATTTTCCTTTTCTAAGGACTCACATTTGGCGGCAGTGTCCTTAAGCTTTTGCTCCATCTCGGTTACCCGTTCCTCAAAACGGCGCCGAGCGGCCTGTTCGGCCGTTAAGTCCGCAGCTGCTTTATTAGCAGCCGCCTTGCTTACCCTTGCTTGTTCCTTGGCTTGGGCAAGCTCACCCCTGAGGGTCTCCACCGCGGGGGCGCCATCTATCCAAATACGCGCATGTTAGCTCTTGAACTTCCACAAAACACGGAAATAAATGGGCATACAGTAAGATGTATCTTATACCTTGCGCCTGGTCGAGCCGCGTGTTAACAAGGACTAAGTCCTCATCGGCCAGTTCCAGTTTCCGTTTGAGTTCGGAAACTTCCACTGATTGGGCAGTCGCCACTAGCAGAGAAGCCTATGTTCATCCAGATAAAAGTATGTTACCCCTGACAATTGGTTATTGATCCTCTGCTCGTTTTTTTTTTCAAAGAACCGAATAGAGTCTCAGGGGCTACTATCTATAGATAGGCATATTTTTCATAAAAACAAAAAAAATATTACGTTGCGTACCTCGAAGCCTGCCAGCAGGTTGGAAAAGGCTTTGTTCAGCCCGCTCTTGGCGGACTGAATCTTCTCAGCCACCGTAACCATCAGGATATGGTGCTCCTCCAGGATGGATTCACTTTGTAGTGCATTCACCATGGTATTCGGCACCTCCGGATTAGTGGAGGTCGCCACAGCCCCCTCTCCCATGGGGGTCACTCATTAGACTCTGGAGCCTTATTGGTCTCCGGAGTAGTATGCGGCTAGGTGTCGGATTGACCGGGGCCCCCATCCCCGGTCTTCGTGGGGGCCGCACCCCTCAGTCCTTCGGTATCCGATGTGTTGCCCTCAGGCGCCCTTAAGTCGCCCCCCCCCCCCCCCGTTTCTCTTCAAGGCTCGGCGAGGGCCTATGGGATGACACCTCGGGGTCATCCGCCCAAGGCGACGGGGAAGCTGGGGAGGGCGACTCGCTCTCCATCATCTCCGGTGGCAGATCCCCCGAGGATGAGGATAGCTGGGGGATACTATGGGCCGGACTAAAAGGATGGAACTTAGAGTTATCATCACAATTTATAAAGATTGGGTGAGTGTGAAGGATCCCGGGCTACTTACGAGTCGGCTTGGGGTTTAGTCCGGCGACGATGCTTTGGGATGGCCTCAGCGTCTGACTCCGAGTCATCGGGGAGGGTGATTTTGTCCCTCTTAGAGGCTTCGGCCTCCAAGTCTTCGGAGGCCGCCCTCTTCTTGCCCTTGTGGGGAGGATCTTCTTCTTCCTCCTCATCCTCCTGCTCGTCGTCGCCCTCGTGAGAGGACTGGGCATCAGCTTCTCTGGACACTGCATCCGAAGTGCCCTCCTCTTTCTTCTTCTTCTTCTTCTTGTCCTTCTTTACCGGCGCCTGGTATGGCGTCGGGACCAGCATCCTCATTAGTAGAGGATTGGCTGGGTCTTTGGGGAGCGGAGCCGGACACCGGATCTGCTCCGCCTTCTTGATCCAGACCTATTTGGGAGGATGGACTACTCAAATACTTATCCTTTGGAGCAACGAACCCACTAATGTTCAGTGGTTTTAGAATTTACCTCAGAAGGCGGATGGTTGCAGTCGAGGCCGATGTCGTCTGATGACTTTGGCCATGTTTTCTGCTTCTTAAAAAGCAACTTCCAAATCCCCTTATGCGTTGTACCATAGAACCGTTGTAGGGTCCGTGGCCCTTCCGGATTGAACTCCCACATCTTGAGGGGCCTCCGCTGGCAGGGAAGTGCTCGGCGAATCAGCATCACTTGGATTATGTCGGCGAGGGTAATGTCCTTCGCTATCATGCTCTGGACGCGTTTCTGCAACAGCAGCACCTCAGGAACCGACCCCCGGTCTAGACCCTTGTCGGTCCAGGATGTGAGCCTCAGCGGGGGTCCGGATCTAAAAGCTGGAGCGGCTGCCCACTTGGAGCCGCGGGGTTCTGTCATATAGAACCATTCATGTTGCCATATTTTGACGGTGTCCACAAAGACTCCCTTTGGCCAATTGACCTTGGGGAGCTTGCTCACCATGGCACCTCCACACTCCGCGTGTTGCCCGTCAACCACCTTCGGCTTCACGTTAAAAATCTTGAGCAATAAGCCGAAATGTGGAGGGACACGGAGGAAGACCTCACACATGACGATGAACGCCGAGATGTGGAGGAACAAATTTGGGGCAAGATCATGAAAATCCAGCCCGTAGTAGAACATGAGTCCCCTCACGAAGGGGTGAAGGGCGAATCCGAGTCCGTGGAGGAAGTGGGGGATGAACACCACCCTCTCGCTGGGCTCCGGAGTAGGGATGACCCGCGCCGGATCGGGAAGCCTATGCTTGATCTCCGAGGTTAGATACCACGCCTCCCGCAGCTCCTTGATGTTCTCCTCAGTGACGGAGGAGGCCATCCACTTGCCTTGAGAGCCGGCCATAGTTGGGGGAGTTGCAGAGGGAGAAAAGCTTGGAACTTGGGTGCTGGAGCTCGAGGCTGGAAAGGCAGAGAGAGAATGAGGCGTAGGGTGGGAGAGTTGGATTCTATCCACTTATATGGGCTGCGAATATCAAGCGTCCCCCTCCCTCAAGCCTTAAAACTCGCCTGTTCCCAAGGGGGCATACAAACGACACGGTTGGATTACCCAAATATGTATTGATGAAAATACCGCAATGAGGGGGCACGATCTTTGCCTTGACAAGACGTGTCAGTGGGAGCTGCATATTGAAATGCAAGGCGGGAGGCCCAAAAAGCGGTTCGAGACTATAGCAGAGCCGAACGTGATGTTCCACTGGAAAAGGATGTCGATGGATATATTTAAAGTATTATGCTCTTATGGTTGGAAGGTTAACCTGTTGTACAGAGCCGGGTATAGATCTCTTGTTCAGAGGACTGCTTTGGAGTGTTCGAAGGAGCAACCCGCCTTACAATGTCGAAGACAGTCTGCGCGCCGGATACGTCGTCATTGAAGCCAGGTTCAGGGGATACTGAGGGAGTCCTCGACTATGGGGTCCTCGGGCGTCCGGGCTATGAAACATAGGCCGGACTCATGGGCTCTGAAGATACAATATGGAAGGCTTTCCCCCGTGTCCGGATGGAACTCTCCTTGGCATGGAAGGCAAGCTTGGCATGCGGATTTGAAGATTCCTTTGTCTATAAACCGACTCTGTACAACCCTAGCCCCCTCCGGTGTCTATATAAACCGGAGGGTTTAGTCGTAGAGGCAATCATAATCATACAGTCTAGACATCTAGGGCTTAGCCGTTACGATCTCACGTAGATCAACTCTTGTAACCCCTATACTCATCAAAGTCAATCAAGTAGGAAGTAGGGTATTACCTCCATCAAGAGGGCCAGAACCTGGGTAAACATTGTGTCCCCTACCTCCTGTTACCTTTGATCCTTAGACGCACAGTTCGGGACCCCTACCCGAGATCTGCCGGTTTTGACACCGACAATCGGCTTCAGTAAGCAGCAGTAGTGATCGATCGCTCGGGTTCAGTTAGCAGCAGCAGCGAAGGAATTGATCGGGTTCAGTCAGCAGCGAGTGAATCACTCAGGTTCAGTTAACAGCCAAGGGATCGATCGCTCGGGTTTAGTAGCGTGTGATCGCTCCGGGTTCAGTTAGCCAACATCTCGCACACATGCGCGTACACGAGAGAAACAAGCAAACCACAGTGCATCGCTCGGCCCCGACCACCCACCGTAACGGGGAACTCCGCGATATTTCCTCTCCCTTGCTTCTACCACGATTTTTTCCATCATGGACAGCCCAAAGAATGTCATGTAGCTTCGTCTCCAGCCCGCCCAGGACGAAAAGCCCATTTTCTATCATGATTTTTTGTCATAGAAGTAGGAGCCCACCACATGTATGATGATATCGGGTTTTGTCACAATTATTGCCATACAAGTGTCATAATCATGACAGAAAAAATTCGTTCGGCCCAAAATGTCACGGATGTGTCTTTTTTTTGTAGTGTACACACCTCCTCCTGTCCTGTCGTGCAAGCCACGTGCCAGGACGGGGCTGTACACGCCCCGGAGTCTCCCCACAGAAGGAGCTCCCACCCACGTACCAGCGGAAGCCCCATGCTCCGCGCTGGCGGACGACACGGTCGAGGATTGGCTATGCCCGTGCAAGAGCGGAAGCACTATGCTCCGCGCTGGTGAATAAACAACTGAGGGCACCCTAGCGGCTGTAGTAACCTCACGAGAGCCACCAGGCTCACTGCTCAGCCTCACCGCACCGCTTTCCCCTCAGCAGGGTCGCGCGAGGGGGCTGTGCACGGTGGCTACGCTCAGGTCATGCCTGGCGTATACCACCTCACCAGGTCCCTCGGACCTGGTCTTATCGCGTCCCTCCCGAGTGAAAGCCCAGCGAGGAAAGGTATGGAGAGTTGTTCGTACGTCAAGGGGGACCCCTGAGCATCGCGACTCAGGGGCCTCACTGGTCATGTAGCCCCTCACCCCTTGGCCTCGTCCTGGTGATCTGGACACCCCAAAGACGGTTGAGATATGCGCGGGGTCGGGCCCTGCCGATGCAGAACGCTAAAAATGATGCTCATGCTTCCATCATGAGGGTTGTTCATACGTCAAGGGGGGCCCTTGAGCATCGCGACTCAAGGGTCTCACTGTTCACGTAGCCCCTCACCCCTTGGTCTCATCCTGGTGATCCGGACGCCCCAACGGCAGTTGAGGTATGCGCGGGGCCAGGCCCTGTGAGGGAGTCCGGGATTATGGGGTCCTCCGGTGTCTGGGCTATGTAGCATGGGTCGGACTGATGGGCCATGAAGATACAAGATAGAAGGCCTTCCCCCGTATCCGGATGGGACTCTCCTTTGCCGCTTGACGTCCGGATGTATAGTTTCCTTTCTCTGTAAACCGACTCTGTACAACCCTAGGTCCCTCCGGTGTCTATATAAACCGGATGCTTTAGTCCGTAGAGGCTATCAGAATTTACATAGGCTAGACAGCTAGGATTTAGCCATCACGATCTCGAGGTAGATCGACTCTTGTAACCCCTGTACTTATCAAAGTCAATCAAGCAGGAAGTAGGGTATTACCTCCATTAAGAGGGCCCGAACCTGGGTAAACATCGTGTCCCTTTGTCTCCTGTTACCTTTGATCGTCAGACGCACAGTTCGGGACCCCCTACCCGAGATCGGCCGGTTTTGACACCGACATTGGTGCTTTCATTGAGAGTTCCACTGTGCCGTCGACAGAAGGTTCGATGGCTCACTCGATCGTCAACAACGAGCCTGTTTCTGGGGAAACTTTCCTCCCCGGTCAAATTTTTGTGTTCGGTGGCTTCGCTCTGCGTGCCAATTCAATTGGGCACCTTGAACAGATCGATAGCTATGCCCCTGGTCATTAGATCAGTTTTGGGAACCTAAATTATGTCGCTGATATTCGAGGAGACTTGATCTTCGAAGGGTTCGCGGCCACGACCACCGCTCTGGCTTTAGATGCGGAGCAAACTGTCGGGTCCGAAGGTGGAAATCTGGAGCCCACCGGACTCTCTGCTGTTACAAAGCTCACTACCGGAGACGCGGAGGCGACTGTATCATCGGCAAGCCCAGAGTCAAACTGGGTTCCCCTTATCATTGAAAAGCCGGACTCGCCCCCGGACGCTAGCTCCGAACTCTCGAGGTCCGTGCCAAGTGAGCCTGGCCAGGAGGTTTTTCCCTGACTAGCTCCATGGAACCTCGTTTCCCCGTCCAATCCTCACTCTTAAACGAGGCTCTGGACTTAATGCGATCCCTCGCCATCACAGAGGAATCACCCCCGAACTACGCCCAGCCTGGATTAGGGGATGAGAGCAGGAAATTTCACGTCCCACCCACCACCCACTTCATCGCCACTGTCGAAGACTTAACCGGCATGCTAGATTACGCCTCCGAAGACATTGACGGCATGGATGACGATGACGGAGACAAACAAAGCCAAGACCCATCATTCACCGGGCGCTGGACGGCTACCTCCACATATGATGTGTATATGATGGATACACACAAAGAGGACGACGATGAAGGCAGGAAGGATCCGATCGAGGTAAACCCGCGGATGCACCACCGAAACGTCGACGTCAACGACGCCGCTCAAAATCACATTGCGGAAAGGAAAGTAATACCGGCACCGGAGACGATAACACTCCAGACAATGCCGAAGACCTCGAAGACCCAGTTGAGCCTACGTCCGAATAGGACGAACGGGAAGAGGGGCAAGTTCACTCTGACGAGCAAGTTGGGGATGAGGATTCGGAAGATAGTAACTATCTACCGATATCAGAGGATGATGTTAGCCTCGGCAACGAAGAATTCATCGTGCCAGAGGAACCCCTCGAGAAGGAGCGCTTTAAGCGCCAACTAATCGCCACTGCGAGAAGCCTAAAAAAGAAGCAGCAACGACTCCAAGCCGAACAGGATACACTGAATGATAGGTGGACCCAGGTCCTAGCTGCCAAGGAATACGGCCTCGAGCGCCCAATAAAGAGTTATCTGAAGCGTCGGCTACTACCGCAATTCGACGACGAGGCCCTTGAGCCAATACCGTCGAGATATGACCGCGCTGATGAACCAGACCGTCCACCACGTGGGCGAGATAAAACAGCCACCTACACCGAACACCAACCCGCACCACCTCGCTGTAGAGGCAAGGAGGCAGCGGCTCCAGGATACACCTATGACCTACAACAGGACCTGGACTATAGAGCAGGCCAAGCCAGATCAATCTACGGATCAAGGGGGCGTGCCCCAACGCGAGAAGACAGCCATCAGGCCTGGCGCGATAGGCATAACCTCACCCGAGCCAAAAACCACATACAGATGTCATCCGAACTGCGTCGTGACGTTGCCCGATACAGAGGCGCCGCACACCCCTTATGCTTTACCGATGAGGTAATGCAACACAGTTCCCAGAAGGGTTTAAGCCCGTAAACATCGAATCATACGACGACATGACAGATCCCGCGGTATGGATTGAAGATTTCCTTCTCCATATCCATATGGCTCGCGGTGACGATCGCCATGCCATCAAATGTCTCCCTTTAAAGCTAAAAGGACCAGCACGACACTGGTTAAACAGCCTCCGAGATAACTCTATTGGTAGCTGGGAAGATTTGGAAGATGCCTTTAGAGACAACTTCCAAGGTACCTATGTCCGGCCTACGGACGCCGATGACCTTAGTCATATAGTCCAGCAACCCGGAGAGTCAGCCCGAAAACTCTAGACTAGGTTCCTAATTAAAAAGAACCAAATCGTCGATTGTCCGGACGTCGAAGCCCTTGCGGCCTTTAAACATAGCATCCGTGACGAATGGCTCGCCCGACACCTCGGCCAAGAAAAACCAAAGTCCATGTCAGCTCTTACCGCACTCATGACCCGCTTTTGCACGGGAGAAGAGAACTGGTTAGCTCGTAGAAGCAATAGTACCAGCGACCCTGGCACCTCCGAAGCCAGAGACGGCAATGGTAGGCCACGACGCAACAAACACAAGCGTCGACGCAACAATGAAGATACCGAAGACACAACGGTCAACGCCGGATTCGGTGGCTCTAAATCCAGTCACCGGAAGAAGCCATTCAAAGGAAACAAAGATGGTCCATCCAGTTTGGACAAAATACTCGATCGGCCTTGCCAGATTCATGGCACCCCTGACAAGCCTGCCAATCATTCAAACAGAAATTGTTGGGTCTTTAAACAGGCTGGTAAGATAAACACTGAACACAAGGGGAAAGGGCCGCCGAGCGAGGACGATGAAGAGCCTCGCCCACCGAACACAAGGGGACAGAAGAAATTTCCCCCTAAGGTGAAAACAGTGAACATGATCTATGTCACTCATATCCCCAAGTGGGAGCACAAGCGCGCACTAAGGGACATCTATGCCATAGAGCCAGTCGCCCCAAAATTCAACCCGTGGTCGGCCTATCCGATCACCTTTGATCGCAGGGACCATCCGACCAGTATCCGTCATGGAGGTTTGGCAGCCTTATTCCTCGACCCAATCATCGACGGTTCCATCTCACGTGAGTCCTCATGGACGGCGGCAGTAGTCTCAACCTGATTTATCAGGACACCATCCGTAAAATGGGTATCGATCCGTCAAGGATCAAGCCCACCGAAACAACCTTTAAAGGAGTAATACCCGGCATGGAGGTTTTCTGCACAGGTTCAATAACGCTGGAAGTAGTCTTTGGCTCACCAGATCATTGCCGAAGCGAAGACTTGATCTTCGACATCGTCCCTTCCGCACTGGTTATCGCGCACTGCTCGGACGAACCGCCTTCGCTCGCTTCAATGGAGTCCTGCATTACGCTTACTTAAAGCTCAAAATGCCTAGACCCCGCGGCGTCATCACAGTTAATGGAAACATGGAGCGCTCCCTCCGTACCGAGGAGCACACCGCGGCCCTGGCAGCCGAGGTACATAGAGGAACTTTCAAGCCGAACACTTCATCGGCAATTAAGCCCCCGGACACTGTCAAACGAGTCCGATCTACCCTGCAGAATGACAGCTCGGTCCATCCCAAGCTGGACTAGCAAATTCCTCCTTCGTCAATCCCCCCATCTAACCGCGTTGTATGTACCGCGTGTGCATAAGTACGCACTCAAAATACCTTGGGCAAGGACGGAGGCACACTAAGGAGAAGGCCCACAATACGGCTCGGCCCTATTCGGACCTTGATTTTCTTCTTTTTCTTCTTCTTTTTTCCTTTTTCTTTCTTATTTCAGGTTCTTTAAACCTAAATCACTTTTCGATGGTACAAGGGCCCTTTCCCAGGCCCCTTCTATATACACGATCGTTGACCCTCTCAAAGGATCCTACACCAAGGTGAAAAGCGGCGCAGACGTGCGGCAGGGTGTCCAATGGATCTTCAAGACCACCTTCTCTTTTTAGGACCTGTATACAGCTTACCCTTGTTAACAAATTCTGGGCATGTAAAATAGCCTTGATGCTTACGGCATTCTCTGTAAGAGCACGTTTTGATGTATCCATCAGACTATAAGGGAAACAGTTTTGCCCAACCCTATTCGGTATTGGCTTATTTCATAATCTGCATTCCCTCTTCACGTCAGGTTGGCATATACACCTCGGCATGATCTAAATTGCCAGGGGCTCTATTCAGCCACATATATTCTTCAACAAAAAAGGTCCGAACACTCTTATAGTATACTTCGGCGTCCCGAATACTGCACTATATGCATCGGCTCCGAATCATGTCTTTGGTCAATAGTTGGGTTGCCCGGCTCCTTTGGTTACCACCTGCCGTTCCGCTTGTTCGGCTAAGGTAGTAAAGGGAGAACTACCGCGATTGTGTTTCTCGTTCGTCCGGTCAAACACCTCAGTAGAGAAAGCCGAAAACTAACTGTCATGATACAGCGAGAGTTGGTCAGTGGTCCGGTGACTTACTAAATCTCTTGCAATTTTTTCCGTATTGTACGAAGGACTGGCCTCCACCCAGTCACGCACCTACGGCATCCAAGTTTGGATAGCTGCACATGCACCAGGGGCTAGCTCATAGTCCCATTGTCAAACTCCTATGGCTAAGTGAGAGTGATAAAGCTGCATAGTCTGATTGCCTAGTTCACTGCACAGACACCTCATTTATGGACCAAGACGTTGGGTCATGTGTGGTCATGTGCTATTCCGAACACCCCCGTAGTACCTACGTGGGGGCTAAAGCCGACGACTGGTAAACTTTCTGAAATAAAAACGGCCACACAGGAGGAAAATAATTTCAGATAAAGTCACAAATATATTACAAAGCTTCGGTTCATAACACAACGTTTGGGCAGCCTGGATACATGCATTCAAACATGATATCCTTCGAGAATTGACCCTCTACTAAACGGGCACCCTCTAGGACGTCTTCGAAATATCGCTCTGTTTTGCGATGGTCCTTGTCTTCGGGTGGGCCCTCGACTGGCACGACGGCGGCCTTCATCTTCGCCCAATGCATCTTGACACGGGCAAAGGCCATCCGCGCACCCTCTATGCACTCCTCGGCAATACTGTGCGGCGTCAGCAGCACTCCTCGGCAGATCCGCAAAGGCGTCTGGAGAACTCCATAGTCGAGTGAGCAAGGCGTATTTCTGACTGCCGAATTTACTCTGCAAAAGAAAGGGCTTACCAGCCGCTATCTGCTCGGCCTGCTTGATCTCCTCACAAGCCGCCCGGGTCTCGGTCCGTGCTTCCTTGGCCTCTTGGAGAGCCTTGGCGGGATCGACCGCTTGGGCCTTATTTTTCTCCTCCAAAGTCTAGCACCCCGGCTCAGAGCAACCGGTTTACCTTGCATTGCCAGCCCAGAGATCAAGTCTTCTGGCAATACACAACAACATGGTACAGAAACAACCGCTTTATTGATGCTAGCGGATTACATAGGTCTGATATTACATCGAGATACGAGGCCAAGCGGCACACCCAGTGCTGCTGGACAGTATGTACATTATTTAATGAACATGACGGGGGCCTCGATCACACGAACGATGCGGCAGCGGAAGAACGATGAAGTGGAACTCCATAGCACAGGGACACCGACGTGGACACGGCCTAGACAAGAGATGCGCTCCGATGCGAACCGACTTGCCTGAAAGCTGGCATAACACGCCAGGTCAGTACATTGAATGTACTTGCAAGCTCACAACAAACATAAGCATGATGATAGACAATATCATGATAATTAATCAGATTAATTCAATGCAAGAAATACTACAGATGCAATGCAAACAATACGTGCTCCGAGTCTCACGGACTCGCTTACAAGACGGTTACCTCGTAACCAAACGGTGACCATACTGGGGTCACACCTGAAACCAATCACTCATGAACACCTCAAGAGTTCATGATTCACCATGAACCAATGCATCATAACAATCACTTAGTTTGCAAGATTTATTATAAAAGTTGATCCATGGTGTGACTTACTCACGAGTTATGCCCATAACCAAGGACGCGGCTACCGATAGATTAAATACACTCTGCAGAGGTAGCGCACTTTACCCACACTACGGAGCACCTGGCCTCGCATTCCCATTCGGGTGGACCAAAGCATTCCGACGAAACCCTCCCTTTGCCATGCACTCTCCTCGGCCACTCCAACCAACTCCCTCTCAGGGCTAGGTCTTGGGTGGCCCCGTGTCTACCAAAGACACCAACGGCCACCGTCGTGGCAAAACGGTCCCAAACGGGGACAAGGTACCATAAAAACAAAAACGAGCACACAAGGTTATTTCTTCTTACCAGGCCAGGGTATGCACGCCCATAACCTTCCCTTGCGGGAGGCACCGGTGAGAGCCACAACAAAGGACCGAATCAAGACCTTCCCACAAGGTAAATGTGGTCGCACTGAATTAAAAACCCGATTCAGTGGCACCATGATGTGATCAACATCATATTCAAGTTGAACTTAATCAAGTTTAGCTTTGATAAAAACTTTTTATCACAAACCTGATATAATGCCATAATCATGCAACTACTCGTCATGCAAGGCAAGCAACTCATAGTCATGGATCAAACTTAACAACATAAATATCTTGCAATACTCAGAATCAAAACTTCTCTGGTTATAACTCATTTTTATTATCAAGCAATAATTTTATTAGTTCAACATTTAATTGAAAATATCACATAATAAAATAACTATCATTAATTTACATAGCAATATGTCTAGTGCAAAATCTTATTGTACTTAGCCAAACAAGTTCATGCATTCAACCAGTAACTAAAACAAGCATATCAAGCATGATAAAGTAACTAGCAATTAACCAAATTTATTTATCAAATTTTAAATGCAAATAAGAACTCATATTCAAGTAGAAAATCATAGATATTGCAATAATGCAGGTGTGGCTTGCCTTAGTGTAGAGGAGGATCACACCCCTCTTGGTTTGCTTCAAGACAAGCTTCTCCTTCTGAAAAGAATTTAAATCCACAAAAATAATTATCAAAAACCTCTCTGAATAGCACCATAAATTCTAGATAACAAGGAAAAAATCCACCCTTTGGTGTGCTGCTAGATCTTTCTGAAACAAAGACAATGCACAAAGAATCAAATCATTTGGACTTATGGTTTAGAAATGGTGGCTGGTCAAAGTTTAGTCAAATTTCTGAATAATATTTGAATTAAACAGAAAACCAGGGGGTGACGTCGAAGGCGTAAACGGGAAAGGCGCCTCCACTCGTACCGCTTCGAGCGCGAGTGGTGAGACCCACAGGTGGGTCCCGCGCGTGAGGAGAGAGAGGGGGAGCACGAGATCAGAGAGAGGCGGGGCTTCGCCGGAGCTCATGCCGGCGACGAGATGGTTTGGGGCTAGGCTAGAGGGATAGGATTGTAGCAGGGCTCGTGGAGCACCTGCCCGTACCCGTAGCTTGGCGTGGGGTGGACGGAGCTGCTCGCGGTCGGGCTCGCAAGCTACGGCGGCGGACGGAGTTCGCCGGAGTGGTGGAAGATGACGGCTAGAGGCAGCTCCGAGGGCTCAGCGGTGTCCGGGCAGCACCAGCAGACCCCCAATGCCCCGCCCAAGCAGTTGCTTGAGCTCGAGAGGCACCAGAGAGCGGCGGCTGGACTGCGGAGGTCGTCGGAGTCCTCTGGTCGGGGCGAAGGCTAGAGGCCTACCCGACCGAGCTGGGGTCGTTCTATGTGCTTGTGGAGGTGGTGTGGAGTGGTGCTTGGCTAGGATTCGAGGCGGGGGTCGCTATATATAGCCGGAGCGAGGGGGGACGTGTCGCTGGAGCTCTCTGGACACGCGGCGAATGCCGCGAGAAGCTCCAATGCGAGGGGGAAGACACTCAGCGTCAATGCAGGAGCTTGCCCACGCTCGCGGATGAGCACAGGAGGCGGTGGAGGAAGTGGACAAGTGCACGCGCGCACTGTGGCATTTTGCCCACGACGTGCCCTTGCTTGCTGCGGCAGCTCCGGCGTCGGCGAGCGCCAGGGAGCGGTCAAGGGTGATGGGTCGACGCTGTAGGTGCGGCGCGGCAGGCATCGGCGAGCGCTGGAACGAGCACGCGCGAAACAGAGAGGAAAGCGCCAGCCAGAGCGCGTCGAGACGTTGCCAGGCGCCATGTCTTCGCGCGGTCACCAAGCTGGCATGGTCAAGACAACGCCCAAGCGCAGCCAAACCTTGTCTACGCGTTCGTCCATGCAGTGTTTAGTCTAGGAGTGGTCATAGCTCATGCTCAGGCCCACCAGATTTGACTTAACCAAGCTGGCAAGTTTCTGACCAGAAACTTGGTCGCCAAGTTAAGCCACCTTCTAGAAGGCCACTAGGGCTGATCTCCTGGGGTTTAGGATTTCTTAGGAGGGTGTTTAAGCTCAAGAAAGATCAGGGCCAAAAGCTCAAGGGAAAATGTACTTGCTATACAAACTAGAATTTTGGGCCAAAAGAGAAATGATTTTCTATAGAAAAAATATTCCAAAAAGTCATGCAATACTTTTGCCTGGGAAGGTGTGCCAAGGTTCTAAGAATATTCAGGAATTATTTCAGATTTTTCTCGGCAAGAAAAATTAGGGTTGCTTTGGAGCACAAGTTTCTGAATTGAATTTCAAGGAGAAAATGAATATTTTATTTTATGAAAATTATTCATTTGATTATTTTGGGGACTTATTAGAGGAATAAACTATATAGGTACTTGGGTGAAAGTCAAGGATATGCCCAAGTGACAAGTCCATTTTAAATTATTCCAAACTCCAAATCAAGTCAGGGCAAAAACCACGGTAAAAACCAAGTCCGGAAGAAGAGAGAAGGCAAGTCCAGAAAAAGAGAGAAGGCAAAATCCAGGCTGTCACACAAAGCCTCACACTTGTCGGCGGCATCCTGGAGCTCTTGCTCCACCTCAGTCACCCGCTCCTCATATTGGCGGCGGGCGACCTGCTCGGCCTTGAAATCCGTAGCCGCTTTATCGGCGGCCGCTTGGCAAACCCGTGCCTACTCCTTGGTTTGGGCGAGGGCGCTCTTCAAGGTCTCGACCTCGGCCGCACTACCTGTAATCATGATCAGGGCAACACACGTGCTTGAAACTATGCATTGGCATATAACTTCAGGTGTGTAAGCAATTTTTTCAAAACATACCTTGCGCCTCATCAAACCGCTTTTGATGTGGACGAGATCCTCATCGTCCAGCTCCAGCTTCTGCTTCCGCTTGAGTTCAGAAACTTCGGCAGCCTGGGCGGTCGCCACTAACAGTGAAGCCTGTTTATCAAAATAGACAAGTATGTTATCTCCTGCGAATATTACTTTATCCTCTGTTTGGCCTTATTCAACAGCCGAACAGAGTCTCGGGGGCTACTATCTATACACAGGCATATTTTTCATATGCAAAGCAGCTAAGAATATACATCACATACCTCAAAGCCTGTTAATAGGCTGGTGAAGGCTTCGTTTAGCCCGCTTTTGGCAGACTGAACCTTCTCAACCACCGTACCCATCAGGGTAGGGTGCTCCTCCACGACGGAATCATGTTGCAGTGCGTCCATCAGAGGGTTCAGCGCCTCCGGATTTAGTGGAGGTCGCCGTCAGAATGGGCGCTCCCCCCTCCGTTGAAGGGGGTTGCTCGCTCAATTCCGGAGCTACATGGATCTCCGAAATGGTGTTCGGCTGGGGGCCGAACTAGTCAGGTCCCCCGTCGTCAATCTCCATGGGGGTTGTGCCCCCCATGTTCTCGGCAGCCGAGGCATTACCCTCTGGCACCGTCTTGGCGGCCTCCCGCACCTCTCCGTGGCCCGGGGAGGCGCTCTGGGACAACACTTCGGTGTCGTCCGTGGCGGTTGACGGAGAGGCTCGTGGAGGCGTCTCGCTCTCCACCATCCACGGCTCCAGCGAGTTCCCTGAAGATGATGATAGTTGGGGGAGATCGCGGGCCAGACTGAAGCACACAATACCATGTGTTTAAATAACAATCATAAAGACCGGATATATGTGCAGTGTCCCGAGATACTTACGATGCGGCCAGGGGCTTCGACCTGGGGTGCCACTCAGGGATGGCTTCGACATCCAAATACGAGCCGTCCGGGAGTGATATCTTCCCCCTATTCCGCCTCCGGGTCTACGGATGCCGCCCTCTTCTTCTTCCTCCCCCTCGAGGGAGAATCGCTTTTGCCCTCCTCCTCCTCTTTGTCTTTGTTTCCCTCGTGGGAGGAGGGAGCTTCGGTCTCTCTGGACACGGTGTCCGAAGCCTTTACGGCAGAGGCCACCTTTGGCCTCCTTGCCCTTCTTCTTGGCCTTCTTCTCCAGCGCCTGGTACGGCGTCGGGACCAGCATCCTCGATAGCAGAGGATCAGCTGGGTTCTCGGGCAGCGGAGCCGGACACTTGATCCGCTCCGCCTTCTTTGTCCAGCCCTAATTAAAGGATGGAAGTCTCAGCATACCCCCTTTGATTTGTGAACTAAGTTATGTTCGGAAACTAAACACTTACCGGGGTAGCCGGATGCGCGGTGTCGAGGCCGATGTCGTCGGTCGTCTCCGGTCATGACTTCTGTGCCTTGAAGAGCAGCTTCCAGATCTCTTCTTGCGTTGTGCCGAAGAATTGCTGCAGGGTATGCAGCCCTTCCGGATTGAACTCCCACATGTGGAGAGCCGGCGCTGGCAGGGAAGGGTCCGGCGGAAAAGCGTCACCTGAATCACGTCAGTGAGACTGGTGTTCTATTATATTTTTGATGCGCGTTTGCAGCATCGTCACTTCGTCGGTCGACCCCTAGTCCAGACCCTTGTTAGTGCATGACGCGAGCCGCATTGGGGGTCCGGATCTAAACTCAGGAGTGGCCGCCCAGTTGGCGCCGCAAGGTTCGGCGATGTAGAACCACTCCTGCTGCCATATCTTGACAGTCTCCACAAAGCCCCCTTTGGGCCAAGTAGTGTTGGGGGCTTGCTCACCATGGTGCAGCCGCAGTCCGCGTGCTGACCGTCGACCACCTTCGGCTTCAGGTTAAAGACCTTGAGCCATAGGCCGAAGTGTGGGGGAATGCAGAGGAGCACCTCACACACGACGATGAAAGCCAAGATGTTGAGGAAGGAATTTGGGGCTAGCCCATAGTAAAACATGAGGCCGAAGACAAAGGGGTGGAGTGGAAACCCTAGTCCGCGGAGAAATTGGGGGATAAATACCACCCTTTCACCGGGCTCCAGGGTGGGGATGACCTGCTTCTTGGCAGGGATCCTGTGCGCGACATCCTTAGTCAGGTACCCCGCCTCCCGGAGCTCCTTGACGCCCTTCTCCGTCACGGATGAGGCCACCCATTTGCCTTGAGAACCAAATCCGGACATGGTTGGAAAGGTTGGTGGCGGTGGGGAAGATCGAAGATTGGGTGCTGGAGCTCGAGGATGGGAAGGCTAAGGAAGGAAGAAGGCGTGGGGTGAAAAGAAGGGATCTTTATCCGCTTATATAGGCCGTGAATATCAAGCGCCCGCCCCGCTAGCCTTAAAACTCGCCTATTCCCAAGGGGTCGTGCGAACGGCGCGGTTGGATCGCCCGAAACACGTATTGATGAGAATCCCGCAATAAGGGGACACAATCTCTACTTTGACAAGACGTGTCAATGGAGGCTGCGCCTCGAAACGCGAAGCGAGAGGCCAAAAAACGGTTCGAAATAATAAAGAGGCCAGACATAATGTTTCTCCAAAAAAGCTGTCAGTGGACATACCTTATTTTGATTAAGTATTGTGGCTAAGGCTTGCAACTGTTAAACAGAGCCGGATATAGTTCTCTTATTCAGAAGACTGCTTTGGAGTATTTGGAGCAAGAACCCGCCTTGCAATGCCGAAGACAATCCACATACCGAACACATCGTCATCGAAAGACTGGTTTAGGGCCTACTGAGGGAGTCCTGGATTATGGGGTCCTCGGTTGTCCGGGCTGTGTAGCATGGTCCGGACTGATGGGCCGTGAAGATACAAGATAGGAGGCCTTCCCCCATATCCGGATGGGACTCTCCTTTGCGTGGATGGCAAGCTTGACGTCTGGATGTATAGTTTCCTTTCTCTGTAAACCGACTCTGTACAACCCTAGGTCCCTCCGGTGTCTATATAAACCGGAGGGTTTAGTCCGTATAGGCTATCAGAATTTACATAGGCTAGACAACTAGGGTTTAGCCATCACGATCTCGAGGTAGATCGACTCTTGTAACCCCTATACTCATCAAAGTCAGTCAAGCAGGAAGTAGGGTATTACCTCCATTAAGAGGGCCCGAACCTGGGTAAAGATCGTGTCCCTTTGTCTCCTGTTACCTTCGATCCTCAGATGCACAGTTCGGGACCCCCTACTCGAGATCGGCCGGTTTTGACACCGGCACCCTGCCGATGCAGAACACTAAAGCAAACAGAAAGGAAAGCCTGGAGTCCTAGCAAACTATTACAAAACATAATGTCTCATAAATTCAAAGCATAAGTTCTCACGCCTCCACGAGGCATGGTAAATGTTGCAGGATTAAACTGGGGGGAAGCGCTACCTTCAGCCTTGGTTGCTGCTGTCGCCCGCCTTCGAGAGACCGTCGTCGACAACACCGCCGTCATCTTCGCCACCGGCCCTGGCCGCTGCAGCCTCAGGGTCGACGCAGCGGAACTTCTCCAGCAGGATTTTCACCTACCCCTTCACGGCCTCAGCAGCACCGTCGCGGGCCTCAGGAGCCACCGGCTCGATCAGCGCACCAAGGTCAAAGCTTGGGTCTTGGAGATGGAGGTGGCTGAAAACACGCATCGTGGCTGCAGTGAAGAGTGCAAGGCACTCCCCTTCCACCATGGTGTCCACTACGGCGGTGATGCCCTCGAGTTCCCTGATGAGCTTTGTGAGAAGACCGGCAAGGCCATCATAAAAGGATTGCAGCGACGTGCGGGACCTCAGCTCAAGGGAGACGAAGACAGCGTGCCCCGTGGCGGCCGCCTTCTCAGCCGCGGCGAGGGTATTCTCCCTGGCCTCCAGCCAGGCCTTATCCTCGGAGAAAAGCTTGGTGTGGGACACCTGGGCCGTCTCCGTCTCTTCCTTCAGCTTCCCCAGGCGGCTCCGCTCCACGGCCTGTTCTTGGGCTGCCTGCTCCAGCTTGGTGTCGCGATCGGCGAGCATGGTCTCCCGGGCCTTGAGATCCTCCTCTTGCTCCTGAAGTCGGCGGGTGCGGGTGGCTTGCTCTTCGTGGAGGGCCTTCAGCTGGGCTTCCACCATGCTGCAGCGTGCCTTGGCGGACGCTGTGTCGACCAGTGCCGCGTCGAGAGCCACTATGGCTTCGCCGGACTCCTTCCTGTCCTCCACGACGGCAGCCTCGGCCTAGCCCCACGTCGTCCTGATGGACGAGTCGGCCTGGAGCCACACCGAGACCAGCGCCAGACGCCCCGTCACCACGCACTGGTCGGCGCCCTAAAGAACAGTTTGGAGCTAGTCCAGCGCGGCATAGGCCTCTTCCAAAGTGTCGGGCATGGCAGAGGAGCCATGGTCTGCCAGCGCGAGGGCTTGGTGAGGAGGTGGCACCGGCACCTGGAGTAGCGCCGCTACAGCAGCAAGGGCGGCAGGGGGCTCCGGAGCCCTCAAACCTCCCACGGGTGCGTCAAGGACGGGCGCCCCTGGAGTCTGCTGGGCCACGGAAGCGGTCTCCTCCTGAGGCTTTGCCACCAAGCTTCAAGGGGCCCATTCCATCACGGGTGAATGCGAGGCGTCCTCATCCGCCCGCACCAGGGTCACCGTGGCCATGGCAGGTCCCGTGGCCTCGGAGGCCCTGGCCACCTCCTTCCTCTTCTTCACCACCGGCTTCAGCCTAGCCACCAGGAGGAGAATATTTTGGGCACGGCATCAGGGATGGAGAGCAAAAACAAGGTAAGATGCTTACTCGTCATCGGCGACGTACGCCCTTTTTTTGGCCAAGACCGCGGCGCCCCGAGCCTCTTGAGCGCAGGCTTCGTCGCGCCCTTAGGATCAGCCGGGCACACGACGGTTGGCTCTGCAACGGTGGCGACGAACGACAAGGCAGGGGCGTTGCCCTGGGGAAGCGACGCCTCCTCGCCCTTCTTCGGGGTCGCCCGACTCAGCCTCCTTAGGGCGGTTCCCTCGAACCTCGTAGCAACCCAAGGGGAGCGCGGGGAACCCTCGACCAAGTACTCACCGGCGTCGTCGTCGTTGGAGAGATCGCGGAGGAGCTCGCTCTACAACGGAGAAGAAGTCTCCCCCACCTCTTCCACGGTCGCCTCCGAATCCTCCTCCCCCTCCTCCTCAGAGCCCTCGCAGGAGGACACCGGCACCGGGGAGTCGGGGAGCTTGGGCGGCACGAGCCCCAACTTGTTGAAGACAGGCATGGCGGTAGTCACCTCCGCCCTATCGCCGCGGCGGTACAACGGAAGGTAGGCTGACGACAGGCCGCCTGGATCCTTTTCAAGCAAGGTACGCACGGCCTTGCCCAGCTCCTCGCTCGTCAGGCTTCCCCAGTGCAGCCGGAGGTTGTCCTCTATGCCCTTGAGGTCCCACATGGGGCGCGAATGTGCTTGGAGCGGGGCCAGGCGCTGCGTTAGGAACTCCATAGCAACCATGGACCCTGTAAGCGCCCCGGAGTCCACGCCCGCCTGCATCAGCCTCAGGACGGGCGCCACCCAAGGGTCAGTGAGCTTCTCATGGGCCCACTGGTCCAACTTCTCCGGCATCCTGGTCGGCAGCTCCAGCCGAGCGTGGAGGCCCCTGGCGTCCATGTAAATCCATTTGCGCCGGAAGTCCTCCACCTTGGGGTGCATTGCCACCGTGGGGCGCGATGGAGGAGATGTTGTCGGATTACGGGTTCCGCAGACCCTTAAGAGGTTCGAACTCTGGGGTGCGCATGAAGAACACTCTCTCCCCAGCTTGCTTGCTAAACGTTCCCACGGCCTAGCTCGATGAACCCAAAGAACAAGGGACACAGGGGTTTATACTGGTTCGGGCCACCTTGCGGTGTAATACCCTACTCCAGTTTGTGGTGGATTGCCTCGAGGAGCTGAGGATGAACTAGTACAGTGGATGAACAGCCTCACGAGGTGAGCTGTTCTTGAGCTCAATGAGCTGATGGGTGTGAGGATGATCTGAATGATCCGTCCTTTGCTACGGTGGTGGGTAGGTCCTATTTATAGTGGACTTGGTCCTCTTCCCAAATGTTAGGCGGGAAGGGATCCCACGATGGCCAAGTTTGAAGGGGCACAACTAGTACAAGCTATCCTGACAAAAGTAGTCTTCGCCTGCGAAAGGCTCTGGTGGTGACGATGTCGTGGGCTCCACGATGACCTCCGTCCTGGCAGTCTTGGTCTTGTTGCACCGATATGGAAACCTTTGCCTGATGCCTCGGGACCCCGCGCCTGTGCTTGCCTCCTTAGCACCAAAGAGGAAACAGGTACACTGCGCCCGCTGGCGCCCGCCTGGCCTTGGTCGTCATGGCTCACGTCAAGCGAACCTCACGAGGTGCACCTTGCATAGATATCTCCGCTCCTCGGGAGCCAGCCTATTGAGGCCGCCCCCAGGGAGGTCTTGGTGTTGTCCGCCTTGCGAGGGTCTTGAGTAGTTGCTACCGAAGCTGGGCCGTACCGGGCCGTCGACGGAGCCACGCCATGGGCCGCAGGCAGGACGGAGGTCATCATGGAGCCCACGGCAGCGTCACCACCAGAGCCTTTCGTAGTCGAAGACCACCTTTCGTCAGGATAGGATGTACTTCTTGTCCCCCTTCACACTTGGCCGTTGTGGGATCCCTTCCTGCCTTCATTTTGGGGGAAGAGGACCGAAGCCACTATAAATATAGCCTAGCCACCACCATAGGAGGGGAGAGAGAAACCGAACCCTCACTAGCTCACACAAACACAAGAACTGACCTCCTGAGGTTGTTCTTCCTCTGTACTAGTTCATCCTTAGCCCCTCGCGAGGCCAATCCACCCCAAAGCAGGAGTAGGGTCTTACGCCGCAAGGTGGCCCGAACCTGGGTAAACTATTGTGTCTCTTTCCTTTCCCGTTCATTAAGCTAGGCTGTGAGAGCGGCGAGTTGGTAGGCTGGGGAGATCGAGTCCTTCGCATGCGCCTTAGATTTTGAACCCCTCTCGGGTCTGCGGGATTAGCATATGATCTTTTCATTCTTTTATATTTTTCTTTCATTGCTAAGATCAAAACAAGAAAGCAAAGAAAAAACTCAAAGCTACTCTTTATTATATAACTCGCACGCGATTACATAGACAGATAGATCACTAAACAAGCACTCGAAAATAGATCAAACTAAAACTTTATTCCTGAAATACGAACTAACATAGAGAATGATGATAAAAGTGATGGTGATACATGATACGTCTCCAATGTATCTATAATTGTTTATTGTTCCATGCTATTATATTATCTGTTTTGGATGTTTTATATGCAGTAATATGCTATTTTATATTATTTTTAGGACTAACTTATTAACCTAGAGCCCAGTGCAAGATCCTGTTTTTTCCCTGTTTTTGAGTTTCGCAGAAAAGGAATACCAAACGGAGTCCAAACGGAATAAAACCTTCGCGATGTTTTTCTTGGAACAAAAGATAACCAGGAGACTGGGAGATGAAGTCGGAGGAGCCACGAGGAGGCCCCAAGACCGGAGGGCACGCCCAGGGGGGTAGGGCGCGCCCCCACCCTTGTGGGCCCCCGTGCACCTCCTGACCTAATTCTTTCGCCTATATATACTCATATATCCCCAAACCACCATAGGCATCCACGAAAACACTTTTCCCCCACCGCAACATTTTGTACCCGTGAGATCCCATCTAGGGACCTTTTCCGGCACCCTGCCAGAGGGGGATTCGATCACGGAGGGCTTCTACATCAACTCTATTACCCTTCTGATGAAGCGTGACTAGTTTACCAAGACCTGCGGGTCCATAGCTAGTAGCTAGATGTCTCCTTCTCTCTCTTTGATTCTCAATACCATGTTCTCCTTGATGTTCTTGGAGATCTATTCGACGTAATACTATTTTGCGGTGTGTTTGCCGAGATCCGATGAATTGTGGATTTCTGATCAGCTTATCTATGAATATTATTTCAATCTTCTTTGAATTCTTTTATGCATGATTTGATATCTTTGTAATTCTCTTCGAACTATCGGTTTGGTTTGGCCAACTAGATTGGTTTTTCTTGCAACGGGAGAAGTGCTTAGCTTTGGGTTCAATCTTGCGGTGTCCTTTCCCAGTGATAGTAGGGGCAACAAGGCACGTGTTGTATTGTTGCCATCGAGGATAAAAAGATGGGGTTTTCATCATATTGCTTGAGTTAATTCCTCTACATCATGTTATCTTACTTAATGCATTACTCCGTTCTTTATGAACTTAATACTCTAGATGCATGCTGGATAGCGGCCGATGTGTGGAGTAATAGTAGTAGATGCAGAATCATTTAGGTCTACTTGACACGGGCGTGATGCCTGTGTTCATGATCATTGCCTTAGATATCGTCATAACTTTGCGCTTTTCTATCAATTGCTCGGCACTAATTTGTTCACCCAGCGTATTATTTGTTATCTTGAGA
Organism: Aegilops tauschii subsp. strangulata; assembly: GCF_002575655.3. Taxonomy (NCBI): domain Eukaryota; kingdom Viridiplantae; phylum Streptophyta; class Magnoliopsida; order Poales; family Poaceae; genus Aegilops; species Aegilops tauschii. Next base: position 225,322,294 of record NC_053037.3, on the reverse strand, counting down.
GAAGCCTCTAGTGAAACCTATGGCCCCCGGGTCTATTTTCCATCATATAAGTTTATATTTTCCATCATATAAGTTTCCGATCTACTATTTTACAATCTTTTACTTTCCGATCTATAAACCAAAAATACCAAAAATATTTACTTTATCGTTTATCTATCTCTATCAGATTTCACTTTTGCAAGTAACTGTGAAGGGATTGACGACCCCTTTATCGTGTTGGGTGCAAGTTGTTTGATTGTTTGTGCAGGTATTCGGTGATTTGTGCGTTGTCTCCTACTGGATTGATACCTTGGTTCTCAAATTGAGGGAAATACTTATCTCTACACGGGTGCGCGTCGGTGCTATACAAACGGTCTTTAACCCCTTTCCGCGAAGGCATTTGGGACCGTCACCAAGTGAGTGTGGGCGATAGGGTGTCCTTCCCACACGACCCAGAAACCGTCGGGGATATGGAGCAGTGATCCAGAGGCCTTCCAAAATGTAATCGTGTGCGTTGCAGCACACACTAAATTTTTTCACATGTGTGGTATCGGTGATTAAACGTTTCTAATGACGCAGTGAAACTATACGGTCTGTCATAATGAACCATTTGGGAAACAGTATGTAAGGCACACGGGCCAACATATGAACTGTGTGCGATTTGTGCCCCATCACGCATGAGTTTTTTGCGTAACCCATCTGCCATGCAAGACTCCATCGCACACGTTTCCCAACAATTACTGTCTGCAATAATATTCCATCACAAACGGTTCAGGAGCCCCTTCGCACACATACAAGTGCTTCAGACTGTTTGTGATTTGTTGGGTATCACCGACGGTTGCTGCAAGAGTGATGTGTGCTTTTCGTTCGGGATCCCACACGTTTCCTGAAAAAATTACGACTGGGATTGTATTTTACATTGGGCATGGTTTACTCCAAGTTCTCGTGTGCGATAACGCGATATAACAAACGGTTCCGGAGACCCTACGCACATGTAGTAGCATTGCAAATCGTTTGCGATCTGCTGTGTATCACCAACGGTTCCGCTACGATTGACTTATGCTTTCCGATGTGGATCGCACACACTCATTTAGTTGAACCGTGAGCGGAGCAATTGCCAGTTTAATTCAAAATTATCCCATTTTGAATCGGCATGCAAAAAGCAAATTAGCCACAATATTCAATTGAACAAATAAACAAAAATATCACATTTTGAATCGGCACACAAAAAGCAAATTCGCCACAATATTCAATTGAACAAATAAACAAAAATATCCCATTTTGAATCGGCACGCAAAAAGCAAATTCGCCACAATATTCAATTAAACAAATAGTGTCCATAGGAAGAACATTCATCAGATTTCGCAACAATTGCAATTGAACATATGGTAGCTAAATTCCAATGATTTGTCCACACATATATGCATTACATAATTAATTATAGTGTACGAAATACGAAGACCTCATCACATGGAAAACAATGGATCCATGCGTATATGTTTAGCGGCTAACTCTCACTCAATGTTTCTGGAGAAGGCATGCTGGAATCTTCATTATCACCAGTGGGATTGATGTAGTGATCCAGGAAGAAGTTGCTGATAAATCTCCGAACCATCAGCAATTCACCAGCCGGGAGCGGTTCAGGGGTCCTCGGTTTTAAGATGAGCTGCAGTATTTTTAAGATCAGAATGTGCCATATGAGTGGAGTAGAAGATATTAATTAAGATAGACTTACTGGTACTAATTTGCGAGGATCGTCACAACTATCAGCAAATTTGCAGACGGAGATCACGTGTCTGCAAACATAGTATCCACAAAGGTTGGTCCCTGCTTCTTGTTGAGGACACTGAAATTTTTTGTACAGAATTAGTCATGTATTTGTCCTGTTAGGAACAACCTAACCGGTGTTAGATGTATTATTTTTTCTTTGGAAAAAATAGAAAGAGGTTTATTTATAAGCTTGAACATTTGACTAGCGTAAGGAAAGTTATTTGCAGACTGTGGGATAAATTTTCCAAAAATAATGGATTTTGGTGTGTTACCGGAGAAACGATCTCGTGCTGTAGAGGTAGTCCCCTCTTGAACAGGTTCCCTGGTTTAGTTTTCCACAATGCGAGCACACTGCAAATGATGATGAATTTTGACAACATCAATTATTGAACCAGATATGAATGCAAATTAATTTCAACATCATAGAATACAATACCTATCCATGAATTGCTGAAGATGTGTCAGATCCTGAGCGTTTGTTGACTCTCTGAGAGAATCGATGTAGTAAATTGTGTTCTTGTTTGGAACAGTGAATACCAATATCCAGTGATTGCGACATATTAAGAAAGCCATGAACTTACGAATTATGTCGAAATCTGAAAGACAATAAGTGTATGCGTGGTTGTTTACTTGACTTACCGTTCATGATATGACTAGAGAAATGATTCTGCATGGGATGTGTTTTCGAAGAGTCGGACGACCGTGTTAACGGCCCAGTCCCGTAGGTCCTTACCATGTATTGTTGTGCCATTTGCTAATTCAGGATCTATGAAATACACACCCTCCCTTTTTCTTCTCTGCGCATTCAATCCCCTAAGAGGAATAAAATGCAGTTAGTTGTTTATCATTTACAGCCTTGTATGGAGAAGTTGGTCAGAGTTTGTTAAGTACTTACAACATCAGGCATCTAACAAGAGTGGCATCGAGCACGTTGAACTTGAAGAAGAGATGTGAGTCCTTGAAACTCACATCGATGGAACCAGCATCGTGTTAGAAATGATCTTTGTTGTAGTGGACTAGCAAACCATGCTGACCTGCTGACATTAGATCCATGCAATATTCATGTAACTCACGACAACTGGAGCTGCACTCATCAAAGTATTCGCCAACCAGAAATGGCTGGTCATGGACGTAATAGCGTGCTTGAAGTACGTCTGCTTTACTTTTAGCAAGAAAGAAACATACTTCATCATCCATGGCGTCAGAAATAATATTACTCCCCGATTCAAACAAGTTGCTGTTAATTTGGTTCTGGGCGATGAGTGCTTTAAGTAAGAGGTAATCGTTCTCTTTCCTCTTCACTTTCCCGCAGCGCTTCCTCAGGGGTGTAGCCTTTTTGTCCACTTCCTTCTTGGTTACTTGAAGCATTTCTAGCAGAACTTCTGGTTCCCTGCAAGGTAGACTGCCGAGTAGACGGTGAAGCTTGGACGGACTGCTTAGTAGACGGTTTATCTATGCTGGACCGCTGCGCTGGCGGTGCTGCTTTGACGGACTGCTGGGCTGTAGGAGCAGAGGCATCGGACTGCTGACCATGCGTTGAAGCTATGTCGGGTTTCTGCATAGGTGGTGCCAACTTGTCGGTGTGTTGACGAGGCTGTGCCAACTTGTCGGGTTTCACTCAAGTACTTCTTGTACAACACGTGCTTCAAGTTTCTCCAAGCATCCCTAGCCTTCTTCAGCGCCGCGTGTTCCACCTGCATTCTCCACTGCTCTGGAATGTTGAAGTGATCCATGATCTCCCGGACTATCCTTCGCCGTGTTTCTGTGTTAGCCTTCCGAAACCCTGGTAGATTAATGTTGAGCCTTGCCCTGCCAACAAATCCACACACACTCCTGAACCTCGTGTGTGCTTTATCTGGTTTAGTTGGAGCCCAAGACTTTAAATCAATCTCGGTTACTTCATATACACCTTTAGGCTGGTGTGTGGGCTTCCTTGGAGCGTTCCTCTGTGTCCTGACCGGAAGGGTAATTGCTGCAGCTCTATCCCGTTCAAGATTACTGGATCCCTCACAATCTGCTGAAGACCTAGGGTTGTCCGAATCAGATGAAGATACATCGCCTGAAGCATGAGTGTTGTCGCTGCTACTCGGCATCTACAGAGAACACATGCAGAACGCAGGAAAGGAGGATAAGCATAAAACTAACAACTTGGTATCAAGCTTTCTAAACATGACATGCAATAATTTAGAAAATGTACGGCTAATTTGTTAAGTTTGTGTGACTCGAGCGCTCGCGATCTGTAAATAGGCAGTAACTTATTGGAACAAATACAGCTTATATGTAGTAAGGAAGGTAGATAATGAACATATATACGCTCTCCATTATAGCCAATTTGGGAACATACGGAATGAAATTGGAAGAGGGATTGCGAGGAAATATGCCTCACCGCGATGGAGATAAGTAACTAGCAGGCTTCTTAATGCAAACCCGGCCGGACCACAGGAGAGGCGAGGGTTACTGCATCGATATGCTCGAGGGTGGCTGGCGAGCAAACGAAGACGGCGAGGCGCGGGCCGCCGCGTGTTGGGAACGGCAGTGGAGGTAGGCTTGACGCCGAAGAGCGGGAACACGGCCGGGGTGAGCACTGTGGTGCCGGAGAGGGTTTTGCTATGGATCTGGGGGAGGGGGGAGCTGGCGATGGAGATTGGGTGGACTATTTGAGTGAAACGCAGGCGGACGGTGGGGGGTGTTGGAGGCCTAGGTGAAAAGGGTGAAAAATATGCCCGGTCACCGCGCGCGTGGAAAGGCCTATGCAAATGGTTGCCTCTAAGCACTTGTGTGCACAAACAGAATAATTTCGTTTGAAATGAAGACGTACTAATTTTGAAATGAAGACGTGAGTTCATCGTTTCGCCTCTAAAATTTTCCCATGTAAAGCAATCACAATTATACCAGGGGTTTGATTTGCTGGCGCATTTCAGGTCTCGTGTGCTATATGTAAGACATTTTTTGGCATTTACCGTGCATTTTGGCATATAAATCAATTCCTAGCCGGACTGCATTTCCTGTCGAAAGGGATGAGGATTGACGTTCGATCTGGGAGCATCCAACGGTGTCGAATGAAAACATGAGTTCATCGCTTCGCTTCCAATTTTTTTCCACGGTAAGAAATCACGATTGTACCCTATGGTTTGATTTTCTGGTACATTTTATCAGGCGGCAGGCCTTGCTAGCAATCTCAAACTTTGAATATGCAAAAAAAACATAGTGGAGTGTCATATACTAGTATGTGCTATGTTTAAGTCATTCTTTGCACTTACCTTGCATTGCATTTTAGTGCATATAATTAATTAAAGTCAAAAAAACCTACTACAACTACATTGGCTGTTTATATAGATAGATATATATATATATATATGTGTGTGTGTGTGTGTGTGTGTGACAAATTTTATCTACCACCAGTGGTAGTTACCACCACTTGAGATTTGTATGTTGTATGTAGTATCTACCAAATCGAAGAGTATGTACGCGTAGTATGTAGTATATAAGAATGTTTAGGTAGTATATATAATAATTTTTAGGTAGTATGCATTGTATTTTCAGTATGCTCCATTTTACGTACAAATATATACGTATTTCACAAATATAATAAAAAATATGGGCCAACTTGCAATTTTTTAATGTTACCCACTTTGGATTATCTTATATATAATATATTAACATACTTATAATGATAAAGTAGTATATAGAATACCAGATGATAGTATATGAGACATGTGGGGTAACTACCACTGGGTGGTACGATAGATTTTCCCTATATATATATATATATATATATATATATATATATATATATATATATATATATATATGGTCGCGCTATTCGTCACCCCGGGTGAGGAATAGTTATTCTTCACCCCTCTATTTTAACATGAATGCACCGCAATTTTACGTTCTGTAAATTTTATTTTATTTCAGACATAAAAGGAGAATGTAAGAAAAGATATAATCGCCGTAAAAAATATTTTATGTTACGCAAATTTCAAACGTAAAAACATAGTGTAAAATGTACATAAAATGTAATTTTTCTGGTCTTCTGACCTTTTTTTATGCCAAATTTTACGCAGTAAATCAATATGACTGTAACTATTTGTATTTGAAGCATAATTTATTGATGAAATGATCGTAAGATTACCTGGGGTGAAGAATAATGTATTCTGCACCCTGGGTGATGAATAGTAACACTATATATATATATACATCCGAGCTATTCTGCAACCCATTCCTGAATAACCTATTTAGGAACCGTTCCTAGCTGCACGAGAACAGACAGCTAACTATGCGAACTATACTAGTTAACTGCAGAGCGGACTTTTTCTAGCATCGTTTTTTCGCACTGGTTTTTGGGTCGTAATTATTTAACTGCTAATCGGATTGATGCAACTGATATACCTTTGGATAGCTATTGAGAAGGAGCAAAAAACTCATTTTGGTCGTTTTCCCAAAATCGATCCGGTTTTTAAACAAAATTCAAAAAACTAAAAATCCATCAAACGAGTTTTCAATATTTTTGTGAAAGGAATTTTCAAAGCTTTTGTTGGAATGATGCGTATGATACACCATTTGAAAGGTACCGATTAACCCGAACTTTGGCATATATAACATGTTTTCGGATTTGCTACAGTTTAAAAGCAATTTTCAAAAAACCAACATCATTTTCGACATTTTTTGCCCGAAATGCTACAGAACACGCTAACTGCTCACGCGGAATAGCTAACTGACATATGCTGACAAGCTAACTGCTGAGACTGAAGAAAATTGTTTTTTTCTTCTATACTTTTATCATCAGGTGAAGTTAACTTCCGGGAGTGAAATAGCTAACTGCTAGGAATCGCAACAGTTAGCACCAAGTTAACTGCGGGACTGAAAATGTTGTTTTATTTTTTGATTGGGTCACGCTAACTGCAGGTATAAAATACCTAAATGCGCGCGATGAGCAAGCTAACTGCATTGCCTGACAATACTTTTTTTTGCTTCTTTTGTTTTTAATTCTTTTTTCTATTTTTTCTTGTTCAAGTTAACCGTCGGGATTGGAATAGCTAACTGTCAAGACTGCGATAGTTAACTGTCAGGATTGAAAATACTTTTTTTTGTTTTTTGCCAGGTTCAAGCTAACGGCCGGGAGTAAAATAGCTAACTGCCAGGGATTGCGGCAGTTAACACCGAGTTAACTGCCGGGATTAAAAATATTTTTTTGTACCTCACGCAAGCAGGGGCTTGGCAAACAAACTGAATCCTCTCATTAGAATGTTATTTTTTGTACCCGAGCTAACTGTCGTGACTTAAGACACTTTTTTTTGTTTTTTCCTGGTTTTTCCCGGACCAAGCTAACTGCCGGTATTCAAATAGCTAACTGTCGGGGATTGCGGCAGTTAACAACAAGTTAACTGCAGGACTGAAGGTACTAATTTTTTTTATTTTTTATTTTTATCCCTGGGTCATTCCAACTGCGGGGCCTGAAATACCTAACTGTCGGGACTGCGGCAGTTAAGAACTAGTGAACTGCTTGACTGAAGATATCAACTTTTTTTCTTTCGTTCTTTTTTTTTGCCAAGGTCACGCTAACTGCTCGAGTGCGCATGGCAGTTAAGTGTTCAAGTTAAGTCAACTGCTAATCTAAGCACAAGTCAACTGCTACAATTTTAGTTCACTAACTGCATTGGAGGAGAGCACTGGTGGATAGTTGCGTTGGAGTAGATCCGGCCGTGCTTGCCATGAATCAGGTCACCCCGGCCGATGGCAAAGGAAGAGATGGGTGGAGCAGAGGAGGTGATGGAGTTTTCAGGTGGGAGAGCCGGCGCTGAGTCCCTAGCGATGATGGCTGCCAGTGCGCCACCCCGGCCCACCCCGTTGGTGTGCCGCCACCAGCAACCTCCCCCGTGTGCGCCACCCAACTAGCCCCTCCCGCCTACCTATATGGTAACTGCTGCAACGGCCATGGGTAACCGCGACCAGCACCTACACGAGGAAAGGAGGGGGAACGACAAGTGCTTTTCTCGTCGGCCGGTAAAGAGGCACTGGAGATGTGGTCGTGGCCGTCGACTGGAAAGGGGGAGGTGTGCGGCAGGGCGCAGGGCCTCCACTGGATCCATTCCTAAATAAGCTATTCAGGAACCGTTCCTAACTGCTCGACAACAGATAAGCTAACTGTGCGTCATATACTAGTTAACTGCCGGGTGGACTTTTTCTGGTACCGTTTTTCCGCACTAATTTTTTATCGTAATTTTTGAACCGTTTATTGCGGACCTGAGCTCGCTCGCTCCCTTCGGGAAAAGAAACAGGTTAGGAGGGGTGATTCCTAAATAAGCTTATTTAGGAACTCTAGAGGGGGGTTTCTAAATAGTCCCACCCTATATATATATACACACACATATATATAGGGTGGGTCAATTATGATAACACCCCTTAAGAGTCTTATTCTAATAACACCGGATCCTTATTCTGCTAACACTCTCGACGCAGCCAACCAAACCATCTAAAAAACTAACCCGGCCACCCCCACTCCTCCCACATCTTCCTCACTTTCTTCTGTTTCCCTCCCTCCCCCACCACCGCACCAACTCCCTCCCATCCCCTCGCCGCCGTAGCCCACCTCCCCGGTGCCATCCCACTCTGCCCCCCACGACCCCCACCTTCCTCCTGCTCCAGGGGTCGCGCCGCCGTCCGTGGATCTCCGCCGCCCTGCCCAGCCACCTCCAGTCCCAGGCGCAACCAGCACCGCCGCCGTCCACGCGGACCCGCGCGCAGCCGCCGCCCTGTTCATCGTCCCGAGGCGACCAGGCTCTCCAACCGCCACAGCCCTACCGGATCCGGTGAGATCCGGCTGCCCCCGCACCTCCCTCCTGCTAACCGCCGGCGGACGCCCCTCCCTCTCCATGCACGCGCCTCGTGACCAATGGATCCAGTGCGTGCCAGCGGTGACCACTGGATCCTCTGCCACCAACCTCCTTCCCCCGACGCGGATCCGGTGGGCACGACCCCAACCACTCCTCTGCCGCGGATCCGGCGGGTGCGGATTTGACATCGCCGGGTTTTGCACCCCCTGCCCCCCGGTGCAGCCTCGGCTCCTAGTGCCACCAGCCCAACTCCCTGCGGTGCCTCCTCTATCTCGTGCTGCCTCCTCTCCATGTGCCCACCCAGCTCCCCGCGCCACACACTGACGCACCTCACCGGCCTTCCTACGTGACGCAATCGATGACGGCCAGCCGCGCCCCTGCAACCAGATCTGGCTCCACCTTTTCCCCCTACGGTGCAGCCTCCACTCCCAGTGTAGCCTCCCGGTGGCGGATCCGGGCCAGCAACCATCCCCGTCGCGCCTCCCGCGGCGGATCCTGGCCGGCAACCGCCGCCCCAGCGCAGCTCGGTTGCTCCCCATATACAACTCGGTTGATGTCGTCTCCTTCCCACTCACCCACGCCACTTGGGGAGCGAGGAGCGGCAGAGGAGGAGCGTGCTTATGGCGGGGGTAGGTGCGGGTGCGTGGGCCTCTTGGTTTTGGGGCTGACCTCCAGCAAGGCAGCTCCGCCCCAAACTTTCCACACCGGCGGGTGATGGCGGAGACGACGCACTGGGCTTCTGTGTGCCCGAGCTGGTTCCTGATGGGAGGAGGTAGGAGCCGACCGCTTCTCTCCCAACGATATACCAATCCGCTTCTGCTCCGCTTACGGACGCCGGGAAGTGCAGGTTGCCCTCGCTGTAGGTTCAGTTAGGGCGTCGGTGCAGTACCCACGACATGAGAGAACGATGGGCGTCGGGCAGTGCAGTTTTGTGTGCTCAGAAAATTGCAATCAAGTGTGTATGAACACAAGTAATTTCGGATTTGCATTCGGGTTTTGGAGTTTTTGTGCGCTCAGAAGTTGCTGTGAAGTGCAGATTGCTGTGAAGGGCAGATTGACCGAGTATATCCAATGCAAATAGTGTTACTACATTCAGTTTTTTTTAAATGGAAGACCTGATTCCATTAGGCAACTGGCTCATCTAAATCACGGGCCACCAAGACAATTACATCGACTGGTATGTTTTGGTTATGCATGTGTGGTGCAGTTCATGTGTGCTTTTACCACTGAATTTGTGTGTAGTGGAGGGTAGAGTGTGTGTGTCAGTGCAGTGCGTTCGGCTCCAGTTTTGCTTATTCAGTGTGTGCGTGCGCGCGTGCAGTCGGCCTTCCTCCACGCATGCCTGCAGTGCGGTTCCCAAGGTGGTGTAGTACACTCCCTTACTCCCCGCCGTCCACTCGCCTAATTTTTTAGGGGGGTCCCTTGTCGCGGTTCGGCTAGGGGTAGCACGGGGTTCAGTTTATTTTGAGTTTTCAGATTTGCAGTGCAGTCCTAGCTGGGGTGTTTCTTTTGCACTTAATTATTTTGCCTGATCCATGACACTACTGTTCTTTTGCTCTTGAGGTTCAGTTTAGTTTTCTCCTTGCAGGAAAGATGAAGTGATGCAGTTCGGTTGGATGCCCAGTTACTCAATTTTGTTGTTGCTGAGATCTGCACTTCATTGTGAAAATTGAAGTTCATTACCACGATGGTGTGGTTCGCCTTTGCGGAAGTTTGTCTTAGTGCAAAGTGTAGCCCATAGAATTTTTTGTAGTTCGGCTGGTGGAGAATACAAAATTTATATGTGTGTGTGGTTGTGTAAAACAATCAGATAGATGTGTGTGCTTGGAAGCACACTTTGTTCTCTCACGTGGTCCGCTATAAAACTCCTCAGTGGTTCACTACATCAATGCAACACCTGCAGTGCATTTGGTCCTCGAATGTGTTTCACTTTTGAGAGTGATGTTGTTCACTTGCGCCCAACATGAAAGTGTGAAAAAATTAGAAAAACGACAAGATAGTAATGCGGTTCACTTCGATATATGTCGTGGTTCACTTGCCTCCTCTCTGCGGTCCATTCTTGTTCATAAAAAAAGTTAAAACAAAGACAACAAAAACTCGGATGAGAAAAATTACGTCCAACAAAAGAAATTATGCAGCTCGCTTGCCCGTCCAATGCAGTGCGGTTTTCATTCTGAAGCAGTGCAGTCGGCCTATGATGTTGTTCATCCCGTAAGTGCAAAATATTGTTACGAAGCGAAAAAAGTAATGCGGTTCACTTCTTGATAGTTTTGTGGTTCATTTACACCCGATGTGAAGTGCACTCTACTTTCTCGGCCTTGAAAAAAGTACATTTGAATAAAAGAAACCATGCAGTTCTCTTACGCGTCTGATGCAGTGCGGTTTTTCGTCCAATGCAGTGCAGTTTTCAGTCGGATGAAATACCCACATCGGTTTGGGTGTCGCGAAAAACAGAGTGTCCGCATTTTGGTAAATTCGAAATTCCTCTTAAACCGTAAAGAATTAGAGAGTGTGCTCTACATAAAAAAGTTGCGCCTTGTCGATATCTTTCCAAGGGCGTATCGTTTGAATCATTTCGACTAGCGGTTTGTAAAAATTTCGCGAAAAACGGCCGCTGTCATTCATCGTCCGCCACACAATTTTCAAAATTAACTTAAAACCGTAAAGAATCTCAAAAATATTTCAACATATGAAAGTTGTGCCTCGTCCATAGCTTTTCAACGGTAATTACATGCCTCGTTTCGACAAATGGTTAAAAAACTGGAGCGAAAACAGTACCGAAAATTTGAAAAACAGAATTCCGCGATTTAGTAAATTTGAAACTGCTCTTAAACCGTAACGAATTAGAGAAAAAAATAGATATGAAGAAGATGCGCCTCGACGATATCTGTTCAACGGTGTATCATTTGCTTCATTCTGACGAGCGGTTTAAAAAAAGTGAAAAAACGCTCGCTGCCACTCGTTATGGGCCGCACCATTTTCAAAACTGCTCTTAAACCGTGAGGAATCTCGAAAAGCGTTCAACATGGAGAAGTTGCGCCTAATCCATAGCTTTTGAACGGTATATTACACGCCTTGTTTCGACAAACGGTTAAAAAACTAGAGCAAAAAAGGTACCGAAAAAATACAGCATGCAGTTTTTTGCGACGGGGAAGTTCACTCGCGTGAGTACTGCAGCACACTTGGTTCAAACAATGACGTGCACTTGCGTTGCGCGTGCAGTGCGGAAATGTTATCAGAATAGTTATTCTGCTAATATTAGCAGAATAGACCGACTATATATATACATCTGGGCTATTCTGTTTCGCGTAACAGAATATTATTCTGTTACCCTACTTGAACTGATGGTTTCAAACTGTTGTACTGATGATTTTCATCTCGTTGAACTGATCGTCTTTTCGTCGGAATGAGACGTGTAATTTATCATTGGAAAGCTCTTGACATCTACATTACAAATATATAGGAATTTTTTGCAAAATTAAATCGGAAACGCGAATCGTATTTCTGACTGAATTTTCAAACGGTTTGTCGGAATTGAGCAAATAAGATGGCGTTGGAAAGCTGGTAAAAATCCGCATCTTCCATATATCTACTGTTTTTTCAAATTATATACAATTTAAAAGTAATTTAAAAAAGGGTGAAATTCTGGGCGAAACGTATTTTCGCTTTTTTTTGCAAATGGTTTGTCGGATTGACGCAAATGATATGGCGTTGGAAAGCTATGGAAAATGCGCAACTTTTTCGTATAGAAATGTTTTTTCTAATTCCTTACGGTTTAAAAACGAATTCGAGTACGGTCAAAATTGATTTTTAACGCGGTTTTTAAAAAAGTTTGTCGAAATGGGGCAAATAATATACCGTTGGATAGTTATCGAAGATGCGAAACTTAGTCATGTTGAACATTTTCTCTACTTCACAATCGTTTAAGAGTAATTTTGAATAAGGTGAAAGCCATCGTGTTGTTTTTTCCTGTCTAAAAAACAGAGTACTTGTACTGATGTATGTATGTGTTTGTACTGAGGTATTTTTTGATAGTAGTTTTGAATGTTTCCAAAAAAAGAGTACTTGAACGGATGCCCGTATGGTTTTGTACTGAGCGTGTTTTTCACATACTAGACTTTACTCTGTTTTTGCGGTATCGTTTTCCTTGTAACTTTTCAACGGTTTACTATATTATCACCCCCGAACTTGCATGGTTTATGTTGTTGAACTGAATGATATTTTTTTTATCAGTTTACTGCCCATTTTTTTCACCACTTGAGAGAGTCATTAAAAGGTTTACTTACTGGGCAGTAATACATGAACTACTAGGAACACAAATTTTTCATCGAGCACTTGAAAACATAAAACATTACACAAAGAGGAGCACTGAACAATGAATGTAAAAATAACTCCGACATCCATCATACATTTAGGAAAATTTGTTTACCCCTCACATATCAAAACACAAAACCTGAAGAAAAGAAGTACTGGTTTCTCATTGACATAACAACAAACATGAGCACAAAATCATAGCTTTTCGCCAATGTTAGTACAGTGCATCGTTGCATATTTCTCGTTGTTGTTGTTGTCCTCCTGGACTATTTGAAAGTGCTCTTCCTGGTTATTTATTGTCATGGCCAACAACGCCTGAAAGTGCTCTTCCAGGTCTCCACTCTCCCAAACTCTGTAAACCATTAAAAATCAATAAATTTACATAATGAATATAGAAATGACGAATGAATCTCCTTCTTCAAGATCAGTGATGAAGGATGCAATAAATATCATCGGTGAAATGCCAAAGCGCTCCTATGGACTAAATTTAAATTAGAAATTAAACAGAACTTAATTTTTCAAGTGCTCCTATGGGTTAGTACATGCACAACCTCGCAAGGCAATGTACAAGTTCATGTAAAATGAACAACCAAGTTCATGTACAATAAACATTGTAACTTCACAAAGAAACCTAAAAAGAGCTTTGTACTGTTTCTGCTATAGAAACTATAGCAACCAAGTTAATGTATGCCATGGGCTCGGACTGGGACGACGCTGCAGATCCTGCAGTGGCAGCGAGGGAGCTCATGTCACTACCTCATCAATTAGGGTACTAGAAGTTCATGGAATATAAGTAAAACAAACTAATTGATTTTTAAGTGCTCCTATGAACTGAACCTAAATTGGAAATTGAACAGAACTTAAACAGTGGAAACATAGAGTAAAGCAGCCAGCTTATACGTACTAGTTCTGCTTGGACTGATGTCCGCATTCCACTTGGACGGCTGCTAGTCACCATGGTGTACCTGGAGACCGGCCACAGCAGCAAGGGACACATGCGACGACGCCGAACTCAACCACGGGAAGGCGGCCACCAGCAGCGGATCGTCACAGGAGCCCCTCTTGTTTTCTGTACAGACATGAAACCATGACCTTTCTGTATAGTTGAACTCCACCTGCATATACAAACGAATGACTAGCTTCTGTACAGTCAAACTACTACCATCAAGAGAGAAAAAGAGCAATGAGCCATGTAAAAATCATCCAACAAACACTATTTTTCCTAGTGACCTGCTTACCTCTCCCTGCTTTATCCCAAACTGGAGAATAAAAAGAGCCAACCTGAAGTGACTCTTGTGAACTCTGAACTTTTTTCTGGAGCTTTTTGTTGAACTGAAGCATGCTTTGGAGCAGAACGAGATTGGGTAAATTGCGAGGAAGCTGAGCAACATTCGATTGGAAATTCAAGACAACTGCAAGTTTTAGAGGCATTCTAACGAACAAGTTGAGGGCAACAAAACAAAATCACAATAATGTAAAAGCACAATTTCTTTCTTTTTTTAAGTCGAATTTTTTTTGCAACGATGTTCTGGACTTCTCTTGTTTTTCAACTTGAACTTTTACCATTTTAAACTTTTACCATCTTGAATTTACCGTGTGTGGATGAGCACTTGAACTTACAGAATTTAAAGTTTTTTGTTTTAATTCATATTTGTTTTCTTGTCCGAGCTTATGGTGTCATCATCACTGAACCTGCATGGTTTCTGTAGCTGAACTGACATAAACATTTCAATATTTATACTGAGCTGCCACAAATCTTTTTCTTTTCTTTTATGGAGACATACATTTGTACTTTTTAAACAACTATACTTGGACTAGCACAAAAAATGAAGCATATGTACACAAGCAAACAACGTCAGTACACGAGCAGTGTGGTTGAAATTAGTCACTTCAGTACACAAGCAAGCAATGTTCATCTATTAGTAGCATACTACAGGTGGAAGCAGACTGAACCGTGTCACTTTCAGTAGCAGACACGAAGCAAATTATTATTTTTGAACTGATGATAAAACACATAGTGAACGACTACACATAGTGTATGTTTAGTTGTACAAACATGGGAGTATACTATGTTCACATCCTTTCTGCAACTTTGTATCCAGAGAGTGGAAGAAGACAAAATTGGATTCAACTTATGAATTGTGATTTTCGTGTTGCAACAACATGCTTCATAACTAAATCTGAATGGGGTAACGCAACATGCAACAATGGAACTTTCGGGTAGATAACCATATGGCATCCAATCTACATACACGGAAAATTGGGAATCTAGTTGCAGCCTACAGGACTTACCGCATACAGGGCACACTCATCTTCCATGCCGCCGAAGCGAGTGCTAGCCTGACAAGAAAATGGTTGTTGGCGTTCAACTCTCCGATGTCCTAGGCGGAGGAGGCTTCGTCTCTCACTTGCACTCTCTGTTTGCTTTGCTGCCACCTGGCCAGAGCGTTGCAGTGGAGCCAAAGAATTCCCATAATATACATAAGCAAACCACTAGGCTACTAGGACATCAGTGCAATCCATATAACTTTAGACAAACTACCTACCGATGGTAAACCAAGTGCTAATAATGAGAAAGAATTAAGGCACACACGGGCATGCGACGAGCTGCTAGTCAGATATGGAATCTTCGTCGGCACATGCAGCATCTTGCTGGCCCTCACGGCGAGCGTGCAGACGGACGGTGACAAGGACACCACCAGGCGACCACGACACAACTCCTCAACTATCCCGGCTGGCTTGGGGTTGATACAATGGTGCAGAATTCTTTTCCTGATGTTTTGTGCATTCTATTTTCGATGCTCCCACTAGCTAGGTCTGTAGAGGTAGTTCTCTGAGTTGTTATGCAAGGTGAAATACTGAATCTTTAGAGCTCATTTTCTTGTGGAGGAAGTGGAAGAAGGATTAACTAATCTTGAACCATTCTTGTCACAGCAAATATAGTAGAACTGAGATGATTTAACTAATTGATCTAAGAAGATTTTAACTCATTGAACTGAGACGATTATTTTATAACCCAAATACAAAACCATTTTGCAGTTATTTTATTATGTTGAAACCGTTTTTCCCAACTTCTCTCGGTGCCATCTCTGGACCTCCATTTTTGTTATTTTTTTAACACACACACATTGAACCGTTTCTGGGGTTCTTAATGAGCTGATGATAGAGGGCATGTTGAACTGAAATTTGGGCTTCCAGAACCACCGAACATTTTTGGGTTCTTTTATCAACCTTTTTTGCTATCTTCTTCTGAACACCAAACCACAATTACAATAAACAGATGTACCACACAATAGTGTGCATTTGTACTGTCCATAACAAGGAATTAACCAAAAACAACTCATTTATGAAGAAAATAATTTTTGAACTTGGTTTGAGCTTCATTCATATCTGAAATTGGACTTATGATTGGCAAGTAGATGAACCGAACAATATATAAAGATGCACTGGAAATTTTTAGCAAACCTGGACCTTCAGCTAGCCAACAACGAACTGTAGTTCGAGTGTGGAGTTGGCGCAGATGGCGGCTGGGAGCTTCGCGGGGAGGGGCCGGCTCCCGGCGGCTGGGAGACTCACGGGGAAGGGCCGGTGAACGCCCGCAGGGAGGCGCGCGGGAGAGGCCAGCAACCCTCGGCGGGGAGGTGCGCGGGGAGGGCTCGGCGCCCGTTGGGTGGGAGGCGTGCGGGGAGGGCCCGGCGCCCGTCGGAGGGGAGGCGCGCGGGGAGGTGTCGACGCCCGTCGGAGGGGAGGCGCGCGGGGAGGGGCTGGCGCTCGTCGGAGGGGAGGCGCGTGGGGAGGGGGCGACGCTCGTCGGAGGGGAGGCGCGCGGGGAGTAGCCGGCGCCCATCGGAGGGGAGGCACGCAGGGAGTGGCCAGCGCCACGACCGTGGGAGGCGGCGACGGCGCACGACGTCGGTGGGAGGCGGCGACGCCGCGCGGCGACCGTAGGAGGCGAGGACGACGCACGGCGGCCGTGGGAGGCAGAGACGGCGGCGCGATAGAAGGCGTCGGCGGAGATGCTATCGATGGGCTCCTCGCGGGCTCTTCTATTGCTTTTGTCTCGGGCTGGGATGCTTAGCTGGGCAATTCCTCCGATCGCTGCTATAAGGGGCCGACGAGTAACAAAATAATATTCGGTAACACTACTAACAGAATAGCTCAGTCCTATATATATATATATATATATATATATATATATATATATATATATATATAAGGTGGTCCTATATATATATATATATATAGGGTGGGTCTATTCTAAGACCTTATTCTGCTAACACCGCGGTGTTTATTCTGCTAACACGCTACCCACCCTTCCCATCGAACACCCGAACGAAACTGCACCGCAGCCCCCACACACCCCCACCCCACCAGTCCACCACCATCTTCCCCGCCCCGTCCCCGCCCCACGCCCCCACCTTCTTCCTCTCCCACGCGACCCGCACCAACCACCTTCTTCCCAGGCGCCGCCACCGGCCACCCACCACCTTCACCCCCTCCATCCACGGCCCGCCAATGCTGCCTCCTCCCACCTCCCTTCACCGCCAGCCAGAGGGGCTGCGCCTCGCCTCCAGGCTCACCCGAGCCGCGCTCCGGCAGGCATCGGATCCCGAGCGGCCGTCCCCCCGGCGTCCCGCTCCCTTTCCTCTGCACCAGCGCGCCCAACCTTCCTCCACGCCGCCCCCGACTGACGCTACTAGATTGAGTGACTACGACCACAGATCCATGGATCCCGCGCCAGATCCGCGCCGGATCCGAGCTCTTCTCCACCCCCATGCGCCACGCCGCCCAGCCCCTCCCCTGGTGCTCCCCAACGACCACCTCCTCCGCCCACGGAGAGCACGACGACGGAGCAGCTCGAGATGGCCTCAGTGGTGTGCAGCTCGCAAAAGCGTTTGTTGCAGTCCACCGGCGTCGTCCACCCCGATCCAATCCACATCGCTGCAGATGGTTGAAGTCCACATCGTCGACCACCTCTGCTGTGACTCCCTCTCTAGTTCCTCCTCCTACGGTCGAAGGTGAGAACCCCCCCTGTTTGACTTCACCTGCCGTGGAGCGTGCCTGCAACGGCCACCCAACACCGCGCCCCGATGGCCTCCTGCAAGCACGACGAGTGCATTTGGGTACACGCCCCTTCCCTTTGCTGCATTGACCTTACTGCCGAGGAGTGGACGATAGAAGGTGCCCTCCTTCCATGGCGCATCCCCGCGGCGATGGCGGACCGATCTGGTGCAGTTTGCCCCTGCTCCTCGAAGTGGTTCAGTCGCCACCGTGCTGCAGTGTGGTTCCTCAGCGTGCAGTTTAAGCCCCGGCGTGCAATGTAGACGGGGGTGCATTGACGACCGCTCGGGGCAGAGGAGACATCGTGTTGCTCCACCGCAACTGATTCACCACCAGCCACTTCTCTTTTACCACGTTCGGCGCCACGACGACGCCCGTGCTCGCCGTCACCCACATGCAGTCATGCAGTCCACACATCGTGCGCGGGTGGGGCTTCCGTCAACTGCTTGCAACTCGTTCGGCTCAGTATCGCGCATAGCGGCCATGGGTGTGCAGCATTGTGGCGCCCATTCACGTGGCTAGCGCAAAGTTGTGAGCACGTAGTTCTGTTTTGCGTTGTGACGCCCCCGATTTGACCGTACACTAATCATGCACGCAAATGTGTACGATCACGATCAGGGACTCACGGGAAGATATCACAACACAACTCTAAAACATAAATAAGTCATACAAGCATTATAATACAAGCCAGGGGCCTCGAGGGCTCGAATACAAGTGCTCGATCACAGACGAGTCAGCGGAAGCAACAATATCTGAGTACAGACATAAGTTAAACAAGTTTGCCTTAAGAAGGCTAGCACAAAAGTAGCAACGATCGAAAAGGCAAGGCCTCCTGCCTGGGACCTCCTAACTACTCCTGGTCGTCGTCAGCGGCCTGCACGTAGTAGTAGGCACCTCCAGTGTCGTAGGTGTCGTCGTCGACGGTGGCGTCTGGCTCCTGAACTCCAACATCTGATTGCGACAATCCGATATAGAAAGGGGAAAAGAGGGAGGAAAGCAACCGTGAGTACTCATCCAAAGTACTCGCAAGCAAGGAGCTACACTACATATGCATGGGTATATGTGTAAAGAGGCATATCAGTGGACTGAACTGCAGAATGCCGGAATAAGAGGGGGATAGCTAGTCCTGTCGAAGACTACGCTTCTGGACATCTCCATCTTGCAGCATGTAGAAGAGAGTAGATTGAAGTCCTCCAAGTAGCATCGCATAGCATAATCCTACCCGGCGATCCCCTCCTCGTCGCCCTGTTAGAGAGCGATCACCGGGATGTATCTGGCACTTGGAAGGGTGTATTTTATTCAGTATCCAGTTCTAGTTGTCATAAGCTCAAGGTACAACTCCGGGTCGTCCTTTTACCGAGGGACACGGCTATTCGAATAGATAAACTTCCCTGCAGGGGTGCACCACATAACCCAACACGCTCGATCCCAATTGGCCGGACACACTTTTCTGGGTCATGCCCGGCCTCGTAAGACCAACACGTCACAGCCCCACCTAGGCTCAACAGAGAGGTCAGCACGCCGGTCTAAACCTATGCGCGCAGGGGTCTGGGCCCATCGCCCTATGCACACCTGCACGTTGCGAACGCGGCCGCGAGCAGACCTAGCAACCCACACGATCACGGCGGTTACGTCAAAGCGGTCCAACACGGCGCGCGCCACTCAGTCGCTGACGTCAAAAGAGCTTCGGCTGATACCACGACGTCGGGATACCCATAACTACTCCCGCGTAGATGGCTAGTGCGTATAGACCAAATGGCCAGACTCAGATCAAATACCAAGATCTCGTTAAGCGTGTTAAGTATCCGCGAACGCCGACCAGGGCCAGGCCCACCTCTTACCTAGGCGGTCTCAACCTGCCCTGTCGCTCCGCCACAAAGATCCACTTGCGGGTACTCCTACGAGCCGACCCGACTTTAGTCATCACATGTGTCATGTATATAGTATATAAGTATATACCCGCGATCACCGCCCAGGTGATCACGGCCCGATAGTGTAGCACAGCAGACGGACAAGAATGTAGGGCCACTGATGGAAATCTAGCATCCTATACTAAGCATGTAGGATTGCAGGTAAAGGTATCAACAGTAGTAGCAAGGGTAGGCTATGCATCAGAATAGGATATCAAAAGCAGTAACATGCTACACTACTCTAATGCAAGCAGTATAGAGGAGAGTAGGCGATATCTGGTGATCAAGGGGGGGGCTTGCCTGGTTGCTCTGGCAAGTAGGAGGGGTCGTCGACTCCGTAGTCGAACTGGGCAGCAGCAGTGTCGGTCTCGTAGTCTACCGGAGAGAAGAGGGGGAAGAAACAGTAAATACAATGCAAACATAAGCATGACGATGCGTGACATGACAATGAGCGGTGGTAGGGGTGCCCTAACGCGACAGTAGGTGGTACCGGTGAAGGGGGGGACATCCGGGAGGTATTCCCGATGTTTCGCGCTTTCGGACAGACGGACCGGAGGGGGAAAGTTGCTAGTTCGATAGGTTAGGGAGGTGTGGTGGACGAACGGACCGCGTATTTGGATTCGTCTCGTCGTTCTGAGCAACTTTCATATAGAAAACATTTTCATCCGAGTTACGGTTTAAAAGATATGAATTTTCAAAGTTTATTTGAATTTCTGGAATTATTTAATTAACAGAAAAAGGGATATGACGTCAGCATGACGTATGAGTGACGTCAGCGGTCAACAGTCCGGGTTGACTGGTCAAACTGACAAGGGGGACCCACCTGTCATAGACAGTGGGTTAACAGAGGATTAAACTAATTAGTTTTTTAGTTAATTAACTACTGGGCCCACCTGTCAGTGAGAGATTAATTAAACTAATTATTTTTATTTATAAAACATTTTCTTTTTCTTTTTTTTTGCGGCGGGGCCCGCATGTCAGTGACTGGGCCTGCCCAGTCAGTAGTTGACTGGGTCAACCCAGTCAACTGGGCCCGTGGGGGCCACTGGCAGTGACCCAGGGGTGGCCCCAGGTGTGCCACGTCGGCGGCCGGCGCCGGAGTATCGCCGGCGACCAAAACGCACGGCGGCGCGCGCGGGAGGGGCGCGGGTTTCACCCACTGTGGGTTTGCGGGGGCGGGGCTGGGCGCGTTCGACGCGGCTCGACGTCGCGCGTCCAACGGCGGTGGTCGGAGGGGCTGGAACGGACGGGGTCGACCGCTACAAGCTCGCCGGCGGCGAGGTGCTACGGGTGCCCGACGGAAGCTGCGCTAGAGCGCGCGAACGGCCGAACTAGCTAGCTAGGTGGGTGCGGCACGGTGCGGTCGGACTAGCGGGCCAACGCCCGTGACCATTTGGTCACCGGAGACACGCCGGCGGCGAGCTCCGCGGCGTGGTGTTCGGGCGCGCGCGGGGAAGCAGCTACGGAGCGCGAGCGAGCTAGCGGAGAGGGGTAGGAGGTAGAGGAGCTCACCGCGCGGCGCAAGAAAGGCCCGTGGGTGCTTAGGAGCAGCAGGTCGTCGCCGGGGAAGAAGGGGGTCGCCGGCGTCCGAAGATGAAGGCGAGCTCGGGGAGGCCGATGCAGTGGCTCCGAGCTTCGGCGGAGAGGCGGAGGGGATGTAGTCGAGGGCGGCGACGTCGTACGGCACGGCGAGGTGGCGAGTGGGGCACGGTGGCCGCGTGAACGACGGGAACGGCGGCGAGCGCGCTCGGGCAGAGGGGAACGGAGGGGAGAGGGAGGGGGATCTGGCGGGGGAGAAGGCGCAGAGGCCGAGGGAGAGCGGGGGCGAGTGGGAGAGAGGCCCAAGGGAGCGGGGGGCCGCTGGCGCCCTTATCCTCTCGCGGGGTTCACCGCCGGCGAGGGGGTTCGGCGGCGACGCTCCCCTGTTCCGACCCGGTCGGGGGAACAGGAAGGGGACGCGGGGGAAGGTGGGCTGGGCCGGGGCGCGGGTGGCAGCCCAGCTTGGGCCGGGGGGGTTTGGGCCGCGGGTCCAGTGGGGGGGAGGCCTGCTCCTTTTTTTCTTTTGACTGTTTTGTTTTCTGTTTTCTCTTATTTGTTTATTTCCTTTTTTGTTTTATTTCATTTAAAAGTATTTAGACATTTTATAAAAATGTGATTTCTCCACCATAATTACCAGTGTATTATTTAGAACCCACTGAACATTTTTGTTTGAATTTTTGAAAACTTTCATTTTCCACTTTTAAATTTAATTGAAGTTTGAACTAGGAGTTTGACAAGGGTGTGGTTCAAATGTGATCTAGCCCTGTTTAGCAATATGATTAGCTTAATCACAGGGGGTTACTGTAGCATGATTCTCAGGGTGTTACAAATCTCCTCCACTACAAGAAATCTCGTCCCGAGATTTAGGAGGTAGAAGGAAACAGTGCGGGGTATTCTTCGCGCAGACGATCCTCTCGTTCCCAAGTGGCCTCATCTTCAGAATGGTGCGACCACTGGACTTTGAGAAACTTGATCGCCTTCTGACGTGTGCGGCGTTCAGCTTGGTCGAGAATGCGGACCGGATGCTCCTTATAGGAGAGGTCTTGCTGTAATTCGAGCACTTCATGATCCACAGCTCGGATTGGATCCTTGAAGCAACGGCGGAGCTGTGACACATGGAACACATCGTGAACCTGAGAAAGGTTCGGCGGTAGCTCCAGTTGGTATGTCACTTTTCCACGCCTCTCGAGAATAGTGAATGGGCCAATATAGCGAGGAGCTAGTTTGCCCTTGATCCCGAAGCGGTGAGCACCCTTCATAGGTGTGACTCGAAGATAAGCCTTTTCGCCAGGTTGATAGACCATGTCTTTATGATGACGGTCATACTGACTCTTCTGACGTGACTGAGCAGTCTTGAGATTCTCGCGAATAATGCGGACTTGTTCTTCGGCATCTTGGATAATATCCGGACCGAAGAGTGGACGTTCCCCAGTTTCTGACCAGTTCAGAGGGGTTCGGCACTTTCGTCCATATAACACTTCGAAGGGGGCCATCTTCAGACTAGCTTGATAGCTATTATTATAAGAGAACTCAGCATACGGGAGAGATTCCTCCCATTTCTTGCCGAAGGAAATAACGCAAGCTCGAAGCATGTCTTCGAGAACTTGATTGACGCGTTCAACTTGTCCTTGCGATTGAGGATGAAACGCAGTACTAAATGACAGATGAGTGCCCATAGCTTCTTGGAAACTTGCCCAGAATCTTGAAGTGAATAAGCTGCCACGGTCTGAACTGATAACCAATGGAATACCGTGGAGTGAAACAATCCTGGACATATAGAGCGTTGCCAACTGGCTAGCAGTGATCGTTTCTTTGACTGCCAGGAAATGTGCAACTTTGGAAAGCCGGTCAATGACGACAAGAATAGCATCATTACCTTTCTGCGATTTGGGAAATCCAGTGACGAAGTCCATCTCAACATGGTCCCATTTCCATTCAGGAATAGAGATAGGTTTGCAGAGTTCCAGCAGGCCTTTGATGTTCTGCTTTGATACGACGGCAAACGTCACACTCAGCAACATAACGAGCAATGTCTTGCTTCATATTAGACCACCAGAATCTTTGACGGATATCTTGGTACATCTTTGTACTACCCGGATGGATACTTAGAGGCGTATCATGAGCTTCTTTCATAACTTCCTGTGTCATATCCAGGTTTTTCTCTGCACATGGCACCACTAGGCGGCCCTTGAAGTATAGGGTGCCATCTTCAGAAATGGTGAAGAATGAGGGCTTTCCTTCTGCGAGGTAGCGCTTAATCTTGTAGGCTTCAGAGTCATACTTCTGTAGCCTTTTGATGCTGTCCTCGAGATCTGGTTTAGCAACTAGGGTATTGAGGGAACCCTGGGTAACAACGTGGAGGTTCACCTTGCCAAATTCCTTAGGAGGGGGAGCGAGTGCACCCGGAGGAACAATATGGAGGTTCAGCTTCCTGAATTCTTCAACAAGCGAGGGCTGAACTTTATGAACCTGGAGGTGGTTGCAGTAAGACTTGCGGCTCAAGGCATCAGCCATTACATTAGCCTTGCCTGGAGTATAGGAAATACCCAAGTCAAAGTCTGCAACAAGCTCCATCCATCTCTGCTGACGGAGGTTCAGATCTGGCTGAGTAAACAGATACTTCAGACTTTGGTGGTCAGTGAAGATCTCGCAACGATTACCGAGAAGGTAATGTCGCCACTGCTTCAGCGCATGAATGACAGCAGCAAGTTCGAGGTCGTGAACTGGGTAGTTCTCTTCGTGAGGGCGCAATTGTCGAGAGGCATAAGCAATCACTTTGCGGTCTTGCATTAGGACACAGCCTAATCCTTGACGGGAAGCGTCGCAATAGATGACGAAGTCCTTCTTAGTATCAGGTGGAGCTAGAACTGGGGCAGAAGTCAACTTGTCTTTGAGTGCTTGGAAACTTTCCTGACATTTGTCTGTCCATTGGAACTTGACACCCTTATGCAACAGGGTAGTCAGAGGCCTGGCGATCTTAGAGAAGTTCTCGACAAATCGACGGCAATAGCTGGCGAGACCGAGAAAACTTCTGACTTGCTTAACGTTCTTGGGAGGAGTCCAATCAAGAATAGCCTGAACTCGCTCGGGGTTGACGGCAATACCATCCTTAGAGATGACATGCCCCAGATAGGTTACTTCCGGTAGCCAGAATTCACATTTAGAGAACTTGGCATATAGTTGATGTTCTCGTAGTTTTTCCAGCACAAGTCGAAGATGTTCAGCATGTTCTTCTTCGTTCTTGGAAAATATCAGGATATCATCCAGATAAACCACGACGAACTTGTCGAGGTAATCCATGAATATGTAGTTCATCAGACGAGAGAAGGTGGCTGGAGCATTGGTTAAACCGAAAGACATGACGGTGTACTCATATGAACCATAGCGAGTCACGAAGGCGGTCTTTGGGATATCCTCTTCGCGAACACGGATCTGGTGGTAGCCCAACCTCAAGTCGAGCTTAGAGAACACTGACGAACCCGCCAGTTGATCATACAGATCATTGATCCGAGGAAGAGGGTATTTATTCTGAATGGTAGCTTGGTTTATAGGACGGTAGTCTTGAACTAACCGGTTTGTCCCGTCCTTCTTCTTAACAAAGAGAGAAGGTGCTCCCCAAGGAGAGCAACTTGGGCGAATGAATCCTTTGCGAAGAGACTTGTCGATTTCCTCCTTAAGCTCAAGGAGTTCATGCGGCGGCATCTTGTAGGGTCGCTTGGCTATAGGAGTGGTGCCTGGTTTCAAGTCGATGATGAATTCGACAGCTCTAGCAGGGGGAATCCCTGGAAGTTCTTCAGGGAAGAGGTCGAGGAATTCACGCACGACGGGAATGTTTTCAATGCCCTCGAGTGGTGCAGCGTTCAATGCATTCAATGCATAGAGCCTTGCCTCGGCATTTTGCACCAGATGGGCTTGGTAAGTAACTATCTCATCTGAAGGGTGTAGCAGATGGACGGTCTTAGTGGTGCAAACGATTGAAGCAGTATGCGCTTTTAACCAATTCATTCCCAGAATGAGATCAATGCTACAGGACTTCAGTACGATGGGAGAGACAAGAAATTCCAGTCCTTCAATTTCAACAGTAACATCGCGACTAACCATAGAGGTTTGACATTGGCCCGCAGGGGTGTGTACCACTAGCGGAGTGTTTATCTCTTCGTAATGAATGCCATGCAGGAATGCAAATTCTGCTGATATGAATGAATGGGATGCTCCTGTATCAAATAAAACGGATGCTGGTACTGAATTTACGAGGAGTGTACCCATCACAGTAGCAGGCTGGTCTTGAGCTTCGCTGAGATCAACGTGGTTGGCATGAGCACGACCATAAGACTTAGCATTATTGTTGCGGGGCTGGTTGTTACCACGGCCAGCTGCTGGAAGGGCCAGTTGATTCTGGTTCTGATAGCAGTTCCTGGCAAAGTGACCCGGTTGACCACACTTGAAGCACAGACCATTATCGGGAGTGGGAACAGGAGCCCCAGGTGGGGGAGCTAGTAGCTTTGACTGCTTAGATGGTGGAGGAGGCAGACGCGGTGCAGCATAAGATTTCCTGGGAGCAGGTGCATTTGGACGATACATGCTGTTTGGGATCCATATCTTACGCTTCTGGGAGGGCGAGCCCGAAGATGAGCCCGTGTCACGGTTGCGCCTCTGAGAGCTCTGGTATTCCTGCAGACCAGTTTCAACATTGATGGCCTTGTTCACCAAGGTGGTGAAATCAGCAAAGTCATGCACTAGAAGTGCGAGCTTGATGTCAGCTTGAAGGCCATCACGGAACTTCTCCTGTCTGCGTGCATCAGTTGCAATGTCTTCTTCAGCATAGCGGGACAAGTCCAGAAACTCCCGCTGATAAGCTTCGACAGTTTTGTTGCCTTGGGTGAGGTTGCGGAACTCACGCTTCTTCCGGTCCATGACTCCCTGAGGAATGAAGCGGGCACGGAAAACAGCTTGGAAGTCTGGCCAGGTGATGATTGTTCCAGCTGGCAGAGTACGCCTGTGGCTGTCCCACCATTGAGCTGCGGGTCCCTTCAAGAAGAAGGAAGCAAAATTGACATAGCTGGCAGGGGCTACATCAGCAGACTCCATCTCATAGGTGATGTCACGGAGCCAGTCATCAGCATCCAGAGGCTGAGTTGAGCTGCGGTAGATGGTTGGGTTGAGGCGTATGAAATCTTGAAGAGTCACTTGGGCTGGCTGCTGGTTCATATTGGGGCGAGGAAACAGAGCCATCATATTTTCCATGAATTGGCGGTTCAGTTCGAACTGTTGGATCATACCAGCCATGTACTCAGGTGGTGGTGGGGCATCGCCACCACGACCACGACCACCTGGTCTAACCATCCTGCTAATATATAACAGGGGTAGTTCAGCATTGAGAAAATTTGCAATGACAAGAATCATTCATGATGAAACATGCATAATTGAAAGGAGCACGATAGCTACTACATAGTAGTCGGCATAGTTTACAAAAGGGGTCATGCATAGAGTTCAGTACATAGAGTTCAGTACATGGACTAAACATCATAGGCGGCACACAGGCTCGCGACGACTGAAACTAATACTACCATCAAGCCTACATCAGTCCCAAGAGGTACTGTGGAGGTAATCGTAGCCCGACAGCTGGTAGTGAGGCAACGGATAGCTCTCCACGTCAGCAGACTGGGGGCCGCGGATACTCAGGTGTAGAGCTCGACGCTCAGGTGGCAGAAGAGAACCAAGTGCGGGAGAGTAGCCTCCCACCTCTGGCCAACCAACACCGTGGGGCATCACGGTCTTGGCTGGGTAGATCGCAGCACGCGGTACCTGTCCAGATCGGACAAAGGGGTGCAGCAGCGTCAGAGCACGGTAAAGGTGCTGACGGGTGGTGTACATCTCGTGGCGAAGAGCTCGGTTAGCTCGATCCAGCCCATCAGCATGCAGAACCAGGTGCTGATGGTAGAAGGGCTCCCGGGTGACAGTGGAGTAGGCAGCAGTGTAGTATCCCTCCGCACCAACATCAGAGGCGATAGCAATGTGCCTGAAAGGGGAGGTGTCCAACTCCTGATACTCTCCACGAAGACGTGTCAGAGCAGCATAGGCTGCATCGTGGACAGCCATATCGATGGTCACACCAACACCATGTGCGGCGTGCAGCACAGTAGTGGAGTCGTACTCCCGAGAGTAGAGGTGGACGATGGCACGGTACTGCTCCTGGTTAAGTCCTGGAACTCCTCGTAGACGGTGAACTCAGGGTGCCAGCGATAACCCAGATAGGTCATCATCTCAGCTAGCACCGCAGGTGATCCCGAGGCACCAATGGCCATCGTGTGGCGAACGACCTGCCTCGTGGGTTCCATCTGAAAGCAAAGACGTTTCAAAGGAGTCAAATGACAGTGTGTGCATTGTTCAAAATACTATTCTAAGAAACAACTATGGCTTATCCATCTTTGGGGTGAACGCGGTCACGGGATCCTAGTGTTAGAGTTAGTAAATTCGTTTAACCCGAGTAGAAGAGAGTTCAGAGTCCCAGAGTAAAGGTCGAGGAGTAAAAGATCCTAGTACCACCCAATGGCGATGTGGGCCCGTAAGCCGCACAGCCATGTTAGTAAAAGTTTTGCAATGTCTAGACTCGACTTCGGCCAAGGGGTGTGGAAGGGGGGTTCCTACAGGCAGTCGGCTCTGATACCAACTTGTGACGCCCCCGATTTGACCGTACACTAATCATGCACGCAAATGTGTACGATCACGATCAGGGACTCACGGGAAGATATCACAACACAACTCTAAAACATAAATAAGTCATACAAGCATTATAATACAAGCCAGGGGCCTCGAGGGCTCGAATACAAGTGCTCGATCACAGACGAGTCAGCGGAAGCAACAATATCTGAGTACAGACATAAGTTAAACAAGTTTGCCTTAAGAAGGCTAGCACAAAAGTAGCAACGATCGAAAAGGCAAGGCCTCCTGCCTGGGACCTCCTAACTACTCCTGGTCGTCGTCAGCGGCCTGCACGTAGTAGTAGGCACCTCCAGTGTCGTAGGTGTCGTCGTCAACGGTGGCGTCTGGCTCCTGAACTCCAACATCTGATTGCGACAATCCGATATAGAAAGGGGAAAAGAGGGAGGAAAGCAACCGTGAGTACTCATCCAAAGTACTCGCAAGCAAGGAGCTACACTACATATGCATGGGTATATGTGTAAAGAGGCATATCAGTGGACTGAACTGCAGAATGCCGGAATAAGAGGGGGATAGCTAGTCCTGTCGAAGACTACGCTTCTGGACATCTCCATCTTGCAGCATGTAGAAGAGAGTAGATTGAAGTCCTCCAAGTAGCATCGCATAGCATAATCCTACCCGGCGATCCCCTCCTCGTCGCCCTGTTAGAGAGCGATCACCGGGATGTATCTGGCACTTGGAAGGGTGTATTTTATTCAGTATCCAGTTCTAGTTGTCATAAGCTCAAGGTACAACTCCGGGTCGTCCTTTTACCGAGGGACACGGCTATTCGAATAGATAAACTTCCCTGCAGGGGTGCACCACATAACCCAACACGCTCGATCCCAATTGGCCGGACACACTTTTCTGGGTCATGCCCGGCCTCGTAAGATCAACACGTCACAGCCCCACCTAGGCTCAACAGAGAGGTCAGCACGCCGGTCTAAACCTATGCGCGCAGGGGTCTGGGCCCATCGCCCTATGCACACCTGCACGTTGCGAACGCGGCCGCGAGCAGACCTAGCAACCCACACGATCACGGCGGTTACGTCAAAGCGGTCCAACACGGCGCGCGCCACTCAGTCGCTGACGTCAAAAGAGCTTCGGCTGATACCACGACGTCGGGATACCCATAACTACTCCCGCGTAGATGGCTAGTGCGTATAGACCAAATGGCCAGACTCAGATCAAATACCAAGATCTCGTTAAGCGTGTTAAGTATCCGCGAACGCCGACCAGGGCCAGGCCCACCTCTTACCTAGGCGGTCTCAACCTGCCCTGTCGCTCCGCCACAAAGATCCACTTGCGGGTACTCCTACGAGCCGACCCGACTTTAGTCATCACATGTGTCATGTATATAGTATATAAGTATATACCCGCGATCACCGCCCAGGTGATCACGGCCCGATAGTGTAGCACAGCAGACGGACAAGAATGTAGGGCCACTGATGGAAATCTAGCATCCTATACTAAGCATGTAGGATTGCAGGTAAAGGTATCAACAGTAGTAGCAAGGGTAGGCTATGCATCAGAATAGGATATCGAAAGCAGTAACATGCTACACTACTCTAATGCAAGCAGTATAGAGGAGAGTAGGCGATATCTGGTGATCAAGGGGGGGGGCTTGCCTGGTTGCTCTGGCAAGTAGGAGGGGTCGTCGACTCCGTAGTCGAACTGGGCAGCAGCAGTGTCGGTCTCGTAGTCTACCGGAGAGAAGAGGGGGAAGAAACAGTAAATACAATGCAAACATAAGCATGACGATGCGTGACATGACAATGAGCGGTGGTAGGGGTGCCCTAACGCGACAGTAGGTGGTACCGGTGAAGGGGGGGAACATCCGGGAGGTATTCCCGATGTTTCGCGCTTTCGGACAGACGGACCGGAGGGGGAAAGTTGCTAGTTCGATAGGTTAGGGAGGTGTGGTGGACGAACGGACCGCGTATTTGGATTCGTCTCGTCGTTCTGAGCAACTTTCATATAGAAAACATTTTCATCCGAGTTACGGTTTAAAAGATATGAATTTTCAAAGTTTATTTGAATTTCTGGAATTATTTAATTAACAGAAAAAGGGATATGACGTATGAGTGACGTCAGCGGTCAACAGTCCGGGTTGACTGGTCAAACTGACAAGGGGGACCCACCTGTCATAGACAGTGGGTTAACAGAGGATTAAACTAATTAGTTTTTTAGTTAATTAACTACTGGGCCCACCTGTCAGTGAGAGATTAATTAAACTAATTATTTTTATTTATAAAACATTTTCTTTTTCTTTTTCTTTTTTTGCGGCGGGGCCCGCATGTCAGTTACTGGGCCTGCCCAGTCAGCAGTTGACTGGGTCAACCCAGTCAACTGGGCCCGTGGGGGCCACTGGCAGTGACCCAGGGGTGGCCCCAGGTGTGCCACGTCGGCGGCCGGCGCCGGAGTATCGCCGGCGACCAAAACGCACGGCGGCGCGCGCGGGAGGGGCGCGGGTTTCACCCACTGTGGGTTTGCGGGGGCGGGGCTGGGCGCGTTCGACGCGGCTCGACGTCGCGCGTCCAACGGCGGTGGTCGGAGGGGCTGGAACGGACGGGGTCGACCGCTACAAGCTCGCCGGCGGCGAGGTGCTACGGGTGCCCGACGGAAGCTACGCTAGAGCGCGCGAACGGCCGAACTAGCTAGCTAGGTGGGTGCGGCACGGTGCGGTCGGACTAGCGGGCCAACGCCGGTGACCATTTGGTCACCGGAGACACGCCGGCGGCGAGCTCCGCGGCGTGGCGTTCGGGCGCGCGCGGGGAAGCAGCTACGGAGCGCGAGCGAGCTAGCGGAGAGGGGTAGGAGGTAGAGGAGCTCACCGCGCGGCGCAAGAAAGGCCCGTGGGTGCTTAGGAGCAGCAGGTCGTCGCCGGGGAAGAAGGGGGTCGCCGGCGTCCGAAGATGAAGGCGAGCTCGGGGAGGCCGATGCAGTGGCTCCGAGCTTCGGCGGAGAGGCGGAGGGGATGTAGTCGAGGGCGGCGACGTCGTACGGCACGACGAGGTGGCGAGTGGGGCACGGTGGCCGCGTGAACGACGGGAACGACGGCTAGCGCGCTCGGGCAGAGGGGAACGGAGGGGAGAGGGAGGGGGATCTGGCGGGGGAGAAGGCGCAGAGGCCGAGGGAGAGCGGGGGCGAGTGGGAGAGAGGCCCGAGGGAGCGGGGGGCCGCTGGCGCCCTTATCCTCTCGCGGGGTTCACCGCCGGCGAGGGGGTTCGGCGGCGACGCTCCCCTGTTCCGACCCGGTCGGGGGAACAGGAAGGGGACGCGGGGGAAGGTGGGCTGGGCCGTGGCGCGGGTGGCGGCCCAGCTTGGGCCCGGGGGGGGGGGGGTTTGGGCCGCGGGTCCAGTGGGGGGGAGGCCTGCTCCTTTTTTTTTCTTTTGACTGTTTTGTTTTCTGTTTTCTCTTATTTGTTTATTTCCTTTTTTGTTTTATTTCATTTAAAAGTATTTAGACATTTTATAAAAATGTGATTTCTCCACCATAATTACCAGTGTATTATTTAGAACCCACTGAACATTTTTGTTTGAATTTTTGAAAACTTTCATTTTCCACTTCTAAATTTAATTGAAGTTTGAACTAGGAGTTTGACAAGGGTGTGGTTCAAATGTGATCTAGCCCTGTTTAGCAATATGATTAGCTTAATCACAGGGGGTTACTGTAGCATGATTCTCAGGGTGTTACATGCGTGGTGCCACACAAAAAATTTAGCGTCCAAATCACTTTTTCTCTGTTTGAGGTTTGTTGCGTGAAAACCAGGATTATATTTGTGAAAAGATGTTTGAAAATCTGATGCAGTTCATTATAACATCTCGGCGGGTCACTCAATGAAGAAAGAAATTAAAAAATAACTTTTTTGTGACAGGAAAATAGGCTAAATGCAGCATACTAAAAAAATAATGCCTTACGCTTGTAAGGGAGCAGTGGTTCTCTCTTAAAAAGAAATTAAACAAATCTACGATGTGGCACACTATTGGCTGCTGTTGTACTTCAGTTTACTGTTTTGCAGGAGGAAAACGGAAAAAAGGGGAGAAAGTGCACTACATGCACGGATGTTCGCGTGCAATTTTGAGTTCACTGCAATTTTGAATTTTTCATGTTCTATCATCTTGAGAGAGAGAGAGAGAGAGAGAGAAATGTTGTGGTTCATTTTGTAGAGGTGGTGTGGTTCACTTTGTAAAAAAAGGAGAAAATGAAATTCCCATGAGAGGTTCACTTCTTTTCCTAATGCAACTTGTTTTGTTTGTGGGACGATTGAAAAAAGTTAGTTCACTCAATTTGTGTAGCAGCTCATTACCCCTATGTATGAAGTGCAATTTGTTTCGTGTGTTTCAAAATTCATTCGACTACATCAACACTTGCAGTGCGTTTGGTTCTTGGATGTCGTTCACTTTTGAGAGTGATGTCGTTCACTTGCGCCCAATATGAAAAGTGAAAAAAATAGCGAAACAACAAGATAATAATGCGGTTTATTTTGATATATGTCGAGGTTCACTTGCCCTCACCTTTGCGGTACACTTGTTCATAAAAAAAGTTGAATAAAAGACAACAAAAACTCATAGAAACACGTGTGAGAAAATTTACTTCCGACACAAGAAACCATGAAGTTCACTTGACCGTCTGATGAAGTGCGGTTTTCCGTCCCAAGCAGTGCGGTTTTCCGTCGGATGAAGTTCACTCGTCGATTTTGGTGTCGCGAAAAACAGAGTGTCCGCAATTCGATAATTTTAAAACTGCTCTTAAACCGTAAGGAATTAGAGCGAGTGTTCTACATGAAAAAGTTGCACATCATCGATATCTTTCCAACGGCGTGTGATTTGAATCATTTCGACAAGCGGTTTGTAAAATTTCGTGAAAAACGGCCGCTGCCTCTCGTCATTAGCCGCACGATTTTTAAAATTAACTAAAAACCGTAAGGAATCTCAAAAGCATTTCAAAACATGAAAGTTGCGCCTCATCCGTAGCTTTCCAACAGCGTATCATACGCTTCGTTTCAAGAAACGGTTCAAAAACTGAAGCAAAAACAGTATCGAAAATTGCAAACAATTCGAAAAAACACAATTTCGCGATTTATTAAATTTAAAACTGCTCTTAAACCGTAACAAATTAGAGAAAATAATAGATATGAAAAAGATGCTCCACGACGATACCTTTCCAACGGTGTATCATTTGCTTCCTTCCGACGAGCGGTTTAGAAAAAATCGCGAAAAAACGCTCGCTGTCACTCATCATGCGTCGCACCGTTTTTGAAACTGCTCTTAAACCATGATGAATCTCGAAAAGTGTTCAATATGGCGAAGTTGTGCATAATCCATAGCTTCTCAATGGTATATTACACGCGTCGTTTCGATAAACGGTTAAAAAAGTAGAGCGAAAAAGGTACCCAAAAAACACCGCGTGCAGTTTTTTTTCAACACGAAGTTCACTAGTCTCTGTTTTGCAGTATCTTTGCTACTGATAATGCAGTGCCCTCGTGTTGAGTGTGCAGTGCGGAAGTGTTATCAGAATAGTTATTCTTCTAATATTAGCAGAATAGACCGTCTGTATATATATATATATATATATAATACTAGTGTATGATACTACCTTTAATTAATTATAGCACATAGTATAATACATAGAGTATAGTAGCATAGATCATATTTATTGCCATGCAAGTACAAATTAGCATCGCATTTAACATGATACGGTATCTACCTATATGTTACTCTAACCCTCTCTATATATATTTAATTCTTTGCCACATCAGCATACTTGCTATTTCTAAGTGCATGACATCGTCGGCTATGATATCACTACATATGGCCAACCTTATATAGTGGGGAGTATCATATACTATATATAGTATCATGCATATGATACTAGTGTATGATACTACGTAAGTACCTTCATAGTGCATATATACTATCATAGAGTAGTATATATCATAGATGACCGTATTTATGGCCATGCATGACACAAAGTAGTATAGCATTTATTATGTATATATATATATATATGTTACGAGATCTACCTATGTTACTGCTTCTTTGCCACATCATCATATTTGCTATTCCTGAGTGCATGATACCGGCTATGATACCCACACTATGGCCACCCTAAGGCTGGTCGTAATATGGGAGTATCAAGCGGTATCATGCATGCCAACCAGACTTTTTGGATGATGTGGAACACAGTTAAATGGGGAAAGAGAGGGTGTGGTATCATATCATGATACCATATCATATTTAATGTTGTAGTACTTTGTGTCATGCATGGAAATTAATAAGGCAACCTAAGATAATAACTTATGATAATATGCATGCGCGCATTACGGAGGTATTACCGATCATATACTAGTATCATGCATATATACTCCCTCCTTTCCGGTTTATAGGCTTATCTCAAAATTTTAGTTTTTCCATTTTATAAGGCTCAATTTGGTTGTTCCCCATCACATGTTCAGATTCCAAAGTGCATTAAATCATTGCATGCAAGTATTAAGAGAAAATTGACCAATGCATGTACTTTATGCATGCATGTATTGCAATTAATACATTGATAAACATAATTTTTTGAGGAAACCAAAAACATTAATTGGGTGTTTTTGCAAACTACAAAAAGTATTTCACCACTCACCATCTACCTTGGTTGGTGAGATTTTTTGAATTGAGCCCTATAAACCGGAAAGGAGGAAGTATGATACTAGCTAGTCTATGATATACTAGCTACCTCACTAAGAGCATGGTTAATAATACAACCAACGGTCGGCTATAAGAAGTTGCCATGTCATATACAACCAACCTCTTAGCTGGCATGTACAATAATAACTTTTAAATACGTACTAGCTTATCAATAGTTGGCCCACCTTACATCCTCACAAAGTGTCTTGGGTCTCGTGTTACAGCTCGCTCTGCTAACCAAGAGCCCGCTTCTCTTCTCTCTCCTCTTCTCTTAATTTCCTCCAACTAATAAGCACATATATTATTATATTCCTTATAGCCTGCTTATGTCACTCTATTGTACTTGCTCTAAGACTAGGCACAATGGAGAGTAACATACACTAGTAACATACACATATCCCTAGACTATGTTACTACCTTTCATAGTGGGTAGTAACATAAGTATGGTAACATGCAAAGCCTCATTTATTAGGTTATAGACTCATATTTCATTGGGACATGTGATGTTATACATTAACTAGCAAAGTTACTCAAACTACCTCCTCATTAACTCATTGCCACATAAGCAAATTTGTTGAGGTGCACTCGATGTTACTGCTGAAGTTACTCCCACTGTGGCTAGTCCAATGCATAGTATCATAGAGTAGTATCATATGTGGTACTTTATTTATTGTCATGCATGACACATAGTAGCATAGCATTTATTATGATACGGTTTCATGATATGATACTTAACCCTCTCTTTCTTCATTTAATTCTATGACAGCTCATCAAAATTGCCTAGTTGGCATGCACGATACTAGCTATGATACCCCCTTACTATCAGCCTAGAAAAGAAGGTGTACCGATCATTTGTGCGTCGCTTTGTGAGTTTTCATCCGTTTGTTCGGGAAGCGGGGAGAAGTTTCAAACATTTCGGCCGTGAGGTGCGGCCACTAGCGTAGGCCTAGTTCGTATTTTAATTACAGGATATTCAGATGGAGTTCGGACATCATCAAAATCAATGTGTGCCCGTGGCGTGCTCTCACGACTGTAACGCCCCGAGACCGACGCTCCGATTGCCTTCCTTGTTTGGCGAGTCAGCTGTGTTTTATTTGTGTATTGCATTCATCATCGCATCATTTGCATTGCATCGGCACTTCGTTGCCGTCATGTTTTAAAAACTTGCGTTCGTTCGTAGTTGCCGCGTTCCCCCCCTTGTCTTCGTTGACCGTTCCGAGACCAACCGTGTTTTCGGTTTCCTCTTGTCAAACCAACTAACCTCTTTCGTCAGCCCGCGATCCCCTCCCGCGCGTCCGAAAGTTGTCCCGTACCCGACCCGGTTTGTTGTTACCGTTGGGTCCGGATCATCCCCTAACATCTACAAAACATCTCCGTTTTCTTATTTGGACTCCCTACCTATTATTTTCTCGATCGTCCGATTTTAATCGGAGGGACCAAATGCCCCTGTTTTAAACTGCTAATAACTATTTAACCATGCATCCAAATAAAGCATATCATATATGTAACATGCTTAGAATTTCATCTAGTTTCACAATATCCCACTTTCATCCCATGTTAAAATGTTTAAAAATGCTGTTTGTTTATTTTTACTCAAATGCCATGTTAAAAAGGTTTATTTCATAACTAATTAACCGTAACTCGGATTTAAATAAACTATATATGTAACTTGCTTGGAAATATGCCTAGTTTAACATGGTGCACTTCATTTTGCTGTTTAACAACATTAAAATTGTGTTTATGGCAGAACAGTACCAAATCTAAAATATGCACATGAGGATTTTCCGGAATTGTTGTTTGTTGTGCCGGCCTCATTTAAACTTGCCTAGATGTGTAGTTTTATTATGCTTCACCTCTTTACATGGTTAACAACATTTAATATTGTTGTGTACATAAACAAGAGCGAACTAAATAACTCGAACGTGGTGTTTCGTCAATATGCAACTCGTTGCATATTGAGCTCCATTTAATTTGTAGTATTGTTTGTGCACTTTGCCATGCCATGCTCATTAAACCGGACATGCATCATACTTGATTGTGCATCATGCCATGTTTATGATTGTGTGTTTACTATGTTGTTTGTTTCTTTCCGGGTTGCTTCTCTCGTTAGCTTCAGTTTTGTTCCTGAGTTGTGAGGATTCGTTCGTCTACGTCCACTTGTCTTCTTCATGGACTCGTTCTTCTTCCTTGCGGGATCTCAGGCAAGATGACCATACCCTCGAAATCACTTCTATCTTTGCTTGCTAGTTGTTCGCTCTATTGCTATGTCGCGCTACCTACCACTTGCTTATCAAGCCTCCCGAATTGCCATGAACCTCTAACCTTTGTCACCCTTCCTAGCAAACCGTTGTTTGGCTATGTTACCGCTTTTGCTCAGCCCCTCTTATAACGTTGCTAGTTGCAGGTGAAGATTAAGTTTGTTCCATGTTGGAACATGGATATGTTGGGATATCACAATATCTCTTATTTAATTAATGCATCTATATACTTGGTAAAGGGTGGAAGGCTCGGCCTTATGCCTGGTGTTTTGTTCCACTCTTGCCGCCCTAGTTTCCGTCATACCGGTGTTATGTTCCTTGATTTTGCGTTCCTTACGCGGTTGGGTGATTTATGGGACCCCCTTGACAGTTCGCCTTGAATAAAACTCCTCCAGCAAGGCCCAACCTTGGTTTTACCATTCGCCTACCTAAGCCTTTTTCCCTTGGGTTCTGCAGACTCAAGGGTCATCTTTATTTACCCCCCGAGCCAGTTCTCCTTCGAGTGCTGGTCCAAACCGAGCGATGTCCGGCGCCCCCTGGGCAACCAGGGTCTATGCCAACCCAACGTCTTGCTCATCCGGTGTGCCCTGAGAACGAGATATGTGCAGCTCCTATCGGGATTTGTCGGCACATCGGGCGGCTTTGCTGGTCTTGTTTTACCATTGTCGAAATGTCTTGTAAACCGGGATTCCGAGACTGATCGGGTCTTCCCGGGAGAAGGAATATCCTTCGTTGACCGTGAGAGCTTATAATGGGCTAAGTTGGGACACCCCTGCAGGGTATTATCTTTCGAAAGCCGTGCCCGCGGTTATGTGGCAGATGGGAATTTGTTATATCCGGTTGTAGAGAACTTGACACTTGACCCTAATTAAAACGCATCAACCGCGTGTGTAGCCGTGATGGTATCTTTTCCGCAGAGTCCGGGAAGTGAACACGGCTTTTGGGTTATGGTTGACGTAAGTAGGAGTTCAGGATCACTTCTTGATCATTACTAGTTGACGACCGTTCCGTTGCTCCTCTTCCCGCTCTTATTTGCGTATGTTAGCCACCATATATGCTTAGTGCTTGCTGCAGCTCCACCTCACTACACCATCCTTTCCTATAAGCTTAAATAGTCTTGATCTCGCGGGTGTGAGATTGCTGAGTCCTCGTGACTCACAGATACTTCCAAAACAGTTGCAGGTGCCGAAGATACCAGTGCAGGTGACGCAACCGAGCTCAAGTGGGAGCTCGATGAAGATCTTGTTCGTTGTGTCGTTTCTTTTCATTTTGATCAGTAGTGGTGCCCGGTCGGGACGATCAGGGATCTAGCAGTTGGGTTGTCTTCTTTTCTTTTGGTTGCGTAGTCGGACCTATGTGTGTACTCTGATTGATGTATGAATTATTATGTATTGTGTGAAGTGGCGATTGTAAGCCAACTCTTTATCCCATTCTTGTTCATTACATGGGATTGTGTGAAGATGACCCTTCTTGCGACAAAACCACAATGCGGTTATGCCTCTAAGTCGTGCCTCGACACGTGGGAGATATAGCCGCATCGTGGGCGTTACAACGACCTCGTGGAAAAAAATGGGTAAAGTTTGGCACATGTTTTGATGACCACTCCCTCCAAACCGGAGCATCTCACATGAAGGATCATGGTTTCCAAAAGGATACGTGTCAATTCAAACTCCTGTGGCCGGTGACTCTATATTGGCACAATCAGTACATGGACACAGGATGTAATCCACATCACCAATTCTCCTCTTTGTACTTTCAGCCAAATTCATGAACTCTGTCACGTGACTGATAAAATCTGCGGTTTTCTGATTCTTCATCCATCGAGATCGTTCCATTTGCACCACACGAATGGTAATTAAAAACAAAGCAACAACATTAATACACGGATTAACTGCTGCCCAAAGATGCGTGCATAAATCACAAGGTTTTATTTTCATAGTTACTGAGGGCGGTCCATGTTGTTATCCAGACGTGCAATGACAAAAATTAATGGCTAGTCAATTTACGCGCAGAGTACTAGTACAACACTACCCTTAGGAATTGAATACCTTAATTAAGCCACTCACGAAAAGAATACCTTAATTAATTAGCCACGCGGCGACCTCCACCCAGCAGACAGAGAAGCGCGATGCGGCGGCACGCCGAGATAGCAGGGTCGAGGAGCAACGCTTAGTGCGGCTGCCGCCTGAAGTTCGACCTCCACTATCCCGCCATCGACCGCGATGGATGTGCTTGAATCACGCCACCGCCGACCTCGATGGTTGAGCTCCTCCTATCTCCCGCCGCAGACCGAGGATTGACCTCCTATGACGCCGCCGCCGCCTACCGGCCGAGGATTGACCTCTTTTCTGGTCGCCGCTGCCTAGGCCGCCGCCGCCATCTGTATATGCAGAGTGGATTTTTTTTGACGGATATCCGCAGAGCGGCTGTTTGCACGATATCACTGTAACTCAATTATATGGACAGGGTAGTACATCACATACGGTTATGTAACGACAACCGTGTCTAACCTACATTGTCTTCTCACGAGGTTTGGTTCAGAAATCGTGTGTGACGTTGTAATACCTAACACAAACGACATGTATAAACAGTGTGCCGTACACAACATATAGTGCCATAAGTAGTTCCCGACCGTTAGCTTATCCCCACAGTTTCCCCATTTCCCCCAAATCCTTACATAGCCTCCAAATTCCCTCGCGTGGCGCTGACATTGGGGAATGCGGAGGAGTGGTGTTGATGGTTTTGGTGCGGCTGCTCCTGCTCGTATCGCTGCCACAACGGCGGTCGCCGCCAAGCACTTGCCTAAGGTCATCAGAAGGCAGGTGTACTACGGATCCGAATCGTCCTGTCAGGTTCCAATCTATCCCGATCTTTTTTAGCATGTCCGAAGTATAGCTCCTTGCTGAATCCGTCCTGAATGACACCCCCTCCCCCACAGGAAAGCGATCTGCCGCCGGATCCGGAGCATGACTCCAGACTCCCGCAACACGAGTTTGACTCCGAGTTTTGCGCCACCGAGAAGTACCAAAAGCTGTGTTGTGTGCATGGGCACACTCCCGCTCGACGTGTATGCATGGAGGGATTCGACATTGGCAAGCAGTTTCTCAGTTGCCCCTTAGAGGTTAGTGCTAAGTTCATCATTTTACTTCAGTTAATGCCACCTCTAATCCTGAATACTATTTAACATTGGTAGGGATATGAGGCTTGTGCCTTTGTTAACTGGCTGGATGAAGAATGGCGTGGCAGGGCTTGGAGTGTTATCACCAAACTCGCAAAAGATAACGTAAAGCTGAAGAAGAAACTGGCTGATCTGGAATGTACAATCAGTACGATGAAGCAAGAAAGAATCAATCACAGGCAATAGATGAAAGCAAGAGACAAGAAGGAACTAGCATGTGTAGTTCTGGTTGTCACATTAGCCATGTTCTATGCGCTGTTTGCAATGATGATTAGGAGTTTTGTTTGACAGTATTGCTAAAGCACATATAGATGTGCTCTAAGTAATGCACATCTAGGTCCTATGCCATTGATGTTACGCGAAGATTCGTGCACATATTTTCCTTTGTCTTCTTTTCTTTTCCTTTGTAGTTTGATTATTACTGGCTTTATCAATAAGAAGAGCTCAATGTATTGCTTGCCAACTGTCCTACTCCGTTCGTACTGGTACCGGTGCATAATCCCAAAACTCATTCCTTCTATTTGTCCTGAAAAACTAAACCGGCCAATAGGAGTCATGCGCAACCCGGGGAATTTGGAGCGACTGGGAACAAATAATTGCGGTTGATTATATCAGCGGTTAGATAATACGTCAACCCCTGCTTCAATTGGCATCTCCTCTTCTCTGCATACCCCGCTTAAGTGTCCACCATCTTCATCATCACTGGCAGGCCACTCTACACACTAGCACACACTCTGTAGCCATGTTGAGCGACAGCGAGAACGACAGTTCGACCAGCAGTCTGGCACTCGATGATAGGTCAACATCGGAATAATCCCGCTCGTC
This sequence comes from Aegilops tauschii subsp. strangulata, assembly GCF_002575655.3. Classification (NCBI taxonomy): domain Eukaryota; kingdom Viridiplantae; phylum Streptophyta; class Magnoliopsida; order Poales; family Poaceae; genus Aegilops; species Aegilops tauschii. The sequence continues at coordinate 225,281,250 of NC_053037.3, read as the reverse complement.
TTCCATGAGTCCGGCGTCGAGCCCAGACCTCGATTATATCCGGATCATGGAAGGGACGCCGCCTCCGGAGTCGTCAGACGACAACCAGACGGACGAGGAGCCGTCGGAGGACGGAGAAGAGGACGACGATGATGATGAGGAGGAATGGTCGAACAAGGAGGAGGAGGAGGAGCACAACAATGACGATGACGATGGAGGCGGCGATGAAAAGCCAACCGTCAGCAGCAGGAAGCGTCCTCGCCAAGACGATGTTGCGGGGCCATCCAACAACAAAAACAACAACAACAACAAGAAGAAGGACTAAATTAAGCAGACTGTACATATCTCTGTTTCCATTCGCTCATATTAATTTGTTATCTCTGTTTATCCTGTCAATCCCATTGCAGACAGTTAGTAATAAGTATTCGACAGAGATCTTCTACATTATCGCCCACAGGTTGGTTTGTTGAAATGTGTGCCCTGACGAGCACACAATTCAGAAAAAATGTTCGTATGGGCTGTCTATAATGATCGCACACAATTCTTATTACCGAACTGTTTGCCGGGTATCACACACATCTTGTTACGCCGAATCGTTTGTGTTCACCTCGATCATTGCAAACAATTCATCGGAGCAAACTATATGCCGTATATCGCACACACATTGATAGGGCTGCCCATTTCTGTTTTCTGTATAATCGCAAACAATTCATATCGATCAATCGTATGCCCTACATCACACACGCAACTAAAATCTGAAACGTGTTTGATGCATCCTCCATCGCGGTTTGCACCTTTTTGACGGTTATTTTACACCATCGTTTGCGATTATTGCATCGCACACAGTTTCGTCGAAGGGTCTCTGATCGTAGTGTCGCATTAGCAGCATCCTGTAGTAGTGCTACTTTGCTGCTTCACCCTTTCCTCTTCAAGGGAAAAACCAACGCAAGCTCAAGAAGTAGTAGGAAGAATTTCTAGCGCCGTTGCCGGGGAGATTTACGCCAAGTCAAGTCAAGATTTGTCTCCCATCAACTTGCCAATTTCTGGCACCGTTGCCGGGGAGATCTACGCCAAGTCGAGACATACCAAGTAACCATCATATACTCTCATCTCTTGCATTACATTATTCGCCATTCGCCTCTCGTTTTCCTCTCCCCCACTTCTAAAACGTTTTTCGAAAAGATTTGCCTTTCCTTCGCCCCTCTTCCGTTCGTCTTCTTCGCTTGCTTTTTGTGTGCTCGTGTGTTGGATTGCTTGCTTTGTCACTATGGCTCAACCAAAGAATTATGATCCTCCCTCTAGGAGGATGGAAGAAATTGAAAATAAGGTTAGGAGCTTCATGTCTTTACAGTTTGATCATAATAGTTTCTTTAGAAACGAGCTTAAGGAACAGAAAAGTTTCATGGAATACATGAATAAAGAGCTCGATGATAAGTCTAAGGAATTTTATGGTTTGAAATCTCAGTTTCCTCATCTTGAAAATTTAGTAGGCCAAATTTCTAATAAACAAGCTACATTAGTAAATAAGATGGCCGCTAACAAAGAGTAAGCAATTTCCCGTCTCATCATGTCTCAATTTATCTCATTTGTCGAATCTGATCTGGCTCTTTGTTGTTTCAGAGACGAAGAGCCACTTATTCACTGGACGAAGTGGGCTAAGGCATCGGCGGGCCATGGTTCACCGTCAAGGGTTGTCCAGGACACCCCGGCGGATGACACCGTGGCCATCAGCCCCCAGGTCAGCGCCCTGCGTCAAGACGTGCCACCACCTCAGCCGGCTGATATAATCATCGAGGCTCGCTCTTCTGGTGATGGCAAGGAGGCAGGAGGGGAGCACCAGGGCAAAGAGAACTGAGGAGCAGACTTCGCAAAGGGTTCCCCATCAACAACCATTCCCAGGAGCACTTCCCCGACAAGGGCCTCCACCAATGACATTGTTCACACCGGTGCTTCCCCGATGATGGAGAGTGTCAGGGCTGTTCGCCGGCAACACAAGTTGCCGGAGGAGGGGGTGCCCCTTCCCAACGAGTACACCTGGGTAATCCTATAGCCGCAGCGCCATTTCCATAAGAAATTTCCTTAGTTTCCATCTGTGATTTGAACCTCATTCTTTCTTCTTGTCTTATATATTAGTTTTCATCCCCAACTTCTCCTATGGGAGGCGACCAGCTCGTGGAGGTAGCTGTTATTACCAAGCTGCCGCCGAAGAGGCCACCAAGATTGTCGCTGCAGAAAACCCTGAGCAAACTGATGGGAACCTCCAGGAGGTTCATGTGGCAAAGGAGGAGGCCTCCGGCAACCGGCCTGAGCCCGCCGAGATGGACGTAGACGTGGCGCACACAGTCGATCCGCTGCCAGTACATGCCGAGTAGTCGGTGTCAGTGGCCCTGCCAATCCTGCCAACCAGCACTAAGATAGTGACCTTCCAAGCCAATCTTGGGGCTCCCAGCTCGTCCGGCACTACAGAACTGAACTTTGAGAAAGAGGTCGCTCGAATCATGCTCCCCCTGGCTCAGAGGTCCACAGATGCTGAAGATATTGCCAATGAGCAGGAGGACTACATGTTTTTGTAGGCTATGGCTGCCGGATTCAAGGACGCGCAAGAAAGGTATGGCAAGAGGTGGAAGCAGACTGAGGAAGAGTGCAAGGCCCAGGGCTTGGTTGACCGACAGTTGAAGGAGAAGGCGGAAGAGTTGCGCACATGGTACAACAATCGATCCCGCGAACTTAGGAACCACGAGGAGAAGTTGGCCGCTGCCGGGGAGAATGCAACAACTCATGACAACAAGTTGATGGAGTGCGAGATGCAGCTGAACGCCAAAGCCAAAGAACTCTCTTCCCGGGAGCAAGCCCTCGTCGCTACCCTCCGCAGCAAAGATGACGAGATTGGATCGCTTATGAGGCAGTGAACCCAGAAGCTGGAGGATGACCACCAGAAGGCCTTGGAGGCACAAGCTTCGGAGCACGCTACCAAGCTCAAAGAAGCTGTTGACAAGGCTACAACCGCTACCACTACCAAGACAGAAATGGAGGCCTAGACCGGCAAATTGAAGGAAGAACTCGTCACCAGCGGCAAGGATATTGAGGCCCTCAAGGCCGAGGCACAGAAAGCATCTCACACCATGGGGAGTTGCAGACGCAACTCTCATCCAAGAGCCAAGAACTGGCCATTGCTGATTGTGTGATCTAGGATCTAAAATCCAAGCTTGCCGGACTGGAGCAGAACCTTGATTCCGCCAACTCACGAGAGAAGGCCTTGGCGGAGAAACTTGTTACTGCAGAAACACTCCGGAAGGATGCTGAGGGCGCGTTGGACAAGCTGCAGAAGATGTACTCCCTCTTGACTGTGGAGTTGGTTGATACCACTGAGCGCCTCTGTTCCTAGCTCGCAGTCATGGACATGAGGAGTTGGAACTTCCCTACTTTGGAGCACGAGGTTGCCAGTGCCAGACTATCCAAGTTCTTCGATGGCCAGATCGAAGCACTGAAGACGTACCATGATGACAGGAATGAAGCCTTTGCCAATGAGTCCCGGCAATTGGCCCGCGACGTGCTACACCGTGTTGGTCAGTCTGGTCTATCGCAATCCAAGGATCGACGTGTCCTAGTCCTTCAAGAAGCTGCCACCAAACACATACGTCTCCGGCATTGACAAGATCGTCGCCCTATCACCGACAAGGTCCTCTAAGTCCCAAGGGTTCAGGGCGACCATACCAACTAAGCTTGTCGCTGTGCTGCCAAACAAAAGAACACATTAGACCTTATGTTAGGTCTTTGCTATTCTCGGGACGTAATATTACTTTTTAAGTGGGTGTATGAACTTATGCTATCCCTTCGCTTTTACTCTGTTTCTTATCTTTGTATAATTCAAGCACCCTAGGCATGTTGGAGCCTTGCCAGGGCCAACCACTTGTTGGGAGCGCTTTTGAGGACGGATCCTTAGCAGCCTACTGGCAGTGTTGTCGCCGGCAAGTCACCCTTCAACGTTATCAACGTAGCCACTTGAGTTGTTGAGTGGACTTGAAACAGACAAGGGCGTAGATGACCACGGCGGGGTTCCTTCGCGTGCATGTTCCTTATGCAATTACCAGGTTCGAGCGAAGGGAATCGCAAAAGGCAAACTAAGGAACAGGAAGCTGAGAAGTTTTTCTACTTATCTTTTCCTTTTACTGCAATCTTCGTTGTCCATAAGTGGATGGCTCTTTCTCCTTTCTTCCCCCAGGGAACCTATCACGCCAAGATCTTCTTCCTTTGTGCACGGAATGCGTACAAAGGACCTTGATGCGTCGGGAATCCCATCAGGGGAGACGAGGTGGAACCTAGCCGTGGCGCCCCCAGCAGCATCCCTTAGTTGCCGGGGGAAAATAGACATTTAGTGGACTTGCCGCAGTCTGCAATGCTGTCGGGTATCCGATCTTGTCGAGCAGATTCTAGTGTTGCTGGGCACTGGCTTGCTGATGACTGGGCCGACCACGCACGTCTCTGTAGGAACGAAGTATGTCTACTATAGGGGGGTGAATGGGAGTTTTAAAATTACTTTCAAAAATATCAAAACTCTCGGAACCCAGCAGCGGAGCGAATGTAAACAGAGTGCATTGAGCGAATACAAACTAACGAATGGAAACTAAATGCATGCATCGAGACAAATCGCATTAAAGATACATTTCGAATGTAAATAGGAGAAGTAGAGGTAACCAGTGGTGCTTGATGGCAACAAAGAATTTGGTAGACCAGTTCGTCCTTCTGCACAAGGACTACGTCTTCTTGGAGGGGTTGTGACTTAACACGGAAGATAAACTCTCTTCGCCCTATTCTCTTCGACGTTAACCAATGCCGATCACTCATGGTAGACACTTGAGGCGATCTCCAAACCTTTACAGACTTCTTCTTCGAGAACCATAATTACTCTTGGTCTCTGAAGAAATTGACAGCTAACTGTCTAGAGAGTTTGCAGCTCTCAAGAGTAATAGGCGAGCGTACTGGACTTAGATTCGAGTGATGCTGAACCACTATCTAATTTTTCGGCTCTAGGGTTTTCTCTCGGTGGATTTTAAACTCAAATCACTCAGGAGAGGGGGTTGCTCAACAATCTTCTCGCAATCTAATGGAGCAGCCGCCAGACAACACCAGCACGGGGTGGCTATTTATAGCTGCAGCCTTCCCTGGTGGGAAACAACCATTTTGGACACACGGTCCAGCCAATGGCCAACCGACACATTCACAACGGTCGGATTTTTGTTGCTACGGTAACATTACTTGAGGAACAAGTAATGCTAACTCCTCGGTCAGAGACAAATCTCCCGCAGCGAAGAAGATCACAGTCTCTTGCTGGCAAGTATTTGCTAGGAACACAAAGAGATTTCTCTTGCAACTTTCATAGGATTTGGTTTTAGCATCAGAAATTCAAAGTTTTGAACACTCCACCTCTCTTAATAGTAAAATGGTCATGTGTCTCAATAAAGACAAGAGAAACAACAAAATAAATGCTACATAATCACTTCATCTTCATTCTTCTCGAACGCAGTCACTTCCTTCGGACAGGCACCGAACCAATTGCTTCACGTCAGCAATTTTTTAGGGTTCACTCTTATTATCATAATATTCGGTGATAACCTTCACTGCCACACAGAGGATTATCTTCCTCATTTGAATCAAACTCCTCTTGATTCCTGGGACCTGTTACTCTGTGTGCACTAGAAAACACATAAGTCCCATACTGTTTCTGTCAACAAACTCCAAAACATAAGGAGGCAAATTATTGCACCAACAATCTCCCCCTGTTTGGACGGTTGTTGACAAAACAGATAATCATCGAAGTGAAGATAGATAAGTGACAAGTAATTTTAACAAGAGTGAATAAGTGTTACTTTTCTCGATGATGAAATAGACCCCCCTAAATGTATGCAAGGATAAAGATAAGTGATTAATTCTCCTGCAAATATCGAAGTATATAGAGGAAATTTCAATCATTCGAGTCAATGACTCACACTGATGATATATAATCCATCGAGATTGTAGTGCAATCATTCACACTTCTGATAATAATTACACCTGGAAAACAAATGCTTCGAGAGAAATAGTTTCGCAGGCGGGGTTATTAATATTATAGCACAGAAGTCTTACAACTTAGAGCATATAAGTTTCGACCAGAAGTTCAAACTTGCACGAAATCAAACCAAAGAAACACAGAAAGTAAATCTATCGAGACTCGATGTAATCCTCCCCCTTTTTCTCAACTAGTGTCAAAAAGATGACGAATGACATGAGTGCAAAAACATAGAGCTTGGATCACTCGGTGGCATCTCGAGAAGAACTTTCCAAGGTGATTTCTTCTTCGGAAGTGACTGGATCGACTTCGTCTTCAGCAGCAGCAGATTTTCCTTCAGGGGTCACAAACTTGGGTCTAAGAAGACGAGGGCATATTGGGGGCAGCCACATGAGGAACACGAGATAGCGCATTGCCTTCGGCAGGTAGATTCTTCGAGTAGTTTGTGAAGCTTGATATGCAGAAGATCAGTAGTTGGCTAACGAACAGGAAGACGAGGGGTACTCCTATCTTGGAAATCTTCAACACTGAAGCCCTTGCCAATGTAATCATAGAGCTCTTGGAGATTGACATCCAGGAGTTGTTTCTTGGTAAATAACTTGCGAAGCAATTTCCAGAGCCTCTTCTTGTTTTCATCAGCAATTAGATGCGTGATTCTCGTTCGATTGTTGAGAGCATTTAGCTCGGAGGCAATATGTTCTTTTTCACGTCGATCCTTAGCGATGTGCTGCAGTAGCAGTTGTTGAGTACGCAAACTCACCTCGAGTTGTGATGGAGATTGAGGCAAAATTTGTCGGTCACGCTGAGGGAGACGTGGCCCATCAAATTGCCTGTGATAATCATGAGGGCTTGACACGGGCGCTTTGCCCAAAGAAATATCTTCGATGATTTGTAGGGTATCGCGAACAGGAGGAATGAAGCTTTTGTGACTCACTTTCACCACATACTCGGTGCGCATAGCATGACCAATAACTTTCTGAATCCATGGCGCGAAAAATTTGACGCAGAAAGGATGTTGAGTAGAATCCTTTAGAATGCGCAGAAACACATCCTCAACATCGAAGATATATGATACGTCTCCAACGTATCTATAATTTTTGATTGTTCCATGCTATTGTATTATCTGTTTTGGATGTTCAATGTGCTTTATTATACACTTTTATATTATTTTTGGGACTAACCTATTAACCGGAGGCCCAGCCCAAATTGCTGTTTTTTTTGCCTATTTCAGTGTTTCGAAGGAAAGGAATATCAAACGGAGTCCAAACGGAATGAAACCTTTGGGAACGTGATTTTCTGAACAAACGTGATCCAGGTACTTGGAGTGGACGTCAAGCAATCAACAAGGACGCCACGAGGTAGGGGGCGCGCCTACCCCCTGGGCGCGCCCTCCACCCTCGTGGGCCCCTCGTAGATCCACCGACCTACTTCTTCCTCCTATATATACCTACATACCCCGAAAACATCAGAGGAGGATGTCGGCCTTCTGGGAACGGGGGGTCCCCGGACTTGCCTGCCTGCGGCCCACGGCATGGCCAAGCAGCAGGCCGTACGGCCCATCTTCGTCAACAAGGCACCCAAGACCCTCGCGAGGGTCCAAGTCTCGCGAGGCGGACGACGCAAGACCTCCTCTGGAGTGGCCTAGCCAGGCAGGCTCACGAGGAGCGGAGATATCAAGGCAAGGCAAACCTCATGAGGCTCTCGTGACATGAGCCATGACGAACGGTACCAGGCAGGTGCCGGTGCGCGCAGCGTCCTTATTTCTTCTTTGGTGCTAAGGAGGCCAGCGCAGGCGAAGAGTACCGAGGCATCAGGCAAAGGTTGCCATATTGGTGCAACGAGACCAAGACCAGGAGGACGGCAAGGCGGAGGTCATCGTGGAGCCCAAGACGGCGTTACCCCAGAGCTTTTCGCAGGCGAAGACCGCTTTTGTCAGGATAGCTTGTACTAGCTGTCCCCCTTTAAATTTGCCCGCCGTTGTTGGCTCCCTTCCCGCTCGATATTTGGGAAGAGGACCAGGGCCTCAATAAATAGGACTAGCCACCACAGTAGGAGGCAACTGATCCAAAACTGGTTCAGATCATCCTCAACTACACATGCACAAGAACACCTAAACCTCAGGAGGCTGTTCTTCCCTTGTACTGTTCATCATCAGCCCAAGAGGCAATCCACCACCACCACACTGGAGTAGGGTATTACACCACAACGGTGGCCCGAACCAGTATAAACCCCGTGTCTTTCTGTGTTGCGAGTTCGTCGAGTTCATCCGCGAGATCTTAGCGAGCTAGAGCGTAGATCGATAGGAGAGAGAGACTTCGCGCGCACCCCAGTGTTCGAACCTTAAGGGTTTGCCGGAACCCCACATCCGACATTCGGCGCGCCAGGTAGGGGTGCGCCGGAGCTCCTCTCCACCAACCTGCGCCCCATGCCGCTGTGCTTCGCTCCCATGGCAGGTGCGCCGCCACCCGCCTCTGCGACCGACACCAGCAGCAAGGAGTCTGGGTACCAAGCCCTGGCCCCCGCCCCGCGGCGAGTGCAGTGGCCAGCCAAGTTCAAGCCGGAGATGCCACCGCGTTACGACGGTGCGGCAGACCCGGCGCCGTTCCTGCAGGCGTACGAGGAGGCCGTCCTCGATGCCGGAGGCGACGTCAACATCATGGCCAACTGGTTCCCCATGGCCCTCGCCGGTGAGCCACGCGCCTGGCTGCTCAACCTCCCGGGGTCCACGGTGGTGTCCTAGGAGGAACTCCGCGACCTCTTCACCGCGAGCTACGCGGTGCCCGCGCACCACGCAGTCACGGCGCTACTGGGTGGCTCTCAAGCACCGCCTTCAAATCGCCACGTCAAGCCTTTCTTCCGTCAGATTGGGGCAGCCTCCAAGCGCCCGGGGGCTCTGCCGGGTTGGGCTGCGCCGGAGGCCGACCTCACCTTCGATTCAGAAGACCACCCCGGCTCCACCGCCGGCTCGGGCATGCTCCCAATGCTCTGCCCGCCTACCATCTGCAACGTGGCCGCCACCAAGACCCTCATCGACGGCGGTGCCGGCCTCAACTTGCTCTCCGTAGAAGCCTTCAGCCTCCTCCACGTGCCGCCCGAGCGGCTCAACCTCAGCAAGCCTTTTTCGGGAGTGGGTGGTGGAGCTGCCCACTCTCTGGGGCGGATCCACCTCCTCGTCACCTTCGGCACGCGCGACAACTACCGCACTGAGCTGGTGGACTTCGACATCGCCCGCATCGGTCTCCCGTACAATGCCATACTCGGGTACCCGGCTCTTGCTCAGTTCATGGCGGCGACTCACCCGGCCTACAACCTCATGAAGATGCCAGGGAGTAAGGGCGTCCTCACCATCAAGGGGGACACTAAGGAGGCAGTGACGGTGCTCAGGCTCGCCTTCAAGACCGCGGCAGTAGCACAGCCAGCCGGCGCTAGTACGCCCGAGGCCAAGGAGACCGCGCCCGCCAAGAAGAAGCAGTTGTTCACCCAAGACAAGGCGGAGACCAAGCAGGTGCCGGTTGATGAGGACGGGTCTTCAGGAGCCACCTTTACCATAGGAACCAGCCTGGACCGGGGACAAGAAGAAGCTTTGGTGAGGTTTCTGCGCGCAAACAAGGAGATATTCGCGTGGGAGCCCAATCAGCTGGTAGGGGTCCCGAGAGAGGTGATCCAGCATCATCTAAGGGTGTGCCCCAACATGCGCCCCGTGAAGCAGCGGGCGAGACGGCAGTCCACTGAGAAGCAGGCCTTCATCGTCCAAGAGACACGCAAGCTGGAGGCGGCTGGTACCATTCGAGAAGTTCGATACCCTGATTGGCTGGCGAACCCCGTCGTAGTACCGAAGAAAGGTGGGAAGGAACGGATGTGCGTCGACTTCACCAACCTTAACAAAGCTTGCCCCCAAGATCCGTTCCCCCTTCCGCACATCGATCAAATTGTCGACTCCATCGCCGAGTGCGACTTGCTATGTTTCCTGGATGCGTTCTCTGGATACCATCAAATCAAGATGGCGGTGGAGGATGTGGAGAAGACGACCTTCCTGACACCATGTGGGGTGTACTGCTACACCTGCATGCCCTTCGGCCTTCGCAACACGGGTGCAACCTTTCAGCGGCTGATGCACATCGCCTTGGGGCGGCAGCTCGGCAGGAACACAGAGGCCTACGTTGATGACATAGTGGTCAAATCTCGCGAGGCGAGGACGTTGATTCAAGACTTGGAGGAGACCTTTGAGAGCTTGCGCCGGGTGAACTTGAGGCTTAACCCGGAGAAGTGCGTGTTTGGCGTCCCCTCCGGCAAGCTACTAGGGTTCCTCGTATCCCACAGAGGGATCGAGGCGAACCCGGAGAAGATCAAGGCCATCGAAGACATGAGCCCACCATAGACCCTCAAGGAGATGCAAAAGCTGGCAGGGCGGGTGACCGCATTAGGGCGTTTCATCTCCAAGCTAGGTGAGCACGCCTTACCCTTCTTTAAGCTCATGAAGAAGAAGGGCCCCTTCGAGTGGACCCCGGAGGCCGACCGGGCCTTCCAAGACCTCAAGAAATACCTCACCAGCCCCCCGGTGATGGTGGCGCCACGGCCTCTCGAGCCTCTGGTACTCTACCTTGCTGCCACCCCGTACTCCGCCAGCACGGCGCTGGTGGCGGTTTGGGAGGAGCGCCAAGACAGGGGTGTGCCGCACCAAGCTAGAGCCGATGCAGCGCAGGGTCAGGAAGGCGCAGCAGAGCCATCAGCGGCGGAAGACCAAGCTCAGCACGGCAACATCGCAGAAGCTCCTGAGGACGGTCAGGTCTCAGGAAACCCTCCACCTCAGGCTATGCCACAATCTCCGCAGGACCCGAGCCTCAACAGTGTGCCAGCACTCGTCGAGCACCCGGTGTACTTCGCAAGCACCGTACTACGGGACGCGAGGGCATGCTACCCCATGCCGCAAAAGCTCCTGCTCACACTCTTGGTGGCCTCGCGCAAGTTGCGACACTACTTCCAGGGCCACCCCATCAAGGTCGTCTCATCTTACCCATTGGAGAGGGTACTCAGGAGCCCAAACTCAGCCGGAAGGGTCGCTAAATGGAACATCGAGCTGCAAGCATTCCAGCTGGAGTTCAGCACTACCAGGGTCATCAAGGGAGCCGCGCTCGCCAATTTTGTGGCAGAATGGACAGATGCCCCGGCTCTTGAGGAAGGAGAAGACTGGTCCACCTCCCCAGGAAGTGAGGCACCGGACGGCTGGGTCATGCATTTCGATGGCGCCTTCGCGCACCAGGGCGCGGGGGCTGGAGCAGTGCTCATCTCGCCCACTCAGGACAAGCTTTACTACGCCGTGCAACTCTGCTTCCAGCACGGCGAGAAGGTCTCCAACAATATCGCAGAATACGAAGGCCTCATAGCAGGCCTGAAGGCTGCGGCGGCCCTGGGGGTGAGGCGCCTTACCGTCAAGGGCGACTCGCAGCTCCTCGTCAACTTCTCCAACAAAGTGTACGAGCCGAAGGATGAGCACATGGAGGCCTACCTTGTGGAGGTGCGCAAGATGGAAAAGCAGTTCTCGGGCCTGGAGGTGCAGCACGTGCCCCGGGGCACCAACAAGGAAGCCGACGACATCGCCAAGAGAGCATCCAAGCGGCAACTGCAAGAGCCCAGCATCTTCGAAGAGCGGCTCTTCAAGCCATCAGCTACGCCACCTCTTTCAAGCATGACTCAGCCTCGGGAGGAGCTCCCACAGCCCCCGGCCACGGGAGCCCTAGCTTGCGGCCCAACCTCAGGAGCTCGGCTGCTCTTGGCGCTCGAGCCCCAGGAGGAGTGCTGGACTATGGAATTCAAGGAGTACCTGATGCACGGGACGCTGCCGGAGAAGGAAGAAGACGCGGAGCGCGTGGCCCGACAGGCCACGTCATACTGCATTCAAGACGGCGAGTTGTACAGGAAACGGCCGAACGACGTCACGCTGCGCTGCATCTCCAGTGATCAAGGAAGGGATCTGCTGATTGACATACACGGCGGGGACTGTGGACATCACTCATCGTCAAGGACCCTCGTCGGCAAGGCCTTCCACAGCGAATTCTATTGGCCTACAGCACTCAACGATGCAGCCGAGCTGGTGAAGTCCCGCGAAGCTTGCCAATTCCACGCCAAGCAAATCCATCAGCCCGCTCAGGGCCTCCAAACCATTCCGCTCACGTGGCCATTCGCGGTCTGGGGGCTGGACATCTTAGGCCCGTTCCCACGAGTGCCAGGGGGCTATCGTTATCTCTACGTCGCCATCGACAAGTTCACCAAGTGGGCGGAAGTGGAAGCCGTTCGTACCATTCCAGCCGGCTCTGCTGTCAAATTCATCAAGGGCCTCGTGAGCCGCTTCGGGGTCCCCAACCGCATCATCACAGATAACGGCTCACAGTTTACTAGTAACCTCTTCAAAACCTACTGTGCTAACCTTGGAACGCAGATCTGCTACGCTTCGGTGGCCCACCCCAGGAGCAATGATCAGGACGAGCGCGCCAACGCTGAGGTCCTGAGGGGTCTCCAGACTAGGACCTTCAAGAAGAAGCTGGAGGCCTGCGGCAGGGGCTGGCACGACGAACTCCAGTCCATGTTGTGGTCCATCCGTACCACCGCTACCAAGCCAACGGGCGAGACTCCCTTCTTCCTCGTCTAGGGAGCCGAAGCAGTCCTCCCTCACGAGGTCAAGCATCGCTCCGCGCGGGTCCTGGCGTTCGACGAAACGCAGCAGGACGCCATGTGGGGGATGGATCTCGTACTGGGGGAGGAACGCCGACGCGAAGCCGCATTGAGGGTGGCAAGGTACCAACAAGCGCTGCGGCGGTACCACTGCTGCAACATCCGCTCCAGGACGCTCGAGGTGGGTGACCTGATCCTGAGGCGGGTCCTTTGCAGGGAAGGGCTGCACAAGCTTTCGCCCATGTGGGAGGGCCCGTTCAGGGTCGTCCATGTATCCAGGCCGGGTGCAGCGCGCCTGGAGACGCGGGACGGGATACCCATCTAGAACGCCTGGAACATCCAGCACCTCCGGAAGTTCTATCCATGAAGCAAGGCCCAGAGCCTGAGAAGAAAGGCCCAGAGCCTGTGAAGAAGGCCCGGTGCCTATGAAGAATCGCCGCCCGTGACACTCTCACGTAATAATGAGTGGGGCTGTACACGCCCCAAAGTCTCAGGAGCGCCGGCCTCAGGCCCTGGGGCTCCCTCCCACGCCTAGTGGACAACACTTAGCTCCGCGCTGGTGAGAAGACTTGAAGACTAGATTAGGTGCCGGACGCGGCTTTTCATTTGGTTTCCGTAGTTGGCTCGCTTTTCCTTAATCAGAGTTGCTCTTGGTGTTCATTGCTGATTTGGTTCCCTAGCCTTTTACCGCTTTTTTCGGCTCTAGTTTGCTAATGTTCTCTCTCTCGCATACCTCGCGAGGGGGCTAGGCAGGTGCCCTCGCGCGCATTTCTCTTCTCTTTGCCTTCTCGCGAGCCACCCTCGTTCGAGCCTGGAAGCTGGCACATCTCTCCTAAATCCGTGCCCCTCGGGTACCGCGATACAAGGCGCCAAGTAAAGGCTTGGGTGGACGGCAAATCCTTTAGTGCACCCCCTAACGAAATTTTTGCAGTTTCCGAGCAACGCAGACACCACGTGAGGGAAAGGGCATCCCAAACACACCAGGTTAAGTTATCTTTGCGCAAAACAACAACACGGCATGGGAAAGACACGCACAGTGCATTGACCAAAGAACCACAGTTTGATACACGCCCCTCTGGGCCCATACTGGTTTCGTTTCAGATGCAGGAAAGAAAGAAAAAGCTAAGCAAAGCAGCGTTGCAGCAATCCGTAGAGGCAGGCCCTTGGCGACGCCCCGAGCCTAGCCAGACCCCTCCTCGCACTTCACGGAGGCGCGACGACGAGATGACCCGCTGCCTCCTTCGAAGCGGGCGCGGCGGCTGGTCGTAGCCACCGCTGCTGGAGCTGTCACCGGAGGAAGAGCTGCCGTAGCTGGAGGAGACGCGGCCACCGCCGAAGGCAGGCTCGCCCTCGTCCTCATCGCGACCATCGCCAAGGCCGAGCACCTCCTCACCGTCGTTCGTCTCGGGGCAGCACCCGGCGCGGCGACCATCTTCCCCGAACACCCTCGCATAGAGGGTCGATTCACCATCGTACCTGAAGTGGAGGGTGCACCGCTTGCCTAGGCCGCGTGTGCGGGCGAACATCTGCCAGCCGCGGGCCAGGGCTATGTTGCCCGCAGCGGAAGTCTTGACCGCAACCCAAGAGGCCCTGCTGTAGCAGCCGTCCGCCTGCAGCCAGAGCCCGCCCGGACCAGAGGCCGACAGTTCGTCGGCGAAGAAGCGCGGAAGTTGGAGCCAGTTGCCGGCCGGGCTCTCTAACCAGACAACAAACTCCGGCGACACCTCAGCCAAATGGAAGCGCGGGTGGGGGGGGGGCGCCACCATCACGCGCCTCCCCTCATCAGCTGAACCACCATGGATGGGACGATCCTCTCCGCGTGCCGCGGCGCCACCTCGACAGTGGGCCACGGCGGGGGTCGCGGCATGCTTGCGCAGACGGCCGCGGCCGCGCTTGGGCGCCGAGGAACCGGGGCCCTCGCGAGGGGCCTTTCCTTTCTCGACGGCAGAGAACTTCTTTCGTGGCGCCATCAATGGCACTGCAAGCAATGGAGCAGAGAAGCAAGCAAGCGGGGAAGAGATGGGCAACGGGGGCTCCGCCCCCTCCCCATTTATAGCAAGAGAAGGCCAACCGGCGTCTCCCACGATCGCAGGTAATGATGGTTTTCCTTGCATGTCGCAGGGACTTGTCAAGTCGTGCAGTTGCCGAGGCAGCGTGGGGAAGCCGAGACACCCACGTCCAATCAACCGCCACGTGTCGACCGAGGCCGCAGGCTTTTGGGGCCTGCGGTGGTCCGAACTTGACCCTTGGCTTTGCCGTGAAGCCAAGCCCGAGCGCACCTTGGGCCCGGGGGCTACTGTCGGTGTTCTGGGAACGGGGGTCCCCAGACTTGCCTGCCTGCGGCCCATGGCGTGGCCAAGCAGCAGGCCGTATGACCCATATTCGTCAACAAGGCACCCAAGACCCTCGCGAGGGTCCAAGCCTCGCGAGGCGGACAACGCAAGACCTCCTCTGGAGTGGCCTAGCCAGGCAGGCTCACGAGGAGCGGAGATATCAAGGCAAGGAAAACCTCATGAGGCTCTTGTGACGTGAGCCATGATGAACGGTACCAGGCGGGTGCCGGTGCGCGCAGCGTCCTTATTTCCTCTTTGGTGCTAAGGATGCCAGCGCAGGCGAAGAGTACCGAGGCATCAGGCAAAGGTTGCCATATTGGTGCAACGAGACCAAGACCAGGAGGACGGCAAGGCAGAGGTCATCGTGGAGCCCAAGACGGCGTCACCCCAGAGCTTTTCACAGGCGAAGACCGCTTTTGTCAGGATAGCTTGTACTAGCTCTCCCCCTTTAAATTTGCCCGCCGTTGTTGGCTCCCTTCCCGCTCGATATTTGGGAAGAGGACCAGGTCCTCTATAAATAGGACTAGCCACCATAGTAGGAGGCAACTGATCCAAAACTGGTTCAGATCATCCTCAACTACACAAGCACAAGAACACGTCAACCTCAGGAGGCTGTTCTTCCCTTGTACTGTTCATCATCAGCCCAAGAGCCAATCCACCACCACCACACTGGAGTAGGGTATTACACCACAACGGTGGCCCGAACCAGTATAAACCCCGTGTCTTTCTGTGTTGCAAGTTCGTCGAGTTCATCCGCAAGATCTTAGCGAGCTAGAGCGTAGATCAGTAGGAGAGAGAGAATTCACGCGCACCCCAGTGTTCAAACCTTAAGTGTTTGCCGGAACCCCACATCCGACAGAGGAGAAAAAACCCTATTTCCACCACCACAACCTTCTATACTCGTGAGATCCCATCTTGGGGCCTTTTCCGGTGCTTTGCCGGAGGGGGCATCGATCACGGAGGGCTTCTACATCAACACCATAGCCTCTCCGATGATGTGTGAGTAGTTTACCTCAAACCTTCGGGTCCATAATTATTATCTAGATGGCTTCTTATCTCTCTCTTTGGATCTCAATACAAAGTTCTCCTCGATTCTCTTGGGGATCTATTCGATGTAATCTTGTTTTGCGGTGTGTTTGTCGAGATCCGATGAATTGTGGGTTTATGATCAAGATTATCTATGAACAATATTTGAATCTCCTCTGAATTCTTTTATGTATGATTGGTTATCTTTGCAAGTCTCTTCGAATTATCAGTTTGGTTTGGCCTACTAGATTGATCTTTCTTGCAATGGGAGAAGTGCTTAGCTTTGGGTTCAATCTTGCGGTGCTCGATCCCAGTGACAGTAGGGGAAGCGACACGTATTGTATTGTTGCCATCGAGGATAAAAAGATGGTGTTTATATCATACTGCATGAGTTTATCCCTCTACATCATCTCATATTGCTTAAAGCGTTACTCCGTTCTTATGAACTTAATACTCTAGATGCATGCTGGATAGCGGTCGATGTGTGGAGTAATAGTAGTAATGTAGGCAGGAGTCGGTCTACTTGTCACGGACGTGATGCCTATATACATGATCATACCTAGATATTCTCATAACTATGCTCAATTCTATCAATTGCTCGACAGTAATTTTTCACCCACCGTAAAACTTATGCTATCTTAAGAGAAGCCACTAGTGAAACCTATGGCCCCCGGGTCTATTTTCCATCATATTAATCTCCTGTCAACAAGCTATTTCTATTACTGTTTATTTTGCTTTCTTTACTTTTAGTCTTGATCATAATAACACCAAAAATATTATCTTATCATCTCTATCAGATCTCACTTTTGCAAGTGGCCGTGAAGGGATCGACAACCCCTTTATCGCGTTGGTTGCAAGGTTCTTATTTGTTTGTGTAGGTGCGTGGAACTTGAGCGTGGTCTCCTACTGGATTGATACCTTGGTTCTCAAAAACTAAGGGAAACACTTACGCTACTTTACTGCATCACCCTTTCCTCTTCAAGGGAAAACTAATGCAATGCTCAAGAGGTAGCAAGAAGGATTTCTAGCGCCGTTGCCGGGGAGTCTACGCACAAGTCAAGACATACCAAGTACCCATCACAAACTCTTATCCCTCGCATTACATTATTTGCCATTTGCCTCTCGTTTTCCTCTCCCCCACTTCACCCTTGCCATTTTATTCGTGTAGCGACCAGACCTCAAATGGTCTGTGCTGCTGTGCACCAGTGTCATCCCTGGATCAGTAATGCTGACACGCACAGTACAAATGGAGGATTTATAACAGAGTAGCAATCACACACTTATTACATCGAATATCTCCGAAGAGATTAAGTATGATAAATATGGCTTAAGGCCATCTAATACAATAACAGCGGAAGACTTGGAAGATAAGTGAGTCCATCAACTCCAGCGGCATCACTGAGTATAAGACCACGACCTAAGGCACCTTACTCGTCGTCTGAAAAGTCTGCAACATGAAACATTGCAGCCCGAAAATAGGTCAGCACATAGAATATGCTGGCAAAGTAACACATAGAGAGTAATGAACAACAGTAATGCTATACTACATGCATATATGGCTGGTGGAAAGCTCTATGGGTAAAGTTTATGCGGAAAGCCAATTTTTCCCTACTACAAAGGAATAAATTTTATTTAACTATCATGGTGGTTGTTAAACATTGAGAAGGTACCTCCAACTCAATCCCAATTAAGTGTCATCATTAACCCAACAAAATTAATTAAAAGTAACATGGTGATGAGATTCAAATGATAATCCAGGTACTAGATACTCAAGTTGTCCATAACCGGGGACACGGCTAACCATGATTAGTTTGTACACTCTGCAGAGGTTTGCGCACTTTTCCCCACAAGACTCGATCGCCTCCGTTTTATTTCTCGCACTGCATGGTGTTTGAGAAACGGATGGCCGAGACACAGTCTTTCAAAAACAATCACTCTTTACTCTGGATGGACCGGTACACCTACTTTCCCCTACATCTGCTAGCCCACCTCTTCAAGAGATCATGTAACCTACTCAACTATGCTAGAGCCCATAATAGCTTGTGGCTGCACACGGAAGTTTCTAGCATGAACAATCTTATGATCCCTTTGAGCCTGGGTGGCGGACCTTATACAAACAGACAACACTGGGTTCTCCAGGTGCCTCAATCCACCCAGATGTGAGTTTTAGTTGCCACCTTAAGTTGAACCATTAATAAACATCTCACATCTGTCATGAATATCTCTCAAACCCAATCCACGTCTACGAGCATAGCATGGCAATATAATAGCAACGTAGAAGTAACTCCCAAGGGTTTGATAAGAAAACAGGTAATAGGTACTACCTCAACTACTTCCCAGTTCCCACAATTTAATCAGATCCTAATCATGCAATTGTTTGAGGAATAGATCTAATGCAATAAAACTGGTTATGGAAAGTATGATCAAAGTGTTACTTGCCTTGCTGATGATCCGCAAAACCTAGCGATTCGAAGTAACAAGCGGCACACTCCGGGTACTCTATCGCAAACAAACAAGCATACAATCAGTACTCATGTAATGCACAGGTAAAACTCGAATGAAAGATCCAACCAGAAAGTTCAACTTAAGAACTCCGGTTTGCAAAAAGAATCAACTCGAAAGAAGCAACGAAAGTCAAACGGCGAAAGAAAGAAGCTTCGTTTACTAATCTGGATCTAGGTCAAATTTTATTGTAGCAAAAACTTGTTTGAGTAGGTTAAACGGAAAGAGAATTTCGAGACGAAACTCTAGGCGCTTGAATCACCTGATTTCGATAAACGAGCGAGAAGTTAAACAGAAACGAAGATTCGATCAGAAATCGAATCTGAGATAATCGCAGAAAAATCCGACGAAAAAGAAAAATGGACGAACGGTTAAAGAACGGACGTTCGTTAACAGAGAAAAACCGACGAACGCGTTCGTTAAAACGAACGGTTCGGTGAACACTCGCAAAATAATAAAACCGAAAAAAAACCGATCTAGGGGTTTTTTTTAAAGAAAACCGGCAACGAACGAGGCGAGGCAGTACCTCGTCGGGGCAGTGCTCCGGCGGGGCTCCCGTGCTCCGGTCGAGGGGCGGCGAGGGCGGCGGGGCTTGGGGGCTCGGGGGGGGGTGCGAGGGGCGGCGAGGGGCGGCGAACGTCGGCGGCTCGAGCTTCCGGCGGCGGCGAGCGAGGCGAGTGCGGCGGCGGCGGCGGGCGAGGTGAGGGGAGAGTAGGGGGGGTATATAAAGGGGGGGGAGAAGCTTGGGGGAGGGGCAAGCTCCGGCGGCGGCGACACGGACTCCCGTGTCCACCATGGACACGGCGGCGGCGCTCCCGTGCTGGGGAAGGAGAGGGGCACGGGGTGGGCCGGCGGCCTGGCGCGGCTGGGCTCGGCCCGGCGGGCGCGCGCGTTTTTTTAAAACATTCCGCGGAAACAAATTCGTAGAAAAATAAATAAAAGTCCACAAAATGTAAAATAAATTTTCCCCGTCTAGTTAGAAAATCTAGAATAGGGTGAACATTTTTTTAACACCAATAAATACTTTGAAAACATGCAATATTTTTAATGCAATAAAAATTGCAAATAAAATCCGAATAAATTCCAATAATTGATTTTAGCATTTTTCCTCCAGTATTTCAATTGTTTTGGAGAAGTCATATTTTCTCCTCTCGTTTATTTTCAAAATGAAATATTTTTCCGGAGAGAAAATAATTAAAACCAAAATCCTCGTCTTATTATTTGATGAAAATCAAATATGAAAATTCGAGAAAATCCCCAACTCTCTCCGAGGGTCCTTGAGTTGCTTAGGATTTATCGAGGATTTGTAAAAATGCAATAAAACATGATATGCAATGATGATCTATGTATAACATACCAAACTGAAAATTTGGGATGTTACAAACCTAGCCCCCTTAAGATGAATCTCGCCCTTGAGATTCGGGTTGGCTAGAAAACAGGTGGGAGTGGTCCTTCCGTAGATCTTCCTCTCGCTCCCAGGTGGCTTCATCTTCCGTGTGGTGACTCCACTGGACTTTGCAAAACTTGATAACCTTACTGTGGGTAACTTGGCTGGCATACTCAAGAATCTTAACTGGTTTCTCCTCATAGGTCAAATCACTTTCCAGCTGGACTCCAGACAATCCTTCGGGCAATTCCAGCTTGTAGGCAACCTCTCCCATACGTTCCAACACTCTGTATGGTCCGATAAAATGGGGCGCTAACTTTCCCTTAACTCCAAAGCGCTTTACTCCTCGAAGTGGTGATACTCGAAGATAGACTCGGTCTCCAACTTCGTGAACTGTCTCTTTTCGTTTAGAATCAGCATAACTCTTCTGCCTGGACTGGGCTACCTTGAGCCTATCGCGAATCAACCTCACTTTCTGTTCAGACTCCTTAATCAAATCTGGTCCAAACAACTGACGGTCTCCAACTTTGTCCCATAACAACGGTGTTCTACACCTCCTTCCGTACAAGGCTTCGAAAGGGGCCATCTTCAAACTGGTTTGATGACTGTTGTTATAAGAAAACTCTGCATATGGCAAATTATCGTCCCAACTAGATCCATAATCTAGTGCACATGCTCTCAACATGTCCTCCAAAATCTGGTTGACTCTCTCGGTCTGTCCATCTGTCTGCGGGTGAAAAGCTGTACTGAATTCCAGCCTGGTTCCCAATGTTTCATGTAACTGCTTCCAAAACTTCGAGGTAAATTGGGTCCCTCTGTCTGATACAATGGTCCTCGGAACTCCATGCAAACATACGATCCTGGTCATGTATATCTTTGCCAACTTAGCACTGGTGTAAGTGGTCTTCACTGGAATGAAATGAGCCACTTTCGTCAACCGGTCGACTACAACCCATATTGAGTCATAGCCTGAACGAGTCCTGGGTAATCCCGTGATAAAATCCATGCCTATTTTATCCCACTTCCATTCGGGTATCGGCAATGGTTGTAGCAATCCTGCTGGCTTCTGATGCTCTGCCTTCACTCTCTGACATACATCACAAACTGCTACATATTCCGCAATATCCTTCTTCATTCCGGTCCACCAGAAAGTATTCTTCAGATCCAAATACATCTTGGTATTCCCTGGGTGAATCGAGTACGGTGAATCATGGGCTTCTTGCAAAATCAACTTCTTGATCTCCGGATCATTTGGCACATATACGCGGTCCTCAAACCATAAGGTATCGTGCTCATCCTCACGAAATCCCTTGGCTTTTCCTTTGTTCATCTTCTCCTTTATCTCTTCAATCTCCTTGTCTGTCTTCTGAGCTCCTCTGATCCTTTCCATCAAGGTAGACTGAATCTCCAATGTCGCTAAATAGCCTCTTGGGACTATCTCCAAACATAGCTCGCGAAGGTCCTCGGCTAACTCCTGAGGTAACTCTCCTGTCATGAGGGTGTTGACATGCCTCTTGCGGCTCAACGCGTCTGCTACTACGTTAGCCTTTCCAGGGTGATAATGCAATCTCATACCATAATCTTTAATGAGCCCCAACCATCTCCTCTGTCTGAGATTTAACTCCTTTTGCGTGAAAATATACTTCAAACTCTTGTGATCTGTGTACACCTCACAATGGTTTCCGATGAGAAAATGTCTCCATGTCTTCAATGCATGCACCACGGCTGCTAATTCCAAATCATGTGTAGCATAATTCTTCTCATGGGGTTTAAGTTGTCGTGAAGCATATGACACAACTCTTCCTTCCTGCATAAGCACTGCTCCAAGTCCTCGACGAGAAGCGTCGCAATAAACTTCATAGTCCTTGCGTTGATTTGGCAGAATCAACACTGGTGATGTAACCAATCGTTTCTTCAACTCTTGGAAACTAGCTTCACATTCCTCAGTCCAATTGAATTTGGTGTCCTTCTTCAATAGCTCAGTCATGGGCTTAGCAATCCTTGAGAAATTCTCGATGAATCTCCGGTAGTATCCTGCAAGTCCAAGAAAACTCCGGATTTCTCCAACTGTCGTGGGTGATTCCCAACTTGTCACTGTGTCAACCTTGGCAGGGTCTACTGCTATTCCTTCTCCAGAAATAACATGTCCAAGGAATCCAACTTCCTTCAGCCAAAATTCACATTTGCTGAACTTGGCATATAACTGATGTTCTCTGAGCTTCTCAAGTACCAATCGTAAATGCTCCTCATGCTCTTCCTCATCCTTGGAAAAGATTAGAATATCATCAATGAACACCACGATGAACTTATCCAAAAACTCCATAAACACTTTGTTCATCAGGTTCATGAAATAGGCAGGTGCGTTAGTCAGACCAAATGACATAACGATATACTCATACAATCCATATCTGGTGGTAAAAGCCGTCTTAGGTATATCCTGCTCTCGAATCTTTAACTGATGGTATCCTGATCGTAGATCGATCTTGGAAAATACTTTCGCTCCTTGCAGCGGTCAAACAAATCATTGATCATCGGCAGTGGGTACTTGTTTTTGATGGTTACTTCATTCAATCCACGGTAATCAACAACCATCCTCAGCGATCCATCTTTCTTCTCCACTAGAAGTACTGGTGATCCCCAAGGTGACGAACTTGGGCGAATATAGCCTTTATCCAGTAACTCCTTGATCTGCTTCTTAATTTCCTCCAAATCCTTTGCTGGCATCCTGTATGGTCTCTTAGATATTGGCCCTGTGCCTGGCAAAAGTTCAATCAAGAACTCAATGTCTCTATCTGGTGGCATGCCTGGCAATTCTTCTGGAAATACATCCGGATAATCCTTCACCACTGGTACTTCCTCCTGTACAACTCCTGATAAGGAATTTACTTGAGTCCTCTTCGACATATGCCGGGATACATACTTGATCCTTTTTCCTTCCGGGGTGGTAAGCAAAATCATCTTGCTGGCGCAATCGATGTTTCCTCCATACAACGATAGCCAATCCATTCCCAAAATCACATCCAAACCTTGCGATTCCAAAACAATGAGGTCTGAGGGGAAAACATGCCTTCCAATGGCCAATGGTATCTGAAAACATCCTTGGGTTGCCATATACTCTGCCTGGCGAGGTTACTAACATAGGGGTTTTGAGAACTTGGGTGGACATCTTAAACTTATTCACGAATCCATTCATACATATCAAGGGGATTCAACCTCAAGAAACGGGCTAAGTGATCAACAGGTGATGGTGGCGGTGGGTTGTTGTTGTTGTTGCCTTGGTTCTGCACTAACACTTGCATCAGGGCATTCTGTTGCTGAATCAACTGGGTGATCTCTGGTGGGAAAACAAATCCGGTGTCGCATCTCGGAGGCATCTGATAGATTTAGAAAAGATGAGAGTTAAGAATAGAATGAGGTCTAGAGAGAAAACACTACCCATATGCTCATGAGACAAATACAATCAATATCACTCAATCAATTCAAACAAGGCATAACAATCGATCTAACTAGCATTACAAAGTGCTTGAACTATACTATTAAATGGGGGAAAACTACTACTGATATGGTGGTCTACTAGAAATTCTGATCCGTTGAAGACTCCATGATGTCTGCTCCAGCTTCGTCAACCCAGTCATCTTCACTTGGTTCCGAGTCGGTGTCGTCGATGATGATGTAGTTATCCGGACAAGTGCATTCGTCGACTTCTGCTTTTGGCACTGGATTTCCCATGAATACTCCAATCTTCTTCTCCAGGTCATCATTCTTCCCTACTAGTGCGATGATCTTCTCCATATAATCCTCGCGTGTAGCCTTGAGTTCTTCTTGGAGCTCCTTGATCTTGGTTAATGCCTTCTTCAGTTCTTCCTTGTCCATGCACATCTGGTTCTCCTGGCGGCGAATATGTTGATTTTGCTCCTGGATGAAAGCTGCGATTGATCCATCCTTCTTGGTTCTGATCATCTCCCATTGCGCGTCTCGGCGTCCACAAATTTGGTAAATTGTATCCTTAAGCTCCTGGTGGTAGACTTCTCCAATACGTCCCATGGCGATGTGTGCGGCCATGCTCTTCCCTAAACTCCAGGTTGGTGCTTCGAAAACCAATCTTATGGGTTCAGTAACTGGCACAAACGTCCTTCCTGGAATGTGAACTTGAATCTTCCAGCTCTCCTCTTCAGGTAATGTGGCGTTGTAGGTTCCGGTGATGCTTGGTATTCCTATGTTCAAATACTTAGTGACTTCCTTCAAGTGTCGACCAAAAGGCGTGCCTTCATCTGGTTGCATGAACTTGCTCCTTGCATTCACCATTCCTAGAAGAGTAGAAGAAGGAGAGGGGTCAGAAATGAGAAGAGAGAAGCTTTCTAGGGCTTAAGCTTAGTGGTCGTGTCCTACAGTCAGCGTGTGCTCTGATACCAACTTTGTAGCGACAAGACCTCAAATGGTCTGTGCTGCTGTGCACCAGTGTCATCCCTGGATCAGTAATGCTGACACGCACAGTACAAATGGAGGATTTATAACAGAGTAGCAATCACACACTTATTACATCGAATATCTCCGAAGAGATTAAGTATGATAAATATGGCTTAAGGAGATCTAATACGATAACAGCGGAAGACTTGGAAGATAAGTGAGTCCATCAACTCCAGCGGCATCACTGAGTATAAGACCACGACCTAAGGCACCTTACTCGTCGTCTGAAAAGTCTGCAACATGAAACGTTGCAGCCCGAAAACGGGTCAGCACATAGAATATGCTGGCAAAGTAACACATAGAGAGTAATGAACAGCAATAATGCTATACTACATGCATATATGGCTGGTGGAAAGCTCTATGGGTAAAGTTTATGCGAAAAGCCAATTTTTCCCTACTACAAAGGAATAAATTTTATTTAACTATCATGGTGGTTGTTAAACATTGAGAAGGTACCTCCAACTCAATCCCAATTAAGTGTCATCATTAACCCAACAAAATTAATTAAAAGTAACATGGTGATGAGATTCAAATGATAATCCAGGTACTAGATACTCAAGTTGTCCATAACCGGGGACACGGCTAACCATGATTAGTTTGTACACTCTGCAGAGGTTTGCGCACTTTTCCCCACAAGACTCGATCGCCTCCGTTTTATTTCTCGCACTGCATGGTGTTTGAGAAACGGATGGCCGAGACACAGTCTTTCAGAAACAATCACTCTTTACTCTGGATGGACCGGTACACCTACTTTCCCCTACATATGCTAGCCCACCTCTTCAAGAGATCATGTAACCTACTCAACTATGCTAGAGCCCATAATAGCTTGTGGCTGCACACGGAAGTTTCTAGCATGAACAATCTTATGATCCCTTTGAGCCTGGGTGGCGGACCTTATACAAACAGACAACACTGGGTTCTCCAGGTGCCTCAATCCACCCAGATGTGAGTTTTAGTTGCCACCTTAAGTTGAACCATTAATAAACATCTCACATCTGTCATGAATATCTCTCAAACCCAATCCACGTCTACGAGCATAGCATGGCAATATAATAGCAACGTAGAAGTAACTCCCAAGGGTTTGATAAGAAAACAGGTAATAGGTACTACCTCAACTACTTCCCAGTTCCAACAATTTAATCAGATCCTAATCATGCAATTGTTTGAGGAATAGATCTAATGCAATAAAACTGGTTATGGAAAGTATGATCAAAGTGTTACTTGCCTTGCTGATGATCCGCAAAACCTAGCGATTCGAAGTAACAAGCGGCACACTCCGGGTACTCTATCGCAAACAAACAAGCATACAATCAGTACTCATCTAATGCACAGGTAAAACTCGAATGAAAGATCCAACCAGAAAGTTCAACTTAAGAACTCCGGTTTGCAAAAAGAATCAACTCGAAAGAAGCAACGAAAGTCAAACGGCAAAAGAAAGAAGCTTCGTTTACTAATCTGGATCTAGGTCAAATTTTACTGTAGCAAAAACTTGTTTGAGTAGGTTAAATGGAAAGAGAATTTCCAGACAAAACTCTAGGCGCTTGAATCGTCTGATTCCGATAAACGAGCGAGAAGTTAAACAGAAACGAAGATTCGACCAGAAATCGAATCTGAGATAATCGCAGAAAAATCCGACGAAAAAGAAAAATGGACGAACGGTTAAAGAACGGACGTTCGTTAACAAAGAAAAACCGACGAACGTGTTCGTTAAAACGAACGGTTCGGTGAACGCTCGCAAAATAATAAAACCGAAAAAAACCGATCTAGGATTTTTTTTTAAAAAGAAAACCGGCAACGAACGAGGCGAGGCAGTACCTCGTCGGGGCAGTGCTCCGGCGGGGCTCCCGTGCTCCGGTCGAGGGGCGGCGGGGCTTGGGGGCTCGGGGGGGGGGTGCGAGGGTCGGCGAACGGCGGCGGCGAGCGAGGCGAGTGCGGCGGCGGCGGCGGGCGAGGTGAGGGGAGAGTAGAGGGGGGGGTATATAAAGGGGGGGAGCAGCTTGGGGGAGGGGCAAGCTCCGGCGGTGGTGGCACGGACTCCCGTGTCCACCATGGACACGGTGGCGGCGCTCCCGTGCTGGGGAAGGAGAGGGGCGCGGGGTGGGCCGGCGGCCTGGCGCGGCTGGGCTCGGCCCGGCGGGGGCGCGCGTTTTTTTAAAACGTTCCACGGAAACAAATTCGTAGAAAAATAAATAAAAGTCCAAAAAATATAAAATAAATTTTGCCCGTCTTGTTAGAAAATCTAGAATAGGGTGAACATTTTTTTAACACCAAATAAATACTTTGAAAACATGTAATATTTTTAATGCAATAAAAATTGCAAAAAAAATCCGAATAAATTCCAATAATTGATTTTAACATTTTTCCTCCAGTATTTCAATTGTTTTGGAGAAGTCATATTTTCTCCTCTCGTTTATTTTCAAAATGAAATATTTTTCCGGAGAGAAAATAATTAAAACCAAAATCCTCGTCTTATTATTTGATGAAAATCAAATATGAAAATTCGAGAAAATCCCCAACTCTCTCCGAGGGTCCTTGAGTTGCTTAGGATTTATCGAGGATTTGTCAAAATGCAATAAAACATGATATGCAATGATGATCTATGTATAACATACCAAATTGAAAATTTGGGATGTTACAATTCGCCTTCTTTTTCACTAGCCTTTTTCTCGTAGATCTATTGTTTGCTTGTGTTACCATGTGCCTTCTATTTGCTTGCATCTTTGCTTGCTAAAAATCTATTGATATGGATCCTCTTAAAGTGTTCTACTTGGATCATCTTCGATCCTTAGGCGCTCGTGCTGAAACCCCAACTAGCTTAGTTGATGGGAAATCTTTAGATGAGCATGCTCATTTTGTGCATCATCATTTGTCTGAAAAGGGGAGACTCTTATGGGATCAAATAAACAGATTGATGTGTTATGCTTGGAATCTTTGTGAAATTTATGATTTTACTTGTTGCTTTGAAAACATTAAGAAACACCTTCCCTACCAATGTGAGTTTAGTGATAATGGAATCGTATCTTCGTATACTAAGTGTGTTTATAATTACTATGATGTTCAACAAAATGA
The DNA here is from genome assembly GCF_002575655.3 of Aegilops tauschii subsp. strangulata. Lineage (NCBI taxonomy): Eukaryota > Viridiplantae > Streptophyta > Magnoliopsida > Poales > Poaceae > Aegilops > Aegilops tauschii. The sequence goes on along the minus strand of NC_053037.3, from coordinate 225,253,772 downwards.
AGAATTTGTTGCTTTTAAGGGTGCTTATGAAATTGCTTCTTTGATTGAAACGTATGATGCTACTCTTTACAAATCTGAAAATTTTGCCATACTTAAATATTGTTATGATAATTATGCTTCAAATGTCTATGTTAAACCATATATTGAGGACTCCTCCGCTATCCAAGAAGAGGCTAATATTTTGCAGGAGTCTATGGAGGAAGAAAATAATGATATGCATGAATCTATAGATAATTATGATTCCGATGATTTGATTGAAATATCCCTTGATGAACATGATGCTTGCTATTCTTGTGGCCATGATGCCAATATTTATAAAGATGAATTTGCTATAGTCCCATATGTTAAACATGAGATCGTTGCTATTGCACCCATACTTGATAGTTCCTTCGATGAAAAGCATGATTGCAATGATGTTATTATAAATTCTATCAATGTCAATTGTGTTAATGATATGCAAAACCCTAAGCTTGGGGATGCTAAGTTTGCTATGTCTACTACTTGTTGTAATGATCATGATTGGGGTGATTTTTCTTATGATCTTGAAAATTTATTTATGCCCCATGATGAATATGAGATTGATAATAATGTTTGCAATAGTATTGAAATTGGTTTTGGAAGAGTGTCAACTTTAGATCCCACATATTTGGGTTTTGATCAATCTTATGAAGTTTTTGATAAAAATGGGTTTGGAGAGGTCATGAATTTAGCTAATGTTAATCCCACTATTTTGGAAGAGTGTCAACTTTGCATACATGTGGATCATGTTAAGCATATGTTTTGTGATAGCTATATTGTTAAATTTGCTTATGATTCTACATGTAATTATTATGAGAGAGGAAAATATGGTTGTAGAAATTTTCATGTTACTAAATTACTGTCGGGGAAACGACACCTATGGGATCACTGGAATACCTTCTACGGTTGGCGGGCGCGGGGTTGAGAGAAGAGCAGGTTTAGGAGCCAGCACAAAGATCGTTTACCCAGGTTCGGGCCGCGAGGATGCGTAATACCCTAGTCCTGCTTTGGTGTGTATTTCAGAGTGTTCTTGAGCTGTCGAACTAGCTACGGTGGTTGCGTAGTTCCCAAGAGCCGAACCTTCTCCTGGTCGCCTCGGGCCTCCTTTTATCGTTGAAAAAGGGGTTGCCATAGTGGCACACAGGAGGTGGAAAGGTGTACAGTGCGCGAGCTTATCGCCCGACATTACGGGACAAAGCGCATTAAATGCACTACTTAGGTGTCCATTAGCTTTATCGGGGATGGGAACGAGGCCCGTCCTGTCCGTCGCCGCTCCGCCTCGCTTCGACATGCACCCAGGCCAGCGATGTGTGCTGCACCACGTAGGCAGGCAGGCTGCTGAGGTGGCGTGGTGGCAGGGCCTTCACGAAGATCTGCATGCCACCACGCAGGTGCTTGCTGAGTCGATGTAGAGGCCGCCCGTCAGCATGCAGGTGCCTGCCTAGCTGGTTGAGCTAGCAGCTGCTTGGGGACGACGGTGGAGTCTTGGCTGGTGTGGGCCTGGCTGTGGCCCTGCTGATGCCCTCGTCAAGGGTCTTGCCGGGGGGGGGGGGGGGGGGGCGGCAAGGGTCTTGCCGTGGCACTGCGGTCGTCCCCGGCAAGGCGCTCGCCGGGGGTCTTGTGGATTTCCTCGGCAAGGATCTTGTCGAGGATCGTCGTCTTCTAGTCCTCATCTGAACTTGTGTATCTATGATCTTGACAAAGATCTGCATGCCACCACAGAGGTGGCTCCGAGCCCTGGTTCCAATGTAGTTGTTGACGGCGTTTGGAACCTTTGGGCTCAAGGGTGGCTCGCTCTGCTGGTGTTGGGCAAGCTGCCCCAGCAAGGCTCTTGCTGGGGCCGCGGAGGCCGCCCCGGCAAGGGTCTTGCCGGGGGAGTCCACCTCGCCCCTTTGCTCTTTTATGCTTCTGGTCTTGGTGTTGCCTCGGTTGTCTTGTGCCTTCGGCTTCCCTCCTCTGCCTTGTTAAGTGTGGTCGCGGGCGCGGATCTGACTGCCCGTGCACAAGTAAAGGGGTCAAAAGGAGAGCCCCTACTTTTGTACACCGACTGGAGCCCCCGGGCCTGGGCCACACATAAGCGCGACGCGTTGTTGGGCTAGGCCCAGAACGGTGCGCGGGCAGGTGGGGCGGATTTTACCGCAGTAACTTTTCGTCCGCTGAGCTTCCCCACGACCCGCGTTGAACACGCGACGTGGAGGGTCGTGCATGACATGGGGGTCATGCGTGGGGCGGTTCTCGCACGCATGCGTCACATCATGGTAAAGAGGTGGCTCGCGCCTTCCCCAAAAAAGAGGGAGGCGCAGAGGCGCGGCTCATTTACTCGGGCGGACTCGGGTCGTGGCTTCAAGGCGTCCGTGCCCCACGATCATGGGGTGGGGAACGGTCGCCTCACCCGTCCCCTCAATTCTTCTTGCTCGCCACGTGTCCCCCATGCAGGTGGTAGGCGGTGGAGGCGGGAAATCGGGTCGTCGCTGATTGGGGAAGCAGGTCGGTCTTGATTCCCTGCGCCCCCGATGGCCGGATTGGCCGAGCGGGGCGGCCAAGCCCCGACCCCGCCCCTTTATAAGAAAGGGGGAGGGGGCGGCATCTCACATCCTTTGATCATCCATCCCCATTCACTTCGGCTCCTTTCTTCCATCTGCCATGGCGAGAGGAGGCGCCGGCCCTTCAATGGTGGCGGCGAGGGTTGCTGCTCGACAATGCGCCCCTCCTTCCCAAGAGCTCGCGGCGGTGGAGCCAGCCACGAGAGGAAGGGGGAGGGGGCGAGGCCGAGGTCGCCGCGGTGCTCGGGGAAGAGGTGGACGGGGCAGCGCACCGGCCCCGCCTCCGCCGGCAATGCGTCCCCCGACGGAGGGCCACATCGGGGACCAACCCCATGAATTCTTCGTCCGGCTGCGCCGGCCACCGCGTCATCGTCTTCGTCTCCCTACCCCATTTGCTCGAGATATGGATCTCGATCCGCCCCAAACCCTCAGGTTGCACATGAGGGGCTGCGGGAATGGCGGCACGGAGGTCAAAGTCGACTTCCCCGCTCCTCACGTCATGTACCTTCGTTGCTGGTGGAAGACGTTTGCTCGCGTCCACAGCCTGACGGCGGGGCTCGTCCTCTACTTCAAGTTAATGGAGAACGGCCTGCTCTCCGTCAAGGTCTTTGGAGATCTTGGAACTCACCTGAAGTGCTGCGTGGAGAGCTCCTCTGACGATGAAGATTCCTCCTCGAGCGAGAGTGACGAGGAGGACAGCGACAACGACGACGAGGGCGTCGAGCGGCGGGACGCCGACCCCGACTCCGACTGACTGCGTCGCCCCTCCCTCGGCCACGCGCCCTGCCGAGGGCCTTCCCCGTCAAGCTCTCCATCGGCGCGTTCCCCATTGCCTCCTTGGGCGGCTGGCGTAGGAGGGCCGGAGAAGGCGAAGAAGGCGGGCGGCGGCCGTCAAGTCGGAGTACGCGGGTACCGACGCCTTCGTCGCGTATTGTCGGGCCGTTGCCTCATCTTCCAGCTCCTCTCCCAGCACCGGGATGCTCTCTTGGTGCCTTCTGCTTCTCGCACCTCGCCTAGGCGCTCCTTTCGCCCTCCTGCTACCTTGTTCCATCTTCTGAGGAGAGGGACAAGAAAGTGATTACGAGCATCTTATCTTTTTTTAGTTTGTAAGCCCGCGGGCACTTGTTAGATTTAAAACTTGTAATCCCCTTGCTCATGTTTTTTATTCCGTATGAACTGTACCTGTATGGGACATTTTTAATGAAAAAGGGTGCTTGCCGGGTTCTTTGTGCGTGAGCGAGGCCCATGCCAAGGAACGAATCCTTGTTATTTTTAAGATAAACATTGTCGCCCGGCAACAGGCCTTGCCGTCCCCCCACTTCAGTCGACCATTCTCACGCTCTTGGCGGAGGCAGGGGTGAAGTAGAGTTAGGCCCCTCGTTCATTTTCTTGCCACTGCGACTACGACCAAGTTCCGACCCAGGGGATAGCTCTCGGGTACAGGAAAAGGGGAGCACGATGGTTTAAGAATATAAACGAGGTTTCACATGTCCCAGTTCCATATGGAAATGCATAACAGGGGATGAAAGACTTATCTGAATCCGCAGCCCCCGGCAACCTCGGCTTGCCGTGGTTGGATCCTTGTGTCTTCAGCCCCCGGCAGTCTTGGCTTGCCGGGACCGGAGCGCCGGTTCATTCTCTTTCTTCCAAGTGGCTCAACAGAAGTGTCCACGTGCCCTGCGAACCAAAGAGGACAGAAAGACGCACACTCGACCTCTAGGCTAGGGGTTAGTCACCGCTAAGCACTATCAACCCTAACCGAGGGAGAGACTTAACCTAGCATGCATGCTATAACTTAGGCTCCAGCGCTTCATTTATTTGCTCAGGGTCTGCGCCTGGCTTTGTACAGAGGGTTACATGCCTTGCCGATAAAGCTTGTACAAAAGGTGGCTTGCTGGGGAGCCCGGCAACCGTGCCTTATGGGTAAAACTTGCGAAGATGTTCAATGTTCCAGGAGTTGCTCACTAGAATAGCATCTTCGGTCTCTAGGCGGACTGCGCCGGGCCTGGTGACTCGTATTACCCGATAAGGGCCTTCCCACTTTGGCGTCAACTTGTTGGAATTCTTGGCCGATTGAACGCGCCGAAGAACAAGGTCGCCTTCCTCAAAGCTTCGGGCATGAACCTTGCGGCTATGGTAGCGGCGCAAGGCTTGCTGGTAGCGTGCTGCTCTCACAGCCGCCCGAAGACGATCTTCCTCAAGGAGCGTTGCGTCATCTTGCCGCAATTACTCTTGCTCAAGCTCGTCGTAAGCGAGCACTCGAGGTGACCCGTATATGAGTTCCGTGGGGAGAACTGCTTCTACCCCGTATACCAGGGCAAAGGGTGTCTGGCCGGTGGCTCGATTTGGCGTCGTCATGATCGACCAAAGAACCACCGGCAACTCATCAATCCAGCGCCTTCCGCTCTTGTGCAGCCTGTCAAAAGTCTTTGTCCTCAGGCCTCGCAACACTTCAGCATTTGCCCTCTCCGCCTGGCCGTTGCTCCGTGGGTGTGCCACGGAAGCAAAACAGACCTTGCTGCCGAGGTCTTGGATGTATTGCATGAAGGTGTGGCTTGTGAACTGCGTGCCGTTGTCGGTGATGACTCTGTTTGGTACACCAAAACAGCAAACTAGCCCCTTGAAGAACTTGACGGCTGACTTTGCTGTCACCTTCCTCACTGCTTCCACCTCCGGCCACTTTGTGAACTTGTTGATCGCAACGTACAAGTACTCAAAGCCCCCGACAGCGCGGGGGAAAGGGCCCAGGATGTCGAGCCCCCAGACCGAGAATGGCCAGGAAAGAGGAATTGTTTGAAGGGCTTGAGCTGGTTGATGAAGCTTCTTCGAATGGAACTGACATGCTTCACACTTGGTTACTAGTGCCGTTGCATCCTGGAGGGCAGTGGGCCAGAAGAAACCCTGCCGGAACGCCTTGCTGGCAAGGGCCCTCGACCCTATGTGGGAGCCACATATGCCTCCGTGTATCTCTGCCAACAGCTCCAGTCCTTCCTCCCGGGGAATGCACTTCAATTTCACACCGATCGGTCTCTTCCTGTACAGGACGTCATCGATGAACGGATACATAGCAGACCGATGGGCTACTTTCTCCGCTTCTTCCTGCTCCTCAGGAAGCTCCCCTGTTTGGAGGAATCGGACGGTATGCTATGCCCATGCCGGAGCCTGGGGCTCGACGGCAATGACCAAAGGCATTTCTTCTGTCATGGGAGCGGCCGTCTCTATGGCCAGGGCTTGATGGCCTATCGGAGTTAGTCGCTCCTCGGCACGCTCAGAATCCACGACAACACCCTTGCCGGCGGCCCCCGGGGGCTCAGCAGGAAAGTACTTTCCGGGGCCTGATTTCCTCTGTTTGTTCTGCTCCGTTGATGGTTAGACGGATGGTTGAGTTAACCAAAGCAAAAAAGTACCTGGTTCCACTGGTAGCTTGAATGCAGCACGCTTTGACAGGTAATCGGCGATGTCATTCTCCGCTCGGGGAACGTGCTCCACTTGTATACCGTCAAAGCACTCTTCCAGCTTCCTCACCTCATCTACGTAGGCCTCCATCAACGGGCTCTGATAATCTTTGTTGACTTGTCTGACGACAAGCTGCGAATCACCCCTGACGATGAGCTTCTTAACCCCGAGGTCTACCGCGATCCTGAGACCGGCAAGCAACCCCTCGTACTCAGCAGTGTTGTTGGTGGACATCTCCCTGGGAAAGTGCATCTGGATTACATACTTGAGGTGCTCTCCGGTGGGTGCGACGAGCAGCACACCAGCACCGGCGCCTTGCAGCGAGAAGGCCCCGTCAAAGTACATGATCCAGTTGTGACTTGCTTCCTTGCTGGGGAGAGTGGTCTCCTGGATTTCCTCGTCAGGCGTTGAGGTCCATTCTGCAATGAACTCCGCCAAGACTCTGCTCTGGATTTTCGAAGTACTTTCAAACTTCAACCCAAAGCTTGATAACTCCAAGGCCCACTCCACAATCCTTCCGGTTGCGTCTGGGTTGTGCAGTATCCGTTGCAACGGGAGGCGGGTGACGACAGTGATCTCGTGGGCTTGGAAGTAATGACGCAGCTTCCTCGAGGCCATAAGGAGGCCGAAGAGCAATTTTTGCACACCGGAGTACCTTGACCTAGCCCCCTGCAAGAGGGAGCTGACAAAGTAAACCGTGTGCTGCATCATCTTCTTCTGCACCACTTCACTTGGCTGCGCGGGCGCTGTCCCGATGGCGTCAGATTCTGCCGGGGGCCTTGCCTTGCTGGCACTAGGCCCTGCTGGGGGAATCTCTAACTTGCCATCCGCCGGTCCTGCCATTGCCACTGCCTCTTTGTCGAACTCCCTCTGCGCCACCAGCGCGGCGCTGACCACTTGATTCGTCGCCGCCAGATACAGCAGCAATGACTCTTGTGGTTTAGGCGCCACCAGTACTGGTGTAGAAGAGAGGTATTTCTTCAGATCCTGGAGTGCTGCTTCGGCCTCTGGGGTCCACTCCATTGGGCCCGCCTTTTTCAAAATCTTGAAAAAGGGAAGGGCGCACTCGGCAACTTGGAGATGAATCGGCTCATGGCGGCAACGCAGCCAGTGAGCCGACGCACATCCCTAATCCGCTTGGGTGCCTCAATCTGCTCGATAGCCTTGATCTTGTCTGGGTTTGCCTCGATCCCACACTGCGACACAAAGAACCCGAGAAGTTTGCCGGACAGAACACCAAAGACACACTTCTCAGGGTTCAGCTTGAGGTTGATCTTGCGCAGGTTGGAAAATGTCTCTTCTAAGTCTTGTACAAGAGTTTCCTTGTCCTTGGTTTTGACCACTATGCCATCCATGTAAGCTTCCATATTTCTATGTAGCTGGGGCTCCAAACCAATTTGGACCGCCCTTGCGAACGTCGAGCCAGCACTCATCAACCCGAAAGGCATCCATAAAAAGCAATACATACCACATGGGGTGATGAATGCTGTCTTCTCTTCGTCCTCTCTCGTCATGAAGATCTGGTGGTAGCCCGAGTAGGCATCGAGGAATGATAATAGATCACACCCGGCCATGGAGTCAACAATCTGGTCGATGCGCGGCAACGGGAAGGGGTCCTTAGGACAAGCCTTATTGATATCTGTGTAGTCAATACACAACCTGCACTTCCCGTTTGCCTTGCGCACCACCACCGGATTAGCCAAACACGTCGGATGGAGCACTCCCCTCACCAAGCTTGCTGCTTCCAACTTCCTGATCTCCTCTGTGATGAACTCCTGTCATTCCAAAGCTTGCTTCCTGACCTTCTGCTTGACGGGTCGTGCATGGGGGCAGACAGCAAGATGGTGCTCAATCACTTCCCTGGGAACGCCGGGGATGTCAGATGCTTGCCATGCAAACACATCGACATTCGCCTGCAGGAAAGTGATGAGCGCGCTTTCCTATTTGATGTCGAGGGTGGAGCTTATGGTGAAAGCTCCTCCCGTGCCATCCTCCTTGACGGACACCTTCTTGGTCTCTGGTGGCGCAGCTCTGGATTTCTTGCTCTTGTCGGTGGAGCTCTTTGGCACGTCCTCGACGGTAGCACAACACTCCGAAGAGGTGCGCTTGCCAGAGTGGGTGCGAGAGGTCTTGCCGGTCTTCTTCTTCCCTCCCGGGGCTTCAGCGGCAGGAGCAAGTGCCTTGGCGGTAGCTGCTGCAACTGCTTCCCGGTAGAGTTGGTCGGCGCAGATCAACGCATCCTTCTTGTCGGAGGGGACGGTGATGATGGTCATCAGCCTAGGCATCTTCACCGTGTTGTAGGCGTAGTGCGACGCCGCCATGAACTTGGCTATTGCCGGGCGGCCGAGGATCCCATTGTAGGGCAAGGGGATCTTGGCTACATCGAAGACAATCCTCTCCGTCCTGTAGTTCAACTCGCCTCCAAACATCACAGGCAATGTGACCTTCCCCTTCGGCTGGCTCCTTCCCGGGTTGACCCCTTGAAACGTGGCCGTTTCCTCGAGGTCTCCATCAGGAATTTGCAGCCTTTTGATCACAACGGGTGAGACCAAGTTCAGGCCGGCCCCGCCATCAACCAGCATCTTGTTCACCTTGAGGTTGTGTATCGTTGGTGAGACCAACAACGGCAAACACCCGACCGCAGTTGTGCGGTCAGGGTGGACCTTGGTGTCAAAGATGAGGGTGGTCCTTGACCCGAACGAGGGCTCCGCTGATGTGATCTCACGCGCCCACTGTTTGAGCTGGCGGTGGGAAGTATGCAGCGAGGCGCCACCATCGACGCACATGGCCTCCGTAGCCTTCTGGAACTCATGATCGCCGGACTCGTCGTCCTCGTCATGATCATCGTCTTCCTGCTTCTTATCGCGGCCCCGAGCGGGCCTCTCTTGCTGGTTATCCTTGCCGCGGCGACCTCCTTGGCCGCCACGCTTTTTGCCGGATCCTTCAGCGCCATCTTGGCCCTTCTCCCCATCCCGCCTCTCATACTCGGCTTTTTGCTTTTCAGCAAGCAGCTCGACTTGTCGCCAGTTCTGGAGGTCGTGGCCTTTGGTGCGGTGGATCTTGCAGTACTGCTTGTTGGAGCCCCCTGTCTTGTCGGCAGCCGCCAAGGACCGGCAAGCGGCGCACCCGGCAATCTCCTTGCCGGGGTCATCTGCCTTGGCCTTCTTGGCGGCGCCGGTGTCGTCGGATCCCTCGACGGCAAGCACGGTCTTGCCCTTGCGTTTCCTGTTGCGACGCCGACCCTTCTTCATCGGGGCGGTGGTGTCTTCGTTAGTAGAGTCGGTTTCCACGCCGGCGTCCTCGCCGGGGTACTTCCTCCCCTCTTCAGCCCGAGCGCATCTATCGGCCAGAACATAGAGTTCGGCCACATCCTTGACCTTGTTCATCGCCAGCTCTTCACGCATCTTGCGGTTGCACACATTCTGATGGAACGCGCTGATCACGGCGGCAGGATGAACATCTTGGATGTTGTATTGCACCCGGCTGAACCTCTATATGTACTTGCGCATGTTTTCACCTTCCTTTTGGGGAATTATATGCAAATCACTCGCCTGGCCATGAGCTTGGTGGCCTCCGGTGAAGGCACCAACGAACTCATGACACAGATCCGACCAAGAAGAAATGGAATCCGCCGGCAAGTGCATCAGCCAAGACATGACATTGGGTTTCAGGGCCAACGAGAAGTAATTGGCAAGCACCTTGTCGTCGCGAGCTCCAGCGGCTTGCATAGCGATGGTGTAAATGCTGAGGAACTCTGACGGGTGGGTCTTGCCGTTGTACTTTTCGCTGACGTCGGGCTTGAACGTATGGTGGGACGGCCATTGGAACTGCTGCAGCTCACGGGTAAAGGCCGGGCAACCCACCTCGTAAGGTAGGCCGCCGGAGCCTCCCGATGCTGGGTGGTCCATAGGGGGCCCCGCCCGCCTATCTGACTGGTGGCGTGTATCGCGCCGATGCTCGATTGTGGTTCGAGCGTCTTCATGGGCTCGCTCCCGAAGAACTTGGCGCTGGTCACGGTGGGTCCGTGGGTCGGACGACGCTATGGAAATGTTATCACAAGCGTCATGATGACGGATCGACACCCGCGGTGGCTGGCGTGGAGGAGGAGAGTGCACCGTGGCTACAGCACCTCCGGTCCTTCCACCGCTGGCATGCGGTGGCTCGACAGAGCGTCGGCCCGAGGGCCCCGCTGGTCACGATCCATCTTGGTTGGCGACACCGATGAGGCTCCGGATGGTGGCTCTCCACTTGTCGAGCTTTTCCGCAGCAGGAGGGAAGTCAATGGGCAACTGCGCGCGCGCCAAAGCTTCGGCCGGCGTGGGCGGCGGCGAAAGCTGCATGGACCGTGGCGCACTCCGTCTCCTAACCACGTTAGAAGGAGCTCCATCACAGCCCTGCGGCTGTACGCCATTTTCGCCAGCACTTCAGCGGGCATGTTGACTTCCTCCGTCCCGCGAGTGATGCACGGGACTCTTCCCACGGCGGCGCCCGGTGTCCCCAGCATGGTGGCGCTGCTCGTCACGCGCACCCTGGGAAGAGAGTGTCATGGGCGCCAGCGTAGGCGTCTTGGAGGTTGCTGCGCCGCCCGTAGGTGGCACAGCGACACCCCTGGAGGGCCCCGTGCCGCCTGCGGGGGGCCCAGCCCCGTCTTTGGATTTGGCGGTGTGCGGCCCGTCGTCTGGCGCATGAACGATGCCGCTCGCCAGGCTCTGACTGCCAGAGCGATGTTTGTGCTCGCGGGCCGCGGCTCGGGTTCTGTCCGCGACCGGCCCGCTGCTCGCCCGCACTGGCACGGGCCATTCGGCTCCCGATGAGCCGATCACCGTGATCGTCTTCTTCTTGGGAGCCATGGCGATGAAGAACTGCTAGGCTAACTACTAGACCAGATTCTCACAACTGCGCCCCCTACCTGGCGCGCCAAAGATGTCGGGGAAACGACACCTATGGGATCATTGGAATCCCTTCTATGGTTGGCAGGCACAGGGTTGAGAGAAGAGCAGGTTTAGGAGCTAGCACAAAGATCGTTTACCCAGGTTCGGGCCGCGAGGATGCATAATACCCTAGTCCTGCTTTGGTGTGTATTTCAGAGTGTTCTTGGGCTCTCGAACTAGCTACGGTGGCTGCGTAGTTCCCAAGAGCCGAATCCTTCTCCTGGTCGCCTCGGGCCTCCTTTTATCGTTGAAAAAGGGGTTGCCACAGTGGCACACAGGAGGTGGAAAGGTGTACAGTGCGCGAGCTTATCGCCCGGCATTATGGGACAAAGCGCATTAAATGCGCTACTTAGGTGTCCATTAGCTTTATCGGGGACGGGAACGAGGCCCGTCTCGTCCGTCGCCGCTTCGCCTCGCTTCGCCACGCGGCCAGGCCAGCGATGTGTGCAGCGCCACGTAGGTAGGCAGGCTGCTGAGGTGGCGCGGTGGCAGGGCCTTCACAAAGATCTGCATGCCACCACGCAGGTGCTTGCTGAGTCAGTGTAGAGGCCGCCCGTCGCCACGCAGGTGCCTGCCCAGCTGGTTGAGCTAGCAGCTGCTTGGGGACGGCGGTGGAGTCTTGGCTGGTGCGGGCCTGGCTGTGTCCCTCCTGATGCCCTCGGCAAGGGTCTTGCTGGGGGGCCCGGCAAGGGTCTTGCCGTGGCACTACGGTCGTCCCCGGCAAGGCGCTCGCCGGGGGTCTTGTGGATTTCCTCGACAAGGATCTTGCCAAGGATCGTCGTCTTCTAGTCCTCATCTGAACTTGTGTATCTATGATCTTGACAAAGATCTGCATGCCACCACAGAGGTGCCTCCGGAGCCCTGGTTCCAATGTAGTTGTTGACGGCGTTTGGAACCTTTGGGCTCAAGGGTGGCTCGCTCTGCTGGTGTTGGGCAAGCTGCCCCGGCAAGGGTCTTGCCGGGGGAGTCCACCTCGCCCCTTTGCTCGTTTATGCTTCTTGTCTTGGCGTTGCCTCGGTTGTCTTGTGCCTTCGGCTTCCCTGTGGCTTCCTTCGTCTGCCTTGTTAAGTGTGGCCGCGGGCGCGGCTCTGACTGCCCGTGCACAAGTAAAGGGGTCAAAAGGAGAGCCCCTACTTTTGTACACCGACAATTACCTCTCGTTATGTTGAGATTGCTTTTGTTTCTTTCCGCTTCCTTGCATATGCTAGTTTTTGCTTGCCTTGATAATTTGTTTGCCTATAAGATGCCTATGCATAGGAAGTATGTTAGACTTTGATGTGTTTGTCACATGTTTTATGATGATCTCTTTGTGCTTCAATTCTTGTCTTTCGTGTGAGCATCATTGAAATCTCAATGCCTAGCTAAAAAGGCTTTAAAGAAAAGCTCTTGTTGGGAGACAACCCAATATCTTTACTTGCTGTTATTCAATAAATATTCCATCTAGCCTCTGGTTAGATTTGTTTTTGTGTTTTAATTAGTGTTTGTGCCAAGTGAAACCTATAGGATCTTCTTGGATGATAGTTATTTGATCTTGCTGAAAATTCCAGAAACTTTCTGCCCACGAAAACAATTTTTTAAAATCACCAGAACGTGATAAAATACTGATTCCAATTGCAGTAGATCAATATACAAATTATCTAGGTTTTCCTATTTTGGTAGATTTTTCTGAGTTCCAGAAGTTTGCGTTAGATACAGATTACTACAGACTGTTCTGTTTTTGACAGATTCGGTTTTTCGTGTGTTGTTTGCTTATTTTGATGAATTTATGGCTAGTAAAAGAGTTTGTAAACCATATAGAAGTTGGAATACAGTAGGTTTAACACCAATATAAATAAATAATGAGTTCATTACAGTACCTTGAAGTGGCGTTTTCTTTTCTTTCGCTAACAGAGCTCACGAGATTTTCTGTTAAGTTTTGTGTTGTTAAGTTTTCAAGTTTTGGGTAAAGATTTGATGGATTATGGAACAAGGATTGGCAAGATCCTAAGCTTGGGGATGCCCAAGGCACCCCAAGGTAAAATTCAAGGACAGCCAAAAGCCTAAGCTTGGGGATGCCCCGGAAGGCATCCCCTCTTTCTTCTTCGTCTATCGGTAACTTTACTTGGGGCTATATTTTTATTCACCACATGATATGTGTTTTGCTTGGAGCGTCTTGTATGATTTGAGTCTTTGCTTTTTAGTTTACCACAATATCCTTGCTGCACACACCTTTTGAGAGAGACACACATGACTCAGAATTTGTTAGAATACTCTATGTGCTTCACTTATATCTTTTGAGCTATATAGTTTTTGCTCTAGTGCTTCACTTACATCTTTTGGAGCATGGTGTTGGTCTTATTTTATAGAAATTATTGATCTCTCATGCTTCACTTATATTATGTTGAGAGTCTTAAACAGCATGGTAATTCGCTTTAATTGTGAAATTAATCCGAATGTGATAGGCATCCAAGATGAGCATAATAAAAACTTCCATATTGAGTTCATTGAATATCATGAGAAGTTTGATGCTTGATAAATGTTTTGAGATATAAGGGTGGTAATATTAGAGTGTGCTAGTTGAGTAATTGTGAAATTGAGAAATACTTGTGTTAAGGTTGGCAAGTCCCGTAGCATGCACGTATGGTAAAAGTTGTGTGACAATTTTGACACATAAGGTGTTCTTTTATTGCTTTCCTTATGAGTGGCGGTCGGGGACGAGCGATGGTCTTTTCCTACCAATCTATCCCTCTAGGGGCATGCGTAGTAGTACTTTGCTTCGAGGGCTAATAAACTTTTGCAATAATTATATGAGTTCTTTATGACTAATGTGAGTCCATGGATTATACGCACTCTCAACCTTCCACAATTTTCTAGCCTCTACAGTACCGTGCATTGCCCTTTCTCGCCTTGAGAGTTGGTGCAAACTTCGCCGGTGCATCCAAACCCCGTGATATGATACGCTCTATCACACATAAACCTCCTTATATCTTCCTCAAAACAGCCACCATACCTACCTATCATGGCATTTCCATAGCCATTCCGAGATATATTGCCATGCAACTTACCACCATTCCATTTATTATGACACGCTCCATCATTGTCATATTGCTTTGCATGATCATGTAGTTGACATCGTATTTGTGGCAAAGCCGCCTTTCATAATTTTTTATACATGTCACTCTTGATTCATTGCATATGCCGGTACACCGCCGGAGGCATTCACATAGAGTCATATTTTGTTCTAAGTATTGAGTTGTAATTCTTGAGTTGTAAGTAATAAAAGTGTAATGATCATCATTATTAGAGCATTGTCCCATGTGAGGAATGGATGATGGAGACTATGATTCCCCACAAGTCGGGATGAGATTCCGGACTAAAAAAAAAAGAGGCCAAAAAAAGAAGGCCCAACAAAAAAAATGGCAAAAATGAGAGAAAAAGAGAGAAGGGACAATGTTACTATCCTTTTCCACACTTGTGCTTCAAAGTAGCACCGTGATCTTCATGATAGAGAGTCTCCTATGTTGTCACTTTCATATACTAGTGGGAATTTTTCATTATAGAACTTGGCTTGTATATTCCAATGATGGGCTTCCTCAAAATGCCCTAGGTCTTCGTGAGCAAGCAAGTTGGGTGCACACCCACTTAGTTTCTTTTGTTGAGCTTTCATATATTTATAGCTCTAGTGCATCCGTTGCATGGCAATCCCTACTCCTCTCATTGACATCAATTGATGGGCATCTCCATAGCCTATTGATTAGCCGCGTCAGTGTGAGACTTTCTACCTTTTTGTCTTCTCACATAACCCCCATCATTATACTTTATTCCACCCATAGTTCTATATCCATGGCTTGCGGTCATGTATTGCGTAAGGGTTGAAAAGGCTGAAGCGCGTTAAAAAGTATGAACCAATTGCTCGGCTTGTCATCGGGGTTATGCATGATGAGAACGTTTTGTGTGACGAAGTTAAAGCATGGCCTAACTATATGATTTTGTAGGGATGAGCTTTCTTCGGCTATGTTATTTTGATAAGACATAATTGCTTGGTTAGCATGTTTGAAGTATTATTGTTTTTATGTCAACATTAAACTTTTATCTTGAATCTTTCGGATCTAAATATTCATGCCACAATAAAAAGAATTACATTGAAAATTATGCTAAGAAGCATTCCACATCAAAAATTCTGTTTTTATCATTTACCTACTCGAGGACGAGCCGGAATTAAGCTTGGGGATGCTTGATACGTCTCCAACGTATCTATAATTTTTGATTGTTCCATGATATTATATTATCTGTTTGGGATGTTCAATGGGCTTTATTATACACTTTTATATTATTTTTGGGACTAACCTATTAACCGGAGGCCCAACCCAAATTGCTGTTTTTTTGCCTATTTCAGTGTTTCGAAGGAAAGGAATATCAAACGGAATGAAACCTTCGGGAACGTGATTTTCTGAACAAACGTGATCTAGAGGACGTGGAGTGGACGTCAAGCAATCAACGCGGAGGCCACGAGGCAGGGGGCGCGCCTACCCCCTGGGCGCGCCCTCCACCCTCGTGGGCCCCTCGTAGCTCCACCGACCTACTTATTCCTCCTATATATACCTACGTACCCCGAAAACATCAGAGGAGGAGCAAAAAAAAACCCTATTTCCACCGCCGCAACCTTCTGTACCCGTGAGATCCCATCTTGGGGCCTTTTCCGGCGCTCCGCCGGAGGGGGCATGGATCACGGAGGGCTTCTACATCAACACCATAGCCTCTCCGATGATGTGTGAGTAGTTTACCTCAGACCTTCGGGTCCATAGTTATTAGCTAGATGGCTTCTTCTCTCCCTTTGGATCTCAATACAAAGTTCTCCTCGATTCTCTTGGAGATCTATTCGACGTAATCTTCTTTTGCGGTGTGTTTTTCGAGATCTGATGAATTGTGGGTTTATGATCAAGATTATCTATGAACAATATTTGAATCTCCCTGAATTCTTTTATGTATGATTGGTTATCTTTGCAAGTCTCTTCGAATTATCAGTTTGGTTTGGCCTACTAGATTTATCTTTCTTGCAATGGGAGAAGTGCTTAGATTTGGGTTCAATCTTGCGGTGCTCAATCCCAGTGACAGTAGGGGAAACGACACATATTGTATCGTTGCTATCAAGGATAAAAAGATGGGGTTTATATCATGTTGCATGAGTTTATCCATCTACATCATGTCATCTTGCTTAAAGCGTTACTCTGTTCTTATGAACTTAACACTCTAGATGTCATCTTGCTTACAAGTGAAGGGCCTAGCTTGCACAATAAGGATGAACATTGGAGCAAGATCAAGCATGGAGATGATGGCATGCGCAAGGGGAACACGAACGGAGATACAAGTGATGATTTCAGGACTTTGAACCCACCATAATGAGTGCATGAAGCATTGGATGAACTATACAAGATGCCACTTAATAAATTTCATCAGAGGCTATTATACGTGTTGCGTCACCTTATTATTGGGCCAGACCCATGTAATTTCGAAATACTGAAGTATAGGCTGTTTTTAGAGTCCGTATGTATGGGGAAAACATAGTTAGGGTTGGTTTCAAACCCATCCTCCAAGGGGCCATGAAATTCCCCCCCTCTTCCTCCATATATACAGCCCTTAGGGCGTCATTTATACTCTGGGCTTTGTCTAGACTAAAAGTTCGCCATAGTTGCAACTTCGCGTACTTCGTTTGTGTTCAACGACCATGCCAAGACGTCACAGAACCCCACTTTCATTGATAAAGCTTTCCTCCTATATTCGCAATATCCAGATTGCAATCTCAGTTTTTTGCTCGCAGAAAGTAGACCCTCGTGGTTAGGTTGATAATGCTCCGGCGTGGTCAATAACCCCTCGGAAGTTGGTTTAGCGATTGCTAAGGTGCGATGTCTCGCACGTTCGTAGTCGGATCGTCAAGGTTGACTCCCATAGAAAACAATAGCTATCTCATCGAAACATCGGGACACCTTCTCCTCTATCAGAGTCCATCTTACTGCATGTTTGCGCAATCTAGTATATTTATCTCACATCGTAATGCACCGAATATCTTCTCGTCGAGAGGCTTAGTGAACATATCAGCAAAATTGTCTTCTGTATTGACGTGATTGATAACAATATCCTCTCGAGCAACATGATCGTGAATAAAATGATGTCTGATGGCAATATGCTTGGTGCGAGAATGTTGCACTGGATTGTGTGCAATTTTGATCGCACTCTCATTGTCGCAGAATAAATGAATCTTCTTGACCTTGATTCCATAATCCTTCAGGGTCTGCTTCATCCATAATAACTAAGTTTAGCATGCACCAGCAGCAATATATTCGGCCTCAGTCGTAGAGAGACAAACACAATTCTGGTTCCTTGACGACCAACATACGAAAGATCTACCAAGGAAATGGCATGTCCCCGAAGTAGATTTCCTGTCAACCTGGTCACCAGCCCAATCTGAGTCTGGATATCCAATGAGTTCAAACTGTGCTCCCTTAGGATACCATAAACCTAAGGTGGGGGTGTGATCCAAATATCTCAGAATGCGCTTAACCACTTGGTGATTCGATTCTTTCGGTGCAGCTTGAAAATGAGTACACGTACAAACACTCAACATAATATCAGGTATGGATGCACATAGGTAGAGAAAGAGAACCAAGCATCGAACGATAAGCTTTCTAATCGTAATCCTTACCGTACACATCTGCGTCCAACTGACCATTCGTGGGCATTGGAGTTTTGTAGCCCTTCAGTTTGGAATCTTGCATTTTGAACTTCTTCAGAGATTCTCTCAGATATTTCTCCTAAGATATGAAAATTCCATAGTCCTGTTGACGTATTTGCAGTCCGAGAAAGAACTTAAGTCCACCCATCATAGACATTTGTTACTTCTCGGACATCATTCACCCGAACTCCAAGCTGCAAGCATTGTTAGTACTGCCGAAAGCAGTATCATCCACATAAATTTGGCACACGAATAGATCACCATCAACAAACACGAGTGAAAAGAGTGGGATTAGTGGATCCTGGCTTGAACCCTTTGTCATGTAGAAACCTTTTCAGGGTGTCATACCATGCTCGAGGGGATTGATTTAGCCCATATAGAGCCTCTCTCAACCTGAAAACTTTATTAGGAAACTGAGGATTTTCAAAGCCAGGTAGCTACCTAACATATACTTCCTCATCAATTTCACCATTAAGGAAAGCACTTTTTACATCCGTTTGATAAAGCATGATATCATTGTAGTTTGCATAAGCGAGAAGAATACGAATTGCCTCAAGGCGATCAACATGAGCATAAGTTTCATCGGAATCAATACCTTCTACCTGTGTATACCCTTGAGCGACAAGACGTGCTTTATTTCTCACAACAATACCATTTTCATCTTGCTCATTCCGGAATATCCATTTGGTGCTGATGATATTGTGCTTCTTAGGATTCGGTTTGTCAACCAATTCCCATACATTGTTCAATTCGAATTGCACCAACTCTTCTTGCATGGCATTCATCCAATCTGGATCATTCATGGCCTCCTCATACTTGGTAGGTTCTGCCAATGAGACAAAGGAGAAACTGCCATAGCAGTTAGCCAAACGAGTGCGAGAATGAGTTGTGGGTCGATAACCTGGATTCTCGAGATCTTTGAGAATTAATGAAGGGTCAACTTGATTAGCCACTCGTGGGTGAGGATATTCTTCTTGATGACCATTTTCATTTTCCTCAGCATCAGCATCAGGATTAGCATTTGTGTCGCCGTTTTCATCGGGATTGCCATTTGCATTCTGCTTTCCATTTGCGTTCGGAGTGGAATTTTCTTCGGCAATGGCTCGACGAGTTCTGCTTCGAGTCATGGGGTCATCATCATCGGAAGAGTCAGGTACATTTCCTTGAACTGGCTTGACGCTCCCAATGGCCATTTGCCGAATAGCATCCAAAATCGATGGTTCATCTATCATATGAGGCTGGTGCTCCTTTTCGGAGCCGTTAGATTCATCAAACCGCACATTTACCATCTCCATAACTTTTCTGTGGTGAGAGTTATAGACACGATAAGTATGTGAGTTCGAGCCATAACCAAGAAGAAAACCTTCATGTGCCTTAGGTGCAAACTTGGAATTATGATTCATGTCACGAATGTAGCAAGGTGCACCAAAAACACGTAAATAAGAAACATTTGGTTTGTTGCCAGTGATGAGCTCAGATGAAGTTTTCTTAAGGAACTTGTGAAGATAAACATGATTCACAACATGACAAGTAGTGTTAATAGTATCAGCCCAGAAGCAAATAGGAGTTTTATACTCACTGAGCATTGTTCTCGCCATTTTGATTAGAGTTATATTATTTCACTCAAGAACTCCATTCTGTTGGGGAGTGTATGCGGCAGAGAACTCATGAGTTATGCCATTTTCATCGAGAAAATCTTCGATATGAGTATTTTTGAAGTCAGTACCATTGTCGCTTCTGATATGTTTAATTTGCACACCATATTCATTTTGGGCCTCCTTGGCGAATCTTTTGAAGATGTCTTGGGTGTAGGTTTTGTCTTCGAGAAAGAATACCCAAGTATAACGAGAGAATCATCAACGATAACCAAACCATAATGAGTACCTCCGAAACTTGCATAGTTCTGAGGTCTGGATAAATCTATATGAAGAATTTCTAGAGGTCTCGTTGTGGTCGTAACAGTTTTTGTTGAGTTATGCTTCTTGGCCAATTTATCGGCCTCACACGCAGCACAGACGATTCTTGTCCAATTTTACATCAGGAATGCCACAGAGATGATTTTCTTCATGAGAGTCTGCAAATTTCTCATACCCGCATGACCAAGTCCTTGGTGCCACAGCCATCCTTCGGTTGCTTTTGCAAGCAAACAAGTTTGGACTGAGGGACCATTAGAAAATTCCACAATATATAAATCGCCATTTCTATTTCCCTCGAATACGAAGGAATTATCAGAGGCCATAAAGACGATGCATTTGGATATAGAAAATAGAACTACCATGCCTAGATCACAAAGCTTGCCAACTGACATGAGACTGAATCCAAGAGACTGAACAAGTAAGACATCATCGATGGACTTGTCTTTGGATATAGCAATTTTACCTAACCCAATTACCTTTCCTTTGTTGTTTTTTTGACTATAAACAGTAGGGTAAAACCCCACTGCAACTTTTATTAATTAAGAATCAGAGAACCAAAAAATTGTCTAATAGGCTTGAGGTAAGCCCGGAAAAACAAAAATAAAAGAAGAAAGAAAGAAAAGGAAAAGGAAACAGAAAGAAAGCTAAAAAGGATAAAAAAAGCTAGGAACAAAAGCTAGTCTACTACTAAAAAAACAATTACAACAGTGTCTCCAACCAAGTAGAGAATTGAAGGACATGTTTTCTCTTCATCCTGTATTTTAGCAGCTTGAGCTCCTCCACGAAAATGAAATTCTAGCCCTGAAATGAAGGAGTTATATTCTCAAAGATCTTATTATTCCTGTATATCCATATAGCCCATGACCCTAGAATGATGATTGGTACATAAAAAAGGGGGTAACTGAGCTTGGGGTCGACAAAAAATGACTTATCTCACTACAAAAAAAATACACTTCCGTGATGATACGTGTTTGTCACAGTAGGTCATGTTTTCTGTCATGCATGTACATCCATGACAAATTTATGACAGAATCATGATAGTCATACCTGTGCTGTCGTAGAAGTGTTCCATGACAGTACCAAAATTATCATCACGAAAGTGTCCACTTCCATGACGATAGATCGCGCGTCATAGAAGTGCTTTCGTCAAGGGTGACCGACACGTGGCATCCACCGTAACGGAACGCCGTTAAGCTATCGGGTCCGGTTTTGGATCCGATAACCTGTTAACAGCCCCGACCAATGGGGATTTTCCACGTGTAAAATCATCATTGGCTGGAGGAAACACGTGTCAGCTCCGTGTTGGCACAGGTGTCACTCATCCAATGGGCGAGATGCGCCTATGATATGTTAACACGTGGACCGGCCCAAAAGTGGCCCATAAAGTTTAAATGGGCCGGCCCAACTAAAGGTCCACAAGATTTTGCGGACCATAATGGGCCAGCCCAGCTAAATGCCCACAAGATTTTGCGGGCCATAATGGGCCGGCCCAGGTAAAGGCCCACAAGATTTTGCGGGCCATAATGGGCCGACCCAGGTGAAGGCCCAAAAGATTTTTGTGGACCATAATGGGCCGGCCCAGCTAAAGGCCCACGAGATTTCGCCGACATTAATGGGCCAGCCCAGCTGTAGGCCCACAAGATTTTGAGGACCCTAGTAGGCTAGCCCATTAACTGGCTGCCATGTTTTGGGCCAAATGCCGGCCCATATTTGATCCGGTCCATTAATGGCCTGCCACGTTCCGGGCCTAATAATGGCCCATATGAGATCCGACCTGTTAAAAGCCTACCACATTCTGGGCCAAATTACGGCCCAGATCAGGTCCGTCCCTTTAAGAGGCTTTGGGCTAAATTATGGCCCATATCAGATTCGGCCTGTCAACTGGACGCTACGCTTTTGGGCCCATTTGCTAAAGGCCCATTTAGTAATTCGGCCTGATATTAGTTTTGGCTTGTTAAGGGCCCGTTTAACATTTCAGCCCTATATTAATTTCGGCCTGTTAAAAGCCCGTCATATAGTTGGGCCTAACTACGGCCCAGTTTGCATCCGGCCTGCTCGCAGCCGATAATCTGAATAGGCCAAACAAGGACCGAGACAATTTTGGCCTGTTATAAGCCCATGATTTGATTGGCACATTCATGGGCCGGGGTCTATTTCGGCCTGCTGCCGCCCCGTGAGCTGTTCGGCACGTTTCAGGCCAAACCTACTTTTCATCCTTCTAAAGGCCCATTAAGTTTTCTTGGGAAAATAGGGCTGGCGGTTTACTCGGCCTATTAAAGGCCCGAATCTACTAGTGGGCCAGTTTACATTTAGGCCTGTTAACGAACCAAGATGGCGGGGCCCATGATGCGGATCATACATGGTGATTTGCATGACGGCCCGATTATGTACCGTAATTTTACGGTTTGGCCGGTTCACTGCGAAGACAGGATATATATATATAGTAAAATAACTGGAGCATCGTGAATAAGAAAAAAACCTATACTATACAATAAAGAAATTACGACATATTACATCCACTGGGCATCAAAGTTCGCCACTATGATAATAAAGCACAAGCAGACAGCAGATTACATACACTGGGCATCAAAGATCGCCACCAGTGCAACTAAACACGCCGACAAAATAATATACAAAACCGACAGCACTTCAATAGAGTTCAAGAAAGGTTAGCCCTGCTCGGGAGCTGCAGCGCAAGCAGCTGAGCAAGCTGGTGAGATTGCACTTGTTTGACACTTATATCCTCCTCACTCTGAAAGATAAACAAGCAGACAAATGACAGGTTTTGCACATACAAGTATCAGTGTTGACAATTCATCACATTTCTTACTGACGAATAAAGTGACACAGTTTAAAATAGCATTAACACAATATGGTATTGTTCAGGTCAAGACATGGCAGGAAATGACATTGTGAAGGAGTTGGCAGCTTCACGACACCACTGGATTACAGATCAAGAACTCATAAGTATCAATGGTTAGTGTGCTGTCAATTTATCCCATTTCAGATTGGGAAAATAAGATCACTTGCTCTGTATAGTTTAATTTACATGGTATGAAGAAGGAACTTGGTTGTACAACTGAAAACTTAAATTGAGAAGGACAAACTTTTGTTTATGAACTAGAGTACATAATAAACTTTAAACATGCAATTTGATGCAAACACCAAAAATAAACAGCTGTTGCAGTCATGCCTAACCAAATATACACAACAAAGTTTGAAGGCTTGAGAAGGACAAACTTACATTATTGGTGAAGGCAGGCTCTATAAAGCCCTTGTCCATGCTGATGGGGGGGGGGTGATACGTCTCCAATGTATCTATAATTTTTGGTTGTTCCATGCTATATTATATTCTGTTTTGGATGTTTAATGGGCTTTATTATACACTTTTATATTATTTTTGGAACTAACCTATTAACTGGAGGCCCAACCCAAATTGCTGTTTTTTTTCCTATTTCAGAGTTTCGCAGAAAAAGAATATCAAACGGAGTCCAAACTGAATGAAACCTTTGGGAACGTGATTTTCGGAACAAACGTGTAACGCCCACAATGCGGCTATATCTCCCACGTGTCGAGGCACGACTTAGAGGCATAACCGCATTGTGGTTTTGTCGCAAGAAGGGTCATCTTCACACAATCCCATGTAATGAACAAGAATGGGATAAAGAGTTGGCTTACAATCGCCACTTCACACAATACATAAATAAATCATACATCATTCAGAGTACACACATAGGTCCGACTACGGAACCAAAAGAAAAGAAGACAACCCAACTGCTAGATCCCTGATCGTCCCAACTGGGCACCACTACTGATCAAAATGAAAAGAAACAACACAACGAACAAGATCTTCATCGAGCTCCCACTTGAGCTCGGTTGCGTCACCTGCACTGGTATCTTCGGCACCTGCAACTGTTTTGGAAGTATCTTTGAGTCACGAGGACTCAGCAATCTCACACCCGCGAGATCAAGACTGTTTAAGCTTATAGGAAAGGATGGGGTAGTGAGGTAGAGCTGCAGCAAGCACTAGCATATATGGTGGCTAACGTACGCAAAGGAGAGCGAGAAGAGAAGGGTCGTCAACTAGTAATGATCAAGAAGAGATCCTGAACTCCTACTTACGTCAAACATAACCCAGAAACCGTGTTCACTTCCTGGACTCCGCCGAGAAGAGACCATCACGGCTACACACGCGGTTGATGCGTTTTAATTAAGGTCGTGTGTCAAGTTCTCTACAACCGGATATTAACAAATTCCCATCTGCCACATAACCGCGGGCAGGGCTTTCGAAAGATAAAACCCTGCAGGGGTGTCCCAACTTAGCCCATTATAAGCTGTCACGGTCAACGAAGGATATTCCTTCTCCCGGGAAGACCCGATCAGTCTTGGAATCCCGGTTTACAAGACATTTCGACAATGGTAAAACAAGACCAGCAAAGCCGCCCGATGTGCCGACAAATCCCGATAGGAGCTGCACATATCTCGTTCTCAGGGCAACACCGGATGAGACATCCTGCGAGTAAAACCAGACCTCGAGTTTCCACGAGGGGGCCCCGCAGTCTACTCAGTTCGGACGAACACTCGAAGGAGCACTGGCCCGGGGGGGGGGGGTTAAAATAAGATGACCCTTGAGTCTGCAGAACCCAAGGGAAAAGGGGATAGGTGGTAGCAAATGGTAAAACCAAGGTTGGGCCTTGCTGGAGGAGTTTTATTCAAAGCGAACTGTCAAGGGGGTCCCATAAATCACCCAACCGCGTAAGGAAGGCAAAATCAAGGAACATAACACCGGTATGACGGAAACTAGGGCGGCAAGAGTGGAACAAAACACCAGGCATAAGGCCGAGCCTTCCACCCTTTACCAAGTATATAGATGCATTAATTAAGATAAGAGATATTGTGATATCCCAACATAAACATGTTCCAACATGGAGCAATCTTCAACTTCACCTGCAACTAGCAACGCTATAAGAGGGGCTGAGCAAAAGCGGTAACATAGCCAAACATCGGTTTGCTAAGAAGGGTGACAAAGGTTAGAGGTTCATGGCAATTTGGGAGGCATGATATAGCAAGTGGTAGGTAGCGCAGCATAGCAATAGAGCGAACAACTAGCAAGCAAAGATATAAGTGATTTCGAGGGTATGGTCATCTTGCCTGAGATCCCGCAAGGAAGAAGAACAAGTCCATGAAGAAGACAAACGGACGTGGTCGAACGAATCCTCACAACTCCGGAACGAAACCGAAGCTAACGAGAGAAGCAACCCGGAAAGAAACAAACAACATAGTAAACAACCACCACATAAGCATGGCATGATGCAAAAACAAGTATGATGCGTGTCCGGTTTAAATATGCATGGCATGGCAAAGTGCAACAAACAACACTACAAATTAAGTGGAGCTCAGTATGCAACGAGTTGCATATTGACGAAACACCACATTTAATTATTTAGTTCTCTCTCGTTTATGGACCCAACAATATCAAATGTTATTAACCATGGCAAGAGGTGAAGAATATGGAAACTACCTATTTTAGGCAATTTAAATGAGGCGGGAACAACAAACAACGGTTCCGGAAAAACCCCATAAGCATATCTCAAAAGTTGGTGTTGTTGTGCCCTAAACCATATTTTAAATGTGTTAAACAGGAAAATAAAGTGGGCCATGTTAATCCATGCATTTTTCTAGCCCATTTACATATGAAGAACATCTAAAACCGAGCTACGGTTATTTAGTTATGAAATAAACCTTTTTAGCATGTCATTTATGCAAAATTAATGGAAACAACAATTTTAAACATCTTCAACACAAATGAAAGTTGGACATTGTGAAACTTCATGAAAATCTGAGCAAGATGCATATATGACATGTTTGAATCCGATGCACGATTATTTAAATATGAGCAAAGCAAATAAATGACATTTTCTGCATTTATGCAATAACTGGAAAACAATAACTAAATGCACAGGCAGAAAGGAGAAAAAACATGCACAGGAGGCTCCATGGGATTCGATCCCATGACCTCCTGCTGCTACTGCGCTGAGATGACCAGTGGGCTACTGACTTGATTGTGCTGAAGAATTGACTTGACAGAACATGAAACATGAGCAGAGCTTGATCTGGGTGAAGCAAAAATTGGTGAAAACAAAAGGTGCGGCCATGGGGATTTCATCCCTGGTTGCCTGGGTGGAAGTGCAGCGCAACGACCAGCTGGGCTGAAATGTGTTTGTGCACTGTAGGGGTTCGGCCCTAGATGACACATCCTCTCGAGCTGAACTGAACTGAAGAAACACGAACAAGTAGCTAAAGGAAAAAAATGGGGGCACACGGGATTTGATCCCGAGACCCATTGGATACGTGCATGCGCTGTTAACCAGATGGGCTACTATAGAACTCTGCTAAAAATGCCTTATGCTCGGGATGAATGCCCTAGCGTTGATCTGACGAAACTGAAAACGGACGATGGACATGGCCGGCGTCGGGAACCAACACCAGCGGCTGCAGGACGCCGGCGGGGTTGCGGAAACATACATGGGTGCGCGCCTGCATGCAGGGAGCGTAGGAAAGAGTCCGGAGCTCGAGCATCGAGCTGGAACTCGTCTCGGCTGCGGCGCACAGTCAGACGAGGCAGGAGCAACAACGGCGGGTGAAGCAGGGCAACGGGGCTCGCGAGCGAGATGGCGGGTGCTGCGAGCGTGAGTGCTGAGTGTGGATGCATGCACAGGTGAGACAAGCAGAGGCTAGAAGCCTAGAACACGAGCTCGAGCTAGTTGCCATGGTCGTACTTAACGGACATGGCCTCGGACACGATGGGATCGGCGGCTACCGCGACGAATCAGGCCAGAGAGAGACGGGGAGGAGCGGCTGCTCACCAAGGGCTCGGGACAAGAAGACGAGGTCGGAAGTGCGACCACAGAGGCACGAGGAGGCACCGGTTGCGGAGGTGTTCGGGTCGGTGAAGAAGAGGAAGCAGAGAAGACGACGTCATGAAGGAGTCGATCGCGTCGGCCTTGGGTCCTTCCGGCTCCTGGCCTTGATTGAAGACGAAGAAGGCGACGAGGAAGCTCGCCGAACTTGCGTTTCCCTGATCCGTGAAGAAGGCGAAGCAGAGGAAGAGGACATCGAGGGACTTGGTGATCCTTGGGCGCGCCTTGGCGTCTGAATGGAACCATGACGGCGTGGTGGTGCTCGGAGGCGCGAGGAGGGAGGCGGCGGAGCTCCTATGCCAGAGGGAAGCTCGTGGTCTCGCTGACCATGGCTCCTGGAAGCAGCGGGGCAGGGCGCGAGTGGGGATTTGTGGAGAGGCGGCGGCGCAGAGGGAAGAGAGGGAAGGAGAGAAACCCTAGGGTGAGGCCCGGGGCGGCTTTATAGGAGGGGGCGCGGCGTCGGGGCTTGCCCTCGTGGCCAGGTGTGCTCCTCCTCTATTTTTTACTGTGAGGGGATGTGGCGAGAGGAGGAAGAAAAGGCAGAAGGAATGGTCGCTGCAGGTGGGCTCAAAGGGTGACCAGCGTGGCAAGCTGCAATTACCAGCAGAGGGGGAGAGAGAGGCTAGGATGGGCTGCGGGCTGCTATTAGTGGGCCGCGGCTGAGCTCCAGGTAAACCATACCCTTCTCTTATAACTTCGGTTTATTCAAATAAACAAAACAAACAGATTTTAAGAGAAAAAGGCCAGGGGTTTTGGGAAGGAATACGAGAGATATAAACATCTCTCAGAACTCCTGGATTTATGCAAGATTTGAATAAATTGATTTGGCAATTTTTAAAGGTAGAAAAATAATCCAAGTGTGAATTAAATTCAAACTTGAGCCATTTTTGAACCCAACCAAAACAAGTCCAAACGATCTGAAATTTTGCATAGAGAGAGAGTAGGCATCATATAGGATTTATAGGAAAATGTTGAACATTTTCCTGAACAGGAAAAATATCACAAGAAAACAATAAATGGAATAAAGAAGACAGGAGAAGTTAGGAAGGGATAGAAACTTGGGTGAACTTGATGAATGGCTGCTGCTATGTGCATGGTGAAGAAATGAGGTGGAGATTAGAAGGAGAGGATTCACACAAGAACACATAACAAAACTTAAATATGCAACCCAAGGCATGATGATCATGATGCAATGCGACAAAAATGACATAGGCAATATCACATCATGAAGCATAGAACAAAGCAAGGATGGCGCAATGCAATATAATAAAAGATGAACATGATGCAAGAAGCAAAAATAACAATGGCATCCATCATGATCATGGAAACAACATAGGGAAAAGAAATATGCAAAACAATTATGATAATGCAACAAACATAAAAAACACATTGCAACAACTAAAGTAAATGGAGGACATCTGGAGCATCGGTCTCGGGGCGTTACAACACTCCACCACTACAAGAGGATCTCGTCCCGAGATCTAGGATGGCACCGGAGAAAAACGGAAGAGGAAGAGAAAAGGTAAAGCTAAGTTGCTTCTTTGACAAACGAGTGAAACCAAAGAACCTTGAGAGGTCGCAAATCTTGAAGAAATGACACGACAGAGGTGAACAAAATTGAGAAGACTCCGGTAGAAAAGAGAGACAAGGAACACCATGAGAACCTTGAGGTTAAGTGACACAATAGATATTTAAACCACTCCGGTTAAAACAAGGTAGAGAAGGAATAAGACTGATATAATTTGGGCAGCACTCCAACTGTAAATGGAAGGAATTGAACATGATCTTGACAAGATGAGAGGATACTCGATGAAATTAACAACACATTGCCTCCGGAACTAATGAAAGAATGGCACAAGGGGTAAGAAAGATTTCAGATTGCACTCCGGTTGAGGAAGGAGACAAAACTTGACAGAATGGGAAGAACTTGAAAAGAGAGCACGACACTCCGGTTGGAAA
This sequence comes from Aegilops tauschii subsp. strangulata, assembly GCF_002575655.3. Classification (NCBI taxonomy): domain Eukaryota; kingdom Viridiplantae; phylum Streptophyta; class Magnoliopsida; order Poales; family Poaceae; genus Aegilops; species Aegilops tauschii. The sequence continues at coordinate 225,225,320 of NC_053037.3, read as the reverse complement.
TGGATAAGCACGAAAAGAACACGGTCCTCACAAATCGAGATGATGAGTGAAGAGAGCAACATCACAATACCTCCAGAATGAACAAATAGGAGATAGATCGTCGGAATAAGAGAACGGAGAAGGAAATGATAGCTTCCACCACAATTGAATTTGGGAAGCATCCTTCCAAGAAGGATAGAACGGAGTTGTTGGAAAACCAACAACGAAAAGAATAAGCTTGTAGTGGGCTTATGGAAAACTTCTCAAAATTATGAGGTGCAATTTTTGCCACTAACGAAAGCAATTGCTTGCTTGAGATCAACGAAGAGATGAAAACTTCTCTCGCCGAGAGGATAGGAGAAAACTTGGATCATTGATAAGCACCATAATAGCAACATTCCTTAGGGAAGGCTTTAGGTGAAATATAACCCAAGATAACTCCAATGAAAAGATTGATGGATTTAAAATACCTCATTCTTGACAACATGTGAATCATGAAGCATGAAGGGAAATTGTCAAGAATGACATAACACCACCTCAAAAGATAAGGTAGAAAGAATTGCACTTCGGAATGCAAGAATGCTTGAGCTCCAACAAGAATCTTGAAGAACACTTCGAGAATGAATTAAATCCTTGATGAACCACCATGTATAGCCTCCATGAAGAACTCCGGTAATAAAAGGATGATAAAAAGAAAGAGAAGTTGACAACACAAGGTGAAGCCTTGCAATGATGCGGGTGGAGCTTTGAAATGATATAACCGAGAAAAACTTGGAACTCCGGAAAGAAAATGAACAAATGAGATCAAGAATTTTGATGAACCTCCGGAATAAGGAATTGAATTTACTCGATGAAACAAGAATAAGAATTACATTATGCTCATCCTTCACCAATTAATTGATGACAAGCAATGGATTTGTTATACTACTTATCCTCGTAGAAAGGATTAAGATAGACATAGCGCAACTTGTGAAGGTCTTCATCGAACCACCGGTAGGATTTGGAAACAACGAATGAATTGATATGATAACGAGGGAAGAGAAATCTTGAACGAAACCACCGAAGAATTGAAAATGAACGAAGAAAAGATAAAGAAACATCGGGAAGAATTAGAAAATGAACGAAGATACTTGAGAGAAATTTAGATACAAGAGAATGAAGAGATCGCGAGCTGACTAGAGAATACTTGAATGATGCACCGGTAAGATTTGGAGAACGAGAGCTTCATCAATTTAGAATAATTGGAGAACGAAGCTGAAAACTTAGAACGAAGAAATCTTCTGAAATGATGGCCTTTGTATGATCAAGAAATGAAAACAACTCTGAAATGCTCCGGATGGGTAAGAAAAGAATTGCGCGATTGGAAACAATTTGAGAGGATGGCAACAAGTTAGAACCATGAATATTCAAGAGAACGGACCAAGATTTAGGAGAAATTCTTCTTCGGTCTTCAAATGTGGAGAATGATGATGAGAAACACCACCATGAATTGTTGAGATACTCCGGGATGAAAATTAGAAAGGTTGAACCAAAAATGAAAAGAATGTGAAAAATCTTGGAGAAGGCATATGACTGATGATAACCCAGTCTTACGTCAAACTTTGCCATGAATTCGAGAATAACTCCGAAAAGAATTAGAAGAGTCAGGTAAGATCCTGGGAAAAGAACCTGTGGGTTAGGGCCCACTCAAAAGAAACACCGTTGAATGATTAAAAGAAAGATCGCGCCGGTTGAATTAAATAGCTTGAATGAGATAAACAACCTCAAAATAGTTAGAATTGATGCAGAGTGGAAACATGAATCTTCAGAGATATCTTTAGCACTCCGGAACAATTGAATAGCAAGCGGGGAATGATTAAGAGATATACCGGCATGAGAAAGCATTTGAAACAAGGAAAGGAATGTGACCAACATTGAAGGCTTGAAATTAGTCCACCGGAGAAGAAAAAGCATGAAGAATGATAAACTTGAAGAACATCTTCATGAGAACCACCGGGTAAGAACATTGATTGAAAAGAATGAAGGTACTTCACGTGAATAAAAATGGATACTAGATTAAGCAATCTGATTCCTTGAAGGAAGAAGGGTGGGAGGGCGGGAAAAACAAAGGCAACTTGGGGCAGATGGAATAAACACCGTTGAGAAAACTTATAGTTGATCTTGCGGATGTTGAAAAGATCGGATCCACTTGAAGAGAAGCACGCCGGTTGGAAAAGAATTAACATGACGACCTCGATGATCAAGAATGGTTAGTATCCACATAGAAGTATGAGAACACTGCTTAGGAAAGGTATGGAATCCACATTTGACTTCGAAGCAACTCGAATACCACAAATAAAACAAAACAAAGGATTGGCTCGCAGAATAAGCCGGAACAAACATAAGATAGCGATTTCGTCCGAAGTTTTCGTGGTGGGGCCCACACGGGCTCGATCGTACAGCACCATCATGTACAAGGCTGTGCACATGACATACGAAGCGTCCCCGAGTCGGCATAGCCAAGGACTCTTTAAGACACTACGAGACCACTGTAAAACCAACCGTGGAAAGGCGGACCAATAGACGTCGAACCCCAATCTCATATCATGCATCTGTCGGAAAGATATCCTAAGAGCTACTTGAATTCCCACTTATAAACTCCTGAAACATTCTGGTTATGCAATCAGGTGTTGGGGATACAGGGGACACAAAATATATCACCCAAACTAACAATACCTAGATCCAGCTATATCCATCCGTCAACACATAACCAAGAAAACTCCGGAAATCGTTTACCTCAACCTTCGAAAAACATCCGTTATACGAGTTATGGCAATACTCCCGAACTCCCGCCCCAGTATTGGGTGGCGTCGAGGTGATCTCACCAACAACTGCATAAAAGAGATTTCGATGTCGGCGAAACTCAGGTATTCCAGAACTGCAACGACAAAATTGTGACGACAACACCTCAGAGCTCAACTCCCCGGGACACTGCCACAACCCCTAAATGTCAGGAGGCACCAAGAACAATGTTCTCGTCACAAAACCATCGGAACGATTCCAAGATACCCGCGTGATCCTAATATTTTTTTGTGAAATTTGAGGAGAGAAAAGTCAAAACTTCTACGTCAGGAGGCCTCACCAGAGCGATGAAGGGACTGAGGAGTACAAAGAATCCTACTCTCCGATATATATAATCCTAAGACTCAAAACATTTTTGTTCTAGACTCAACAATGTCAGCGATTCGATCAAGCAAGGGGGTCCTAAGTCGGGGATGGCTCTGATTACCAACTTGTAACGCCCACGATGCGGCTATATCTCCCACGTGTCGAGGCACGACTTAGAGGCATAACCGCATTGTGGTTTTGTCGCAAGAAGGGTCATCTTCACACAATCCCATGTAATGAACAAGAATGGGATAAAGAGTTCGCTTACAATCGCCACTTCACACAATACATAAATAAATCATACATCATTCAGAGTACACACATAGGTCCGACTACGGAACCAAAAGAAAAGAAGACAACCCAATTGCTAGATCCCTGATCGTCTGTAGCGACCAGACCTCAAATGGTCTGTGCTGCTGTGCACCAGTGTCATCCTTGGATCAGTAATGCTGACACGCACAGTACAAATGGAGGATTTATAACAGAGTAGCAATCACACACTTATTACATCGAATATCTCCAAAGAGACTAAGTATGATAAATATGGCTTAAGGCCATCTAAATACGATAACAGCGGAAGACTTGGAAGATAAGTGAGTCCATCAACTCCAGCGGCATCACTGAGTATAAGACCACGACCTAAGGCACCTTACTCGTCGTCTGAAAAGTCTGCAACATGAAACGTTGCAGCCCGAAAACGGGTCAGCACATGGAATATGCTGGCAATGTAACACATAGAGAATAATGAACAATAATAATGCTATACTACATGCATATATGGCTGGTGGAAAGCTCTACGGTTAAGTTTTTGCGAAAAGCCAATTTTTCCCTACTTCAAAGGAATAAATTTTATTTAACTATCATGGTGGTTGTGAAACATTGAGATGGTTGACAGCATCTCAATCCCAATTAAAATGTCATCATTAACCAAACAAAATTAATTAAAAGTAACATGGTGATGAGATTCAAATGATAATCCAGGTACTAGATACTCAAATTGTCCACAACCGGGGACACGGCTAACCATGATTAGTTTGTACACTCTGCAGAGGTTTGCGCACTTTTCCCCACAAGACTCGATCGCCTCCGCTTGATTCTCGCACTGCATGATGTTTGAGAAAGGGATGACCGAGACACAGTCTTTCAGGAACAATCACTCTTTACTCCGGGTGGACCGGTACACCTACTTTCCCCTACATCTGCTAGCCCACCTCTTCAAGAGATCATGTAACCTACTCAACTATGCTAGAGCCCATAATAGCTTGTGGCTGCACACGGAAGTTTCTAGCATGAATAATCTTATGATCCCTTTGGGCCTGGGTGGCGGTCCTTATACAAACAGACAACACTGGATTCTCCAGGTGCCTCAATCCACCCAGATGTGAGTTTTAGTTGCCACCTTAGGTAAACCATTATTAACAATCTCACATCTGTCATGAATATCTCTCAAACCCAATCCACGTCTACGAGCATAGCATGGCAATATAATAGCAACGTAGAAGTAACTCCCAAGGGTTTGATAAGAAAACAGGTAATAGGTACTACCTCAACTACTTCCCAATACCCACAATTTAAATTTGATCCTAATCATGCAATTGTTTGAGGAATAGATCTAATGCAATAAAACTGGGTATGGAAGGTATGATCAAAGTGTTACTTGCCTTGTTGATGATCCGCGAAACCTAGCGATGCGAAGTGACAAGCGGCACACTCTGGGTACTCTATCGCAAACAAACAAGCAAACAATCAGTACTCATCTAATGCACAGGTAAAACTTTAATGAAAGATCCAACCAGAAAGTTCAACTTAAGAACTCCGGTTTGCAAAAAGAATCAACTCGAACGAAGCAACGAAAGTCAAACGGCGAAAGAAACAAGCTTCGTTTACTAATCTGGATCTAGGTCAAATTTTACAGTAGAAAAAACTTGTTTGAGTAGGTTAAACGGAAAGAGAATTTCAAAACGAAACTCTAGGCGCTTGAATCGCCTGATTCCGATAAACGAGCGAAAAGTTAAACAGAAATGAAGATTCGATCAGGAATCGAGATCTGAGATAATCACGGAAAAATCCGACGAAAAAGAAAAACGGACAAACGGTTAAAGAACGGACGTTCGCTAACAGAGAAAATCCGACGAACGCGTTCGTTAAAGCGAACGTGTCGGTGAACGCTCACAAAATAACAAAACCGAAGAAATAAACCGATCTAGGGTTTTTTTAAACGAACGGTTTTTTTTGAAACAAAACCGGCAAACGGCATCGGAAGATACCTCGTCAGGACGGGGCTCCGGCGGGGTCGGCGGGCTCCGGCGGGGGTCCGGCGAGGGGCGGCGTGGGCGGCGGGGTGCGGCGGGCGGCGCGACGCTGCAGCGGCAGGCGGCGGGCTGCGGGTGCGGGGCGGCGGGGTGAGAGGGAGGGGCGGTGGCGGGGCTATTTATTGAGGGGGAGGGGTGCTTGGAGGAGGGGCAAAGGCGGCGGCGGTGGTGTCCGAGCCGGACACGGCGACGGCAGCGGCGTACGCGTGGAGGAGAACGCGGGGTGGGCCGGCGGCTCGGCTGGGCCTCGGCCCGGCCGGGCGCGGCGCGGTTTTTTTTAAATGTTCCGCCGAAAAATTCATAGAAACATAAATAAAAATCCAAAAAAGATAAAAGAAATTTTCTCCATCTAGTTAGAATATTTAGAACAAGGTGAACATTTTTTTGACACAAAATAATTTTTTTGCAAACATGCAATATTTTTTTAATGCAATTAAAATTGCAAACAAAACTCCGAATAAAATCCAATAAATGATTTTAACACTTTTCCTCCAATATTTCAATTGTTTTGGAGAAGTCATATTTTGTCCTCTCGTTTATTATTAATGAAATATTTTTCCGGAGAGAAAATAATTAAAACCAAATCCTCGTTTTATTATTTGATGGAAATCAAATATGAAAATTCGAGAAAATCCCCAACTCTCTCCGAGGGTCCTTGAGTTGCTTAGGATTTATCGAGGATTTGTCAAAATGGAATAAAATATGATATGCAATGGTGATCTATGTATAACATTCCAAATTGAAAATTTGGGATGTTACATCGTCCCAACTGGGCACCACTACTGATCAAAATGAAAAGAAACAACACAACGAACAAGATCTTCATCGAGCTCCCACTTGAGCTCGGTTGCGTCAGCTGCACTGGTATCTTCGGCACCTGCAACTGTTTTGGAAGTATCTTTGAGTCACGAGGACTCAGCAATCTCACACCCGCGAGATCAAGACTATTTAAGCTTATAGGAAAGGATGGGGTAGTGAGGTGGAGCTGCAGCAAGCACTAGCATATATGGTGGCTAACGTACGCAAAGGAGAGCGAGAAGAGAAGGGTCGTCAACTAGTAATGATCAAGAAGAGATCCTGAACTCCTACTTACGTCAAACATAACCCAGAAACCGTGTTCACTTCCTGGACTCCGCCGAGAAGAGACCATCACGGCTACACACGCGGTTGATGAGTTTTAATTAAGGTCGTGTGTCAAGTTCTCTACAACCGGATATTAACAAATTCTCATCTGCCACATAACCGCGGGCACGGCTTTTGAAAGATAAAACCCTGCAGGGGTGTCCCAACTTAGCCCATTATAAGCTGTCACGGTCAACGAAGGATATTCCTTCTCCCGGGAAGACCCGATCAGTCTCGGAATCCCGGTTTACAAGACAGTTCGACAATGGTAAAAACAAGACCAGCAAAGCCGCCCGATGTGCCGACAAATCCCGATAGGAGCTGCACATATCTCGTTCTCAGGGCAACACTGGATGAGACATCCTACGAGTAAAACCAGACCTCGAGTTTCCACGAGGGGCCCCGCAGTCTACTCAGTTCGGACCAACACTCGAAGGAGCACTGGCCCGGGGGGGTTAAAATAAGATGACCCTTGAGTCTGCAGAACCCAAGGGAAAAGGGGATAGGTGGTAGCAAATGGTAAAACCAAGGTTGGGCCTTGCTGGAGGAGTTTTATTCAAAGCGAACTGTCAAGGGGGTCCCATAAATCACCCAACCGCGTAAGGAAGGCAAAATCAAGGAACATAACACCGGTATGACGGAAACTAGGGCGGCAAGAGTGGAACAAAACACCAGGCATAAGGCCGAGCCTTCCACCCTTTACCAAGTATATAGATGCATTAATTAAGATAAGAGATATTGTGATATCCCAACATAAACATGTTCCAACATGGAGCAATCTTCAACTTCACCTGCAACTAGCAACGCTATAAGAGGGGCTGAGCAAAAGCGGTAACATAGCCAAACATCGGTTTGCTAAGAAGGGTGACAAAGGTTAGAGGTTCATGGCAATTTGGGAGGCATGATATAGCAAGTGGTAGGTAGCGCAGCATAGCAATAGAGCGAACAACTAGCAAGCAAAGATAGAAGTGATTTCGAGGGTATGGTCATCTTGCCTGAGATCCCGCAAGGAAGAAGAACAAGTCCATAAAGAAGACAAACGGACGTGGTCGAACGAATCCTCACAACTCCGGAACGAAACCGAAGCTAACGAGAGAAGCAACCCGGAAAGAAACAAACAACATAGTAAACAACCACCACATAAGCATGGCATGATGCAAAAACAAGTATGATGCATGTCCGGTTTAAATATGCATGGCATGGCAAAGTGCAACAAACAACACTACAAATTAAGTGGAGCTCAGTATGCAACGAGTTGCATATTGACGAAACACCACATTTAATTATTTAGTTCTCTCTCGTTTATGGACCCAACAATATTAAATGTTATTAACCATGGCAAGAGGTGAAGCATATGGAAACTACCTATTTTAGGCAATTTAAATGAGGCCGGAACAACAAACAACAATTCCGGAAAAACCCCATAAGCATATCTCAAAAGTTGGTGTTGTTGTGCCCTAAACCATATTTTAAAGGTGTTAAACAGGAAAATAAAGTGGGCCATGTTAATCCATGCATTTTTCTAGCCCATTTACATATAAAGAACATCTAAAACCGAGCTACGGTTATTTAGTTATGAAATAAACCTTTTTAGCATGTCATTTATGCAAAATTAATGGAAAAAACAATTTTAAACATCTTCAACACAAATGAAACTTGGACATTGTGAAACTTCATGAAAATCTGAGCAAGATGCATATATGACATGTTTGAATCCGATGCATGATTATTTAAATATGAGCAAAGCAAATAAATGGCATTTTCTGCAATTATGCAATAACTGGAAAAAAATAACTAAATGCACAGGCAGAAAGGAAAAAAACATGCACAGGAGGCTCCATGGGATTCGATCCCAGGACCTCCTGCTGCTAGTGCGCTGAGATGACCAGTGGGCTATTGACTTGATTGTGCTGAAGAATTGACTTGACAGAACATGAAACATGAGCAGAGCTTGATCTGGGTGAAGCAAAAATTGGTGAAAACAAAAGGTGCGGCCGTGGGGATTTCATCCCTGGTCGCCTGGGTGGAAGTGCAGCGCAACGACCAGCTGGGCTGAAATGTGTTTGTGCACTGTAGGGGTTCGGCCCTAGATGACACATCCTCTCGAACTGAACTGAACTGAAGAACACGAACAAGTAGCTAAAGGAAAAAATGGGGGCACACGGGATTTGATCCCGAGACCCCTTGGATACGTGCATGCGCTGTTAACCAGATGGGCTACTATAGAACTCTGCTAAAAATGCCTTATGCTCGGGATGAATGCCCTAGCGTTGATCTGACGAAACTGAAAACGGACGGTGGACATGGCCGGCGCCGGGAGCCAACACCAGCGGCTGCAGGACGCCGGCGGGGTTGCGGAAACATACATGGGTGCGCGCCTGCATGCAGGGAGCAGAGGAAAGAGTCCGGAGCTCGAGCATCAAGCTGGAACTCGTCTCGGCTGTGGCGCACAGTCAGACGAGGCAGGAGCAACAGCGGCGGGTGAAGCAGGGCAACGGGGCTCGCGAGCGAGATGGCGGGTGCTGCGAGCGTGAGTGCTGAGTGTGGATGCATGCACAGGTGAGACAAGCAGAGGCTAGAAGACTAGAACACGAGCTCGAGCTCGTTGCCATGGTCGTACTTAACGGACATGGCCTCGGACACGATGGGATCGGCGGCTACCGCGACGAATCAGGCCAGAGAGAGACGGGGAGGAGCGGCTGCTCACCAAGGGCTCGGGACAAGAAGACGAGGTCGGAAGCGCGACCACAGAGGCACGAGGAGGCACCGGTTGCGGAGGTGTTCGGGTCGGTGAAGAAGAGGAAGCAGAGAAGACGACGTCGTGAAGGAGTCGATCGCGTCGGCCTGGGGTCCTTCCGGCTCCTGGCCTTGATTGAAGACGAAGAAGGCGACGAGGAAGCTCGCCGAACTTGCGTTTCCCTGATCCGTGAAGAAGGCGAAGTAGAGGAAGAGGACGTCGAGGGAATTGGCGATCCTTGGGCGCGCCTTGGCGTCTGAATGGAACCGTGACGGCGTGGAGGTGCTCGAAGGCGCGAGGAGGGAGGCCAGCGGAGCTCCTATGCCGGAGGGAAGCTCGTGGTCTCGCTGACCATGGCTCCTGGAAGCAGCGGGGCAGGGCGCGAGTGGGGATTTGTGGAGAGGCGGCGGCGCAGAGGGAAGAGAGGGAAGGAGAGAAACCCTAGGGTGAGGCTCGGGGCGGCTTTATAGGAGGGGGCGCGGTGTCGGGGCTTGCCCTCGTGGCCAGGTGTGCTCCTCCTCTATTTTTTACTGTGAGGGGATGTGGCGAGAGGAGGAAGAAAAGGGGGAAGGAATGGTCGCTGCAGGTGGGCTCAAAGGGTGACCAGCGTGGCAAGCTGGAATTACCAGCAGAGGGGGAGAGAGAGGCTAGGATGGGCTGCGGGCTGCTATTAGTGGGCCGCGACTGAGCTCCAGGTAAACCATACCCTTCTCTTATAACTTCGGTTTATTCAAATAAACAAAACAAACAGATTTTAAGAGAAAAAGGCCAGGGGTTTTGGGAAGGAATACGAGAGATATAAACATCTCTCATAACTCCTGGATTTATGCAAGATTTGAATAAATTGATTTGGCAATTTTTAAAGGTAGAAAAATTATCCAAGTGTGAATTAAATTCAAACTTGAGCCATTTTTGAACCCAACCAAAACAAGTCCAAATCATCTGAAATTTTGCATAGAGAGAGAGTAGGCATCATATAGGATTTATAGGAAAATGTTGAACATTTTCCTGAACAGGAAAAATGTCACAAGAAAACAATAAATGGAATAAAGAAGACAGGAGAAGTTAGGAAGAGATAGAAACTTGGGTGAACTTGATGAATGGCTGCTGCTATGTGCATGGTGAAGAAATGAGGTGGAGATTAGAAGGAGAGGATTCACACAAGAACACATAACAAAACTTAAATATGCAACCCAAGGCATGATGATCATGATGCAATGCGACAAAAATGACATAGGCAATATAACATCATGAAGCATAGAACAAAGCAAGGATGGCGCAATGCAATATAATAAAAGATGAACATGATGCAAGAAGCAAAAATAACAATGGCATCCATCATGATCATGGAAACAACATAGGGAAAAGAAATATGCAAAACAATTATGATAATGCAACAAACATAAAAAACACATTGCAACAACTAAAATAAATGGAGGACATCTGGAGCATCGGTCTCGGGGCGCTACAAAACGTGATCCAAAGGACTTGGAGTCTACGTCAAGAAATCAACCAGGAGAGCACGAGGCAGGGGGCGCGCCCTCCACCCTCGTGGGGCCCACGTTGCTCCACCGACGTACTTCTTCCTCCTATATATACCTACGTACCCCCAAACCATCAGAGGCATCCACGAAAACCTAATTCCACCGCCGCAACCTTCTATAGTCATGAGATCCCATCTTGGGGCCTTTTCCGGCGCTCCGCCGGAGGGGGCATTGATCACGGAGGGCTTCTACATCAACACCATAGCCTCTCTGATGATGTGTGAGTAGTTTACCTCAGACCTTCGGGTCCATAGTTATTAGCTAGATGGCTTCTTCTCTCTGTTTGGATCTCAATACAAAGTTCTCCACGATTCTCGTGGAGATCTATTCGATGTAATCTGCTTTTGCGTTGTGTTTGTCGAGACCGATGAATTGTGGGTTTATGATCAAGTTTATCTATGAACAATATTTGAATCTCCTCTGAATTCTTTTATGTATCATTGGTTATCTTTGCAAGTCTCTTCCCATTATCAGTTTGGTTTGGCCTACTAGATTGATCTTTCTTGCAATGGGAGAAGTGCTTAGCTTTGGGTTCAATCTTGCGGTCTCCTTTCCCAGTGACAGCAGGGGCAGCAAGGCACGTATTGTATTGTTGCCATCGAGGATAACAAGATGGGGTTTATATCATATTGCATAAGTTTATCCCTCTACATCATGTCATCTTACTTAAAGCAATACTCTGTTCTTATGAACTTAATACTCTAGATGCATGCTGGATAGCGGTCGATGTGTGGAGTAATAGTACTAGATGCATAATCGTTTCGGTCTACTTGTCGCGGACGTGATGCCTATATACATGATCATACCTAGATATTCTCATAACTATGCTCAATTCTATCAATTGCTTGACAGTAATTTGTTCACCCACCGTAATACTTATGCTCTTGAGAGAAGCCACTAGTGAAACCTATGGCCCCCGGGTCTATTTTCCATCATATTGATCTTCCAATACTTAGCTATTTCTATTGCTGTTTATTTTACTTTGCATCTTTATTTACTCTTTATCATAAAAATACCAAAAATATTATCTTATCATATCTATCAGATCTCACTCTCGTAAGTGACCGTGAAGGGATTGACAACCCCTTTATCGCGTTGGTTGCGAGGTTCTTATTTGTTTGTGTAGGTGCGTGGGACTCGAGCGTGGTCTCCTACTGGATTGATACCTTGGTTCTCAAAAACTGAGGGAAATACTTAGGCTACTTTACTGCATCACCCTTTCCTATTCAAGGGAAAACCAACGCAGTGCTCAAGAGGTAGCAAGAAGGATTTCTGGCGCCGTTGCCGGGGAGTCTACGCACAAGTCAAGACATACCAAGTACCCATCACAAACCCTTATCCCTCGCATTACATTATTTGCCATTTGCCTCTCGTTTTCCTCTCCCTCACTTCACCCTTGCCTTTTTATTTGCCCTCTCTTTTCCGTTCGCCTCTTTTTTCGGTTGCTTCTTGTTTGCTCGTGTGTTGGATTGCTTGCTTGTCACGATGGCTCAAGATAATACTAAATTGTGTGACTTTGCCAATACCAACAACAATGATTTTCTTAGCACTCCGATTGCTCCTCTTACCGATGCTGAATCTTGCAAAATTAATGCTGCCTTGTTGAATCTTGTCATGAAAGATCAATTCACCGGCCTTCCTAGTGAAGATGCCGCTACCCATCTAAATAGCTTCGTTGATTTGTTTGATATGCAAAAGAAGAAAGATGTGGACAATGATATTGTTAAATTGAAGCTATTTCCTTTTTCGCTTAGAGATCGCGCTAAAGCTTGGTTTTCATCTTTGCCTAAAAATAGTATTGATTCATGGAATAAGTGCAAAGATGCTTTTATCTCTAAGTATTTTCCTCCCGCTAAAATCATCTCCCTTAGAAACGATAGCATGAATTTTAAGCAACTTGATCATGAACATGTTGCACAAGCTTGGGAGAGTATGAAATTAATGATACGTAATTGCCCTACACATGGTTTCTAAGGGAGATGATTATACAAAAATTTTATGCCGGATTGAATTTTGCATCTAGAAATCTTTTAGATTCGGCCGCGGGAGGGACTTTTATGCAAATCACTTTAGGAGAAGCTACTAAAATCCTAGATAATATTATGTTTAATTATTCTCAATGGCACACCGAAAGATCTATAGAAGAAATTAATGTTTTGAGTGGAAAGATGGATGAACTTATGAAATTATTTGCTACTAAAAGTGTTTCGCTGATCCTAATGATATGCCTTTGTCTACATTGATTGAGAATAATAATGAATCTATGGATGTGAATTTTGTTGGTCGGAATAATTTTGGTAACAACACGTATAGAGGAAACTTTAATCCTAGGCCATATCCTAGTAACTCCTCTAATAATTATGGTAATTCCTACAACAACTCTTATGGAATTTTTAATAAGATGCCCTCTGAATTTGAGACTAGTGTTAAGGAGTTTATGAATTCACAAAAGAATTTCAATGCTTTGCTTGAAGAAAAATTGCTCAAGGTTGATGAATTGGCTAGGAACGTTGATAGAATTTCTCTTGATGTTGATTCTTTGAAACTTAGATCTATTGCGCCTAAGCATGATATCAATGAGTCTGTCAAAGCCATGAGAATTTCCATTGATGAGTGCAAAGGAAGAACCGCTAGGATGCGTGCTAAGAAAGATTGCTTTGTGAAAGCGTGTTCTTCTAGTTTTTGTGAGAATAAAGACCAAGATCTAAAAGTTATTGATGTATCTCCTATTAAATCTTTGTTTTGCAATATGAATCTTCATAATGATGGGGCTGGAGATGAGTCACCTTTACCGAGAAGGCGTCCCAAAAATTCGGAGTTTTTAGATCTTGATGCAAAAATTGGTAAAAGTGGGATTGAAGAGATCAAAACTTTAGATATTAATGAACCCACTATTTTGGATTTCAAGGAATTTAATTATGATAATTGCTCTTTGATAGATTGTATTTCCTTTGCAATCCGTGCTAAATTCTCCTCATGCTTATAGCCAAAATAAAGCTTTTACTAAACATATCGTTGATGCTTTGATGCAATCTTATGAAGAAAAACTTGAGTTGGAAGTTTCTATCCCCAGAAAACTTTATGATGAGTTGGAACCTACTATTAAAATTAAAATTAAAGAACATGAATACTATGCTTTGTGTGATTTGGGTGCTAGTGTTTCCACGATCCCAAAAACTTTGTGTGATTTGCTAGGATTCCGTGAATTTGATGATTGTTCTTTGAACTTGCACCTTGCGGATTCCACCATTAAGAAACCCATGGGAAGAATTAATGATGTTCTTATTGTTGCAAATAGGAACTATGTGCCTGTAGATTTCATCGTTCTTGACATAGATTGCAATCCTTCATGTCCTATTATTCTTGGTAGACCTTTCCTTAGAACGATTGGTGCAATTATTGATATGAAGGAAGAGAATATTAGATTCCAATTTCCCTTAAGAAAAGGCTTGGAACACTTCCCTAGAAATAAGATTAAATTACCTTATGAATCTATCATGAGAGCTACTTATGGATTGCCTACCAAAGATGGCAATACCTAGATCTATCCTTGCTTTTATGCCTAGCTAGGGGCGTTAAACGATAGCGCTTGTTGGGAGGCAACCCAATTTTATTTTATTTTTTTGCTTTTTGCTTCTGTTTAGGAATAAATATTTGATCTAGCCTCTGGTTAGATTTATTTTTATTTTTTAATTAGTGTTTGTGCCAAATTAAACCTATAGGATCTTCTTGGATGATAGTTATTTGATCTTGCTGAAAATTCCAGAAACTTTCTGTTCACGAAAACAATTGTTAAAAATCACCAGAATGTGATAAAATACAGATTCCAATTGCAGTAGATCAATAAACAAATTTTCTAGGTCTTCCTATTTTTGTAGATTTTTCTGAGTTCCAGAATTTTGCGTTAGTTACATATTACTACAGACTGTTCTGTTTTTGACAGATTCTGTTTTTCGTGTGTTGTTTGCTTATTTTGATGAATCTATGGCTAGTAAAAGAGTTTATAAACCATAGAGAAGTTGCAATACAGTAGTTTTAACACCAATATAAATAAAGAATGATTTCAATACAGTACCTTGAAGTGGTGTTTTGTTTTCTTTCACTAACGGAGCTCACGAGATTTTCTGCTAAGTTTTGTGTTGTGAAGTTTTCAAGTTTTGGGTAAAAGATTTGATGGATTATGGAACAAGGAGTGGAAAGAGCCTAAGCTTGGGGATGCCCATGGCACCCCAAGATAATCTAAGGACACCAAAAATCCAAAGCTTGGGGATGCCCCGGAAGGCATCCCCTCTTTCGTCTACTTCCATCGGTAACTTTACTTGGAGCTATATTTTTATTCACCACATGATGTGTTTTCTTGGAGCATCTTGTATGATTTAAGTCTTTGATTTTTTGTTTACCACGATCATCCTTGCTGTACACACCTTTTGAGAGAGACACACATAAATCGGAATTTATTAGAATACTCTATGTGCTTCACTTATATTTTTTGAGCTATATAGTTTTTGCTCTAGTGCTTCAATTATATATTTTAGAGCACGACGGTGGATTTTTTTATAGAAACTATTGTTCTCTCATGCTTCACTTATATTATTTTGAGAGTCTTAAAATAGCATAGCAATTTGCTTTAATTATAATATCATGAGAAATTTGATGCTTGATAATTGTTTTGAGATATAAAGGTGGTAATATCATAGTTGTGCTAGTTGAGTAATTGTGAAATTGAGAAATACTTGTGTTGGAGTTTGTGATTCCTGTAGCATGCACGTATGGTGAACCTTTATGTAACGAAGTCGGAGCATGAGGTATTTATTGATTGTCATCCTTTGTGTGGCGGTCTGGATCGCGCGATGGTTAACTCCTACCAACCCTTCCCCTAGGAGCATGCGTAGTAGTACTTTGCTTCGAGGGCTAATAAATTTTTGCAATAAGTATATGAGTTCTTTATGACTAATGTGAGTCCATGGATTATACGCACACTTACCTTTCCGCAATTTTCTAGCCTCTTCGGTACCGTGCATCGCCCTTTCTCACCTTGAGATTTGGTGCAAACTTCGCCGGTGCATCCAAACCCCGTGATATGATACGCTCTATCACACATAAACCTCCTTATACCTTCCTCAAAACAGCCACCATACCTACCTATTATGGCATTTCCATAGCCATTCCGAGATATATTGCCATGCAACTTTCCACCGTTTCGTTTATCATGACACGCTCCATCATTGTCATATTGCTTTGCATAATCATGTAGTTGACATCGTATTTGTGGCAAAGCCACCGTTCATAATTCTTTCATACATGTTGCTCTTGATTCATTGCATATCCCGGTACACCACCAGAGGCATTCACATAGAGTCATATCTTGTTCTAAGTATCGAGTTGTAATTCATGAGTTGTAAGTAAATAAAAGTGTGATGATCATCATTATTAGAGCATTGTCCCAAGTGAGGAAAGGATGATGGAGACTATGATTCCCCCACAAGTCGGGATGAGACTCCAGACTAAAAAAAGAGGCCATGAAAAAAAGGCCCAAAAGAAAAAAAATGAGAGAAAAAGAGAGAAGGGACAATGTTACTATCCTTTTACCACACTTGTGCTTCAAGGTAGCACCGTGATCTTCATGATACAGAGTCTCTCATTTTGTCACCCCTATCATTATACCTTATTCCACCATAGTGCTATATCCATGTCTTGCGCTCATGTATTGCGTAAAAGTTGAAAAGGCTGAAGCGCGTTAAAAAGTATGAACCAATTGCTTGGCTAAAACCGGGGTTGTACATGATATGAATATTTTGTGTGGGGAAGATGGAGCATAGCCAGACTATATGATTTTGTAGGGATAACTTGCTTTGGCTATGTTATTTTGATAAGACATAATTTCTTGGTTAGCATGCTTGAAGTATTATTGTTTTTATGTCAACATAAAACTTTTATGTTGAATCATATCGAATCTGAACATTCGTGCCACAATAAGAAGAATTATATTGAAATTATGCCAGGTAGCATTCCACATCAAAAATTCTGTTTTTATCATTTACCTACTCGAGGACGAGCAGGAATTAAGCTTGGGGATGCTTGATACGTCTCCAACGTATCTATAATTTTTTATTGTTCCATGCTAAATTATATTCTGTTTTGGATGTTTAATGGGCTTTATTATACACTTTTATATTATTTTTGGGACTAACCTATTAACCGGAGGCCCAGCCCAAATTGCTGTTTTTTGCCTATTTAAGAGTTTCGCAGAAAAAGAATATCAAATGGAGTCCAAACGGAATGAAACCTTCGGGAATATGATTTTCGGAACAAACGTGATCTAGAGGACTCGGAGTCTACGTCAAGAAATCAACCAGGAGAGCACGAGGCAGGGGGGCGCGCCTACCCCCTGGGCGCGCCCTCCACCCTCGTGGGGCCCACGTTGCTCCACCGACGTACTTCTTCCTCCTATATATACCTACGTACCCCCAAACTATCAGAGGCATCCACGAAAACCTAATTCCGCCGCAACCTTCTGTACCCCTGAGATCCCATCTTGGGGCCTTTTCCGGCGCTCCGCCGGAGGGGGCATTGATCACGGAGGGCTTCTACATCAACACCATAGCCTCTCCGATGATGTGTGAGTAGTTTACCTCAGACCTTTGGGTCCATAGTTATTAGCTAGATGGCTTCTTCTCTCTCTTTGGATCTCAATACAAAGTTCTCCACGGTTCTCGTGGAGATCTATTCGATGTAATCTTCTTTTGCGTTGTGTTTGTCGAGACCGATGAATTGTGGGTTTATGATCAAGTTTATCTATGAACAATATTTGAATCTCCTCTGAATTCTTTTATGTATGATTGGTTATCTTTGCAAGTCTCTTCGAATTATCAGTTTGGTTTGGCCTACTAGATTGATCTTTCTTGCAATGGGAGAAGTGCTTAGCTTTGGGTTCAATCTTGCGGTCTCCTTTCCCAGTGACAGCAGGGGCAGCAAGGCACGTATTGTATTGTTGCCATCGAGGATAACAAGATGGGGTTTATATCATATTGCATGAGTTTATCCCTCTACATCATGTCATCTTACTTAAAGCATTACTCTATTCTTATGAACTTAAAACTCTAGATGCATGCTGGATAGCGGTCGATGTGTGGAGTAATAGTAGTAGATGCAGAATCGTTTCGGTCTACTTGTCGCCGACGTGATGCCTATATACATGATCATACCTAGATATTCTCATAACTATGCTCAATTCTATCAATTGCTCGACCGTAATTTGTTCACCCAACGTAATACTTATGCTCTTGAGAGAAGCCACTAGTGAAACCTATGGCCCCCGGGTCTATTTTCCATCATATTAATCTTCCAATACTTAGCTATTTCTATTGCCGTTTATTTTACTTTGCATCTTTATTTACTCTTTATCATAAAAATACCAAAAATATTATCTTATCATATCTATCAGATCTCACTCTCGTAAGTGACCGTGAAGGGATTGACAAGCCCTTTATCGCGTTGGTTGCGAGGTTCTTATTTGATTGTGTAGGTGCGTTGGCCTCGAGCGTGGTCTCCTACTGGATTGATACCTTGGTTCTCAAAAACTGAGGGAAATACTTACGCTACTTTACTACATCACCCTTTCCTCTTCAAGGGAAAACCAACCCAGTGCTCAAGAGGTAGCAGGGGGCAATTCAAGAAGTTTACCACATAATCTTCTTCATAAGCATTGTCTTTATTCTACATTTTGTTAAGAGTAAATATAGATGTGACAATATAAGAAAAAATGGAGAATATTTAAGATAAGATGAAGAGTGATGCTACATAACCAAGTAGCTATAAATGTAAGTACAATGATACAGGCAAAAGGTACAGCCAAGAGCAATGCAGAGCTAAACTTCTTCAGTACCATCGGTGTTATCCAACCTTATGGTAAGAGTAAATATAGATCTTATGTGTAGAAAATGGAGGGCAAAGGAAAATAAGCTGCAGAGTGATGGTACATGAACAACTACCTGTCAATATAAGTACACTGATAAAGGACAGCAGGTACTTACAAGAACAATGCAGAGCTAAAAAATTTCATTGGCATTGGATATATTCTACACTAATGTAACCATTCATACAGATCAGATAATTTGGAGCGAACAATTGATAAGCAAGCTATCATGCATACTGCTGTCACATAATGAACCAAGTATGTATGCAAGTACAGTGATACAGGACAATAGGTACTAACAAGAGCAAAGCTGCGGGCATCATATTTGCGATATCCTGTCGTTCTTTTCAAACCGGAATTATTTTTCAAGCAGATTTCCTGCAAAAAAGATCCGTAAGGCACATGCGGAAAAGTAGAAGTTCAAATTGTCATGCGATATCATAGACAGTACCTCATCCTCGGAACGAGACCAGTGCATAACAAGGTTTTTCCATTCAATGTCTTCTAAATTTAGCATAGGAGACTTCACCAGAAATTCGTTTATAGACTTGCCATCAAAGTGTGATTTCCTCAGGTAACACCAATACTGCTGCAATGCTTCCTTGAAAAGCGCAAGCAAGCTTTGCTCGTCATGACTATCCAGATTGACCCTCGCCTACTTACAACAATGTAATGTAAATCATTGATGTGTTCAATCAGCAGAAAACAGGAAAATAATCACCATGAATAATAGCACTTAGACGTAAGTGGGACAGGAAGATGTGCAAATGGTGTTTGTCTTCACTATAATCTTCCAATGATGGGAATATATGCACATAGTCCCTAACAACATTGAAAGCATTGTCTTTTAAACTAGGAATAACTGGAATGGGCTTCCAATATGCAGGAATTGGCCGTCTCTGCAGTTGGGATAGGTCTTCAGCCGGTGGACTTGCTGTACTTTTTGCTAGAGTGGGATTTTTTGTGGTACGGCTGGTGCTATGGCAACTGAAATCGGCATACCTTTTGCTGGAGTGCAGGTCCTGTGTGGTGGGGCTAGTGGTGTGGCCAGTGAAGTATGGATACAGTCTGCTGGAGTCAGTCCTACGTTTTGTGTCACTGGTTGTACAACCAATATAAGTGGGGTGCTGTCTGATTTCTTTGGCACAACCACGTTTTTCAAGGACTTTGCTGGTGCTCCTTCAGGTTCGGCAATCACCCTCTTCCTTTTTGATGTCTGATGCACAAGAACAACATTTGAGTGAAAAAACATGGTATGATGACAGATGGAATATGTATTGATAATGGATGGGCATGGCACCTCGACATATATGATGAGTAAACTAAGAAGATGGCGGTGCAACAAAGTAGAAGAAATGCAAGACAGCATATGCAAGATACGCGCGATCAATAAAACCTTGCCAAATTAGAGCAGGCACCTTGATGGGTGAACATGACAGGCCATCTACCTTCGACTCCTTGAGGTTAGAATAGTCATTAGGATCATATTCTGAACAAGAATCTACAGGTGGGGAGCGTACGAGTTTCATTGCATCCAGAATGGCACTCAATGCCTTGGTGCCAATTTTGTAAGTCATTGCAGTGTGTTCCACAATATTCTTCTGATGCGCGAATTCTGATATTCACTGTAATTACGTATAATATCTGAGAACCATGAAAACATAAATAGTTGTGAGATTATCTTTGTAATGCAGAGGATATTCTAATATAGGGGCGCCCCTGTAAACACTTGTGTGCTATCACTGGATTATGATGAGAGAGCTCATGTGTGCTGTAATATGGTGCGTGCATTTATATAATCTGGCACAAGTACACAAAAAAATAGGCTCCAGAAGTAAGGATAGTTGGCAGATGATAGGTTCAAAATATATTGTATAGAGAGTTTATTGCCAAACCATGATAACAAGAGCACACAGCAACTAGGAAGATCATAGTGTACATAAAAGGGGTACACCATAACCACGATATATAAATCGAGAAAGTGGAACTGGCTTGAAAATACGGTGTTGTATTGCCGCTAGTAATTGAAAGCCTATTGATCAAGTACATGCCAGCTCTATCAGCTGTTGACTGCAGATGTCCCTGCTCCCCTTCCCGACAAGCAACATATTGTACGTACTAAATATAGAATAACAAAAGAGGAACATGTTAAAGAACAGAAGAGGAAGCATATTCTTGAGGTTCCGCTTAATTGCATACAATGTTGGTTGCCCACTCATGATGAATCATAGCGCCCAAAGAAATGCAATTCCATGCTGTCTCTCTATATGTGGCAATTTTGAACAAGAGTCATTAGGATCATATTCTAAACAAGAGTCAATAGGCGGGGAGCGTATGAGTTTCATTGCATCCAGAATGGCACTCAATGCCTTGGTGCCAATTTTGTAAGTCATTGCGGTGTTTAGCTTCAAGAGTGGACTACTGCTAGTGCGACACAAAGCAGCTACACAGATCATAGTGTAGATATAATGGGAAAACCATAAGCATCAGAGTAAAATCAGCAAAGTGGAACTTGCTGGAATATATGTGCTAGTATTGCCGGTACAGCTAGAAAGGCTTCGGATACCAGCTCTCTTCAACTAAAGGTGCGGTACTGTTAATATCAGTGTAACTCTCAAAGGCGACACAGCTCCCCGCATTTCCTTGCTATTCTTACAGGATTCAAGTGGGCAGGCCACTACAAATCCTATTCCCATGTTTACAAAATCCTACGAATCAAAGAGGCCCGACGAGTTCAAAGTGTCCATACCAACCGACCGTATAGACCTCTATACTGCAAATATCCCTACTCATCTTCACTACAAGGAACATACTGTACTACTATCATACTCCCTCGGTTCCAAAATATAAGTCTTGGTAGAGATTTCCACTATGGATCACATACACATGTATCCAGATACATTTTGGAGTGTAGATTCACTCATTTTGCTCCATATGTAGTCCATGGTGGAATCTATACAAAGACTTGTATTTAGGAACGGAGAGAGTACTTATTAAAGAAGAACGGAAGAGGAACATGGTAAAGAAGAGCAAGCAGATTTTGGATAATAAAATGTTCGTTGTGCAGTGCCCACACATGATGAACCAGAGCGCATTAAGAAAGCAACTCCCTGCTGTCTCTCTATATGTGGTGCACGTGCTTTTTTGAAAGTTAAGTGGGAACATTAGCTGACCAATTAAATGTTATCTGTTTTAGTAATATCAACATCATATCAGATTCGTACTTGAGCAACAAGTTTGGAATTATGAGTGGCACGTTGTTTAGCTTGATGGATTCAGGAGCAGTGCTAAGCAGGTACGATGATGGTACGGAATATAAAGGCATGTCTGCATTTGGGTCAGTCGACCATTTCCGTTGGATGAAGATCCTACGTCTCCTAACCCTTCTTGTTCCTCATCTCTGATTCTTCCCATACAGAATACCGCATGGGCCGCCGGCCGGACCATCGGCCCCCACCGCCTGTGTTCCTCCGCCACCCCCACTCCCCACCCCGCCCCCACCCGCGTCGAGTTTTCTTCGTTCGGCGAGGCCCACCACCGCCCCCAACAACCAAAGTCCCCACCCGAGCCCCTTCGTTCGCACCGGCGAACTCCGGCGAGCTCTGAAAAATTGACTGACCCAATTTTGAATTTTAGTCTACTGTGATTTAACTAGTGTGGAATATAAAAGGGGAAAACCATAAGCATTGGGAGTATAGTGTTGAGCGTGCCATGGCGGATCTGAAGGTGCAAACCGGACAAAGGCAACTTCGCAACCAATGTTTGCTCTCCACTAGCAAGTAAGTGATGGACAAGAAATCAGAGTAAAGCAGTGGCGATCTATTTTCTTGCTATGATAAATAAGTTGAGCAGATACGAAAGAGTACCGCCTCTGGTGCGGCGCCGTGTATGCATCTGCTGAGAATTTGACGGTGCTGCGGTAGCGATGGCTGTCGGTGGTGTGGAAGCATATCTAGGAGGGTATACGGTGGCGGTGGGGCGCGGTGACGAGACGGTCGTAGGAGCGGTGCCGGCAAGGTGGACGACGGCGGGGATGAAGCGAGAGGACGGGACACAAGGATCCTGGTCCGAAGCCGTGGATGAGAGAGGTCGATCTCTTGTAATGGAAAACGGCGTCGGGGTATCAGCTCCGGCATGGTGGAGGAGGACGGCGGTGGATGGGGTGGAGGACGGAGGAGGCTGGGGTGGAGAGGGTGTTTTGGCGCCCACGGAGTATGAATGGGGAAATGGAGGTGGAGAGGAAGGGGGAAACCATGTCTTCAGGGCACGCTTGTCTCAAATGCGAGGAAATTTACAAACTTAGCCCCCGTTTCAAATTTCCTACATCACAGCAATATTAGTCGGTTGGGGATAGGACGATAATCTCGCATACACCGAATATTTGCCGACGAGAGTTTGTTTTTGGCGCCCACCGTGTATGAATCGGGGAGGGAGTCGATTTCGGCCGAGGAGACACTGTGTTTTGGGGCCCACCGTGTACGAATCCGGGTGAGAGGCGGTTATGTCACGTTCGAGTGAAATTACAAACCTACCCCTATAGAAACCTATAGAAATCGAGCAGATAGGCTTTGCGTGGCAAGGATAGGCAGTAGTAATTTCCATCTCGCAGATTTTGGTTTTGGGCGGTTACTGCGACTTTCCCCGCTTCTTTCAAATTTTGCAGAGTGCACGTTTACCGTGCCAACTCAATTCGAATCCCGTTTGTATTCTATTTTTTTGGGCGGGATCCATTTTCGATTGGAATAAAATTCTATATACATCATTTTTTATATATAGTTTCAAAAGCACAACGCCCTTTATACATAAATATGGTTTACAAATGGCATGATCTCAGATTCATAAGGTTGTATCCATCAATTTGGATTTTCAAATATTTGAAACCACTTTATGTTGAAATCCAATGTATGCATTCCTCGCTAACTGTCTCCAATTAATGTGTGTTTCATGCGGTTTTTTTTACTTCTCAACCATGTATAATGTGTTTCACACACGCAACATATAGTGTATCCCGTTTAGACATTAATTGCATATAAACCATGCATTGTTTCTAATTAAAGAATCTATGGATCACCAATATTGATAAACTATATAACATTACACGTGCCCCTAAATTCAAATGAATATGCATGTTTGATACACCAATTTGCGTTATGATATTATCGATGTCGTGATCTCCAGTTTAAATATTTGAATCCCATTTAATCCAGATATTCGTCTCATATAACTATCACTCATGCTTATATAGGACTATCTCTCTAGACCTATACGCGTTCATCGTCTCTCGGGTATTCCTGTATGTCGACAATGATCTTTTATCTTAGTAACACACTGACGGTACTCTCTCCCTCGACCTTCATCACTCTATCTCTCTCTAAGTATATCTCGCTCCCTGCTATGTGTCTCTAACTATGATTCTCCATGTGGAATCTCTTTCTCTCACACAAACACAAAACTTTGTCTTCCGGGGTCTCATTTCTCTCTACTATTCCCCTGTGTGCCACTCGCACACCCCTAATAAGAGATGTCTTTCGCTCCTTAGGTATGATAACCTACGACTCTTCCTCTTAAATATCTCTTTCTCACACACAAACACAAACTCTGTCTCCCAGGGTGTCATATTTCTCCACTGTTCTCTTGCATGTCGCTCACACACACTGTCTCTCCCTAGAGATATCTTGCGTTCCCTCATATGTTTCTCTAGCTATCACTCTCATTTTGAAATATCTTTCTCTCTCGCAGACACAAAACTCCGTCTCTCGGGATCTCATTTCTCTCCTATATTTGTTTGTATGTGAGTCACATGCACCCTTTCTTCATCTCTCTCACACCCACACCCATAACTCAGCCTTCTGATCCACTCGACTCCTATCTCTAACGCACACTAGCTAGCATCTTTGTCTTTCTATTTATCTGTTTCTCCATCAACCTTCTTTCATTTATAGGTTGATCTCTTTTGCACAATCGTTGTGCCTCACTCCCTCTGCTCGCCATAGATGCATGCTCCATCCCATGCCACTATCCCTTAAAGACAAAAACACATGTTCAATTGTCGGGCCTTCTTCCCTGCATTCTTGCATGCATGCATATTGTCATACCGACCCGTCTCTCCCATGTCGTTGATCTTAGCTTATGACTTATGTCTTCTTTCTTTTATCTCGATCATGCACACGCACACACACACACACATCCCACGTATACATGTATACCTCTCACACATGCACATTGAAGGTGTCTATGTCTCCATACGTAGTTAATTACCCTCAACCCTAAAGCCACATCGAATCGTTCTCTTCTTGTGTGCACATAACTTCCGCCTGGATGGGTAAAACACACACTCACACTTAACAATCCCCTTGTAGCTACCCCCTCTCACTCTTCCCCTATATCCCCGAAACTAATAAGACCATCCTTTCATTTAATTCCCGCCTACATGCACCATCGATATATAGTAGTCTTCCTTGGTGTCTCTCGAACAAACACGTTCTCTCGATGTCGACTACTCTCACGCGCACACACCTTCTCTTCCCTCTCTACGGGCATTTTCTCTCTCGCACCCCATCGTTGGTGGCCTCTGCCATACACATCACCTCTCTATGATGAAGCCATGCACACTTAAATTACATCCGCCACCGAGGACCCCGCGACACACGCACACACAAACAAACACACACACACACACACGCACGCACCCACCCACCCACCCACACACACACACGCACACACACACACAGTAAGACTCCATCACACACACACACAAACTAAGACTCCATCTCTCTCTCTCCCCCCCACACACACACTGAGACTCCATCACACACACATGCTCTAGCCGGAGCATTTGTTCCTACCACCCTTCATCCACCCTTACCCGTATGATAAACAATCACCTTAATTTACTTGTATAACATGGACAAATTCCACTTTACTTTAGTAGTTAGCAAACTTATCATTTGTACCCTTATAAAAAACCGAGTTGGTGATGATGGTGTGCCTGCCATCTTGTAATATAGACCATCCGATCTATATCTGACGGATAGAAAGCAAACTATGATAATTTTACAAAAGATAGCCGCACCTCTCTCCACATCCTTATCTCCCACACCTCATTGCTGAGCAATTAAAAAAGAAAGTCTCCGGAACAATCAAGCATGGTGGCCGCCTGCCGCCTGCCAGTGCCGTCCATCCCCATGCCTCCGCCCATTCCGACCACCAGTCACCACCACGCTCCACTCCTCCTCACCTTATCTCTCATCTTTCATTTTTTCGATGACGAGATACCAGTTTTCCGATAAAATTCTCGAAATATCATTTGTTTTTACACACGGGATTACTCCTGCATGGGTAAATCACAACATGTGTTTTGTAAAAAATGCATATTGATGTGCCATGCAATGCACGAGCATCTTGCTTGTAATTATATAACACAAATCACGAGTAGGAAGTGACATTTTTTTACACAACCACGTTAACATGGCCACGTAAATCACTAGCTAAAGTAAATACATTATACTTATATCCCGATGCAAAAGGTTGAGTACATGTACGAAGAGTAGAGTCGCACACACGCACTCTGTCTCTCAGAATCTCACACACACACACACACACCAGTTAGCCCACTTAAGCAGACTCGTATGTTACAATTTGTGCACCCGCGGGTACACGTGATGCTGCGCATTTATTTAAGCCGGACGGCGAACCCAAACAGTAGCTGCATTCATTCCCCTCCTGCCGCCTCTTCTCTGGTCGCCGTCGCCCGGTAGCCATGGCCCGGTCGAAGGTAACAACATACGCCATACTCCCGTCGGAGCGGCTGTTTAATCTGGAAATTTTAGTGGTCATGCATGCATCTTTTTGTGCTAGCACTCCTATATAAGGGTTGACCGGTCGCTTCCCGCGGACGTGCGCGGGCGGTGGAAGAGGAAGGAGAAGGGAAGCGGGCTATGGAGTAACGTTTTTACCACAATTTCTTAGGAAACTCAGTGTAATAATTGAGTAGTTTTGCAAACTACCAGTACTACACATGAAACGGTTCAAAACCTATACTCCCTTGCCAGCGCGCGCTTCCCGCATGAAACGGTCAGCGTCGCCCTGGAGCGTCAGTGCCGCATTAATGCCCGGCCAGAGCGGAGGCGACCTCTCATTGGCGCCGGCTTTGAAGCGGCGCGACGGCCTATAGAGCGCCGCTTCCCGGTGCACCGACTGCTCCGCGTCGAGGCTGGCCATCGACCGGGGTGATGCCCCCCTTCCGTTCTGCACTCTAATCTGGTGCATGACACGTATTACGTCGACCCGAATGCTGCTGGCCGTCCCACATGTCGGCGAAGTAGTACGTAGTAGTAAGAAGAAGCAAAGTATCATGCGGTATAAGTCTTTCTAGAGATTCCAACAAGTGACTAGACTACACCGCGTGCAGTATCTCAAATCTCAAATCTCCCTTCCGGTTTATAGGGCTCAAATCTCAAATCTCATCAACCAAGGCATTTTGTGATTGGAGGAATGTATCTCGTACTTTACAAAACTACCCTAATTGAACTCATGCATTAATTACGTAGTTCTCTCGTTTTCCTCTCCGCCTTGGTCGCGGTGCACAATATTGACCACTCCTATATGACTAGCCGCTCTATCTACATGTGGGACATCAAAGCATCCGGGCCCGCGTGCCATCCACCAAATCACAGCGATGTGCTACAGTCGAAACTCACCGGTCACCCCGGTGTTGCCGTCATGACCCGTCATATCACAAAACCCACACATTTACCAGCAGTGGTAAAGTGGCCTCGAAGTTGGACTGGACGAAGCAACCATCATTTCACTGGAACGCTCGTTGAAGCCCTTTCTCCCCTTTCTTGAAGAAAACCTCACTCCAGGCTACTCACTTCTGCCATTTTTCTTCTGTACCGACGAAGGAAAGGTGGGCGAATCAGTGATGCTGCTATATTTGTTGGAAATATGCCCTAGAGGCAATAGTAAATGGTTATTATTATATTTCTTTGCTCATGGTAATTGTCTATTATTCATGCTATAATTGTATTGTCCGGAAAGCGTAATACATGTGTGAATACATAGACCACAACGTGTCCCTAGTAAGCCTCTAGTTGACTAGCTCGTTGATCAACAGATGGTCATGGTTTCCTGACTATGGACATTGGATGTCATTGATAACGGGATCACATCATTAGGAGAATGATGTGATGGACAAGACCCAATCTTAAGCATAGCATAAAAGATCGTGTAGTTTCATTTGCTAGAGCTTTTCCAATCTCAAGTATCTCTTCCTTAGACCATGAGATCGTGCAACTCCCGGATACCGTAGGAGTGCTTTGGGTGTGCCAAACGTCACAACGTAACTGGGTGACTATAAAGGTGCACTACGGGTATCTCCGAAAGTGTCTGTTGGGTTGGCACGGATCAAGACTGGGATTTGTCACTCCGTGTGACGGAGAGGTATCTCTGGGCCCACTCGGTAATGCATCATCATAATGAGCTCAATGTGACTAAGGCGTTAGTCACGGGATCATGCATTGCGGTACGAGTATAGAGACTTGCCGGTAACGAGATTGAACAAGGTATTGGGATACCGACGATCGAATCTCGGGCAAGTAACATACCGATTGACAAAGGGAATTGCATACGGATTGATTGAATCCTCGACACCGTGGTTCATCCGATGAGATCATCGTGGAACATGTGGGAGCCAACATGGGTATCCAGATCCCGCTGTTGGTTATTGACCGGAGAGGTGTCTCGGTCATGTCTGCATGTCTCCCGAACCCGTAGGGTCTACACACTTAAGGTTCGGTGACGCTAGGGTTGTAGAGATATATGTATGCGGAAACCCGAAAGTTGTTCGGAGTCCCGGATGAGATCCCGGACGTCACGAGAGGTTCCGGAATGGTCCGGAGGTGAAGAATTATATATAGGAAGTCAAGTTTCGGCCATCGGGAAAGTTTCAGGGGTTACCGGTATTGTACCGGGACCACCAGAAGGGTCCCGGCGGTCCACCTGGTGGGGCCACCTATCCCGGAGGGCCCCGTGGGCTGAAAGTGGAAGGGAACCAGCCCTTAGTGGGCTGGGGCGCCCCTCTTGGGCCTCCCCCCATGCGCCTAGGGTTGGGAACCCTAAGGGGGGGAGCTTCCCCCTTGCCTTGGGGGGCAAGGCAACCCTTCCCCCTCTTTGGCCGGCGCCCCCCCTTGGAGATCCCATCTCCCTGAGCCGGCGCCCCCCTAGGGGGCCTATATAAAGGGGGGGGGAGGGAGGGCAGCAACCTACAGCCTTGGGCGCCTCCCTCCTCCCCTGCAACACTTCTCTCTCTCTCGCAGAAGCTTGGCGAAGCTCTGCCGGAGACCCGCTACATCCACCACCACGCCGTCGTGCTGCTAGATCTCCATAAACCTCTCCTTCCCCCTTGCTGGATCAAGAAGGAGGAGACGTCGCTGCACCGTACGTGTGTTGAACGCGGAGGTGCCGTCCGTTCGGCACTCGGTCATCGGTGATTTGGATCACGGCGAGTACGACTCCGTCATCCACGTTCATTGGAACGCTTCCGCTCGCGATCTACAAGGGTATGTAGATGCACTCCTTTCCCCTCGTTGCTAGTAGACTCCATAGATGCATCTTGGTGAGCGTAGGAAAATTTTAAATTATGCTACGATTCCCAACAGTGGCATCATGAGCCAGGCCTATGCGTAGTTACTATGCACGAGTAGAACACAAAGAAGTTGTGGGCGTTGATGTTGCCAATTCTTCTTGCCGCTACTAGTCGTTTCTTGTTTCGGCGGCATTGTAGGATGAAGCGGCCTGGACCGACCTTACACGTACGCTTACGTGAGACAGGTTCCACCGACTGACATGCACTAGTTGCGTAAGGTGGCTAGCGGGTGTCTGTCTCTCCTACTTTAGTCGGAACGGATTCGATGAAAAGGGTCCTTATGAAGGGTAAATAGAAAGTGGAAAATCACGTTGTGGTCATACGTAGGTAAGAAAACGTTCTTGCTAGAAACCTACAAACCACGTAAAAACTTGCAACAACAATTAGAGGACGTCTAACTTGTTTTTGCAGCAAGTGCTATGTGATGTGATATGGCCAGAAGATGTGATGAATGATATATGTGATGTATGAGATTGATCATATTATTGTAATAGGAATCACGACTTGCATGTCGATGAGTATGACAACCGGCAGGAGCCATAGGAGTTGTCTTTATTATTTTGCATGACCTGCGTGTCATTGAATAACGCCATGTAAATTACTTTACTTTGTTGCTAAACGCGTTAGCCATAGAAGTAGAAGTAATAGTTGGCGTGACGACTTCATGAAGACACAATGATGGAGATCATGATGATGGAGATCATGGTGTCATGCCGGTGACGAAGATGATCATGGTGCCCCGAAGATGGAGATCAAAGGAGCATAATGATATTGGCCATATCATGTCACTACTTGATTGCATGTGATGTTTATCATGTTTTTGCATCTTATTTGCTAAGAACGACGGTAGTAAGTAAGATGATCCCTTATAATAATTTAAGAAAGTGTTCACCCTAACTGTGCACCGTTGCAAAAGTTCGTTGTTTCGAAGCACCACGTGATGATCGGGTGTGATAGATTCTAACGTTCGCATACAACGGGTGTTGACGAGCCTAGCATGTACAGACATGGCCTCGGAACACACGCAATACACTTAGGTTGACTTGACGAGCCTAGCATGTACAGACATGGCCTCGGAACACGGAGGACCGAAAGGTCGAGCATGAGTCGTATAGAAGATATGATCAACATGGAGATGTTCACCGATCTTGACTAGTCCGTCTCACGTGATGATCGGACACGGCCTAGTTAACTCGGATCATGTTTCACTTAGATGACTGGAGGGATGTCTATCTGAGTGGGAGTTCATTGAGTAATTTGATTAGATGAACTTAATTATCATGAACTTAGTCTAAAATCTTTACACTATGTCTTGTAGATCAAATGGCCAACGTTGTCCTCAATTTCAATGCGTTCCTAGAGAAAACCAAGCTGAAAGATGATGGCAGCAACTATATGGACTGGGTCCGGAACCTGAGGATCATCCTCATAGTAGCCAAGAAAGATTATGTCCTAGAAGCACCGCTAGGTGAAGCACCAATCCCAGAGAACCAAGATGTTATGAACGCTTGGCAGCAGCGTGCTGATGATTACTCCCTCGTTCAGTGCGGCATGCTTTACAGCTTAGAACCGGGTCTCCAAAAGCGTTTTGAGAAACATGGAGCATATGAGATGTTCGAGGAGCTGAAACTGGTTTTTCAAGCTCATGCCCGGGTCGAGAGATATGAAGTCTCCGACAAGTTCTTCAGCTGTAAAATGGAGGAGAATAGTTCTGTTAGTGAACACATACTCAGAATGTCTGGGTTACACAACCGCTTATCCCAGATGGGAGTTAATCTCCCGGATGACGCGGTCATTGACAGAATCCTCCAGTCGCTTCCACGAAGCTACAAGAGCTTTGTGATGAACTACAATATGCACGGGATGGAAAAGACCATTCCTGAGGTATATTCAATGCTGAAATCAGCGGAAGGGGAGATCAGAAAAGAACATCAAGTGTTGATGGTGAATAAAACCACTAAGTTCAAGAAGGGCAAGGGTAAGAAGAACTTCAAGAAGGACGGCAAGGGAGTTGCCGCGCCCGGTAAGCCAGTTACTAGGAAGAAGTCAAAGAATGGACCCAAGCTTGAAACTGAGTGCTTTTATTGTAAGGGAAGTGGTCACTGGAAGCGGAACTGCCCCAAATACTTAGCGGAAAAGAAGGCCGGCAACACCAAAGGTATATGTGATATACATGTAATTGATGTGTACCTTACCAGTACTCGTAGTAGCTCCTGGGTATTTGATACCGATGCGGTTGCTCATATTTGTAACTCAAAACAGGAACTACGGAATAAACGGAGACTGGCGAAGGACGAGGTGACGATGCGCGTCGGGAATGGTTCCAAGGTCGATGTGATCGCCGTCGGCACGCTACCTCTGCATCTACCCACGGGATTAGTTTTAAACCTCAATAATTGTTATTTAGTGCGAGCTTTGAGCATGAACATTGTATCCGGATCTCGTTTAATTCGAGATGGCTACTCATTTAAATCCGAGAATAATGGTTGTTCTGTTTATTCGAGAGATATGTTTTATGGTCATGCCCCGCTGGTCAATGGTTTATTTTTGATGAATCTCGAACGTGATGTTACACATATTGATAGTGTGAATACCAAAAGATGTAAAGTTGATAACGATAGTCCCACATACTTGTGGCGCTGCCGCCTTGGTCACATTGGTGTCAAGCGCATGAAGAAGCTCCATGCAGATGGACTTTTGGAGTCTCTTGATTACGAATCATTTGACACATGCGAACCATGCCTCATGGGTAAGATGACCAAGACTCCGTTCTCCGGAACAATGGAGCGAGCAACCAACTTATTGGAAATCATACATACCGATGTGTGCGGTCCAATGAGTGTTGAGGCTCGCGGAGGATATCGTTATGTTCTCACTCTCACTGATGATTTAAGTAGATATGGGTATGTCTACCTAATGAAACACAAGTATGAAACCTTTGAAAAGTTCAAGGAATTTCAGAGTGAAGTTGAGAATCAACGTGACAGAAAAATAAAATTCTTACGATCAGATCGTGGTGGAGAATATTTAAGTCACGAATTTGGTACACACTTAAGGATATGTGGAATAGTTTCACAACTCACGCCGCCTGGAACACCTCAGAGAAATGGTGTGTCCGAACGTCGTAATCGCACTCTATTGGATATGGTGCGATCTATGATGTCTCTTACCGATTTACCGCTCTCATTTTGGGGCTATGCTTTAGAGACTGCCGCATTCACTTTAAATAGGGCTCCGTCGAAATCCGTTGAGACGACACCGTATGAATTATGGTTTGGGAAGAAACCTAAGCTGTCGTTTCTAAAAGTTTGGGGATGCGATGCTTATGTCAAGAAACTTCAACCTGAAAAGCTCGAACCCAAGTCGGAAAAATGCGTCTTCATAGGATACCCTAAGGAAACTATTGGGTATACCTTCTACCTCAGATCCGAAGGCAAGACCTTCGTTGCCAAGAACGGGTCCTTTCTGGAGAAGGAGTTTCTCTCGAAAGAATTGAGTGGGAGGAAAGTGGAACTTGATGAGGTGATAGTCACCCCTTCCGAACCGGAAAGTAGCGCAGCGCGGGAAAATGTTCCTGTGGTGCCTACACCGACTGGGGGGAAGTTAATGATGATGATCATGAAGCTTCGGATCAAGTTACTACTGAACTTCGTAGGTCCACAAGGACACGTTCCGCACCAGAGTGGTACGGCAACCCTGTCCTGGAAATCATGTTGTTAGACAACGGTGAACCTTCGAACTATGAAGAAGCGATGGCGGGCCCGGATTCCGACAAATGGCTAGAAGCGATGAAATCCGAGATAGGATCCATGTATGAAAACGAAGTATGGACTTTGACTGACTTGCCCGATGAGCGGCGAGCCATAGAAAACAAATGGATCTTTAAGAAGAAGACGGACGCAGATGGTAATGTGACCATCTACAAAGCTCAACTTGTCGCTAAGGGTTATCGACAAGTTCAACGGGTTGACTACGATGAGACTTTCTCACCCGTAGCGAAGCTGAAGTCCGTCCGAATCATGTTAGCAATTGCCGCATACTATGATTATGAGATATGGCAGATGGACGTCAAAACAGCATTCCTTAACGGCTTCCTTAAGGAAGAGTTGTATATGATGCAGCCGGAAGGTTTTGTCGATCCTAAGAATGCTAACAAAGTATGCAAGCTCCAGCGCTCAATCTATGGGCTGGTGCAAGCATCTCGGAGTTGGAACATTCGCTTTGCTGAGATGATCAAAGCGTTTGGGTTTACAGAGACTTATGGAGAAGCCTGTGTTTATAAGAAAGTGAGTGGGAGCTCTGTAGCATTTCTCATATTATATGTGGATGACATACTATTGATGGGAAATGATATAGAATTCTTGGAAAGTATAAAGGCCTATTTGAATAAGTGTTTTTCAATGAAGGACCTTGGAGAAGCTGCTTATATATTGGGCATCAAGATCTATAGAGATAGATCAAGACGCCTCATTGGTCTTTCATAGAGTACATACCTTGACAAGATATTGAAGAAGTTTAGTATGGATCAGTCCAAGAAGGGGTTCTTGCCTGTATTGCAAGGTGTGCAATTGAGCACGGCTCAATGCCCGACCACGGCAGAAGATATAGAAGAGATGAGTGTCATCCCCTATGCCTCAGCCATAGGGTCTATTATGTATGCCATGCTGTGTACCAGACCTGATGTAAACCTTGCCGTAAGTTTGGTAGGAAGGTACCAAAGTAATCCCGGCAAGGAACACTGGACAGCGGTCAAGAATATCCTGAAGTACCTGAAGAGGACTAAGGATATGTTTCTCGTTTATGGAGGTGACGAAGAGCTCGTCGTAAAGGGTTACGTCGACGCTAGCTTCGACACAGATCTGGATGACTCGAAGTCACAGACCGGATACGTGTATATATTGAATGGAGGAGCAGTAAGCTGGTGCAGTTGCAAGCAAAGCGTCGTGGCGGGATCTACATGTGAAGCGGAGTACATGGCAGCCTCGGAGGCAGCACATGAAGCAGTCTGGATGAAGGAGTTCATTACCGACCTAGGGGTGATTCCCAATGCGTCGGGCCCGATGACTCTCTTCGGTGACAACACTGGAGCCATTGCCCTTGCGAAGGAGCCCAGGTTTCACAGGAAGACCAGGCATATCAAGCGTCGCTTTAACTCCATTCGTGTAAGTGTTCAAAATGGAGACATAGATATTTGTAAAGTACATACGGACCTGAATGTAGCAGATCCGTTGACTAAACCTCTCCCTAGGGCAAAACATGATCAACACCAGGACGCAATGGGTGTTCGATTCATCACAATGTAACTAGATTATTGACTCTAGTGCAAGTGGGAGACTATTGGAAATATGCCCTAGAGGCAATAATAAATGGTTATTATTATATTTCTTTGTTCATGGTAATTGTCTATTATTCATGCTATAATTGTATTGTCCGGAAATCGTAATACATGTGTGAATACATAGACCACAACGTGTCCCTAGTAAGCCTCTAGTTGACTAGCTCGTTGATCAACAGATGGTCATGGTTTCCTGACTATGGACATTGGATGTCATTGATAACGGGATCACATCATTAGGAGAATGATGTGACGGACAAGACCCAATCCTAAGCATAGCATAAAAGATCGTGTAGTTTCGTTTGTTAGAGCTTTTCCAATGTCAAGTATCTTTTCCTTAGACCATGAGATCGTGCAACTCCCGGATACCATAGGAGTGCTTTGGGTGTGCCAAACGTCACAACGTAACTGGGTGACTATAAAGGTGCACTACGGGTATCTCCGAAAGTGTCTGTTGGGTTGGCACGGATCGAGACTGGGATTTGTCACTCCGTGTGACGGAGAGGTATCTCTGGGCCCACTCGGTAATGCATCATCATAATGAGCTCAATGTGACTAAGGCGTTAGTCATGGGATCATGCATTGCGGTACGAGTAAAGAGACTTGCCGGTAACAAGATTGAACAAGGTATTGGGATACCGACGATCGAATCTCGGGCAAGTAACATACCGATTGACAAAGGGAATTGCATACGGATTGATTGAATCCTCGACACCGTGGTTCATCCGATGAGATCATCGTGGAACATGTGGGAGCCAACATGGGTATCCAGATCCCGCTGTTGGTTATTGACCGGAGAGGCGTCTCGGTCATGTCTGCATGTCTCCCGAACCCGTAGGGTCTACACACTTAAGGTTCGGTGACGCTAGGGTTGTAGAGATATATGTATGCGGAAACCCGAAAGTTGTTCCGAGTCCCGGATGAGATCCCGGATGTCACGAGAGGTTCCGGAATGGTCCGGAGGTGAAGAATTATATATAGGAAGTCATGTTTCGGCCACCGGGAAAGTTTCGGGGGTTGCCGGTATTGTACCGGGACCACCGGAAGGGTCCCGGGGGTCCACCGGGTAGGGCTACCTATCCCGGAGGGCCCTGTGGGCTGAAAGTGGAAGGGAACCAGCCCTTAGTGGGCTGGGGCGCCCCCCTTGGGCCTCCCCCCATGCGCCT
Source organism: Aegilops tauschii subsp. strangulata (assembly GCF_002575655.3). Taxonomy (NCBI): domain Eukaryota; kingdom Viridiplantae; phylum Streptophyta; class Magnoliopsida; order Poales; family Poaceae; genus Aegilops; species Aegilops tauschii. Next base: position 225,189,418 of record NC_053037.3, on the reverse strand, counting down.
AGGGTTGGGAACCCTAAGGGGGGAGCTTCCCCCTTGCCTTGGGGGGCAAGGCAACCCTTCCCCCTCTTTGGCCGCCGCCCCCTTGGAGATCCCATCTCCCTGGGCCGGCGCCCCCCCAGGGGGCCTATATAAAGGGGGGGAGGGCAGCAACCTACAGCCTTGGGCGCCTCCCTCCTCTCCTGCAACACCTCTCTCTCTCTCTCTCGCAGAAGCTCGGCGAAGCTCTGCCGGAGACCCGCTACATCCACCACCACGCCGTCGTGCTGCTGGATCTCCATCAACCTCTCCTTCCCCCTTGCTGGATCAAGAAGGAGGAGACGTCGCTGTACCATACGTGTGTTGAACGCGGAGGTGCCGTCCGTTCGGTACTCGGTCATCGGTGATTTGGATCACGGCGAGTACGACTCCGTCATCCACGTTCATTGGAACGCTTCCGCTCGCGATCTACAAGGGTATGTAGATGCACTCCTTTCCCCTCATTGCTAGTAGACTCCATAGATGCATCTTGGTGAGCGTAGGAAAATTTTAAATTATGCTAAGATTCCCAACAATATTTTCATTCCAAGAATCTTCTTTTTGCGAAGCACCGACTGATTCTCACAGCCTATTCTTTTCCCGTTTTCATTACGATTGTGGTTTCCTTTCGATTGCTTTTTGTTTGTTAGTTCATTGATGGATCCTGGAGCACTAGGCAAAGAGTTGCCGGCGGACAACCCGCTGGAGACAGCGATCTCCAGGAAGCGAGCACCGACCAACGAGTTGACCATGTTGGCGGGCCAACCCATGGAGACGAAGAACTCGAAGAAACAAGCACCGGCCCAAGAGTTGACGACATTGGCGGACGAACTCCTCAAAGAAAGTTGGAAGAACAGCAAGGGCCCCACCGTGCCTACCCCAGAAACTCTGATGGCCACCTTTGCGAGGCTCAAGGCCAAGTTTGAGGAGATAGTCGCCGTTGAGAAGCAGTATTCCCCTGGCAAGGTGATGGCCCCCATCGAGGACGAGGAGATGGCCCCTGGAGGGATGGGATCCCCCGGTGAGCTGCACAAGGTAAAAAATAATGGCTTATTACTGAAAGTTGTGGTTTTTGATTATTTGCAATGTGCTTGCTAATATGTTAGGGTTGTGCAGGTGCCGGTGGACGTCCTTGATGATTCCGATGTCGCGGCCCATCCTGTGGACAATGCCCCAGAGATCGTTTTCGATGTCGCAGTCTGTCCTGTTGGCATCGCCCCGGAGACCGATTCCGATGCCGCTGTCCATCCTGTGGACATCCCCCAGAGATCGATTCCGATGTCGCGGTCAGTCCTGTGGACATGGCCCCAGAGATCGATTCCCATGCCGCCGTCCGTGCTGTGGTCATTACCCGAGAGATCGATGACAAGAAATAGTTGGTCGCGCTAATCCTTGAGGGTAGTTTGCATTTCCCTATGTTTAATTACCAGAACGATGCGTGTTATCAAACCATCTTAGGGCTAGTGCACTGTCTTGTGTGGGTGGTACTTGCTACTTTTGTTTGATAGTGAATCATGCGAACCCTCTCCGAGTTATGGAAATAGATGTATCCTCACCAGCTTTTGATGTAATATATGGCATGCTTAGATGTAAGTTTGAACTGTTTATCATATCAGCAGGGCTTATTTGATGATTCTTGGTGTTAGTAGGCTAGCTACTATGCGAGCTATAGTACTTGCAAAACACTCACCGAAGAGAAATGTTGGGGCTGATGAGCTCGTGGTACGCTTATACTGATCCGTCGTCGATCGGCCAATAGCCCAAGCTCCTAAAATTGTAGGCTTAGCGATCGATCAGACAATAGTCGACACGGATACATTCAGGCCTCCTTTGGTTCATAGGTTAGGAAAATCGTAGAAAAAGTACAGAGATGTACAACACAAAATCATAGCAGTACAGAGACGTCCCTCCATTTCAAAATAGATGAGTCAACTTTGTACTACTAATTTTGAAACGGAGGGAGTACAGATCCTAGGCGGGCTAGTTTGGCCTAGTGGGTTTTAGTGATATGACGTGGTACAGTGCCGTTCAGTCTTCGCGTGTGGTAGCAGTACTGCGAGTAGAGTAAGTTTTCTTGAAGAAGAGGAATTCAACGAAGTCATGATGGTTCCTTCGTCCGACTAACTTACAGTGGGAAAGGTTGAGCCTGCGCTACGACCGGGGTGGACCAGGATAATTTTGTGCATGGCAGGTGGACCAGGATGGCCAACGTCCCACATGTCGGCAAATGAAAGTATTCTTTCCAATATAGTGGACGAGCAATGAGTATTCATTGTTTATTTTTGATGAAACCTATTGTCTCCACTGTTACGATGGAGGAGTGTGAAACACGGCAGCCCAGTGAACTTGGCATGTGCACCACTCCCTCCTTCCTCATGTAATACTACCATAGTGTTGACTATAAGGTTACAACTTTTTCTCACTTTCTCTCTATCTATTTCCTCTCAAATTTTTTTTACCTTTCTTTTTTAGACACAATTGTTTTTTATGCCTCTTTTTTTAGAATTAGTTTTTTTATACCTAGGAGCACATGTAGAGACGAGCTCCTGCAGATCCCACTCCTTGACTTTTTCAATGCCTCTCTCTCCTCCACATAAGCGGGCTTGTCGAGAAGACAAGAGATGATCTCTTAGCACAATATGTTTCACCATGTTTTTAGGAATAACTAGTTATTGAAGATACGACTAAGAGATGATCCATTGTACACATGTTTTTTTGTCATCTCTAAATTACATGCAAGACTTATGATAAGACTATCTTATCAACCATTGTACATGCCCTTTATAGCCCAGAATTTTACTGGTACTACTTGCTATGAATGCAGACAGCTGGCCTCTTAGGGGGGAGTGCGCGCGGGGAGGTGGTGGGGTGGAGGAGGGTTCTGGTGGGCCAGGGCGGTAAGAAGTGGGATTGGAAGCGGTGCGGACTCCTGCATGGCCCACCTCACATTATCACCACATATTTCTGGGAGTTCGTGCACGGCGGGCGGGCGATCTCTTCTCCCTCCACCGTCTCTCTCCTCTCAGCCGACGCCCGCCAAGCGATTACATTTCGGCTATCGACGATTTATTCAATTGCAGTCCCACATGTCAGTGAAAATGCAAGACAACGCGTGTCCCCTCTGGTGAGCGGCGTGCGAGCCGGACTGTCGTGGGTGCGACGTGAACGCGACGCATACGAGTTGTAAGTGTGCCGCCTTTTCCTTTTGAACTTGCAAAGAGTAACATTTTTGTGCGATCGATTGATAGAAATCCAGAACAAAATGACGAGGGCGGTGCTTTCCTGTGCGTTAGGCGGGCTAGTTTGAGTGATATGACGTGCTACAGTGCCGTCCACTTGCTCCATTTTTATGTAAGCAAGAGTCTACACTCTTACGTGGGAGGAGTGTGAAACACAGCGGATCTGATTTTGATCGAGGGATAACTGTTCCCTGCGAAATAATGGAGCACTGTTAGCGATTATAGCATGATAGTTAGGGCATCTCCAGCGCTGGCCCTCAAATTTACACCGGCATCTGTCCGAGGACAGTGGTGGATGCCATCCAATGTTGCCCGCATACCTTTCGACAACTATATGAACTAACCGGACGAAATTCGTGCAAACAAAGCAAATTTCAAATTGACCGGATGAAATTCATTACATTTCGAGAACTTTTCCTATAAACTGGACGAAATTCATTACATATTTCGCACAAACCATACTAAAACCTACTGTAAACCTAATCTAAACGATCGCCGGGCCCCGACCACCATGTCCGGCCATGAACCCGAGAAAGCCGACCATTGCCTTTGCCTCCTCCTTATCCGCCCCGATAACCTCCTCCTCCGGAGCACAAGGTTATGTAGATTTCCGCCTCCACGTCACCGTCAAGCGGATAATCAGCCGCGGATTTTTATCCCACCAAGCTTGGCGTTGACTGAGTGGAGGAGCGGTGGCCTTCCTGGGACCAGAGCGGTGGCGACCTACCATGTACTACTCTTCCTCGCTGCCGGCTGCACCCGCGCACGCGCGCCGGCTTCGTGGTCGTGGCGGCGGAGGGCGGCCGGGGGGGGGGGCAGCCGGCGATCTCCTTCGCTGCTCCTGCGAGAGTACGTCCAAGAGAGCTTTGGAGCACGCCTAGAGCGGAGCCACCAATGTCCTTCGTCTGCTCCTACGACAGTATGTCCAAGAGAGCTTTGGAGTGCCCGGAGGCCATGGTTGAAGTGGTGCCAACAGAAGGAAGGGACCGGAGGAGAATGAGTGTGGGTCTTTGGCTATGGCTGGGAGCTGGGGCTCAAGTTAATATAGCGAGCGAATGGCAATGAGACGCGGAAGACGGATGGACAGCTGGCACCGGAGTAGGTTCGTCGGTAGCCGTGGTGTCATTAACGCGGAGCAGTCGCTTGCACCGGGATGCCGCGCGGGTGGCGCTCTCTCGGCCGTCGCGTTGATGCAATGCCGACGCCAGTGAGAGGTCGCGTCGGGCGTGAATGCGGACACTGCTTCATTGACTTAACCGCAGGTGCATTGTCTCACTGACATGTGGGCCCAACGGGCATCTGGCCCGCATGTCAGTGACACACCAACTGCACCTGCAGTTAAGGCCAGTGAATGCGGCATTGAAGTTCTAGAGAGATGGTGATCGTTTCAGGCGAGAAGCGCGCGCTAGCGATGGAAGGGGTTTCGGTAGGCCAGGGCGGGCGTAGTGGTAAAATGTGAATCATGGATGACGAGCCTTTGAAGCGCATGCGGCACGTATTGACAACCAGGCGTCCATGCAACCTCTCTTGTCGCCAGCTAGCATTCGACGACCACCATTAGACACCACACAACCATACATAACTTACGAATAATGGACGAATCGATCAGACACACACTCGTGTGCAGTGGCACTATGATCGGTTGCTCACGATAGTATATACTCCGCACCATAGTACCCTCTCTAGCTAGGCTGTTTTATAGATTGTCGTTGTGATGGACGATATACATGAGCAAGGCGCCGAGTCACGAGTATGACCGTTGGTGTTGAGCCAGGTGAATAGATGCTCGGTGTTCGCGGAGGCCTACAGCAAACGTCTAAACAGTAATGCCACATACGCATAATTTTGGTTTTTATTTCTTTCTCCACTGACAGGTAGGCCCGCACAGATAGATAGATAAAGAACACGAGCTGATGAGGCACATGCGAACTGTTTGACTGGTCAACCAGACAAATACGGAGCTATATGCTAAGCCAGTGACCGTATAATCACCATATCTCGTACGCAATGATCAAAGTGAGCTATCAAGACAAGTTCAATGACCGCCAATGCATTTTACACGGTAATAAATGACCAGGATTGAAGGGGAATCCAAAATTCCTTCGTCTTCTGTCCTTGGGCTCTTGACAAACAAATGCACTTTACGGTTGTCCGGCCACTCCACCCCAGAGGTGTCACCAAGCGTCGTTCATGCCACCGCGCCACACACTAACCGGTAAGGAAGCGATGGCATCCCGCCGCGCCGAGTTCCTCGCCGCCCACGACCGTACACAGAATGGTAGGCAAGCGGTGGCATCCCGCTATGCCGAGTTCATCACCGCTTGCGACCTCACACCTATGTGGGCGGAATTTGAAGCTGCCAAGGCCGAATGGGCGGTAGAGCAAGAGGCGGCCAAAGCCGCAAGGAGGGAGCGGAAAAGTCAGAAAGCACTCAAGAAAAGAGAGGCCCGCCACCGCAAGAAAGAAGTGGACGCACGCGCTGCTGCAGAGAGGTCGACGGAGATCCAGGCACGGTGGGGTGTCGCCGACAAAGCCGGGAAGGAGAACGACGACGTCTGGCCAGCATGTGAGAAGTAGTAGTACTAGTAGTTAGTGTGTGTGTCTGTGTCGCCCGTACGTTTGTTTAATTAATTACGAGCATGTAACAGTACTACTAGTTACTACTGTAGTTTTCAGAGAAAATTACCAGTACATTAGCCTAGACTAAATGGAAAAATTCCTATCCTATGCATCCAATGGCATATCTTTCTCTATTGGAATTGAGATGCATGTCATCTCACTTCCTATGATTTTCATATTCCTATAAAATTCTTATCCTATGAACCAAAGGAGGCCTCTGCTGGAGTAACTACTGTAGCTAGCAGTACTGCTGGTACAGTAGTTTTCTTCAAGAAGCGGAATTCAAAGTCATGATGGTTCCTTCGTCTGAGCAACTTCATAGTGGGTAAGGTTGGTCCTGTGATTTGACGGCTCATTAGTAATTACTGCGGCGCGACGACCGGGGTGAGTCTCCCTTGGAGTTCTGCGGGCATGGCAAGTGGACCAGGATGGTCGACGTCCCACGTGTCGGCGAGCGGAAGTATTCTTTCCGATATCGAGGAGCAAGGAAACCGCGTGGTATAGTATCACTGGTGATTTATATTTATTTTTTATTTCTAATGAATGCTAGCGTTTAAATTCTACCATATATATAAACGGGCTGCATAGATGCTACATCATTGTTTCACCCAGCCCACCAAATGGACTAAAAAAGAAATGGACTGGCTGACATGTGGGCCAGTAGGTCGAAGCCTAAGAAGGCGTTGGATTTACATCCAATGGCCGGCATTCTTCTTCAATCTCTCGTCTTCTTCCCCCAGCGCTGCCGGGACCGCCTGCTCCAACCTCCGGCGTCCAGCGGCGTTGTTTTGCGCTCCTCAGTGAAACGCTACCCCGCCGACGGCCAGGCCATCCCTCCACTCCGCACCTCCTATTATTCTCTGCCGATTGTAGGCCCACCCCGCACCCGAACCAGTCAAGTTTCCCACTCCTCTCCGTCTACGACTCCACTGCCGCGTCTTCCCCATCTCCGGGTCGTTCCAGTCTGGGGCCTCGCCATCGTCCATCACCTCGGTGCGCTCGGCGCAGCGTGGTCAACATACGAGAGTCATCGGAAGAGGACTGTACATGGAGAACCGGACGGCTGGGACCCACGAGGTCCATGGTTGCACGCAAGGAAAATTCCTCCTTATTACGCACTGTACGTGGGATGTATGTGGGAAGGGCTTCTGTATTTCGCGAAAAAAACAGCCCCCCCCCCCCCCCCGCTAATAGGTCAGACCCACCAGCTATATCTTCGCACGCAAGGAAGTGCCTCCTTATTACGCACAAAAACATGAATACCCCCTGCTAGCTGGGACCCACCATAGTGGGTGGCTGACTCGTGGGCCTACTAAGTTGACGGGGACGGAGGGCTTTGTCAACTTAGTCAATATGAACGATTCTGGCTCCAGTGACCGTACAATGTCCATCCAACGGCCATAGTGCTTCTTCAACCTCTGGTCTTCTTGCTCTAGCCGCCCAAAGCAGCGCCGGTCGTGCCGCGTGCTCCTGCCACCCGTGGCCGGCTGTGATGCCGCGAAGGCCTCACCGCCCCCTACTACTCCCACCGCTGGCCAGGGCATCCCTCTACTCACCCACACCCCCTGTTATTCTGCGGCGACGGCAGCCTCACGCAGCAGCCGAACCAGTGAACCCTCGTACTCCTCTCCGCGTGGGCATCCACTGCCGCGTCTTCCCCGGCTCCGCGTCGTCCCCTTCCTAGGCCTCGCCGTCGTCCACCGCCTTGGTGCTCTCTGCGCGGCGTGGTCAACGACCGACTTCCATCGGAAGAGTGCTATACATGGAGATGCTGACAGCTGGGTCCACGGCCGCAGCTGGGTCCACGGCCACAGCCCAGTTTTTTTGTGATTTGCCAAGTAAGTCGCTTTGTCAGGCCTGTTGGGCTCCAAATCTTTCAAGACAAGGAGAGCTTCATTCGGCTGGCCGAGAAAATGGCCTATCCGTAATGAGAAATGGGCTGTACATTTTTAAAACACATCAAACCGGCAATTATTTTCAAATTTCTTTTTTTCATTTCTAGATTTTAAATTGCATTGATTTTTATGCGTGGACAATTTGTTGGATTTTATATTGATATACATTTATTTTTAAAATCAGTTTGAATGTGACTCAAAATTTTGGGATAAAAAACAGTTCGGATCGCAGCGAAATATGCAAAATTCCGTATAATATTTTAACCGTGGCCACAATATGGGCTGTAATGCTAACAAAAAGAATATGGGCTCCAAAAAAAACCTTAAGAATTAGCAAATGGGCTGTAAATTATTAGGAATAATGGCAGATGGGCTGTATGTTGTTTTCCACAGATTTGAGGCTTTCCTAAAAAAAAGGTTGACGCACAAGCAGTGACTGTTGGATTTCCATCCAACGGCCGTCGTGCTTCTTCAATCTCTGCTCTTCCTGCTCCAGCCACTCAAACAAGCACCGGCGGGACTGCCTGCTCCCTCCTCCCCGCGGCCGGCTGTGCTGCCGCGCAGGCCTCACCGCCCCACCGTACTCCCATCGCTGGCCTAGCCATCCCTCTACTCACCCACACCTGCTGTTATTCTCTGGCGACGGCAGACGAACCAGTAAACCCTCGTACAGTCATACTCCCCTCCGCATGGCAAACAACTGCCGAGTCTTCCCTGCCTCCATGTCGTTCCCTTCCTAGGCCTCGCCGTCGTCCACCGCCCTGGTGCTCTCTGTGCGGCCTGGTCAACATGGTCAATGACCGACATGCATCTGAAGTGGACTGTACGTGGAGAGGCTGACAGCCGGGTCCATGGCTGCACGCCAGGAAATGCCTCCTTATGACGCGCAAAATAATGATTCCTCCACCTGACATCTGGGACCCACCGAAAGGGCCTCTATATTTCGCGAAAAAAACGTTACCGCCACTGCCAGCTTGGACCCACCAGCTATATCTTCACACGCAAGGAAGTGCCTCCTTAATACGCACAAAAAAATGAATACTCCCGCTGCTAGCTGGGACCTAGTATAGTGACAGGCTGACTTGTGGGCCTACTAAGTTGACGGGGACAGAGGGCTTTCTCAACTTAGTCAATATGCACGATTCTAGCTCCAGTGACCGTACGATGTCCATCCAACGGCCGTAGCACTTCTTCAACCTCTGGTCTTCTTGCTCCAGCCGCCAAACCAGCGCCGGTCGTGCCTCGTGCTCCTGCCTCCCGTGGCCGGCTGCGATGCGGCGGAGGCCTCACCGCCCCCTACTACTCCCACCGCTGGCCAGGCCATCCCTCTACTCACCCACAACCCCTGTTATTCTGCGGCGACGACAGCCTCACACCGCAGCGAACCAGTGAACCCTCATACTCCTCTATGCGTGGGCATCCACTGCCGTGTCTTCCCAGGCTCCGCGTCATCCCCTTCCTAGGCCTCGCCGTTGTCCACCGCCCTGGTGCTCTCGGCGCGGCGTGGTTAACATGGTCAAGGAACGGCTTCCATCGGACGTGGACTGTGCGTGGAGAGGCTGACGGCTGGGTCCACGGCCACAGCAAGGAAGTGCCTCTTTATTACGCGCAAAATAATTATTCCTCCACCTGACAGCGGGGACCCACCGGACGGGCCACCGTATTTCGTGAAGAAACATTTCCCTCTGACTGCTAGGACCCACCAGCTACATCTTTGTACGCAAGGAAGTGCGTCCGGGCAAAAAAAAACGATTTGCCACCCCTGACTGCGGGGACCCACCAGCTACATCTTCGCATGCAAGGAAGTGCCTGACAGTCGGGACCCACCTGGTCGAAGCGTACGTAGCGTTGTCATTCTGGTCGCGAACGTGTAACTACATACTGGTCGATGTAGAGGCGCGCACGTGTCGTAGTAGAGGCGCGCACGTAGCATGTACACGTACATACAGCGGCCAGGGTGCAAGAAAGTAAACACGGCCACGTACGTACATACGGGCGGGGTCTCGAATGCCTACTCGCGCGTATGTACGGCCAAGGCTCGTGTACATGGCTGGGTCGGAACGGAGAAACAGCGTCGTCGTCGTGTCCATGGGGAGGCAACGAAATGCGTCATGTTCATTGGGAGGCAACGGAACGCGTGGGAGCCAATCGGCTTGGACGGAACAGCCGATGGAAACGAGGCCTGGCATACCGCAGAACGGAGGAAACGACCTTGTGTTCGACCGACCACATTTGAAACGGGATCTTGTTCATATGGAGGGGTCTGGCGTACCGCAAAACGGAGGAAACAGACCTCCTACGGTCGAAACGGGGGTCCTGTTGATCAGGAGGGGTGTGGCGTACCGCAAAACGGAGGAAACGGACTTGTGTTGGAGCGCTACGGTCAAAACGGGGGTCCTGTTCATCGGGACGGGTGTGGAGTACCGCAAAACGGGACTCCATGGGATACTGTTCATCTCCACCGTCGACCCCCTCCAGCCTCCACGGGCTACTGTTCATCCACCGTCGACCTCCTCCAGCCTCCACCTGTGATTGTTCATCCATGGGCTCCTGTTCATCCAGAATCCACCGCGCGCTACTCCACCGGCTACTGTTCAACCAGCCCTCTCCAAGGGCTCCTATTCAACCACCCCTCCACGGGCTACTGTTCATCCTGCCCTCCACCGTCTACTATTCATCCTGCCCTCCACGGGGTGGTCCTGTTCATCCTGCCCTCCACGGGGTCTTGTTCATCCAGCCCCAACCGGTTCGATCGATCGGGGTCCAGTTCATCCAGAGGCAACACCATGGGGTCCTGTTCATCCACCCCCACCGGGAACTGTTCATCCAAACCCCCCCAGCAACACTCACTGTTCATCCAGAGGCAGCATCGACCGGCTTCAGTTAGCAGCAGTAGCAAAGGAATCGCTCGATCGGGTTCAGTTAACAGCCATCGATCGATCACTCGGGTTCAGTAACGCGTAGCCTGCAGTGCAATCACTCGGGTTCAGTTAGAGCCCAACGCCTCGCTCGGGTTCAGTTAGAGCCCAACGCCTCGCACCCAAGCGCGTGAGTGTACGAGAGAAACGCGCATCGCTCGGCCCCGACCACCCACCGTAACCGGGAACACCCCGATATTTTCCTCGCCCTCGCTTCTACCATGGTTTTTTCCGTCATGGACGGCCCAAAGAATATCATGCAGCTGCGTCTCCGGCCCGCCCAGGATGAAAAGCCCATTTTCTGTCATGATTTTTTTCATAGAAGTAGGACCCCACCACATCTATGATGGTACGTGTTTTGTCACAATTATTGTCATAGAAGTGTGATAAGTATGACAGAATTTTTTTTTGTTCGGCCCAAAATGTCACAGATGTGTCTTTTTTTTTGTAGTGTCCCCAGTCATATGGCTAGTGCATCCACTATCCATTATCCATTCAGTACACCCAGAGACATAGTCCTGCAGAATAATTGGGATTTTTTAACCACCCACATCTTTGCAGGTGGCTTCGAAACAAAAGAGCGAGCAGGATATGTTTTCTTTCAATAACCGTAATTGTTACTCAAGGGAGTGCGAGCATAATCGAAAGAGTAGGCATAGAAATTCTTTCCAGAGTATAGTGGTTGAATGAGGTATGCATGTACTCATTCTGTCGAGCTTGTTTAAGGAAGTAACGAGCATTTTTTGCCTGCATGGTTAGTAAAGTAGTAATAGGCAGTGCTTCGATAGTTTTCCTGGGAACCCAGATAGCTTTCTTTGGGGGGCCATTCCTGCTGTTTGGTCAAACATAGCGAGCAATAGCCTCACCGCGTTGGTTTTAGAACAACTTATAGTTATCCAGAGAATCATCATAAGAGTATTCAGGGATGGGAGAGTCATATCCTGAAAGCAAAGCTGGATCGAGCGTTTTGCTTTTGGCAGGCACCAAAACAGTGCGAGGATATTTATAAGGTTACCAGTAGGAGCCATTTTCATTCAGTTTCCTTTTGAAATCGGTACCTTCTTTCCTGGGATTCTTGTGAACAATGGATTTCTTCAGAACATCACAAAGGGTTTGATGCCCTTTGAGAGATTTGAACATTCCTGTCTGAATAAGATCCTTCAACCCAACATTTTCATCAAACACATTACCATTTTCCTCGACAGAGGGGTTAGCATTCACAGCAGATTCAACATTTTATTCAGCATTGCTGCGTTCAAGGCATTTTAAGCAAGGTGGAACAAACACTTCAGGTTTCTCTTTGAGTTGTTGCATGAGAAGAGAGTTTTCTCTAACCAAATCCTCATGAGCCTATCTTAGCGACTCGAGTTCCTGTTTCCTTTTCAGGTAATCATAAGTCAATCTCTCGTGGTTGGCCGAGAGAAAATCATGACGATTTGATAGTTCTTCCATTCATGACATGAGATCGGAATGCTCTTCTGTCAGTGACTGATTTTTATCCATCTCCTCAACCAACAACCCTTCAGATTTCCTGAGGGTTTTCTCAATTTTCTCAAGTGAGTTTTGTTGAATATTAGCAATTTTGATCGGTTTTGCATGGTCATCCTCATCCGAAGAATATTGATCACTGGAGTGAACCTTGTGATGTTTGGAGGATACCTTTCTTTCGAAGCTTTGGCCATGAAGCAGTAGGCAGGAGATTTATCATCGCTTGAATGATTCCTGAAGAAGTTTGTTGCAGGGGAGGAGGCACATGCTATACCAGCCATGCCGGAGTCAGAATCCTCATCGGATTCGTCAGCTTCTTCAGAGTCAGATGACTCTTCTTCATCGGAGTCCATTTCCTTGCCCATGTATGCCTTGGCCTTGCGAGAGGTATTCTTGCAGTTGGAGGAGGACTTGGAAAGATTCCTTGAGGAAGATCTTGATGAAGACTTGAGGCGGAGTTGTCCTTCTTCTTAAAGAACTTGTTCGTTTTCTACTCATCATCAAAGTCATAGTTCTTGCTCTTGCCTTTCCCATGATTGTTTCCAGAATCATATCTTCCACTGGCATGGATTTCAGCTTTGCACTTGAAGCAGGTGTAATCTCCAGTGGGTTTTGATGAAGATTTTGAACCGCTAGAGCTGCTGTATCTTCTCTTCTGGAACTGGTTTTTCCTGTGAAGGCGCTGGAATCTTTTCATGATTAGTGCGAGATCTTTGCTGATCCTTTCTGGGTCATTTGAATCTTCTTTGACATTTTCTTTAGAGGAAGATTCAGCCACAACCTTGAGAGCATGACTTTTGCGGTGACTTGAGCCATATAGATCTCTCTTTTCTTCTTCTTCTTGTTCCTCGTGGGTGTTTAGCCTTTCCATGATATCGCTAGAGTCGAGAACTTTGAAGTCAGCTAGTTCCCTTATCATCAGAACTAGAGTGTCGAATGAGCTGTCAAGAGATCGGAGCAGTTTCTTCACAACCTTGTGATCAGTAATGTCTTTGGCGCCGAGACCTTGCAGTTCGTTTGCAATGTCACTCAGACGGTCGCAGGTCTGCTAGCAGCTTGCATTTCTGATTTGCTTGAACCGATTAAACTTTTCCTGAAGAGTATCTATGCGAGCTCCTTTCTGAGTATAAACACCCTCATTTATCTTTTCTAGAATGTCCCACAAATCATTTGCAATTTCACACTGACGATATCGAAGAAATTGAGCATGAGAGAGATGCCACAAATTTCATCTTTAGCTTGAGCATCCATCTGAAGGAGTTTCTTCTCGTGGTTAGTGGGGACCTGAGGCACTTCAACCGTGTATCCATTCTGCACTATGCTCCACATATCATCATCAATAGATCGGATATAGACCTTCATCTTCTCCTTCCACAAGGGATAGTCTGTCCAATCGAAGATGGGAATCTTGAGGTGCGACTTGTAGCTCACTAAAGACATACTTAAACTCCAAGGTGGTTAGACCAAAATGAGAAGAGTGAAGGAGTACCTTGCTCTGATACCAATTGTAGGAACAAAGCATGTCTACCAGAGGGGGTGAATGGGAGTTTTAAAATTACTTTTAGAAATATCAAAACTCTCAGAACCCAGTCGTGGAGTGAATGTAAACAGAATGCAGTGAGCGAATACAAACTAACGAGTGGAAACTAAATGCATGCATCAGACAAATCACATGAAAGATACATTTGGAATGTAAATAGGAGAAGCAGAGGTAACCAGTGATGCTCAATGGTGACAAAGAATTTGGTAGACCAGAGTGTCCTTCTGCACAAGGACTACATCTGGCTGGAGGGGTTGTGACTTAACACAGAAGATAAAATCTCTTTGCCCTATTCTCCTCGACAATTGGTTCATTAACCAAAGCAGAGGTAACCAGTGATGCTCATGTTAGATACTTGTGGCAATCTCCAAACCTTTATAGACTTCTTCTTCGAGAACCACAATTACTCTTGGTGTCTGTAGAAATTGACACCTAACCGTCTAGAGAGTTTGCAGCTCGCAAGAGTAATAGGCAGAGCGTACTAGACTTAGATTCAAGTGATGTTGAAACACAATCTAATTTTTTGGCTCTATGGTTTTCCCTCGGTGGATTTTAAACCAAATCACTCAGGAGAGGGGGTTGCTCAACAATCTTCTCACCATCTAACGGAGCAGCCGTCGGACAACGCCGGTGCGGGGTGGTTATTTATAGCCGCAACCTTCCATGGTGGGAAATGACCATTTTGGACATGCAGACCAGCCAATGGCCAACCGACACATTCACAACGGTCGGATTTTTGGAGCAACGGTAACATTACTTGAGGAACAAGTTGAAAGATGGAGGATGTCGCCTAGAGGGGGGGGGGGGGTGAATAGGCGCTTTAAAATAATTACGGTGTAGGCTTGAACAAATGCGGAATAAGCCTAGCGGTTAATTTGTCAAGCACAAAACCTACAACAACTAGGCTCACCTATGTGCACCAACAACTTATGCTAAGCAAGATAAACAACTAAGTGATAGCAAGATATATGACAAGAACAATATGGCTATCACAAAGTAAAGTGCATAAGTAAAGGGCTCGGGTAAGAGATAACCGAGGCACGCGGAGACGACGATGTATCCCGAAGTTCACACCCTTGCGGATGCTAATCTCTGTTTAGAGCGGTGTGGAGGCACAATGCTCCCCAAGAAGCCACTAGGGCAACCGTAATCTCCTCACGCCCTCGCACAATGCAAGATGCCGTGATTCCACTAAGGGACCCTTGAGGGAGGTCACCGAACCCGTACAAATGGCAACCCTTGGGGGCGGTCACCGAACCCGTACACTTTGGCAACCCTTGGGGGCGGTCACGGTAACCGTCAAATTTCTCGGGGTGATCTCCACAACCTAATTGGAGACCCCAACGCTTGCGCAGAGCTTTACACCACAATGATTGAGCTCCGAACACCACGAACTGTCTAGGGCTCCCAAGCACCCAAGAGGAACAAGCTCAAGGGTACCAAGCACCCAAGAGTAATAAGCTTCTCAACTTGTAACTTCCACGTATCACCGTGGAGAACTCAAACCGATGCACCAAATGCAATGGCAAGGGCACACAGAGTGCCCAAGTCCTTCTCTCTCAAATCGCACTGAAGCAGCTAATGCTAGGGAGGAAAATGAGAGGAAGAACAAGAAGGAGAACACCAAGAACTCCAAGATCTAGATCCTAGGGGTTCCCCTCACATAGAGGAGAAAGTGATTGGTCGAAATGTGGATCTAGATCTCCTCTCTCTTTTCCCTCAAAAACTAGCAAGAATCCATGGAGGGATTGAGAGTTAGCAAGATCGAAGAAGGTCAAGAATGGGGGAAGAACACGAGCTCAAAGGATAAGGTTGATTGGGGAAGGAGACCCCTTTCTATAGGAGGGGGAAAATCCAACCGTTATGCTCACAGCCCGCACAGAGTGGTACTACAGCTCCTACGAGCGGTACTACCGCTAGGGCAGCAGAAGCCCAATGAAACAACACTGCAAAGGGGCAACAGGGCGGTACTACAGTAGGAGCGGTACTACCGCCTGCCCTTGCGGTACTACCGCGCGACCACGGATGAAAAAAATAACTGTCGCGCCTACTACCGCTGGAGCTTGCTACGAGAAAAAAACAACACGGTACTACCGCTCACAGGGAGCGGTACTACCGCGAAAGGGCGGATGTAAAAAATTACATCTGCGACTACTACCGCACGCAACAGCGCCAGGATACGAGGCAGCGGTACTACCGCTCACCAGGAGCGGTACTACCGCGTAGGGCGCGGAAGTAAAAAATTACTTCCGCGCCTACTTCCGTGCGCGCCAGCGTTCTGGGCTAGAGGCAGGGGTACTACCGCTCACCAGGAGCGGTACTACCGCTGGCCCCTGCGGTACTACTGCTCCCTTGAGCAGTACTACCGCACGCAACAGAGGCTTTAGCAATTGGATGCCTTCAAAACACAGCTAAAGACAACAGATGGATCCAATAAAACCAGAAGTGCCATAACTTCTGCAAATGAGCTCCGAATTGAGCAAACTCAAGCTTGTTGGATACAAGACAACGAGCATCATCATAGTAAGAAGAGGTAGGGGAGGTATGCCTAACAAAAATAGGAGAGAAACCTCCAACATAGAAGAACCGGCAGAACCTCCAACATCGAAAACATCATAGAAGATGCATGTGAACTCTGTTTTCGATGAACTCGAGCTTGTCATCAAGATGACCATAAGCTCCAAATCTCACAAAGAGAACCAAAAAAGAACAAAGAAAGATGACGCAACCTAACCCCACAAAGAACTCTCACATAGACCATGGGTTAGTACACAAAGCATAATGGACAATGCTTACCATACACACCATTGCCTCTCGATACTTCTTCTACGCTTTGTGTGTTGATCAACTTGATTCACTCTTTGACTTAGTCTTGATCAACCTCTCATAAGACCAATCTTTAGGTAATTCCTTGAATAGCACCTTGGTCGACATAAACTCTCCTTGAAACCAACACATGTACTCCAAGAAAAGCCTATGGACAGAACCTTCAAATATAACTCAAGGCAATCATTAGTCCATAGAGATTGCCATCAATTACCAAAACCAAACATGGGGGCACCGCATGTTCTTTCACAAGTAATGCTAACTCCTCGGTCAGAGAAAAATCTCCCGCAGCAAAGAAGATCACAGTCTCTTGCTGGCAAGTATTTGCTTGGAACACAAAGAGAATTCTCTCGCAACTTTCATAGGATTTGCGTTTAGCATCTGGGAATCAAAGTTTTGAGCGCTACACCCCTCTTGATAGTATGGTGGTCCTGTGACTCAATAAAGTGAAGAGAAACAATGAAATAAATGCTATGTCTTCACTTCATCTTCAATCTTCTCAAACGCAGTCACTTCCTTCGGACAGGCACCGAACCAATTGCTTCACGTCAGCAATTTTTTAGGGTTCACTCTTGTTATCGTAATATTCGGTGATAACCTTCACTGCCACATTAGGGATTATCTTCATCGTTTGAATCAAACTCTCCTTGATTCCAGGGACCTGATACTCTGTCTGCACTAGCAAACATATAAGTCCCATACTGTTTATGTCAACAAACTCCAAAACATAAGGAGGCAAATTATTGCACCAACAGTCTTGCTATCGTCTCCCCCGCGGCTACCGGGGTTGGTACAGTGGGAGGATCTCGGCTCGTGCCGGACTGGGCAGCGTCACTCTGGTGGTTGCGCTCGCCTTGGCGCGGGGGAAGCTAGAGTTGCACATCCGTACCGCCCACACCATTCTCGTGGACGTAGCCAGAGGGTCTTTGGAGCTGACCGGCTCCGGTGCACCTATTATCCGCCCCCGCCGCAGCAGGCACGGCGATAGCACCTCCTTTGCTGGCCGAGCCCAACATGGCTTCCGCACCACCCGCCAGAGTGGCGCCGCCTGCACCATTCATAGGTGAATGTGGTGGGAGTTTGGACGAGGATGGTTTCGTCGTCATGGAGCCCTTCTTCTTGGGTGCCATGGGTGGTGAAGAAGATGCAGAATTTCAACTTGCTACTCATTGCTTTGATCTACATCAATGTAGATCCCCTGCCTAGCGCGCCAAAGATGTCGGTGTGGAGCCGGCGATCTATGGGACAGTGTAGCCCCTTTGCTGGTTCGGCGAGGGGTGATGATCAACGTAGGGCAAACACAACAAGGAGCGCAATTTTACCCCGGTTTGGGCCGCCGGGAGGCGTAAAACACTACTCCTGCCTTTGCGTGTATTGCTGGTGTTGTGCACAAGTACACGAAGCGCTCTCCCGAGATAAGAGGTGGGAACAGGGTAGCTACACGATTCCCTGTGCATGAGGGTTGCAAAGGTTCGAACCCCCTCTAATGTTGGCTTGTCCCTCCTTTTATAGATCAAGGGGTAAACACAATGGCAAAAAGGTCATTAGAGGTGTGATTAGACTGATGTAGAACTATCATACCTAACTCTAGCAGTTAGGTCAAAATGCATTAAATGCGCAGCTAGGTGTGAAGCGGAGGTTGAAGCCCGGCAAGGCTACCGCGCCTCTTAGCCAGCTACCTCCTATTAGCGTGACACGCCATTAGGATATGTGTCAAAAAAGGTGTTTTACCCCTCAACAAGTTGACACGTACGGGTTACGTCCACCTAAGCACCTGCGAGCTCGACACCTCATTAATCTAATGATCAGCTGATGAAAGAGGTAGAGTGCCGGTGTTGGCAGGAAGCCCATGCCTGAGGAGGGGTTGTCGGGGGTTGACTTGCCGGTTCATCCGGAGTTTGATGCTTTCGTTGAGGTGTTTGTAGCTTGTCCAAGTGCTTGGTCTTCTTAATGTTCTCCTTGATCTCACGAAGAGTGGCTTATCTAGGTTAGTATCAGTCCCTGCCAAGACACCCTGTCGGGAAGGCTACTACTGTCCGTGCACAATTCAGGAGTACTAGGGACCCCATTCCTAGTGCACTGACATCATACGAGATGTGCCAATTCAGCCCATCAATGGCCCGTTAACTATTTGACAGCATTGTAGCCCATCATCAATTCAAGCCCGTTAACAACCCGCTATATATTTGGGCTCAATATTGGCCCGACGTAGTTTCGTCCTATGAACAGTCCATTCGAGGGATGGGCCAATTTTTACGATGTATGTCTTTCGGCCTTTTAGCAACCCATTTAAGTGTTGGACCAATTTCTAGCCTGGTGTGTCTTTCAGCCAGTTAACGACCCATAAAGGAGTTGGGCCTGCGCCTAGTCAGAGTCCTCCTCCTTGATGCAGGGGCACAGGGAGTCGTCAGAGTCATCATCACTTCCGCTTCCCCCGGAGGAGGTGCGGCCACCGGTGCCACCGTCGCCGAAGGAACCACCACTACTGCCGCTATCGCTCTCCATGCGGCGAAGAGCGAGTGACACTCCTCCTCCAGAATGGAGTCCACCTTGGCGGAAGAACCCTCTAGCGCCTCTGCGAGCTTGGAGGAGAGCCTCGTGAGGCCATCCTCGAGGGCTGCCAGCGGTTCCTGACACGTCTCCAATGTATCTATAATTTAGGAAGTATTCATGATGTTATATTATCATTCTTTGATGTTTTACAATCATTTTATAGAAACTTTATATCATTTTTTGGGACTAACCTATTGACCCAGTGCCCAGTGCCAGTAGCTGCTTTTTTTCTTGTTTTTTACATCGCAGGAAATCAATATCAAACGGTGTCCAAACACCGCAAAACTTTTCGTGGATTTTTTATGGACCAGAACACTTCCAATGGGCCAGAGCAGCACCTGGGGGGGTGCCCCCAGGGGGCATAGGCTCGCCCTGGAGGGTTGTGCCCTTATGTCTACTACACAACCTTCTTCTTGTAGACGTTGTTGGGCCTCCAAGTGTAGAGGTTTGTAGGACAGTAGCAAATTTCCCTCAAGTGGATGACCTAAGGTTTATCAATCCGTGGGAGGCGTAGGATGAAGGTGGTCTCTCTCAAACAACCCTACAAACAAATAACAAATAGTCTCTTGTGTCCCCAACACACCCAATACAATGGTAAATTGTATAGGTGCACTAGTTCGGCGAAGAGATGGTGATACAAGTGCAATATGGATGGTAGATATGCGTATTTGTAATCTAAAAATATAAAAACAACAATGTAGCAAGTGGTAAAAGTGAGCGTAAACGGTATTGCAATGCTAGGAACAAGGCCTAGGGTTCATACTTTCACTAGTGCAAGTTCTCTCAACAATAATAGCATAATTAGATCATATAACAATTGTCGGCATCATGGGAACGGGGGTCCCCAGACTTGCCTGCCTGCGGCCCACGGCGTGGCTCCACCAGCGGCCCTGTATGGCCCATCTTCACCAGAAAACACTCAAGACCCTCGCGAGGGGCCAAGCCTCGCGACGCGGATGACGCAAGACCTCCTCGGGGGCGGCCTCACCACGCTGGCTTGCGAGGGACGGAGAGATCAAGGCAAGGGGCACCTCACGAGGTTCCTGTGACGTAAGCCATGACGTGCGGGGCCAGGCGGGCGCCAGCGCGCACCATCTCCTCGTTTCCTCTTTGGTGCTAAAGAGGCAAGCGCAGGCGAGGAGTCCCGAGGCATGAGGCAAAGGTTTCCATATCAGTGCAACGAGACCAAGACCAGCAGGACGATAGGACGGAGGTCACCGTAGAGCCCAGGGCGGCGTCACCACCAGAGCCTTTGGCAGGCGAAGACCACCTTTAGTCAGGATAACTTGTACTAGCTGACTCCCTTCAAATTTGTCGTTGTGGCATCCCTTCCCGCTAGCATTTGGGAAGAGGACCAGGGCCTCTATAAATAGGGCTAGCCACCACAGTAGGAGGGCACGGATCTCGAGCCATTCAGACCATCCTCAACCACACAAGCTTACCGAGCACAAGAGCACCTCTCCTTAGGAGGCTGTTCTTCCCCTGTACTAGTTCTTCCTGAGCCCAAGAGGCAATCCACCACACCACACTAGAGTAGGGTATTACACCACATCGGTGGCCCGAACCAGTATAAATCTTGTGCCCCTTTGTTCTGCGAGTTCGACGTGCTGAGCCTTGAGATCGCGCTGAGGACAACGCTAGGGGTAGGAGAGATCTTTGTGCACACCACAGTGTTAGAACCTCAAGGGTTTGCCGGAACCCGAAATCTGACATTTGGCGCGCCAGGTAGGGGTGCGCCGAAGCCTCTCTTCCATCAGCAGACCCACCAGCACTCTGCGCCGATGTTCGGCGACTCGAGGGCTGACGCCGGCCATTGGGCATGTTGGCCCGCCCAGGCGGCGTCGTCCGCCCAAGAAGACCTCAACCCCGCGCTCCAAGCGGCACGCGCACCGCCAAACACTACGGGGCGCGGGCGGCGCGGTCCGACGCCATCCACCCTTACTCCGCGGCGCACGCGGGCCGCCGCAAGGGCCTCAAGCTACGCTGCGGCGACGGCGCCGCACACCCGGCGGGGACAAGCGAACATGAGGACCGCACTCACAGTGGCGCGGGAGCTGCTGCGATGCCGACTGATGGAGAGTGGACGGGATGCACTGTTGGAGCGCGTTGCCGAGCTGTTGGATGCCGCAGCCAGGGGTACGCCGCCTTTCTGCTCCTTGCTTACGCCTCAGGTCGCGGCCGGACCGCACGGTGGGCCTCGTCGTGCCCGCGTGCTCCCGGGCGCACCAGGAGGTTTCGTCGGCATCGACGCGACCAGTGGTGCCGGACACCCAACCACACCTGTGCCTCCCCCGATGGGCGCAGGCATGAGCGTTGCCACCCACAGTCCCGGCAGGATGCCGCCCTACCATCCTCAGAGCGGTGCGCCGGGCCGGGCTACGTGGAGCGCGGGACACTTCAGCGAGGTTTTCGGGGCGACGGCTCCGGGGGCCTATGTGCCCCGCATGATGGACCAGGAGTACATGCCGGAAGATGACCCCGACACGTTCCTTGAGACGGGTTGGGAAGAGGAGACGCTGAAAGTTGAGGCCTTCCAGGAGCTACCCGGGAACCTCACCGACCACGCCGGCGACAATAGCTACAGGGTACCGCTAATCTCTCAAGAGCAGGCTTACGCTAACCATGGGTCGCAAGTGAATCAGGTCACAGCGATGGACGACGGCCCCAGCACGGCGGCCCCCGTCCACCAGGGGAAGCGCATTGGGGGCTGCGTGGGAGGAGCCAGGAGCTAGGCCCCTCCCTGCGTTGCATGGAGCAAGGCGTCGCCCGGAGGTAGGTCCTCTTCCGAGGAGGCACTGGCGAGCCATCCACCCGGCAGAGGGACCGTGGTCGCCGAGGGCGCCGCTAGCGTCCCCTTTGCCCCTTGGCATCGTCCTGGTTTCCGGACGCCCCAACGGTGGTCGAGGGTGGCACAAGGCGGGGCCCTCGTCTGGCAATATGAAGCAAGGCTCATGCCTGTGAAGGTCTCCGCTCGTGACACTCTCACGTAATAATGAGTGGGGCTGTACATGCCCCGGAGTCTCCGGAGTGCCGCCCTCGGGCCTCGGGGGCTCCTGCCCATGTCCTAGTGGAAGCACCATGCTTCACGCTGTCCGTTGACACTGTTCCCCAATGACTATGCTCACGGCCTGTGAAAGCACTTAGCTCCGCGCTGGTGAGAAGACTCGAAGACAAGAAGACTAGCTAGGTGCCAGACGCAGCCATTTGATTTTGACCTCTTTTCTGTAGCTTAGATTTGCAGCCTTTGATCTTGAATTTGAAGTTGTATTTTCCATTGGCAATCGTGGGGGAATCCTTTCTTGTTTGTGTTGATTTTGTGAGTTTCTCGATTTGCGTTTCGTTTGGGATTTGCGTTCGCTATCTCCCCCCCTCCGAAGACCTCGTGAGCGGGGGCTGGTAGCGGCGCACACGCACTACGCGCGCACCTCGCCATTACTGGCGCTCGCTCCTCGCGAGGCCCTCTCGGGTGGACCGGCGGACCTCTCAGGAAACCAAGACCTCGCGAGCTCGTGAGGGGCTCCCCTTAGAAGGAATGCACATCTGCAACTGCCAAATCAGCCCGAAGCCCGACCGGACCAAAGTCACGACAGTAAGTTGCGGCGGCAAACCCACAAGGGCCTCGCAAGCACACAAGAGCGTGTTTTTTTAACCTGGCCTAAGGAGTAAAATGGTAGTCTATTTTACATAAGGGGCTCCCCCTTCCCAAAATGCTCTTACAATGTGAAGGGCCAGACCCAAGCTTTCGCGTGCAGGTTCAAAACTAAGGACCGAGGGCTTAGTCGGACATGGCGCCCACCTCATCTCCTGAACCGCTCCCGGATAGACTGCTGGCACCATCGCCGACGCTATCTTCGCCGTCATTAACCACGGCGCCCTCGTCTGCCGCAACCACCACCACGTCGTTGTTAGAAGCAAAGGCCCTAACCAGAGCGCCACCTTGTCGTCCACCCAGCGCGCTAGGTTGCCCCGCATGGCCTCAGGCACTGGGGCAATAGCAGCGTCAAAGTCAAACTCAGGATTGGTGTTCAGGAGATGGCTGATGATGTGGGAGAATGCACGCCCGAGAAGGCCTCGGCTCTTTTCGTCCACCAGCTCGCGAGCCCTCTCAGCACGGCTCTCAGGCGCGTCACAACATCAGTGAAGAAGCGGAGATGGCTGGCGTAATACTCGGCGTGGGGATGAGGGGCATGCTCATCGCAGATGGTACCAAGCGCCTGGTTGGCCTTCGTCCTGAGGTCCCGAAGCATGGGAGCATGCTCGCGCAGTAGCGTCTGCCGGCGAAGTGCCTCCTCCCTGCTCTGCTGCGCGAAGGACTCGGCGCTGGCAACCCTCTACTGAAGAGAGAGCAGCTCAACACGGGTGGAGGCCATCTCGGCCTGCACAGAGGTCAGGGCTGCCGAGGCGGCTTTCTCACGCTGTTCTGCTTCAGCCAGCCCTGACTTGAGGGCAGTGGTCCTGACCATGGCTTCGGCTTCCATGAGCGTCAGCTTTAGGTCGTACCTACCAACAAGGACCACCCGGCGGTCAACCTCCTCCTGAGCCTTGGCCTCGCGCGCACCGACGGCTTCCTCAGCTTGGGTGACCTGGCGCTCCCTCGTCTCCAACCGCTCGAGCTCGAGGCCGCGCTCCGTGGCCTCCAGCAGCAGTGCTTCCTCGCGCCTCAAGATCTCCTCCTCGTAGGACAGTGCGCCCTTCATCGACGCTAAGGCAGCTTTGTGCGCCTCCACCTGCTGCTCCAAGGGGGCGTTCAAAGCCTGGAGCTCCCGCCTGCGCTCCTCAGCAATCGCGCGGCGACAGTCTGTCTCCTTGGCCTCCTCCAAGGCTCGGGCGCTGGCCTCGCGTGAGGTTGCCAGGGATGCCTCAGCCTTCGCATTAGAGTGCTCACGCTGAAGGCGCCCGAGGTTGATAGCCACCTTCAGTTGATGCCACTCCTCCACCAGCCGGAGACCCTCGGCCTCAAGGCGTGCGTCAACATCCACGAGTTCTCCACCGAGCCGGCTCATCGCGCCCATTGCCTCCTGAAAGAGCTCGTGGCGAACGACACTCCGCTCGTGCGCAAACTTAAGCACACGACCGGGTCCGTCCTCCATAGCGGGGGTTGCCGACGGGATCCGAAGCGGCTCACCCCCTTTCAGCAGGGGGCTGGGGGCTGGCGCCTCCTGGGTCACTGACCGGGCTTCGGCAGGGGCCAAGATGGGTTGAGGCCCGTTGGTCGAAGAAGAAGCCAGGATCGAAGCCATCCAGCCGCCGTCCATGACCAGAGGAGGAGCCCTTGGCACGCTTGCTGCACCTGAGGCGAGGCCACGAAGGAGAGACGACAAAGGCGCAGGCTCGAGGTGCCAGGCTAGCGAGTTTGCCTCTCCGGCCGACCTCACGCCAGGGGTGGCATGCTGGCTTGGGGCGCTCAATGCCAGCGGGGGATTCGAGGTAGGAGAAGGTAGCTTCCCAGGAGACTTCGTGGCCTTAGCAGAAGGGACCCTGAGGAGGCACTGTCATGAGGGGAAGCAGCACTCGAGAATTTACAAAGATAAGGTACTCACTCGTCTATGCTGATATACTTCCTCTGCTTCAACGGCCGGAAGGCATCACTGCTGCAGCTTGGAGACCCTTTCCTCTTGCGGAGCGAATCAAAGTCCAGACGGAGCTGGCCGAAGCATTGGACGCGGCAACCAGCGCAGGGCGCGGCTGGTCAGGCGCCCGAGGAGACGACCTCGGGAGTGCTGGGCTGAGGGGAGCCCTCAGGCTCCGCCTCATGATGACCTGTTGAGACCTCGGAGGCTTCAGCCTCAGGAGTAGCAGATTGTATCACCCCCTCAGCTGTCACCCCAGGGCAAGAGTCACGGGCTCCCGGGGATGGCACCTTAGGAGCCTCGAGCGGTGTCGACGCCTCAGCACCCGCGCCTCCGGCCTCCAGCGGTGCTCGCCCCCCTGCATCCACTATTGGAGTAAGTTCGGCGCTGGCGGCAAGGAGGGGGACCATAGAGATAGGGTTCTCGCGGGGCCCTTCAAGGCCGACTGGACGCAGCCCCCATTCATCGAAGGGGGGCGTCTGCCCCACGAACACCACCATGTTTGAGCAACAATACAAAAGACAGCCCTCCTGCGGCATATCGGCTGGCGAGGGGTCGCCCGTCAGGTCCTCGAGCACCGTTCTTCGTGCCTCGGGTGGAAGCCCCAATTCCTAAAGCCTCATGCGATCCTGGCTGCCAAACAGGGCCCACATCGGCCGAGAATGGTGCTGGAGTGGGGTGACACGGCGTCGGAGGAACTCCTTCATCACCATGGGCGCAGTCAAGCCGAGATCTTTCAGCCTCTTCAACTGGAGCCAGACGAAGGCAAGGAGGGGGTCCGCGAGCTTCTCGTGGCCCCAGCCGGAGCTAGGAACAGCGGGTGCCAAGGGGGGCGAGAGCAAGGGGCTGAGCACACCGATGTCCACAAACACCCACCATGTCCGAAACTCGCTTGTGGATGGTGGAAGCTCAAAATCAATCCCTGAGCCAGGCGTCGCAGCCACGACCTGGAAGCTCAAGCATCCTGAGCACTGCCGAGGGCTAGTCAGGTGCAGCGAGAAGAAATGGCGCAATAGGGCCACGGAAGGGGGAATGCCCACCATGGCCTCGCAGACGAAAGAAAAATGGCAAGAAGGGAGACTGATTGGGGATCCAGATGCAACATATGGATTTGATAGTGGGAGAGCACGACATTGAAGAAGGCAGAGAAAGGAGGAACCAGGCCAGCGCACAGGGCGTCGATGAAGAATTGGAGCTCGGTGGCTGTCCTGTCGATGGAGGCGCGGGATGCGGGCCAGGCCGCCGTCCTCCCCCATTCGTTGAAGTCGGCGGCGAGCACAGGGCGCACCTTGTCCATGGCTTCCTGGTTGAGCACCATCGGCCGGCCCACGGCGGGATCAACGGCCGTGGTTGGCCCGGTTGAAGACTTAGACATCTTCTTTCCCTTCTCCGTTCGCCGGGGCGCCATGGCAACAAGGAGGGCTGAGCTCGGGACAGATTGGAAGAGGAGGTTATTGTTTTGGAAGGGCAGGAGAGTTGGAGGGGCGTGTCACCAGCAATGGGGGGACAACTGTGTAAGTCACGGTGGCAGCCTAGCCAGGCGGATATCAAGGTTGCGTGGGGAAGCGAAGACACCCACGTCCCATCAATCGCCACGCGTCAACCAAGGCCGCAGGCTGTTGGGACCCGTGGCGCTTCACAGTTGCCCCTTGGCTTCGCCTCGAAGCCAAGTCTGAGCGCGCCTTGGCCCCGGGGGCTACTGTCGGCGTCCTGGGAACAGGGGTCCCCAGACTTGCCTGCCTGCGGCCCGCGGCATGGCTCCACCAGCGGCCCTGTACGGCCCATCTTCACCAGCAAACACTCAAGACCCTTGCGAGGGGTCAAGCCTCGCGAGGTGGACGACGCAAGACCTCCTCGGGGGCGGCCTCACCAGGCTGGCTCGCGAGGGGCGGAGAGATCAAGGCAAGGGGCACCTCGCGAGGTTCCTGTGATGTAAGCCATGACGACCGGGGCCAGGCGGGCGCCAGCGCGCAGTGTCCTCGTTTCTTCTTTGGTGCTAAAGAGGCAAGCACAGGTGAGGAGTCCCGAGGCATCACGCAAAGGTTTCCATATCAATGCAACAAGACCAAGACCAGCGGGACAACAGGACGGAGGTCACCGTGGAGCCCAAGGCGGCGTCACCACCAGAGCCTTTGGCAGGCGAAGACCACCTTTAGTCAGGATAACTTGTACTAGTTGTCTCCCTTCAAATTTGGCTGTTGTGGCATCCCTTCCCGCTAGCATTTGGGAAGAGGACCAGGGCTTCTATAAATAGGGCTAGCCACCATAGTAGGAGGGCACGGATCTCAAGCCATTCAGACCATCCTCAACCACACAAGCTCACCGAGCAAAAGAGCACCTCTCCTCAGGAGGCTGTTCTTCCCCTATACTAGTTCTTCCTTAGCCCAAGAGGCAATCCACCACACTACACTGGAGTAGGGTATTACACCACATCGGTGGCCCGAACCAGTATAAATCTTGTGCCCCTTTGTTCTGCGAGTTCGACACGCCGAGCCTTGAGATCGCGGTGAGGGAGAGCGCTAGGGGGTGGAGAGATCTTCATGCGCACCCCGGTGTTCGAACCTCAAGGGTTTGCCGGAACCCAAAATCCGACAACAATCCCTCAACATGCAACAAAGAGTTACTCCAAAGTCACTAATAGCAGAGAACAAACAAAGAGATTATTGTAGGGTACGAAACCACCTAAAAGTTATCCTTTCTGATCGATCTATTCAGGAGTCCGTAGTAAAATAACACGAAGCTATTCTTTCCGTTCGATATAACCTAGTGTTCGTACTAGAATAACACCTTAAGACATAAATCAACCAAAACCCTAATGTCACCTAGATACTCCAATGTAACCTGAAGTATCCGTGGGTATGATTATACGATATGCATCACACAATCTCAGATACATCTATTCAACCAACACAAAGATCTTCAAAGAGTGCCCCAAAGTTTTCTACCGGAGAGTCAAGAAGAAAACGTGTGCCAACCCCCATGCATAAGTTCACAAGGTCACTGAACCCGCAAGTTGATCACCAAAACATACATCAAATAGATCACCTGAATATCCCATTGTCACCACAGATAAGAACATGCAAGACATACATCAAGTGTTCTCAAATACTTAAAGACTTAATCCGATAAGATTACTTCAAAGGGAAAACTCAATCCATTACAAGAGAGTAGAGGGGGAGAAACATCATAAGATCCAACTATAATAGCAAAGCTCAGGGTACATCAAGATCGTGCCAAATCAAGAACACGAAAGAGAGCGATCAAACACGTAGCTACTAGTACATACCCTCAGCCCCGAGGGTGAACTACTCCCTCCTCGACATGGAGAGTGCCGGGTTGATGAAGATGGCCACGGGCGATGGATCCCCCTCTGGCAGGGTGCCGGAACAGGGTCCCGATTGGTTTTTGGTGGCTACAGAGGCTTGCGGCGGCGGAACTCCCGATCTAGGTTATATTATGGAGGTTTGGGCATTTATAGGAGAGGTTGGCGTCGAGAACAAGTCAGGGGGCCCCACGGGAAGTCCACGAGGCACAGGGGGGCGCCCCACCCTCGTGGGGCCCACAGGACTCCCCTCTAGTAACTCTTTGTTCCATTATTTTTTATATTTTCCAAAAAATTCTCCGTTGATTTTCAGCGCATTCTGAGAACTTTTATTCTTGCACAAAAACAACACCACGATAGTTCTGCTAAAAACATCGTCAGTCCGGGTTAGTTCTAATCAAATCATACCAAAATCATATAAAACAATAGTAAACATGGCATGCATACTTCATAAATTATAGATACATTGGATACGTATCATGCCCACCTCGGTGGCCTCCCGCACCCACTCTTTGCCCTATAAATCACCAAATATTCCAAAAACCCTCGTGGTTACCCTAGATAAGAAGTTCTGCCTCCGCAAGGCTCTGTAGCCACAAGAAACCAATCTAGACCCTGTTCCTGCATCCTGCCGGAGGGGGAAATCATCACCGGTGGCCATCTTCGTCATCCCGGCGGCCACCATGATGAGGAGGGAGTAGTCTACCCTCGGGGCTGAGGGTTTGTACCAGTAGCTATGTGTTTAATCTCTCTCTCTCTCTCTCTCTCTCTCTCTCGTGTTCTTGAGATATCACGATCTTGATGTATAGCGGGCTTTGTTAATATAGTTGGATCATATAGTGTTTTCCCCTCTCTATCTGTTGTGATGAATTGAGTTTTCCCTTTGAGATTTTGTTTTATCGGATTGAATACTGTTGCGCGATATCTGCAGCCACCTATGGGACCGGGCGGCCCTTTGCTGGTTCGGCGGGGGATGTCGCGTTGCGCAAAGAGCAGACCAGCGCGTGGCAGCGAGAACACACAAGAAATTTACCCAAGTTCGGGCCGCCGTGAGGTGTGAGACCCTACTCCTGCTTTGGTGGATTGATGGTGGAAATGAACTTGGTGGTGTGTGGTACACTTGCCCGGCAAGGCTAGCCTCAGGGCTACAGTGACCAAAAGCTTATGGTGGCTTGGGTTTTGTCAAGTTTCCAACCCTCTAACCCCCTCCTACGATTGCCATGGGCCTCCTTTTATAGTTTAAGGGGTCACCACAGTGGCAAAGCAGTCATTACCCACTGATATGTTAGCAAACAGTGCTATCATACCTAACTCTACGGGCGGGTAGGGTGCATTAAATGCACCGCTCAGTGTCACATCACTAGCTGCCCGGCGAGGCCTGCCGGGCTTATCTCGCCAGCTCCGCATCTGTTCTCTTAACACGTCACTGGACGGGTGTCACCCGTGGGTTTCTTCTGTAGGAAATGGCTGCCATGTGGCTAATGCTGCCACTTAATCACCTTGCAGCTTGACACCGCACTAATTGACGACATGGGTCGTACTTCCGTGGTTGGTGGGGTGATTCAGGCCCCGCAAGCCCCGGCAGGTGCTGCCGGGGAGTCTTGGTTGCTTGCTTCTGGTGGTGGCCTGGCCCATTGCCGGGCTCGCCTGCCCAGCAAGGAAGGCCCTTTCTCTTGCCGATATCCTGCTCCTTTGGCTCGATCTCGATCTCTTTGAGCTGCATGTTGGTTCTTCAAGTCTCTTGGTCCTTCAACCTCTATCTTGAGATGTTGCTTCGATCTTTATCTTGTGCCTGTGCACAGTTGGGCAACATACCCAGGGTCTGTTGCACCGACAGAAGCCCCCGGGCCTGCCCCGATCGTGCCGCGGAGCGTCGGCGGGGTAGGGCCTAATAAGCGCACAGACAGAATTGCTGAAGGGGTTGGCCCCTTGAGGTTTTCCTTTGCTGCTTTATTAGCTTCGATCTTGGGGGAGGTTTCCGATTCAACCGCGCGTGGTGTAAAGCCAATAGTGGTGGGGCTGCGACAGTGATGGCTCGTGAATGACTTTAACGCACGGGGTAGAAACCGCCAAATTACTCTTCCCACAGCGCGCTGTTATCCTTAGGCACGTATGCCGCATGCATAGTGCGGGGTAGGTAACGGAGGCGCGTAGTGCGGGAGAGCATCTTGAAGTGGGTCCGTCCGTCTTGAATTGGCAGAGGAGGGCGCTGGTCGCCCGTTGATGGAGCAGCTGCCCTTCCCCGCCCTGCCTATAAAAGGAAGGGCGGAGGAGGGCGAGGTCATTCATCCCTGCATTCTCCCTCCTCTTCTCTTCTGGTTCTCTGCTTCCACTAGTGATGTTGAAGAGAAGAGCCCCGGGCCAGCCCCCGGGCTTCTACTTGGGGCAACTGTTGTCCCATGCTGGTGTTGACGCTCGGGGAGTGAGCCCGGTCCTTGGCGCGATGAATCTATTGTTCTCTTCGAAGCTCGGCCTGGAGGCAGGGCTGGAGATCATTGGTAATCCGAGCATTGCCCCTCCTGGAGGCCTTGGGGCCGTTGTCGACGAGGCGCGCGCCTTCCGGTTGGCTGGAGCGATGGTAGCGGCGTATACCCGTTGTGGGTGATGCCGCTACCGCCTCCGCCCCTTACCCCTCTCCCACCTTTCCTCCTTTTGCTCGGGGAAGGACGACGAGCGTTGCTCGTCACCTTGCGCAGCTCCTGGGTGCACGCCACCTGCCGGTCGCGGCGGATGGCTACTCCGGCGGCCCCTTCGTTGCTGCCCTCCCCATATGCTCCTTTTATTCTCCTTTCCCTCTGACTTGGGCATCCCGGGACAAGGAGCAGAGTAAGGAAAAGAGGGGTTATGGGGGTTTTATCCTTTTTCAATCTTAAATCTGCTGGCAATCGCCAAATTTTAATTCAAATAATGTAATCTCTCGAGTCCATCTTTGTATTCTAAAATGCTTGCACTTGTAACTGCATATGAATGAAAAGGATGAATCTTGTCGGGAACTCGTGCATGTGTAAGTCCATGCAGAGGCAAAGTGCCTCTTTAATAGAATAAACGAACTTTTCACGGCAAGATATCCTGCCGGCGCCCTCTTTTGTCTACCGGAGAGCTCGGTCTGCCGGGGAACAGACAGAGGGGCCAGCCCCTCGCCAACTCTTTTATCCCAAAGGCCACTGCGACCACCCTGACTGAAGCAACGTTCGAGTCATAGATGGGAGCACCTAAGTCTCAAAGAGGGAGGCGAGGTTTTCTCATGCAAAGTTGTAGCTTTATAGAATACTAATGGACAAGAGGTGAACTTATCTGTTTGGCTTGTTGGGGATCACCGTGCCGTGCAATCTTCTCGTCCTTTGTCGAAGCCAGGTTCACAGGAAGAACCTGCAACTCCATGTAGATGAGAATGAATGCAGGACGCAATCCTATCTATATGCATATGCAAATGCCCATGAAGTTCTTATGCAATGATCTAGGTGTGCTTGTGCATGCATGCAATCTTAGTTGGGGCCCCCCTACAACGCTTGTTTAGTTTCTCTTGCACGGGGTCATCACCCCGGCTTGTACAAGGGGTTACATGCAACTTCGGCAATGCCATGTAAAATGGGTGGCTGCCGGGCAGGGCCCGGCAGCCTCTCCGCCTTATGGGTAGAACTTATGGAGATGCTCAATATTCCATGAGTTTTGCAACGGTGTGCCATCTCCGGTCTCCAGATGGACTGCGCTGGGTCTGGAGACTCGTACCAGCCGGTAAGGGCCTTCCCACTTTGGTGATAACTTGTGTGTACCCTTGGCAGACTGAATGCGCCTAAGGACAAGGTCACCTTCCTCAAAACACCGGGCACGAACCCTGCGACTGTCATAGCGACGCAGGGCTTGCTGATAGTGTGCAGCACATGTAGCGGCCCGGAGATGGTTCTCCTCGAGTAGCACAGCGTCGTCGCGCTGGTGCTGATCTTGCGCTACTTCATCGTAGGGAAGCACCCGAGGAGACCCGTAAATGAGTTCCATGGGGATAACTGCTTCTGCCCCGTAGACCAGGGAGAAGGGAGTCTGCCCGGTAGCTCGATTAGGTGTCGTTCTAAGGGACCAGAGAACTAACGACAGCTCCTCGATCCACCGCCTACCGTGCTTCTGCAGTGTATCAAAAGTCCTCGTCTTGAGTCCATGAAGCACTTCAGCGTTCGCCCTCTCAGCTTGTCCATTGCTCCGGGGTGTGCCACAGAAGCAAATGAGATCTTCCATCCGAGAGTTTGAACATATTGCATGAAGGCGTGGCTCGTGAATTGGGTGTCGTTGTCAGTGATGATCCTTGCCGGGACTCCGAAACGACACACCAATTCTTTCAAGAACTTGATAGCTGACTGAGTAGTCACCTTCCTCATGGCAGTCACTTCTGGACACTTTGTAAAGGGATTTTTATTTATGTGCCCCTGGTTCCTTAGCTCTACTCATTCATCCCCACTCTGTTAACTTTGCTCACTTTTCCCCACTCCCTTTCCCGAAACCCTCATAACTGGTTATAACGGACGTTGCCGTCGGGTCAATGCCTTTGACCGTTAGCTGATGAGTGAGGCCGCGTATACGTGGGCGCATGCAAGACCGCGGTCGTGGGGTAGCACGTGTCCATGGACATTCCCTAAACGTCCCATCATATAAAGAGGGCAACCACCTCCATCGCCCCTACCATTTTCCCCCAAATCCCCTCGCTACCACATCGTCTTCCTCTCCATGCCGTCGTCGCCTCGCTCTCCTCCACTGCCTCCACCGCACCGTCTCGCTCTCCCCCACCGCATCCTCTTCCCCACCTTCATCGCCTCCATCTGTCAGATGGCCAACGCTCGTGGCGACGCCGGCGCAGTGGCCGGAGATGTGGTGGAGCTGCAGGGTCCGGGCACGGTGACCTCGGATGTCGGAGGCGTCCACTGCGGTGCGGAGAAACTCACAACCGCTACGGATGTGGCGGGCTCCGCCTCATCGCTACAAAAGGTGACGGCGTCGAGCGGCGCAGTCCATCCCGATGCCCCCGTTGCACCGCCTGCCGTGGAGGAGCAGGTATTTGCACTTGCATAGCTTGTAGAGTTAGTTCGATTGTGATTCATACAGTAGTTCAGATGGTTAGAGTAGTTGGTTTGACGGATGGGCCGGGGTTTTTGTATGGGTTGGGGGATGGGAGTTTTTGGACTAGGGTTTGTTGGATAAATTGGTTGCAAAAATGCTAGCTAGATGTTGTGAACTATGATTTTAGGTGCTGCAATGATTGGGGTTTTTAGATTTGGATAAATTCGTTGCAAAAATGCTAGATGTTGTGAACAGATTAGGGTTTTTAATGCTATGATGCTTATTAGATTTGTTATTAGTGCTCACATATTGGGGTTTTTAATGCTACTTAGATTCGTTGCCTTAGATTGGGTCCCTATTAGATTTGTTTTTGAATGCTACTCAGATTGGGGTTTTGAATGCTACTTATATTAGTTCTGTTCTTCAATGTGTGTGCATGACCAATGATAAATGTGTTATTTGATTGTCATATTGGGGTTTTTGATCAATGTGTGTACAAATCTAATACATTTATATACTTGTGATGGATGTGGTTTTTGAATGCCTAGAGCTTAGGGGCACAGAAATAAAAAACCCCACTTCTAAAACATTTCTGATGGATGTAAATTTTCAATGCATAGAGCTATGATGAATGTGTCATCTGTGCATATCTAAATTTTCAATTGGCTTATGTATTTACTAGTGATGGATGCAATTGTATATTCAGGAGGATGATGGTGGGGGGAAGAGGAGGAAGATAGACTATACTTTCGACGACCCATACGATCCAGCGTATGGTGATGACGAAGAGTATGAGGTATGCCTACTTGAAATTTAGATTGTTCATTTAGTTCGTTTGACATGGTGTATTCCCATGAATATATAATGTACTAATGTAATTCATTCGTGTGTGCACTATGTCTCTGGGGAAGATGTGGATGTGGACCGCGGCAACTTCGCCTCCTTCAAAGAGAAGGAAGAGGAGAAGATCAGGGTCAAGGGCGTGGATTACTACTACAAGAGCAGGACCAAAACTTGGCGCTGCCCCTACTGCACCACCAAGCCAAAGCCAAAGTCCGGCCGCTTCATTCACCTTCTATCTCATGCAGAAGATGTGGCCATCCACGGCGAGGACTACAAGATCATGGGGCAGCATGCTGCCCTAGCCAAAGTCCTGTCTCCCCTTCCCTGATGTTATGATGTTATGACATGTTTTAAGTACTTTAGGTTGTTTGCTGAACTATGTGGGTGAACTATGTTTGTGAACAGGATGTGGGTTACCTGTTGGTGGTTGGATGAATTTTATATGCATGTGGCTATCTATGTTGGGTATTTTTGTGTTTTTAAATTTATCTGCTATGATTTGTTTCAGTGTTTTGAAAGTTCAGGTGCTGCAATATCACACATATGCTGCAAATATGCTGCAATCCATCATTTTATCAAGGGTTCCCGTTTATCAAATATTCCAATAACAGAGCAAAAAACAACATTTTAATGAAGATGTATTATCAACTATTTATGTTTGTGTAGGAGACCATGTGTGCAAAATTTGAGGTGATTTAGAGGAGTTCAAAGAAATTTGAATTTGAGAAATGTGCTCCAAATAAGCTCCCAGGCTAGGGTAAACTGCCCATTTGTAATCAAGTTATTTTGGACCTAATCTAAATGAGCCAAATGTTTTTTATTAACACCTATTGAATCTATGTAGTGTAGATTCGAAGTCTCACTATTTTTTGAATTAATCTTCATATTTTTTGAAATAAAGGTTTGGTGGTTTTCTTTTATTTTTTTAAATTTTTCAAAAACAGAAGGTAAGCCTACCTCATCTCCTTGAACTCTATGAAATCTTGTAGGTGATAGCTCATATGTGTGAAGGTTTTCTCATGAAAATGACCATAAACTACTGGAAACAGAGAATTTGCCATCAGTCAGTTCTTTGCCGTCTGTCAGCGGATGGCAAAGAACGTCTTTGCCATCCGCTTACAAAAAACAGACGGCAAAGAACTGACAGATGGCAAAGAACCTGGCTGCCATCAGCCAGTTCTTTGCCATCTGCCAGCCGATGGCAAAGAATCTTTGCCGTCCGCTGGCAGACGGCAAAGAGGTGGGTGGGGTCCAGTGCTGTAATGGCCAATCAACCCACCTCTTTGCCGTCTGCTAGCAGATGGCAAATAATCTTTTCCATCTGCTGGCAGATGGCAAAGAAGTTGGTGGGGCCCAGTGGATGACGGAGCTGTAACGGCCCACTAGCCCCACCTCTTTTCCATCTGCCAGCCGACGGCAAAGATTCTATGCCATCAGCTGGCTGATGGCAAAGAGGTGGGGCTTTGCCATCCGCTGGCTGATGGCAAAGATGTGGGCCTTTGCCATCTGTTGGCTGATGGCAAAAAAGTGGGACTATCTCCTCCCCTCTCTTCTTCACAAAAAAAAAATCCTCCCCTCTCTCCCAGCCCGGCCCCACCCCTCTCTCTCAGCCTGGCCCCACCCCCTCTCTCTCCCCCAGCCCGGCCCCACCCCCTCTCTCTCTCCTCACCTCTCCCAGCCACCACCGCACCACGCCCTAGCCCCGCGTTCCCGACGCCGCCCCTCCCCGCTACCGCCCAGCACCGCCGCCGGCCCGCCCTCCCCCGACCCTCCCCGCCACCGCAGCCCGCCCATGCGACCGCCCCCTCCCCACGGCCCTCCCGGCCACCACCCAGCACCGCCGCCAGCCCGCCCCTCCCCGCCACCGCCCAGCACCGCCGCCAGCACGCCCCTTCCCGCTACCGCAGCCCTCCCCCGACCCTCCCCGCCACCGCCACCCACCCCTGCACCATTCCATGCCGCGGCGCCGCCCCCTCCCCGCGGCCCTTCCGGCCACCGCGGCCGTCCCCGCCACCGCAGCCCGCCCTGCGCCCGCCCCTCCACCGAGCCAGGCCGCGGCGCCGGCCCCTCCCCGCCACCGCGCCATCCATCGAGCCAGGCCCCTGCGCCCGCCCCTCCACACGAAAAAGGTGCAGATGTACAACACTATGTCATGATTTACAAGTTTTTAGTACAAGATGAACTCAGTTTGGGGTTCTTCGTCTATTCTCAGTGAGATGTAGAGAATGCTCATGTTGATGATAGACTAGACTCACCCGTCTTTTGTTCATGTGCTTTGTTCATCATTTAATCAAATTATCATTATTTGATTTGCTCTCTAAATCAACTCGGGAGACACAGATCGGCCTGATGTTGGTAGTATGTTGTCATGAAAATCTTTACATGTCTTCGCTGAACACCTCTTTACATGTTTTCATCCATACGAGGTTTCAAACTTGGCCTCCATTTGTTACAAGTTTTGAGCATGATCCTGAACCTGTATATATATGTATTGGTGAGCAATCCACTAAGGACATTCTACAATGATGATGTAATCCTTTCTCTGTTTCTGAGCAGAACATGCACAGTAACTGTGATGCTAGGGTTCACATCTATACACGGACTTGCAGGTCCCCATATCAAATTATGCAGTTAGGTTGAATTCCCATCAGAAACTGGTAGGATGGGATATAGGCCTCTGAAAATCTTTTAGAGAAACATCTTTTGTATGTGATCGAAAGAAGTTGATGAACTGAAAGCAAGATTTATAGTGTTAAAAATCTGCTGAAATCTGCAAGAAATTGATTGTCGTGTTGGGAAAGGTGTGTTTGCGTCGAGTCTCTCCTTTTGCAATTTTGAGTTTCTCATGTCCATGTTCAGACTTGTAGAGTTCGGGGTCTTCCCCCTTTTCAAAAAATAATGTTCAGACTTGCAGTCGAAGTTGCAATTGGAATTCAACCAAAATTGATAAAATTCTCTTCTTGCTGTTTCTTGATATAAAACTACATATGTATGACATAACCGTGATATACATTCAGAAAAAGATGAATCTTTTCTGAGGTTTGCAAGTTGGATTGTGCTCAACACCGATTGCATACAAAGCAGGACAGGTGTATATCATCTATTGCCTTCTTCTGTTTATAGTGAGGTATTTTAATTTTAATGAAGAAAGGGCTACATTACAAAGTAATTGCTAGGCAGTTGCAGTGTAAGTTGGCAAGTTCTGCTAGTGTAAACTTGGACTGTAATTTGTAGGTGTTCTTGGACTCTTTTGCACTATAATTCTTGATAATTTTCAGTGTCATTTACTTTGTCAACACAGTGTGTAGGCTTTGAATGTTTTTATGCTATTAGGTGCACACATTCTTTTGTATTTTTCTGCATGCTTTCACTAATATTGAGTCTGCAGTGTAATTTTCAGCTACCTCGGGATTATAGTGTAGGTTCTATGATTTTTTGCCACTGTATTTCTTCATTCTAGACTTCAAAGTTTCTGTAATTTCCAGAGTATCCTTTTTGTTTCTAATTTAATGTACTAATATTTCCCCAGATTTTATTACTATATAGTAAGTAGAAGTGTTTCTGACCTGGTGATCTTCCTGGGATTTCCCTCAATGTTTGGCTGTTGGGTGGGTCGCAAGCTAATGGGCAGTTGTTCGCCATGGTCCAAGGTATTTGTGGTTCAGGTTTAGTTGAAACCGGGTGACAGTCTAGCCTGACCCATTTTTTAGAATTAGAAAGCATACAGTCGTCGGGGTGGGGTTTTTTGGACATACAAGTGTCCTCCATTTATTTGTCAGGAAATGTGAATGTTACCGAATTGAAAAACAATCAAGTACTAAATAGACACTCCCTAATTTTAAGAGGATTTTTAACCTAGCTTTTTCTGTTTAGTGCTGGTTTGGCTTGCCTTAGGTTTTATATTTGAACAATCAGGTTCACAAAAAGATACCAACCTAGACACGAGCTAGATAAACCCCATTTGACTTTGTTTTCTCCACTTGAGATTTGCAGGGGAGGTTGCATTGCCCGGAGGAAAGGCAGAGGAGGGTGATGCTGATGATGCAGCAAGATCATTAAGGGAGGCAAAGGAGGAGATTGGGCTTGATCCAGCCTTGGTCACTGTCGTTTCCTCGCTTGAGCACTTCTTGCCCAAGGTAAGATGTCTATGAGTTCTCGCTTATACCCCTACTGGAAAAAATCACATTGTACAACAGACAGACTATTTATGTAACACCCCGCATGTAACTTTCCGTATTTGTAACTCCAACTCTTGCCTTCTTCGGCTATGTGTTATGATATTCTCTCCGTGGTCGGGTTTTGTCTTTCGTTTTGCATTTTGTTCATGTCATGCATTTCATATCATGTCATCATGTGCATTGCATTTGCATACGTGTTCGTCTCGTGCATCCGAGCATTTTCCCCGTTGTCCGTTTTGCAATCCGGCGCTCCCATCTCCTCCGGTGCACCCCTCTTGTTTTCTTTCGTGAGCGGGTGTCAAACATTCTCGGAATGGACCGAGGCTTGTCAAGTGGCCTTAGTATACCACCCGGAGACCACCGGTCAAGTTTCGTTCCATTTGGAGGTCGTTTGGTACTCCAACGGTTAACCGGGCATCCGCAATGTCCATTTGTGTGTTGCAGCAAAACCCCCCTAAAAACCAGCCCAAAACCCACCAAACTCTCTTCCATGCTGTAGGTCGTTCGATCACGATCGTGTGGGCGAAAACCGCACCTCATTTGGAGCCTCCTACCTCCCTCTACCTATTTATATGTGACCCCTCCCGAAAACGAATCGCAGACGAAACCCTAACCCGCTCCTCGCGCCGCGCCGGACACGTCCGCCGCTGGCCGGACGCACCGGCCACAGCCAACAGGCGCTTGCCACGTGTCGCCCGTACACCGGCGCCCGGCGCCGGCCCGCGAAGCCCGCCGCGGGCCCTCCCGTGCCCCGACACGGGCCGCGCCCGCGCGCCTCCCCGGCCCTCGCGCCCGCCGCCGCCTGCCTCCCGCACTCCGGCGCCGGCCGGCCATCGCCGCCACCTCGCCGCGGCACGGCCCCGCCGCCGCCCGGCTCTCCCTCGCCGCCCAACGCCTCCCCACCGCGCCGCCGCGGCCCCGCCCTCGCCGGCCACCGGCGCCGCCTCCCCTCCGGCCGCCTCCCTCTCCTCCGGCCTCCTCCTCCGGCGCCCGCTCCGGCCGAGCTCGAGCCCGAGCCGGCGAGCTCCCTGAGATCTCGATCTACTGTGAGCGTTGACTTTCCCGTACCCCTAAAATTTCCTAAGTCTTATGATTTTGACAGCATGTGCCCATGTTCAACAGTGCATAACTCCTTGCATGTAGCTCCGTTTCGCGCATGTAATATGTCAAATTGTTCGCCTCGTGATGCTCCACAGTTTATTCAATTGCACCATGTTCATTAGAGGTCATCTTGACGCTCAAATCTCTGTTGCAAGAGGGATAGTTGCTGTTATCTGCTGGTTCTTTACAGAACTCGGAGATTTGTCATTTTTGTATCATTTAATCTGTGCATCTTATGGGCATGAGCTCTACATGTGTTTTGTTGTATGCCATGCCATCTTTCCAGTGGTGTGTGCCATGTATTTTTGTGATCTCTGTGGTGACTAGCACAAGCATGCAAACTAGGCCCCGTAATGTTTCTGATTTCACGGACTTCGTAATTCTCTAAGTCTTTGTCTCTTCTTATTTTGTTGCCATGTAAACTTGATGCTACAGAGAGATCCATGCATATTTTGGAGATTTTCAGTAAGGATGATTTATAGATATAGTGGTAATTGATCCATTCCTGCCCTTGCTTGCAATTATGGAGTGCCATAGCATGACTCAATCTTGCTCTACTTTTGCTATAAAATATTTCTGGCAGATTCTTAACATGATATGCAATTTTGCCAAGCTTATTGTAGTTGATCCATACATGCTATGCTTTTGTTAATGCCATGGTTAGCTTCATAAACTTGCCATCTTGCTGTAGGTATGCTTGTTTTGTCATGCATTACCTTGTGGTGAGTGCATCAAGCTCACCAAGATGCCTTCATATTATTATTTCTGCAATGCTCTGTTTTCTGCTAAGTCTGAAACCCGATAACGAAACTTGCTATGTTTATATGCTTGCCATCATATCTTCTGGTCCTTTTTGGCTTATGGTCAGTAAGGGATTTGTGCTCTGAACATTGCTACCTGATGCTGTTTCAGGCATGTCCAGTAATTTCACTAAGTCTGTGATCCTGTTATCTTTTGCACTTTTGCCATGCTTGTTTGAGCTTGTTATGTTGTGAACTAGCCTTAGCTCAGTGTTCATCTTTTGTCAAGCATCTCCTGTAGGTTACTGCCATAGTCTTGTTGCTATGTTGGAGTGCTGTAGCATTGTTGCTTGTTGCATTTTGAGTGCTATCATGCTGTTAATCGCAGCTTCGTGTCATTCTTGTTTTGCTTGCCATTTGCAAACCGTACATCCGTTTCCGGTGATCTTTATATCGATTTCGACCGAAATCATCTCATCTTTCTAGTGGCATGCTTGGTTTGCCAAGTTACTGCCTTGTTCATCATTTTCCTTCCGGAGCACGCATATGCATCGCATATCATATCTTGCATATCATACATGTCTTGCATCATGTTGCTTGTGCATTTCTCGTAATTGATTGTGGTTCCGTTTGCTTGTGTTCCTGT
Organism: Aegilops tauschii subsp. strangulata; assembly: GCF_002575655.3. Classification (NCBI taxonomy): domain Eukaryota; kingdom Viridiplantae; phylum Streptophyta; class Magnoliopsida; order Poales; family Poaceae; genus Aegilops; species Aegilops tauschii. Next base: position 225,148,879 of record NC_053037.3, on the reverse strand, counting down.
CTTGGGTAGAGCCGGGAGACGAGTTCGTGAACGAGGAACATGTTGAGTACGCTTACGAGGATCAAGCTTTCGACAACTCTGAGAACCTTGCAGGCAAGATGACCACCCCTCGAAATCACTTCTATCTTTGCTTTGCTAGTTGTTCGTTCTATTGCCATGCTGCGCTACCTATCACTTTCTATATCATGCCTCCCATATTTCCATGTCAGCCCCTAACCATCCTTTCCTAGCAAACCGTTGTTTGGCTAAGTTACCGCTTTTGCTCAGCCCTTCTTATAGCGTTGCTAGTTGCAGGTGAAGTTGAAGTTGGTTCCATGTTGGAACATGGATATGTTGGGATACCACAATATCTCTTATTATATTAATGCATCTATATATTTGGTAAAGGGTGGAAGGCTCGGCCTTATGCCTGGTGTTTTGTTCCACTCTTGCCGCCCTAGTTTCTGTCATACCGGTATTATGTTCCTTGAGTTTGCGTTCCTTACGCGGTCGGGTGATTTATGGGACCCCCTTGACAGTTCGCCTTGAATAAAACTCCTCCAGCAAGGCCCAACTTTGGTTTTACCATTTGCCACATAAGCCTTTTTCCCCCGGGTTTTCTAGAGCCTGAGGGTCATCTTTATTTTAAACCCCCCGGGCCAGTGCTCCTCTGAGTATTGGTCCAACCTGTCAGTCGCCGGTGGCCACCAGGGGCAACTCTGGTCTGGCCTATCGGAAGCTTGGACAATCCGGTGTGCCCTGAGAACGAGATATGTGCAGCTCCTATCAGGATTTGTTGGCACATTCGGGTGGCTTTGCTGGTCTTGTTTTACCATTGTCGAAATGTCTTGTAAACCGGGATTCCGAGACTGATCGGGTCTTTCCGGGAGAAGGTTTATCCTTCATTGACCGTGAGAGCTTATGATGGGCTAAGTTGGGACACCCCTGCAGGGTATTATCTTTCGAAAGCCGTGCCCGCGGTTATGAGGCAGATGGGAATTTGTTAATGTCCGGTTGTAGAGAACTTGTCGCTTGACCCAGTTAAAATACATCAACTATGTGTGTAGCCATGATGGTCTCTTCTCGGCGGAGTCCGGGAAGTGAACACGGTTTGAGTTATGTATGACGTAAGTAGGAGTTCAGGATCACTTCTTGGTCATTGCTAGATGGCGACCGTTCCGTTGCTTCTCTTCTCGTTCTCTCTTGCGTATGGTAGCCACCATATATGCTTATTGCCTGCTGCAGCTCCACCTCATTACACAATCCTTTCCTATAAGCTTAAATAGTCTTGATCTCGCAGGTGTGAGATTGCTGAGTCCTCGTGACTCACAGATTCTACCAAAACAGTTGCAGGTGCCGACGATGCCAGTACAGATGATGGGATCGATCTCAAGTGGGAGTTCGATGAGGAACGTGGTCGTTACTATGTGTCTTTTCCTGATGATCAGTAGTGGAGCCCAGTTGGAACGATCGGGGATCTAGCATTTGGGGTTCTCTTACTTTCATCTGGATTTTGACCGTAGTCGGTCCATGTGTGTATTTTGGATGATGTATGAATTATATTTATGTATTGTGTGAAGTGGCGATTGTAAGCCAACTCTTTATCCCATTCTTGTTCATTACATGGGATTGTGTGAAGATGACCCTTCTTGCGACAAAACCACTATGCGGTTATGCCTCTAAGTCGTGCCTCGACACGTGGGAGATATAGCCGCATCATGGGCGTTACAAGTTGGTAATCAGAGCCATCCCCGACTTAGGAGCCCCCTGCTTGATCAAATCGCTGGCGTTGTTGAGTCTAGAACAAAAATGTTTTGAGTCTTAGGATTATATATATCGGAGAGTAGGATTCTTTTTACTCCTTAGTCCCTTCGTCGCTCTGGTGAGGTCTCCTGACGTAGAAGTTTTGACTATTCTCTCCCCAAATTTCACTAAAAAAAATTTAGGATCACGCGGGTATCTTGGAATCGTTCCGATGGTTTTGTGACGAGAACATTGTTCTTGGTGCCTCCTGACATTTAGGGGTTGTGGCAGTGTCCCGGGGAGTTGAGCTCCGAGGTGTTGTCGTCACAATTTTATCGTTGCAGTTCTAGAATACCTGAGTTTCGCCGACATCGAAATCTTTTTTATGCAGTTGTTGGTGAGATCACCTCGACGCCACCCAGTACTGGGGCGGGAGTTCGGGAGTATTGCCATAACTTGTATAACGGAGGCTTTTCGAAGGTTGAGGTAAACGATTTCCGAAGGTTTCTTGGTTATGTGTTGACGGATGGATACAGCTGGATCTAGGGATTGTTAGTTTGGGTGATATATTTTGTGTCCCCGGTATCCCCAACACTAGATTGCATAACCAGAAAGTTTCGGGAGTTTATAAGTGGGAATTCTAGTAGCTCTTAGGATATCTTTCCGACAGACGCATGATATGAGATTGGGGTTCGACGTCTAGTGGTCCGCCTGTACACGGTTGGTTTTTACAGTGGTCTCGTAGTGTCTTAAAGAGTCCTTGGCTATGCCGACTCGGGGACGCTTCGTATGTCATGTGCACAGCCTTGTACATGATGGTGCTGTACGATCGAGCCCGTGTGGGTCCCACCACGAAAACTTCGGACGAAATATCTATCATATGTTTGTTCCGGCTTATTCTGCAAGCCAATACTTTGTTTTGTTTTGAATTGTGGTATTCGAGTTGCTTCAAAATCAAATGTTGATTCCATATATTTTCAAGTGGCTTCTCAACTTATGGAAGTGTGATGATTTACTATGGAATTAATTCGTTCATCTTCGTTCGAATGTTTATTGTGAAGACTATATGTTGCAATTTCTATCCGTTGATTCTACTTATCTATTTGTCTATCAAGATGCTAACGGATGTCACCCTCTTCAGGATGGCTCCGCCAACGCGTCAGAATCCGGATCGCAATGAAGGGAGTCAAGCGAACCCTCCACCACCACCTCCGCCTCCGGAGGCATGGCAAGCTATCATGGCAGCCACCAACGCCAATGCTCAGATGATTCTGCAACTCTTGCAAGAACGCACCCAAGGGCAAGGCAATCAAGGCAATCAAGGTCAAGGCAACAATCAGTCTCACTTTGCTACACTCAACTAGTTTCTCACAAATTAGCCCAAGTCTTTCAGCTACTGTGCCGAGGCCACGGATGCCGATGATTAGCTCGTGGACATCAACAAGCATTTTGAATGTAGCAATGTCAGGCCTGAGGACTATGTCAAGTTCGCTTCTTTCCAGCTCAAGGACCAAGCTGCTGATTGGTATCAACAATACAAAGATTCCAGAGGAGGTCGTGTGATCACTTGGACTGACTTCTGTCGGGATTTCAAAGCGCACCACATTCCACAAAGTGTTGTTGAGAGCAAGTGTGAGGAGTTCCGCAATCTCAAGCAAGGCAACATGTCTGTGTATCAATACAACATCCAGTTCCCGAAACTTGCTCGCTTCGCTAAACAAGACGTTCCTGATGAAAAGAGCATGATCTATCACTTCAGAGGTGGCCTTAGAGAGGATCTGCAGTTAGCTCTCGTTCTTGTTGAGCCTACTCAGTTTGATCAATTCTATAATATGGCACTGAAGCAAGAGGCTGCTCAGCTCAAGTGTGAGGCTTCTAAGAAGAGAGTCAGGGACGCAGTTCAGTCTTCTTCTTCCTCACTTGTGGCAGCTAAGCAACAGAAGTTCTGGTTGCCTCCTCCTCCTCCGTTTCGTCAGCCTTACTAGCAGAAGAACAAAGGTGGCCATGGTTCTTCCCACTCTTCCAACTCTTGCTATCAGAACAAGTCTCAGAATCAAGCTCAAAAGTCCAATGCTCCATATCACCGTCCACTCTCAGAGGTGACTTGCAACAAATGTCAGCAGAAAGGTCACTATGCTAACAAATGCTTCAACCAAAGGCGCCTTCCGCCTCCTCCTCCTGTCAGATCTTCCAGCAATGCAGTGGTCAAGCATAATCCAAAGTTTGCAAAGGATGATGAATGCAGCTCAAGCGGAGGAATCGACTGATGTGATAATGGGTAATCTTCCTGTTAATGATATTCCTGCAAAAGTTCTTTTTGATACTGGTGCATCGCTTTCTTTCATATCAAGACCATTTGCATCTAAGCATGAATTGCATTTCCAAGGATTACCTAGACCGTTAGCAGTTGTCTCTCCGGGCAAATGCATGAATGCAAGTTCCATGGTTCCGGATGTTTCCATCAGGATGGGAAACTATGAATTTCTGTCTTCTCCAATTGTTCTTGGTGACTCGGATATTGATCTAATTCTTGGGATGGACTGGCTTTCTAAGCACAAAGCTCAACTTGATTGTGCTGCCAGGGAGATTCAATTGACACACTCTTCTGAGGATGTTATTATTTTTGCCGCTAGTGATGAAACCATTCGGTTTTTTTCTCTCAACGAGAAGTGCGAATTGAATGCCATCTCTCAAATTCCAGTCGTTTGTGAGTATCAAGATGTCTTTCCAGAAGAGCTTCCGGGTATGCCTCCTCACCGGCCAGTTGAGTTCGTTATCGAACTAGAGCCTGGCACTGAACCCGTTTGCAAGCGTCCATACAAGCTTGGACCCAACGAGCTGAAGGAATTGAAGAAACTGCTCGATGAACAAGAATGTCTGGGTTTGATCAGACCGAGTTCTTCTCCATGGGGTTGTGGTGTTCTTTTTGTCAAGAAGAAGGATGGCACGGACCGACTTTGTGTCGACTACCGTCCATTGAACAAGAAGACAATCAAGAACAAGTATCCACTTCCCAACATAAATGAGCTATTCGAGCAACTCAAAGGTGCTAAAGTATTCTCGAAGCTTGACCTTCGTATGGGTTATCATCAGATTCGCATTCGTGAAGAAGATATTCCCAAGACAGCATTCAGAACAAGCTTTGGTTCTTATGAATATACTGTCGTGTCTTTCGGCCTTGTCAATGCTCCTCCAGTGTTCTCTCGGATGATGAATTTCATCTTCAACCCCTATACCAATGAATTCGTTCTGGTGTATCTCGATGATATCTTGGTCTTCTCCAAGAATAAGAAGGACCATGCCAAACATTTGCGATTGGTGCTCGACAAGCTCAGAGAGTATCAATTCTATGCGAAGTTCTCTAAATGTGAGTTTTGTCTTGATGAAGTTCTTTTCCTTGGTCGCATCATCTCTGCCAAGGGCATCGCTGTTAACCCCGAGAAGGTGTCCGCAATTGTGAATTGGGAACCTCCTCAGAATGTCAAGCAGCTCCGCAGTTTTCTTGGTCTTGCAAGCTATTGCCGAAGATTCGTTGAGAATTTCTCTAAGATTGCAAAGCCTCTTTCCAACCTCCTCCAGAAGCATGTGAAGTATGTCTGGTCTCCTGAGTGTGACGTTGCTTTCAACACTCTCAAAGAGAAACTAGTCATAGCTCCTGTCTTGACTCCTCCTGATGAATCCAAGCCATTTGAAGTTTTCTGTGATGCTTCTCTCCAAGGTCTCGGTGCTATGTTAATGCAAGAGAAGAAAGTTGTGGCCTATACCTCTCGTCAGTTGAAGCCCAATGAGAAGAACTACCCCACTCACGATCTTGAGTTGGCGGCAATTGTCCATGCATTAATAACGTGGAGACATCTCTTGTTGGGAAGACAAGTGGACATTTTCACCGATCACAAGAGTCTCAAGTATATCTTCACTCAGCCCAACCTCAACCTCAGGCAGACTCGATGGGTCGAAATGATTCAAGAGTAAAATCCGAGTATCGAATATACTCCAGGCAAAGCAAATGTCATTGCAGATGCTTTAAGCAGGAAGGCTTATTGCAACAGATTAATTCTCAAGCCATTCCAACCGGATCTTTGTGAAGCTTTCCGCAAGCTGAATGTCCAAGTTGTTCCTCAAGGCTTTCTTGCCAACCTCATAGTCTCTCCTACTTTGGAAGATCAAATTCGTGAGGCACAACTCCCTGATGCCATGGTGAAGAAGGTGAAACGTGGTATCGACAAGGGTCTTTCCAAATACAAGTGCTATCGCATTGATGACAGGGACACTTTATTCTTCGAGGACTGGATTGTGGTTCCTAAAGGTGATCTAAGGAAAGTAATTATGAACGAAGCGCACAATTCTCTCCTTTCCATTCATCCTGGAAGTACGAAGATGTACAATGACCTCAAGCAGTCGTATTGGTGGACTCGAATGAAGCGAGAAATTGCTCAATTCGTGAATGAATGTGATGTCTGTCGAAGAGTGAAAGCGGAACACCAACGACCAGCTGGTCTCCTCCAACCTCTTGCTATCCCAGAATGGAAGTTTGATCATATCAAAATGGACTTCGTGACTGGATTTCCAAAGTCCAAGCGTGGAAATGATGCTATCTTCGTTGTCATCGACAAGCTTTCTAAAGTGGCTCATTTCCTTCGAATCAAAGAATCCATCACAGCAGCTCAGTTGGCAGAGCTATACACCTCCAGAATTGTCTCCTTGCACGGCATTCCACAATTGATTTCTTCAGATCGTGGAAGCATCTTCACCTCTAAGTTCTGGGACTCCTTCCAGAAGGCCATGGGCACAAACATTCGCTTCAGCCTAGCTTTCCATCCTCAAACTAGTGGCCAAGTCGAGCGAGTCAATCAAATTCTTGAAGATATGCTCAGGGCTTGTGTCATTTCCTTTGGCATGAAATGGGAAGATTGTCTTCCATATGCCGAATTCTCCTACAACAACAGTTTCCAAGCGAGGTAGGGCAAGGCCCCATTCGAGATTCTCTGTGGCAGAAAGTGCTGTACTCCTCTCAATTGGTCAGAGACTGGTGAACGCCAACTTCTTGGCAATGACTTAATCACAGAAGCTGAAGAAATGTGTAAAGTCATCCGTGATAATCTCAAAGCCGCGCAATCATGCCAGAAGAGTTACTGTGATAGTAAGCACCATGATTTGGCTTTCGAGATCGGAGACCATGTCTACCTCCGCGTCTCTCCAATGAAAGGCACTCGTCGCTTCGGTATCAAAGGGAAGCTTGCCCCTAGATGCGTGGGTCCTTTCAAGATCATTGGCAAAAGAGGCGACCTCGCCTATCAACTTGAGCTTCCTTCCAACTTCGCGAACGTGCACGATGTGTTCCACGTGTCACAGCTCCGCAAGTGCTTCAAGACGCCTGAGCGCACTATCAACTTCGAAGAGATTGACCTCCAAGAAGATTTGTCTTATCATGAGCACCCTGTTGCTATTCTTGAAGAAACTGAGCGCAAGACTCGCAACAAGTCAATCAAATTCCTGAAAGTGAAGTGGTCGCACCATTCCGACCGGGAAGCCACCTGGGAACGCGAGGACCACCTCCGTTCCGAATATCCGGAGTTCTTTCAGTCCTAGATCTCGGGACGAGATCCTCTCGTAGTGGTGGAGTGTTGTAACACCCCGCATGTAACTTTCCGTATTTTTAACTCCAACTCTTGCCTTTTTCGGCTATGTGTTATGATATTCTCTCCTTGGTCGGGTTTTGTCTTTCGTTTTGCATTTTGTTCATGTCATGCATTTCATATCATGTCATCATGTGCATTGCATTTGCATACGTGTTCGTCTCATGCATCCGAGCATTTTCCCTGTTGTCCGTTTTGCAATCCGGCGCTCCCATCTCCTCCGGTGCACCCCTCTTGTTTTCTTTCGTGAGCAGGTGTCAAACATTCTCGGAATGGACCGAGGCTTGTCAAGTGGCCTTAGTATACCACCCGGAGACCACCGGTCAAGTTTCGTTCCATTTGGAGGTCGTTTGGTACTCCAACGGTTAACCGGGCATCCGCAATGTCCATTTGTGTGTTGCAGCAAAACCCCCCTAAAAACCAGACCAAAACCCACCAAACTCTCTTCCATGCTGTAGATCGTTCGATCACGATCGTGTGGGCGAAAACCGCACCTCATTTGGAGCCTCCTAGCTCCCTCTACCTATTTATATGTGACCCCTCCCGAAAACGAATCGCATACGAAACCCTAACCCACTCCTCGCGCCGCGCCGGACACGTCCGCTGCCGGCCGGACGCACCGGCCGTAGCCAACCGGCGCTTGCCACGTGTCGCCCGTACACCGGCGCCCGCCGCCGGCCCGCGAAGCCCGCCGCGGGCCCTCCCGTGCCCCGACCCGGGTCGCGCCCGCGCGCCTCCCCTGCCCGCGCGCCCGCCGCCGCCTGCCTCCCGCGCTCCGGCGCCGGCCGGCCATCGCCGCCACCTCGCCGCGGCACGGCCCCGCCGCCGCCCGGCTCTCCCTCGCCGCCCGACGCCTCCCCACCGCGCCGCCGCGGCCCCGCCCTCGCCGGCCACCGGCGCCGCCTCCCCTCCGGCCGCCTCCCTCTCCTCCGGCCTCCTCCTCCAGCGCCTGCTCCGGCCGAGCTCGAGCCCGAGCCGGCGAGCTCCCTGAGATCTCGATCTACTGTGAGCGTTGACTTTCCCATACCCCTAAAAAATTTGGTCTTATGATTTTGATAGCATGTGCCCATGTTCAACAGTGCATAACTCCTTGCATGTAGCTCCGTTTCGCACGTGTAATATGTCAAATTGTTCGTCTCGTGATGCTCTACGTTTTGTTCAATTGCACCATGTTCATTAGAGGTCATGTTGATGCCCAAATATCTGTTGGAAGAGGGCTAGTTGCTGTTATCTGCTGGTTCTTTACAGAAGTTGGAGATTTGTCATTTTTGTATCATTTAATCTGTGCATCTTATGGGCATGAGCTCTACATGTGTTTTGTTGTATGCCATTCCATCGTTCCAGTGGTGTGTGCAATGTATTTTTGTGATCTCTGTAGTGACTAGCACAAGCATGCAAACTAGGCCCCGTAATGTTTCTGATTCCAGGGACTTAGTAATTCTCTTTAAGTCTTTGTCTGCTGTTATTTTGTTGCCATGTAAACTTGATGCTACAGAGAGATCCATCCATATTTTGGAGATGTTCACTAAGGATGATTTGTATATATAGTTGTAGTTGATCCATTCCTGCCCTTTCTTGCAATTATGGAGTGCCATAGAATGACTCTATCTTGCTCTACTTTTGCTATAAAATATTTCTGGCAGATTCTTAACATGATATGCAATTTTGCCAAGCTTATTGTAGTTGATCCATACATGTTATGCTTTTGTTCATGCCATGTTTAGATTCATAAACTTGCCATGTTACTGTAGGTATGCTTGTTTTGTCATGAATTTCCTTGTGGTGAGTGCATCAAGCTCACCAAGAGGCCTTCATATTATTATTTCTGCCATGCTCTGTTTTCTGCCAAGTCTGAAAACCGATAACGAAACTTCCTATGTTTACATGCTTGCCATCATTATCTTCTGGTCCTTTTTGGCTTATGGTCATTAAGGGATTTGTGTCATATGCATTTAGTAGAACACTTCCATGCCTTGGTTTGCTATGTTAAGGTCCTGTAGCATCTTGATTTCATGCTCTGAACATTGCTACCTGATGCTGTTTTCTGCCATGTCCAGTGATTTCACCAAGTCTGTGATCCTGTTATCTTTTGCACTTTTGCCATGCTTGTTTGAGCTTGTTATGTTGTGAACTAGCCGTAGCTCAGTGTTCATCTTTTGTCAAGTATCTCCTGTAGGTTACTTCTATATGCTTGTTGCTATGTTGGAGTGATGTAGCATTGTTGCTTGTTGCATTTTGAGTGCTATCATGCTGTTAATCGCAGCTTCGTGTCATTCTTGTTTTGCTTGCCATTTGCAAACCGTACATCCGTTTCCGGTGATCTTTATATCGATTTCGACCGAAATCATCTCATCTTTCCAGTGGCATGCTTGGTTTTCCAAGTTACTGCCTTGTTCATCATTTTCCTTCCGGAGCACGCATATGCATCGCATATCATATCTTGCATATCATACATGTCTTGCATCATGTTGCTTGTGCATTTCTCGTAATTGATTGTGGTTCCGTTTGCTTGTGTTCTTGTCTTGGGTAGAGCCAGGAGACGAGTTCGTGAACGAGGAACCTGTTGAGTACGCTTACGAGGATCAAGCTTTCGACAACTCTGAGAACCTTGCAGGCAAGATGACCATCCCTCGAAATCACTTCTATCTTTGCTTTGCTAGTTGTTCGTTCTATTGCCATGCTGCGCTACCTATCACTTTCTATATCATGCCTCCCATATTGCCATGTCAGCCCCTAACCATCCTTTCCTAGCAAACCGTTGTTTGGCTAAGTTACCGCTTTTGCTCAGCCCTTCTTATAGCGTTGCTAGTTGCAGGTGAAGTTGAAGTTGGTTCCATGTTGGAACATGGATATGTTGGGATATCACAATATCTCTTATTATATTAATGCATCTATATATTTGGTAAATGGTGGAAGGCTCGGCCTTATGCCTGGTGTTTTGTTCCACTCTTGCCGCCCTAGTTTCTGTCATACCGGTATTATGTTCCTTGAGTTTGCGTTCCTTACGCGGTCGGGTGATTTATGGGACCCCCTTGACAGTTCGCCTTGAATAAAACTCCTCCAGCAAGGCCCAACTTTGGTTTTACCATTTGCCACCTAAGCCTTTTTCCCCCGGGATTTCTAGAGCCCGAGGGTCATCTTTATTTTAAACCCCCCAGGCCAGTGCTCCTCTGAGTATTGGTCCAACCTGTCAGTCGCCGGTGGCCACCAGGGGCAACTCTGGTCTGGCCTATCGGAAGCTTGGACAATCTGGTGTGCCCTGAGAACGAGATATGTGCAGCTCCTATCAGGATTTGTCGGCACATTCGGGTGGCTTTGCTGGTCTTGTTTTACCATTGTCGAAATGTCTTGTAAACCGGGATTCCGAGACTGACCGGGTCTTTCCGGGAGAAGGTTTATCCTTCGTTGACAGTGAGAGCTTATGATGGGCTAAGTTGGGACACCCCTGCAGGGTATTATCTTTCGAAAGCCGTGCCCGCGGTTTTGAGGCAGATGGGAATTTGTTAATGTCCGGTTGTAGAGAACTTGTCGCTTGACCCAGTTAAAATACATCAACTTTGTGTGTAGCCGTGATGGTCTCTTCTCGGCGGAGTCCGGGAAGTGAACACGGTTTGAGTTATGTATGACGTAAGTAGGAGTTCAGGATCACTTCTTGGTCATTGCTAGATGGCGACCGTTCCGTTGCTTCTCTTCTCGCTCTCTCTTGCGTATGGTAGCTACCATATATGCTTATTGCCTGCTGCAGCTCCACCTCATTACACCATCCTTTCCTATAAGCTTAAATAGTCTTGATCTCGCGGGTGTGAGATTGCTGAGTCCTCGTGACTCACAGATTCTACCAAAACAGTTGCAAGTGCCGACGATGCCAGTACAGATGATGGGATCGATCTCAAGTGGGAGTTCGATGAGGAACGTGGTCGTTACTATGTGTCTTTTCCCGATGATCAGTAGTGGAGCCCAGTTGGAACGATCGGGGATCTAGCATTTGGGGTTGTCTTATTTTCATCTGGATTTTGACCGTAGTCGGTCCATGTGTGTATTTTGGATGATGTATGAATTATATTTATGTATTGTGTGAAGTGGCGATTGTAAGCCAACTCTTTATCCCATTCTTGTTCATTACATGGGATTGTGTGAAGATGACCCTTCTTGCGACAAAACCACTATGCGGTTATGCCTCTAAGTCGTGCCTCGGCACGTGGGAGATATAGCCGCATCGTGAGCGTTACAATTTAAGTGCACACTAAAAGGCATGTTAGTTTTTTTTTCTTCTTAGACTTCCAAAAAAACACATGCATGCAGCCAAGATTTAGGATATGCTTATAGATGTTTTGAGGATTATGTAGCAGGCTTTTCTTTACAATCCACTTTTGCCGGATAGAATTTATCTTTGTCCCTTTGACACCACGACACCCAGACACGACACCCCCGACCCCCGACACCTCTTCGGCTTCCTGTTGACTGAAAAGGTGCTTGTATTTAGTTTCGTTGATTTGATTCATAGGCGTAGCACTCAAATTTCTCTTACTTAACTTAGGTGCCCCCGAGATGGTGTGCGGATAGGCTGGATTGTTGGGAGGCGTTGGTGGATGAGTGGTGCTCTCCCCAATGGCTATCCACCCACAACAATGCAAAGGATCGGCGTGGCAAAATGAGCGGTGTGCCACACCATCAAGGCAGCGTCAACCTATATCAGTACGGGAATAACTGGGTATGTGGTTTGCTTCATGATTCATACAAATTCAGTCTTCATGCTAGCTTGAGCCCTTAACTAATACTTTATTCCTCTCTTTTAGGCGCGACACAACAAGATGGATGTGCCAGAGCTGTTCGACCTCTATGCCATGGCACATAGTGCCCCTTATAAGAAGGCCAAGGCATTCTCTGAGTCTAATCTCGATGATCCAAAGAACTTCACCAACCGCGCCTCCCACAACAAGCTCGTGAGGTACAGAGACGAGGGGAAGGCGAGGAAAGGGCCGGACTTTAACCCGAGCCAGCCTATTGATCCAGAGCTGGTGATGATATCTGGTGGCGGGAGGAACCATGGCTTGTTAGCCATTGGGGATGGACTGATACGTTGTACTACACTCTCCCGCAGATCAAGAGGCGCCAGACGAGCTCCGATCCTGAGATAAGGCCTCGTCCACGGCCAATGGATCTCGAAATCAAGGTTAGTTATACAGAATCAGATACCTTTCCTCCATTACATTATGTGTGCCGCCGTCGATGATTACAATGCTAAAGAGGAGTGGTGTTGCAGGCTGCTATTGAGGAAGAGAGAGCAAAGACCCAGGAGCTTCTGGCGGAGGAAACGAGGCAGGCGGTGGAGAGGGAGAGGGAGACTGAGGAGAGGACGGCTAGGCTTTTGGAGGAGGAGAGGAACCGGAACGACTTGGCTAATCGGTCCATATACGAGCTCTTCGCGGTAAGTTTCTTCTGCATATTAGCTAAATCATGCACGCAATGTTCCTTTCATTAGTAACTAATATGACTGACTCATCAAAACCAAATGTGCAGTCCATGTGCGAGAAGAACGGTCAGACCCCTCCGCCGATGCCAGTCATTGCTCCGGCGGACACAGTGAGTTTCATTTGAATGGTCATTACTTATTAGTCTTCACATTTGAGTTGCATCATGCTAACGAGACATTGCAAATGATCTTTAATTTGGTGCAGCATAACTCCCGACAAGCATCGACGTCTGCCATTGGCGCGAGCAAGAACCCCGATCCTCCTTCATCTGCCACTACCGCGAGCAAGAACCCCGATCCTTCACCTATGGGTTGACGGTAAGTTTTGCCTAGTGCTTTGCTTAATTAGCTCCAAAATGACCTATTTAACCTAGGATAGCTTTAAAATGACCTATACTTAGCATTTTTTCCTCCAAAATGGCTTAATATGCTTAGCTAGCTCAAAATTGACCTATTTAACCTAGGATAGCTCTAAAATGACCTATACTTAGCATTTTTTCCTCCAAATGACTTAATATGCTTAACTAGCTCTACAATGACATAATATGCTTACGAAATGACATATTTTAGTTCCGAAATGACTTCATATGCTTAGCTAGCTCCAAAATGACATAATAAACTTATTAGTTCCAAAATGACCTTACTTAGCATTTTTTACACCAAAATGACTTAGTATGCTTAGCTAGCTCAAAAATGACATAATAACCATACTTAGCTCCAAAATGACCTATTTTACAGATATAAGTTACATCGTAATAATCCTCACATTTTAGTTGCATCATAATAATCTTCTTCTTCTTCTAACTTTCTTCTTTCCCATTTTGTAGATTTGCTTCAGATCACGGAAGCTTGGGTTGATGGAGTGCTTGTCTTTAGTTTTTTTTTGACTTTGTGAAACTTGCTACCTATGATGAAACTGTGTAATATTGATGAAACTATGTATATCTATGGTTGAAACTTGCTACTATTGATAACATGTGTTGGATATATTTGCGTTCATGACTATTGGTAATATGTGTTGAATATGCTATATTGGTCATATATATATATATATATATATATCTATGTTTGATTTTCTGTGAAAATGAATTGATATAAGAAAAAACAAAATTAAATCAGGCAATATAGGCACTTTGCCATCTGCTGGCAGATGGCAAAGAGCTTTGCCATCGGCTGGCAGATGGCAAAGAGGCCACGTGGCAGCAACCTGTGAAGCGCTCGTCTGGCCTATTTGTTCTCTTTGCCATCCGCCAGCTGATGGCAAACGCTACAGGCTCTTTGCCATCTGCCAGCAGATGTCAAAGAAGCCTCCAGAGTTTATTCAGCCGGCCCTTTGCCATCTGCTAGCAGATGGCAAAGCCCTTTGCCATCAGCCGTCCGTGCCTTTGCCATCTGCCATGGCAGATGGCAAAGTGCCTGATTCCAGTAGTGATAGGACAAGTTTATGATTTTTGGTTGGTAACATGTCACATAAGACAACATTAATATAAAAACTATAGGCCAAGTTTATTATTTTTGAATTAATCTTCATATTTTTACATTTTCTTTTGAAAACATATGCTTTAATATAAAAACTATTAAAAACACGTTTTGAAATATGAAAATGGAAAACTAACTTCAGATCCTTCTTATTCACTTTAAAATAAAGGTTTAGTGATTTTTTTTAATTTTTCCAAAACAGAAGGTAACACCACCTCCTCTCCTTGAACTCTATGAAATCATGTTGGTGATAGCTCATATGTGTGAAGGTTTTCTCATGAAAATGACCATAGAGCAAGTTTATGATTTTTGGTTGGTAACATGTCACATAAGACAACATTGTGCGTAGGTTTTATATTTTTTTGATTTTTTTAAATTAATGGTGCTCATTTGACCTCGATCGTGCCAGCTAGGGGTTTTTCATGAAAATGACCATAGACCAAGTTTAGTATTTTTCCTCGTTAGTGTGTCTTATAAAACGACGAAGGTTTCATATTTTTTCGAATTTTTTTAAATTAGTTATGCACAGTCAAAGCCTTCGAAACCCCGTTGACCAGCTCAAAACCCCTCTAAACCCTGCGGGGTTTCGCCTAACCCTAGCTCCCAACGTCAGCCGTCCGATCATATCCTCGCATCAAGCGACAGCCCTCAGATCTGGCCTTCTAGAAGGAACTAGGTGGGCTGGCTGTGTGCAGGCTCCGCGCCGTTGGATCACAAGGACGGCTCCGCATCGTTGGATCGTGGGGCGATCCGCGAGAGGCCATCCTATTGGTTGTGCTCGGCTACTCGCCCACCACTGACTCCGTGAAAAAAAACATTGTTATTGGGCCCAAAAGGAAACCAAGCTCTGGTTGGGCCATCGAATTGCGTCATTTTTCTTGCATCGTTTGCTCTGTTTTTGTGAACGTGCTGGCTCTGTATTTTTGCATTGTTTTTTGCATCGTTTGCTCTATTTTTTGCATCGTTCCTTTTGTTCTATACAAATGTAAAATTACCAAATTTATAAGGGCTAAATTTATTTGTATCATGCAAAATGGCCACAAACTATCAAAAAATGGGTCATTTTGCATTTGTATAATGGCCACAAGTCCTCTATCTCTTTTTATCATGAAAAATGACCAAATTTTTAAGGGCCAAATTTATTTTTATAATTCAAAATGGCCACAAGCTCTTCAAAAATTGTCGCTTTTTGTTCATATAATATAGTGTTTGACCACGGATTCCCACGCGTGCAATTAGCTTCTTTTTCTTCTTCTTTTCAAACCACCGTTTCCCACGCGTGTACACTCCCGATGCTGCGGTGGGTTTGAAAACGGGCTACTAATTTCACATTTGACCCCGTTGTTGCCACGGCCAAATAACACGTAGCACTTCGGCTATTTAAGCCACCCTCTGGCTCTGCCATCCCTCATCCATCCGCCCTTCTTGCTCTTCGACCCCTTCTCCGTCTTATGCACATCCCTCAGCCATGCAGTACACTGGGCCAACCTACCGCTTCCCACCCACCCTGCCGGAGAGGCTCTACCCTACCGGCGTGTACGTTGATCGCACACTATGTTCTTCCTCGCATCCGGCTACCACCACCTCCCGAGGGGATCTCCAACGATGTTCCACGTCGAGGACGTCATCCAAAACCGGGTGGTGGTTGCTCTCCTTGCCCACTTCACCAACACATTCAACGCCTTCTACCTCCTCGGCCGGGTGTTTTGATGTGGCTCCAAGTTCATCGCTTTCACCACCCACAACAGGTTCACGGAGTACAACAACATCTTCCCCACTACGACGCGCATGCACATTCTTCCGTACCCCATCGACAACGCCCCGGAGGAGCAGTGAAAAGGGCGCCCGGAGGAGGAGCGAGGTGGAGAAGGCGGCGGCTAGGGTTCTAAACCCTCTATCTTTTTTTAGTCTATGTTATGTTAAGTTGTAATTGAACTATGTTGGAGTTGCTATGGGCTTGTTGGCCCTTTTCTTAAATTCTATTATTAAGTTTTCTATCTATTCTATTATTAAGTTCTTCCTAGTTTGAGCTATGTGACCGTGCTATGGGCTTGTTGGCCCCATCTACATATTGGGACTGCATATTTGTTGATTATTTTCTTAGAGAGCTCGGCTTGTTAGTAGGGTTCCCTTGTTAGTAACCACCTAGCTAGTGCATGCAAGCAAGCTTTGTTAGTAGGGATGAATGAGTACAACTAAGCAAGGGAGTGGCTCTTTTTTTACGCAAGCCACAAATATGTAGCCACCTAGCTAGAAGAGAGAAACCAGCGGCAGTGACCGTCACTGCATCCGTGGCGGCTGGCGTGCAAGAAAGCTGCTCGGTCAGTGCATCATGGTGGACACATCGGCGCATGCAGGCTCGGTCGGCGCATCATGGGATCATGGCATTAGTGCATGCAGGCTCGATCAACGCATGCAGGTAGGGTTTGCTGGGTGCATGCATAGTACGTGTCTTGGCGGCGCGCGTAGACGTTTAATGCAAGGGACGGCCCAACGAAACCACGGCCCAATGGTTGAACAACGACACCACCCAACGTGGCACAGTCCAGCGTGGCCCCTCTAGTCAGAGTTAACGGTCAAGCCTTTGACCCGACAGCAACGTCCGTTGTGCCCAGTTATGAGGGTTTCTGGCAAGGGAGTGGGGAAAATTCAGCAAATGTTAAGAGCGCGGGGATGAATGAGTAGAGCTAAGGAACCAGGGGCACAGATGTAAGAAACCCTTTGTAAACTTGTCGATGGCAACGAACAAGAATTCAAAGCCCCCGATTGCTCGGGGGAAGGGGCCGAGGATATCAAGCCCCCAGACCAAAAATGGCCGTGATAGAGGGATTGTCTGAAGAGCTTGGGCAGGCAGGTGTGTTTTCTTGGAATGGAACTGATAGGCTTCACATGTTGTGACGAGCTCAACTGCATTTTGGAGGGCTGTGGGCCAATAGAATCCTTGCCGGAATGCTTTCCCAACTAATGCCCTTGATGCAATGTGTGAGCCACACATTCCTCTATGAAACTCAGCCAGCAGTTCCTTTCCGTCCTCCCGGCAGACACACTTCAATTTCACACCATTGGGCCTCCTTCTGTACAGAGTGTCATCGACAAACTGGTACATACTGGCCCTCCGGGCTACTTTCTCAGCTTCATCTGGGTCGCCGGGGAGTTCTCCAGTTTGGAGAATGTGGACGATGTGCCTTGCCCAAGTTAGAGCCTGAGGCTCGGCAACGAGGACTAGCGGCACCTCCTCGGCTGCGGGAGCACCAGCCTCATTCGCGGGGTCCATAGGCCCGGCTGGAGGGGGTGGTCCGGCAGGTTGTGAGGAGTTGTTTCCAGCAGGGTCTCTGCCGGGAGCGGATGGCTCGATCGAGAGAGGCTTACAGTAGTCCAACTTTCTCCTTTTCCTGGCCATTGTGGTTGGTGATACGGAGGGTTGAGAGAGGTGGAGAACAAAAGTTCCTGGTTCCACAGGAAGCTTCTGCGCAACACACTTTGACAGCTGATCAGCTATGCTATTTTCCGCACGGGGTACGTGCTTTGTTTGCAACCCGTCAAGGCGCTTATCTAACCGCCTTACTTCTTCAACGTATGCTTCCATCAATGGGCATTGGTAATCTTTGTTGACTTGTCTCACCACCAATTGTGAATCTTCTTGAATGATCAGCTTCTTGATTCCCAACTCTGCTGCAATCCTGAGCCCGGCAAGGAGCCCTTCATACTCAGCTGTATTGTTGTGGCTTCTTCCCGGGCAAAGTGCATTTGGATGATGTACTTCAGGTGCTCCTCGGAGGGGGCAACAAGAAGCACGCCAGCTCCTGCACCTTGTAGGGAAAAAGCACCATCAAAATACGTAATCCATTCTTGGATTGATTTCTTGCCGGGGAGAGTTGTTTCTATTGCTTCCTCATCAGGGGTTGGCATCCATTCTGCAATAAACTCTACTAGTGCCCTGCTTTGAATGGTTGAAGTGCTCTCAAACTTCAAACCAAAGCTGGATAACTCCAAAGCCCACTCCACTATTCTGCCAGTAGCCTCAGGGTTTCGGAGTATCCTCTGCAACGGAAAACGAGTAACAACCGTGACCTCATGGGCTTGGAAGTAGTGGCGCAGTTTCCTTGAGGCCATAACGAGGCCAAAGATCAACTTTTGCACACCAGAGTACCTCGATCTAGTTCCTTGTAACAAGGAGCTGACGAAGTAAACTGGGCACTGCACCACTTTCTTCCTTGCCGCGTCCTTGGGGTTCCCCTCGTTGTCCTGCTTGCTGCTATTCTGATCCTCTTTTGACTCTGCCGCGGTCTGGCCGCTCTCTGCTTCATCTGCTTCCCGTTGTGCTACCAAGGCTGCACTGACCACTTGATTGGTTGCCTCTAGGTAGAGCAACAACGGCTCTTGGGGTTTGGGTGCAACCAAGGTGGGCACAGATGACAGGTAAGCCTTCAACTCTTGCAAGGTTGTTTCTGCTTCCGGGGTCCACTTCATTGGTGCTTGGTAGATTTGGAGATGAATCTGCACAGTGCGGCAACGCATTCCGTCAAGCGCCTCACATCCTTAACTTTCCTTGGCGCTTAGATCTGCTCAATGGCCTTGATCTTGTCGGGGTTGGCTTCAATCCCCCGATGGGACACAAAGAATCCAAGTAGCTTGTCGGAGGGAACACCAAACACACACTTCTCCAGGTTAAGCTTCAAGTTGATCTTGCACAAATTAGCAAATGTCTCCTCCAAATCCTGGATAAGGGTGGCCTTATCCTTGGTCTTGACCACAATTCCATCCATATAGGCTTCTATGTTTCCGTGTAATTGTGTCTCAAACCCAATCTGGACTGCTCTTGCAAAAGTAGATCCGGCATTCTTCAATCCGAAAGGCATGCGGACAAAAAAGTATGTACCACATGGAGTGATGAATGATGTCTTCTCCTCATCTTCTTTGGACATGAAGATCTGGAGATATCCGGAGTAAGCATCCAAAAAGGAGAGCAGATCACAGCCTGAGGTAGAACCCACAATCTGATCGATGCGCAGCAAGGGGAATGGGTCCTTTGGGCAAGCCTTATTGAGGTCTGTGAAATCAATGCAAAGCCTCCATTTCCCATTCACCTTCCGAACCACCACTGGGTTCACCAACCATATAGGGTGCAATACTCCTCTGACCAATCTAGCTCTTCTAACTTCTTGATTTCCTCGGCAATGAACTGCTACCGCTCCAAGGTTTGCTTCCTAACTTTCTACTTGACGGGTCGGGCATGTGGGGAGACAGCAATGTGGTGCTCGATTACCTCCCTGGGAACACCGGGGATATCAGATGGTTGCCAGGCAAACACATCGATATTCTCCCGCAGGAAGGCAACGAGCTCGCTTTCCTACTTGTCATCAAGGGTGGCCAGCCAGCCTTGTCGGGACCTTCTTCACTTGGGGTGCTGCAACCTTGGATCACTTGCTGTTGGAACACTCCAGCACGTCTTCAACGGGTGCCGTGCACTCGGAGGGGGCACGCTTCCCGGACTCCTTGCCGAAAGTCCTACAATCCCTCTTCTTTCCTTTGCTTTCCTTGGCGGGGACCATTGTTGCCGCAGCCTATGCTGCAACGGCATCCCGATACATCCTGTCAACACAGATAATTGCATCCTTCTCATCTGATGGGATGGTGATGACTCCCAACGGTCCAGGCATCTTCAAAGTGTTGTAACATAATGAGATGCTGCCATGAACTTGACCAAGGCCGGTCGTCCCAGAATCCCATTATACGGCAAGGGGAGCTCAACCACATCAAACACAATATTCTCAGTCCTATGGTTTAGCTCTCCCCCAAATGTCACCGGCAACGTAATCTTTCCCTTAGGACGGCTCTTGCCGGGATTGAATCCTTGAAACGTGCTTCCTCCAGCTCTTCTTCTCCTATCTGAAGCTTGTTAATAACTGCTGGGGAAATCAAATTCAACCTAGCCCTACCATCCACTAATAACATCTTTGTGACCTTGAGGTTGCGAATTGTTGGGGAGACCAACAACGGCAAACACCCTACCGCGGTGGTGCGGTGAGGGTGGTCCTCCTCATCAAAGATGATGGGCGTGCGGGACCATTTGAGCAGCTGCCGGGCCTCTGGCGCTGGTTCCACAGCATTGATCTCCCGTGCCCATCACTTGAGCTGGCGATGGGAGGAGTGCAAAGACGCACCCCCATAGCATAGGGCGTCAGTGGCCCTCTGAAATTCCTGCTCACTGGTTTCCTCTTCATTCCCTTCATCACTCAAATAACCACAGGTTTCTTCTCTTGGCCCCTGGTGGGTTTTCCTTGGTTCCGAAAGGGTTTGCGGGGGCGGTTTGCTTCACTGCCTCGGCCCTTTCCGCCAGCAGCATTCTGACCTTTCTCCTTATCTCTCTTATCATACTCTACTCTCTCTCTCTCTCTCTTGACAAGCTGTTCAACTTGATAACATTCATGGAGGTCATGGCCCTTGGTCTGGTGGATCTTGCAGTACGGCCCATCACTTTTCCCGGCTTTTTCCGCCGCAGCGGCTTCCCGGCAGGCAGTGCACGCGGCAACTTCCTTGCCGGGGGCCTCAGCTTTAGCCTTCTTGCCAGTACTAGGCATGCCAGAACCTTCCACACTCATCACTGTCTTATCTCTTGGTTTCTTGTTGCGCTTCTTGCCCTTCCTTTGACTGGTTGATTCATCCTCTTCCTCTGAATCAACATTAATGCAAACCTCCTCTCCGGGCAACTTCCTTCCTTCCTCCATCCGAGCACACTTATCCACTAGTGTGTACAGCTCCTTCACAGTCTTCGGCAACCGCACATTCATCTTAGAACGAATGCGACGTTTACGCACATTGGACTGGAAGGCTGCTATAACAGCTGTAGGATGGATATTCGGAATATTCCTACGGACTTTACTAAATCTTTGTAAATACTTACAGAGAGTTTCTCCTTCTTTCTGCTGGAGAAGCTGTAGGTCGCTGGGCCTGCCGGGCTCCTGGTAGCCACCCGTGAAGGCACCGATGAACTCGTGGCATAGGTCCGCCCATGATGAGATGGAGTTCTCCGGAAGGTGCATGAGCCAAGACCTCACGTTGGACTTGAGAGCCAATGGGAAGTAGTTGGCAAAAAAATTCTCGTCTCTTCCCCTGGCAGCCTGAACAACGATGGTGTAGATGCTCAGGAACTCTGCCGGGTTCAGTCTCCCGTCGTACTTCTCGGGTATCTCCGGCTTGAACGTGCGGATGGACGGCCAACGGACTTGCCGCAGCTCGCGTGTAAAGGCAGGGCAGCCGACCTCGAATGGTAGGCACCCGCCAACACCAAACGCGGGCTCGTCGACGTTGAGGCTGCCGCACCCGTCGGTCTAACGTGGGTCGTCGAGAGGCCGCCCCATGATGACGCGCGCGTCTCCCCGCCGCCTTTCCTCCGGGGTTTGCCGTAGTCTCGGACGTGCTTGTGGGTCGGAAGTGGCCATCGAGACATCGTCGGGATCTTGATCTTGCTGCGCCCGCGCCTGCTGTCGCGGTGGGGACTGCACAGTGGGGACAGCCCCCTCCGTTCGGCCAGCAGTACGGGCAGTCGTCGTCACTTGGGGAGGTCATGGCGGGCCAGCGCGCCGTGAGCCACCAGCCTCAGCGAAACTAAGCAGACTCTGGATGGTGGCACGCCATTCATCCATTTGCTCGGCTGCTAGCGGGAACCATAATAGCAGCTGAGCCCGCGCCATAGCCTCCGTGGCTGTGCTCGGCATGGAAGTTGATGACCTCGACTGCACCGTCGCCTGGCTCCTGACGGTGCCCGCAGCGGCAGTGCTGTGTCCGCGCTGCGGTGGGGTGGCCACCTGGGCAGCGGGGTCGCGCGGCGATGGCGCTCGAGGGTCCGCAACTCCGTCGGATGTAGTGGTTGGGTCGGCTTGCATGGAAGGAGACACGTGTGCCGTGAACGCCCCCGTAGCAGGGACGGCCGGAGGATGGTGGCTCATCCCGGACCGAACGCCGTTGCTGTGGCTGCGCCCGCCGGTGGGAGGAGGGGATGTAAGCGGAGTCACCCTCCCGTCCGAACCTTGCGGGGCTTAACCGTTGAGACGCTGCTGAAGCTGTTCTCCTCCAGCGCCTTCCGCTCCCGTGTCGGCCGCAGGGGGAGTGGCGATGGCGCCACATGCTCCTGCCATGCCCCCAGCAGCGCTCACATCCTCACTTGTCCCCGCATCCCCCGCGGCATCTAAGACCATAGGCGGCGGAGCCTTCGAGGTAGAAGGCTGGGCCGAAGGGCCGGACTTCTTCTTCTTGGGTGCCATGGTCGATGGCGTCGCCGAAGACGAAGATGGCGATCAAGATGACGCGCTACGCATGCTTTCAGGTTCACACAAGCGAGCCCCCTACCTGGCGCGCCAAAGATGTCGCGGGATATCTGCGGCCACCTATGGGACCGGGTGGCCCCTTGCTGGTTCGGTGGGGGACGCCGCGTTGCACAAAGAGCAGACTAGCGTGCGGCAGCGCGGCAACGAGAGCACACAATCAATTTACCTAGGTTCGAGCCACCGCCAGGCGTAAGACCCTACTCCTGCTTTGGTGGATTGATGGTGGAAATGAACGTGGTGGTGTGTGGTACACTTGCCCGGCAAGGTTTGCCTCAGGGCTATGGTGACCACAAGCGTATGGTGGCTTGGGTTTTGTCAAGTTTCCAACCCTCTAACCCCCTCCTACGATTGCCATGGGCCTCCTTTTATAGATTAAGGGGTCACCACAGTGGCAAAGTAGTCATTAATCACTGATATGATAGCAAACAGTGCTATCATACCTAACTCTGCGGGCTGGCAGGGTGCATTAAATGCACCACTCAGTGTCACATCACTAGCTGCCCGGCAAGGCCTGCCGGGCTTATCTCGCCAGCTCCGCATCTGTTCTCTTGACACGTTGCTGGATGGGTGTCACCTGTGGGTTTCTTCTGTAGGAGATGGCTGCCATGTGGCTAATGCTACCACTTAATCACGTTGCAGCTTGACACCGCACTGATTGACGACGTGGGCCATACTTGTGAGGTTGGCGGGGCGATTCAGGCCCCGCAAGCCCCGGCAAGTGCTGCCGGGGAGTCCTGGTTGCTTGCTTCTGGTGGTGGCCTGGCCCCTTGCCGAGCTCGCCTGCCCAGCAAGGGAGGCCCTTTGTCTTGCCGATATCCTACTCCTTTTGCTCGATCTCGATCTCTTTGAGCTGCATGCTGGTTCTTCAAGTCTCTTGGTCCGTCAACCTCTATCTTGAGCTGTTGCTTCGATCTTGATCTTGTACCTGTGCACAGTTGGGCAACATACCCGGGGTCTGTTGCACCGACAAATACTTTTATGGATTTTAGAAAACTTGATATATGTCTTGCATATGAATGCCCGTGGTGATGATGGGGTATCGTATTGATTCACTTGATATATGTTTTGGCACTCAACTCGCGGATTCCCGAGGTGACATTGGGGTAATCTATGCATGGGGGTTGATGCATGTTCTCATCTTTGTTTCTCCTGTAGAAATCTTAGGGCACTCTTTGAGGTTCTTTGTGTTGGATTTAGTATTATGAATTCGAAATTATTTGGTGTTATTTTAGTACGAACTCTTGGATAGATCAATTGGAAAGAGTAGCTTCGAGGTGGTTTCATACCCTACTAACAATTTATTCTTATGTTCTCCGCTAGATAGGAACTTTGGAGTGATTCTTCATCGCACTTTGAGGGATGGTTATATGATCCAATTATATTAGCATTGTTGAGAGATTGCACCAGCGAAAGTACGGACCCTAGGCCTCATTTTCAAGCATTGCAATACCGTTTGTGCTCCATTTTATCAATTGCTACCTTGCTGTTTTTTATTGTTCCTATTAAAAAAATTAATATCTACTATCCATATTACACTTGTATCACCATCTCTTCGCCGAACTAGTGCACCTATACAAATTACCATTGTATTTGGTGTGTTGGGGACACAAGAGACTTTTTATTATTTGGTTGCAGGGTTGTTTGAGAGAGACCATCTTCATCCTATGCCTCCCACGGATTGATAAACCTTAGGTCATCCGCTTGAGGGAAAATTGCTACTATCCTACAAAACTCTCCGCTTGGAGGCCCAACACGTGTCTACAAGAATAAAGTTGCGTAGTAGACATCAAGCTCTTTGCCGGTGCCTTTGCCGGGGAGGTGAGTGCTTGAAGGTATATATTCAGATCTTGCAATTGAATCTTTTAGTTTCTTGTTTTATCACTAGTTTGGTTAAAAAAACTACAAAAAAATGGAATTGTGGTTGCATCATATTATTGATCATCTTTATAATCTCTTTCTTGAAAATTATGGATCAGAAAATTGTGCTCAATTGTTAGAAGAAGAAGTCAAAACTGTTTGGCACAAAATATTTCAATGACGAGCATGATTGCAATGTTGTTAGTATGAATTCTCTGAATATCCAAAATGCTAATGATTATTGCACTAGTCATGAGAAAAATGTTTCTTATAAGAATGCCAATTTTTGTGGAGTGCATAAAGTTTGTGAAGACGTGCCTTACAGGGAAGATAGCTTTTGTAAGAAGCATAAACATGATAGAACCAATTCTTTTCTCAAAGTGATAGATGAATTCTCTACAAAATTATGTTCTCTTTTTCCTATTACTTGTGATCTTTGCAATATAGTTGGTCACCTTAATTTCCAATGCATGATTTTTCATGATTGGATCGTGTCCAAATATTGCAGTAACTTGATCACCCTTGAACTTCATAATGAGGTTTGTCTATTTTTGGGGAGTGAAGAATTGACACATAAAAATAGTTGGTTTGAGGTATTCATTCTCACAGATGACACTGAAACTAAACTAAAAAATATCTATATGTTTTTCATGGTAAATTGCAATGAGAATGCTTATATTGCCAACTATAGAAAGATGGGAAAACCAATAGAATATAAAAGGAATACGAATGAAAGTGTAAAGATTTCCAGTTTCCCTCCTATTGTCTCTCATGATGAAATAGGTGACGAGGAGGAGCTCCCTATTCAACCAATCTCATCAATAAGAAGCTTGAAAAAATAATTAAACCCACAATGATGTGGTGAAGAAGAAGAAAAGAAGAAAGAATAGAGGTAAAAAGGTATTCCTCCCAAATAATGTTGCTCCTATTATTGTTGTGCCTCATGAAGATGAATCAAAAATAATTGTGGAAGATGATGCACATGATGATGATTTCGTTATGCCTATTGCTTGTTGTGATGATTATGATTGTGAAGATAATGATACTTCTTATAATCTTGGAAATCTTTTTGGCACCAACTTGGGAAATTATGATGATAGCAATTGTTATACTATTGGTGTTATTCATACTATTAATGATAAGAGTGATTATGCTTATGATATGCCAAGCCACAAGCTTGGGGATGCTATGTTTGATGAGAATGACATGTTTGAGAATTTATTTGCTGCAAGTAATGTTTTGTAACGTCCCAAATTTTCAATTTGGAATGTTATACACTAGATCATCATTTCATATCATATTTTATTGCATTTCTGTTTGATCCTAGAAATTCTACGCAACTCAAGGACCCGCGGAGAGAGTTAGGGATTTCATTATTTTCATATTCAAGATTTTCTCGAATTTTGAAAAGAGGATCGTTTGATTTTAATTATTTTTCACTTTGAATATTTCTTTTATAAAAATAAAAGAGCGAGGATAAAATGACTTCCTCAAAATAAAGAAATATCGGAGATTTAATATTAAAATCAAATAAGATTTTTTTTATTCGGAGTTTAGTCGCTATTTTATTTGAATTAGGAAAAATATGCGTTTTCCAAAATTGCAGTTTAGGTCCAAATAAATGTTCACCTTTTCCAGCCAATTTTTAGATGACGGGAATTTTTTTTTCGGGATTTTTGGAGTCCGTTTAGTATTTCTTTTGTTCAGTTTCCCGAGGGAATTATTTAAAAAAAGTTACCGACCTACCAGGCCGTGTCTGCCTGGGACACCGACCCGGCCGACCCTTTAACAGGCGAGGGGCCCGAGCCGCCAAACCCTAGCCCAGCCCCGCACCCCGCCGCCACCGCCAACCCCGCCGCCGGACGCCGCCAGCCCCGCCGCCTGCGCCGCGCCCCGCGCCGCCTGCTGCTGCCGCTGCCGCCCCGCCGCCGCACCGCCGCGCTGCCACCCGCCGCCGCCGCCGTCTCGCCGGATCCGCCGGAGGTAGCCGCCGCCGCCTTGGTTTTCGTTAGAAACCGTCGGTTTTTTAGAAACCGTGGTTTATTTTTTTAGATCGGTTTTTTTCCAGTTTAGTTATTTAGTGGACGTTCGTCCGTACGTTCATTTTAACGAACGGTTTTCACCGTTTAGCCGCAGACAGCGAATGTTCGTTCGTTAGCCTGTTCGTCAGTTTTTCTTTTTCTTAGATTTTCCGTGATTATTTTCGATCGCGATTTCCGATCCGATTTTCGTTTTAGTTTATCTTTTCGCTCGTTTATCGAAATCAGGCGATTCAAGCGCCTAGAGTTTCGTCTCGAAGCCCTCTTTCTGTTTAACCAACTTAAACAAGATTTTCTTACTGTAAAATTTGACTTTAGTCCAGATTAGTAAACGAAGCTTGTTTCTTTCGCCGTTTGAGTTTTGTTGCTTTGTTTGACTTGATTCTTTTTGCAAACCGGAGTTCTTAAGTTGAACTTTCTGGTTAAATCTCTTATTTGAGTTTTAACCGTGCCCTTGTTTGATTGCTTATTGTATGCTTGTTTGTTTGCGATAGAGTACCCGAAGTGCGAAGCGTGCTACTACGAGTCTCTAGGTTTCGCGGATCATCAGCAAGGCAAGTAACACTTTGATCATACATCTTCCATACCCAGTTTTATTGCATTAGATCAATCCTCAAACATTGCATGGTTAGGATCTAATTAAATTGTGGGTTTTGGGAAGTAGATGAGGTAGTACCTATTCACCTGTTTATTATCAAACCTTTGGGAGTTACTTCTACGTTGCTTATACTTCTATGCTATGCTCGTAGACGTGGATTGGGTTTGAGTGTATTCATGACAGATGTGAGTATTGTTAATTAATGGTTTACTTAACGTGGCAACTTAAATACACATCTGGGTGGATTGAGGCACCTGGGGAATTCCAGTGATTGCCTGTTTTTTTTGGAAATCCCGGGGTGCCGTGTGATTCTCCTATGGACTGCCACCCATGCTCAAAGGGATCATGAGACTATTCATGCTAGAAACTTCTGTGTGCAGCCACAAGCTATTATGGGCTCTGGCATAGTTGAATAAGTCGTGTGAACTCTTACAGTGGTAGACCAGCAGATGTAGGGGATGTAGGTAGTACTGTCTACCCATCGTAAGGTGCTAACGCTTCTGAAAGACTGTGTCTCGGTCATCCGTTTCTCAAACACCATGTAGTGCGAGAAATCCAACGGAGGAGATCGAGTCTTGTGGGGAAAGTGCGCAAACCTCTGCAGAGTGTACAAACTAATCATGGTTAGCCATGTCCCCGGTTATGGACATATTGAGTATCTGGTTTTTGGATTATCATGTGGATCTCATCACTTTTAATTATAAAATTTGATTGAGATGTTAATTACCTTTAATTGGGATTGAGAGGGGGTTTACCTTCTCAATGTTTTCAACAAACATGTAGTTAAATAAAATATATTCCTTTGTTGTAGGGAAAAATTGGCTTTTCGCAAACCATATTAACCATACAGCCTCCACCCGCCATATATGCATGTAGTGATAGCTTTATCCTGTTCATTACTCTCTTGTGTTACATTGCGAGCATATTCCATGTGCTGACCCATTTTCAGGCTGCAATGTATCATGTTGCAGACTTTTCAGACGACGAGTAAGGAGCCTTAGGTCGTGGTCTTTCACTCAGTGATGCCGTTGGAGTTGATGGACTCACTTTATCTTCCAAGCCTTCCGCTGTTATCGTATTAGATGGCCTTTAGCCATATTTATTGTAATAAGTTCTCTTTTGAGACATTCGATGTAATAAGTGTGTGATTGCTACTCTGTTATAAATCCTTCAAGTACTGTGTGTGTCAGCATTACCGATCCAGGGATGACACTTATGCACAGAGATCAGACTGTTTGCGATCTGGTCGCTACAAGATGGTATCGGAGCACACGCTGACTGTAGGACACGACCACTAAGCTAAAGCCCTAGCTCACTACTCTCTTCTCATTTCTAACTCCTCTCCATTTTCTACTCTTTAGGATGGCGGATGCAAGGATCAAGTTCACGCAACCAGATGAAGACACCCCATTTGGACGCCACTTGAAGGAAGTCACTAAGTACCTGAACATTGGAATACCAAGCTTCACCGGGACCTACAACGCCACTTTACCAGAAGAGGTGCGCTGGATTATTCAAGTTCAAGTTCTAGGAAGGACATTCACGCCAGTTACTGAGCCCATAGAGTTTTCCTTTGATGCACCAACCTGGAGTCTAGGAAAGAGTATGGCAGCTCACATTACCATGGGATGCATTGGAGAAGTTTACCACAAGGATCTCAAGGACACTATCTTCCAGATTTGTGGGCGCCGAGATTAGCAATGGGAGATGATCAGCACCAAGAAGGATAGATCGATTGCAACTTTCATCCAGGAGTTAAACCAGCACATTCGACGCCAGGAGAACCAGATGTGTGCAGGCATGACAGATTTGAAGAAGGCAATGACAAGGATCACGGAACTAGAGGAAGAACTCAAGGCTACACGCGAAGATTATGAGGAGGAAATTGTCATACTAGTGGAGAAGAATGACGACCTGACGAAGAAGCTAGGAATTTTCATGGGAGATCCCGCGCCAGGAGGAGAAGACGACGATTCCACTTGCCCGGAGAACTACATCATCATCGACGACACTGACTCGGGCGCTGACGATAGCGATGGTGACTATGTTGATGAAGCTGCAGCAGATATCATGGAGTCTTCGACTGATCAATTTTTTCTAGTAGACCACCATATCAGTAGTAGTATTCCACCATGTATATAGTATAGTCCGAGCACTTTTGTAACGATAGTTCTAGACCGATTGTATGCCCTTGTTTGATTTGATTGAGTGATATGTTTGTGTTTGTCTCATGTGCATATGGGTAGTGTTTTCCCCCTAGACCTCATTCTACTTTGTTTTCTCATCTTTTCTAAACCCAGCAGATGCCTCCGAGACGCGACAATGGATTTGCTTTCCCACCGGAGCTCACTCAGTTGATCCAGTAGCAGCATGCATTGATGCAGATACTAGCCCAGAATTAGAACCAGGGGAACAACAACAACAACAACCCACCACCACCAGTTGATCACTTAGCCTGTTTTCTTAGGCTGAATCCGCCTGTGTTCTCCGGTAGCACTGAGCCGATGTTGCAAATGATTGGCTCCGCAAGATTGAAAGGGAGTTGACTACTGTAGGATGCACAGATGCGGAGAGAGTGCGTTTTGCCGCACATCAGCTTGATGGACCCGCAGCATCAGGGTGGGAGAATTTCATAGTCACTTACCCCATCGACACTGTGACATGGGACCAGTTCCAGCAAGCTTTTCGCACGGCCCATGTATCAGCAGGAGCTATGGCCATGAAGAAGCATGAGTTTCGCAACTTACGCCAAGGAGGGCGCACTGTTGGCCAGTATGAGGATGACTTTAGTAAGCTAGCATGTTATGCCCCAGATGACGTCGCTACAGATGCAACTAAGAAGGAGAAGTTTCTGAAGGACTGAATGATGAGCTGAGCATGCAGTTGATGGTGGCAAATTTCAATAACTACCAGGAGTTGGTGGATAGAGCCCTCATTCTTGAAAGGAATCAGTAGCAGATTGACAGCTGCAAGAGGAAGTATGGACAAGAGAAGTATAATTCTGGAGCTCAGTAGAGACCCCGTTTCACCCCGAACTCGGGAGGACTTGTCCATAACCATGGAGGCCACACTCATAATGGAGGAAGTTCACACAACCATAGTGGCCCCAAGAATGGGAATGGTAATGGAGGAAGTAGCGGACATAACCGTTCCAACCCGACAACACCCGCCAAGAAGGATCTAAGCCACGTTACTTGCTACAAGTGCCAGAAGAACGGACATTACGCCAATGAGTGTCCTGAAGCTAAGAATGGAAACGGCAATGGAAGCTCTGGGAAGAAGCCCAACCCTTTCACCAGGGGACAAGTGAACCACGTTAACGTGGAGGAGGTTGAAGCCCAGCCAGATGCAGTAATAGGTAAGTTTTTGGTTAAGTCATTTACTGGAGTCGTACTTTTTGATACTCGTGCATCGCATTCATACATAGCAAGGGGATTCATGGATAAGTTTAAACTGCCAACCCAAGCCCTTAGGTCACACATGTTAGTAACCTCGCCAGGAGCAGAGTATATGGCTAGCCTATGGTGTGATCGGTTACCATTAAGGATTGGTAACTACTTGTTCCCCTTAGACCTAATAGTATTGGAGTCACAAGGATTGGATGTGATATTAGGCATGGATTGGTTATCGAAGTATGGAGGGAACATTGACTGCGCCAGTAAGTCGATCTTACTCACCACCCCAAAAGGAAGAAGGAGTTGTATAGGAGGAAGTACCAGTGGTCAAGGATTTTCCAGATGTATTTCCAGAAGAGTTGCCAGGCATGCCACCGGATAGAGACATTGAGTTTTTGATTGAGCTTTTGCCAGGCACAGGACCAATATCTAAGAGACTGTACAGAATGCCCACAAAGGATTTGGAGGAAATTAAGAAGTAGATTAAGGAGTTACTGGATAAAGGTTATATCCGCCCAAGTTCGTCACCTTGGGGATCGCCAGTACTTCTAGTGGAGAAGAAGGATGGATCGCTAAGGATGGTTGTTGATTATCGAGGATTGAATGAGGTGACAATCAAGAACAAGTACCCACTGCCGATGATCAATGATTTGTTTGACCAGCTGCAAGGAGCTAAGGCGTTTTCCAAGATCGATCTGCGATCAGGGTATCACCAGCTGAAGATTCGAGAGCAGGATATACCTAAGACAGCTTTTACCGCGAGGTATGGGCTATATGAGTATACCGTTATGTCATTTGGCCTGACTAACACACCTGCCTATTTTATGAACATGATGAACAAAGTGTTGATGGAGTTTTTGGATAAGTTCGTTGTGGTGTTCATTGATGATATTCTGGTCTATGCGAAGAATGAAGAAGAACATAAAGAGAACTTGTGTTTAGTACTTGGGAAACTCAGAGAACATCAGCTATACGCCAAGTTCAGCAAGTGTGAGTTTTGGTTGAAGGAAGTTGGATTTCTTGGACATGTTATATCCGGAGAAGGAATAGCAGTAGACCCCACCAAGGTTGTCACTGTGACAAATTGGGAGTCACCCACGTCAGTTGGAGAGATCCGGAGTTTTCTTGGACTCGCAGGATACTACCGGAGGTTCATTGAAAATTTCTCAAAGATTGCGAAGCCTATGATGGAGTTGTTAAAGAAGGACACCAAATTGAAATGGACTGAGGAATGTGAGGCCAGTTTTCAGGAATTGAAGAGAGGCTTGGTTACATCACCAGTGTTGATTCTGCCAGATCAACGCAAGGATTATGAAGTGTATTGCGACGCTTCTCGTCGAGGACTTGGAGCCGTACTTATGCAGGAGGGAAGAGTTGTTTCATATGCCTCACAAGAGTTTGAAGTATATCTTCACGCAGAAGGAGTTAAATCTGAGGCAGAGGAGATGGTTAGATCTCATTAAGGATTATGATATGAGATTGCATTATCATCCCGGAAAGGCTAACGTAGTAGCCGATGCGTTAAGCCGCAAGAGTCATGTCAATACACTCATGATTGGAGAGTTACCCAAGGAGTTAGCAGAAGACCTTTGTGAGCTATGTTTGGAAATAGTTCCAAGAGGTTATGTAGCAGCATTGGAGATTCAGTCTACTTTGATGGACAAGATCAGAGAAGCTCAGAAGATGGACAAGGAGATTACCGAGATAAAGGAAAGAATGAGAAAAGGAAAAGCTAAAGGATTTCGTGAGGATGATCACGATACCTTATGGTTTGAGGACCGCGCATATGTGCCAAATGATCAGGAGATCAGGAAGTTGATTCTGCAAGAGGCCCATGATTCGCCATATTCGATTCACCCCGGAAATACCAAGATGTATCTGGATTTGAAGGATAGTTTCTGGTGGACCGGAATGAAGAAGGATATTGCAGAGTATGTAGCAGTTTGTGATGTATGTGAGAGAGTGAAGGCAGAGCATCAGAAGCCAGCAGGATTGCTACAGCCATTGCCGATACCCGAATGGAAGTGGGATAAACTAGGCATGGACTTTATCACGGGATTACCGAGGACTTGTTCAGGCTATGACTCGATATGGGTTGTAGTCGATCGATTGACGAAAGTAGCTCATTTCATCCTAGTGAAGACCACTTACACCAGTGCTAAGTTGGCAAAGATATACATGACCAGGATCGTATGTCTGCATGGAGTTCCGAGGACCATTGTATCAGATAGAGGAACCCAGTTTACTTCAAAGTTTCGGAATCAGTTGCATGAAACTTTGGGAACCAGGCTAGAGTTCAGTACAACTTTTCACCCGCAGACAGATGGGCAGACTGAGAGAGTCAATCAGATTATGAAGGACATGTTGAGAGCTTGCGCACTAGATTATGGATCTAGTTGGGACGATAATTTGCCGTATGCAGAGTTCTCTTATAACAACAGTTATCAAGCCAGTTTGGAGATGGCCCCTTTCGAAGCACTGTACGGAAGGAGGTGCAGAACACTGTTGTTGTGGGACGAAGTTGGAGACCGACAGTTATTTGGACCAGATTTGATTAAAGAGTCTGAAGAGAAGGTTAAGCTGATTAGCGATAGACTCAAGGTAGCCCAGTCCAGGCAGAAGAGTTATGCGGATTCTAAACGCAAGGAGACAGTTTACGAAGTTGGAGACAAAGTGTATCTTCGTGTATCCCCACTTCGAGGAGTGAAGCGCTTTGGAGTTAAGGGAAAGTTAGCGCCACGTTTTGTGGGACCATACAAATTTTGGAACGTATGGGAGAAGTTGCTTACAAGTTGGAATTGCCCGAAGGATTGTCAGGAGTTCACGATGTGTTCCACGTTTCTCAGTTGAAGAAGTGCCACGCAGAGATGGCTGATATTCCTCTGATAGATACAGTGTCGCTGGAAGCGATACAGTTGGATAGCGATCTGACCTAAGAAGAGAAACCAGTCAAGATACTCGAGTTTGCCAGCCGAGTTACACGTAGCAAGGTTATCAAGTTTTGCAATGTTCAGTGGAGCCACCATACCGAAGATGAAGCCACCTAGGAACGAGAGGAAGACCTACGGAACGATCACCCTCACCTATTTTCTAGCCAACCCGAATCTCGAGGGCGAGATTCATCTTAAGGGGGGTAGGTTTGTAACATCCCAAATTTTCAATTTGGAATGTTATACACTAGATCATCATTGCATATCATATTTTATTGCATTTTTGTTTGATCCTAGAAATTCTACGCAACTCAAGGACCCGCGGAGAGAGTTGGGGATTTCATTATTTTCATATTCGAGATTCTCGAATTTTGAAAAGAGGATCGTTTGATTTTAATTATTTTTCTCTTTGAATATTTTTTTATAAAAATGAAAGAGCGAGGATAAAATGACTTCCTCAAAATAAAGAAATATCAGAGATTTAATAAGTAATATTTTTTTTATTCGGAGTTTTGTCGCTATTTTATTTGAATTAGGAAAAATATGTGTTTTTCAAAATTGCATTTTAGGCCCAAATAAATGTTCCCCTTGTCCGGCCTATTTTTAGATGACGGGGGAAATTTATTTCGGGATTTTAGGAGTCCGTTTAGTATTTCTTTTATTCGTTTTTCCGAGCAGAATTATTTAAAAAAAAGTTACCGACCTACCGGGCCGTGTCCGCCTGGGACACCGACCCGGCCGGCCCTTTAAGAGGCGAGAGGCCCGAGCCGCCAAACCCTAGCCCAGCCCCGCACCCCGCCGTCGCCGCCAACCCCGCCGCCGACGCCGGACGCCGCCAGCCCTGCCGCCTGCGCCGCGCCCCGCGCCGCCACCCGCCGCCGCCCGCGCCGCCGCACCGGAGCTTCCGCCGGCGCCGTCTCGCGGGATCCGCCGGAGGTAGCCGCCGCCGCCTCGGTTTGCGTTAGAAAACCATCGGATTTTTTAGAACCCGCGGTTTATTTTTTAGATCGGTTGTTTTTCAGTTTAGTTATTTAGCGGACGTTCGTTCGTACGTTCATTTCAAAGAACGGTTTTCACCATTTAGCCGCAGACAGCGAACGTTCGTTCGTTAGCCTGTTCGTCAGTTTTTCTTTTTCTTGGATTTTCCGCGATTATTTTCGATCGCGATTTCTGATCCGATTTTCGTTTTAGTTTATCTTTTCGCTCGTTTATCGAAATCAGGCGATTCAAGCGCCTAGAGTTTCGCCTCGAAGCCCTCTTTCTGTTTAACCAACTTAAATAAGATTTTGTTACTGTAAAATTTGACTTTAGTCCAGATTAGTAAACGAAGCTTGTTTCTTTCGCCGTTTGAGTTTTGTTGCTTCGTTTGATTTGATTCTTTTTACAAAACCGGAGTTCTTAAGTTGAACTTTCTGGTTAGATCTCTTATTTGAGTTTTAACTGTGCCCTTGTTTGATTGCTTATTGTATGCTTGTTTGTTTGCGATAGAGTACCCGAAGTGCGAAGCGTGCTACTACGAGTCTCTAGGTTTCGCGGATCATCAGCAAGGCAAGTAACACTTTGATCATACATCTTCCATACCCAGTTTTATTGCATTAGATCAATCCTCAAACATTGCATGGTTAGGATCTAATTAAATTGTGGGTTTTGGGAAGTAGATGAGGTAGTACCTATTCACCTGTTTATTATCAAACCTTTGGGAGTTACTTCTACGTTGCTTATACTTCTATGCTATGCTCGTAGACGTGGATTGGGTTTGAGTGTATTCATGACAGATGTGAGTATTGTTAATTAATGGTTTACTTAACGTGGCAACTTAAATACACATCTGGGTGGATTGAGGCACCTGGGGAATTCCAGTGATTGCCTGTTTTTTTTTGGAAATCCCGGGGTACCGTGTGATTCTCCTATGGACTGCCACCCATGCTCAAAGGGATCATGAGACTATTCATGCTAGAAACTTCTGTGTGCAGCCACAAGCTATTATGGGCTCTAGCATAGTTGAATAAGTCGTGTGAACTCTTACAGTGGTAGACCAGCAGATGTAGGGGATGTAGGTAGTACTGTCTACCCATCGTAAGGTGCTAACGCTTCTGAAAGACTGTGTCTCGGTCATCCGTTTCTCAAACACCATGTAGTGCGAGAAATCCAACGGAGGAGATCGAGTCTTGTGGGGAAAGTGCGCAAACCTCTGCAGAGTGTACAAACTAATCATGGTTAGCCGTGTCCCCGGTTATGGACATATTGAGTATCTGGTTTTTGGATTATCATGTGGATCTCATCACTTTTA
This sequence comes from Aegilops tauschii subsp. strangulata, assembly GCF_002575655.3. Taxonomy (NCBI): domain Eukaryota; kingdom Viridiplantae; phylum Streptophyta; class Magnoliopsida; order Poales; family Poaceae; genus Aegilops; species Aegilops tauschii. The sequence goes on along the minus strand of NC_053037.3, from coordinate 225,113,133 downwards.
ATTATAAAATTTGATTGGGATGTTAATTACCTTTAATTGGGATTGAGAGGGGGTTTACCTTCTCAATGTTTTCAACAAACCTTGTAGTTAAATAAAATATATTCCTTTGTTGTAGGAAAAAATTGGCTTTTCGCAAACCATATTAACCATACAGCCACCACCAGCCATATATGCATGTAGTGATAGCTTTATCCTGTTCATTACTCTCTTGTGTTACATTGCCAGCATATTCCATGTGCTGACCCATTTTCGGGCTGCAATGTATCATGTTGCAGACTTTTCAGCCGACGGGTAAGGAGCCTTAGGTCATGGTCTTTCACTCAGTGATGCCGTTGGAGTTGATGGACTCACTTTATCTTCCAAGCCTTCCACTGTTATCATATTAGATGGCCTTAAGCCATATTTATTGTAATAAGTTCTCTTTTGAGACATTCGATGTAATAAGTGTGTGATTGCTACTCTGTTATAAATCCTTCAAGTACTGTGTGTGTCAGCATTACCGATCCAGGGATGACACTTATGCACAGAGATCAGACTGTTTGAGGTCTGGTCGCTACATGTTTGTCCGAAGCTTGGGGATGATATGTTTAATGAAGATGATCTTTTTAGTCCCCCTACTTTGAATGATCAAATTTGCTATGATGGTTCTATGCCTCCTATCTATGATGAAAACAAAGTTGCTACTTATGATGATTATTGTGATGATACTTATGTTCTAAAAAGTAGTGATGATTATGTTTATAAAACTTGTCATAGTTATGACTACCCTTTTCCTAAACATTACTCTTTTAATGTGGAAACAATTCATAGTATTTGAGTTTCATATGATACTCCCACCATTGTGAAGGAAAAGAAATTTTCTTATGTGGAGAGTAATAAAATTTCTATGCTTGTGGATCATGAAAAGAATGCTTTATGTGATGTTTATATTGATGAATCTATTCATGATGCCACTGAAAATTATTATGAGAGAGGAACTTATGATTCATGATGATCTCTTTATGTTTCAATCCTTATGTTTTATGCGAGCATCATTGAACTCATCATGCCTAGCTAAAAGGCATTAAAGAAAAACGCTTGTTGGGAGACAACCCAACACTTTTACCTACTGTTTTTGTCTGTTCACATGATTATGCTACTGTAGTAATCATGTTTTATTGATTTTGTTTCAATAAAGTGCCAAGTAAAGCCTTTGGGATAGTGTGGACGATAGTTGACTTGATTCTGTGCAAAGATAGAAACTTTTGCGTGCAGTGCAGAAATTCCTATATTTTACTGGAACGTGAAAAAATTCTAAAATTTTCACAGAAGATAGACATACAAATTTCCTAGGTTTTCCTAATTTTTCAGAATTTTTTGAGCAGCAGAAGTATGGTTTGAGTACAGATTACTACAGGTTGCCCTATTTTTGACAGATTGTGTTTTCAATGCATAGTTTGCTTGTTTCCTAGTTTCTATGGCTTATATTGCTCAATATAAATTGTGGAAATGATATGCTATAGTAGGCATTGTGTGGAAACAATTATGAATCTTGTCTTTGACAGTACCAAAGTGAAATGGTTTTGCTGTTTATCATACTACACTACTAGGGAAAACCCTAGCAGTAGCGCGGGAATAATGCCTATCAGTAGCGCTGGGTACGGCGCTACTAGTAAGGCGCTACAGCTAAAGGTTAGCAGTAGCGTCTGTTAACCCACGCTACTGCTATATCGACTTAGTAGTAGCGCTTTCACTAAAGAGCGCTACTGGTAATTACTAGTAGCGCTTCTCTCAGCCCGCGCTACTACTATTATTCTATATTTCACTTTTATTTCATGTTGTATTCATACACCTTTATACAAGTTTTCATACAGCAGCAATTTAGAGATTGTTTTTACATCATAATGAGTTATTACATCACAGGGAGAAAGAACCGTGGACTAGTTTCAAGTGGATGGACATACACTTGAAACTAATCCGCGGTTCTTTCACCCAATAATATAATAAAAATCATCATCATATCATTAACAACTTATCATCATAATACATCATTGTCATATAAAACCTCCTCATGATCATCGTTTTCATCAATGAGACATCACATAGCAAGTTGGTCAGTAGTCATAATCACAACTACTCCTCATCATCAACTCTAACACATTGTACCAAATGATAAACAAATTGTACCTCATAGGACCTACTACATTCTCTTAGGACCTACTATATTCTCTAAGGTAAAATAGCAAAAAACAAGATAGCCCCTGACTCTCCATTATGGAGAATGGAGATTATCCTGTCTCCAATTCTTGCCTTTCGCTTAATGTTGCGTCCAAGAACCTCCTTACGACTGTCCAAACATTTTTTTCCATTCTTTGATTAGCATGTGTTCACCGGTTTTAGAAATCCGATATGCATAGGTGAGATCCCTAGGATGACCTGGCTGTATGTTCAGAACATCAAGGCGACCATTCTGATACATCAGATGTGGCACACAATCCATCGGGATTTTCTATTGAAAAACATATTAATAACTTTGTAGTTAGAAATGATGTACTAGTTTTAGAAGTATGCAAAAGATGCATGGATGTCGTAATAGTAAAAAAATCTTACCAGGGTATCTCCATAGAAGTTACCGTGGTTCAACACGTGCACTAGTGGCACGTATTCACCATAATTTGGAGGAGTTCGATAATAGGTATTGTAATTCTCAAGATCAGTACAAATTGCGATCAGATGATTTTTCTCCTTATAAGTTAATTCGGAGCCATCGGTGTAGTGGGTTTTGTCTACCATCTTCTGCACATTCTTTGAAGAATGAAAATAAGCTGTCAATGGAAATAAGCTGTCAACTATTTTGAAATAAACAATATAAATTAGTTAATAACTATGTTTGAGAAACTCACATAGCGGTAGAATCGGAAGCGTATCAATAAGGACCCAAATGTCCATATTGTCTTGCTCGATGTCAGGATCACCAAGATCCATGGTGACAATCATATCCTCATAAAAACCATACATTTTGCAAAGTGCTTCCCAATTTTTGCAACCAAAATGGGTTACGCTCTGAGAATTGTACAGATTTACTTCAAAATTCATATCATGATGGGTCCTTAGGTGTATTTTCTTTGTTTCAAAATTTTCATGGGATTCAAAACCCATACTCTCCAAGACATAGCGTACCGTTTCAACATCGAAGGTCTCCTCGAGCTTGATGCTGAAGCGCCGATCTTCGTCCAGGTGAGGCCTGTCGCACAGACCTCGATCGTCGTGGCACCAGCTGCACTCCCCCGGGAGACTTTCGTCGTCCGAGTACGACATTTCCTACGTTCATAATTCAAAGAATTAAACTTGTACAATTAAATATATGTACAAAAAAACCTAAATTAGATCATTATTATTCATCACGGGTTGACTATCGGTTTGTCGAAATGTCGTTTAATTATTTTTCAAGAAAATCCAGGCCACTTGATATTTCCTACATATTCTAGCACAAGTCATGCCAGAATTCACGGAAAAATCTGGCATGGCCTTTGCTAGAAAAGGACATATCGAGCGCCTGAAATTTGCCGGAACGGAAATTAATTAACACTCCGGCAAAACATAGGCCACTCGGAGGTGTAACCTGAACATGACCGGCCACTTGGGTAACCACATATCCTATTTGAGCAACACAAGATATACATGTTTTTATCTACATCATATCTTATAGGACTCATATTGACATGGAGATTTGGCTGATCTCACCTCGAGGTTGGAGGGCGTCGGTGACGGGGACGACGGCGGGGATGATGGAGAGGCTCCTTGATTTCTGCAAAAGCAAAAACCCTATAAGTTATCACTAATACATCCCGAATAATTGCTTAAACTAAAAAAATAACAACAAATATGACATGTTCAACTAGTTCTATTAATTCAACTAGTTCCTACTAAATATAAACTTACTATAAATAGAAAAAAACTAGTTCTTTCTAAAAATAAAATAGTTCAACTAGTTATATTAATTTTCTTACTAAAAATACATTAGTTCTATTAATTCAACTAGTTTATTAATTTACTTACTAAACTAGTTCAACTAAAACTAAACTAGTTCAACTAGTTTATTAATTTACTTACTAATTATTTTAAACACTTACTAAAAACAGTAAAAAAACAACATTATACAATAGTAAAAAACATCTACTATTAACCATACTGCCATAGTTAACTAGTACCATCACTACTACTAATTAACATCTACTACTACTAAAAATCATTATCTATGAACCCTAAATTAACATCTACTACTACTAAAAAACATCTACTAACTAAGCAGAGAGAGGGGGGGGTGGGGGAGGGGTGGGAGGCTTACAGAGAGGGGAGAGATGGTGGCGGGGAGGTGCTTGGTGACGGAGGTAGGGGCGGCGAGGGCGGGCTCGAGATCGGGAGGCGGCGGTCCTGGGCGGGCTCGAGCGGCTGCGGTGAGGTCGAGGGTGGCGGCGGTGAGGTCGAGGGTGGCGGCGGTGAGGTCGAGGGCGGTGACGGTGAGGTCGAGAGCGGCGGCGGTGATATTGAGGGCGGCCTCGGGCGGCGGCAGTGAGGGCAGGCTCGGGCTCGGGCGGCGGCGACAGAGGAGTAGGGGAACATGGGGGAAAGGAGGACTCAGCAAAAATTTTGAGCCCGCGGGTGGTTAAGTCGAACTAGCTGTAGCGCTCTTAGGGAAATGCGCTATAGCTAATTTAGCTATAGCACGTTTTAGAAAAAAACACTACTGCTAAAGGAAGCAGTTATTTCTTTTGTTTATCCCAATATCTGTAGCACTTTGTCCTAGAAAAACGCTATAAGTCTAAGCATGTAAAAACATCAAAAATATACATTGGTCATCATTGATCTTTTTGTGTAGAATCTAAATAGTCAACATGAATCTGCACTGTACCTGTATAGGCACAGGCGAAGATTCATATTGCAGCCACAAATCCTACACATATAGTTCAATGAAGACCAAGTGCTCGAGATAGTTTGAGAACTAACATATTTAAGGTGGTAAACACCTTGTTCGCTTAGCAGTATGGGACTAAACTTAATTAGTTTCGGTGATACTTAGCAGTAGCGAGTTTTGAAGAAAAACGCTGCTACTGAGTACTTTAGCAGTAGCGCGTCCAGGAGAAGGGCGCTACTACTATATCTAGCCTGGAGGAAACGCCGTGGCAATTATAGTAGTAGTGCTTGTTTCACCTACAGCGCTACTGCTATCGGGATGTTAGTAGCACGGTTTCCTGGAGCTCACTGCTGCTAATTAGCAGTAGTGTTTGTTTTTAAACCACGCTACTGCTAAGATTCTGTGTATAAGGTTTTCCCTAGTAGTGCTAACCTATCTCATGAAGTTCTGTTAAGTTTTGCCTGATTGAAGTTTTAAAGTTTTGGGTGAGATGTCGATATGAGGAGAATAAAGAGTGAGAATACCCTAAGCTTGGGGATGCCCAAGGCACCCCATGTTAATATCCAAGGAAGATCCAAGCAACTAAGCTTGAGGATGCCCCGGAAGGCATCCCCTCTTTCGTCTCCAATATTATCAGTAACCTCACTTGGAGCTATATTTTCATTTGTCACATGATATGAGTTTTACATGGAGCGTCATTTTATTTTGTTAGGATTTTCCTGATTCTATCTATAATAATGTTTTGTCTCTTTTACTTCTATAAAAATGTCAAGGATAGCCTTAACCATGCTTATTTTGCAAGTATACATGTTGCTGTTTCAAAACAGAAAGTTTACCGCTGTTGCAAAAATTGCCAAGAAAAATCAGAATGTGATAAAATGTTGAAACTTTTTGCAAAGTAACCTCTGATAAATTTTCTACAGCGTGGTAAATTTTCATAATTTTTGGAGTTAAAGAAGTATTAATACGCTTGCATTCTTTACAAACTGTACTGTTTTGGCAGATTGCTGTTATGTTTGCATTGTTTGCGTATGTTTGCTTGTTTAATGATTCTATTTGAGGGCAGGAGTATTAAATATGTAGAGGCATTTAGTATGCAATGTTGAATAATAATTTTTGTGATTTGGTACAGTAGAGAATGATAAGGTTTTTGCATTGGTTTATACTAACTTATCTCATGAGTTCATGTTGAGTTTTGTGTGGATGAAGTTTTTAAGATTTAGGGAAACCGTGATATAAAAGGAATTAATGAGACACAAAAGCTAGAGCTTGGGGATGCCCAAGGCATCCCAAGATAATATTTCAAGAAGTCTCAAGCATCTATGCTTGGGGATGCCCCGGTAGGCATCCCACCTTTCTTCATCAACAATTATCGGTTAGTATCGGTTGATCCTTAGTTTTTGCTTCTTCACAAGATGTGTGCTATTGTTGGAATGTCATTTTATCTTGTTTTGCTTACTGTTTTAATAAAATACTTAGATATGAAGGTTTTAAATAAGAGAGAGTCCTCAATTAGCTACCCATTTACTTAACTACTTGCTTGATCTTCAATTATATCTTTTTGGAGTAGTTTGTCATTTACTCTCGCGCTTCACTTATATCCTATGAGTATATTGTTGAATAAATCGAATGTAATGAAGTCGAAATTCTATGTTCATATCATGCCTAGTGGTAGCTTCACATTGGGTTTAGAAAGTGAAATCTTTTGAAGCTTGACAATCACAATATTGGTCATACAAGCAATTCATGAATGATTACTATAAGGAAGAGAACTTTCACATGCAAATACACTATCTTGGAAATCTTTTGTGATGGTGAGCCCCCATCAAAATATTATATGCCCCTATCTAGGCATAAAAGTGGGTTGCCTCCCAACAAGCGCTATCGTTTAATGCCCCTAGCTAGGCATATAAACAAGGATAGATCTAGGTATTGCCATAATAATGGTAAGGCAAATTGCGAAAACTCATCTCATATTCAGCAGCAAGTTTTCTTTGTGGCAAGCGAAAGTAATGAAGAGGGCTAAATCTAATGGGACAAAAGTTCCCAAGATCAAGCTCGGGAGGTATGGATTCCTCCTTCGACCCCTTATATTGCACAACCAATTCATCATTATAAGCATTCTTTTGGCAAAAAGTCATGAGCCTTTGTTCAAGAGAAAAACCTAACCCATTGTTCTGAATAGCAAAATCATCAGTGAGTTCAGAAATTCTATCAACTAGAACATCGGTTGGAACCTTCTTTCTAAGGTTTTCATTATAAGCGACATGATCTAAAGATCGTAAACGCATTACGTCTTCTTGATTAAAAAGGATAGCTTCTATGGGAGGACGACCATCGTCCACCCTATAATGCGCAAAAAATTCATTGGTCTCTTTCATTATAAATCTGAACTCATGTGCCAAAAAGATAGTAGCTGCTCGCTTAACAGAAGAATGCTCGATATTGGAAAACTCTAGAAAAATCCTTTGTATGCAAGGATGCATATGAATAAATTGTCTTTCAAGTTCAACTACGAGCAAGGATATAGCATCCGCAAGACTACTAGTTCTATGAATAATAGACCCACCCATAGAGGGCACGGCACGGCACAAGTAAAGAAATCTTGAATAACTCCTTTTCCAATAATATTACCACTACCAATCCGAAACTTTTTAGTGTGTAGAATAGTAGGTTCTTCATGAGGATCATCAAAAGCATCAAAGTTTTCCATGTTATTACCACTATCCTTATCAACGATAACCTCCCTAGTTTTAGTCATCATGGCAGCAAAATACACAAAGAACAAGCACACAAGAGGCAAGCAAAAGAGAAGAACGGAAAAAGGCGGGTAAAACAGCAAGGGTGAAGTGGGGGAGAGGAAAACGAGAGGCAAATGACAAATAATGTAATGCGAGGGATAAGAGTTTATGATGGGTACTTGGTATGTCTTGACTTGAGCGTATATCTCCCCGGCAACGGCACCAGAAATGGCTAGTTGCCAGGAGATCAAATCTTGACCTGACTTGGTGCAAATCTCCACGGCAACGGCGCCAGAAATCCTTCTTGCTACCTCTTGAGCATGCGTTGGTTTTCCCTTGAAGAGGAAAGGGTGATGCAGCAAAGTAGCGTAAGTATTTCCCTCAGTTTATGAGAACCAAGGTATCAATCCAGTAGGAGACTACACGCAAATCCCTCGTACCTACACAAACAAATAAGAAAATTGCAACCAACGCGATAAAAGGGTTGTCAATCCCTTCATGGCCACTTGCAAAAGTGAGATCTGATAGAGATAATAAGATAAATATTTTTGGTATTTTTATGTATAGATTGGAAAGTAAAGATTGCAAAATAAAATAGATCGGAAACTTATATGATGGAAGATAGACCCGGGGGCCATAGGTTTCACTATTGGCTTCTCTCAAGATAGCAAATTCTACGGTGGGTGAACGAATTACTGTCGAGCAACTGATAGAAAAGTGCATAGTTATGAGAATATCTAGGCATGATCATGTGTATACGCATCACGTCCGCGACAAGTAGACAGAAATGATTCTGCATCTACTACTATTACTCCACACATCGACCACTATCCAGCATGCATCTAGAGTACTAACTTCATAAGAACGGAGTAACGCATTAGGCAAGATGACATGATGTAGAGGGATAAACTCAAGCAATATGATACAAACCCCATATTTTTATCCTCGATGGCAACAATTCAATACGTGCCTTGCTGCCTCTGCTGTCACTGGGAAAGGACACCGCAAGATTGAACCCAAAGCTAAGCACTTCTCCCATTGCAAGAAAGATAAATCTAGTAGGCCAAACCAAACTGATAATTTGAAGAGAGTTGCAAAGATATCAAATCATACATATAAGAATTCAGAGAAGAATCAAATATTGTTCATAGATAATCTTGATCATAAACCCACAATTCATCGGATCTCGACAAACACACCGCAAAAAGTATTACATCAAATATATCTCCAAGAGAATCGAGGAGAACTTTGTATTGATATCCAAAGAGAGAGAAGAAGCCATGTAGCTAATAACTATGGACCCGAAGGTCTGTGGTAAACTACTCACACATCATCGGAGAGGCTATGGTGTTGATGTAGAAGCCCTCCGTGATCGATTCCCCCTCCAGCGGAGCGCCGGAAAAGACCCCAAGATGGGATCTCACGGGTACAGAAGATTGCGGTGGTGGAAAAAGTGTTTCGTGGTGCTCCTGGATGTTTTCAGGGTATAAGAGTATATATAGGCGAAGGAAGTAGGTCGGTGGAGCCACGAGGGGCCCATGTGGGTGGGGGGCGCGCCTACCCCCTGGGTGCGCCTCCCTACCTCGTCCCCGCCTCGTTGCTTCCTTGACATCCACTCCAAGTCTCCTAGATTGAGTTTGTTCCAAAAACGATCCTCGCGAAGGTTTCATTCCGTTTGGCCTCCATTTGATATTCCTTTTCCACGAAACACTGAAATAGGCAAAAAAAACCCAGCAATTTGCACTGGGCCTCCGGTTAGTAGGTTAGTCCCAAAAATAATATAAAAGTGTATAGTAAAGCCCATTAAACATCCAAAACAGATAATATAATAGCATGGAACAATAAAAAATTATAGATACATTGGAGACGTATCAAGCATCACCAAGCTTAATTCCTGCTCGTCCTCGAGTAGGTAAATGATAAAAACAGAATTTTTGATGTGGAATGCTGCCTAGCATAATTATCAATGTAATTTTCTTTATTGTGGCATGAATATTCAGATCTGAAAGTTTCAAGACAAAAGTTTAATATTTACAGAAAAATAATAATATTTCAAGCATACTAATAAAGCAATCATGTCTTCTCAAAATAACATGGCCAAAGAAAGTTATCCCTACAAAATCATATAGTCTGGCTATGCTCTAACTTCATCGCACAAAATATTTAAATCATGCACAACCCCGATGACAAGCCAAGCAATTGTTTCATACTTTTGATTTTCTCAAACTTTTTCAATCTTCACGCAATACATGAGTGTGAGCCATGGACCTAGCACTATATGTGGAATAGAATGGTGGTTGTGGAGAAGGAAAAAAGGAGAAGATAGTCTCACATCAACTAGGCGTATCAACGGGCTATGGAGATGCCCATCAATAGATATCAATGTGAGTGAGTAGGGATTGCCATGCAACGGATGCACTAGAGCTATAAGTGTATGAAAGCTCAACAAAAGAAACTAAATGGGTGTGCATCCAACTCGCTTGCTCACGAAGACCTAGGGCATTTTGAGGAAGCCCATCATTGGAATATACAAGCCAAGTTTTATAATGTAAAATTCCCACTAGTTTATGAAAGTGACAACATAGGAGACTCTCTATCATGAAGATCATGGTGCTACTTTGAAGCACAAGTGTGGTAAAAGGATAGTAACATTATCCCTTCTCTCTTTTTCTCTCATTTTTTTTTGTTTGGGCCTTTCTCTTTTTTTATGGCCTCTTTTCTTTCTCTTTTTTTATTTTCAGTCCGGAGTCTCATCCCGACTAGTGGGGGAATCATAGTCTCCATCATCCTTTCCTCACTTGGGACAATGCTCTAATAATGATGATCATCACACTTTTATTTACTTACAACTCAATACTTAGAACAAAATATGACTCTACATGAATGCCTCCGGCGGTGTACCGGGATATGCAATGAATCCAGAGTGACATGTATGAAAATCATGAACGTTGCCTTTGCCACAAATACGATGTCAACTACATGATCATGCAAAGAAATATGACAATGATGGAGCGTGTCATAATAAATGGAATAGTGGAAAGTTGCATGGAAATATATCTCGGAATGGCTATGGAAATGCCATAATAGGTAGGTATGGTGGTTGTTTTGAGGAAGGTATATGGTGGGTGTATGATACCGGCGAAAGTTGCGCGGTGTTAGAGAGGCTAGCAATGGTGGGAGGGTGAGAGTGCGTATAATCCATGGACTCAACATTAGTCATAAAGAACTCACATACTTATTGCAAAAATCTATTAGTTATCAAAACGAAGTACAACGCGCATGCTCCTAGGGGATAGATTGGTAGGAAAAGATCATCGCTCGTCCCCGACCGCCACTCATAAGGAAGACAATCAATAAATAAATCATGCTCCAACTTCATCACATAACGGTTCACCATACGTGCATGCTAAGGGAATCACAAACTTTAACACAAGTATTTCTCAAATTCAGAACTACTCAACTAGCATGACTCTCATACCACCATCTTCATATCTCAAAACAATCATAAAGAATCAGACTTCTCATAGTACTCAATGCACTTTATATGATAGTTTTTATTATACCTATCTTGGATGCTCATCACTTTAGGACTAAAATTTTAACCAAAGAAAATTACCATGCTGTTCTAAAAGACTCTCAAAATAATATAAGTTAAGCATGAGAGATCAATAATTTCTATAAAATAAACCACCACCGTGCTCTAAAAAGATATAAGCGAAGCACATAGAGTATTCTAATAAATTCCAATTCATGTGTGTCATTCCAAAAGGTGAGTACAGCAAGGATGATTGTGGTAAACTAAAAAGCAAAGACTCAAATCATACAAGACGCTCCAAGCAAAACACATATCATGTGGTGAATAAAAAATAGCATCAAGTAAAGTTACCGATAGACGAAGACGAAAGAGGGGATGCCTTCTGGGGCATCCCCAAGCTTAGGCTTTTGTTTGTCCTTGAATTTTACCTTGGGGTGCCTTGGGCATCCCCAAGCTTAGGCTCTTGCCACTCCTTGTTCCATAATCCATCAAATCTTTACCCAAAAACTTGAAAATTTAACAGCACAAAACTCAACAGAAAATCTTATGAGCTCCGTTGGCGAAATAAAACAAACCACCACTTTAAGGTACTGTAAATGAACTCATTCTTTATTTATATTAGTGTTAAACCTACTGTATTACAACTTCTCTATGGTTCATACCCCCGATACTATCCATAGATTCATCAAAATAAGCAAACAACACACGAAAAACAGAATATGTCAAAAACAGAATAGTCGGTAGTCATCTGTATCAACCGCAAACTTCTGTAACTCAGAAATATCTACCAAAATAGGAAGACTGAGATAATTTGATTATTGATCTACTGAAATTGGAATCAGTATTTTATCACTTTCTGGTGATTTTTAACAATTGTTTACGTGGGCAGAAAGTTTCTGACTTTTTCAGCAAGATCAAATAATTATCACCCAAGAAGATCCTATAGGTGTTACTTGGCACAAAAACTAACTAAAACATAAAACCACATCTAACCAGAGGCTAGATGAAATATTTATTACTAAACAGGAACAAAAAGCAAGGCACAAAATAAAATTGGGTTGCCTCCCAACAAGCGCTATCGTTTAACGCCCCTAGCTAGGCATAAAAACAAGGATAGATCTAGGTATTGCCATAATAATGGTAAGGCAAATTGCGAAAACTCATCTCATATTCCCTACGTTCAGCAGCAAGTTTTCTTTGCGGCAAGCAAAAGTAATCAAAAGGGATAAATCTAATGGGACAAAAGTCTCCAAGATCAAGCTCGGGAGGTATGGGTTCCTCCTTCGACCCCTTATATTGCACAACGAATTCATCATTATAAGCATTCTTTTGGCAAAAAGTCATGAGCCTTTGTTCAAGAGAAAAACCTAACCCATTGTTCTGAATAGCAAAATCATCAGTGAGTTCAAAATTCTATCAACTAGAACATCGATGGGAACCTTCTTTCTAAGGTTTTCATTGTAAGCAACATGATCTAAAGATCCTGAACGCATTCAGTCTTCTTGATTAAAAAGGATAGCTTCTATGGGAGGACGACCAGCGTCCACCCTATAATGCGCAAAAATTTCATTGGCCTCTTTCATTATAAATATGAACTCATGTGCCAAAAAGATAGTAGCTGCTCGCTTAGCACAAGAATGCTCGATATTGGGAAACTCTAGAAAAATCCTTTGTATGCAAGGATGCATATGAATAAATTGTCTTTCAAGTTCAACTACGAGCAAGGATATAGCATCCGCAACACTACTAGTTCTATGAAGAATAGACCCACCCATAGAGGGTAGGGCACCGGCACAAGTAAAGAAATCTTGAATAACTCCTTTTCCAATAATATTACCACTACCAATCCAAAACTTTTTAGTGTGTAGAATAGTAGGTTCTTCATGAGGATCGTCAAAAGCATCAAAGTTTTCCATGTTATTACCACTATCCTATCAACGATAATATCCCCTGTTTCAGTCATGATGGAAAAAAAATACGCAAAGAACGAGCACACAAGAGGCAAGCAAAAAGAGAAGAACGGAAAAAAGTGCGAATAAAATGGCAAGGGTGAAGTGGGGGAGATGAAAACGAGAGGCAAATGGCAAATAATATAATGCGAGGGATAAGAGTTTATGATGGGTACTTGGTATGTCTTGACTTGAGCGTAGATCTCCCCGGCAACGGCGCCAGAAATGGCTAGTTGCGAGGAGATGAAATCTTGACTTGACTTGGTGCAAATCTCCCCGGCAACAGCGCCAGAAATACTTCTTGCTACCTCTTGAGCATGCGTTAGTTTTCCCTTGAAGAGGAAAGGGTGATGAGCAAAGTAGCGTAAGTATTTCCCTCGGTTTTTGAGAACCAAGGTATCAATCTAGTAGGAGACTACATGCAAATCCCTCGTACCTGCACAAACAAATAAGAACCTTGCAACCAACGCGATAAAGGGGTTGTCAATCCCTTCACGGCCACTTGCAAAAGTGAGATCTGATAGAGATAATAAGATAAATATTTTTGGTATTTTATGGTATAGATTGGAAAGTAAAGATTGCAAAAAAATAGATCGGAAACTTATATGATGGAAGATAGACCCGGGGGCCATAGGTTTCACTAGTGGCTTCTCTCAAGATAGCAAATTCTACGGTGGGTGAACGAATTACTCTCGAGCAATTGATAGAAAAGTGCATAGTTATGAGAATATCTAGGCATGATCATGTATATAGTCATCACGTCCGCGACAAGTAGACCGAAACGATTCTGCATCTACTACTATTACTCCACACATTGACCGCTATCCAGCATGCATCTAGAGTATTAAGTTCATAAGAACAGAGTAATGCATTAGGCAAGATGACATGATGTAGAGGGATAAACTCAAGCAATATGAATAAACCCCATCTTTTTATCCTCGATGGCAACAATTCAATACGTGCCTTGCTGCCCCTGCTGTCGCTGGGAAAGGACATCGCAAGATTGAACCCAAAGCTAAGCACTACTCCCATTGCAAGAAAGATCAATCTAGTAGGCCAAACCAAACTGATAATTCGAAGAGACTTGCAAAGATATCAAATCATACATATAAGAATTCAGAGAAGAATCAAATATTGTTCATAGATAATCTTGATCATAAACCCACAATTCATCGGATCTTGACAAACACACCGCAAAAAGTATTACATCGAATAGATCTCCAAGAGAATCGAGGAGAACTTTGTATTGAGATCCAAAGAGAGAGAAGAAGCCATGTAGCTAATAACTATGGACCCGAAGGTCTGTGGTAAACTACTCACACATCATCGGAGAGGCTATGGTGTTGATGTAGAAGCCCTCCTTGATCGTTTCCCCCTCCGGCGGAGCACCGGAAAAGGCCCCAAGATGGGATCTCGCGGGTACAGAATGTTGCGGCGGTGGAAAAAGTGTTTTGTGGTGCTCCTGGATGTTTTTAGGGTATAAGAGTATATATAGGCGAAGGAAGTAGGTCGGTGGGGGCGCACGAGGGTGGGGGCGCGCCTCCCTACCTCGTGGCCGACTCGTTGCTTCCTTGACGTCCACTCCAAGTCTTCTAGATTGAGTTTCTTCCAAAAATGATCCTCGCGAAGGTTTCATTCCGTTTGGACTCGGTTTGATATTCCTTTTCTGCGAAACACTGAAATAGGCAAAAAAACAGCAATTTGCACTGGGCCTCCGGTTAGTAGGTTGGTCCCAAAAATAATATAAAAGTGTATAATAAAGCCCATTAAACATCCAAAACAGATAATATAATATCATGGAACAATAAAAAATTATAGATATGTTGGGGACGTATCAATCATTAAGTGTAAGAGAAAATTGAGCGTTGTACGAACTTGTGATGGCAAAGAATAAAAGTGAAAGACTGCATAATAAAGGTTGCTATCATAAGGGGCAATATAACGTGATGTTCTTTTGCACTAAGGGATTGAGCATACAAACAAAAAGTGCATGGCAACCTCTGCTTCCCTCTGTGAAGGGCCTACCTTTTACTGTTATGTATTTACTTCCATGCAATAGTCAAAGTTATTCCCTCTATTCCTTTTTATTTTTCCCTTTTGGCAAGCATCATGTGGTGAGGAAAGATCTAGGCACATATATCCAGGTGGATATGGGTAGCATGAGTTATTATTGTTGACATCACCGTTGAGGTGAATACGATGGGAGGCGAAATTATAAGCCCTATCTTTCTATGTGTCCAGTTGAAACATAGAAAGAGTTTCAAGAGAATTCATTGTTTGAACCTTAACATGTGAATTGGTTGCTACTTTAACATGAGAAGTTTTATAGGAAAGAATTGCTATCATGATGCTAGGAAAAGTGATCGAAATTGTCGTTGATAAAACTTGTGCACTTTGCTACCATTTACACTTCATAAATTATTTCTTTTATCATTTACCTACCCGAGGAGGAGTAGGAATTAAGCTTGGGGATGCTGATACGTCTCCAACATATCTATAATTTCTGAAGTATTCATGATGTTATATTATCATTCTTAGATGTTTTACAATCATTTGTAGAAAATTTATATCATTTTTTGGGACTAACCTATTGACCCAGTTCCCAGTGCCAGTTACTATTTGTTTGCTTGTTTTTTACATTGCAGGAAATCAATATCAAACGGAGTCCAAACACCACGAAACTTTTTGTGGATTTTTATGGACCAGAACACTTCCAATTGGCCAGAACAGCACCTGGGGGTGCCCCGAGGGGGGCATAACCCACCAAGGCGCGCCTGGGGGCCCAGGCGCGCCCAGGTGGGTTGTGCCCACCTCGATGGCCTCCCGCGCCCCCTCTTTGCCCTATAAATCACCGAATATTCCAACAACCCTCGGGGTTATCCTAGATCAGAAGTTCCGCTGCCGCAAGGCTCTGTACCCACGAGAAACCAATCTAGACCCCGTTCCGGCACCCTGCCAGAGGGGGAAATCATCACCGGTGGCCATCTTCATCATCCCGGCAGCCACCATGATGAGGAGGGAGTAGTCTACCCTCGGGGCTGAGGGTTTGTACCAGTAGCTATATGTTTAATCTCTCTTTCTCGTGTTCTTGAGATGTCACGATCTTGATGTATCGCGGGCTTTGTTAATATAGTTGGATCATATGGTGTTTTCCCCTCTCTATCTTGCTGTGATGAATTGAGTTTTCCCTTTGAGATTTCGTTTTATCGGATTGAATACTTTTATGGATTTGAGAACACTTGATATATGTCTTGCATATGAACACCCGTGGTGACAATGGGGTATCGTATTGATTCACTTGATATATATTTTGGCACTCAACTCGCAGATTCCCGAGGTGACATTGGGGTAATCTATGCATAGGGGTTGATGCATGTTCTTGTCTTTGTTTCTTCGGTAGAAATCTTGGGGCACTCTTTGAGGTTCTTTGTGTTGGATTGAGTATTGTGAATCTAAAATTATTTGGTGTTATTTTAGTACGAACTGTTGGATAGATCGATCGGAAAGAATAACTTCGAGGTTGTTTCATACCCTACAAACAATTTCTTCTTATGTTCTTCGCTAGATAGGAACTTTGGAGTGATTCTTCATCGCACTTTGAGGGACGGTTATATGATCCAATTATATTAGCATTGTTGAGTGATTGCACTAGCGAAAGTATGGACCCTAGGCCTCATTTTCAAGCATTGCAATACCGTTTGTGCTCCGTTTTATCAATTGCTACATTGATGTTTCTTATTGTTCCTATTACAAAAATCAATATCTACTATCCATATTACACTTGTATCACCATCTCTTCGCCGAACTAGTACACCTATACAAATTACCATTGTATTTGGTGTGTTGGGGACACAAGAGACTTTTTATTATTTGGTTGCAGGGTTGTTTGAAAGAGACCATAGGAACCATAGGGCATCCACTTGATTGATAGACCAAGTGGATTAATAAACCATAGGTCATCCACTTGATGGTGCCAGCGGCGGCGACGGTGTTAGTGCCGCGTCCACGCAGTTGTGGGACGACCACTTGGGCAGCGGGGTCGCGTGGCGATTGTGCTCGAGGGTCAGTGGATCCGTGGAGAGCAGTAGTATGGTCGGCTCGTCCCAGAGGAGGCACATGTGTCATGACTGCCCCCGTAGCAGGGGCGGCCGGAGGATGATGGCTCACGCTGGACCGAGCACCGTTACTGTGGTTGCGCCCGCCGACGGGAGGAGGGGGTGCGAGCGGAGTGACCCCCTCGTCCGCACGTTGCGGAGCTTGACCGTCGAGACGCTGCTAACGATGTTCTCCTCCGACATCTCCAACCCTCGTGTCGGTCGCGAGGGAAGTGGTGATGGCGCCACCTGCTCCAGTCACGCCCCCAGCAGCGTTCACGCCCCCTCCGAGGCACTAGAGGCCGCGGGCGGCGGACCCTTCGAGGTGGACGGATGGGCCGAAGGGCCCGACTTCTTCTTCTTAGGTGCCTTGGTTGATGGCGTCGTCGAAGATGCAGATGGCGATGAAGATGACGCGCGGCGCACGCTTTCAGGATCGCGCAAGTGAGCCCTCTACCTGGCGCGCCAAAGATGTCACGGGATGTCCGCAGCCACCTATGGGACCGGGTGGTCCCTTGCTGGTTCGGTGGAGGGACGTCGCGTTGCACAAAGAGCAGATCAGCGCACAGCAGCACGACAGAGAGCACACAAGCAATTTACCCAGGTTTGGGCCGCCGCGAGGCGTAAGACCCTACTCCTGCCTAGGTTCATCAACTTTTCAACCTTCTAACCCCTCCTACGAGTGCCACGGGCCTCCTTTGATAGATTAAAGGGGTCACCATAGTGGCAAAGTGGTCATTATCCACTGATATGATAGCAAACAGTGCTATCATACCTAACTCTGCGGGCTGACAGGGTGCATTAAATGCGCCGCTTAGGGTCACATCACTGTGTGCCCGGCAAGGCCTGCCGGGCTATCTTGCCAGTTCTACGCCTGTTCCCTTGACACGTCGCAGTACGGGTGTCATCAGTGGGTTTCTTCTGTAGGAAATGGCTGCCATGTGGCGAATGGCTGCCACTTAATCACCTTGCGGCTTGGCACCGCACTGATTGACGACGTGAGTCGTGTTTGAGTGATTAGCAGGGTGATTCAACCCTCGTGATCCCCGGCAGGCTCTGCCGGGGAGACTTGGTTGCTTGCTTCCGGTGGTGGCCTCGCCCCTTGCCGGGCTCGCCTACCCGGCAATGGAGGCCCTTCTCTTGTCGATCTCTTGCTCTTCTGGTTTGATCTTGGTCCCTCTGAGTTGCATGTTGGGTCTTCCAATCTCTTGGTTGTTTAATACTCTCGCTCAAGCTAGTGCTTCAACCTTGGTCTTGTGCCTCCGCACAGTTGGGCAACAGACCCAGGGTTTGTTGCACCGACAATCATGCTCAATCATTGATCCATTCATGAAACACACTCGCATATTAGCTACACCCAATACTCAAGTACGATCATATTGCCTCCTAGTTGGTGCTTTTATAAGAGAAGATGGAGACTCAAATTAAAAGTAAAAATTGCATAAATTAAAAGAAAGGCCCTTCGGAGAGGGAAGTAGGAATTTGTAGAGGTGCCAGAGCTCAAAGCGAAAAATTAGAGATAAAAACATTTTGGGAGGTGTATCCATCCCACCAACGAAAACGACTTAGAGTTCCCAACACTTTCCATGCTAGATATATCATAGGCGGTTCCCAAACAGAAAATAAAGGTTATTCCTTTTTCCACCATACTTTCACTTTCCATGGCTAGCCGTATCCACGGTTACCCTCCATACCAACACTTTCCAAGGAATTTATTATTTGACAACATAAAGTAAATTCATTTTTTATTTCGGGACTAGGCATCCCTAAAACATTTGCCTTACTCTCGTGCAATGACAAGTGAATAAACACTCATCGTGAGAATAACACATCCAGCATGAAAAATATTAGCCACCCCTCACCGCTCCGTGAGCGAAACGAACACACAAAAGAGAAGTTTATTTTGAAAATTAGAGATGGCACATGCAAATTTGCTTAGAACGGCAAAAGAATGCCGCATATAGGTAGATATAGTGGACTCATGTGGCAAAATTGGTTTAAAGGATTTTGGATGCACAAGTAGAATCATATTTGGTGCAAAATGAAGGCTAGCAATAGACTGAGAAGTGACCAACCAAGAAACGAATAATCTCATAAGCAAGCATTAAGCATAATCAACATCGAATAATGCACCACAAGTAGGATATAATTTCATTGCATGACTATTGACTTTCGTGCTTTCATAGGGAATCACAAACCTTAACACCAAAATTCTTACTAAAGCGTAATTACTCATCAACACAACTCACATATCACATCATCATATCTCAAAACTATTACTAAGAATCAAGTTTATTTTGTCCAATGATATTCATGAAAGTTTTTATTATATCCTTCTTGCATATCTATCACATTGGGACTAATTTCTACGTGTTGCTTTTCATAAGCTCAAACAAATATAAGTGAAGATCATGAGCATAATTCTTTTTCTTTCTCTCAAAACAATTTAAGCGAAGCAAGAGAGAATTTCTTGAAAATTTTACTAACTCTCAAATAAATCTAAGTGATCAAGAGAGTATTTCTTCAAAAATACTAAAGCACACCATGCTCTAAAAGATATAAGTGAAGCACTAGAGCAACTCCATAGCTCATAAAAAATTTAAGTGGAGCATAGAGAGAAATTCTAACAAGTCATGACATAAATTTGGCTCTCTCAAATAGGTGTGTCCAGCAAGGGATCAAGACTTAAAACACAAAATAAAACAAGCAAAGTCTCATCATACAAGACGCTCCAAGCAAAACACAAAATATGTGATGAATAAAAATATAGCTTGGAGTAAAATACCGATGGTCGTTAGAAGAAAGAGGGGATGCCACTCGGGGGCATCTCCAAGATTAGTTGGTTGCTCATTTTTGGATAATAGCTTGGGATACCGGGGAATCCCCAAGTTTAGGCTCTTCTATCCTTCCTTCATCCATCGTAAGATAACCCAAAACTTGAAAACTTCAATCACACAAAACTCAACAAAACCTTCGTGAGATCCGTTAGTATAAGAAAGCAACCCACTACTAAGTACTGTATCCAACCAATTCATATTTTGTTTTTGCATTATATCTACTGTATTCCAACTTTTCTATGGCAAAAACTCATCAAAGAAAACCATAGATCCATCAAAATAAGCACACAACACAAAGAAAACAAAATCTGTCAAAGCAGAACAGTCTGTAGCAATCTGACTATTTTGAATACTTCTGTAACTCCAAAAATTCTGAAAAAATAGGACGACCTGGGTAATTTGTATATTAATCTTCTGCAAAAATAATTTGCATTTTATCATGTTCTGGTGATTTTTAACAATTATTTTCGTGAGCTCATAAGTTTCTGCTTTTCAGCAAGATCAAACAACTATCACCCAAGAAGATCCTATAGGCTTTACTTGGCACAAACACTAATTAAAACACAAAAAACTCAATCATAACAGTAGCATAATTGTGCAAACACTCAAGAACAGAAATCAAACATAAAAAATAAAGTTTATTCATTGGTTTGCCTCCCAACATGCGCTATAGTTTTACCCCCTTAGCTAGGCATAAAGCAAGGTTCTAAGTTTTGTCATCTTTGGTTCGAGATCCATAAGATGCCCTCATGATTGATTCATAAGGTGTCTTAATTCTTGTTCTAGGAAAGTGTTCCATACCCTTCCTCAAAGGAAATTGGAACTTACTATTGCCTTCTTTCGTATCAATCACGGCAGCGATAGTGCGTAAAAACAGTGTACCAAGAATAATTGGACAAGACGGATTGCAATCAATATCAAGAACAATAAAAATCTATGGGCACATAATTACTATTTGCAAGAATAAGAACATCATTAATTCTTCCCATAGGCTTTTTAATAGTAGAATCTGCCAAGTGCAAATTCAAAGAACACGATTCAATATCGGTAAGACCAAGCACATCACATAAAGATTTCGGAATTGTAGAAACACTAGCACCCAAGTCACACAAAGCAAAACAATCATAATTTTTAATCTTGACTTTGATAGTAGGTTTCCATTCATCATGCAATATTCTAGGAATTGATACTTCTAATTCCAATTTTTCTTCAAAAGCTTTCATCAATAGCATCAACAATATGTTTAGTAAAAGCTTTATTTTGTTCATAGGCATGAGGTGAAGTTAAGATGGATTGCAACAAAGAAATACAATCAATCAAAGAACAACTATCATAATTAAAGTCTTTGTAATCCAAAAGAGTGGGCACATCACAAGTTAATGTTTTGAACTCTCCAAACCCACTTTTATCAATTTTCTCAACAAGATTTTCACCCTTCGAAATATTGGGACGCCTTCTACCTAAAGTTGACTCTTCTCCAGTCCCTTTATCATCAATTTTAACCTTACTAAACAAGGAATCAATAGAAGAAACACCAATCATTTTAAGATCTTCATCACTTTTACGAAAGTAATTACTAGAGAACGCTTTTTCTAAAAATTCTCTTTTAGCTCTAAGCATAGCGGTTCTTTTCTTACTTACATCCATAGAAACATAAAGAGGTTTAATTGATTCATCAACCTTAGGCACAAAAACTTTCATCTTGAGATTTTCCACATCATGAGCAATTCTATCAACACTTCTAGACAAATCATCAATCTTACTCAACTTTTCTTCGATGGAAGTGTTGAAAACTTTTTGCGTGTTGATAAATTCTTTAATATTATTCTCAAGATCAGAGGTGTTCCTATTATTATTATTATTATTATTATTATTATTATTATTATTATTATTATTATAAGATTGATTTCCATAGGAATTACCATAATTATTATAGGAATTACTAGGAAAAGGCCTAGGATTAAAGTTACCTCTATAAGCATTGTTATTGAAATTATTCCGAGAGATAAAATTCACATCTATGGCATCACTATTTTGCTCAATCAAAGTAGAGAAAGGCATATCATTAAAATCAATAGGAGCACTTTTACTGGCAACCAATTTCATATGAGCATCAACTTTTCACTCAAAGAAGAAATTTCATCAACCGAATTAACTTTTTTACTAGTAGGAGCTCTTTTGGTATGCCATTGTGAATAATTTGCCATGATATTATCAAGCAACTTGGTGGCTTCACCCAAAGTAATTTCCATAAAAGTACCACCCGCGGCGGAATCTAAAAGATTACGAGAAACAAAATTCAACCCCGCATAAAAATTTTATATGATCATCCAAAGATTTAACACATGAGTTGGGCAATTCCTTAGCATCATTTTCATCCTTTCCCAAGATTATGCAACATGCTCATGTTCAAGTTGCTTGAAATTCATGATCTGAGTTCTAAGGGAAATACTTTTTGCGGGAGGAAAATACTTAGTGATAAACGCATCTTTGCACCTATTCCAAGAATTGATACTATTTCGAGGCAAAGAAGAGAACCATTTTTTGCAGAATCATGCAAAGAAAACGGAAATAATTTCATCTTCACCACATCATTGTCCACATCTTTTTTCTTTTGCATATCGCATAATTCCACGAAGGTAATAAGATGGGATGCGGCATCCTCATTAGGAGTACCGGAAAATTGATCTTTCATAACAAGATTCAGCAAAGCATTATTAATATCACAAGACTCCGCACTAGTGGCGGGAGGAGCAATCGGAGTGCCAATAAAATCATTGTTGTTGGTATTTGAGAAATCACACAACTTGGTGTTCTCTTGAGTCATGATAAATACACAAGAAGATTGCACTCAAAAACAGATCCGGCAAGAGAACGGCAAACAGAAAAAGAGGGGCGAATAAAACAGCAAATTTTTGTGAAGTGGGGAGAGGAAAACGAGAGGCAAATGGCAAATAATGTAAATTGCGAGGGGATGAGATTTGTGATTAGGAACCTAGTATATGTTGAAGATCTTCCCCGGCAACAGCGCCAGAAATTGGTGCGTTGACGGGAGACTATCTTGACTTGATCCTCCCCGGCAATGGCGCCAGAAATTCCTTTTGATGTCGCTTGAAGCTACGCCGGTATTACCCCAAAGTGGAAGGGATGATGCAGCACAGCGGCGGTAGGTATTTCCCTTAGATATGAAACCAAGGTTATCGAACCAGTAGGAGAACCAAGCAACAGAACGTAAACAGCCCCTGCACACAAATAACAACCACTCGCAACCCGATGTGATAAAGGGGTTGTCAATCCATTTCGGGTAACGGCGCCAGAGATGGCTTGTGGACAGGAGAAAGTTGTAATAGATTGAATAATAGATCACAAATAAAATAAAACGCAGCAAGGTATTTTTGTATTTTTGGTTTAATAGATATGAAAATAAATGCAAAGGAAAAGTAGATCGCAAAGGCAAATATATGAGAAAGAGACCCGGGGGCCGTAGGTTTCATTAGTGGCTTCTCTCGAGAAAATAGCAGACGGTGGGTGAGCAAATTATTGTTGGGAAATTGATAGAACTTCAAATAATCATGACGATATCCAGGCAATCATCATTATATAGGCACACGTCCAAGATTAGTAGAACGACTCCTGCCTGCATCTACTACTATTACTCCACACATCGACCGCTATCCAGCATGCATCTAGTGTATTAAGTTCATGGAGAAACGGAGTAATGCAATAAGAACGATGACATGATGTAGACAAGATCTATCTATGTAGAGATAGACCCCATCGTTTTATCCTTAGTAGCAACAATACATACATGTCGGTTCCCCTTCTATCACTGGGATCAAGCACCGTAAGATCGAACCCACTACAAAGAACCTCTTCCCATTGCAAGATAAATAGATCAAGTTGGCCAAAAAACCTAAATATTAGAGAAGAAATATGAGGCTGTAAGCAATCATGCATATAAGAGATCAAAGAAACACAAATAACATTCATGGATATAAAAAGATATAACTGATCATAAACTCAAAGTTCATCCGATCCCAACAAACACACCGCAAAAAGAGTTACATCATATGGATCTCCAAGAGACCATTGTATTGAGAATTCAGCGAGAGAGAAAAGGCCATCTAGCTACTAACAATGGTCCCGAAGGTCTACAGAGAACTACTCACGCATCATCGGAGAGGCACCAAACGAGGTGGTGAACCCCATCCGAGATGGTGTCTAGATTGGATCTGGTGGTTTTGGACTCTGCAGCGGCTGCATGAATATTTCGTCGACTCCCCTAGGGTTTTGGGAATATTGGGGTATTTATAGAGCAAAGAGGCGGTCCGGGGGGCACCCGAGGTGGGCACAATCCACCAGGGCGCGCCTGGGCCTCCTGGCGCGCCATGGTGGGTTGTGCCCTCCTTGGGGCACCCCCCAGGCGCAGCCATGGCCCATTATGTTCCTTCTGGTCCAAAAGAATCTCTGTGAAGTTTCGTTGCATTTGGACTCCGTCTGATATTGATTTCCTGTGATGTAAAAAACATGCAGAAAACAGCAACTGGCACTTGGCACTATGTCAATAGGTTAGTACAAAAAAATGATATAAATGACTGTAAAATGATTATAAAACATCCAAGATTGATAACATAACAACATGGAACAGTAAAAAATTATAGATACGTTGGAAACGTATCAGCATCCCCAAGTTGAACTCATACTCGTCCTCGAGTAGGTAAGTGACAAAAACAGAATTTTTGATGTGGAATGATGCCTATCATGTCATATCATATTCTTTTCTTTATAGCATGGACAATTGGACTTTTAGTGATTAAAAGAATTAGTCTAGTTCTACCATGATAATTTAGATACTCAAGCATATCAACAAGCAACCATGTATTTCAAAATATCAAAGCTAAAATAAGTTATCCCTAGCCTATCATTGTCGCGGGATGTCCGCGGCCACCTATGGGACCGGGTGGTCCCTTGCTTGTTTGGCAGGGGGACGTCTTGTTGCACAAAGAGCAGATCAGCGGATGGCAGCACGACAGAGAGCACACAAGCAATTTACACAGGTTCGGGCCGCCGCGAGGCGTAAGACCCTACTCCTGCTTTGGTGGATTGATAGTGGAATAACTGTGGTGATGCGTAGTACACTTGCCCGACAGGGTTTGCCTCGGGGCTAAAACGACTACGCGCGTATGGTGGCCTGGGTTCATCAACTTTTCAACCTTCTAACCCTCCTATGAGTGCCATGGGCCTCCTTTTATAGATTAGAGGGGCCACCACAGTGGCAAAGTGGTTATTGTCCACTGATATGATAGCAAACAGTGCTATCATACCTAACTCTGCGGGCTGACAGGGTGCATTAAATGCGCCGCTTAGTGTCACATCACTGGTTGCCCGGCAAAGCCTGCCGGGCTATCTTGCCAGCTCCGCGCGTGCTCCCTTGACACGTCGCAGGATGGGTGCCATCTGTGGGTTTCTTCTGTAGGAAATGGCTGCCATGTGGCGAATGGCTGCCACTTAATCTCCTTGTGGCTTGACACCACACTGATTGACGACGTGAGTCGTGTTTGAGTGGTTGGCGAGGTGGTTCTACCCCCGTGAACCCCGGCACGCTCTGCCGGGGAGTCTTGGTTGCTTGCTTCCGGTGGTGGCCTCGCCCCTTGACGGGCTCGCCTACCCGGCAAGGAGGCCCTTCTCTTGCTGATATCTTGCTCTTCTGGTTTGATCTTGGTCCCTCTGAGTTGCACAATGGGTCTTCAAATCTCTTGGTTGTTTAATACTCTGGCTCAAGCTGGTGCTTCGAGCTTGATGTTGTGCCTGTGCACAGTTGTGCAATAGACCCAGGTTTGTTGCACCGACAGTAGCCTCCGGGGCTGCCCCGAACGTGCTGCTGAGCGTCGTCGGTGTAGGGCCTACAATCCCTCTTCTTTCCTTTGCTTTCTTGGCGGGGACCGTTGTTGCCGCAGCCTCTGCTGCGACGTCATCCCCATACATCCTGTCAACACAGATAATTGCATCCTTCTCATCTGATGGGATGGTGATGACTCCCAATAGTCCAGGCATGTTCAAAGGGTTGTAACATAATGGGATGCTACCATGAACTTGGCCAAGGCCGGTCGTCCCAGAATCCCATTATACGGCAAGGGGAGCTCAACCCCATCAAACACAATATTCTCAGTCCTATGGTTTAGCTCTCCCCCAAACGTCACCGGAAACGTAATCTTTCCCTTAGGACGGCTCCTACCGGGATTGACTCCTTGAAACGTGCTGCCTCCAGCTCTTCTTCTCCTATCTGAAGCTTGTTAACAACTGCTGGGGAAATCAGATTCAACCTGGCCCTGCCATCCACTAATAACATCTTTGTGACCTTGAGGTTGCGAATTGTTTGGGAGACCAACAACGGCAAACACCCTACCGCGGTGGTGCGGTGAGGGTGGTCCTCCTCATCAAAGATGATGGGCGTGCGGGGCCATTTGAGCGGCTGCCGGGCCTCTGGCGCTGGTTCCACAGCATTGATCTCCCGTGCCCATCGCTTGAGCTGGCGATCGGAGGAGTGCAAAGATGCACCCCCATCAATGCATAGGGCGTCAGTGGCCCTCTGAAATTCCTGCTCACTAGTTTCCTCTTCATTCCCTTCATCACTCAAATCACTACAGGTTTCCTTCTCTTGGCCCCTGGCGGGTTTTCCTTGGTTCCGAAAGGGTTTGCGGGGGCGGTTTGCTTCACTGCCTCGGCCCTTTCCGCCAGCAGCATTCTAACCTTTCTCCTTATCTGGCTTATCATACTCTACTCTCTGTCTCTTGACAAGCTGTTCAACCTGATAACATTCATGGAGGTCATGGCCCTTGGTCCGATGGATCTTGCAGTACGGCCCATCACTTTTCCCGGCTTTTTCCGCGGCAGCGGCTTCCCGGCAGGCAGTGGACGTGGCAACTTCCTTGCCGGGGTCCTCAGCTTTAGCCTTCTTTCTAGTACTAGGCGTGCGAGAACCTTCCACACTCATCACTGTCTTATCTCTTGTTTTCTTGTTGCGCTTCTTGCCCTTCCTTTAACTGGTTGATTCATCCTCTTCCTCTGAATCAACATTAATGCGAACCTCCTCTCCGGGCAACTTCCTTCCTTCCTCCATCCGAGCACACTTATCCACTAGTGTGTACAGCTCCTTCACAGTCTTGGGCAACCGCACATTCATCTTAGAAAGAATGCGACGTTTACGCACATTGGAGTGGAAGGCTGCTATAACAGCTGCAGGATGGATATTCGGAATATTCCTATGGACTTTACTAAATCTTTGTAAATACTTACGGAGAGTTTCTCCTTCTTTCTGCTGGAGAAGCTGTAGGTCACTGGGCCTGCCAGGCTCCTGGTGGCCACCGGTGAAGGCACCGATGAACTAGTGGCATAGGTCCGCCCATGATGAGATGGAGTTCTCCGGCAGGTGCATGAGCCAAGACCTCACGTTGGACTTGAGAGCCAATGGGAAGTAGTTGGCGAACATATTCTCGTCTCTTCCCCCGGCAGCCTGAACAACGAGGGTGTAGATGCTCAGGAACTCTGCCGGGTTCAGTCTCCCGTCGTACTTCTCGGGTATCTCCGGCTTGAACGTGCGGATGGACGGCCAACGGACTTGCCGCAGCTCGCGTGTAAAGGTAGGGCTGCCGACCTCAAAAGGTAGGCACCGCCAACACCAAACGCAGGCTCAACGACGTTGAGCCCGCCACACCCGTCGGTCTAATGAGGGTCGTCGAGAGGCCGCCCCATGATGACGCGCGCGTCTCCCCGCCACCTTTCCTCTGGGGTTTGCCGTTGGCCCGGACGTGCTTGTGGGTCAGAAGTGGCCACCGAGACGTCGTCGGGATCTTGATCTTGCTGCGCTCGCGCCTGCTGTCGCGGTGGGGACTGCACAGTGGGGACAGCCCTCTCTGTTCGGGCAGCAGTACGGGCTGTTGTCGTCACTTGGGCAGGTCATGGTGGGCCAGCATGCCGCGAGCTCCCAGCCTCAGCGAAACCGAGCAGACTTTGGATGGTGGCATGCCAATCATCCATTTGCTCGGTTGCTGGCGGGAACCATAATAGCAGCTGGGCCCGCGCCATAGCCTCCGTGGTTGTGCTCGGCATGGAAGTTGAAGACTTCGACCGCACCGTCGCCTAGATCCTGACAGTGCCCGCAGCGGCAGTGGCGCGTCCGCGCTGCGGTGGGGTCGCCACCTGGGTAGCGGGGTCGCGCGGCGATGGCGCTCGAGGGTCCGCGGCTCCGTCGGGTGTAGTGGTTGGGTCGGCTCGCATTGGAGGAGACACGTGTGCCGCGAACGCCCTCGTAGCAAGGACGACCGGAGGATGGTGGCTCACCCCGGACCGAGCGCCATTGCTGTGGCTGCGCCCACCGGTGGGAGGAGGGGATGTAAGCGGATTCACCCTCCCGTCCGAACCTTGCGGGGCTTGACCGTCGAGACGCTGCTGAAGCTGTTCTCCTCCGGCGCCTTCAGCTAACGTGTCGGCTGAGGGAGTCCTGGATTAGGGGGTCCTCGGACGGCCGGACTATATACTTTAGTCCGGACTGTTGGACTATGAAGATACAAGATTGAAGACTTTGTCCCGTGTCCGGATGGGACTCTCCTTGGCGTGGAACGCAAGTTTGACAATACAGATATGTAGATCTCCTCCCTTGTAACCGAATCTGTGTAACCCTAGCCCCCTCCGGTGTCTATATAAACTGGAGGGTTTAGTCCGTAGGACAACAACAATCATACCATAGGCTAGCTTCTAGGGTTTAGCCTCTACGATCTCGTGGTAGATCAACTCTTGTAATACTCATATCATCAAGATCAATCAAGTAGGAAGTAGGGTATTACCTCCATCGAGAGGGCCCGAACCTGGGCAAACATCGTGTCCCCCGCCTCCTGTTACCATCCGCCTTAGACGCACAGTTCGGGACACCCTACCCGAGATCCGCCGGTTTTGACACCGACATTGGTGCTTTCATTGAGAGTTCCACTGTGTCGTCACCGTAAGGCTTGATGGATCCTTCGATCATCGGTAACAATGCGATCCAAGGTGAGGTTTTCCTCCCAGGACAGATCTTCGTATTCGGCGGCTTCGTACTGCAGGCCAACTCGCTTGGCCATCTGGAGCAGATCGAGAGCTACGCCCCTGGCCATCAGGTCAGGTTCGGAAACTTGAACTATACTGCCGATATCCGCGGAGACTTGATCTTCGACGGATTCGAGCCCATGTCAGGTGCGCCCACAATCACGACGAGCATGACTTAACTCTGCCGTCGGACAGTGTTCGGGAGATCACACCTCCAACTACTCCGGCCTTTAATCCGGAACAGATTGCGCCATCTAAGGACGGGTGGATAGACCCCGCCACGGAGGCCGCACTCTCAATGGCGATAGAGCCGAATACTGACTTCACCTCCTACGAGAGCCGTGTTGCCGAACCGTTGGATTCGTCCCCGGCCACGGGCTCCGAGCCGCTTACGTCTGTGCCTATCGAATCCGATTGGGCACTGATCATGGGGTTTACCTCCGCGGATATCTTTCAGCACTCGCCTCTCGGCAATGCGCTAAATTCATTAAGGTCTCTCTCCTTGTCAGGAGAACCTTGGCCGAACTATGTCCGGCTAGCATGGGATACGGACGATGAAGAAATTCGCTCCCCACCCACCACCCACTTAGTAGCCACTGTCGATGATTTAACCGACATGCTTGATTTCGACTCCGAAGACATCGACGGTATGGACGACGATGCAGGAGACGAGCAGGAACCACCGCCTACAGGGCGCTGGACAGCCACCTCATCACACGATATATACATGGTGGATACACCCAAAGAAAACAATGACGAGGAACGGAAGGATGCAGCGAAGGATAGCTCCCTCGAGAAGCAACCAAAGCGACGGTGTAGGCGCCGCTCCAAATCCCGCCTCGGCAAAAATAGCGATAACACCACAAGAGAAAATAACACTCTGGTCGACTCCAGAGGAGACGACAATATTGACCCAGCGATAGAGTAGGATGAACCAGCGAACAGCGAACATAGTACGGAGCAGCGGTCCGAACACGTCGGCGCCGAGGATAAAGCTCATCAACCTCTCTCCGGAGAGGAAAACAGTCCGGACGACGACGCTCATGTCATCCCGGAAAGGCACTTGGAACAAGAGAACCTCCGTAGAAGGCTTATTGCCACCGTGAGGAGTCTGAAGAAGCAGAAGCAAAGGCTTAAGGCCGCGCAGAATATGCTCAACAGTAGATGGAACAAAGTGCTCAACACTGAAGAAAAGTATGGCGGTAGTTTCCACACAAAGAGCTATCCAAAGCGCAAGCTGTTGCCTGAGTTCGATGATGAGGCCGTAGAGCCTACACAGCCGAAGAATGAAACGGCCGATCAGCCGGATCGACCACCTCATGGCCGCGATAGGGCGGCTAACGGGGCCGCACATAAGTCGACACACGATTTACGTGAGGACTTGCTCCAAAAATCCGGTATGACTAGGTCCATCTATGGATCTAGGAAGCGTGCTCCGGCACAAAATCAAAACCGAATACTACAACCATCCGAACGCCACGATACATCAAATACAGGGGTGCTGCACACCCCCTATGCTTAACCGATGAGGTACTGGATCATGAATTTCCAGAGGGATTCAAGCCCGTGAACATAGAGGCATACGACGAAACAGTAGACCCTGGGGTCTGGATTGAGGACTTCATCCTCCATATCCATATGGCTCGCGGAGACGATCTCCACGCCATTAAATACCTACCCCTCAAGCTAAAAGGACCAGCTTGGCACTGGCTGAAGAGCCTCTCCGAAAACTCAATAGGAAGTTGGGAGGAGCTTGAGGATGCTTTTAGGGCCAATTTTCAAGGGACTTATGTCCGGCCTCCGGACGTAGACGATTTAAGTCATATAATTCAACAGCCCGGAGAGTCAGCCCGAAAGCTTTGGAACAGATTTCTCACTAAGAAGAACCAAATCGTCGACTGCCCGGACGCCGAAGCCTTAGCAGCTTTCAAACACAGCGTTCGCGATGAATGGCTTGCCAAACACCTCGGCCAAGAAAAACCAAGGACAATGGCAGCCCTAACAAGCCTCATGACCCTCTTTTGCGCGGACGAAGATAGCTGGCTGGCTCGTAGTAGAACCAGCGACCCAGGCACATCTGAAGTCAGGGATGGTAATCGAAAACCACGACGCAGTAAAAGCAAGTGTCAAAATAACGAAGACAGCCCAGCCAACACGGTGGTAAACGCCGGATTTAGGGGCTCTCGACCCGGTCAGCGGAAGAAGCCTTTCAAAGGCAACAGAGATGGACTGTCCAGCCTCAACAAGATTCTAGACAAATTATGTCAGATTCACGGCACCTCCGACAAACCTGCGAATCACACCCATAGAGAATGCTGGGTCTTCAAGCAGGCCGGCAAGCTAAACGCCGAACACAAGGGGAGGGAGACACCAAGCGAGGATGAGCCTCGTCAGCAAAGCACTGGGGGACAGAAAAAATTCCCACTAGAGGTCAAAACAGTGAACATGATTCACGTAACAGAAAGAAAGGGCAAACATGCACTCCAAGACCGTAGAGCCCGTCACCCCCATGTTCAACCCTTGGTCGGCCCGCCCAATCACCTTTGATCGCAGGGATCACCTGACAAGTATCCGGCACGGAGGATTGGCTGCCTTGGTGCTGGACCCAATTATTTACGGATACCATCTCACCCAAGTCCTCATGGACGGCGGCAGTTGTCTTAATCTGATATATTAGGACACAGTCCGCAAAATGGGGATAGACCCGACAAGAATCTACCAAAATACTACTACCTTTAAAGGGGTAATACCAGGCCCAGAGGCCCGCTGTACGGGCTCTCTAGTACTAGAGGTTGTATTCGGTTCCCCCGACAACTTCCAAAGTGAAAAGTTAACCTTCGACATCGCTCCATTCCGAAGCGGCTATCAAGCACTACTCGGAAGAACAGCTTTCGCTCGTTTTAATGCAGTACCGCATTACGCTTCTCTTAAGCTTAAGATGCCCGGTCCACGTGGCATCATCACAATTAGTGGAAATATCGAGCGTTCCTTACGCATGGAAGAACGTGCGGCGGCTTTAACAGCCGAACACTAAACGGCCTCTCCAACGAGTCCGGCGCATTACTAGCTGTAATAGCTTAGATAAACCTGAGATTGGTTTAATGATTATACCCCCATAGGCGGTACCAGGGGCTTCCCCCGTGTAAAAAGGACTAGTTCGGCTCAACTTTACTTATCTTGAATTTTAATGGTTTATTAAGAATAACCAATTTTTCGCACGACAACTTTCACCTAAGTTCTTCTCTTTTAAAGATGACAATTGTGCTACACCCTTCCAGGATACGGCACAATGGAGACACACGCGCAGACGTGCAGCAGGGACCCGCTCAAAGGTTTCTTTTTAGATTAAGACCCTGTGTAAACCTTTTTTACTGTCTTTTGTTGCTTCACATCAGTATAACCGAGAAGGATGCTGACGTTATTGGCATTTCGCCACGTCAGAATAATGCACGTACCTGGACAATCGGGGTTCATTATCAAGGGCGTTGCTCAGCCCTGTACATGTTGTAAAGACCGAATACCTTAGGGAGTGTTCGGCGTCGCGAGTTTGGCCTTATATGCATCAGCTCCGAATCATGTCTTTGGTCAAATGTTGGGTTTGCCTGGCTCCCGCGTTTTGCTACC
The DNA here is from genome assembly GCF_002575655.3 of Aegilops tauschii subsp. strangulata. Lineage (NCBI taxonomy): Eukaryota > Viridiplantae > Streptophyta > Magnoliopsida > Poales > Poaceae > Aegilops > Aegilops tauschii. Next base: position 225,080,378 of record NC_053037.3, on the reverse strand, counting down.
TTACATTCCGCTCTATCGGCTAAGGTGGCACCGGGAGAACTACTGCGATTGTGCCCTGGTTCATCCGGATGAGCACCTTAGTAGAGAAAGCCGAAAACTGACTGTCATGATAAAGCACGAGGATGGTCAACCACTCAATGACCTAGCGGAATCTTCGGGATTCCTCCGCATTAATGAAGGGCCGGTTTTCCCGGCCATGTCCGTACGCGCACCGTATTCGGATAGCCGCGGAAATACCAGGGGCTATATAGTAGCCCCAATGTCAAACTCCTATGGTTAAGTGAAAGTGTTAAAGCAATATAGTTCGGTTGCCTCTTTCGCCGCGCTACCACCTCCTTAATGGACCAAGACGTTGGATCATGTGTGAAGACGCACTTTTTTGAACAGCCCCGCATTATATGCGTGGGGGCTGAAGCCGAAGACTGCAAACTTTCAGGATATATATATATACATAAACGACCGCACAGGAGGCATAATAATACTTTCAGGCAAAAGTATAAACCCAACCTTTATAATTCAAACAACATTGGTCTTACAATGGGGATACATGTCACTAGAACATAATATTCTTCGAGCACTGAGCCTCTATTAAACGAGCGCCTTCAAGGACTTCTTCACAGTAGCGCTCGGCCGATACTCGGCCTACGGCCGAACTCTGGGTTGCAATAGCGGTGGCCTCCTTCTCTGCCCAGTATGTCTTGACACGGGCAAGAGCCATCCGCGCACCCTCTATGCACGCCGACCTCTTCATAGCGTCGATATGCGGCACAACACCAAGGAATTGTTGCACTAAGCCAAAAAAACTATTCGACCTTGGTCCTTCCGGCCCAAGATGATCCACAACAGGCCTCATGGCAAGCCCGGTCAACCTATGGAGCTCGGCCCACTCGGCCATTCGCTCATTTAACAGCAGCGGACGCACTGGAACATTGAACTGTGACCAGAACAGCTTTTCCACTTCATGATCTTTTTGATCTTTGAAAAACTCGGCCGCATCAAGAGGGGCATACTTAGGATCTCCGAACTTCGTCCGCAACAAAAAGGGCTTCCCAGCCGCGATATCTCCGGCTTGACGTAGCTCCTCCTTCGCCGCTGTGATTTTAGAGCGGGCGTCCTTGGCAGCTACCATGGCCTTCTCCAGGTCCGTCAGCTTCGTTCGGCTTTCCTTTTCAAGAAGCTCGTAACGGTCGCCGGCATCTTTCAACTCAACAACCATCTTGGCTATTTTATCCTTGCTTTGGCAATGCGCAGCCTGTTCGGCTCTCAGCTCTTCGACCGCCTTTAGAGCGGCCGCATCACTCTCCCTGGCTTGTTCCTTGGCTCGGGCAAGTTCCGCCCGAAGGGTCTCCACGGCAGCAGCCCCATCTGTGTGACGCCCCCGATTTGACCGTACACTAATCATGGACGCAAATGTGTACGATCACGATCAGGGACTCACGGGAAGATATCACAACACAACTCTACAACATAAATAAGTCATACAAGCATCATAATACAAGCCAGGGGCCTCGAGGGCTCGAATACAACTGCTCGATCACAGACGATTCAGCGGAAGCAACAATATCTGAGTACAGACATAAGTTAAACAAGTTTGCCTTAAGAAGGCTAGCACAAAAGTAGCAACGATCGAAAAGGCAAGGCCTCCTGCCTGGGACCTCCTAACTACTCCTGGTCATCGTCAGCGGCCTGCACGTAGTAGTAGGCACCTCCAGTGTCGTAGGTGTCGTCGTCGACGGTGGCGTCTGGCTCCTGGACTCCAGCATCTGGTTGCGACAACCAGATAGAAAGGAAAAAGGGGGAAAAGAGGGAGAGAAGCAACCGTGAATACTCATCCAAAGTACTCGCAAGCAAGGAGCTATACTACATATGCATGGGTATATGTGTAAAGGGGCATATCAGTGGACTGAACTGCAGAATGCCAGAATAAGAGGGGGATAGCTAGTCCTGTCGAAGACTACGCTTCTGGACATCTCCATCTTGCAGCATGTAGAAGAGAATAGATTGAAGTCCTCCAAGTAGCATCGCATAGCATAATCCTACCCGACGATCCCCTCCTCGTCGCCCTGTTAGAGAGCGATCACCGGGTTGTATCTGGCACTTGGAAGGGTGTATTTTATTCAGTATCCAGTTCTAGTTGTCATAAGCTCAAGGTACAACTCCGGGTCGTCCTTTTACCGAGGGACACGGCTATTCGAATAGATAAACTTCCCTGCAGGGGTGCACCACATAACCCAACACGCTCGATCCCATTTGGCCGGACACACTTTTCTGGGTCATGCCCGGCCTCGTAAGATCAACACGTCGCAGCCCCACCTAGGCTCAACAGAGAGGTCAGCACGCCGGTCTAAACCTATGCGCGCAGGGGTCTGGGCCCATCGCCCTATGCACACCTGCACGTTGCGTACGCGGCCGGAAGCAGACCTAGCCCCCTTAATACAAGCGCGAGCTTACGGTCCAATGCGGCGCGCGCCACTCAGTTGCTGACGTCAAAAGAGCTTCGGCTCATACCACGACGTCGGGATACCCATAACTACTCCCACGTAGATGGTTAGTGCGTATAGACCAAATGGCCAGACTCAGATCAAATACCAAGATCTCGTTAAGCGTGTTAAGTAATCGCGAACGCCGACCAGGGCCAGGCCCACCTCTCACCTAAGCGGTCTCAACCTGCCCTGTCGCTTCGCCACAAAGATCCACTCGCGGGTACTCCTACGAGCCGACCCGACTTAAATCATCACATGTGTCATGTATATAGTATATAAGTATATACCCGTGATCACCGCCCAGGTGATCACGGCCCGATAGTATAGCACAGCAGACGGACAAGAATGTAGGGCCACTGATGGAAATCTAGCATCCTAGACTAAGCATGTAGGATTGTAGGTAAGGTAACAACAATAGTAGCAAGGATAGGCTATGCATCAGAATAGGATATCGGAAAGCAGTAACATGCTACACTACTCTAATGCAAGCAGTATAGAGAAGTATAGGCGATATCTGGTGATCAAGGGGGGGGGGGCTTGCCTGGTTGCTCTGGCAAGTAGGAGGGGTCGTCGACTCCGTAGTCGAACTGGGCAGCAGCAGTGTCGGTCTCGTAGTCTACCGGAGAGAAGAGGGGGGAAGAAACAGTAAATACAATGCAAACATAAGCATGACGATGCGTGACATGACAATGAGCGGTGCTAGGTGTGTCCTAACGCGACAGTAGGTGGTACCGATGAAGGGTGGGAACATCCGGGAGGTATTCCCGATGTTTCGCGTTTTCGGACAGTCGGACCGGAGGGGGAAAGTTGCTAGTTTGATAGGTTAGGGAGGTGTGGTGGATGAACGGACTGCGTATTTGGATTCGTCTCGTCGATCTGAGCAACTTTCATATAGAAAACATTTTCATCCGAGTTACGGTTTAAAAGATATGAATTTTCAAAGTTTATTTGAATTTCTGGAATTATTTATATTCAGCAAAAATGAATTATGACGTCAGCATGAGGCAATATTTAGTCAAACCAGACAGGTGGGTCCAGTGGGACCCACATGTCAGCCTCTGTTAGTCTAATATTTAGTTAAACTAATCTAACAGTCTAATTCGAGGGGTGGGCCCCATATGTCAGTGAGTGTTTAGTTAAACTAATTATTTTAATTTATAAAACATTTTCTTTTTTTTATATTTTTGCGGCGGGGCCCGCATGTCATTGACTGGGCCTGCCCAGTCAGCAGTTGACTGGGTCAACCCAGTCAACTGGGGCCCGTGGGGGCCACTGGCAGGGGGCACTGGGGTGGCCCCAGGCCAGCCACGTCGGCGGCCGGCGCCGGAGCGGCTCCGGCGAGCCAAACGCGGCGGCGCGGCTCGGGAGGGGGTGCGGGTTTGCGCTACGGTGGGTTTGCGGGGGCGTGGCGGGGCGCGTTCGACGCGGCTCGGCGTCGCGCGTCCAACTGCGGTGGTCGGAGGGGCTGGAACGGCCGGGGGCGAGCGCTACGAGCTCGCCGGCGGCGATGTGCTACGGGTGCCCGACGGAAACGCGGCTACGGCGGCCTATCGAGCAAGCGGAGGGGCTGGGGGGCATCTATGGACGGTGGGGAGTGCAACGGGCTTGAGCCCGTGACCAAAAGGTCACCGGAGACCCGCCGGCGGCGAGCTCCGCGGCGCGGCGTTCGGGCACGCGTGGGGGAGCAGCTACGGAGCGCGGGCGAGCTAACGGAGAGGGGGAGGAGAAGGAGAGGCTCACTGCGAGGCTGTAGGGGGACGGCAGCGTGCTCGGGGAGGCTCGAGGCGGCGAAACGGGGCGGCGATCGTCGGCAGCCGAAGGTTGAAGACGAGCTCGTTGCGGCCGGTGCAGTGGCTCCAAGCTCCAACGGAGAGGCGGAGCTGACGTAGTCGAGGGCGGCGACGGCGTATGACACGGCGAGGTGGCGATTGGGGCACGGTGGCCGCGAGTTCGACGGTGAACGGCGGCGAGCGCGCTCGGGCAGAGGGGAACGAAGGGGAGAGGGAGGTGGATCTGACGGGGGAAGGCGCAGAGGCCGAGGGGAGAGCGGGGGCGAGTGGGAGAGAGGCCCGAGGAGGCGGGGGAAGCTGGTGCCCTTATCCTCCCCGTCGCCGGCGAGGGGGTGCGGCGGGGACGGCCACTGTTCGACCCCGGTCGGGGGAACAGGGAAGGGGGCGAGGGGGAGAGTGGGCTGGGCCGGGGGTCGGGGGGGTGGGGGCCCAGTTTGGGCCGGGGGTTCGGTCCAGATGGGCCATGGGTCCAGTGGGGGGGGGGAAGGGCTTCTCCTTTTTCTTTTTCTGCTCTGTTTGTTCTGTTTTCTGTTTTCTTTTTATTTGTTTATTTTCTTTTCTTTTTTATTTCATTTAAAAGTATTTAGGTGTTTTATAAAAATGTGTTTTCTCCACCATAATTACCAGTGTATTATTTAGCACCCACCGAACATTTTTGTTTAAATTTTTGAAAACTTTTATTTTCCACTTTTAAATTTAATTGAAGTTTGAACTAGGAGTTTGAAAAGGGTGTGATTCAAATGTGATCAAGCCCTGTTTAGCAACATGATTAGCTTAATCATAGGGGGTTACTGTAGCATGATTCTCAGGGTGTTACAAATCTCCTCCACTACAAGAAATCTCGTCCCGAGATTTAGGAGGTAGAAGGAAACAGTGCGGGGTATTCTTCGCGCAGATGATCCTCTCGTTCCCAAGTGGCCTCATCTTCAGAATAGTGCGACCACTGGACTTTGAGAAACTTGATCGCCTTCTGACGTGTGCGGCGTTCAGCTTGGTCGAGAATGCGGACCGGATGCTCCTTATAGGAGAGGTCTTGCTGCAATTCGAGCACTTCATGATCCACAGCAAGGATTGGATCCTTGAAGCAACGGCGGAGCTGTGACACATGGAACACATCGTGAACCTGAGAAAGGTTCGGCGGTAGCTCCAGTTGGTATGCCACTTTTCCACGCCTTTCGAGAATAGTGAATGGGCCAATATAGCGAGGAGCTAGTTTGCCCTTGATCCTGAAGCGGTGAGCACCCTTCATAGGTGTGACTCGAAGATAAGCCTTTTCGCCAGGTTGATAGACCATGTCTTTATGATGACGGTCATACTGACTCTTCTGACGTGACTGAGCAGTCTTGAGATTCTCGCGAATAATGCGGACTTGTTCTTCGGCATCTTGGATAATATCCGGACCGAAGAGTGGACGTTCCCCAGTTTCTGACCAGTTCAGAGGGGTTCGGCACTTTCGTCCATATAACACTTCGAAGGGGGCCATCTTCAGACTAGCTTGATAGCTATTATTATAAGAGAACTCAGCATACGGGAGAGATTCCTCCCATTTCTTGCCGAAGGAAATAACGCAAGCTCGAAGCATGTCTTCGAGAACTTGATTGACGCGTTCAACTTGTCCTTGCGATTAAGGATGAAACGCAGTACTGAATGACAGATGAGTTCCCATAGCTTCTTGGAAACTTGCCCAGAATCTTGAAGTGAATAAGCTACCACGGTCTGAACTGATAACCAATGGAATACCGTGGAGTGAAACAATCCTGGACATATAGAGCGTTGCCAACTGGCTAGCAGTGATCGTTTCTTTGACTGCCAGAAAATGTGCAACTTTGGAAAGCCGGTCAATGATGACAAGAATAGCATCATTACCTTCCTGTGATTTGGGAAATCCAGTGACGAAGTCCATCTCAACATGGTCCCATTTCCATTCAGGAATAGAGATAGGTTGCAGGGTTCCAGCAGGCCTTTGATGTTCTGCTTTGATACGACGGGAAACGTCACATTCAGCAACATAACGAGCAATGTCTTGCTTCATATTAGACCACCAGAATCTCTGACGGATGTCTTGGTACATCTTTGTACTACCAGGATGGATACATAGAGGTGTATCATGAGCTTCTTTCATAACTTCCTGTGTCATATCCAGGTTTTTCTCTGCACATGGCACCACTAGGCGGCCCTTGAAGTATAAGGTGCCATCTTCAGCAATGGTGAAGAATGAGGGCTTTCCTTCTGCGAGGTAGCGCTTAATCTTGTGGGCTTCAGAGTCATACTTCTGTAGCCTTTTGATGCTGTCCTCGAGATCTGGTTTAGCAACTAGGGTATTGAGGGAACCCTGGGCAACAACGTGGAGGTTCACCTTGCCAAATTCCTTAGGAGGGGGAGCGAGTGCACCCGGAGGAACAATATGGAGGTTCAGCTTCCTGAATTCTTCAACAAGCGAGGGCTGAACTTTATGAACCTGGAGGTGGTTGCAGTAAGACTTGCGGCTCAAGGCATCAGCCATTACATTAGCCTTGTCTGGCGTATAGGAAATACCCAAGTCAAAGTCTGCAACGAGCTCCATCCATCTCTGCTGACGGAGGTTCAGATCTGGCTGAGTAAACAGATACTTCAGACTTTGGTGGTCAGTGAAGATCTCGCAACGATTACCGAGAAGGTAATGTCGCCACTGCTTCAGCGCATGAATGACAGCAGCAAGTTCGAGGTCGTGAACTGGGTAGTTCCCTTCGTGCGGGCGCAATTGTCGAGAGGCATAAGCAATCACTTTGCGGTCTTGCATTAGGACACAACCTAATCCTTGACGGGAAGCGTCGCAGTAAATGACGAAGTCCTTCTTAGTATCAGGTGGAGCTAGAACTGGAGCAGAAGTCAACTTGTCTTTGAGTGCCTGGAAACTTTCCTGACATTTGTCTGTCCATTGGAACTTGACGCCCTTATGTAACAGGCTAGTCAGAGGCCTGGCGTTCTTGGAGAAGTTCTCGACGAATCGACGGCAATAGCTGGCGAGACCGAGAAAACTTCGGACTTGCTTAACGTTCTTGGGAGGAGTCCAATCAAGAATAGCCCGAACTCGCTCGGGGTTGACGGCAATACCATCCTTAGAGATGACATGCCCAAGATAGGTTACTTCCGGTAGCCAGAATTCACATTTGGAGAACTTGGCATATAGTTGATGTTCTCGTAGCTTTTCCAGCACAAGTCGAAGATGTTCAGCATGTTCTTCTTCGTTCTTGGAGAATATCAGGATATCATCCAGATAAACCACGACGAACTTGTCGAGGTAATCCATGAATATGTAGTTCATCAGACGAGAGAAGGTGGCTGGAGCATTGGTTAAACCGAAAGACATGACGGTGTACTCGTATGAACCATAGCGAGTCACGAAGGCGGTCTTTGGGATATCCTCTTCGCGAACACGGATCTGGTGGTAGCCCAACCTCAAGTCGAGCTTAGAGAACACTGACGAACCCGCCAGTTGATCATACAGATCATTGATCCGAGGAAGAGGGTATTTATTCTGAATGGTAGCTTGGTTTATAGGACGGTAGTCTTGAACTAACCGGTTTGTCCCATCCTTCTTCTTGACAAAGAGAGAAGGTGCTCCCCAAGGAGAGCAACTTGGGCGAATGAATCCTTTGCGAAGAGATTTGTCGATTTCCTCCTTAAGCTCAAGGAGTTCATGTGGCGGCATTTTGTAGGGTCGCTTGGCTATAGGAGTGGTGCCTGGTTTCAAGTCGATGATGAATTCGACAGCTCTAGCAGGGGGAATCCCTGGAAGTTCTTCAGGAAAGATGTCGAGGAATTCACGCACGACGGGAATGTTTTCAATGCCCTCGAGTGGTGCAGCGTTCAATGCATTCAATGCATAGAGCCTTGCCTCGGCATTTTGCACCAGAATAGCTTGGTAGGCAACTATTTCATCTGAAGGGTGTAGCAGATGGACGGTTTTAGTGGCGCAAACTATAGAAGCAGTATGCGCTTTCAACCAATCCATACCCAAAATGAGGTCGATGTTAGACGACTTCAGGATAATGGGAGAGGCATAGAATTCCAGCCCTTCGATTTCCACGGGGACATCGATGCCAACCAAGGAGGTTTGACACTGTCCCACGGGGGTTTTGACCAATACAGAGGTGTTCATCTCCTCACATTTAACGTCGTGCTTGTATGCAAAATCTTCTGACATGAATGAATGCGATGCACCTGTATCAAATAAAACGGATGCTGGTACTGAATTTACGAGGAGTGTACCCATCACAGTAGCAGGCTGGTCTTGAGCTTCGTTGAGATCAACGTGGTTGGCATGAGCACGACCATAAGACTTAGCATTGTTGTTGCGGGGCTGATTATTACCACGGCCCGTTGCTGGAAAGGCAAGTTGATTCTGATTCTGATGGCAGTCCCTGGCACGGTGACCTGGTTGTCCACACTTGTAGCACAGACCATTATTGGGAGTGGGAACCGGAGCTTGGGATGGTGGAGCTGGAAGTCTTGACTGCCTAGATGGTGGTGGAGGCAGACGAGGTGCAGCATAGGTCTGCCTTGGGGCAGATGCATTTGGACGGTACATGCTGTTCGGGATCCATATCTTACGCTTCTGTGCGGGCGAACCCGAAGATGAGCCCGTGTCACGGTTGCGCCTGTGAGGGCTCTGGTATTCCTGCAGACCAGTTTCGACATTGATGGTCTTGTTCACCAAGGTGGCGAAATCAGCAAAGTCATGCACTAGAAGTGCGAGCTTGATGTCAGCTTGAAGGCCATCACGGAACTTCTCCTGTCTGCGTGCATCAGTTGCAATGTCTTCTTTAGCATAGCGGGACAAGTCCAGAAACTCCCGCTGATAAGCTTCGACAGATTTGTTGCCTTGGGTGAGGTTGCGGAACTCACGCTTCTTCCGGTCCATGACTCCCTGAGGAATAAAGCGGGCACGGAAAGCTGCTTGGAAGTCTGGCCAGGTGATGATTGTTCCAGCTGGCAGAGTACGCCTGTGGCTGTCCCACCATTGAGCTGCGGGTCCCTTCAGAAAGAAGGAGGCAAAATTGACATAGCTGGCAGGGGCTACATCAGCAGACTCCAACTCATAGGTGATGTCACGGAGCCAGTCATCAGCATCCAGAGGCTGAGTTGAGCTGCGGTAGATGGTTGGGTTGAGGCGTATGAAATCTTGAAGAGTCACTTGGGCTGGCTGCTGGTTCATATTGGGGCGATGAAACTGAGCCATCATATTTTCCATGAATTGGCGGTTCAGTTCAAACTGTTGGATCATACCAGCCATGTACTCAGGTGGTGGTGGGGCATCGCCACCACGACCACGACCACCTGGTCTAACCATCCTGCTAATATATAACAGGGGTGGTTCAGCATTGAGAAATTCTTACAAAGACAAGAATCATTCATGATGAAACATGCATAACGAAAGGAGCACGATAGCTACTACATAGTAGTCGGCATAGCTTACAAAAGGGGTCATGCATAGAGTTCAGTACATAGAGTTCAGTACATGGACTAAAACATCATAGGCGGCACACAGGCTCGCGGCGACTGCAACTAATACTACAAGAAAGCCTACATCAGTCCCAAGAGGTACTGTGGAGGTAATCGTAGCCCGACAGCTGGTAGTGAGGCAACGGATAGCCCTCCACGTCAGCAGACTGGGAGCCGCGGATACTCAGGTGTAGAGCCCGACGCTCAGGTGGCAGAAGAGGACCAAGTGCGGGAGAGTAGCCTCCCACATCTGGCCAACCGACACCGTGGGGCATCACGGTCCTGGCTGGGTAGATCGCAGTACGCGGTACCTGTCCAGACCGGACAAAGGGGTGCAGCAGCGTCAGAGCACGGTAAAGGTGCTGACGGGTGGTGTACATCTCGTGGCGAAGAGCTCGGTTAGCTCGATCCAGCCCATCAGCATGCAGAACCAGGTGCTGATGGTAGAAGGGCTCTCGGGTGACAGTGGAGTAGGCAGCAGTATAGTATCCCTCCGCACCAATATCAGAGGCGATAGCAATGTGCCGGAAAGGGGAGGTGTCCAACTCCCGATACTCTCCACGAAGACGTGTCAGAGCAGCATAGGCAGCATCGTGGACAGCCATATCGATGGTCACACCAACACCATGTGCGGTGTGCAGCACAGTAGTGGAGTCATACTCCCGAGAGTAGAGGTGGACGATGGCACGGTACTGCTCCTGGTTAAAGTCCTGGTACTCCTCGTAGACGGTGTACTCAGGGTGCCAGCGATAACCCAGATAGGTCATCATCTCAGCTAGTACCGCAGGTGATCCCGGGGCACCAATGGCCATCGTGTGGCGAACGACCTGCCTCGTGGGTTCCATCTGAAAGCAAAGACGTTACAAAGGAGTCAAATGACAGTGTGTGAATTGTTCTAAATACTATTTTGAGAAACATCTATGGCTTATCCATCTTTGGGGTGAACGCGGTCACGGGATCCTAGTGTTAGAGTTAGTAAATTCGTTTAACCCGAGTAGAAGAGAGTTCAGAGTCCCAGAGTAAAGGTCGAGGAGTAAAAGATCCTAGTACCACCCAATGGCGACGTGGGCCCGTAAGACACACAGCCATGTTAGTAAAAGTTTTTGTAATGTCTAGACTCGACTTCGGCCAAGGAGTGTGGAAAGGGGGATTCCTACAGGCAGTCGGCTCTGATACCAACTTGTGACGCCCCCGATTTGAACGTACACTAATCATGCACGCAAATGTGTACGATCACGATCAGGGACTCACGGGAAGATATCACAACACAACTCTACAACATAAATAAGTCATACAAGCATCATAATACAAGCCAGGGGCCTCGAGGGCTCGAATACAACTGCTCGATCACAGACGAGTCAGCGGAAGCAACAATATCTGAGTACAGACATAAGTTAAACAAGTTTGCCTTAAGAAGGCTAGCACAAAAGTAGCAACGATCGAAAAGGCAAGGCCTCCTGCCTGGGACCTCCTAACTACTCCTAGTCGTCGTCAGCGGCCTGCACGTAGTAGTAGGCACCTCCAGTGTCGTAGGTGTCGCCGTCGACGGTGGCGTCTGGCTCCTGGACTCCAGCATCTGGTTGCGACAACCAGATAGAAAGGAAAAAGGGGGGAAAGAGGGAGAGAAGCAACCGTGAGTACTCATCCAAAGTACTCGCAAGCAAGGAGCTATACTACATATGCATGGGTATATGTGTAAAGGGGCATATCAGTGGACTGAACTGCAGAATGCCAGAATAAGAGGGGGATAGCTAGTCCTGTCGAAGACTACGCTTCTGGACATCTCCATCTTGCAGCATGAAGAAGAGAATAGATTGAAGTCCTCCAAGTAGCATCGCATAGCATAATCCTACCCGGCGATCCCCTCCTCGTCGCCCTGTTAGAGAGCGATCACCGGGTTGTATCTGGCACTTGGAAGGGTGTATTTTATTCAGTATCCAGTTCTAGTTGTCATAAGCTCAAGGTACAACTCCGGGTCGTCCTTTTACCGAGGGACACGGCTATTCGAATAGATAAACTTCCCTGCAGGGGTGCACCACATAACCCAACACGCTCGATCCCATTTGGCCGGACACACTTTTCTGGGTCATGCCCGGCCTCGTAAGATCAACACGTCGCAGCCCCACCTAGGCTCAACAGAGAGGTCAGCACGCCGGTCTAAACCTATGCGCGCAGGGGTCTGGGCCCATCGCCCTATGCACACCTGCACGTTGCGTACGCGGCCGGAAGCAGACCTAGCCCCCTTAATACAAGCGCGAGCTTACGGTCCAATGCGGCGCGCGCCACTCAGTTGCTGACGTCAAAAGAGCTTCGGCTGATACCACGACGTCGGGATACCCATAACTACTCCCACGTAGATGGTTAGTGCGTATAGACCAAATGGCCAGACTCAGATCAAATACCAAGATCTCGTTAAGCGTGTTAAGTAACCGCGAACGCCGACCAGGGCCAGGCCCACCTCTCACCTAGGCGGTCTCAACCTGCCCTGTCGCTTCGCCACAAAGATCCACTCGCGGGTACTCCTACGAGCCGACCCGACTTAAATCATCACATGTGTCATGTATATAGTATATAAGTATATACTCGTGATCACCGCCCAGGTGATCACGGCCCGATAGTATAGCACAGCAGACGGACAAGAATGTAGGGCCACTGATGGAAATCTAGCATCCTAGACTAAGCATGTAGGATTGCAGGTAAGGTAACAACAATAGTAGCAAGGATAGGCTATGCATCAGAATAGGATATCGGAAAGCAGTAACATGCTACACTACTCTAATGCAAGCAGTATAGAGAAGTATAGGCGATATCTGGTGATCAAGGGTGGGGGGCTTGCCTGGTTGCTCTGGCAAGTAGGAGGGGTCGTCGACTCCGTAGTCGAACTGGGCAGCAGCAGTGTCGGTCTCGTAGTCTACCGGAGAGAAGAGGGGGGAAGAAACAGTAAATACAATGCAAACATAAGCATGACGATGCGTGACATGACAATGAGCGGTGCTAGGTGTGTCCTAACGCGACAGTAGGTGGTACCGATGAAGGGGGGGAACATCCGGGAGGTATTCCCGATGTTTCGCGTTTTCGGACAGTCGGACCGGAGGGGGAAAGTTGCTACTTCGATAGGTTAGGGAGGTGTGGTGGATGAACGGACTGCGTATTTGGATTCGTCTCGTCGATCTGAGCAACTTTCATATAGAAAACATTTTCATCCGAGTTACGGTTTAAAAGATATGAATTTTCAAAGTTTATTTGAATTTCTGGAATTATTTATATTCAGCAAAAATGAATTATGATGTCAGCATGAGGCAATGCTGACGTCAGCAGGTCAACAGGTCGGCTGACCAGTCAAACCAGACAGGTGGGTCCAGTGGGACCCACATGTCAGCCTCTGTTAGTCTAATATTTAGTTAAACTAATCTAACAGTCTAATTCGAGGGGTGGGCCCCATATGTCAGTGAGTGTTTAGTTAAACTAATTATTTTTATTTATAAAACATTTTCTTTTTCTTTTTTTTATATTTTTGCGGAGGGGCCCGCATGTCAGTGACTGGGCCTGCCCAGTCAGCAGTTGACTGGGTCAACCCAGTCAACTGGGGCCGTGGGGGCCACTGGCAGGGGGCACTGGGGTGGCCCCAGGCCAGCTACGTCGCCGGCCGGCGCCGGAGCGGCTCCGGCGAGCCAAACGCGGCGGCGCGGCTCGGGAGGGGGTGCGGGTTTGCGCTACGGTGGGTTTGCGGGGGCGTGGCTGGGCGCGTTCGACGCGGCTCGGCGTCGCGCGTCCAACTGCGGTGGTCGGAGGGGCTGGAATGGCCAGGGGCGAGCGCTACGAGCTCGCCGGCGGCGAGGTGCTACGGGTGCCCGACGGAAACGCGGCTACGGCGGCCTATCGAGCAAGCGGAGGGGCTGGGGGGCATCTATGGACGGTGGGGAGTGCAACGGGCTTGAGCCCGTGACCAAAAGGTCACCGGAGACCCGCCGGCGGCGAGCTCCGCGGCGCGGCGTTCGGGCGCGCGTGGGGGAGCAGCTACGGAGCGCGGGCGAGCTAACGGAGAGGGGGAGGAGAAGGAGAGGCTCACTGCGAGGCTGTAGGGGGACGGCAGCGTGCTCGGGGAGGCTCGAGGCGGCGAAACGGGGCGGCGATCGTCGGCGGCCGAAGGTTGTTAACGAGCTCGTTGCGGCCGGTGCAGTGGCTCCAAGCTCCAACGGAGAGGCGGAGCTGACGTAGTCGAGGGCGGCGACGGCGTACGACACGGCGAGGTGGCGATTGGGGCACGGTGGCCGCGAGTTCGACGGTGAACGGCGGCGAGCGCGCTCGGGCAGAGGGGAACAAAGGGGAGAGGGAGGTGGATCTGACGGGGGAAGGCGCAGAGGCCGAGGGGAGAGCGGGGGCGAGTGGGAGAGAGGCCCGAGGAGACGGGGGAAGCTGGCGCCCTTATCCTCCCCGTCGCCGGCGAGGGGGTGCGGCGGGGACGGCCACTGTTCGACCCCGGTCGGGGGAACAGGGAAGGGGGCGAGGGGGAGAGTGGGCTGGGCCGGGGGTCGGGGGGGTGGGGGCCCAGTTTGGGCCGGGGGTTCGGTCCAGATGGGCCACGGGTCCAGTGGGGGGGAAGGGCTTCTCCTTTTTCTTTTTCTGCTCTGTTTGTTCTGTTTTCTTTTTATTTGTTTATTTTCTTTTCTGTTTTATTTCATTTACAAGTATTTAGGTGTTCTATAAAAATGTGTTTTCTCCACCATAATTACCAGTGTATTATTTAGCACCCACCGAACATTTTTGTTTAAATTTTTGAAAACTTTTATTTTCCACTTTTAAATTTAATTGAAGTTTGAACTAGGAGTTTGAAAAGGGTGTGATTCAAATGTGATCAAGCCCTGTTTAGCAACATGATTAGCTTAATCACAGGGGCTTACTGTAGCATGATTCTCAGGGTGTTACATTAAAGATACTAGCATCATGCTCCTCTTAATATGTGTTGATCACCGAAGAAAACACATACCCTGTGCCTCGTCAAGCCGCTTTTTTACAAGCACGATGTCGGCATCTGCCGCATCAAGTTGCCGCTTCAGCTTGACAAACTCACCAGTCCGGCTAGCCACCGGACCTTCAGCCACCTGCACATGAAGGCGGCATGATTATTACCTGGGACTATGATCCTCTGTTTGCCGCCGTTTTCGACCGCAACCAGAGTCTCATGGGCTACTATCTGCATAGGGCACACCTAGCGTGTGCGGTACCGTCAAAAACATATACTACTCTGCGTACCTCAAAGCCTCTCAGCAGGCCCATAAAAGTTTCATGCAACCCGCTTTCGGCGGATGAAATCCTCTCAACCACCGTACCCATTAGCATATGATGCACTTCTGAGATAGCCGCTTGCTCCAGAAGATTCATCAGTGCATCAGGCCGCGCACCGGACAGTCCCGGCCTCTTTCTGTTGCTCTCCTTAGGAGCCGAATACTCCGGACTTCGGGTGGCCGAAGGGTTACCCTCTGGCCTTAGCGTATCAGGAGAAATCCTCCATGACGACACCTCAAGGTCGCCCGCCTCATGAGGCGGGGAGGCATGGGGAGGTGTTTTGCTCTCCATCATCTCCGGAAGAAGATCCCCCGAAGACAAACTCTGTCGAGAAGGGCTACGATCCGAACTACAAGACATATGCTTCGGTTATTGTCCTCAGAAATAAAGCAGGATATTTTTACTATGGAGTACTTTTGTTTACTTACAGCTCGGTGGAGGGCTGATCCCCTTGCGGGTACTGTGCGGTAAGGATACCCTCCGGGGCCGGACCCTCTGGTGAAGATTTCTTCCCTCGTTTGGAAACCATTGTTTCCAAGCCTTCGGAGGCGGTCCTCTTCCTTCCCTGGGGAGAGGGAATTTCAGATTCTTCTCCCCGGTTATCCTTCTTCGTGGAGGCGCTAATTCCCACGGTTTGGATGAATAATGAGTGAGGCCCACTTTCAGCCTCTTTATTCCCCCCTTTATCTTCCCCTGAGGGAGGTTGATAAGGCGCAAGCTCAAGCATTCTGGCCAGTACTGGATCTGCTGAGCCTTCGGGAAGGGGGGCCGAACACCTGATCATCTTCACCTTTTTTACCCAGTCTTGGTCAAAGAGCAACTTTTCAAAATGATGTTGTGATAAATAAAGAGACAACATGTTCAACCGAAGGACTACTTACTTGGGTATCTGGATGATTGCAGCTCAGACCCGCATCCTCGGTGGTGTCCGGACACTTTATTTGTGATCCGAAGAACAATCTGTGCATCTCTTCGAGCGTCATGCCGAGGAAGTGCTGAATAGCTCACGGTCCTTCCGGGTTGAACTCCCACATACGGAGAGGTCAACGTTTGCAAGGCGGGACTCGAGGAACTAGCATGACTTGCATTACCGTGACCAGGCTGACATCTCTCTCGAGGAGATCTCGGATGCAACTCTGCAATATTGGCACATCATTTACTGGCCCCCAGTCCGGCCCCTTGTTGATCCATGACGTCAGTTGTGGTGGGGGGCCCGAGCGAAAGGCAGGGGCGGCCACCCACTTAGTACCGCGGGGAGCTGTGATGTAAAACCACTCCCGTTGCCATAAGCTGGATACCTCCGGGAAGGAACCCTTTGGCCATGGAACATTGGCGCCTTTGCTTATTACGGCTCCTCCGCATTCTGTGTGTCGCCCATTAATCATCTTCGGCTCCACATTAAAGGTCTTCAGCCACAAGACGAAGTGCGGGGTGACGTGGAGGAAGGCCTCACACACGACGATGAACGACGAGATGTGAAGGATGGAATCTGGGGCCAGGTCATGGAAATCCAGCCCATAATAGAACATGAGCCCCCTTACAAAGGGATCTAGACTAAGGCCTAGCCCTCGGAGGAAGTGAGAGACGAATACGATGCTCTCGCCGGGTTCGGGAGTGGGAATGACCTGCCCTCGAGCAGGTAGCCTGTGCGAGATTTTGGCTGTCAGATACCTGGCTTCTCTTAGCTTCTTAATGTCCTCCTCTGTGACAGAGGAGGGCATCCACCGACCTTGAAGGTTGGATCCGGACATGATTGAAGGTCCGAAGCGCCTAGCCTGAGCCTTGGGTGTTGGAACTCGAGGTGGGGGAAGGGTTCGATTGAGTGCGAGAAGAAAAGGACAGGCCTTGGCCTCTTTATAAAGAGGGTGAATATCAAGCGTCCTCCGCGTGGCAGTTTGGAACTTGCCTGAAATCGAGGAGTCATACCAACGGGCACGATTTGGTTACCCACACCCGTATTAATGAGAATCCCATGATAAGGGGACACGATCTCTGCTTCGACAAGACGTGCCAATAAAACCGCCTCGTGAAACGTGAAGTGGCAGCCTGGTTGGGAAAAACGGTTCGAATAATGACCAGGCCGTGGTGTGCTGTCACGTTACGAAAAGTTGCCAGGAGATTAGATTTGTGGAAATATTATTCTCTCTACAGTGGTATGTGTAATTTGTTTTGCAGAGCCGAACACTATCCATGTGTTCAAAATCTTCTATGAAGTATTCGGAAGAACCCGCCTTGCAATGCCGAAGACAATCTGCACGCCGGACTCATCGTCATTGAAGCCTGGTTCAGGGGCTACTGAGGGAGTCCTGGATTAGGGGTCCTCGGACGGCCGGACTATATACTTTAGTCCGGACTGTTGGACTATGAAGATACAAGATTGAAGACTTCGTCCCGTGTCCGGATGGGACTCTCCTTGGCGCGGAAGGCAAGCTTGGCAATACGGATATCTAGATCTCCTCCCTTGTAACCGACTCTGTGTAACCCTAGCCCCCTCCGGTGTCTATATAAACCGGAGGGTTTAGTCCGTAGGACAACAACAATCATACCATAGGCTAGCTTCTAGGGTTTAGCCTCTACGATCTCGTGGTAGATCAACTCTTGTAATACTCATATCATCAAGATCAATCAAGCAGGAAGTAGGGTATTACCTCCATCGAGAGGGCCCGAACCTGGGTAAACATCGTGTCCCCCGCCTCATGTTACCATCCGCCTTAGACACACAGTTTGGGACCCCCTACCCGAGATCCGCTGGTTTTGACACCGACATCGGCCGCAGGGGGAGTGGCGATGGCGCCACCTGCTCCTGCCATGCCCCTAGTAGTGCTCACGTCCTCACTTGTCCCCGCATCCCCCGTGGCATCTGAGACCGCAGGCAGCGGAGCCATCGAGGTAGATGGCTCGGCCGAAGGGCCGGACTTCTTCTTCTTGGGCACCATGGTCGATGGCGTCGCCGAAGACGAAGATGGCGATCAAGATGACGCGCTGCGCATGCTTTCAGGTTCACACAAGCAAGCCCCCTACCTGGCACGCCAAAGATGTCGCGGGATATCCGCGGCCACCTATGGGACCGGGTGGCCCCTTGCTGGTTCGGTGGGGGACATCGCATTGCACAAAGAGCCGACCAGCGTGCGGCAGCACGGCAGCGAGAGCACACAAGCAATTTACCTAGGTTCGAGCCGCCGCGAGGCGTAAGACCCTACTCCTGCTTTGGTGGATTGATGGTGGAAATGAACGTGGTGGTGTGTGGTACACTTGCCCGCCAAGGCTTGCCTCAGGGCTACGGTGACCACAAGCATATGGTGGCTTGGGTTTTGTCAAGTTTCCAACCCTCTAACCCCCTCCTACGATTGCCATGGGCCTCCTTTTATAGATTAAGGGGTCACCACAGTGGGAAAGTAGTCATTACCCACTGATATGATAGCAAACAGTGCTATCATACCTAACTCTGTGGGCTGGCAGGGTGCATTAAATGCACCACTCAGTGTCACATCACTAGCTGCCCGGCAAGGCCTACCGGGCTTATCTCGCCAGCTCCGCATGTGTTCTCTGGACACGTTGCTGGATGGGTGTCACCTGTGGGTTTCTTCTGTAGGAGATGGCTGCCATGTGGCTAATGCTGCCACTTAATCACGTTGCGGCTTGACATCGCACTGATTGACGACGTGGGTCATACTTGTGCGGTTGGCGGGGCGATTCAGGCCCCGCAAGCCTCGGCAAGTGCTGCCGGGGAGTCTTGGTTCTGGTGGTGGCCTGGCCCCTTGCCGGGCTCGCCTGCCCAGCAAGGGAGGCCCTTTCTCTTGCCGATATCCTACTTCTTTTGCTCGATCTCGATCTCTTTGAGCTGCATGTTGGTTCTTCAAGTCTCTTGGTCCTTCAACCTCTATCTTCAGCTGTTGCTTCGATCTTGATCTTGTGCCTGTGCATAGTTGGGCAACATACCCGGGGTCTGTTGCACCGACAAATACTTTTATGAATTTGAGAAAACTTGATATATGTCTTGCATATGAATGCCGGTGGTGACAATGGGGTATCGTATTGATTCACTTGATATATGTTTTGGCACTCAACTCACGAATTCCCGAGGTGACATTGGGGTAATCTACGCATGGGGGTTGATGCATGTTCTTATCTTTTTTTCTCCGGTAGAAATCTTGGGGCACTCTTTGAGGTTCTTTGTGTTGGATTTAGTATTATGAATTTGAAATTATTTGGTGTTATTTTAGTACGAACTCTTGGATAGATTAATCGGAAAGAATAGCTTCGAGGTGGTTTCGTACCCTACAAACAATTTCTTCTTATGTTCTCCGCTAGATAGGAACTTTGGAGTGATTCTTCATCACACTTTGAGGGATGGTTATTTGATCCAATTATATTAGCATTGTTGAAAGATTGCACTAGCGAAAGTACGGACCCTAGGCCTCATTTTCAAGCATTGCAATACCGCTTGTGCTCCATTTTATCAATTGCTACCTTGCTGTTTTTTATTGTTCCTATTAAAAAAATCAATATCTACTATCCATATTACACTTGTATCACCATCTCTTCGCCCAACTAGTGCACCTATACAAATTACCATTGTATTTGGTGTGTTGGGCACACAAGAGACTTTTTATTATTTGGTTGCAGGGTTGTTTGATAGAGACCATCTTCATCCAACGCCTCCCACGGATTGATAAACCTTAGGTCATTCGCTTGAGGGAAAATTGCTACTGTCCTACAAAACACTCCGCTTGGAATCCCAACACATGTACTAGACATCAAGCTCTTTTCTGGCGCCTTTGCCGGGCAGGTGAGTGCTTGAACGTATATATTTAGATCTTGCAATTGAATCTTTTAGTTTCTTGTTTTATCACTAGTTTGGTTAAAAAAACTACAAAAAATGGAATTGTGGTTGCATCATATTATTGATCATCTTTATAATATCTTTCTTGAAAATGATGGATCGGAAAATTGTGCTTAGTTGTTAGAAGAAGAAGTCAATAAAATGTTTGGCACAAAATATTTCAATGACGAGCATGATTGCAATGTTGTTAGTATGAATTCTTTGAATATCCAAAATGCTAATGATTATTGCACTAGTCATGAGAAAAATGTTTCTTATAAGAATGTCAATTTTTGTGGGGTGCATAAAGTTTGTGAAGACGTGCCTTACTGGGAAGATAGCTTTTGTAAGAAGCATAAACATGATAGAACCAATTCTTTTCTCAAAGTGATAGATGAATTATCTACAAAATTATGTTCTCTTTTTCCTATTACTTGTGATCTTTGCAATATAGTTAGTCACCTTAATTTCCAATGCATGATTTTTCATGATCGAATCGTGTCCAAATATTGCTGTAACTTGATCATCCTTGAACTTTATAATGAGGTTTGTCTATTTTTGGGGAGTGAAGAATTGACACATAAAAATAGTTGGTTTGAGGTATTCATTCTCACAGATGACACTGAAACTAAACTAAAGAATATCTATATGCTTTTCATGGTAAATCGTAATGAGAATGCTTATATTGCCAACTATAGAAAGATGGGAAAACCAATAGAATATAAAAGGAATATGAATGAAAGGGTAAAGATTTCCACTTTCCCTCCTATTGTCTCTCATGATGAAATAGGTGACGAGGAGGATCTTCCTATTCCACCAATCTCATCAATAAGAAGCTTGAAAAAATTAATTAAACCCACAATGATGTGGTGAAGAAGAAGAAAAGAAGAAATAATAGAGGTAAAAAGGTATGCCTCCCAAATAATGTTGCTCCTATTATTGTTGTGCCTCATGAAAATGAATCAAAAATAATTGTGGAAGATGATGCACTTGATGATGATTTTGTTATGCCTATTGCTTGTTGTGATGATTATGATTGCGAAGATAATGATACTTCTTATAATCTTGGAAATCTTTTTGGCACCAACATGGGAAATTATGATGATAGCAATTGTTATACTATTGCTGTTATTCATAATATTAATGATAAGAGTGATTATCCTTATGATATGCCAAGCCACAAGCTTGGGGATGCTATGTTTGATGAGAATGACATGTTTGAGAATTTATTTGCTGGAAGTAATGTTTGTCCGAAGCTTGGGGATGATATGTTTAATGAAGATGATCTTTTTAGTCCCCCTACTTTGAATGATCAAATTTGTTATGATGGTTCTATGCCTCCTATCTATGATGAAAACAAAGTTGCTACTTATGATGATTATTGTGATGATACTTATGTTCGAAAAAGTAGTGATAATGATGTTTATAAAACTTGTCATAGTTATGACTACCCTTTTCCTAAACATTCTTCTTTTAATGTGGAAACAATTCATAGTATTTGAGTTTCATATGATACTCCCACCATTGTGAAGCAAAAGAAATTTTCTTATGTGGAGAGTAATAAAATTTCTATGCTTGTGGATCATGAAAAGAATGCTTTATGTGATGGTTATATTGATGAATCTATTCATGGTGCCACTGAAAATTATTATGAGAGAGGAACTTATGATTCATGACGATCTCTTTATGTTTCAATCCTTATGTTTTATGCGAGCATCATTGAGCTCATCATGCCTAGCTAAAAGGCATTAAAGAAAAGCGCTTGTTGGGAGACAACCCAACACTTTTACCTACTGTTTTTGTCTGTTCACATGATTATGCTACTGTAGTAATCATGTTTTATTGCTTTTGTTTCAATAAAGTGCGAAGTAAAGCCTTTGGGATAGTGTGGATGATAGTTGACTTGATTATGTGCAAAGAAACTTTTGCGTCCAGTGCAGAAATTCCTCTATTTTACTGGAACGTGAAAAAATTCTGAAATTTTCACAGAAGATAGACATACAAATTTCCTACGTTTTCCTAATTTTTCAGAATTTTTTGAGTAGCAGAAGTATGGATTGAGTACAGATTACTACATGCTACTCTATTTTTGACAGATTGTGTTTTCAATGCATAGTTTGCTTGTTTCCTAGTTTCTATGGCTTATATTGCTCAATATAAATTGTGGAAATGATATGCTATAGTAGGAATTGTGTGGAAACAATTATGAATCTTGTCTTTGACAGTACCAAAGTGAAATGGTTTTGCTCTTTATCATACTACACTACTAGGGAAAACCCTAGCAGTAGCGCGGGAATAATGCCTATCAGTAGCGCTGGGTACGACGCTACTAGTAAGGCGCTACAGCTAAAGGTTAGCAGTAGCGTCTGTTAACCCACGCTGCTGCTATATCGACTTAGTAGTAGAGCTTTCACTAAAGAGCGCTACTGGTAATTAATAGTAGCGCTTCTCTCAGCCCACGCTACTACTGTTATTCTGTATTTCACTTTTATTTCATGTTGTATTCATACACCTTTATACAAGTTTTCATACAGCAGCAATTTAGAGATTGTTTTTACATCATAATGAGTTATTACATCACAGGGAGAAAGAACCGCGGATTAGTTTCAAGTGTATGTCCATCCACTTGAAACTAATATAATAAAAATCATCATCATCATATCATTAACAACTTATCATCATAATACATCATTGTCGTATAAAACCTCCTCATGATCATCGTTTTCATCAATGAGACATCACATAGCAAGTTGGTCACTAGTCATAATCACAACTACTCCTCATCATCAACTCTAACACATTGTACCACATAATAAACAAATTGTACCTCATAGGACCTACTACATTCTCTTAGGACCTACTATATTCTCTAAGGTAAAATAGCAAAAAACAAGATAGCCCCTGACTCTCCATTATGGAGAATGGAGACTATCCTGTCTCCAATTCTTGCCTTTCGCTTAATGTTGCTTCCAAGAACCTCCTTACGACTGTCCAAACATTTTTTTCCATTCTTTGATTAGCATGTGTTCACCGGTTTTAGAAATCCGATATGCACAGGTGAGATCCCTAGGATGACCTGGCTATATGTTCAGAACATCAAGGCGACCATTCTGATACATCAGATGTGGCACACAATCCATCGGGATTTTATGTTGAAAAACATATTAATAACTTTGTAGTTAGCAATGATGTACTAGTTTTAGAAGTATGCAAAAGATGCACGGATGTCGTAATAGTAAAAAATCTTACCAGGGTATCTCCATAGAAGTTACCGTGGTTCAACATGTGCACTAGTGGAACGTATTCACCATAATTTGGAGGAGTTCGATAATAGGTATTGTAATTCTCAAGATCAGTACAAAATGCAATCAGATGATTTTTCTCCTTATAAGTTAATTCGGAGCCATCGGTGTAGTGGGTTTTGTCTACCATCTTCCGCACATTCTTTGAAGAATGAAAATAAGCTGTCAATGGAAATAAGCTGTCAACTATTTTGAAATAAACAATATAAATTAGTTAATAACTATGTTTGAGAAACTCACATAGCGGTAGAATCGGAAGCGTATCAACAAGGACCGAAATGTCCATATTGTCTTGATCCATGTCAGGATCACCAAGATCCATGGTGACAATCATATCCTCATAAAAACCATACATTTTGCAAAGTGCTTCCCAATTTTGGCAACCAAAATGGGTTACGCTCTGAGAATTGTACAGATTTACTTCAAAATCCATATCATGATGGGTCCATAGGTGTATTTTCTTTGTTTCAAAATTTTCATGGTCTTCAAAACCCGTCCTCTCTAAGACATAGCGTCTTGCATGGCACGGGATAAGCTAATCGAATTGTAAAAGATGAAAATTAGATGTTGAAATAGTTGAAGACGTTGAAATAGTTGAAGTTGTTGCGTACGCTTTTCAACATCGAAGGTCTCCTCGAGCTTAATGCTGAAGCGCCGATCTTCGTCCAGGTGAGGCCTGTCGCACAGACCTCGATCATCGTGGCACCAGCTGCACTCCCCCGGGAGACTTTCTTCGTCCGAGTACGACATTTCCTACGTTCATAATTCAAAGATTAAACTTGTACAATTAAATATATGTACTAGAAAACCTAAATTAGATCATTATTATTCATCATGGGTTGACTATCGGTCTGTCGAAATGTCGTTTAATTATTTTTCCAGAAAATCCAGGCCACTCGATATTTCCTACATATTCTAGAACAAGTCATGCCAGAATTCATGGAAAAATCCGGCATGACCTTTGCTAGAAAAGGACATATCGAGCGCCTGAAATTTGCCGGAACGAAAATTAATCAACACTCCGGCAAAACATAGGCCACTCGGAGGTGTAACCTGAACATGACCGGCCACTTGGGCAAGCACATATCCTATTTGAGCAACACAAGATATACATGTTTTTATCTACATCATATCTTATAGGACTCATATTGACATGGAGATTTGGCTGGTCTCACCTCGTGGTCGGAGGGGGTCGGTGACGGGGACGACGGCGGGGATGATGGAGGGGCTCCTTGATTTCTGCAAAAGCAAAAACCCTATAAGTTATCACTAATACATCCCGAATAATTGCTTAAACTAAAAAATAACAACAATATGACATGTTCAACTAGTTCTATTAATTCAACTAGTTCCTACTAAATATAAACTTACTATAAATAGAAAAAAACTAGTTCTTTCTAAAAATAAAGTAGTTCAACTAGTTATATTATTTTTTCTTACTAAAAATACATTAGTTCTATTAATTCAACTAGTTTATTAATTTACTTACTAAACTAGTTCAACTAAAACTAAACTAGTTCAACTAGTTTATTAATTTACTTACTAAACATTTTAAACACTTACTAAAAACAGTTAAAAACTACATTATACAATAGTATAAAACATCTACTATTAACCATACTGCCTCAGTTAACTAGTACCTTCACTACTACTAATTAACATCTACTACTACTACTAAAAAACATCTACTAACTAAGCAGATAGAGGGGGTGGGGGGCTTACAGAGAGGGGAGAGACGGTGGCGGGGAGGTGCTCGGCGACGGAGGTAGGGGCGGCGAGGGCGGGCTCGGGATCGGGAGGTGGCGGTCCTGGGCGGGCTCGGGCGATGGCGGTGAGGTCGAGGGCGGCGGCGGTGAGATTGAGGGCGGCCTCGGGCGGCGGCGGTGAGGGCAGGCTCGGGCTCGGGCGGCGGCGACAGAGGAGTAGGGGAACGGGGGGAAAGGAGGACTTAGCAAAAATTTGAGCCCGCGGGTGGTTAAGTCGAACTAGCAGTAGAGCTCTTAAGGAAATGTGCTATAGCGCATTTTAGAAAAAACGCTACTACTAAAGGAAGCAGTTATTTCTTTTGTTTATCCCAATATCAGTAGGGCTTTGTCTTGGAAAAACGCTATAAGTCTAAGCATGTAAAAACATCAAAAATATACATTGGTCATGATTGATCTTTTTGTGTAGAATCTAAATAGTCAACATGAATCTTCACCGTACCTGTATAGGCACAGGCGAAGATTCATATTGCAGCCACAAATCCTACACATATAGTTCAATGAAGACCAAGTGTTTGAGATAGTTTGAGAAGTAACATATTTAAGGTGGTAAACACCATGTTCGCTTAGCAGTATTGGACTAAACTTAATTAGTTTTGGTGATACTTAGCAGCAGCGAGTTTTGAAGAAAAACGCTGCTACTAAGTACTTTAGCAGTAGCGCGTCCAGGAGAAGGGCGCTACTACTATATCTAGCCTGGAGGCAACGTCGTGGCAATTATAGTAGTAGCGCTTGTGTCACCTACAACGCTACTGCTATCGGGATGTTAGTAGCGCGGTTTCCTGGAGCTCTCTACTACTAATTAGCAGGAGCGTTTGTTTTAAAACCACGCTGCTGCTAAGATTCCGTGTATAAGGTTTTCCCTAGTAGTGCTAACCTATCTCATGAAGTTCCGTTAAGTTTTGCCTGATTGAAGTTTTCGGTGAGATGTCGATATGAGGAGAATAAAGAGTGAGAATACCCTAAGCTTGGGGATGCCCAAGGCACCCCATGTTAATATCCAAGGAAGATCCAAGCAACTAAGCTTGGGGATGCCCCGGAAGGCATCCCCTCTTTCGTCTCCAATATTATCAGTAACCTCACTTGGAGCTATATTTTCATTTGTCACATGATATGAGTTTTACTTCGAGCGTCATTTTATTTTGTTAGGATTTTCCTGATTCTATCTATAATAATTTTTTGTCTCTTTTACTTCTATAAAAATGTCAAGGATAGCCTTAACCATGCTTATTTTGCAAGTATACATGTTGCTGTTTGAAAACAGAAAGTTTACCGCTGTTGCAAAAATTCCCTAGAAAAGTCAGAATGTGATAAAATGTTGAAACTTTTTGCAAAGTAAGCTCTGATAAATTTTCTACAGTGTGGTAAATTTTCATAATTTTTGGAGTTAAAGAAGTATTGATATTCTTTACAAACTGTACTGTTTTGGTAGATTGTTGTTATGTTTGCATTGTTTGCGTATGTTTGCTTGTTTAATGATTCTGAGGACAGGAGTATTAAATATGCAGAGGCATTTAGTATGCAATGTTGAATAATAATTTTTGTGATTTGGTACAGTAGAGAATGATAAGGTTTTTTCATTGGTTTATACTAACTTATCTCATGAGTTCATGTTGAGTTTTGTGTGGATGAAGTTTTTAAGATTTAGGGAAACCGTGATATAAAAGGAATTAAGGAGACACGAAAGCTCAAGAAGTCTCAAGAAGTCTCAAGCATCTAAGCTTGGGGACGCCCCGGTAGGCATCCCACCTTTCTTCATCAACAATTATCGGTTAGTATCGGTTGATCCTAAGGTTTTGCTTCTTCACAAGATGTGTGCTATTGTTGGAATGTCATTTTATCTTGTTTTGCTTTCTGTTTTAATAAAATACTTAGATCTGAAGGTTTTAAATAAGAGAGAGTCCTCAATTAGCTACCCATTTACTTAACTACTCGTTTGATCTTCAATTATATCTTTTTGGAGTAGTTTGTCATTTACTCTCGCGCTTCACTTATATCCTATGAGTAAATTGTTGAATAAATCGAATGTAATGAAGTCGAAATTCTGTGTTCATATCATGCCTAGTGGTAGCTTCACATTGGGTTTAGAAAGTGAAATCTTTTGAAGCTTGACAATCACAATATTGGTCATACAAGCAATTCATGAATGATTACTATAAGGAAGAGAACTTTCACATGCAAATACACAATCTTGGAAATCTTTTGTGATTGTGAGCCCCCATCAAAATATTATATGCCCCTAGCTAGGCATAAAAGTGGGTTGCCTCCCAACAAGCGCTATCGTTTAACTCCCCTAGCTAGGCATAAAAACAAGGATAGATCTAGGTATTGCCATAATAATGGTAAGGCAAATTGCGAAAACTCATCTCATATTCCCTACGTTCAGTAGCAAGTTTTCTTTGTGGCAAGCAAAAGTAATCAGAAGGGCTAAATCTAATGAGACAAAAGTCCCCAAGATCAAGATCAAGGTCGGGAGGTATGGGTTCCTCCTTCGACCCCTTATATTGCACAACCAATTCATCATTATAAGCATTCTTTTGGCAAAAAGTCATGAGCCTTTGTTCAAGAGAAAAACCTAACCCATTGTTCTGAATAGCAAAATCATCAGTGAGTTCAGAAATTCTATCAACTAGAACATCGATAGGAACCTTCTTTCTAAGGTTTTCATTGTAAGGAACATGATCTAAAGATCGTAAACGCATTAAGTCTTCTTGATTAAAAAGGATAGCTTCTATGGGAGGACGACCAGCGTCCACCCTATAATGCGCAAAAATTTCATTGGCCTCTTTCATTATAAATCTGAACTCATGTGCCAAAAAGATAGTAGCTGCTTGCTTAACACAAGAATGCTCGATATTGGGAAACTCTAGAAAAATACTTTGTATGCAAGGATGCATATGAATAAATTGTCTTTCAAGTTCAACTACGAGCAAGGATATAGCATCCGTAACACTACTAGTTCTATGAAGAATAGACCCACCCATAGAGGACAGGGCACCGGCGCAAGTAAAGAAATCTTGAATAACTTCTTTTCCAATAATATTACCACTACCAATCCGGAACTTTTTAGTGTGTAGAATAGTAGGTTCTTCATGAGGATCATCAAAAGCATCAAAGTTTGCCATGTTATTACCACTATCCTTATCAACGATAACCTCCCCAGTTTCAGTCATGATGGAAGAAAAATACACAAAGAACGAGCACACAAGAGTCAAGCAAAAATAGAAGAACGGAAAAAAGGGCGAATAAAACGGCAAGGGTGAAGTGGGGGAGAGGAAAATGAGAGGCAAATCGCAAATAATATAATGCGAGGGATAAGAATTTATGATGGGTACTTGGTATGTCTTGACTTGAGCGTAGATCTCCCCGGCAACGGCGCCAGAAATGGCTAGTTGCCAGGAGATGAAATCCTAACTTGACTTGGTGCAAATCTCCCCGGCAACGGCGCCAGAAATCCTTCTTGCTACCTCTTGAGCATGCGTCGGTTTTCCCTTGAAGAGGAGAGGGTGATGCAGCAAAGTAGTGTAAGTATTTCCCTCTGTTTTTGAGAACCAAGGTATCAATCTAGTAGGAGACTACACGCAAATCCCTCGTACCTGCACAAACAAATACGAACCTTGCAACCAACACGATAAAGGGGTTGTCAATCCCTTCACGACCACTTGCAAAAGTGAGATCTGATAGAGATAATAATATAAATATTTTGGTATTTTTATGGTATAGATTGGAAAGTAAAGATTGCAAAAAAAAAGATCAGAAACTTATATGATGGAAGATAGACCCGGGGGCCATAGGTTTAAATAGTGGCTTCTCTCAAGATAGCAAATTCTACGGTGGGTGAACGAATTACTGTCGAGCAATTGATAGAAAATTGCATAGTTATGAGAATATCTAGGCATGATCATGTATATAGGCATCACGTCCGCGACAAGTAGACCGAAACGATTCTGCATCTACTACTATTACTCCACACATCGACCGCTATCCAGCATGCATCTAGAGTATTAAGTTCATAAGAACAGAGTAACACATTAGGCAAGATGACATGATGTAGAGGGATAAACTCAAGCAATATGATATAAACCCCATCTTTTTATCCTCGATGGCAACAATTCAATACGTGCCTTGCTGCCCCTGCTATCATTGGGAAAGGACATCGCAAGATTGAACCCAAAGCTAAGCACTTCTCCCATTGCAAGAAAGATCAATCTAGTAGGCCAAACAAAACTGATAATTCGAAGAAACTTCCAAAGATATCAAATCATACATATAAGAATTCAGAGAAGAATCAAATATTGTTCATAGATAATCTTGATCATAAACCCACAATTCATCGGATCTTGACAAACACACCGCAAAAAGTATTACATCGAATAGATCTCCAAGAGAATCGAGGAGAAATTTGTATTGAGATCCAAAGAGAGAGAAGAAGCCATCTAGCTAATAACTATGGACCCGTAGGTCTGTGGTAAACTACTCACACATCATCGGAGAGGCTATGGTGTTGATGTAGAAGGCCTCCGTGATCGATTCCCCCTCCGGCGGAGCGCCGGAAAAGACCTCGAGATGGGATCTCACGGGTACAGAAGATTGCGGTCGTGGAAAAAGTGTTTCGCTGTGCTCCTAGATGTTTTCATGGTATAAGAGTATGTATAGGCGAAGGAAGTAGGTCGGTGGAGCCACGAGGGGCCCACGAGGATAGGGGGCGCGGCTCCCTACCTCGTGGCTGGATCGTTGCTTCCTTGACGTCCACTCCAAGTCTTCTGGATTGAGTTTGTTCCAAAAACGATCCTCGCGAAGGTTTCATTCCGTTTGGACTCCGTTTGATATTTCTTTTCTGCGAAACACTGAAATAGGCAAAAAAACAGCAATTTGCACTGGGCCTCCGGTTAGTAGGTTAGTCCCAAAAATAATATAAAAGTGTAAATAAAGCCCATTAAACATCCAAAACAGATAATATAATAGCATGGAACAATCAAAAATTATAGATACATTGGGGACGTATCAATCATTGAGTGTAACAGAAAATTGAGCGTTGTATGAACCTGTGATGGCAAAGAATAAAAGTGACAGACTGCATAATAAAGGTTGCTATCATAAGGGGCAATATAACGTGATGTTCTTTTGCACTAAGGGATTGAGCATACAAATAAAAAGCGCATGGCAACCTCTGCTTCCCTCTGCGAAGGGCCTACATTTTACTGTCATGTATTTACTTCCATGCAAGAGTCAAAGTTTTTCCCTCTATTCCTTTTTATTTTTCCCTTTTGGCAAGCATCATGTGGTGAGGAAAGATCTAGGCACATATATCCAGGTGGATATGGGTAGCATGAGTTATTGTTGTTGACATCACCGTTGAGGTGAATACGTTGGGAGGCGAATTATAAGCCCCTATCTTTTTATGTGTCCACTTGAAATGTTTTTCTCATGCGTATGGGGTGAGTGTTAGGAATCATAAAAGACTATATGATGGTCGAGTATGTGGAGCTCTTACTTAGACTCTGTTTAATAAGTTGAATTGCAATTGCTTGGTGACTAAGAACATAGGTTGTTGAGTTTCAAGAGAATTCATTGTTTGAACCTTAACATGTGAATTGGTTGCTACTTTAACATGAGAAGTTTTATAGGAAAGAATTGCTATCATGATGCTAGGAAAAGTGATTGAAATTGTCGTTGATCAAACTTGTGCACTTTGCTACCATTTACACTTCATAATTATTTCTTTTATCATTTACCTACTCGAGGACGAGTGGGAATTAAGCTTGGGGATGCTGATACGTCTCCAACGTATCTATAATTTCTGAAGTATTCATGATGTTATATTATCATTCTTAGATGTTTTACAATCATTTATAGCAACTTTATATCATTTTTTGGGACTAACCTATTGACCCAGTTCCTAGTGCCAATTACTATTTTTTTGCTTGTTTTTTACATCGCGGGAAATCAATATCAAACGGAGTCCAAACACCACGGAACTTTTTGTGGATTTTTATGGACCATAACACTTCCAATGGGCCAGAACAGCACCTGGGGGTGCCCCGAGGGGGCACAACCCACCAGGGCGCGCCTGGGGGCCCAGGCGCGCCCAGGTAGGTTGTGCCCACCTCGGTGGCCTCCCGCGCCCCCTCTTTGCCCTATAAATCACCAAATATTCCAACAACCCTCGGGGTTACCCTAGATCAGAAGTTCTGCCGCTGCAAGGCTCTGTAGCCATGAGAAACCAATCTAGACTCCGTTCCAGCACCCTGCCGAAGGGGGAAATCATCACCGGTGGCCATCTTCGTCATCCCTGCGGCCACCATGATGAGGTGGGAGTAGTCTACCCTCGGGGCTGAGGGTTTGTACCAGTAGCTATGTGTTTAATCTCTCTCTCTCTCTCTCTCGTTTCTTGAGATGTTACGATCTTGATGTATCGCGGGCTTTGTTAATATATTTGGATCATATGGTGTTTTCCCCTCTCTATCTTGTTGTGATGAATTGAGTTTTCCCTTTGAGATTTCGTTTTGTTGGATTGAATACTTTTATGGATTTGAGAACACCAGATATATGTCTTGCATATGAACACCCGTGGTGACAATGGGGTATCCTATTGATTCACTTGATATATATTTTGGCACTCAACTCGCAAATTCCTGAGGTGACATTGGGGTAATCTATGCATAGGGGTTGATGCATGTTCTTGTCTTTGTTTCTTTGGTATAAATCTTGGGGCACTCTTTGAGGTTCTTTGTGTTGGATTGAGTATTGTGAATCTGAAATTATTTGATGTTATTTTAGTACGAACTGTTGGATAGATCGATCGGAAAGAATAGCTTCGAGGTGGTTTCATACCCTACAAACAATTTATTCTTATGTTCTTCGCTAGATAGGAAATTTGGAGTGATTCTTCATCGCACTTTGAGGGATGGTTATATGATCCAATTATATTAGGATTGTTGAGTGATTGCACTAGCGAAAGTATGGGCCCTATGCCTCATTTTCAAGCATTGCAATACCATTTGTGCTCCGTTTTATCAATTGCTACATTGCTGTTTTTTATTGTTCCTATTACAAACATCAATATCTACTATCCATATTACACTTGTATAACCATCTCTTCGCCGAACTAGTACACCTATACAAATTACCATTGTATTTGGTGTGTTGGGGACACAAGAGACTTTTTATTATTTGGTTGCAGGGTTGTTTGAAAGAGACCATAGGAACCATAGGTCATCCACTTGATTGATAAACCAAGTGGATTGATAAACCATAGGTCATCCACTTGATGGCGCCAGCGGCGGCGATGGTGTTAGTGCCGCGTCCACGCAGTTGTGGGACGACCACTTGGGCAGCGGGGTCGCGTGGCAATTATGCTCGAGGGTCAGTGGCTCCATCGAGCGCAGTAGTATGGTCGGCTCGTCCCGGAGGAGGCACATGCGTCGTGACCACCCCCGTAGCAGGGGCGGCCGGAGGATGATGGCTCACCCTGGACCGAGCGCCGTTACTGTGGCTGCGCCCGCCGACGGGAGGAGGGGGTGCGAGCGGAGTGACCCCCTCGTCCGCACCTTGCGGAGCGTGACCGTCGAGACGCTGATGACGATGTTCTGCTCCGACATCCAGCCCACGTGTCGGCCGCGAGGGAAGCGCTGATGGCGCCACCTGCTCCAGTCACGCCCCCAGCAGCGTTCACGTCCTCGCTCGCCTCCGCACCCTCCGAGGCACTAGAGGAAGCGGGCGGCGGACCCTTCGAGGTGGACGGATGGGCCGAAGGGCCCGACTTCTTCTTCTTAGGCGCCATGGTCAATGGCGTCGTCGAAGATGAAGATGGCGATGAAGATGACGCGCTGCACACGCTTTCAGGTTCGTGCAAGTGAGCCCCCTACCTGGTGCGCCAAAGATGTCACGGGATGTCCGCAGCCACCTATGGGACCGGGTGGTCCCTTGCTGGTTCGGTGGAGGGACGTCGAGTTGCACAAAGAGGAGATTAGCGCACAGCAGCACGGCAGAGAGCACACAAGCAATTTACCCAGGTTCGGGCCGCCGCGAGGCGTAAGACCCTACTCCTGCCTTGGTGGATTGATGGTAGAATGAGCGTCGTGATGCATACTACACTTGCCCGGTAGGGTTTGCCTCGGGGCTGCAGCGACTACGCGCGTATGGTCGCCTGGGTTCATCAACTTTTCATCCTTATAACCCCTCCTACGAGTGCCACGGGCCTCCTTTGATAGATTAAAGGGGTCACCATAGTGGCAAAGTGGTCATTATCCACTGATATGATAGCAAACAGTGCTATCATACCTAAATCTGCGGGCTGACAGGGTGCATTAAATGCGCCGCTTAGTATCACATCACTGTGTGCCCGGCAAGGCCTGCCGGGCTATCTTGCCAGCTCCGCGCCTGTTCCCTTGACACGTCGCAGTATGGGTGTCATCTGTGGGTTTCTTCTGTAGGAAATGGCTGCCATGTGGCGAATGGCTGCCACTTAATCACCTTGCGGCTTGACACCGCACTGATTGACGACGTGAGTCATGTTTGAGTGATTAGCCGGGTGATTCAACCCTCGTGAACCCTGGCAGGCTCTGCCGGGGAGTCTTGGTTGCTTGTTTCCAGTGGTGGCCTCGCCCCTTGCCGGGCTCGCCTACCCGGCAAGGGAGGCCCTTCTCTTGCTGATATCTTGCTCTACTGGTTTGATCTTGGTCCCTCTGAGTTGCATGTTGGGTCTTCAAATCTCTTGGTTGTTTAATACTCTGGCTCAAGCTGGTGCTTCAACCTTGATCTTGTGCTTCTGCACAGTTGGGCAACATACCCAGGGTTTGTTGCACCGACTATCATGCTCAACCATTGATCCATTCATGAAACACACTGCATAGTAGCTACACCCAATACTGAAGTACGATCATATTGCCTCCTAGTTGGTGCTTTTATAAGAGAAGATGGAGACTCAAATTAAAAGTAAAAATTGCATAAATTAAAAGAAAGGCCCTTCGGAGAGGGAAGTAGGAATTTGTAGAGGTGCCAGAGCTCAAAGCGAAAAATTAGAGATAAAAACATTTTGGGAGGTGTATCCATCCCACCAACGAAAACGACTTAGAGTTCCCAACACTTTCCATGCTAGATATATCATAGGCGGTTCCCAAACAGAAAATAAAGGTTATTCCTTTTTCCACCATACTTTCACTTTCCATGGCTAGCCGTATCCACGGTTACCCTCCATACCAACACTTTCCAAGGAATTTATTATTTGACAACATAAAGTAAATTCATTTTTTATTTCGGGACTAGGCATCCCTAAAACATTTGCCTTACTCTCGTGCAATGACAAGTGAATAAACACTCATCGTGAGAATAACACATCCAGCATGAAAAATATTAGCCACCCCTCACCGCTCCGCGAGTGAAACGAACACACAAAAGAGAAGTTTATTTTGAAAATTAGAGATGGAACATGCAAATTTGCTTAGAACAGTAAAAGAATGCCGCATATAGGTTGATATAGTGGACTCATGTGGCAAAACTGGTTGAAAGGATTTTGGATGCACAAGTAGAGATCATACTTGGTGCAAAATGAAGGCTAGCAGTAGATTGAGAAGCGACCAACCAAGAAACGAATAATCTCATAAGCAAGCACTAAGCATAATCAACATCGAATAATGCACCACAAGTAGGATATAATTTCATTGCATGACTATTGACTTTCGTGCTTTCATAGGGAATCACAAACCTTAACACCAATAATCTTACTAAAGCATAATTACTCATCAACACAACTCACATATCACATCATCATATCTCAAAACTATTACTAAGAATCAAGTTTATTTTGTCCAATGATCTTCATGAAAGTTTTTATTATATCTTTCCTGCATATCTATCACTCTGGGACTAATTTTTACGTGTTGCTTTTCATAAGCTCAAACAAATATAAGTGAAGATCATGAGCATAATTCTTTTTCTTTCTCTCAAAACAATTTAAGCGAAGCAAGAGAGAATTTCTTGAAAGTTTTACTAACTCTCAAATAAATCTAAGTGAATCAAGAGAGTATTTCTTCAAAAATACTAAAGCACACCATGCTCTAAAAGATATAAGTGAAGCACTAGAGCAACTCCATAGCTCATAAAAAATTTAGGTGGAGCATAGAGAGCAATTCTAACAAGTCATGACATAAATTTGGCTCTCTCAAATAGGTGTGTCCAGCAAGGGATCAAGACTTAAAACACAAAATAAAACAAGCAAAGACTCATATCATACAATATGCTCCAAGCAAAACACATATGATGTGACGAATAAAAATATAGCTTCGAGTAAAATACCGATGGTCGTTAGAAGAAAGAGGGGATGCCACTCGGGGGCATCCCCAAGATTAGTTGGTTGCTCATTTTTGGATAATAGCTTGGGATACCGGGGCATCCCCAAGCTTAGGCTCTTCTACCCTTCCTTCATCCATCGTAAGATAACCCAAAACTTGAAAACTTCAATCACACAAAACTCAACAAAACCTTCGTGAGATCCCTTAGTATAAGAAAGCAACCCACTACTAAGTACTGTATCAAACCAATTCATATTTTGTTTTTGCATTATATCTACTTTATTCCAACTTTTCTATGGAAAGACTCATCAAAGAAAACCATAGATCCATTAAAATAAGCACACAACACAAAGAAAACAGAATTTGTCAAAGCAGAACAGTCTGTAGCAATCTGACTATTTCGAATACTTCTGTAACTCCAAAAATTCTGAAAAATAGGATGAGCTGGGTAATTCTTATATTAATCTTCTGCAAAAGTAATTGGCATTTTATCACGTTCTGGTGATTTTTAACAATTGTTTTCGTGAGTTCATAAGTTTCTGTTTTTCAGCAAGATCAAACAACTATCACCCAAGAAGATCCTATAGGATTTACTTGGCACAAACACTACCTAAAACACAAAAAACTCAAATGTAACAGTAGCATAATTGTGGAAACACTCAAGAACAGAAAGCAAAAAGAAAAAATAAATTTTATTCATTGGGTTGCCTCCCAACAAGCGCTATAGTTTTACCCCCTTAGCTAGGCATAAAACAAGGTTCTAAGTTTTGTCATCTTTGGTTCGAGATCCATAAGATGCCCTCATGATTGATTCATAAGGTGGCTTAATTCTTGTTCTAGGAAAGTGTTCCATACCCTTCCTCAAAGGAAATTGGAACTTAATATTGCATTCTTTCGTATCAATCATGGCAGCGATAGTGCGTAAAAACAGTCTACCAAGAATAATTGGACAAGACGGATTGCAATCAATATCAAGAACAATAAAATCTATGGGCACATAATTCTTATTTGCAAGAATAAGAACATCATTAATTCTTCCCATTGGCTTTTTAATAGTAGAATCTGCCAAGTGCAAATTCAAAGAACACGATTCAATATCGGTAAGACCATCACATAAAGATTTCGGAATTGTAGAAACACTAGCACCCAAGTCACACAAAGCAAAACACTCATAATTTTTAATCTTGACTTTGATAGTAGGTTTCCATTCATCATGCAATTTTCTAGGAATTGATACTTCTAATTCCAATTTTTCTTCAAAAGCTTTCATCATAGCATCAACAATATGTTTAGTAAAAGCTTTATTTTGTTCATAGGCATGAGGTGAATTTAAGATGGATTGCAACAAACAAATAAAATCAATCAAAGAGCAACTATCATAATTAAAGTCTTTGTAATCCAAAAGAGTGGGCACATCACTAGTTAAAGTTTTGAACTCTCCAAACCCACTTTTATCAATTTTCTCAACAAGATTTTCACCCTCCAAAATATTGGGACGCCTTCTACCTAAAGTTGACTCTTCTCCAGTCCCTTTATCATCAATTTTAACCTTACTAAACAAGGAATCAATAGAAGAAACACCAATCATTTTAAGATCATCATCACTTTTACGAAAGTAATTACTAGAGAACGCTTTTTCTAAAAATTCTCTTTTAGCTCTAAGTATAGCAGTTCTTTTCTTACTTACATCCATTGAAACATAAAGAGCTTTAATTGATTCATCAACCTTAGGCATAAAAACTTTCATCTTGTGATTTTCCACATCATGAGCAATTCTATCAACACTTCTAGACAAATCATCAATCTTACTCAACTTTTCTTCTATGGAAATGTTGAAAACTTTTTGCGTGTTGATAAATTATTTAATATTATTCTCAAGATCAGAGGTGTTCCTATTATTATTATTATAAGATTGATTTCCCTAGGAATTACCATAATTATTAGAGGAATTACTAGGAAAAGGCCTAGGATTAAAATTACCTCTATAAGCATTATTATTGAAATTATTCCGAGGGATAAAATTCACATCTATGGCATCACTATTTTGCTCAATCAAAGTAGAGAAAGTCATATCATTAAAATCAATAAGAGCAATTTTACTAGCAACCTATTTCATAAGAGCATCAACTTTTCACTCAAAGAAGAAATTTCTTCAACCGAATTAACTTTTTTACTAGTAGGAGCTCTTTTAGTATGCCATTGTGAATAATTTGCCATGATATTATCAAGCAACTTGGTGGCTTCACCCAAAGTAATTTCCATAAAAGTACTACCCACGGCGGAATCTAAAAGATTACGAGAAACAAAATTCAACCCCGCATATAAATTTTGTATGATCATCCAAAGATTTAACCCATGAGTTGGGCAATTCCTTAGCATCATTTTCATCCTTTCCCATGATTGTGCAACATGCTCATGTTCAAGTTGCTTGAAATTCATGATCTGGGTTGTAAGGGAAATACTTTTTGCGGGAGGAAAATACTTAGTGATAAAAGTATCTTTGCTCCTATTCCAAGAATTGATACTATTGCGAGGCAAAGAAGAGAACCATTTTTTTTGCAGAATCACGTAAAGAAAACGGAAATAATTTCATCTTCACCACATCATTGTCCACATATTTTTTCTTTTGCATATCGCATAATTCCATGGTGGTATTAAGATGGGATGCGGCATCCTCATTAGGAGTACCGGAAAATTGATCTTTCATAACAAGATTCAGCAAAGCAGTATTAATATCACAAGACTCCGCACTAGTGGCGGGAGGAGCAATCGGAGTGCCAATAAAATCATTGTTGTTGGTATTTGAGAAATCACACAACTTGGTGTTCTCTTGAGTCATGATGAATACACAACAAGATTGCACTCAAAAACAGATCCGGCAAGAGAACGGCAAACGGAAAAAGAGGGGCGATTAAAACGGCAAATTTTTGTGAAGTGGGGAGAGGAAAACGAGAGGCAAATGTCAAATAATGTAAATTGCGAGGAGATGAGATTTGTGATTTGGAACCTGGTATATGTTGAAGATCTTCCCCGGCAATGGCGCCAGAAATTGGTGCATTGACGGGAGACTATCTTGACTTGATCCTC
The DNA here is from genome assembly GCF_002575655.3 of Aegilops tauschii subsp. strangulata. Taxonomy (NCBI): domain Eukaryota; kingdom Viridiplantae; phylum Streptophyta; class Magnoliopsida; order Poales; family Poaceae; genus Aegilops; species Aegilops tauschii. The sequence goes on along the minus strand of NC_053037.3, from coordinate 225,042,069 downwards.
CCCGACAATGGCGCGAGAAATTCCTTTTAATGTTGCTTGAAACTACGCCGGTATTTCCCCCAAGAGGAAGGGATAATGTAGCACAACGGCGGTAGGTATTTCCCTCAGATATGAAACCAAGATTATCGAACCAGTAGGAGAACCAAGCAACACAACATAAACAGCCCCTGCACACAAATAACAACCACTCGCAACCCACGTGTTAAAGGGGTTGTCAATCCATTTCCGGTAACGGCGCCAGAGATGGCTTGTGGACGAGAGAAAGTTGTAATAGATTGAATAATAGATCGCAAATAAAATAAAAGGCAGCAAGGTATTTTTGTATTTTTGGTTTAGGAGATATGAAAATAAATGCAAAGTAAAAGTAGATCGCAAAGGCAAATATATGAGAAAGAGACCCGGGGGCCGTAGGTTTCACTAGTGGCTTCTCTCGGGAAAATAGCAAACGGTGAGTGAGCAAATTATTGTTGGGCAATTGATAGAACTTCAAATAATCATGACGATATCTAGGCAATGATCATTATATTGGCATCATGTCCAAGATTAGTAGACCGACTCCTGCCTGCATCTACTACTATTACTCCACACATCGACCGCTATCCAGCATGCATCTAGTGTATTATGTTCATGGATAAATGGAGTAATGCAATAAGAACGATGACATGATGTAGACAAGATCTATCTATGTAGAGATAGACCCCATCATTTTATCCTTAGTAGCAACGATACATACGTGTCGGTTCCCCTTCTATCACTGGGATCAAGCACCGTAAGATCGAACCCACTACAAAGCACCTCTTCCCATTGCAAGATAAATAAATCAAGTTGGCCAAACAAAACCCAAATATTAGAGAAGAAATACGAGGCTATAAGCAATCATGCATATAAGAGATCAAAGAAACTCAAATAACTTTCATGTATATAAAAAGATATAACTGATCATAAACTCAAAGTTCATCCGATCCCAACAAACACACCGCAAAAAGAGTTACATCATATGGATCTCCAAGAGACCATTGTATTGAGAATTCAGCGAGAGAGAAAAGGCCATCTAGCTACTAACTATGGACCCGAAGGTCTACAAAGAACTACTCACGCATCATCGGAGAGGCACCAATCGAGGTGGTGAACCCCATCCGAGATGGTGTCTAGATTGGATCTGGTGGTTCTGGACTCTGCGGCGGCTGGATGAATATTTCGTCGACTCCCCTAGGGTTTTGGGAATATTGGGGTATTTATAGAGCAAAGAGGCGGTCCAGGGGGCACCCGAGGTGGGCACAACCCACCAGGGCGCGCCTGGGCCTCCTGGCCCACCCTGGTGGGTTGTGCCCTCCTTGGGGCACCCCCCAGGCGCAGCCAGGGCCCATTATGTTCCTTCTGGTCCAAAAAAATCTCTGTGAAGTTTCGTTGCATTTGGACTCCGTCTGATAATGATTTCCTGCGATGTAAAAAACATGCTTAAAATTGCAACTGGCACTTGGAACTATGTCAATAGGTTAGTACAAAATTGATATAAAATGACTATAAAATGATTATAAAACATCCAAGATTGATAACATAACAGCATGGAACAGTCAAAAATTATAGATACGTTGGAAACGTATCAACATCCCCAAGCTGAACTCCTACTCGTCCTTGAGCAGGTAAGTGATAAAAACAGAATTTTAGATGTGGAATGTTGCCTATCATGTCATATCATATTCTTTTCTTTATAGCATGGACAATTGGACTTTTAGTGATTCAAAGAATTAGTCTAGTTTTACCATGATAATTTAGATACTCAAGCATATCAACAAGCAACCATGTATTTCAAAATATCAACGCTAAAATAAGTTATCCCTAGCCCATCATTGTCGCGGGATGTCCGCGGCCACCTATCGGACCGGGTGGTCCCTTGCTGGTTCGACAGGGGGACGTCTCGTTGCACAAAGAGCAGATCAGTGGATGGCAGCACGACAGAGAGCACACAAGCAATTTACACAGGTTCGGGGCTCCGCGAGGCATAAGACCCTACTCCTGCTTTGGTGGATTGATGGTGGAATAAGTGTGGTGATGCGTAGTACACTTGCCCGACGGGGTTTGCCTCGGGGCTATAGCGACTACGCACGTATGGTGGACTGGGTTCATCAACTTTTCAACCATCTAACCCCTCGTATGAGTGCCATGGGCCTCCTTTTATAGATTAAAGGGGCCACCCGAATGGCAAAGTGCTCATTATCCACTGATATGATAGCAAACAGTGATATCATACCTAACTCTGCGGGCTGACAGGGTGCATTAAATGCGCCGCTTAGTGTCATCACTAGTTGCCCGGCAAGGCCTGCCGGGCTATCTTGCCAGCTTCGCGCCTGTTCCATTGACACGTCGCAGGACGGGTGTCATCTATGGGTTTCTTCTGTAGGAAATGGCTGCCATGTGGCGAATGGCTGCCACTTAATCACCTTGTGGCTTGACACATCACTGATTGACGACGTGAGTCGTGTTTGAGTGGCTGGCGAGGTGGTTCAACCCCCGCGAACCCCGGCACGCTCTGCCGGGGAGTCTTGGTTGGTTGCTTCCGGTGGTGGCCTCGCCCCTTGCCGGGCTCGCCTGCCTGGCAAGGGAGGCCCTTCTCTTGCTGATATCTTGCTCTTATGGTTTGATCTTGGTCCCTCTGAGCTGCAACTTGGGTGTTCAAATCTCTTGGTTCTTTAATACTCTGGCTCAAGCTGGTGCTTCAACCTTGATCTTGTGCCTGTGCACAGTTGGGCAACAGACCCAGGGTTTGTTGCACCGACAGTAGCCCCCGGGGCTGCCCCGAACGTGATGCTGAGCATCGTCGGGGTAGGGCCTAATAAGTGCACATGCGGAATCGCAGAAGGGGTTGGCCCCTTGAGGTTTCCATTGCTGCTTCATTAGTCTTGATCTTGGGGCGGTTTCCGATTTCCCCGCGCGTTGTGCGCGACGTCATGGAAGAACTTGGATCGTGGCCCGCGGATTCTCCTCGCCCCACGATCACGGGGCAAAAACTGCCATCCCACTCGCCCCCATCTCGCATGCACCTCACCGCATATTCCGCATGCATTGGGCATGGTAGGTGGTGGATGCGGAGGACATGGGGAGGAGCGCTATGGCTGAAATCCGAGCGTCGATGGTTGGAGCAGAGGGGCGGCCTCGACCCTCAGAGTCATCGTGGGTGCAGAGAGGCCGTATTGGAGGAGAGGGGTGGCCATTTCCCGTAGGAGGGGCCAGCCCCCTGCATCGTTTCCCTATAAAAGGGGCCGGGGCAGTGTTGTTCTGCACACACTTATCCTTCTCCTTCTCCTTTGTGATCCTTCTCTTCTAGCAATGGTGCGAGGGCGAGGGCGTGGTGGTGTTCCGGCGGCGGCGACGAGTGTTTCTTCTCGACAGCGCGCCCCTCCTCCCCCGGATCCTGAGGCAGCAGAATCGTCCGCAAGGAGAGGAGGAAGGGGACGTGGTCGTGGTCGTCGTGGTGCTCGAGGAGGAGGAGGGCGGGGCGGGGCCTTGGTGGCGCCTCCACCGGCGGCTCTTCCCCAGATGGAAGGCCACGTTGGTGACCAACCTCGGGAGTTCGTCGTCAGGCTGTACAAGCCCGTTTGTGGTCACCTTCGCCTCCCAACTCCCTTTGGGCGGGAGATGGAGCTCGAGCAACCACGCGCTCTGCGGCTGCACATGAGGGGCTGCGGGAATGGAGGTATGAGGCTTGATTTTGACTTCCCTACTCCTCATGTGATGCATCTTCGCCGCGGCTGGAAGACTGTTGCCCGTGCCCATGGCTTCTCAGAGGGGCACGTTCTCCAGTTCAAGTTAATGGAGAACGGCCTGCTCTCTGTCAAGATCTTCTGGCACTCGGGTGGTCGCTTAGGGTGCTGTGCGGAGAGCTCGACCGACGACGAAAGCTCCTCCTCGAGCGAAAGCGACGAGGAGGACAGTGACGGCGGTGACGACGTCAGCGGATGGAGGAGTGACGACTCTGACTCCGGCTGATCGTCGCCCGCACCATCTTCATCAGGCAGCAGCACCATCATCTGCACCTTCATCTCCTCCGCGGCAATGTGATTTGCCGGGGAGTTGGGTGCAGAGTTGCCGATGGCGCTGCCGGGTTCCTCCAGCAGCCTTCTAGCTGGACTCTGGCAGGATTCCTCTCGAGCTATAGCCTCGTTAGCCCTACCGAGTCCTGCTGGCCCTGGTGACGGTGGTTGACAGGGCCGCCTTCCGCCGTGCTCTCCATCGGGGCGTTCCCTTGTTTTCCGCTCCCCCCGGGCTACCTCTCCTGGAGCCCGATGAGAGCGGGTCGGGCCTTCGCTCAGGCGCTCCTTTTGCCCCCCTCCCTTCGACGGCTGCACCTAGGAGGAGAGGGACAAGAAAGGGCATTACAGAGCACTTATCTTTTTTCAATGTTAAACCTGTAGGCAATCGCCAAATTTTAATTCAAATAATGTAATCTCTCGAGTCCATCTTTCTGTTATGTAATGCTTGTACTTTAGGATATGAATGAAAAAGATGAACCTTGCCGGGAACCCATGTGTCGGTGTACAAAAATAGGGGTCCCTTTTTGCACCCCTTTACTTGTGCCCGGGCAGTCGCAGCCCCACGCCCCTGGCCACCCTTGGATGGCAGAAGAACCAAAACCACAAGACAACCAGAGCAACGCCAACATAGAAACACAAAGAGCAGAGGGGCGAGGTGGACTCCCCCGGCAAGGCCCTTGCCGGGGCGACTTCCACAGCCCCGGCAAGAGCCTTGCCGGGGCAACTTTCTCGACACCCGCAGAGCCGCCACCCTTGAGCCCGAGGGTTCCAACGCCATCAACCACATTGGAACCAATGCTCGGGAGGCGCCTTCATGGTGGCATGCAGATCTTTGTGAAGACTAGAAGCATACACGACTAGATGAAGAACTAGAAGACAACGATCCTCGGCAAGATCCTTGGCGAGGAAACCCACGAGAACCCTTGCCGGGATGACCGCGACGCCGCGACAAGACCCTTGCCGGGGCCCCGACAAGCCCCTTGCCAAAGACATCCGCAGGGCCACAGCCAGGCCCACATCTGCCAAGATTCCACCGCCATTCCCGTGCAGCTGCCAGCCCACCAACTAGGCGAACACCTACGTGGCGACGTGCGGCCTCTAGTCCAACTCAGCAAGCACCTACGTGGTGGCATGCAGATCTTCGTGAAGACTCTGCCACCGCACCAACTCAGCAGCCAGCCAGCGTGGCACTACACGCCTCATCAGTTCAGACGCGCGTCGAAGCCAGGCGAGGCGGCGACGGCTGGGATGAGCTTCCTTGCCGTCCCCTATAAAGCAATAAGGGCACGTTGGCAACGCAGTAAATGTGTTTATCCTACGGTGCCAAGGGATAGACTCAACCACTGTATAACTTTCCACCTCCTATGTGCCACTGTGGTAGCCCCTTTTGTCTATAAAAGGAGGCCCGCGGCCTACTGGGAGAGGATTCGGACTTTTTGGACCCTGCACGCCTTGTAGCTAGTCCAAGAACACCAGATAAACAGAAACCAGCAGGAGTAGGGTATTACGCATCACTTGCGGCCCGAACCTGGATAATCCCCCCTCCCCCCGCGTTGATCTCTCAATCCCACTCTTTCCACAGCCCCGCGCCCGCCAACCGTAGAAGGGATTCCAATGATCCCATAGGTGTCGTTTCCCCGACATCTTTGGCGCGCCAGGTAGGGGGCGCAGGCTGTGAAAATACGGTTTGAAGGTTAGCACACCGACTTGATCATCACCATGGCCCCCAAGAAAAAGGGGATCACAGTGACCGGCTCGTCCGGGGCCGGCCCGCCCGCACCAGCACGAGCAGGCGACCGGGTGCCCACGGATGGGGCCGGAGACGTGGCCCGTGAGCATCCACGACATTCCGGCGACCGTAGCCAGGAGAGCGGCATCGTCCGGATCCGAGACGACAAGCCACACGCCGCTGGGTCCGGAGGTGGAGCCGTGCTAACCACGGGTGGCGCAGCAGCCTCTACGGCACCCCAGCTGGTGCCCGCGCCGCGCCCTTCCCAGGCCGCGCGCCATGAGCAACACCGCAGTACCGGAGCTCCCGGGCACCGCCGCGGAAAGAGCCCTATGCGCCACTCACAGGACGAACCAGGCCGGCGTGCGCGCTTAGACGCCGGTGCGGGCGGCGTGCGACCGCCAAACCGCGACAGATCCCCTTCTAACCCGGTTAGGAGACGGAGCGCGTCACGGTCTACACAGGTCTCGCCGCCGCCTACGCCAGCAGAAGCGCTGGCGCGCGTGCAGCTACTCCTCGACTTCCCCATGCTGCGGAGAAGCTCGACGAGTGGAGAGCCACCATCTGAAGCCTTGTCAGCTTCGCCAACAAAGATGAGCCGCTCCCGACGGGACCCTCGCACCGCCGTCCTAATGAGCCGGTGCATGCCGGCGGTGGGGAGCCCAGAGACGCTATGAGAATGGTGCACTCCCCCCCCCCCCCCCCCCGTGGCCGCGACAGCAGCCACCGGGCCGTCGACCTGACGTCGTTGACAACGTTTCCACAGCTTCGTCCGACCCACGAACACGCCGCGACCAACGTCAAGTCCTTCGGGAACAAGCTTAGGAAGACGCTCGAACTACCATCGAACGACGACAGGAGACGCACCATCAGTCAGATCGGCGTGCGAGGCCTACTATGGACCACCCGGCGCCGGGGGGGCCCCGGTGACCTGCCTTACAAGGTGGGTTCTCCAGCCTTTACCCGAGAGCTGCGGCAGTTCCAGTGGCCCTCCCACCGCACGTTCAAGCCCGTTGTTGGCGAGAAGTACAACGGCAAGACCCACCCGTCGGAGTTCCTCAGCATCTACACCATCGCGATGCAAGCCGCTGGAGCTCGCGACGACAAGGTGCTTGCCAATTACTTCCCGTTGGCTCTCAAACCCAACGTCATGTCATGATTGATGCACTTGCCAGCGGATTCCATTTCTTCTTGGTCGGATTTGTGTCATGAGTTTGTTGGCGCCTTCACCGGAGGCCACCAAGCTCATGGCCAGGCAAGCGATTTGCATATCATCCCCCAGAAAGAAGGTGAAAACCTGCGCAAGTACATACAGAGGTTCAGCCGGGTGCAGTACAACATCCCAGATGTTCATCCCGCTGCCGTTATCAGCACATTCCATCAGAATGTGTGCAACCGCAAGATGCGTGAAGCGCTGGTGATGAACAAGGTCAAGGATGTGGCCGAACTTTATGTTCTGGCCGATAGATACGCTCGATCTAAAGAGGGGAGGAAGTACCCCGGCGAGGACGCCAGTGCGGAAACCGACTCCACAAATGAAGACACCGCCGCCCCGAGAATGAAGGGCCGACGTCGCAACAGAAAGCGCAAGGGCAAGACTGTGCTCGCCGTTGAGGGATCCGGCGAGCTCAGCGCCGCCAAAAAGGCCAAGGCTGACGACCCCGGCAAGGAGATTACCAGGTGCGCCGCCTGCTTGGCCTTGGCGGCCGCCGGCAAGCCAGGAGGCTCCGACAAGCAGTACTGCAAGATTCACCGCACCAAGGGCCATGACCTCCAGAACTGCCGACAAGTTGAGCTGCTTGCAGAAAAGCAGAAGGCTGAATATGAAAGGTGAGACAAGCAGAAAGGTCAGGATGGTACTGAGGGATCCGGCAAGAAGCGTGGCGGCCATGGGGGTCGCCGTGGCAAGGATAACCAACAAGAGAGGCCCGCTCGGGGCCATGATGAAAGTGCAACTATCCCTGGGTGGTTTTAGTAATTCCTAACAACATATAGCTCATTGAGCTAATACTATTCCAAGATAAATATTTCAGGAAAGCTCAATGTTTGGCATGGCATGGATCAGAAAGTGGACCCTTCAAAATGCTAAGGACAAAGGATTGGCTCAAGCTCAAAGCACAAGACTCTACATTTTGTATTTTAGTGATACAAGATAACATTGAGTCTATAGGTAAAGCCAATACTATTAAGCAGGGATGAGGTGTTGCTTAATGAGGATCTTGCTCAAAATGCTTAGTGATATGCTCCAAAACCCTCCACTACTTTCTCATATCCACATATGTCCTAAACCAAAAAGTCCAACTCGGCCCCACTGAATCTTTCCATCCGGAGCCACCGAGTTCAGTTGACATAGCCACTGCCAGAAACCCTAATCAATTCGGTCTCACCGATAGGGATCTCGGTCTCACCGAGATGGGATTGCAAACTCTCTGTTTCCCTTCGTAACGTTTCGGTCAAACCGAGATGAGCGATCGGTCCCACCGAGATTGCAATGCAAACTCTCTGTTTCCTTTTCGTAATGTTTCGGTCCAACCGAGATGAGCGAATCGGTCCCACCGAGTTTGCCTGACCAACTCTCTGTTTGGCTATTACCAAAATCGGTCTCACCGAGTTTGTGTAATCGGTCTCACCAAGATTACGTTATGCCCTAACCCTAATGACATCGGTCCCACCAAGTTGACATGTTGGTCCCACCGTGAGTCCTAACGTTCACATTTTGGACTAAATATGTCCGACCGAGTTCTCTGAATCGGTCCCACCGAGTTTAGTGATTTGTGTGTAACGGTTAGATTTTGTGTGGAGGCTATATATACCCCTCCACACACTCTTCATTCGTGGAGAGAGCCATCAGAACATGCCTACACTTCCAATACATATTTTCTGAGAGAGAACCACCTACACTTGTGTTGAGGTCAAGATATTCCATTCCAACCACATAAATCTTGATCTCTAGCCTTCCCCAAGTTGCTTTCCACTCAAATCTTCCTTCTACCAAATCCAATCCTATGAGAGAGAGTTGAGTGTTGGGGAGACTATCATTTGAAGCACAAGGGCAAGGAGTTCATCATCAACACACCATTTGTTACTTCTTGGAGAGTGGTGTCTCCTAGATTGGCTAGGTGTCACTTGGGAGCCTCCGACAAGATTGTGGAGTTGAACCAAGGAGTTTGTAAGGGCAAGGAGATTGCCTAATTCGTGAAGATCTACCCTAGTGAGGCAAGTCCTTCGTGGGCGACGGCCATGGTGGGATAGACAAGGTTGCTTCTTCGTGGACCCTTCGTGGGTGGTGCCCTCCGTGGACTCGCGCAACCGTTACCCTTCGTGGGTTGAAGTCTCCATCAACGTGGATGTACGATAGCACCACCTATCGGAACCACGGATAAAAAATCTCCGTGTCAACATTGCGTTTGCTCCCTCAATCTCATCCCTTTACCTTCATGTGCAATTGTTTTACATTCCGCTGCTATACTCTTAGAATTGCATGTATAGTTGATTGCTTGACTTGTGCTAAGTTGCTAAAATCTGCCAAGAACTAAAATTGGGAAAAGGCTAGATTTTTATTTGGTCAAGTAGTCTAATCACCCCCCTCTAGACATACTTTCGATCCTACAGATGACAAGAAAGAGGAGAATGACGATCACGACGAAGATGACGAGTCCGGAGAGCATGAGTTCCAGAAGGCTACAGAGGCTATGTGCGTCGACGGTGGCGCCTCATTGCACACCTCACACCGCCTGCTGAAGCAGTGGGCGCATGAGGTCACTGCGGCGGAGCCATCGTTCGACGCCGAGAAGCCACTGAAGTGGTCCCGTACGCCCATCGTTTTTGACACCGAGGATCACCCTTACCTCACAACTGCGGTCGGGTGTTTGCCGTTGTTGGTTTCACCAACGATACGCAACCTCAAGGTGACAAGAGTGCTGGTGGACGGTGGGGCCGGTCTAAATTTGATCTCGCCCGTATTGATGAAGAAGCTGCAGATTCCTGATGGAGACCTCGAAGAGACGGGCACGTTTCAAGGGGTCAACCCGGGAAGGAGCCAGCCTAAAGGCAAAATCACGCTGCCGGTTATGTTTGGGGGCGAGTTCAACTATAGGACAGAGAAGATCGTCTTCGATGTCGCCGAGATCCCCTTGCCATATAATGGGATCCTTGGCCGCCCAGCGCTGGCCAAGTTCATGGCGGCGTCCCACTATGCCTAAAATACGTTGAAGATGCCAGGGCCGCTGACCGTCATCACCGTCCGCTCTGACAAGAAAGACTCGCTTATCTGCACCGACCAACTCTACTGATAGGCAGTTGCAGCAACTGCCGCCAGGGCAGTTGCTCCTGCCACTGACGCTCTAGGGAGGAAGAAGGCCGGCAAGACCTCTTCCGGCAAGAACTCTTGCACCAACTCCGGCAAGCGCACCTCTTCGGAGTGTTGTGCTCCCGTTGAGGACGTGCCAGAGAGCTCCACCGGCAAGAGCAAGAAGTCCAAGGCTGCACCACCAGAAACCAAGAAGGTGTCCGTCAAGGAGGACGACACGGGCCGGGCTTTCACTATAAGCTCCACCCTCGACAGCAAATAGGAAAGCACACTCGTCGCCTTCCTGCGGGCGAATGTTAATGTATTTGCATGGCAAGCATCAGACATCCCCGGCGTTCCCAGGGAGGTGATTGAGCACCATCTTGCTATCTGTCCTCACGCGCGGCCTGTCAAGTAGAAGGTCAGGAAGCAAGCTTTGGAGTCACAAGAGTTCATCATTGAAGAGATTAGGAAGTTGGAGGCCGCAGGCCTGGTAAGAGGAGTACTCCACCCCACGTGGTTGGCCAATCCGGTGGTGTTGCGTAAGGAATATGGGAAGTGGAGGCTGTGTATTGATTACACAGACATCAATAAAGCCTGTCCGAAGGATCCTTTCCCTCTGCCATGCATCGACCAGCTGTAGACTCCACTGCCGGGTGTGACCTGCTATCATTCCTCGATGCCTATTCGGGGTACTACCAGATCTTCATGATGAAGGAAGACGAAGAGAAGACCGCGTTCATCACCCCATGTGGTACGTACTGTTTTGAGCCCCAGCTGCACAGAAATATGGAAGCTTATATGGATGACATAGTTGTCAAAACCAAGGACAGGGCCACGCTCGTGCAAGATTTAGAAGAAACATTCGCAAACCTGCGCAAGATCAACCTCAAGCTCAACCCAGAGAAGTGCATGTTCGGTGTCCCCTCCGGCAAACTTCTCGGGTTTTATTTGTCTCAACGCGGAATCGAGGCAAATCCCGACAAGATCAAGGCAATCGAGCAGATTGAGGCGCCGAAACGGGTCAAAGACGTCCGTAGGCTCGCCGGCTGCATTGATGCCCTGAGTAGCTTCATCTCCAAATCTGCTGAGCGCGCCCTCCACTTTTTCAAAGTTTTGAAGAAGGCGGTGCTACCTCTTGAGCACTGCGTTGGTTTTCCCTTGAAGAGGAAAGGGTGATGCAGTAAAGTAGCATAAGTATTTCCCTCAATTTTTTAGAACCAAGGTATCAATCCAGTAGGAGATCACGCACGAGTCCCTCACACCTACACAAACAAATAAGAACCTCGCAACCAATGCGATAAAGGGGTTGTCAATCCCTCAACGGGCACTTACGAGAGTGAGATCTGATAGATATGATAAGATAATATTTTTGGTATTTTTATGATAAAGAGAAATAAAGATGGAAAGTAAAATAAAAGGCAATAAAAATAACTAAGTGTTGGAAGATTAATATGATGGAAAGTAGACCCGGGGGCCATAGGTTTCACTAGTGGCTTCTCTCAAGATAGCATAAGTATTACGGTGGGTAAACGAATTACTGTCGAGCAATTGATAGAATTGAGCATAGTTATGAGAATATCTAGGTATGATCATGTATATAGGCATCATGTCCGCGACAAGTAGACCAAAACGATTCTGCATCTACTACTATTACTCCACACATCGACCGCTATCCAGCATGCATCTAGAGTATTAAGTTCATAAGAACAGAGTAATGCTTTAAGTAAGATGACATGATGTAGAGGGATAAACTCATGCAATATGATATAAACCCCATCTTTTTATCCTCGATGGCAACAATACAATACGTGTCATTTCCCTTTCTGTCACTGGGATCGAGCACCGCAAGATTGAACCCAAAGCTAAGCACTTCTCCCATTGCAAGAAAGATCAATCTAGTAGGCCAAACCAAACTGATAATTCGAAGAGACTTTCAAAGATAACCAATCATACATAAAAGAATTCATAGGAGATTCAAATGTTGTTCATAGATAATCTTGATCATAAACCCACAATTCATCGGATCTCGACAAACACACCGCAAAAGAAGATTACATCGAACAGATCTCCAAGAAGATCGAGGAGAACTTTGTAGTGAGATCCAAGAGGAGAGAAGAAGCCATCTAGCTAATAACTATGGACCCGAAGGTCTGAGGTAAACTACTCACACATCATCGGAGAGGCTATGGTGTTGGTGTAGAAGCCCTCCATGATCAATGCCCGCTCCGGCGGAGCGCCGGAAAAGGCCCCAAGATGGGATCTCACGGGTACAGAAGGTTGCGGCAGTGGAAATAGGGTTTTGGCTACTTATCTGATAGTTTGGGGGTACGTAGGTATATATAGGAGGAAGAAGTACGTGGGTGGAGCAACGTGGGCCCCACAAGGGTCGAGGGCGCGCCTGGGGGGGTAGGCGCGCCCCCCTGCGTCATGCTCTCCTCGTTGATTGCTTTGCGTAGACTCCAAGTCCTCTCGATCACGTTTGTTCCAAAAATCACGTTCCCGAAGGTTTCATTCTGTTTGGACTTCGTTTGATATCCTTTTCCTTCGAAACACTGAAATAGGCAAAAAAACAGCAATTTGGGCTGGGCCTCCAGTTAATAGGTCAGTCCCAAAAATAATATAAAAGTGTATAATAAAGCCCATTAAACATCCAAAACAGAATATAATATAGCATGGAACAATAAAAAATTATAGATATGTTGGAGACGTATCAAGCATCCCCAAGCTTAATTCCTGCTCGTCCTCGAGTAGGTAAATGATAAAAACAGAATTTTTGATGTGGAATGCTACTTAGCATAATTTTCAATGTAATTCTATTATTTGTGGTATGAATATTCAGATCCAAAAGATTCAAGATAAAAGTTTAATATTGACATAAAAATAATAATACTTCAAGCATACTAACTAAGCAATTATGTCTTCTCAAAATAACATGGTCAAAGAAAGTTATCCCTACAAAATAATATAGTCTGGCTATGCTCTATCTTCACCACACAAAGTATTTAAATCATGCACAACCCCGATGACAAGCCAAGCAATTGTTTCATACTTTTGGTGTTCTCAAACTTTTTCAATCTTCACGCAATACATGAGCGTGAGCCATGGACATAGCACTATATGTGGAATAGAATGGTGGTTGTGGAGAAGAAAAAAAGGAGAAGATAGTCTCACATCAACTAGGTGTATCAACGGGCTATGGAGATGCCCATCAATAGATATCAATGTGAGTGAGTAGGGACTGCCATGCAATGGATGCACTAGAGCTATAAGTATACGAAAGCTCAACAAAAGAAACTAAGTGGGTGTGCGTCCAACTCGCTTGCTCACGAAGACCTAGGGCATTTTGAGGAAGCCCATCATTGGAATATACAAGCCAAGTTCTATAATGAAAAATTCCCAGTAGTATATGAAAGTGATATCATAGGAGACTCTCTATCATGAAGATCATAGTGCTACTTTGAAGCACAAGTGTGGAAAAAGGATAGTAGCATTGTCCCTTCTCTCTTTTTCTCTCATTTTTTTATTTGGGCCTTTTCTCTTTTTTTTATGGCCTGTTTTTTTTCTTTTACTTTTTTATTTTTCGTCCGGAGTCTCATCCCGACTTGTGGGGGAATCATAGTCTCCATTATCCTTTCCTCACTTGGGACAATGCTCTAATAATGATGATCATCACACTTTTATTACTTACAACTCAACAATTACAACTCAATACTTAGAACAAAATATGACTCTTGTGAATGCCTCCGGCGGTGTACCGGGATATGTAATGAATCAAGAGTGACATGTATGAAAGAATTATGAACGGTGGCTTTGCCACAAATATGATGTCAACTACATGATCATGCAAAGCAATATGACAATGATGGAATGTGTCATAGTAAACGGAATGGTGGTAAGTTGCATGGCAATATATCTCGGAATGGCTATGGAAATGCCATGATAGGTAGGTATGGTGGCTGTTTTGAGGAAGGTATATGGTGGGTGTATGATACCGGCGAAAAGTGCACGGTATTAGAGAGGCTAGCAATGGTGGAAGGAAGAAAAGTGCGTATAATCCATGGACTCAACATAAGTCATAAAGAACTCATATACTTGTTGCAAAAATCTACAAGTTATCAAAGCAAAGTATTACGCGCATGCTCCTAGGGGGATAGATTGGTAGGAAAAGACCATCGCTCGTCCCCGACCGCCACTCATAAGGAATACAATCAATAAATAAATCATGCTCCGATTTCATCACATAACGGTTCACCATACGTGCATGCTACGGAATCACAAACTTTAACACAAGTATTCCTCAAATCCACAACTACTCAACTAGCATGACTCTAATATCACCATCTTCATATCTCAAAACAATTATCAAGCATCAAACTTCTCATAGTATTCAACACACTCATAAGATTTTTTTTACTAATCTTGGATGCCTATCATAATTAAAGCAAATTACCATGCTGTTTTGTAGGACTCTCAAAATAATACAAGTGAAGCATGAGAGAACAATAGTTTCTATAAAACAAATCCACCACCGTGCTCTAAAAGATATAAGTGAAGCACTAGAGCAAAAACTATATAGCTCAAAAGATATAAGTGAAGCACATAGAGTATTCTAATAAATTCCGAATCATGTGTGTCTCTATCAAAAGGTGTGTACAACAAGGATGATTGTGGTAAAATAAAAAGCAAAGACTCAAATCATACAAGACACTCCAAGCAAAACACATATCATGTGGTGAATAAAAATATAGCTCCAAGTAAAGTTACCGATGGACGAAGACGAAAGAGGGGATGCCTTCCGGGGCATCCCCAAGCTTTGGATTTTTGGTGTCCTTAGATTATCTTGGGGTGCCATGGGCATCCCCAAGCTTAGGCTCTTGCCACTCATTGTTCCATAATCCATAAAATCTTTTACCCAAAACTTGAAAACTTCACAACACAAAACTTAACAGAAAATCTCATGAGTTCCGTTAGTGAAAGAAAACAAACACCACTTCAAGGTACTGTAATTAACTCATTCTTTATTTATATTGGTGTTAAACCTACTGTATTCCAACTTCTCTATGGTTTATAAACTATTTTTTTAGCCATAGATTCATCAAAATAAGCAAACAACAGACGAAAAACAGAATCTATCAAAAACAGAACAGTCTGTAGTAATATGTAACTAACGCAAACTTCTGGAACTAAAAAAAATCTACCAAAATAGGAAGACCTAGACAATTTGTTTATTGATCTACTGCAATTGGAATCAGTATTTTATCACGTTCTGGTGAGTTTTAACAATTGTTTTCGTGAACAGAAAGTTTCTGGAATTTTCAGCAAGATGAAATAACTATCATCCAAGTAGATCCTATAGGTTTAACTTGGCAGAAACACTAATTAAAACATAAAAAATCTAACCAGAGGCTAGATCAAATATTTATTCCTAAACAGAAGCAAAAATCAAAAAACTGAAATAAAATTGGGTTGCCTCCCAACAAGCGCTATCGTTTAACGCCCCTAGCTAGGCATAAAAGCAAGGATAGATCTAGGTATTGCCTTCTTTGGTAGGCAATCCATAAGTAGCTCTCATAATAGATTCATCTGGTAATTTTATTTTCTTTCTAGGGAAGTGTTCCATGCCTTTCCTTAACGGAAATTGGAATCTAATATTTCCTTCCTTCATGTCAATAATTGCACGAATCGTTCTAAGGAAAGGTATACCAAGAATAATAGGACATGAAGGATTGCAATCTATATCAAGAACAATGAAATCTACGGGCACATAGTTCCTATTTGCAACAATAAGAACATCATTAATTCTTCCCATAGGTTTCTTAATAGTGGAATCCACAAGGTGCAAGTTTAAACAACAATCATGAAATTCACGGAAACCTAGCAAATCACACAAAGTTTTTGGAATCGTGGAAACACTAGCACCCAAATCACACAAAGAATAGCATTCATGATCTTTAATTTTAATTTTAATAGTAGGTTCCCACTCATCATAAAGTTTTCTAGGGATAGAAACTTCCAACTCAAGTTTTTCCTCATAAGATTGCATTAAAGCATTAACAATATGTTTAGTAAAAGTTTTATTTTGACTATAAGCATGAGGAGAATTTAGCATGGATTGCAACAAAGAAATACAATCTATCAAAGAGCAATTATCATAATTAAATTCCTTGAAATCCAAAATAGTGGGTTCATTAATATCTAAAGTTTTGATCTCTTCAATCCCACTTTTACGAATTTTTGCATCAAGATGTAAAAACTCCGAATTTTTGGGACGCCTTCTAGATAAAGGTGACTCATCTCCAGTCCCATCATTATCAAGAATCGTATTGCAAAACAAAGATTTAATATGAGACACATCAATAACTTTTAGATCTTCATCTTTATTTTCATAAAAACTAGAAGAACACGCTTTCACAAAGCAATCTTTCTTAGCACGCATCCTAGCGGTTCTTTCTTTGCACTTATCAATGGAAATTCTCATGGCTTTGAGAGACTCATTGATATCATGCTTAGGTGGAATAGATCTAAGTTTCAAAGAATCAACATCAAGAGAAATTCTATCAACGTTCCTAGCCAATTCATGAACCATAAGCAATTTTTCTTCAAGCAAAGCATTAAAATTCTTTTGCGAATTCATAAACTCCTTAACACTAGTCTCAAATTCAGAGGGAATCTTATTAAAATTTCCATAAGAAATGTTGTAGGAATTACCATAATTATTAGAGGAATTACTAGGGAATGGCCTAGGATTAAAGTTTCCACTATACGCGTTGTTACCAAAATTATTCCTACCAACAAAATTCACATCCATAGATTCATTATTATTCTCAATCAAAGTAGACAAAGGCATATCATTAGGATCAGAAGAAACACTTTTAGTAGCAAATAATTTCATAAGTTCTTCCATCTTCCCACTCAAAACATTAATTTCTTCTATCGCATGCACTTTTTTATTAGTAGATCTTTTGGTGTGCCATTGAGAATAATTAACCATAATATTATCTAGGAGTTTAGTAGCTTCTCCTAAAGTGATTTCCATAAAAGTGCCTCCCGCGGGTGAATCTAAAAGATTTCTAGAAGCAAAATTCAATCCGGCATATTTTTTTTAATAATCATCCAAAGATTCAAACCATGTGTAGGGCAATTACGTATCATTAATTTCTTCCTCTCCCAAGCTTGTGCAACATGTTCATGATCAAGTTGCTTAAAATTCATGATATCGTTTCTAAGAGAGATGATTTTAGTGTGTAACACCCCGGATGTAACTTTCCATATTTGTAACTCCAACTCTTGCCATTTTCGGCTATGTGTTATGATATTTCCCTCCGTGGTTGGGTTTTCGTTTTCGTTTTTGCATTTTGTTCATGTCATGCATCTCATATAATGTCATCATGTGCATCTCATTTGCATACGTGTTCGTCTCATGCATCCGAGCATTTTCCCCGTTGTCTGTTTTGCAATCCGGCACTCCCACCTCCTCCGGCGCACCCCTCTTGTTTCTTTTCGTGAGCGGGTGTTGAACGTTCGTGGAATGGACCGAGTCTTGTCAAGTGTCCTTGGTCTACCACCGGTAGACCACCTGTCAAGTTTCGTTCCATTTGGAGGTCGTTTGACGCTCCAACGGTTAACCGGGCAACCGCAAAGTCCTTTTGTGTGTTGCAGCAAAACCCCCTCCAAAAATTCCAAAAACCCATCTAAGTCACTTCCATGCTCTTGGTCGTTCGATCACGATCGTGTGGGCGAAAACCTCACTCCATTTGGAGCCTCCTAGCTCCCTCTACCTATAAATATGTGTTCCCCTCCGAAATTCCGGATCCCCGAAACCCTAGCCCGCTCCTCCGCACCGCCGGACGTGTCCGCCCAGCGCCGGACGAAATCACGCCGCCGCCCATAGCCAATCCCGCGCCGCAACGTCAGCATCCCCGCCGCCCGTACGCCCGCGGCCCAGGAGCCCGCGTCCGGCCCCCGCGGCCCGAGCCGCCTCCGCCCGCGCCCGAGGCGCCCCGTCGCCCGCGCGCCTCCTCCCGCAGTCCCGCGCCGCCGCCGTTCCATCTCCGGCCACCCGTCGCCGGCGCCGCCCGTGCCCGCACCCGAGCCAGCGAGCCCCCTGCTCCACCGCCCGTGGACGCCGCCGCCTCCTCCGACCTCCAGCCGGCCTCCTCCCTCTCCCTCCGCGAGCTCCGGCCCCTGCCCCGCGAGTTCCGGCGAGAGCTCTCTCCGGCGAGCTTGGCCCTGATCCGATCTGAGCACGGTTGACTTTCTCCCCGAGATCCCTCTAATTTCTGCCAAGTCCCCGAAAATATTGCATTCTGTGGCATACTTCAGTGCAACATAACTCTCTGCATACTGCTCCGTTTCGCGCGTGTAATATATCGAAATGTTCGTTACGAGATGCTCTTCATTTTATTCCATGATGCCATGTTCATTTGAGTCCATCTTGATGCCCAAAGCTCTGGTGCAAGAGTGCTATATGCTGTTACCTGCTGTTACTTATCAGAACTTGAGGAATTGTTATTTTTGTTCCATTTGATGTGTGCATCTTATGGGCATGAGCTCTACATGTGTTTGATATATGCCATGCCATCTTTACAGTGGTGTATTTCATGTATTTTGTGATCTATGTAGTGACTAGCACAAGCATGCAAACTAGGCTTCGTGATGTTTCTGATTAAAGGAACTGTAATTTTACCAGTCTGTGACTGCTGTTATTTTGTTGCTATGTATCCATGTGGCTAAAGAGAGATCCATGCTTATTTCGGAGATGTTCAGTAAGGATATTTTGTAGATATAGTTGTGCTCTATCCATCCATGCCTCTGTTTGAAATTATGGAGTACCATAGCATGTCTTAATCTTACTCTACTTTTGCTATAAAATATTTCTGGCAGAATGTTAATATGATATTCAATTTTGCCAAGGTTGTTGTAGTTGTTTCGTACATGCAACGAACTTGCTCTTGCCATGGATAGCTTCATAAACATGCCATCTTGCTGTAGGTATGCTTTTTTTGTCATGCATTGCTTTGTGATGAGTGCATCAAGCTCACCAAGATGCCCTCATAATGTCTGTTTCTGCATTGCTCTGTTTTCTGCCAAGTCTGAAACCTGTTAACGAAACTTGCTATGTTTACATGGTTGCCATCATATCATCTGGCCCTTATTGGCTCATGGTCAGTAAGGGACTTTTGTTCTATGCATTTAGTAGATTCATGCCATGCCTTGTTTTGCTATGTTAAGTTCCTGTAGCATGTTGATTTCTTGCTCTGAACATTGCTACCGGATGCTGTTTCTGCCATGCTTGTTTCAACCTGTTATGTTGTGATCTAGCCGTAGCTCAGTGTTCATCTTTTGTCAAGCATCTCTTGTAGATTACTGCCATAAGCTTTGTTGCTATGTTGGAGTGCTGTAGTATAGTTACTTGTTGCATTCTAAGTGCTATCATGCTGTTAATCACAGATTCGTGTCATTCTTGTTTTGCTTGCCTTTTGCAAACCGTGCATCCATTTCCGGTGATCTTTATATCGATTTTAACCTAAATCATCTCATCTTTCCAGTGGCATGCTTGGTTTGCCAAGTTACTGCCATCTTCATCATTTTTCTTCCGGAGCACGCATACCACATCTCGCATATCATACATGTTCTGCACCATGTTGCTTGTGCATTTCCCGTGATTGATTGTGGTTCCATTGCTTGTGTTCTTGTTTTGGGTAGAGCCGGGAGACGAGTTCGTGAACGAGGAACCTATTGAGTACGCTTACGAGGATCAAGCTTTCGACAACTCTCAGAACCTTGCAGGCAAGATGACCATACCCTCGAAATCACTTCTATCTTTGCTTTGCTAGTTGTTCGTTCTATAGCCATGCTGCGCTACCTACCACTTGCTATATCATGCCTCCCATATTGCCATGTCAAGCCTCTAACCATCCTTTCCTAGCAAACCGTTGTTTGGCTAAGTTACCGCTTTTGCTCAGCCCTTCTTATAGCGTTGCTAGTTGCAGGTGAAGTTAAAGTTGGTTCCATGTTGGAACATGGATATTTTGGTATATCACAATATCTCTTATTTAATTAATTAATGCATCTATATATTTGGGAAAGGGTAGAAGGCTCGGCCTTATGCCTGGTGTTTTGTTCCACTCTTGCCGCCCTAGTTTCCGTCATACCGGTGTTATGTTCCTTGAATTTTCGTTCCTTACGCGGTTGGGTGATTTATGGGACCCCCTTGACAGTTCGCCTTGAATAAAACTCCTCCAGCAAGGCCCAACCTTGGTTTTACCGTTTTCCACCAAAGCCTTGTCCCTTGGGTTTTCGCAAGCCCGAGGGTCATCTTTATTTTAACCCCCCCCCCGGGCCAGTGCTCCTTCGAGTGTTGGTCCTGTCGTGGAATTGTCACGGCAGATGTCCTCGTGCAAGGACTTAGTCGTGGAGCCATCGCCGCTAGGAAGCTTAAAGGGGTTAAACGGGACAAAGGACATGAGGATTATACTGGTTCGGCCCCTTACGTTGAAGGTAAAAGCCTACTCCAGTTGAGGTGGTATTGCTTAGGGTTTCGATGACCAAGAGCTAAACCGCTCTGCTGGGCTATCGATCTGATCTTACTTGTCCTGAACCGCCGCCAGGTCGTCCCTTTATATAGAAAGATTAACACCCAGCAGCTCTCAGAGTCCCGGCCGGCTCATAAACTGTGTCCGGCCTGGACTCTTAACTATTCTTGCCTTACACTACAAGTCATGCCACAACGGCGGTTTACCACTACGGGCCTTAAGTCGCCTCTGGGCCTTAGACCTACTACTAAACCGCCATCCTTAACCTATCCTTGGGCTTCTGAACGAAGAGCTGTTGCAACGTAACCCGGCCCATCTTGGGCGGGTTACACCGGTAGCTATATCCTCAACATTAGGCCCCAGATTGATTTGAACTAGTTCATGTCAATCTTCAATACCTTAAGAGAAAATCTTCCGGCTTCTGTTTGCGCAAAGGTTATAACCCGCCATGACGTCATCTTCTGGATTCTTGGTAACCCGCCGTGACATCATCCATCATTAATGCACGTTCTGTCCAACGTATCTCAACGGATCCTTATCTTAATAACTATCCCGAAAATCGAGGCGCCTCTGTAGCTGGATAATCATGTCTTCAGCCTCCTCGTTTCTCGCGCCCACTTAACAGCCGTCCCTTATAAATAGGCCTGACAGGGTCCTCTCTCACTCCTCCCTTTCCATCGTCTTCCTCCTCTCAACACCTCAGAGCCCGAGCTCCGCCGCCGCCGCCGCGCCTCCCGTCTTCCTCAGCCTCGGCCGCTGCATCAACCTGAGCTAGTCCAGAGAACGGCGGCGACTCTCTGTAGTGAACCTGCAACTGTAAGTCCTCTTCTTCTCAAACATCAGATCCGCATTAGGGTTCCGCGTTCCTCCCTGTTCTTCGTAGTTCATCTCTGTTCTTTCATAGTTCTTCCACCACGACTTCTTTTGATTCGAAAAACAACATAGAACTCCTGCGGTAGTGGTTTCGCACCCATTTCCAATACTAGCAGATCACTTTTGCTTGCAAAAAAGACCTCATTAGGACTTATGAACTTCTCTGTGCCAGTTTTTAGGTCTAGAAAATTTTCCTTTCTGGATGACCGTTTGATCCAAAATAATTACTGCAACCTGTGAAACTTGTTTGTGCAACACTTAGGCAAAAATTGCATCTGTTAGCTATGGCGGCTCATATCACCGGCTTAAAAAAGGCTATGCCTCATGAATATTCCGGGTCATCCATAACAGAGTCAAATAACTTAGTTGCTCACGGTATCCATAGCGGCTTAAATAACCCGACACAATTGGCCATATATCATTAGGCCCCTTCATAAGCCGCCACCTTAAATACTGAACCGAAATTTTCCTCCGGCTTAAATTTGAACCGGAATTTTTATTTTGTCATAGGCTTCCATCCTTCACAATGCCGCCCAAGGCTCCCAAGGCGCCCATTACGTGTAACTGGGTTAGATCCAACATTACTGATAGCACTTTAGCTGACTTCGTGAAAACGGGTTACCTGCCCAAGAAAGAGGTCATGTCCTATCGTGCTCCTGACCCGTCCGAAGAGAGACCTCAACCCAAGGACGGAGAGGTTGTTATATTTGCTGATCACATGAGCCGGGGCTTTGCTCCTCCTGGCTCAAAATTCTTCAGAGATGTTCTGCACTTTTTCGACCTGCGACCTCAAGACATTGGTTCCGTGTCAAACATTTGTAACTTCCAAGTGTTCTGTGAGGTGTACCTTGGAGAAGAGCCCAGCTTGCTACTCTTTAGGGAGTTATTTTATCTGAACCGCCAGAATGAATGTGCCAACGGTCCTAGCTTGGAACTCGGTGGAATCTCAATCCAACGACGGAGAGATTGTCTCTTCCCTTATGCCGAGCCGCCAAGCCACCCAAAGATTGGAACCAGACATGGTTCTACTGCCAAGATACTTCTCCGGCTGATGAGAACCCTCTGCCCGGCTTTCGCGCCCTGCGTCTGGAGTCAAATCACCCCCTGCCAGACAAACTATCTCAAGCTGAACATCAACCACTTATTCCTACCATCAACAAAATCAAAGCTCTTCTGGGGAACGGCCTGAATGGCATTGATCTGGTCCGGGTCTGGATTGCCTGGCGGGTGATTCCTTTAAGCCGCCGCCCCAGCTTAATGTGTGATTATACCGGCCGAAAGGATGATCCTCTTCGGCACAGTCCCGACGACTTACCTGAGGACATCATTGATGATATGACCAAGTCTCTTCTGAACGAGAGCCTGGCAGATTGCGGGAGGACAGGCTTAAGCCCCTTCTACAAGGCTAACCCGGCCCCAGCGGTAAGCTATTGACCTGTACACCTCACCTTTCCATTTTAACGATTTCGTCTTAACTTCAAAAACCTTTGTTGTATTTTACAGGCTAATGATAAATTCTGGAAGGTCAGGTATGACCATGAAGCTGCTAAGAAAGCCAAAAAGGTTAAAAAAGCCGCCAGGAAATCCGCTCCCCGCAAGAAGGGGAGTAAACCTAGCGCCTCGGACCTGCTTCACCTGGAAGACACCTCCGAGTCAGAGGTAGCCCTTGATTCTTTAGGTTCATTTTTTAACCATCTTATTGAAATGGATTATCAGCAGGAGGACACCAGAATGAGTCATGAACTGATTGAAGAGGTAACTCTAATTTCCTCCGACTCGGAGCCCTTGCCAAGACTGAAAGTCCGAAGAGTAACCCGGAAAGTAAGATTTTCACATCCTTTAGCTTATCAATATCCTCAATTTCTTTTGAAGCGACAGATTCATGAAAGTTGGAGGCAGACCCGGACCAGCAAGGATGCAGACCTCTCCTCCGGCTTACCCGAAGCATCAAGGAAGCGCCGGACTGAGGTTATCTCCGACTTATATCCTTTTCATCCTTTGGCGGGCGTCACTCGTCAACCACTCAATTCTTATGATTCAAACTATCAGGGAACTTCACCTTCCTCCGGTGACTCCATGCAGTCTAGCTTGCCGGCTTTCAAAACTGCACCCGGGTAATGATGATCAGCTTATTTTGTGCTTATCTTACTCATGTTTTTGCACTAACCCTTTGACAGTAAAGCCCTGCAAGAGGGCGAAGATAAATAAGCCGGTCGAAGAGCCGGTCCTGACTGAGCCTAATGCTTCTGCTCATGAGCCGCCGTCTGCACTAGATCCTGAAACCACCACTGCTCCATCTGATCAGCAAGCTACAGAAGGTTCTGATAACCCGGAGATCCCCAGCCCGGCTCATCCAGATGACCCGGACGTTGTAATTACCCGGACCGAGTTTGTTGAACCGGGAAGACCCACCGTGTTGGCTAGGTGCTCTGCCAAGGAAGAACTTCTGGAACGCTGCAAGGCTAGGCTGGACATCACTGATTATGCCAATCTGAGCATTGGAGATATTGTCGCTGGCTATATTAATCAAGTGCATAACATCCGGGACCTGGAAATTGATATGGTGAAGCAAATACAGCAAAAGTCTGAGGTATGACTCTCTTGCTTACTCCATAGTCATCCTTACCATGCCAGCCCCCAAGTCTATTACTTATGATGAAATATGTTGTAGACTTAATACCGGCTTAATAATCACTGCAAGAAAACCGGCTTACCTGGTAACACTCAAGGGCCGGGTTAAACAGCATAGTTGAACCGGTCCTTACCTTATTTTAATCAAGTAGTTGAGCAACTTTATACATTAGCCCCCAAGTGCCGAGTACCTTTGCCTGCAAAGTGCTTGGGACTTATTTTCATGATCCGGCACTGTAAATAGCGCTCTTCAGCATACATTAGCCCCCAAGTGCTAAGTATATTTGCTTGCAAAGTGCTTGGGACTTAATGTTGCATTATAATCACCCTAATTGTAACCCGGAATTTGTACAGGCCGTCTGTAAGAAATTTGAATCGGAAATCTCTTATCTGAAGAACCGCCTGAAGACTCAGGAAAGTGAGACCCAAAAGGCCAATTCCAAATTTGAATTCAGTGTATCTGCACAAGAGAAACTGAAGAAAAAGTTTGAAACAGAAAGAAAAGCCTGGGCAGATGAGAAAACTGCCTTGCTCAGCTAGGCCGAACAAGCGCAGGCCGCTCTTACTGAAAGAATCGCCGAACTATCCGGCTTAAAACGCCATGTATCTCAGATGGTCTCTGCAATCTTCGGTAAGTTACTCTGTAAGCTTCTAACTAGTTTACATCGTTCATTTCCCATAAGTATCGCAATTGCCATCAGCTCACCTGACTTTGTAATGCAGGTCCAGAAGTTCCAATCTCAAGCAGAACGTGCTGACCAAGCTGAAGGCGGTTTATACCTTGGTAGAACAACTTTACACCGGGTCACAACGTGCCTTAGCCGTGGTGGCTCTGTCAAACGAAGGTCCCACTCATCTGGCGGATGTACTCAGGCGGCTCGCCGTGCTTCCTCAACGCTTCCAAGAGTTAAGACGAGCTTCTGCAAGAGCCGGAGCCATAGCCGCTCTAAGCCGGGCCAAGGCGTTTCTACCAGAGCTAGACCCGGCCGACATCGCCCTTGGGTATCCTAGCTTGAAGGAAGATGGCACTCGCTTTGACCAGAAAGACTTCGCCGCTTGTGTGAAGAGCGTACGACCGGTGGCCACTTTGATTGGTAATGACACAGACCTTACCAAATATAAACCGGGCTATGACGTGGAGAATCAGAGGATTCCAACACCTCTTTATGAAGCAGTCAGCCTGATTCCTCCGACTCGTAAGCATACCTTCGCCCCTGAAGTTGACCCGGCCGGGTTAATTGATGATGAACCTCAATTTGAAGCCTTGAGTGGCATTGACTGGAAATCATCAACCTTACAGGACATGGAAACAGCCGGAGGAGCGGAGAGGTATGAGCCGGAAGCTTCAGCCCAACAAGCACCTTTGATTTCTTAGGCAGCTCATGGTTATGTCTCAAAAACAATGCCTCACCTTTTGGACTCGAGGAGTCCTGTAATAGAGTAGGACGAACACTTAATTTTGTCGTGCCATCGTGCATGTGTGTAGCGCTTAACTCTTATTTAAACTGCCCATTTATATTCTTCCGGGTTATGTTTGATCCTCTGCTTTCCTTAAGTTTAAAGAGTTGTCTTTAATTGTCCTGCATAGAAAACAAATCACAAGTCTCTAGGTGGCTTACCGCATGGAGAATCATATATTTTATATATAACCCGGAATATGAATCAAAGTCATAATAAACCGGCTCTCAATTATATCTTCGAGATAACCATAACAGCATACCTGTGAGCCTTCAAATATACTTCCGGTTTATGTAACCCGAATAATGAGATTGAGAACTCAACTCCGGTTCACCAGCACATATAATGCTTATTATGTGCCATCAACATTATTAATCAAGGTTAAGCCGGTGGAATAGGAACCACCCTTGAATGCTTTTGATGTCATCAAAGAACTGGTTTGCAAACCAAGAGATCTCAAAAAATTTAGGGGCTTCTGATTTGAATACGACCAGAGAACCGTCCCAAAGGGGTTAAGCCAAGATTCGAATGCGATCATATAGCCCCAGTGGCTTTGGCGTTGCCGATCAAGAGGGTACCGACAGCTATGTTCTCTTTGGTTCGAATACGACCTATGTTTGAACAGGAAGCCCCCAAATGACCTTGAGAGTTGTGTAACGACGCTGATTCGAATACGATCCACGTCGGTTCCCAAAGGGGGTTAAGCTATGATTCAAATATGATCAAGAAAAACTCCCCAATGAGCTCGGCAATATGCCAATCAAGTGGGTATCGACAGCTATGTTCTCTTTGGTTCGAATACGACCTACGTTTGAACAGGAACCCCCCAAGTGATCATATTTTTAACGGCTAGATTCGAATACGATCATAAGTCGGATCAACCTCCAAATGACCATGTAATATTACAATGAAAATAACAATGATACATTTACCTTTGGAGGAAAAAAGGACAGAGGTCCTGCTTTATTATTTATCACAATATATACATGGCTATAGAAATATGTACATTATGAGAGCCGGTGGCTCAAGTGTAATAAGGCCGAAGCTATGCTACGTTCCACGGCCGGCGGGTCTCCTCCTCCGACTTACGTGAATCTTTGTGCTCCCGAACATCGATAAGGTAGTATGACCCGTTGTGCAAGTTCTTGCTGACCACAAAGGGCCCTTCCCAAGGTGGGGATAGATTGTGTGCATCTGTTTGGTCCTGGATGAGCCGGAGCACCAAATCACCTTCCTGAAAGGTCCTGGACTTAACCCGGCGGCTGTGATAGCGGCACAGGTCTTGTTGGTAAATCGCCGAGCGAGCTGCTGCTACATCACGTTGTTCGTCCAACAAGTCAAGAGTATCTTGACGCGCCTGCTCATTATCCGCCTCGACATAAGCCGCCACTCGAGGCGAGTCATGACGGATGTCGCTAGGGAGGACTGCCTCAGCTCCGTAAACCATGAAGAAAGGCGTTTAACCCGTAGACCTGTTAGGAGTAGTATTGATGCTCCATAATACGGAGGTTAACTCCTCCACCCAACAACCCGGCGTCCGTTGCAAAGGGACCAAAAGCCGGGGCTTGATGCCCTTCAAGATTTCCTGATTGGCTCTCTTAGTTTGACCATTGGATTGAGGGTGAGCCACTGATGAAACATCAAGCCGAATATGCTCTCATTGACAAAATTCCTCCATGGCGCCTTTAGACAGATTGGTACCATTGTCAGTTATAATGCTGTGTGGAAAACCAAAGCGAAATATCACCTTTTTCATGAACTGGACCGCCGTGGCTGCATCACACTTACTAACTGGTTCTGCCTCTACCCACTTTGTGAACTTGTCAACCGCCACCAAGAGGTGGGTCTTCTTATCCTTGGACCTTTTGAAAGGCCCAACCATATCAAGCCCCCAGACTACAAACGGCCAAGTGATTGGAATCATCCTCAACTCTTGAGCCGGCACGTGAGCCCGTCTTGAGAACTTTTGACAACCGTCACATTTACTGACCAAGTCCTCTGCATCAGCATGAGCAGTCAGCCAATAAAAACCATGACGAAAAGCCTTGGCCACAAGGGATTTTGAGCCGGCATGATGGCCACAATCCCCTCGTGAATCTCACGTAAAATTTCTTGACATTCCTCAGAGGAAACACAACGCTGAAAAGCTCCAATGACACTGCGATGATGCAGCTCGCCATTGATAATTATCATTGACTTAGACCGCCGGGTTATTTGTCTGGCCAAAGTTTCATCCTTAGGCAATTCTCCCCGGGTCATGTAAGCCAGTATGGCACTGTCCAATCCGGGATAACGTGGAGAGCCGCCACCAACTGTGCTTCTGGGTCAGGAACAGCCAAGTCTTCCTCTGTAGGCAACTTGACAGAAGGGTTATGCAGAATATCCAAGAAAGTATTAGGCGGCACCGGCTTTCGCTGACAGCCCAGCCGGCTTAATACATCAGCTGCCTCGTTCTTTCTGCGATCGATGTGCTCTACTTGGTAACCCTGAAAATGTCCAGCAATGGCATCAACTTCACGGCGATAAGCCGCCATGAGGGGGTCCTTGGAATCCCACTTGCCTAATACTTGTTGGGCC
The DNA here is from genome assembly GCF_002575655.3 of Aegilops tauschii subsp. strangulata. NCBI lineage: Eukaryota > Viridiplantae > Streptophyta > Magnoliopsida > Poales > Poaceae > Aegilops > Aegilops tauschii. The sequence continues at coordinate 225,013,944 of NC_053037.3, read as the reverse complement.
ACTAAATCTGAGTCGCCAAAGCACCTTACCCGGCTTAAGCTCATCTCCTTAGCCATCCGAAGACCATGGAGCAAGGCCTCGTACTTAGCTGCATTGTTAGTACAGGGAAACATCAACCGTAGTAAATAACAAAACCTGTCACCTCGAGGGGAAGCTAACACAACTCCAGCCCCCGAGCCCTCCAATTGCCTGGACCCGTCAAAGTGAATAGTCCAGTATGTATTATCCGGTTTCTCTTCAGGCACCTGCAGCTCTGTCCAATCGTTGATGAAATCCACCAATGCTTGAGATTTGATAGCAGTGCATGGCATATACTTTAGATCATGAGGCCCAAGTTCTATAGCCCACTTAGCGACTCTTCCTGTGGCTTCTCTGTTTTGGATGATATCTCCTAGGGGAGCAGAACTAACCACAGTGATAGGGTGGCCCTGGAAATAATGCTTAAGCTTCCGGCTTGCCATGAACACGCCATAAACAAGCTTCTGCCAATGTGGATACCGTTGTTTGGACTCAATGAGTACTTCGCTGACGTAGTAAACCGGCCGCTGAACCGGATGTTCCTTACCCGCTTCCTTACGCTCCACCACCACAGCCACACTGACGGCTCGTGTGTTAGCGGCTACATACAACAATAAAGGCTCCTTGTCGACAGGAGTGGCAAGGACTGGCGGCTCAGCTAGCTGTCTTTTCAAATCCTCAAAAGCAGCATTAGCAGCATCACTCCAGACAAAGTCATCTATTTTCTTCATCATCTGATACAGTGGCATGGCCTTTTCACCCAACCGGCTTATAAACCGACTCAAAGGAGCGATGCGACCCGCCAGATGCTGGACGTCATTTATGCACGTCGGCTTAGCTAGAGAGGTGATTCCCTTGATCTTCTCCGGGTTAGCTTCAATGCCTCTGTGAGAAACCAGAAAACCCAAGAGCTTGCCTGCAGGAACACCAAAAACACACTTGGCCGGGTTAAGCATCATCTTGTAGACCCGGAGATTATCAAAGGTCCCTCTCAGATCATCTATCAAGGTCTCCTTCTCTCTGGATTTGACCACGATATCATCCACATAGGCATGAACGTTGCGCCCAATCTGATTATGAAGACAATTCTGCACGCAACACTGGTAAGTCGCCTGTGCACTCTTGAGCCCAAAAGGCATAGACACATAACAGAAGGCTCCAAAAGGAGTTATGAATGCCGTCTTCTCTTGGTCCTTAACAACCATTTTGATCTGATGGTAACCAGAGTATGCATCCAAAAAACTCAAACGCTCACAACCCGCCGTAGCATCAATAATTTGATCAATACGAGGGAGAGCAAAAGGATCAGCCGGACAAGCCTTGTTTAAATCCGTATAATCCACGCACATACGCCAGGTGCCATTCTTCTTGAGCACGAGCTCCGGGTTAGCTAACCATTCTGGATGAAAGACTTCAACGATAAACCCGGCCGCCAAGAGCCGGGCTACTTCCTCACCAATGGCTTTCCGCCTCTCCTCATTAAACCGCCGGAGGAATTGCCTAACTGGCTTAAATTTTGGATCAATATTAAGAGTGTGCTCAGCGAGTTCTCTTGGTACACCCGACATGTCAGACGGTTTCCATGCAAAGATGTCCCTGTTCTCACGGATGAACTTGATGAGCGCGCCTTCCTATTTTGGATCCAGATTGGCACTGATGCTGAACTGCTTAGATGAGTCACCTGGAACAAAGTCAACAAGTTTAGTCTCATCAGCTGACTTAAACTTCATTACCGGCTCATCCTCCGTGGTTGGCTTTTTCAAAGACGTCATATCTGCCGGGTCAACATTATCCTTGTAAAACTTCAATTCCTCTGTCGCACAAACAGATTCAGCGTAAGCAGCGTCACCTTCCTCACACTCCAAGGCTATCTTTCGGCTGCCATGAACCATAATGGTCCCATTGTGACCCGGCATCTTGAGCTGCAAATACACGTAACACGGCCGTGCCATGAACTTGGCGTAATCCGGCCGCCCAAACAAAGCATGGTACGGGCTTCTTATTTTAACCACCTCAAAAGTCAGTTTTTCCGCCCTGTAGTTGTACTCATCTCCAAAGGCTACTTCCAACTCGATCTTACCGACTGGATACGCCGACTTACCGGGCACCACCCCATGGAAAACAGTGTTGGATTGGCTGAGGTTTTTATCAGTTAATCCCATACGACGGAAGGTCTCATAATAGAGGATGTTGATGCTGCTGCCTCCGTCCATGAGCACTTTAGTGAATTTATACCCCCAACCTGAGGAGCCACCACCAAAGCCAGGTGACCCGGATTATCAACCCAGGGAGGATGATCTTCCCTACTACATACAATAGGCTGCTCAGACCATCTTAAATAGCGGGGAACCGCGGGCTCAACAGCATTTACAACCCTCTTATGAAGCTTCTGGTCTTGCTTGCACAGACTGGTAGTAAACACATGATACTGTCCACCATTGAGCTGCTTTGGATTGGTCTGGTATCCCCCCTGCTACTGCTGCTGATTACCCTGGCCAGATTGCTGATTAAAACCCCCTTGAAAATTCTGAGAATTGGAATTTGAGCCGCCGCCCGGGACATGAAAGCCGCCGGCGCCTGAGCCGCCGCCCTGCCCATTGTTGCCGTTAAAAGCGGTGGAATTTTTGAAGGCTTTCATGATTGCGCAGTCTTTCCATAGATGAGTGGCCGGCTTCTCCCTAGAACCATGCCTTGGACAGGGCTCATTCAACAATTGCTCAAGCGTCGGGCCTGACCCGCCGGCTCGGGGAGGTGGTCTCCCCTTACGTCGGTGGTTGTTACCCTACGCATTGGCGTTGGCCACAAACTCCATACTGCCATCGGCCTTACGTTTGTTTCCTCCCTGGTTCGCCGGGTTATGCTGAGGGCCCTTGCCATTGCCATTCTTCTTTCCCTTCCCTGTCCTTTCATCATGAGACGCGGGATCCTTGGTACTATCAGAGTCGGCGTACTTGACCAGAGCCGCCATCAGCGTACCCATATCATTGCAATCGCGCTTGAGCTTCCCGAGCTTCATCTTCAGGGGCGCAAAACGACAATTTTGGTCCAACATTAAGACTGCAGAGCCGGCATCCATCTTATCAGACGAATGTATTATCTCTTTGACCCGGCGAACCCAATGGGTTGTAGACTCGCCCTCTTGCTGCTTGCAGTTAGTCAAATCCACAATTTACATAGATTGCCTACATGTATATTTGAAGTTTTGGATGAACCGGGCTTTTAGCTCTGCCCATGACCCGATAGAATTAGGCGGCAGTCCTTTCAACCAAGTGCGGGCAGTCCCATCCAACATCATGGTGAAATATTTGGCCATTGCCGCTTCGCTGACCTCTAGCAACTCCATAGCCATCTCGTAGCTCTCGATCCATGCTCCGGGTTGTAAATCAGCCGTGTAATTAGGTACCTTCCTAGGTCCTTTGAAATCCTTGGGCAGACGTTCATTACGGAGAGCCGGCACCAGACAAGGGACACCACCGGTCCTCGTAGGTATGCCCGCCTCGATAGAAGCCATCGGATAAACCGGGAGGGGTTGGTAAGCCGTCAGCTGATGCGCCTGCTCCGCCTCTTGTCGTGCTCTGTCTTGGTCTACCGTGTTAAAGGCTCCATTATGCGCCGGGCCGTGGCCAGCTGGCAAGTCACGGTGTCGGACGTTGCTTCAGCCGGTCGCTGAAACCATGTGTCTGCTATAACTTGGGCTCCGGCCCGGATGAGGGGTTGAATGAATCTTGTCCCGGCTATATGAATATGCCTCCTGTTGTGCCAGAGCCGTCTGAAGAAGTTCTCTGACCCGGCGGGTTTCGACCGCCGGTAGCTATATCCTCAACAGGTCCGAAACGAGTAGACTGCGGGGCCACCTCGGGCAAACTTGAGGCCTGGTTTTACTCGTAGGATGTCTCATCCGGTGTGCCCTGAGAACGAGATATGTGCAGCTCCTATCGGGATTTGTCGGCACATTCAGGTGGCTTTGCTGGTCTTGTTTTACCATTGTCGAAATGTCTTGTAAACCGGGATTGCGAGACTGATCGGGTCTTCTCGGGAGAAGGTTTATCCTTCGTTGACCGTGAGAGCTTATAATGGGCTAAGTTGGGACACCCCTGCAGGGTATTATCTTTCGAAAGCCGTGCCCGCGGTTATGAGGCAGATGGGAATTTGTTAATGTCCGGTTGTAGAGAACTTGTCACTCGACTTAATTAAAATACATCAACCGTGTGTGTAGCCGTGATGGTCTCTTCTCGGCGGAGTCCGGGAAGTGAACACGGTTTGCGTTATGCATGAATGTAAGTAGTTTCAGGATCACTTCTTGATCATTTCTAGCTTCGCGACCGTTGTGTTGCTTCTCTTCTCGCTCTCATTTGCGTATGTTAGCCACCATATATGCTTAGTGCCTGCTGTAGCTCCACCTTTACACCATCCTTTCCTATAAGCTTAAATAGTCTTGATCTCGCGGGTGTGAGATTGTTGAGTCCTCATGACTCACAGATTCTACCAAAACAGTTGCAGGTGCCGACGATGCCACTGCAGATGATGCAACCGAGATCAAGTGGGAGTTCGATGAGGAACGTGGTCGTTACTATGTTTCTTTTCCTGATGATCAGTAGTGGAGCCCAGTTGGGACGATCGGGGACTAGCATTTGGGGTTATCTTATTTTCGTTTGGATTTGACCGTAGTCGGTCTATGTGTGGATTTTGGATGATGTATGAATTAAATTATGTATTGTGTGAAGTGGCGATTGTAAGCCAACTCTCGTTATCCCATTCTTGTTCATTACATGGGATTGTGTGAAGATGACCCTTCTTGGGACAAAACCACTATGCGGTTATGCCTCTAAGTCGTGCCTCGACACGTGGGAGATATAGCCGCATCGTGGGCGTTACAAGTTGGTAATCAGAGCCATCCCCGACTTAGGAGCCCCCTCCTTGATCGAATCGCTGGCGTTGTTGAGTCTAGAACAAAAATGTTTTGAGTCTTAGGATTATATATATCGGAGAGTAGAATTCTTTTTACTCCCCAGTCCCTTCGTCGCTCTGGTAAGGCCTCCTAACGTAGAAGTTTTGACTCTTCTCTCCTCAAATTTCACTAAATTTTTTTTAGGATCACGCGGGTATCTTATAATCGTTCCGATGGTTTTGTGACAAGAACATTGTTCTTGGTGCCTCCTGACATTTAGGGGTTGTGGCAGTGTCCCGGGGAGTTGAGCTCTGAGGTGTTGTCGTCACAATTTTATCGTTGCAGTTCTGGAATACCTGAGTTTCGCCGACATCGAAATCTCTTTTATGCAGTTGTTGGTGAGATCACCTCGACGCCACCCAGTACTGGGGCGGGAGTTCGGGAGTATTGCCATAAATCGTATAACGGATGCTTTTCGAAGGTTGAGGTACACGATTTCCGAAGGTTTCTTGGTTATGTGTTGACGGATGGATACTGCTGGATCTAGGGATTGCTAGTTTGGGTGATATATTTTGTGTCCCCTGTATCCCCAACACCAGATTGCATAACCAGAAAGTTTTGGGAGTTTATAAGTGGGAATTCAAGTAGCTCCTAGGATATCTTTCCGACAGACGCATGATATGAGATTGGGGTTCGACGTCTAGTGGTCCGCCTTTCCACGGTTGATTTATAGTGGTCTCGTAGTGTCTTAAAGAGTCCTTGGCTATGCCGACTCCGGGACGCTTCGTATGTCATGTGCACTGCCTTGTACATGATGGTGCTATACGATCGAGCCCGTGTGGGCCCCACCACAAAAACTTCGGACGAAATCTCTATCATATGTTTGTTCCGGGTTATTCTGCAAGCCAATACTTTGTTTTGTTTTGAATTGTGGTATTCGAGTTGCTTCGAAGTCAAATGTTGATTCCATACCTTTTTCTATGTGGCTTCTCAACTTAATGGAAGTGTGATGATTTACTATGGAATTCATTCGTTCATCCTCGTTCGAATGTCTGTTGTGAAGACTATATTTTGCAATTTCTATCCGTTGATTCAATTTGCCGATCTGTCTATCAAGATGCTAACGGATGTCACCCTGTTCAGGATGGCTCCGCCAACGCGTCAGAATCCGAAACGCAATGATGGGAGTCAGGCGAACCCTCCGCCACCACCTCCGCCTCCAGAGGCATGGCAAGCTATCATGGCAGCCACCAACGCCAATGCTCAGATGATTCAGCAACTCTTGCAAGAACGCACCCAAGGGCAAGACAATCAAGGAAATCAAGGCCAAGGCAACAATCAGCCTCACTTTGCTACCCTCAACTAGTTTCTCGCAAATCAGCCCAAGTCTTTCAGCTACTGTGCCGAGGCCACAGATGCCGATGATTGGCTCGTGGACATCAACAAGCATTTTGAATGTAGCAATGTCAGGCCTGAGGACGCAGTTCAGTCTTCTTCTTCCTCACTAGTGGCTGCTAAGCAATAGAAGTTCTGGTTGCCTCCTCCTCCTCCGTTTCGTCAGCCTTACCAGCAGAAGAACAAAGGTGGCCATGGATCTTCCCACTCATCCAACTCTGGCTATCAGAACAAGTCTCAGAATCAAGCTCCAAAGTCGAATGCTCCTTATCATCGTCCACTCTTAGAGGTGACTTGCAACAAGTGTCAGCAGAAAGGTCACTATGCTAACAAGTGCTTCAACCAAAGGTGCCTTCCGCCTCCTCCTCCTGTGAGATCTTCCAGCAATGCAGTGGTCAAGCATAATCCCAAGACTGCAAAAGTGAACATGATGAATGCAGCTCAAGCGGAGGAATCTACTGATGTGATAATGGGTAATCTCTCAGTTAATGATATTCCTGCAAAAGTTTTATTTGATACTGGTGCATCGCATTCTTTCATGTCATACCCATTTGCATCGAAGTACAATGTTGACACAGAGATTTTATCCAAAGTTATGCAAGTTGTTTCTCCGGGAAAGCTTATGACTTCTAGTTTGGTTCCTCCCGATGTTTCTATCAAGATGGGAAACTATAAATTTCTGTCTTCTCCAATTGTTCTTGGTGACTCGGATATTGATCTAATTCTCGGGATGGACTGGCTATCTAAGCATAAGGCTCAACTTGATTGTGCTGCCAGGGAAATTCAATTGACACACTCGTCTAAGGATGTTATCATTTATGCCGCTCGTGATGAAACCATTCGGTTATTTTCTCTCAATGAGAAGGGCGAATTGAATGCCATCTCTCAAATTCCAGTCGTTTGTGAGTACCAAGATGTCTTTCCAGAAGAGCTTCCGGGTATGCCTCCTCACCGGCCAGTTGAGTTCGTTATCGATCTTGAGCAGGGCACTGAACCCGTTTGCAAGCGTCCATACAAGCTTGGACCCAAGGAGCTGAAGGAATTGAAGAAACAGCTCGATGAACAAGAGCGTCTGGGTTTGATCAGACCGAGTTAATCTCCATGGGGTTGTGGTGATCTTTTTGTCCAGAAGAAGGATGGCACGGAACGACTTTGTGTCGACTACCGTCCATTGAACAAGAAGACAATCAAGAACAAGTATCCACTTCCCAACATCAATGAGTTATTCGAGCAACTTAAGGGTGCTAAAGTTTTCTCCAAGCTTGACCTTCGTATGGGTTATCATCAGATTCGCATTCGTGAAGAAGATATTCCCAAGACAGCATTCAGAACAAGCTTTGGTTCTTATGAATACACTATCATGTCTTTCGGCCTTGTCAATGCTCCTCCAACATTCTCTGGGATGATGAATTTCATCTTCAACCCCTATACCAATGAATTCGTCCTGGTGTATCTCGATGATATCTTGGTATTCTCCAAGAATAAGAAGGATCATGCCAAACATTTGCGATTGGTGCTCGACAAGCTCAGAGAGTATCAATTCTATGCGAAGTTTTCAAAATGTGAGTTTTGGCTTGATGAAGTTCTTTACCTTGGTCATATCATCTCTGCCAAGGGCATCGCTGTTAATCCCGAGAAGGTGTCTGCAATTTTGAATTGGGAACCTCCTCAGAATTCCAAGCAGCTCTTCAGTTTTCTTGGTCTTGCAAGCTATTGCCGAAGATTCGTTGAGAATTTCTCTAAGGTTGCAAAGCGTCTTTCCAACCTCCTCCAGAAGCATGTGAAGTATGTCTGGTCTCCTGAGTGTGACGTTGCTTTCAACACTCTCAAAGAGAAACTCGTCACAGCTCATGTCTTAACTCCTCCTGACGAATCCAAAACCATTCGAAGTTTTCTGTGATGCTTCTCTTCAAGGTCTCGGTGCTGTGTTAATGCAAGAGAAGAAAGTTGTGGCCTATACATCTTGTCAGTTGAAGCCCAATGAAAAGAACTACCCCACTCACGATCTTGAGTTGGCGGCAGTTGTCCATGCATTAATAACATGGAGACATCTCTTGTTGGGAAGACAAGTGGACATATTCACTGATCACAAGAGTCTCAAGTACATCTTCACTCAGCCCAACCTCAACCTCAGGCAAACTCGATGGGTCGAAATGATTCAAGAGTACAATCCGAGTATTGAATATACTCCAGGCAAAGCCAATGTCATTGCAGATGCTTTGAGCAGGAAGGCTTATTGCAACAGCTTAATTCTCAAGCCATTCCAACCGGATCTTTGTGAAGCTTTCCGCAAGCTGAATCTCCAAGTTGTTCCTCAAGGCTTTCTTGCCAACCTCATAGTCTCTCCTACTTTGGAAGATCAAATTCGTGAGGCACAACTCCTGGATGCCCTGGTGAAGTAGGTGAAATGTGGCATCGACAAGGGTCTTTCCAAATACAAGTGCTATCGCATTGATGACAGAGACACTTTATTCTTCGAGGACCGGATTGTGGTTCCTAAAGGTGATCTAAGGAAAGTCATAATGAACGAGGCACACAATTCTCTTCTTTCCATTCATCCTGGAAGTACGAAGATGTACCATGACCTCAAGCAGTCGTATTGGTGGACTCGAATAAAGCGAGAAATCGCTCAATTCGTGAATGAATGTGATGTCTGTCGAAGGGTGAAAGCAGAACACCAACGACCAGTTGGTCTCCTCCAACCTCTTGCTATCCCAGAGTGGAAGTTTGATCATATCGAAATGGACTTCGTGACTGGATTTCCAAAGTCCAAGCATGGAAATGATGCTATCTTTGTTGTCATCGACAAGCTTACTAAAGTGGCTCATTTCCTTCCAATCAAAGAATCCATCACAACAGCTCAGTTGGCAGAGCTATACACCTCCAGGATTGTCTCCTTGCACGGCATTCCATAATTGATATCTTCAGATCGTGGAAGCATCTTCACTTCTAAGTTCTGGGACTCCTTCCAGAAGGCCATGGGTACCAACATTCGCTTCAGCACAGCTTTCCATCCTCAAACTAGTGGCCAAGTCGAGCGAGTAAATCAAATTCTTGAAGATATGCTCAGGGCTTGTGTCATTTCCTTTGGCATGAAATGGGAAGATTGTCTTCCATATGCCGAGTTCTCCAACAACAACAGCTTCCAAGCGAGTTCAGGCAAGGCCCCATTCGAAATTCTCTATGGCAGAAAGTGTCGTACTCCTCTCAATTGGTCAGAGACTGGTGAACGCCAACTTCTTGGCAATGACTTAATCATAGAGGCTGAAGAAACGTGTAAAGTCATCCGTGAAAATCTCAAAGCCGCGCAATCGCGCCAGAAGAGTTACTATGATAGTAAGCACCGTGATTTGGCTTTCGAGAGCGGAGACCATGTCTACCTCCGCGTCTCTCCAATGAAAGGCACTCGTCGCTTCGGTATCAAAGGGAAGCTTGCCCCTAGATACGTGGGTCCTTTCAAGATCATTGGCAAAAGAGGCAACCTCGCCTATCAACTTGAGCTTCCCTCCAACTTCGCGAGCGTGCACGATGTGTTCCACGTGTCACAGCTTCGCAAGTGCTTCAAGACGCCTGAGCGCACCATCAACTTCGAAGAGATTGACCTCCAAGAAGATCTGTCGTATCATGAGCACCCCGTTGCTATTCTTGAAGAAACTGAGCGCAAGACTCGCAACAAGTCAATCAAATTCCTGAAAGTGAAGTGGTCGCACCATTCCGACCGAGAAGCCACCTGGGAACGCGAGGACCATCTCCGTTCCGAATATCCGGAGTTCTTTCAGTCGTAGATCTCGGGACAAGATCCTCTCGTAGTGGTGGAGTGTTGTAACACCCCGGATGTAACTTTCCATATTTGTAACTCCAACTCTTGCCATTTTCGGCTATGTGTTATGATATTTCCCTCCGTGGTTGGGTTTTCGTTTTCGTTTTTGCATTTTGTTCATGTCATGCATCTCATATCATGTCATCATGTGCATCTCAATTGGATACGTGTTCGTCTCATGAATCCGAGCATTTTCCCCGTTGTCCGTTTTGCAATCCGGCACTCCCACCTCCTCCGGCGCACCCCTCTTGTTTCTTTTCGTGAGAGGGTGTTGAACGTTCTCGGAATGGACCGAGTCTTGTCAAGTGGCCTTGGTATACCACCGGTATACCACCTGTCAAGTTTCGTTCCATTTGGAGGTCGTTTGACGCTCCAACGGTTAACCGGGCAACCGCAAAGTCTTTTTGTGTGTTGCAGCAAAACCCCCTCCAAAAAGTCCAAAAACCCATCTAAGTCACTTCCATTCTCTCGGTCGTTCGATCACAATCGTGTGGGCGAAAACCGCACTCCATTTGGTGCCTCCTAGCTCCCTCTACCTATAAATATGTGTTCCCCTCCGAAATTACGCATCCCCGAAACCCTAGCCCGCTCCTCCGCGCCGCCAGACGTGTCTGCCCGGCGCCGGACGAAATCGCGCCGCCGCCCACAGCCAATCCCACGCCGCCACGTCAGCAACCCCGCCGCCCGTACGCCCGCGGCCCGGGAGCCCGCGTCCGGCCCTCGCGGCCCTAGCCGGCTCCGCCCGCGCCCGAGGCGCCCAGCCGCCCGCGCGCCTCCTCCCGCAGTCCCGCGCCGCCGCCGTTCCATCTCCGGCCACCCGAGCCGGCGCAGCTCCGGCCACCCGTCGCCGGCGCCACCCGTGCCCGCACCCGAGCCAGCGAGCCCCCTGCTCCGCCGCCCATGGACGCCGCCGCCTCCTCCGACCTCCAGCCGGCCTCCTCCCTCTCCCTCCGCGAGCTCCGGCCCCTGCCCTGCGAGCTCCGGCGAGAGCTCTCTCCGGCGAGCTCGGCCCTGATCCGATCTGAGCACGGTTGACTTTCTCCCCGAGATCCCTCTAATTTCTGCCAAGTCCCCGAAAATATTGCATTATGTGGCATACTTCAGTGCAACATAACTCTCTGCATACTGCTCCGTTTCTTGCGTGTAATATATCGAAATGTTTGTTACGAGATGCTCTTCATTTTGTTCCATTATGCCACGGTCATATGAGTCCATCTTGATGCCCAAATCTCTGGTGCAAGAGTGCTATATGCTGTTACCTGCTGTTACTTATCAAAACTTGAGGATTTGTTATTTTTGTTGCATTTGATGTGTGCATCTTACGGGCATGAGCTCTACATGTGTTTTGATGTATGCCATGCCATCTTTACAGAGGTGTATTCCATGTATTTTTTTTGATCTACGTGGTGACTAGCACAAGCATGCAAACTATGTGGTGACTAGCACAAGCATGCCATCTTTACAGAGGTGTATTCCATGTATTCTGTGACTGCTGTTATTTTGTTGCTATGTATGCATGTGGCTACAGAGAGATCCATGCTTATTTCGGAGATGTTCAGTAAGGATATTTTGTAGATATAGTTGTTCTCTATCCATCCATGCCTCTGTTTGAAATTATGGAGTAGCATAGCATGTCTTAATCTTGCTCTAAGTTTGCTATAAAATATTTCTGACAGAATGTTAATATGATATTCAATTTTGCCAAGGTTGTTGTAGTTGTTTCATACATGTGATGAACTTGATCTTGCCATGGATAGCTTCATAATCATTCCATCTTGCTCTAGGTATGCTTGTTTTGTCATGCATTGCTTTGTGGTGAGTGCATCAAGCTCACCAAGATGCCCTCATAATGTCTGTTTCTGCCATGCTCTGTTAACGAAACTTGCTACGTTTACATGGTTGCCATCATATCTTCTGGCCCTTATTGGCTCATGGTCAGTAAGGGAATTTTGTTCTATGCATTTAGTAGATTCATGACATGCCTTGTTTTGTTATGTTAAGTTCATGTAGCATGTTGATTTCTTGCTCTGAACATTGCTACCTGATGCTGTTTCTGCAATGTCCAGTAATTTCACTACGTCTGTGAACCTGATATCCTTTGCACTTTTGCCATGCTTGTTTGAACCTGTTATGTTGTGATCTAGCCGTAGCTCCGTGTTCATCTTTTGTCAAGCATCTCCTTTAGATTACTGCCATATGCTTTGTTGCTATGTTGGAGTGCTGTAGTATAGTTACTTGTTGCATTCTAAGTGCTATCATGCTGTTAATCACAGATTCGTGTCATTCTTGTTTTGCTTGCCTTTTGCAAACCGTGCATCCGTTTCCGGTGATCTTTATATCGATTTCAACCGAAATCATGTCATCTTTCCAGTGGCATGCTTGGTTTGCCAAGTTACTGCCTTGTTAATCATTTTTCTTCTGGAGCACGCATACGTATCGCATACCACATCTCGCATATCATACATGTTTTACATCATGTTGCTTGTGCATTTCCCGTGATTGATTGTGGTTCCGTTGCTTGTATTCTTGTTTTGGGTAGATCTGGGAGACGAGTTTGTGAACGAGGAACCTGTTGAGTACGCTTACGAGGATCAAGCTTTCGACAACTCTGAGAACCTTGCAGGCAAGATGACCATACCCTCGAAATCACTTCTATCTTTGCTTTGCTAGTTGTTCGTTCTATAGCCATGCTGCGCTACCTACCACTTGCTATATCATGCCTCCCATATTGCCATGTCAAGCCTCTAACCATCCTTTCCTAGCAAACCGTTGTTTGGCTAAGTTACTGCTTTTGCTCAGCCCTTCTTATGGCGTTGCTAGTTGCGGGTGAAGTTGAAGTTGGTTCCATGTTGAACATGGATATTTTGGTATATCACAATATCTCTTATTTAATTAATTAATGCATCTATATATTTGGTAAAGGGTGGAAGGCTCGGCCTTATGCCTGGTGTTTTGTTCCACTCTTGCCGCCCTAGTTTCCGTCATACCGGTGTTATGTTCCTTGAGTTTGCGTTCCTTACGCGGTTGGGTGATTTATGGGACCCCGTTGACAGTTCGCCTTGAATAAAACTCCTCCAGCAAGGCCCAACCTTGGTTTTACCGTTTGCCACCTAAGCCTTTTCCCTTGGGTTTTCGCGAGCCCGAGGGTCATCTTTATTTTAACCCCCCCGGGCCAGTGCTCCTTCGAGTGTTGGTCCGAAATGACTAGACTACAGGGCCACCTCGGGGAAACTTGAGGACTGGTTTTACTCGTAGGATGTCTCATCCGATGTGCCCTGAGAACGAGATATGTGCAGCTCCTATCGGGATTTGTCGGCACATTCGGGTGGCTTTGCTGGTCTTGTTTTACCATTGTCGAAATGTCTTGTAAACTGGGATTGCGAGACTGATCGGGTCTTCTCGGGAGAAGGTTTATGCTTCGTTGACCGTGAGAGCTTATAATGGGCTAAGTTGGGACACCCCTGCAGGGTATTATCTTTGGAAAGCCGTGCCCGCGGTTATGAGGCAGATGGGAATTTGTTAATGTCCGGTTGTAGAGAACTTGTCACTCGACTTAATTAAAATACATCAACCGTGTCTGTAGCCGTGATGGTCTCTTCTTGGCGGAGTCCGGGAAGTGAACACGGTTTGTGTTATGCATGAACGTAAGTAGTTTCAGGATCACTTCTTGATCATTTCTAGCTTCACGACCGTTGCGTTGATTCTCTTCTGGCTCTCATTTGCGTATGTTAGCCACCATATATGCTTAGTGCCTGCTGCAGCTCCACCTTTACACCATCCTTTCCTATAAGCTTAAATAGTCTTGATCTCGCGGGTGTGAGATTGCTGAGTCCTCGTGACTCACAGATTCTACCAAAACAGTTGCAGGTGCCGACGATGCCAGTGCAGATGGTGCAACCGAGCTCAAGTGGGAGTTCGATGAGGAACGTGGTCGTTACTATGTTTCTTTTCCTGATGATTAGTAGTGGAGCCCAGTTGGGACGATCGGGGATCTAGCATTTGGGGTTATCTTATTTTCGTTTGGATTTGACCGTAGTCGGTCTATGCGTGGATTTTGGATGATGTATGAATTAAATTATGTATTGTGTGAAGTGGCGATTGTAAACCAACTCTCGTTATCCCATTCTTGTTCATTACATGGGATTGTGTGAAGATGACCCTTCTTGCGACAAAACCACTATGCGGTTATGCCTCTAAGTCGTGCCTCGACACATGGGAGATATAGCCGCATCGTGGGCGTTACATAGTGGGAGGAAAATACTTAGAGATAAAAGCATCTTTGCACTTATTCCATGAATCAATACTATTTTTAGGCAAAGACGAAAACCAAACTTTAGCACGATCTCTAAGGGAAAAAGGAAATAGTTTCAATTTAACAATATCATTGTCCACATATTTCTTCTTTTGCATATCACACAAATCAACGAAGCTATTCAGATGGGTAGCGGCATCTTCACTAGGAAGGCCGGTGAATTGATCTTTCTTGACAAGATTCAACAAAGCAGCATTAATTTCACAAGATTCAGCATCGGTAAGAGGAGCAATCGCAGTGCTAAGAAAATCATTGTTGTTGGTATTGGTAAAGTCACACAATTTAGTATTATCTTGAGCCATCGTGACAAGCAAGCAATCCAACACACGAGCAAACAATAAGCAGGCGAAAAAGAGGCAAAAAGAAAAGTGACGGCGAATAAAACGGCAAGGGTGAAGTGGGGGAGAGGAAAACGAGAGGCAAATGGAAAATAATGTAATGCGAGGGAAACGAGTTTGCGATGGGTACTTGGTATGTCTTGACTTGACTTGACTTGGCGCGAATCTCCCCGGCAACGGTACCAGAAATCCTTCTGGCTACCTCTTGAGCACTGCGTTGGTCTTCCCTTGAAGAGGAAAGGGTGATGCAGTAAAGTAGCGTAAGTATTTCCCTCAGTTTTTGAGAACCAAGGTATCAATCCAGTAGGAGATCACGCACGAGTCCCTCACACCTACACAAACAAATAAGAACCTCGCAACCAACGCGATAAAGCGGTTGACAATCCCTCAACGGTCACTTACGAGAGTGAGATCTGATAGATATGATAAGATAATATTTTTGGTATTTTTATGATAAAGAGAAATAAAGATGCAAAGTAAAATAAAAGGCAATAAAAATAACTAAGTGTTGGAAGATTAATATGATGGAAAATAGACCCGGGGGCCATAGGTTTTACTAGTGGCTTCTCTCAAGGTAGCATAAGTATTATGGTGGATAAACGAATTACTGTCGAGCAATTTATAGAATTGAGCATAGTTATGAGAATATCTAGGTATGATCATGTATATAGGCATCACGTCCGCGAAAAGTAGACCGAAACGATTCTGCATCTACTACTATTACTCCACACATCGACCGCTATCCAGCATGCATCTAGAGTATTAAGTTCATAAGAACAGAGTAATGCTTTTTAAGTAAGATGACATGATGTAGAGGGATAGACTCATGCAATATGATATAAACCCCATATTTTTATCCTCGATGGCAACAATACAATACGTGTCGTTTCCCTTTCTGTCACTGGGATCGAGCACCGCAAGATTGAACCCAAAGCTAAGCACTTCTCCCATTGCAAGAAAGATCAATCTCGTAGGACAAACGAAACTGATAATTCCAAGAGACTTGCAAAGATAACCAATCATACATAAAAGAATTCATAGGAGATTCAAATATTGTTCATAGATAATCTTGATCATAAACCCACAATTCATTGGATCTCGACAAGCACACCGCAAAAGAAGATTACATCGAACAGATCTCCAAGAAGATCGCGGGGAACTTTGTATTGAGATCCAAGGAGAGAGAAGAAGCCATCTAGCTAATAACTATGGACCCGAAGGTCTGAGGTAAACTACTCACACATCATCGGAGAGGCTATGGTGTTGGTGTAGAAGCCCTTCGTGATCAATGCCCCCTCCGGTGGAGCGCCGGAAAAGGCCCCAAGATGGGATCTCATGGGTACAGAAGGTTGCGGCGATGGAAGTAGGGTTTTGGCTCCTTATCTGATAGTTTGGGGTACGTAGGTATATATAGGAGGAAGAAGTACGTCGGTGGAGCAACATGGGCCCCACGAGGGTGTAGGGCGTGCCTGGGGGGATAGGCGCGCCCCCTGCCTCGTGCTCTCCTCGTTGATTGCTTTGCGTAGACTCCAAGTCCTCTGGATCACGTTTGTTCCGAAAATCACGTTCCCGAAGGTTTCATTCCGTTTGGACTCCGTTTGATATCCTTTTCCTTCGAAACACTGAAATAGGCAAAAAACAACAATTTGTGCTAGGCCTCCGGTTAATAGGTTAGTCGCAAAAATAATATAAAAGTGTATAATAAAGCCCATTAAACATCCAAAACAGAATATAATATAGCATGGAACAATAAAAAATTATAGATACGTTGGAGACGTATCACGTGGGTCCCGTAAAATGGACTCCGGAGGCAGAGGCAGCACTACAAGATTTGAAGAGGTACCTCTCCTCCACGCCAATACTAGTTGCACCTAAACCATGGGAGCCGTTGTTGTTATACTTAGCAGCGAAGAATCCAGTGGCAGTGCCGCGCTGGTGGCGTAGATGGAACTTGAGGGAGAAGCATCAGTTGCAGCAGAGCCATCGGATGCCGAGCCGGGGCCTTCCCCGGCAGAGCCTGACGCCGACGAATCGGGACCCCCGACAAGGCTCGGACCCGCTGAGGCAGAACCTGAGCGGAAGGGCGAAGAGGGACAGAAAAAGAAGATGGTGCAGCACCTAGTGTATTTTGTCAGTACCCTCTTGCAGGGGGCTAGGTCAAGATATTCTGGGATGTAGAAGCTACTTTTCGGCCTCCTCATGACCTCGAGAAAGCTGCGCCACTATTTCCAAGCACACAAGATAACCATCGTCACTCGCCTCCCTTTGCAGCTGATTTTGCACAATCCAGATGCGACAGGGAGGATTGTAGAGTGGGCACTGGAGCTATCGAGCTTCGGCCTCAGATTTGAAAGTACTTCAATGATCAAGAGCCGAGCTTTGGTGGAGTTCATAGCAGAGTGGACCGCAACGCCCGACGAGGAGATCCAAGAGACCACCCTTCCCGTCAAGGAGACGAGCAGTGAGTGGATCATGTACTTTGATGGAGCTTTCTCCCTTCAAGGTGCTGGTGCTGGCATGCTACTCGTCGCACCCAGTGGAGAGCACCTCAAGTACGTAGTCCAGATGCACTTCCCCGGGAAAAATCAACGAACAATACGGTGGAGTACGAGGGGTTGCTTGCCGGTCTCAGGATCGCGGTAGACCTCGAAATCAAGACGCTCATCATCAGAGGTGATTCGCAGCTCGTCATCAAGCAAGTCAACAAGGATTACCAGAGCCCGTTGATGGAGGCCTACGTGAATGAAGGGAGGAAGTTGGAAGAACGTTTCGACGGCCTATAGGAACAACATGTTCCCCGAGCGGAGAACAGCATTGCCGACGACCTGTCGAAACGCGCTGCCCTCAAGTTGCTTGTGGAACCAGGTACCTTTGTACTTGATATAATACAACCATCCGTAGAGCCATCAACAGGGCAGAACAAGCGAAGGAAGACAAGCCCCGGCAAGTACCTTCCCGCTGAGCTCCCAGGAGCCGCCGGCAAGGAGGCTGCCGGGTGCCCCGAGCCTGCCGAGGGGCAACTACCTTCGATGGGGCCCCAGGCCATGACCGTAGAGGCAGCTACCCCCATGGTCGAAGATGTGCCTTTGGTCCTTGCCGTCGAGCCCTAGGCTCCGGCATAGGCGCAACCCACCTTTCGTTTCCTACAAACAGGAGAGCTCCCCGAGGAGCAGGAAGAAGCAGAGAAAGTAGCCCGTCGGTCCAACATGTACCAGCTTGTGGATGATACCCAATACCGAAGGAGGCTGAACGGAGTCAGGCTGAAGTGCATTCCTCGAGAGGACGGACTAGAGCTGTTGGCAGAGATACATGGAGGTATGTGTGGCTCCCACATAGGGTCAAGGGCCCTTGCTGGCAAGGCATTCCGGCAGGGTTTCTTCTGGCCCACAGCCCTCCAGGATGCAGCTGCGCTAGTAACTAAGTGTGAAGCATGTCAGTTCCATTCGAAGAAGCTTCATCAACCAGCTCAAGCCCTTCAAACAATCCCTCTCTCCTGGCCATTTTCGGTCTGGGTGCTTGACATACTGGGCCCCTTCGCCCGTGCTGTGGGGGGCTTTGAGTACTTGTACGTCGCAATCGACCAGTTCACAAAGTGGCCCGAAGTGGAAGCAGTAAGGAAGGTGACAGTACAGTCAGCCGTCAAGTTCTTCAAGGGGTTAGTTTGCCATTTTGGTGTGCCGAACAGAGTCATCACCTACAACGGCACGCAGTTCACAAGCCGTGCCTTCATGCAATACATTCAGGACCTCGGTTGGAAGGTCTGTTTCGCTTCAGGGGCACACCCACGGAGCAACGGCCAGGCAGAGAGGGCAAATGCTGAAGTACTGCGAGGCCTGAGGACAAAGACTTTTGACAGGCTGCACAAGTGCGGAAGGCGCTGGATCGATGAGTTGCCGACGGTTCTTTGGTTGATTAGAACGACGCCGAATCAAGCCACCGGCCACACACCCTTTACCCTAGTATACGGGGCAGAAGCAGTTCTCCCCATGGAACTCACATACTGTGGGGACCCTGACTCATTAGTCGTGATCACCGAATGCACGTGTACAGTGATCCCAGAGATCAATGCTCACTGAACACACAGAAGTTGTATAACAAGAGTCTTACATCCATTCATACTGTCTTACATAAATTATGACCATTATGGTCAAGTCTTGAGTATAACTTTGCAGCAGAAATCTTCGTCGATAACTTGGACCCATGCCATCTGCCTTAACCTACAGGCATTCCGACTGGGAAGTGTCCCCGAAGTATGTTCGTCACCGAAGTATTCTTCATCATATCCTGTTCTTTCATGTCTGGCCAATAAAATAACCAGTGGCAAGCCAATGAGTACCTTGAATCTACTCGCAAGCAACCCAAGAGTGATAACAAAATAATTATGCAAGGCTCAACTGCTAATTGGCATTTTTGCGGAAAGCTAGTTTTGCTCATGCAAGTATGATCAACATTTATTAAGGAAATGAATGCGTCTGCAACAAGTATCATGAGGTTACAAACATTAACGTCGAAAAAGAGTTATGAACAACTCATGCTCAAGCTCATCGTGACTTCCTCACGAATCACATCAACAATATACTCAACCCATGTTGTTTGTCAGAAACATATGGACATAGTCTAAGCAGCACCGTGCAACTGTCCTTGACCACGGACATGGCTATTCGAATAGTTTGATACTCTGCAGAGGTTGCACACTTTACCCACAATATCCGGGAAGCCTCCGTGTCATCCACGACCCGCAGTACCTCAAGTACCTGGGGTAAGCAACACAACAAGGCAAAAATAAAAGTGCTCTAAAAATAAGAGTTGGACTTTTCTAGGATACCTCTGGTCATATAAAAAATAACCAGAGTGGTTTCATTGGGACTAGATCAGTGGATATTTTTGAGTATTTCAATATGATAGAATCATTGGATTTATTGATTTGCAAGAAGTGTACAGAAATATATTTTTTAAAAATGAGAAAAGGCACCCATTTAACAAATCATGGCTTTAGAAGCATCTAGGAATTGGTTTCACTGGATTTGGAGTTAAAATGATTTCCCTAGGGATTTGCAAAGTTGACAAACATGAAGAAATGGCTCATTATTTTTTGTGGCACAGAAAGTATTAATAAAAATGTTCATAACCGAAGTTATAAACTCAGGAGCATCTAGAAATTGGAATCATGGCATTTGCATCAAAGATGATCTCTCTGTGATTTTCTAAAGTTTATCACAGAAATGGAAAAGTAGGATTTCATAAACATTTGTGAAGGAAATGTTTCTGGGAAAATGTGTAAATAGCACCATGTGATAGATAATGAATTTATAAACTACTAGAAAATTGAATCACCAAATTTGGAGGTAATATGAATATTTGGGAGATTTTACAAGTGTCTGGAAAAAAGAAAAAGACAAAGGAAGGGGTTTATACCTATACTACACAATGGGTGCAGCATAGCGCCGCAATGCACTGGGCCGGCCCAGCGGCTCGGCTACGCGGACGACAGAGCAACGTCGAAGGTGCCCAGGCGGAGTGCGCCGTCGCTGCGGGGATGCGGGAGAGGGCGAACCCGCCTCCACTTGCCAGCGTGGCCCGATGGCTGGGCCACTTACAAGCGAGGCCCGCTTGCAGGTTCGTCCTCAACTTCCCGCGCGGGCGCGAAGCGAGACAGAGGAGGCGTTCGACGCTAGCCGCCGGCGCTACAGGGCGTCTCCGGCGATGCTCCGCCCACCGGCGTGCTCAGGGGAGGGTGGCGCATCCGACGAGGTACTCCACGGAGGAGGGGTGGTCGGATGCGGGCGGTGCATCGCCCGCGGCGGACGGAAGTGACAGTGAGGTTGGGGCACGGTGAGTCAGGCACGGGAAGGATGAAATGAAGCGCGGGAAAGATCCACGATGGTGGTGGCAATGCTCTGGAATTGAGAGGTGGAAAGGAGGGGGTCTTGGTGGCACGAATTTGCGCGGAGTCCGGTGGCTCGGCTCCCGCCATGGGGAGCGACGGAGGGCTCGGCGAGAGGGTTGGCTGGGTCGAGGGTGCCTCTGGGAGGGAGAGGGGACAAATGGAGCGGAGAGGAGGGCTCGTAACGGCCTCATATGGGCGCGGCTAGGAGCACCGTGGGTGGAGCTCACGGCCATGGCCCTAGGCGTCGCCACGGGCCAAACGGGCGCTTTGGGGCGTGTCTGAGGTGCTCGTGGGCGTGGTCTAGGTCAAGGGAGAGAAAAGAGGGAGCGGGGATGGGTCAGAGGCATCGCGCATGTGAGGCTGCCCATTGGAGCCCTCGGGCGGCCGGTGCGGTGGAACTATCGTCCTGTGCCCACGAACTATTCCCTGGGCCGGAACTTGGTTGTAGTTGCGGTGACAAGGAAGCAAAAGAAGGGCCAAACCCTACTTCGCCCCTGCCTCTGCCGAGAGCGTGAGTATGGTCATGAATGAAGTGAGGGGATGGCAAGGCCTGTTGCCGGGCGACAATGTTTATCTTAAAAATAACAAGGATTCGTTCCTTGGCATGGGCCTCGCTCACGTGCAAAGAACCCGGCAAGCACCCTTTTTCATTAATACGTTCCAAACAGGTACAGTTCGTACGGCATGCAAACATGAGCAAGGGGATTACAAGGTTTAATTCTAATAGGAGCTCGCAGGCTTAAAAACTAAAAAAGATAAGTGCCCCGTGATCCCAGTTCTTTCCCCTTTCCTCCTAGGTGAAGGCAAAAGGGAGGCGACGGGGAACGCGCAGATGGGAGCTTGACGAGGAAGGCCCTCGGCAGAGCGCGTGGCCGAGGGAGGGGAGAGGGACGACGCGGTCACTCGGAGTCGGTGTCCTCCCGCTTGACGCCATCGTCGTCGCTGTCCTCCTCGTCACTCCCGCTCGAGGAGGAGTCTTCATCATTGGAGGAGCTCTCCACGCAACACTTTAGGCGAGTTCTAAAGTTCTCAAAGACCTTGACGAAGAGCAGGCCATTCTCCATTAATTTGAAGTAGTGAACGAGCCCCTCCGACAGGCTGTGGGCACGAGCGAAGGTCTTCCATCCGCGACAAAGATACATGACGTGAGGGGCGGGGAAGTCGACATCGACCGGCATGCTACCATTCCCGCAGCCCCTCATATACAACCTCAGAGCCTGTGGCGGGTCGAGCTCCATCTCTCGAGCGAATGGAGTAGAGAGACGAAGACGACGGCGCACTGGCCGGTGCACCCTGATGATGAACTCACGGGGCTGGTCTTCGATGTGGCCCTCCATTAGAGGAGGGGCCGCTGGCGGAGGCGAGGCCGGTGCGCCGCCCTATCCTCCTCTTCCCCGAGCGCCACGGCGGCCTCGGCCTCGCCCCCTCCCCCTTCCTCTCACAGCCGGCTCTACCGCCACGAGCTCTTGAGAAGGAGGGGCGCGCTGTCGAGCAGAGACCCTCGTCGCCGCCACTGAAGTGTCGGCGCGCCCTCTCGCCATTGCAGAAGAAAGGAAGGAGCCAAGGTGGAAGGAGATGAATGACAAAAGATTGAGGGGTGCCATCCCCCTCCCCTTCTTATAAAGGGGCGGGGCCGGGGCTTGGCCGCCCCACTTAACCAATCCAGCCACTAGGGGTGCAGGGAATCGCGATCGACCCGCTGATCCAATCAGCGATGAACCAATTTCCCGCCTCGTCATTCAAAGCCCGTGCCCCCCCCCACGTGTCCACCGCCCACCATCTTCGAGGCATGGGGGACACATGGCGATCAAGCCGGAATCAAGGAGATGGGTGAGGCGACCGTTTTCCACCCGGTGATCGTGGGCGCGAGCGCCTTGAAGGTCGCGGCTCGAGTCCACTTAGTAAATGAGACGCGCCCCTACGTTCTCCTCTTTTTTATGGGGAAGGCGTGAGCCGCCTCCTTACTATGATGTGATGAATGAGGGCAGAGACTGCCCCACGCACGACCCCCACGTCACATACGACCCCCACGTCGCGCATTCAACACGGGTCGTGGGAAAGCGCCGCCGGCGGGGGAGTTACTGTGGTAAAAACACCGCCGCACGCGCGCCCGCGCACCGTTCTGGGCCTGGCCAGATAACGCCCGGCGCTTATATGTGGCCCAGGCCCGGGGGCTCTTGTCGGTATACAAAATTAGGGGTCCCTTTTTGCACCCCTTTACTTGTGCGCGGGCAGTCGCAGCCCCACGCCCCTGGCCACCCTTGGCGGGGCAGAAGAAGCAAAACCACAAGACAACCAGAGCAACATCAAGACAGAAACACAAAGAGCAGAGGGGCGAGGTGGACTCCCCCGGCAAGGCCCTTGCCGGGGCGACCTCCACAGCCCTGGCAAGAGCCTTGGCGGGGCAACTTGCCCGACACCCGCAGAGCCGCCACCCTTGAGCCCGAGGGTTCCAACGCCATCAACCACATTGGAACCAAGGCTCCGGAGGCACCTTCGTGGTGGCATGCAGATCTTTGTGAAGACCAGAAGCATACAAGACTAGATGAAGAACTAGAAGACGACGATCCTCGGCAAGATCCTTGCCGAGGAAACCCACGAGACCCCCGGCAAGATCCTTGCTGGGGACCATCGCGATGCCGCGGCAAGACCCTTGCCGGAGCCCCGGCAAGCCCCTTGCCAAAGACATCCTCAGGGCCACAGCCAGGCCCACATCTACCACGATTCCACCGCCGTTCCCATGCAGCTGCCAGCCCACCAACTAGGCGAACACCTGCGTGGCGACGTGCGGCCTCTAGGCCAACTCAGCAAGCACCCGCGTGGTGGCATGCAGATCTTCGTGAAGACTCTGCTACCACACCAACTCAGCAGCCAGCCAGCGTGGCACTACACGCCTCGTCAGTTCGGACACGCGTCGAAGCCAGGCGAGGCGGCGACGGCTGGGACGAGCTTCCTTGCCATCCCCAATAAAGCAAGAAGGGCAAATCGGCAGCACATTAAATGCGTTTGTCCTACGGTGCCAGAGGATAGACTCAACCACTGTATAACTTTCCACCTCCTGTGTGCCACTGTGGCAGCCCCTTTTGTCTATAAAAGGAGGCCTGCAGCGTACTGGGAGAGGATTCAGACTTTTTGGACCCTGCATGCCTTGTAGCTAGTCCAAGAACACTAGATAAACAGAAACCAGTAGGAGTAGGGTATTACGCATCACTTGCGGCCCGAACCTGGATATTCCCCCCCCCCCCCCCCCCCGCGTTGATCTCTCAATCCCGCTCTTTCCACAGCCCCACGCCCGCCAACCGTAGAAGGGATTCCAGTGATCCCATAGGTGTCGTTTCCCCCGACACCATGCATGTATATTTCCATGCAGAGGTGGAGTGCCTCTTTAACGTAAATAAACGAGTCTTTCCCAGCAGGATATCCTGCCGGCACCCTCTTTGTCTGCCGGAGAGCTACGTCTGCCAGGGAACAGATAGAGGGGCCAGCCCCCCACTAGCTCCTTTTTATCAAAGGCTACTGCTACCATCCTGACCGAAGCAATGTTTGAGTCATAGATGGCAGCACCTAAGTTTCAAAAGAGAGGTGGGGTTTTCTCATGCAAAGTTATAGCTTTACAGAACACTAATGGACAAGAGGTAAAACTTATCTGTTTGGCTTTTCCGGGGATCGTTGTGATGTGCAATCTTCTTGTCCTTTGTCGAAGCCAAGTTCACGGCAGTAACCTGCAACTCCATGCAGATGAGAATAAATGCGGGATGCAATCCTATCTATATGCATATGCAAATGATCATGAAATGCTTATGCAGTGATCTGGGTGTGCTCGTGCATGCATGCAATCTTAGTTGGGGCCCCCCTACAATGCTTCTTTATTTTCTCTTGCACGGGGTCATCGCCCCGGCTTTGTACAAGGGGTTACATGCAGCTGAGGCAAGGCCTGTACAAAAGGGTGGCTGCCAGAAAGTGCCCGACAGCCTCGCGCCTTACGGGTAGTACTTACGGAGATGCTCAATATTCCATGAGTTTTGCAACCGAGTGCCATCCCCGGTCTTCGGACGGACTACGCCAGGTCTGGTGACTCGTACCACCCGGTAAGGGCCTTCCCACTTTGGTGATAGTTTGTTTGTACCCTTGGCGTACTGAACGCGCCTAAGGACAAGGTCACCTTCCTCAAAACACCGAGCATGAACCCTGCAGCTGTGATAGCGACGCAGGGCTTGCTGGTAGCGTGCAACACGCGTGGCAGCCCGGAGACGGTTCTCCTTGAGTAGCACAGCGTCGTTACACCGTTGCTGATCTTGCGCTACTTCATCGTAGGCAAGCACTCGAGGGGACCCGTAAATGAGTTCCAAGGGGATAACTGCTTCTGCCCCGCAAACCAGGGAGGAGGGTGAGGGAGTCCTGGACTAAGGGGTCCTTGGGCGTCCGGCAAGTTAGCCATGGGCTGGACTGACGGGCTGTGAAGATACGAAGATCGAAGACTGCACCCATGTCCGGATGGGACTCTCCTTGGCGTGGAAGGCAAGCTTGGCGACCTAATATATAGATTCTTTTCCTTTGTAACCCGACCTTGTGTAACCCTAGATCCTCCCGGTGCCTATATAAACCGGAGGACTTAGTCCGGAAAGGGGAGATACTCATTACCATAGTCATACAGGCTAGACTTTTAGGGTTTAGCTATTATGATCTCGTGGTAGATCAACTCTTGTAATACTCATATTCATCAAGATCAATCAAGCAGGAAGTAGGGTATTACCTCCATAGAGAGGGCCCGAACCTAGGTAAATATCGTGTCCCCTGTCTCCTGTTACCATCGACCTTTGACGCACAGTTCGCGACCCCCTACCTGAGATCCGCCGGTTTTGACACCGACATTGGTGCTTTCATTGAGAGTTCCACTGTGCCGTCCCCAAAAGGTTTGATGGCCCCTTCAATCATCAAAAACAATGTTCTCCAAGGGGAAACCTTCCTCCCCGGACAGATCTTCGTGTTCGGCGGCTTCGCACTGCGGGCCAACTCACTTGGCCACCTGGAGCAGATCGACAGCTACGCCCCTGGCCATCAGGTCAGATTTGGGAGGTTGAATTACGTCGCAAACATGCATGGAGATTTGATCTTCGTTGGATTCGAGACCGCGGCGACCGCTCCTAGTCACCCCGATGAACATGACCTAAATCTGTCATCGGGCCGCATCCAGGAGATTACTCCTGTAATTGTTCTGGCCGTAGATCCGGAGCATATTGCGTCGTCGAAGGACAGGAGACTCAATCCCACCGCGGAGGCCGCAGATTCCACGGTGTTGGAGCCGAACATAGACCTAAAGTCGCACGACGTCTTTGTCACCGGAACTCCGGACTCGTCTCTGGTCATAAATTCCAAGCCATGTGCATTCGCGGACACCGAACTGGATCGCTTATCGATCTTTGAGTTTAGCGCTGTAGACATCTTCCAGCATTCGCCCTTGGGAGATGTGCTAAATTCGTTAAGAAATCTGTCCTTGGAGGGGGACTCACGGCCGAATTATGTCCGGTTCGAGCTGGAGGCTGATGATGGGGGAGAATTTCTCCTCCTACCCACCACCCACTTCATAGCCACTGTCGAAGACTTAACCGACACGCTTGACTATGGATCCGAAGACATCGACGGTATGGACGACGATGCCGGAGACGAGGAGGCCCAAAACCCGCCGTTCACCGGACGATGGACGGCCACTTCCTCATATGACGTCTACATGGTAGATACGCCAAAAAATAATAGCGGCGATGACAAGGAAAACCCAGCAATGGAGGACCGTCCTAAAACACAACCAAAGCGCCGGCCGCTCTAAATCCTGCCGCAGCAGGAATAGCAACACCGGCACAGGAGATGACAACACTCCGGATGGTGCCGAAGACACAGAAGAACCCGATGAACAAACTGCCGAACGAGACAATCGGGAATCAGGGCATGCCAGCCCTGACGAACAGGCCATAGAAGAAGATTCGGAGGATGCTAGTTACCATCCGCCCTCCGAGGAGGAGGTGAGCCTCGGCAACAAAGATTCATCGTGCCTGAGGAGCCCCTGGAGCAGGAGCGCTTTAAGCTTCAGCTAATAGCCACTGCGAGGAGCCTGAAAAAGAAGCAGCAGCAGCTTCAAGCTGACCAAGACCTGCTCAATGACAGATGGACCGATGTCCTGGCAGCTGAGGAATAACGCCTTAAACGCCCAGCCAAAAGTTACCGGAAGCGCAGATTACTACCTCAGTTCGACGATGAGGCGCCAGATCCCGCACCAGCATCACGCAACGCGGCTGATCGGCCACCGCGCGGTCGGGATAAAACTGCAACCCGAGCCGAAAACCAGACTGTCCCACCTCGCCGTAAAGGCAAGACAGCTCGGGGCTATACATATGACCTTCGTCAAGACCTGGACAGTAGAGCAGGACATACAAGATCGATCTACGAATCGCGAGGACGTGCCTTGACACACGATGATGGCTACCTATTTGGACGTGATAAACCTAACCACGCCCGGGCCAAATGCCGCAGACGGACTCCATCATAGCTACGTCGAGATGTGGCCCGATATAGAGGCGCCGCGCACCCTCTTTGCTTCACTGACGAAGTACTAGATCATGAATTACCAGAAGGGTTCAAACCCGTAAACATCGAATCATACAATGGAACAACCGATCCGGCGGTATGGATCGAGGATTTTATTCTCCACATCCACATGGCCCACGGGATGATCTTCACGCCATCAAATACCTCCCACTAAAACTTAAAGGGCCAGCCCGGGACTGGCTGAATAGTCTGCCTGAGAATTCCATTGGCAGCTGGGAGGACCTGGAAGAAGCTTTTCTCGACAACTTCGAAGGTACATATGTTCGGCCGCCAGACGCCGATGATTTAAGTCACATAGTTCAACAGCCCGGGGAGTCAGCCAGGAAGTTCTAGACTAGGTTCCTAACTAAAAAGAACCAGATCGTCCACTGTCCGGATGCCGAAGCCTTAGCGGTCTTTAAACATAGCATCCGCGACGAATGGCTCGCCTGCCACCTCGGCCAAGAAAAGCCAAAATCTATGGCAGCCCACACGGCACTCATGACCCGCTTTTGCGCGGGTGAGGATAGTTGGTTGGCTCGCAGCAAAAACACAGCCAGCGAGGCAGGCCCCTCTGAGGTTAAGAACAACAACGGCAAGCTCCGACGTAACAGACACAAACGTCGAAGCAATGGTGATAATACCGACGACACTACAGTCAACGCCGGATTCAGTGGCTCCAAGTCCAACCATCGGAAGAAACCATACAAGAGAAACAATGAGGGACCATCCAGCCTGGACCGCATACTCGATCGCCTGTGCAAGATACATGGCACCCCAGAAAAACCAGCCAATCATACCAACAGAGACTGTTGGGTTTTTAAACAGGCCGACAAATTAAACACCGAGAACAGGGAAAAGGGATCACAAAGCGAGGACGACGACGAGGAGCCCCGGCAACCGAACACAGGGGGACAGAAGAAGTTTCCCCCTCAAGTGAAAACAGTAAACATCCCCAAACAAGAGCGCAAACGCGCACTAAGGGACGTCTATGCGATAGAGCCAGTCGCCCCAAAATTCAATCCATGATCGTCATTTTCGATCACCTTTGATCGTCGGGACCACCCGACTAGTATCCGTCATGGCGGCTCAGCCGCACTAGTCCTCGACCCAATCATCGATGGATTTCACCTGACGCGCGTCCTTATGGACGGACGTAGTAGCCTCAACCTGCTTTATCAGGATACATTGCGATAAATGGGCATCAGTCCATCACGGATCAAGCCCACAAAGACTACCTTCAAAGGAGTCATACCAGGTGTCGAGGCCCGCTGCATGGGCGCAATCACGCTAGAAGTTGTCTTCGGGTCTCCGGACAATTTCCGAAGCGAGGAATTAATCTTCAACATCGTCCCCTTTCGCAGCGGCTATCACACACTGCTCGAACGAACTGCGTTCGCTTGATTCAATGCAGTGACACACTATGCCTATCTTAAGCTCAAGATGCCCGGTCCACGCGGCGTCATCATGGTCAACGGAAATACGGAACGCTCCCTTCATACAGAGGAGCACACCGCCGCCCTAGCAGCAGAAGTACAGAATGGCCTTCTCAAGCAGAACCGTAATCTGGCTGCCAAGCCCCTGGACACCGTCAAGATGGTCCGGACTACGCTGCAACAGAACAGCTCGGCTCGTCAAGAGCTCGATTAGCAATTTGGCCTCCGTCCCAGTCCCGATCAGGCAGTGGCATTTGTACCACGCGTACATAATTACGCACTCAAAATTCCATGGGCATCGACGGAGGCACAACCAGCTTGTGATCGACAGTTCGGCTCGACCGATCCCGGACACACATATACTTTCACTATTTCCTTTTTCCTTTTCCAGGTTTCTTTTACATAGGCTTTCTTGGACAGCCTAATTATCAGTCCTGTAAAAGGATAAAAATACCAGGATGGCAAGAAGCACACACGTATAGGGGAAGCTCTAGAGGTCACTTCAACGACCACTCTACCTGTTGTCAGGCCCCACACGCAGCTCACCCTTGGTCATGGCATGTTAAATAGCCGGATTGCTTATCGCACTATTTGTATTAATGCGCTTTGACGCATTAACCCAATTATAATGGAAACAGCTCGTGGCTCAAGTTTAAGGGCCCAAGATATCACCTCTGCTTTATTTCTGTTTTCCTTTAGTAACTTATCTTCTAGCACGCGTACACTATGGTACGTTTCATATTTGCCAGGGGCTCCCAGGTGCCCTACAATACGCAACAAAGTCCGAACACTTTTTATAGTATAGTTCGGCACCCCGAATTTAGCATTATATCCATTGGCTCTGAATCATGTCTTTGGTCAATAGTTGGGTTGCCTGGCTCCTGTAATTGCTACCTTACGTTCCTCTATATCGGCTAAGATAGTAAAGGGAGAACTACTGCGATTGTGCCCTGGTTTATCCAAAGGAGCACCTAAGTAGAGAAAGCCAAAAACTGACTGTCATGATGCAGCGAGAGCCGTTCAGCTGTTCGGAGGTTGCAAATCGTTGGAGATTTCTTCCGCGTTACGCAAAGGATCGGCACTTCCCGATCAGACGCTTATAGCACTCTAGTTCGGAAACTAGGGGCTGCGTTAATGTTTTTATTGTCGAACTCCTATGCCTAAGTGAGGGCGTTAAAGCCGAATAGTCTGGTTGCCTGGTTCGTTGCCCTAAACAACTCCATCAAGGAACATATAATTGGATCAAGATTGTTTAGATTCCATCCCGAACACCTCCGCACTACCTACATGGGGGCAGAAGCCGACGACTGGCCAACCCTCAGATTTCATATAAACACAGCCGCATAGGAGGTAAAATTAAAAACATAACAATCATTATATTACAAACCCACTTTGTTTCACCATACAAGGCAAAGACAACACGAATGTATTCTGTCGGGTAGTAGGTGCGACATATGCCAACGGGTGGCTTATCATTGTGGGAGCCAGTACGACGTCGCCGGTGCCTGGAAACGGGATAAGGCGTAGACATGCTCGCAGGAGGATCTTATGCAGGTTCGGGGATCTCCGTGGAGATAACACCCCTAGTCCTGCTCTGCGGGGTCTCCGCATGATCAGTAGATCAACACAAGTAGCTACAAGTGGCTCCTTGAGCTGTTTGGCTAGAGGAAGAAGAAGGGCAAGGCTAGCTCTCCTTCTCTCTCTATGTGGTGTCTAAGACTCTCTCTGAGATCAACCCTTTGCTTGGGTGCCCTGGGGGTTTATATAGGCCTACCCCCAGGGGTACAATGGTAATCCGGCTAGATGCGGGTCCTGGCCGTCAGTGTCTGTATTCGCCGGCTTCTCCGCCGACTACTGGGGCCCGCCGACTGGTGGGTCCCGCCGGGTGCCGGCCTCTCGGCCGACAGGTCGGCCCCACTACCTGGGGGACTTGTCGGTGGCTGGTTACTGTAGCCTCGCCCCTGATGACACGGGCTTCCTCGAGGTAAGCATGGCTACAGTGCCGCCGCCTGGCGGGCTATCACTGTAGCCTTACCTCGTCTTGTCTCCTTAATGATGCACATCCTTCGAGAGAGGGAGGTGGCCGGCTATTGGGAGCCGGCTACGCCCCAGGCCGACTGGGGGAGGCCTGGCCGCCTTCGAGCATCTCTCTGGCTGAAGGGGCCCGCCGCCCGCGGGCCGTACTGGCGCCTGTCGTGGGTGGCGTCATGGTCAACATGGCAACAGTGCCGCACCGGACGGGGGATGGCCGACCCGTACAGCGCACTGTGGCCTCGCATGCTCTGGGATTCGGGGGTGGCAGGCTGTACTTTAGCCACACCCTGTCTCATCACCGTTATGTTGGTGCGGCCTTTGAGGGCGCAGTCTTGGCCGGCCTCTGGGAGTCAGCCTTCTTGTGGCCGACTTCTGGGAATTGGTCCCCTTGGGGCCGGCTTCCAGGAGTCGACCATCTTAGGGTTATCTTCGGGAAGGTTTTTGAGGTCTGGTCGCCTTCCAGTAATCGGCCTATGAGATAGCTGACCAGGGGAAGGCGGCCCTGTGGTTTTGGATGCTTGCAGGCTCGATCGGCTTGATAATTTCTTGAGGTGCCAGGGGGAGTCGGTTAGGCTACCCGTGGCCATTTACTCCGACAGTAGTCCCCGAAGCTGGTTGGGCTTCGAGGCTGAAGGAGGACGAGAAGCTCAGTCAGCTTCCTATCTTGAAGAGCCAGCAGCTAGGAGCCGGCTTTGGTCAGGTGCGCCGTCTTGGCGAGGGTTTGAAGTCTGAAGGCGGGAGCCAGCTGGTGTGCACGACGGGCTGCGAGCCGGCCGCTTGCCGCCCACGCGCCACGTGGCGCCCTCCGGCCGGAAAAGCCTGCCAGCCCACGCGCATGACGGGACGCCGCCGCAGGCCGGGGCCCACCACCTCCACGCCTAGGCCTAGGTGTGGATCTTCTGTGGCCCAAAATGGGTCGTTCGCCTTCCAACGGCAGTTTCCGCATGCCGTTATGGCGCAATGATCGCGGGACGTGGGGGAGTGGGCGCAGTTAATCCCACGTTCTCCCCCACGCCTCGCCTCCTCAGCTCCACCGCACGAGGCTATAAATAGGGGGAGGAGGGGGAGCGGCAGGAGCTCACACGCTCACCCTCGCTCCGCCATCTTCTTCTTCTTCTTCTCCGTTGCAGCAGCCCCTCGCCGCCGCGCCGTCCCTCTAGTCTTCGCACTACCCCACAGCTTCGCCGCCGCGGGGCCGTGGTTTCGCCGTCGCCGCGCCCTTCCTCATCAGCTTCTTGCCGTTATGCAGCACAGCGGAGACTGGGATGGCTCCAACATCCATGCGGACCACATCGACTTCCTCCGCAAGACGCGGCGGTTGCCCGGCGAGGACCAGGTGTGGGTCCATCTTGCGCCGAAGAAGGAGATCACGCCGGCGCTGGAGGAAGGCGAGCGGGTAATCTTCCGCTCGCATTTCCAGCGCGGCCTTGGCCTGCCCGCGAGCTCCTTCTTCCGCTCCTTCCTTGAATTCTACCAGCTCCAGCCGCACCACCTCACTCCAAACACGGGGTGCTCCTGTCCGCCTTCGTCACTCTGTGCGAGGGCTTCCTTGGCGTTCTCCCCACCCACGAGCTATGGGGGGAATTCTTCCAGTCTAAGCTCGGCACCCGCATGCAGGGCGTGCCGGCTCAGAGCGGTGCCTTCATCGCAATGCGGAGGCCGGTAGCCGACAACCCCTTCCCTGCCATCGCGCTGATCCAGTCGGTGAAGCTCTGGCAGAAATCGTACTTCTACGTGAAGAACGTCACCCTGCAAGGCGACTTCGTCAACTTGCCGACTTACGTAGCTGGCCCACCGGCTGGGAGGCGGCCCCACTGGTCCTATCGGACCAGAACGCTGTCGCCGGCTGGACCCGCCGCCGTCGCCCGACTCCGGGTAATGATCCAGTCGGAGGGCCTGCCCGGGTCCGACCTGCTGGCCGCCTTCGTGGCGCGCCAGGTGCTCCCGCTCCAAGGCCGCCCTCATTTGATCTGTCAAATGAGCGGCCAACTCGATCCGAGTCGGATGTGTACCAAGGAGATGCCTCATGACGAGGTAGCTCAGATGGTGAACTATCTTGCGAACTGCAAGCTCTCCGAGGAGTGGCAGTTTGGCAAGGAGCCGTACTCCCGTGCCAATCCCCCGCCTATGGTAAGCTTTCTTTATCTTCTCTTCTTTAGTTTTGTCACCAAGTTCTTCTTGGCCGACTCTGACCAGTCAGTTTGTCTTGGCAGAGCCCTCTCCTTCGACCGGCGGCCGGGGCAGCGGGGGCGGACCGCCAATTTCTCCCCGACAGGGCGGCGCATGACCTGGACGACCCCGACTTGGGGGCGGCCGCCATGGACGACAACACCGAGGGAGGAGGCGGCGAAGCAGGCGGCTCCTGGCTTGGAGCCAGCTTTGACGACTGGCCGGATGACGATGAGGCGAAAATCGTCCCGCGCCGCCAGCCGGCGTCCTTTCAAGGCACGGGTTCATCTGCCGTGCCGGCTGCCCGAGGCAGCGCGCAGAAGCGCCGGGCCGCATCGGGCTTATTCGGCAGTCGGCCAAAGAAGCCCAAGAGCATGGCGGCGGTGACCAGGCGGGACGAGGCCGCCGCGAAGGCGGCTTGCTTCCGCAAGGTGGTGAGGCAGCCGCAAAAAGTTTCAGCGTAAGTGTCGACCTTCTCGCGTATTCCTTCTTTTTGTCGATACTCTTCTTCTGAGTCCTTGTCTTGATTCATCAAACAAGGCTCCGCTCACTCTTGAGCGGACCGCTGCCGCCTCCATGGTTGGATCGGCGGGAGGATCCGCAAGCACCCGCCGCATGGACCCCCGTGCCGAGATCCAAGCGGCGATGGAGAGGAACGCGCGGGAGGCGCGGGAGGAACGGGAGGCGGAGGAGCTGAGGGCGGCCGCCGCCAAGGCGGCGCAGGAGATGGCAAAGGAGTCGGCGAAGGCACAAGCCGACGCAGCGGCCAAGGCTCAGGCGGAGGCTACAGCCGCAGCGGTAGCGGCGGGGGCCTTGCTTGTCATCCCCCTGCACGCCGTGGTGCCCGAGATCCCGGAGCCCCCTCCGGAGGAAGCCGGTGGCGACCTGCCGGGGATGGAGAGGGAGGAAGACGACGTCGTCGTCCAGGAGAGGGAGGCAGCACCGCCATCGCCGACTGGGGCATGCCAGGGCAACCGGCCTAATGCGCCGCCCACGCAACCGGCTAGAGGCGAGCCGGCTGCGAGGACGGACCTGGTGGTCCGGACGACATCGCGCCAACGCGCGGGGAAGGCGGCTTCGGCGCCGGACCGGCAGAAGGCCGTGGGCTCTAGCACGTCGGCTCAGGATCTGGAGACGGCCAGCGCCAGATCGGGGTGGACGCCGGGTGGTGGGACGGCCGTGGTAAACATGGCGGTGCAACAAGTCCGGAACCGGCTTCAGTCCCAGGCCGCCGTGTTGAGGCAGTACAACCAAGAGTTCCTCGCAACACGGACGGCCATTCGGGTAAGTCTTCCCGCTTTTTTGTTTCTTGATCTTGATTTCTCCAGTGGGGGCGCGTCAGTGCACCCACTGGGTGTAGTCCCCGAGTTCCGAGTCGGCTGCTGAGCCGGCGGCTTGGAACTTCTTACTAGACTTTGATTGCTTATCTTGCTCTTGTTTGCTTCTCTATCCGACTTGCAGGACTACCATAACCTCCGCGCGGCTGCCTTCAACTCCCAGGCTCGGGAGCTGACCCAGAAGACCGCTGATCCAACTGAGAGCCGGCATAAGTGCTTCATCTTTTATCTCACGTGGGGGCGCGTAAGCGCACCCACTGGGTGTAGTCCCCGAGATTCGGGCCGAGTACTGAGCAGTCGGATCGGATCTTTCCTGGCGACTTCTTTCTTATTGCTTTTTTCTTCTTTGCCATATCTGCAGAGGCCAATGCCAACCTGAGGGAGCAGCTGGGTGGGACCCAGACCGCCCTTCGCGCCAAGGAAGTCGAGTTCGACGCCTTGGCTCAGGAGCATGACCGCTGGGTCAAGAGGCTGGCCGACCAGGAGGAGAGCCACAAGGCAGCCCTGAAGGCGGTGCAGGACAGTGAGGCCGCCCTCCAAGCCGAGTACGAGACCGAGGCGGCGAGCTGGGCTGAGGCGAGGCAATCGCTGATCAACGGCTACGACCAAATCGAAGACTTGGGTGACGGTAGGCCGCCTTCTTCTTCGTTCCTTCGCTTGCCGCTTGCCATTTGGTCCATTCTCTGACTTTGTGTTTTTTTTATGTAGAGTACTTCCCTGGTTACTCTACTGCCGCCAACCAGGTCGTCGAGGCCCACCGCGAGGCGCGAAGTCAGGCTGGGGCTGAGATCGCGCCGAATGCTCGTCGGTCGCTTGAGGAGCAGCTTCTGGCGATCCAAGCCTGCCTCCAGCCGGCTCACCGCATTCTCTGCCGTCTTCAGCGCATTGGGGCGCAAGTGCTGGCCGCCCTCTGGCCCGGCGAGGTGGTTCCCCGTACCCCCAGTCAGACTGCCGACTAGCGGGAGGTGGCGGTTGGCCGCTTCGAGGCCTGGAAGGCTTCTGCAGCTCGGTCAGGCGCCAGACGGGCGTTGGAGTTCGTCAAAGCTTGGTATCCCGAGCTGAGCTTGGACCAACTGGCCACCTGGCGGCAGGAGGCCGACGAGGAGCTGGAGGCGGTGCGGCCGGATATCATCCAACGCGCCTCGGCAATCGCCGACTACACCGATACCAGCGCCTTTGCTCCTGAGGTGGATGATGATGGCATTGCTCAGCTGGAGGAATGGTTCGGGCTGAACCCAGCAGATGGTGAGGACTCGGCGGAGGAGATCGACTCCAGCGACGAGGGCGAAGAGGAGGAGGGAGAGGATGGTGAAGACGCCGTGCCAGACGGTGGAGCGACCGGCCAGCCTGAACTTGATCGTGCCTCCAGCAACGAGGCGTGTGCGAGCGCGCCGCCTTCAGCCGGCGATGATCAAGCCGAGACTCGCCAGCCGGCCACTCCTCCAGCCGGCACTGCCGCCTCCACTGACCTGCCCGGCTCGCCTATTGCACCCTTAGCCTGATCAGCCGCCTTTACTTTCCTGTTTTGTTACTCTCTGAACAATATTTTGTTAAATTTGTGCAGTTCCACCCACTGGGGTTGTATTCAAACTATGTTGAGTGCCGGTCTTTTGAAGGCCTTTTGTGTAAATATAATCATGCATGTGCTTGGCTTCCGATTGTTCGTGCTTTTCATCTTTTTGGCTGTTTCCTTTGCCGCCCTCCCTTGGTCGCCGCCTTCCCAGCCGGACAGCTGCTCTACAGTCTGTGGCTGGAGAAGTGCTTGGCTGTTTGGGAGGGCAACTACTCTAGCTTTCTTAGATTGTAGCAAGGTGAGTGGGAAGCCGGCCAGCCGGCTGTTCTGACAGCCGGTAGGCGGGGTTGGAGGCCGGCTTGTGTTATATAAGTTCGTTAGTCCTTAGCCGTTTTT
Source organism: Aegilops tauschii subsp. strangulata (assembly GCF_002575655.3). NCBI lineage: Eukaryota > Viridiplantae > Streptophyta > Magnoliopsida > Poales > Poaceae > Aegilops > Aegilops tauschii. The sequence continues at coordinate 224,977,822 of NC_053037.3, read as the reverse complement.
CGTGTGGGCATCCTTTCCTGCCTTTGGCTCTTGCCAGTCGGATAGTCGGTTCTTCGAGCTGCAACTTTCAACAAGAGAGGGCTCGGGTACCGGCACACTACTTGTCTGACTGTAGGCAGAACTTTAATATAACTCAAGGCGGCGAGTCCCCGGGCCGACTGATCGGACCCGGTGCTGGACAGAAAATCAAATGTAATAATACATTCATAGGTATGACACTCGTCATACATAAATAAAAGAGGGTAGTCCCCGAGTGCACCTGGGGGGGGATTGAAGGAGATTGGCGTTCCATGGTCATTCCGACTCCTTGCCGGAATCATCTCTCTTGCATGCCTTCGGCTTCTGTGCGTCGATCAGGTAGTAGGAGTCATTGCCTAGGGCCTTGCTGATGACGAAGGGGCCCTCCCAAGGGGCCGAGAGCTTGTGCTGGCCGGTTGTTGGCTGGATCAGCCGGAGCACAAGATCGCCTTCTTGGAAGGATCTTGGCCTGACCTTCCGGTTGTGGTAACGGCGCAAACCCTGCTGGTATATGGCGGACCAGCTGAGTGCTAACAGCCGGCCCTCTTCCAGCCGGTCGACGCCGTCTTCTCGCGCTTCCTTGGCCTCCGCCTCTGTGTACATGGTGATTCGAGGCGAGTCGAACTCGATGTCAGTTGGGATGACAGCCTCGGCACCGTATACAAGGAATAAAGGGGTGAATCTTGAGTTGTTCAGGGTAGTACACAGACTCCAGAGGACAGCCGGCAGCTCATCGAGCCAGCAGCCGGCCGAACGCTCCAGTGGTACGAGCAGCCGGGCTTGATGCCGGAGAGGATGAGGCCGTTTGCTCGCTCAACTTGGCCGTTTAACTGTGGGTGGGCAACGGATGCTAAGTCCAGTCGGATGCCCTATGTCGCGCAGAAGCGTGCCAGTGCTCCTTTGGCAAAATTCGTGCCTTGTCCGTGATGATGCTGTGTGGTATGCCATACCGGGTGGTGATATCTGCGATGAATGTCACAGCAGTCGGCCCGTTCAGCTTCTTGATTGGCTTCGCTTCAACCCACTTGGTGAATTTGTCCACGGCGACAAGCAGATGAGTCATGCCGCCGCACGCCATCTTGAATGGGCCCACCATGTCCAACCCCCAGACGGCAAAGGGCCAGGTGAGGGGGATGGTCTTGAGTGCGGAAGCCGGCAGGTGTTGCTTGGAGCTGAAGACTTGGCACCCTTTGCATCATTTGACTAATTCCTTGGCATCTTCCAAAGCAGTCGGCCAGAAGAAACCATGGCGTAAAGCTTTGGCGACAAGTGATCTTGAGGCCGCGTGGTGGCCGCATTCGCCTTGGTGGATATCCTTGAGGATTGCTATGCCCTTCTCTGGCTCGACGCAGCGCTGGAAGACTCCAGTGACACTGCGCTTAACGAGTTCTCTGTTTATTATTGTGTATGCTCCGGCTCGGCGTTGAACTTGTCGTGCCGAGTTCTCGTCAGTCGGCAGCTCTCTGTTTACCAAGAAGTTGAGGATGGGTTGGGCCCATGATGGTATGACTTCTTCTATTGCCAATACAGGCTACTGTGACCCGGGTGGGTGGGTTGGGTGGTGAAGAGTTGGAGTCGGCCACCGCCTGTTGTGTCGTTGCAGTCCCTGGGCCGACTGCTGCAGTCCCCGGGCCGGGTTCTGAAGTCCCCGAGTCGGGTGTGACTATGGCAGTCCCCGGGCCGCCTGTCGAAGTCCCCTAGCCGGGTGCTGGGTTCCCCAAGTCGGATCCGACTACATCAGGGGCAGGCAGTACGAAGATGGAGTCTGATTCTGGAGACGGCTTGACAGACGGTTTGAGGAGGCGTTGGAGAGAGACGCCGGTTGCTATAGCTTGTCGGGTGGAGCTGATCCGTGCCAGGGCATCTGCTTGCTCGTTGTCGGCCCGTGGCACGTGGAGGAACTCGCATCCTTCAAAGTATCCGCTGATTTGCTGGACGAGGAATCGGTAGCTCGCCATGTTTGCCTCCTTGGCGTCCCAGTCACCGGATGATTGTTGGACTACTGGATCCGAGTCGCCATAGCACAGGATCCGGCGTATGCTGAGCTCTTTGGCTAGCCGGAGCCCGTGTATGAGCGGCTCGTACTCGGCCACATTGTTGGAGGCGGCAAAATGGATTTGCATTGTGTATCTAAGTTTGTCGCCCTTGGGAGAGGTAAGGACGATGTCGGCTCCCAAGCCGGTGCGCATCTTGGACCCATCGAAGTGCATCCGCCAATGAGTGGAGTCGGGAGCCGGCGGTAGGTACTGGGTCTCGGCCAGTCGACAAGGAAGTCGGCCAATGCTTGGGACTTGATGGCGGTGCGAGGCTGGTAGAAGATCGTGTAAGGAGCCGGCGCAATGGCCCACTTAGCCACCCGGCCGGATGCATCCCGGCTGCCTATAATCTCGGCAAGCGGGGCAGTGCATACGACCGTGATGGGATGCTCTTGAAAGTAGGGCTTCAGCTTCTTGGCGGCAAAGTATACTCCATAGCACATCTTCTGGTAGTGCGGGTAGTTTTGCTTCGAGGTCGATAGCACTTCGCTCAAATAATATACAGGCCTCTAGACTAACTGAGCCCGGCCTTCTTCGGGGCATTGGACCATGATAACTGTACTGACCACTTGGCTAGTCGCGGCAATGTAAAGGAGCATGGGCTCTTTCTCAGCCAGCGCTGCCAGGACAGGCGGTGTGGTCAGGATCTTCTTCAACTCGTGGAAAGCTTGATCTGCTTGGTCGTTCCACTCGAAGTGGGTGGACTTCTTCATGAGTTGGTACAGGGGGAGAGCCTTCTCTCCTAGCCGGCTGATGAAGCGGTTTAGGGAGGCCAGGCACCCGGTAAACTTCTGAACGTCTCGCAGCTTGGTAGGAATCTCCATTCTCTCTATGGCCTTGATCTTCACTGGGTTGCACTCGATGCCGCGTTCGGAGACCAAAAAGCCTAGAAGCTGGCCGGCTGGTACTCGGAACACGCATTTCTCAGGGTTGAGCTTGATCTGAAACCGGCGCAAGTTGGCAAATGTTTCTCTGAGGTCTTCCAGCAGGGTGTTGCGCTTCTCCGTCTTCACCACAATATCGTCTACATAGACATGGGCATTTCTGCCGAGTTGCTTGAGGAGGCATTTCTGCATGCAATGCTGAAAAGTGGCACCGGCATTTCTCAAGCCGAATGTCATAGTCAGGTAGCAGAAAGCTCCGAATGGTGTGATGAAGGCGGTCTTCAGGCGGTCGGCTGGATCCAACTTTATCTGGTGGTAGCCTGAGTAAGCATCCACGAAACTCAACAGCTCGCGTTCGGCTGTGGAGTCTATCACTTGATCGATTCGTGGTAAGGCAAATGGATCTTTGGGGCAGGCTTTGTTGAGGCTGGTGTAATCTATGCACATGTGCCATTTATTGTTTTTCTTCAACACCAGGACTGGGTTGGCAAGCCACTCTGGAAAAAACACCTCCATAATGAAGCCGGCTGCCAGGAGCCGGGCTATCTCTTCTCCTACAATCCTTCTCTTCTCTTCCAATAGTCGGCGGAGGGGTTGCTTGACTGGTTTTGCGTCTGCTCGAACGTGTAGCTTGTGCTCGGCGAAATCCTTCGGAACACCTGGCATGTCCTTTGGGGACCATGCAAAGATGTCCCGATTCTCACGGAGGAAGTCGACGAGCTTGCCTTCCTATTTGCTGTCCAGGTTTGCCCCAATGACCGCAAACCTCTCCGGGTTCTCCGGGTCCAGCGGTATCTTCTTTGTTTCCTTGGCTGGCTGGAAGGAGCCTTGAGCGTCACACTCCTTGGGGTTGGGGGACAGGGCCGGCTGCTTGCCGGCCATGGCCACGACTCGGTCCAGCATCTTCTTCTCTTCAGCAATCACGAGGGACTCGGCCAGCTGGCTGCTGGCTGTAGCACACTCGCGGGATTTCTTTTAGTCTCCGGCTATGGTGATGATCCCCTTCGAACTCGGCATCTTCATCTTGAGGTAGGCGTAGTGGGGCACAGCCATGAACTTGGCCAGGGCAGGTCGGCCAAGCAATGTGTGGTAAGGGCTGTCTAGATCCACTACTTCAAACCAGATCGATTCTTGGTGAAAGTAATCCTTGTCTCCGAAGAGAACATCCATCTTGATCTTGCCGATTGGGGAACAGGACAGGCCGGGTACGATGCCATGGAACACAGTCCGGCTTGGCATGAGTTGCTTCGTCTTGAGGTTCAACTTCTCCATGGTGTCGCGGTACAGTATGTTGATGCTTCTTCCACCGTCAATCAGCACAGGGGAGAAACGGGCAGCTCGCCTTTCTGTCGCGAGGGTGGCGTCCAACACCAATGCATAAGAGCCGGGAGACGACATCACCTCTGGGTGATCGGCCCGGCTCCAGCTGATAGACTTCTCAGACCAATGCATAAACTCGGGGTTGTTGGAGGCGACCGCGTTGACTTCTTGGTGCTGTCGGCGCCAACTGCGCCTGTCTTCAATTTGGCTTGTGAAGATGACGTAGGCGGCGTGCTCGTCTGGGAACTCATCTTGAATGGCTCCGACTGCTGGGCGAACAACCGGCTGCTGAGGGGCTGGAGGCGGCGGACCAGCAGGCGGAGGCGGCACCAGCCCCTCGCCCTTGGAGATCCACGTGAGCCAATGGCACTTCTGGGTCGTGTGGTTGGATGGCTTCGCGCCGCTGTGGAACTTGCAGGGGGCATCAAGGGTTTGCTCGTAGGAGAAAGCCGGCTGCCAAGCCGGCCTGCCGCCCTTCTGCTTCTTGGGCGTGGGCCGCTCTTCAGGTCGTTAGTCTTCGACTGTGGCTACTTGCCGACTGGTGGAAGGCGGGATAGGGGCCTTGCGCTTGTTGTCGCTCTGGTAAGGGCGTCGGTTGGAGTTACCGGCCGACGTCTTGGGAGCCGGAGTGAGCACCTTTCCAGAGGCATCCACTCGAAGCTCGGTCTTCATTGAGGAGTTGGCCGTGGCGTACTTGTCTGCTATGATCAGCAGCTCGTCGAGGGTAGTCTTCATTGAGGAGGGTGCCCTCTCTGCACCCGGCGGTGAAGTACTCTATGGCTTGAACCTCGTGCACCCCCTCGCAGGAGTTGCGGAGCTCGGCCCAACGCGTGACGTAGTCGCGAGTTGATTTGCTGGGCCCTTGGACGCACAAGGAGAGCTGGCGGGGCTTGGGAGGGCGCTTATACGTGCTGGTGAAGTTGCGGATGAAGACTTCCGTGAAGTCCAGCCAGCTATAGATGCTGTAGGGCATGAGGCTGTTCAGCCAAGTGCGTGCCGTGCCTTGAAGCATGAGCGGGACATACTTCACGGCAACACGCCTGTTGCCGTTCGCTATGCGGACTGCAGTGGAGTAGTCGATGAACCAGTCTTCTGGCTTCACGGAGCCGTTGTATTTTGGCATGTCTTTTGGGAGCGAGAACCCTTTGGGGAAGGGCTCGTCGCGGATGCGGGGGCCAAAGCAAGGCGGGCCGACATCGCCTTCTTCTTCTAGCGCCAAGGATCGCGCTAGGCGGTCGATCCGGTGGCGGGCATCATTCTCGCCGACTCCTTCGCGGTGGCCTAGTCGGCCACCGAGGGTCGTATGCGTAACAGGCGGTGGCGTGGGATATCTCTTCCCACGAGGCGGGGGAGGAGGCGGATCACCTCGTCGTTCCACAGCTCGGGGGCGGCCTTCTGCGTCGCGCTCGATGGTAAGCCGAGTCCGACTGCGGCTAGAAGCCGGCTCCTTGTCTTTTCTTGCGTGGGCGCCATCTGCAGTCGGCGTCCGGGATGTCGCGCCGTGCTCTCGGCGTTGGGGAGGACTTTCTGCGTGGGCGCTGGCTTCATGCCGCTCTGCGGCTGCGTCGATCAGCTGCTGGATGCGTATAGTCATGTAGGGAAGCTCGTCGGCCCCCAGCCCGTTCAGCTCGTCTACGGCCGACTGAGCGGCACGCAGGTTCTCGAGTGGCGTGGCGTAGACTGGGCGGTCTGCTCCCAGCATGCTGGCGATGGCGTCACCGCGTTTCTTGACGAAGCCGGCTCGGCTCGGCCCGCCAGGAGGCGGTGTACCGAAGGCGGCGCGGTCGACTTCGCGCTGGTGAGCCTCAGTGAGGCGTCTCATGGATGCTATCTTCTGGCCTTCCATGACGAGGGCGAGGCAGCGTGCCTCCAGTGTCTCGGCGTCGGCGTCGGCCGGGATGGGGACGGACAAGTCGTGCAGCGCCGCTTGTAGGGCGTCGTGGGCGTTCTCGCCTGAGACGGCACCGTGGCTGATGACCAGCACCTCAGTGACGGCGCTACTGCCACTGTCGGCTCAAGGGAGAGGGTCGTCGATGATCACCACGTTGGTGGGGAAGGCGTCACGCGACGCCGTGTCGGAGTCGACCAGCATCGGGTTGGTGGAGCCGACCGACTCCATGTCCACAGCAAGCTCGCTGGAGACGTGAAGCAGGTCGGGGAGGCTGACGAGGCGGCTCTCGGGGCAGTCTGTGCATGTGTCGGACGCAGGCTCATCGGAGATGCGAGCCTCGCCAAGAAGATCAGCGAGGCAGCTCGCCGCGCTGGGGTCGTAGGCGCCTTGCAGCGCGTCGGGGCAAGCGCCATCGGGCATGCCGGGCTGGCTACGCTCGCTGGGGAGGAAAAGGGTTCCCGTCCAGAACAGTTCTCCGGACGACGGTGCACCTGGCCCCACGGTGGGCGCCAAATGTCGGGTAGTAGGTGCGACATATGCCAACGGGTGGCTTATCATTGTGGGAGCCACTAAGACGTCGCCGGTGCCTAGAAACAGGATAAGGCGTAGACATGCTCGCCGGCGGATCTTCTCCAGGTTCGGGGCTCTCCGTGGAGATAACACCCCTAGTCCTGCTCTGTGGGGTCTCCGCATGATCACTAGATCAACACAAGTAGCTACAAGTGGCTCCTTGAGCTGTTCGGCTAGAGGAAGAAGAAGGGCAAGGCTAGCTCCCCTCTTCTCTCTATGTGGTGTCTAAGACTCTCTCTGAGATCAACCCTTTGCATGGGTGCCCTGGGGGGTGTATATAGGCCTACCCCCAGGGGTACAATGGTAATCCGGCTAGATGCGGGTCCTGGCCGTCAGTGTCTGTATTCGCCGGCTTCTCCGCCGACTGCTGGGGCCCGCCGACTGGTGGGTCCCGCCGGCTACCGGCCTCTCGGCCGACAGGCCGGCCCCACCGCCTGGAGGCCTTGTCGGTGGCTGGTTACTGTAGCCTCGCCCCTGATGACACGGGCTTCGTCGAGGTAAGCATGGCTAAAGTGCCGCCGCCTGGCGGGCTATCACTGTCGCCTTACCTCGTCTTATCTCCTTAATGATTCACATACTTCGAGAGAGGGAGGTGGCCGGCTATTGGGAGCCGGCTACGCCCCAGGCCTACTGGGGGAGGCCTGGCCCCCTTCGAGCATCTCTCTGGCTGAACGGGCCCACCGCCTGCGGGTCGTACTGGCGCCTGTCGTGGGTGGCGTCATGGTCAACATGGAAACAGTGGCGCGCCGGACGGGGGATGGCCGACCCGTACGGCGCACTGTGGCCTCGCGTGCTCCGGGATTCGGGGATGGCAGGCTGTACTGTAGCCACGCCCCGTCTCATCACCGTTATGTGGGTGCAGCCATTGAGGGCGCAGTCTTCGCCGGCCTCTGGGAGTCAGCCTTCTTGTGGCTGGCTTCTGGGAGTCGGTCCCCTTGGGGCCGGCTTCCTGGAGTCGGCCATCTTAGGGTTATCTTCGGGAAGGTTTTTGAGGTCGGGTCGCCTTCCAGTAATCGGCCTATGAGATAGCTTACCAGGCGAAGGCGGCCATGTGGTTTTGGATGCTTGAAGGCTCGATCGCCTTGATAATTTCTTGAAGTGACAGGGGGAGTCGGTTAGGCTACCCGTGGCCATTTACTCCGACATATTCATTCAAGAATAATGTCCGGCCCACACTGCGCTGCTACAATGCGAGACCCCTCCAGGACATCCGCAAAATAGCGCTCGGGTGTGCGGTGCTCCTTGCCCTCTGGCGCCCCCCGGGCCAGCTCGACGGCATTCATCTTCCTCCACCACATATTGCAACGGGCGAAGGCCATACGAGCACCATCAATACAGGTCGGTCGCTTGACGATATCTAGCCGAGGACAGGCATCCACCATCCGCCTCACGAGTCCGAAGTAGCTGCCGGGCATAGCTTCGGCTGGCCATAGCCGGATTATCAAATCCTTCATGGCTAGTTCGGCCACCCTATGCAGCTCCACCAGCTGTTTCAGCTGATCGGTGAAGGGCACGGGATGCTCTGGCGCAACATATTGCGACCAGAATAGCTTCTCCGTAGAGCTCCCTTCTTCGGCTCGGAAGAACTCCGCGGCATCGGACACACTGCACGGCAAATCTGCAAAAGCCCCTGGAGAACTCCGAATCCGGGTTAGTAAAAGATACTTCCTCATCGCATATTTGCTTTGCATACAGAATGCCTTACCCGCAGCAATCTTCCTCGCCTCCTGGACCTCTTGGAGGGCGCCCTGGGCCTCGTTCCGGGCCGTCTCTGCGCTCTGATGAGCCTTGGAGAGTTCGGCCTCTTTAGCCGACGTGTCACGCTCCAAGGTCTCACACTTCTTCACCGCGTCGTGGAGCTCTTGTTGGACCTCGCTGACCCGGGCCTTGAGCTTCTTACGGGCAGCCTGCTCCTTGACGGCCTTCTCCTCGGCTTCGCCCATGGCCTTTTTCAGGGCCTCGACCTCGGTCGTTGCTCCTATTTATATCAAGACACTTCGGTCAATATATAACATCCCACTCTTTCAGAATACTTCTTGGGTTATTACATACCTTGATTCTCCTGGAGCTGCCTCTTCACCTGGCCGAGCTCCTCCTCGGCCTGCTCCAGCCTCCGCTTAAGTTTGGAGACTTCGGCAGCATGTGAGCCCACGACCAGGAGTGACGCCTGCATATGCATTCCAGACAAATTTAGTTAGTTCCTTGCAATAAAGGAATGATCCACTGTCCGGCTTTTCTTTCCGAACACCGGACAGTGTCTCAGGGGCTACTGTCTATATGGGGATTTTCTCTTTTTCTGTCGCTTACCTCAAAACCTGTCAGCAGGCTGCCGCAGGCTTCGATTAGTCCGCTCTTGGCAGACTGAACCCTTTCAATCACCGTGCCCATAAGAACAGGATGCTCCTCCACAATGGAAGCGCCTCGCAGCGCTTCCAGCAGATCATCTGGTGCCCCTGGTTGACAGGGGTTACCGGTGGAATAGGCATACCCCCTTCTTTCGAAGAAGGTTGCGTGCCGGATTCCGGAGCCGTATCGGTCTCCGGAATCAAGTCCAGTTGAGGACCGAACTGAGTACGGCCCTGCTCCCCAGTCTCCCGGGGGATTGGTTGCCCCTGGTGTTCGGCGACGGGGGCTTCGCCTTCGGGCGCTTCTTGAGCCTCTCCCCGGCCTAGGAAGGTCCATTGGGAGAGCACCTCGTTGTCCCCTTTGGCCTTGGGATAATAAGCGGCCGACGGTGTCTCGCTGGCCATCTCCTATGGGTCCAACGAACCTCTTGATGAGGATCGCTGGGAGCTATCGTGGGCCGGACTGTAATAGCATAAGTAGCCATGTCAATACATTGAAATGGAGAGGCTGGACATATGGGTATGCGGGAGTCATAGCACTTACGAAGCAGCTTGAGGCTTGGTGCGGGGGTTTCGCTCCGGACTGCTGTTGACGTCCCACGCGGATTTGTCCGCAAGGGAGCCCTTCCCCTTCTTGGATGTCTCCGCCTCCAGGCTCGTGGAGGCCGTCCTCTTCTTCCTTCCCCCATCAGGGGGAGGGTTTGTTCTCCTCCTCCTCCTCCTCCTCCTCCTCATCGTTGTCATCTTCGGCGGTGGAGGAGCGGGTCTTGTCTTCGGACGTCGCGTCCGAAGCGCTCTTGCGACGGGGGCCACTCCGGCCCCCTTGGCCTTCCCCTTGGCCTTCTTTGCCGTTGTTGTATAGTGCGCCGACACCAGCATCTTCGCTAAACGCGGAATGACTGGTTCTTCAGGTTGCGGAGCCAGACACTGGATCCGCTTCGCCCTCTCCATCCGTTCCTGAAGAGGCAATGATAGTAAAAGTTCAGATATCCTCCTTGAAGCAAATAAGTAGAGGACGCGATAGAAACTTACGTCGCTGGCAGGATGGTTAACGTCGTGCCCACCATCCGAATCCGTGGTTGGCGGTATCTCGTCGCCCATGAAGAGCAACTTCCAGGCATCTTCGTGAGTCGTTCCGAAGAGCCTCTCCAGGGTTTGGTGCCTCCTCAGATTGAACTCCCAAAGGGGGTGTTTTTAGCTTTGGCAAGGGAGGATCCGGCGAACCAGCATCACTTGGATTACATCGACAAGTTTGACATTCTTGTCCACCATGCTTTGAATGCGCGTCTGCAGCGCTATCAGCTCGTCTCACGAACACGAGTTTGGGCTCTTCTCGACCCAGGAGGTGAATCGCATGGGAGCGCCGGAGTTAAATTCGGCAGCCGCGGCCCAATTTGTGCCGCGAGGTTCTGTGATGTAGAACCATTGTTTTTGCCATTCCTTGACAGTCTCCACGAAAGTGCCTTTTGGCCAGGAGACATTGGCCAGCTTACTCACCATGGCTCCTCCGCACTCCGCGTGCTGGCTGTCCACTACCTTCGGCTTCACGTTGAAGATTTTGAGCCACAGCCCGAAGTGGGGTTGGATGCGGAGGAAGGCCTCACACACGACGATGAACGCCAAGATGTTGAGGAAAGAGTTCGGGGATAGATCATGGAAGTCTATCCCATAATAATACATCAGCCCACGGACGAAAGGGTGGAGTGGAAACCCTAGCCCGCAGAGGAAATGAGGGATGAATACCACCCTCTCGTTGGGCTTCGGCGTGGGGACGACTTGCCCTTGGGCTGGAAGACGGTGGGCGATTTCCTTCTCCAAATACCCAGCCGCCCGAAGCTCGGCAATGTCTTTCTCCTTGACGGAGGAGACCATCCATTTGCCTTGACCTCCGGATCTGGACATGGTCGGATGCTTTTCGGAGATGGAGAAAGATGGGGACTGGGCCGTTGGAGCTCAAGAATGGAAGGGCAGAGGAATGGGAAGGCGTGAGTAGACAAGGGCGAATTCTTATCCCCTTATAAAAGGCCGTGAATATCAAGCGCCTCCTCACTCGCCTTAAAACTCGCCTATTCCCAAGGGCTATGTAAACAACACGGTTGGGTTACCATACTCGTATTGATGAGGAATCCCGCAATAAGGGGACACGATCTCTGCTTCGACAAGACATGCCAATGGCGACCGCGTCTTGAAACATGGAACGGCAGAACAAAACGGTCCAAAATTATGAACGGGCAGACGTGATGTCACGTGTAAAAAGTTGTCAGCGGATTGGACCTGTGGAATATTATATTCTCTCTGCGATTGTGTGTGGTGTGTGATACAGGTCCGGATACAATCATCACTTCTGGAGGCTATCTTGGAGTGCGGAAAGGGGAACCCGCCTTGCAATGCCGAAGACAAATCTGCGCGCCGGACTCCTCGTCATTGAAGCCAGGTTCAGGGGTTCCTGAGGGAGTCCTGGACTAAGGTGTCCTCGGGCATCCCGCCTGTTAGCCATGGGCCGGACTGATGGGCTGTGAAGATACGAAGATCGAAGACTGCACCCATATCCGGATGGGACTCTCCTTGGCGTGGAAGGCAAGCTTGGCTACCGAATATATAGATTCTTTTCCTTTGTAACTGACCTTGTGTAACCCTAGATCCTCCCGGTGCCTATATAAACCGGAGGACTTAGTCCGGAAAGGGGAGATACTCATTACCATAGTCATACAGGCTAGACTTTTAGGGTTTAGCTATTACGATCTCATGGTAGATCAACTCTTGTAATACTCATATTCATCAAGATCAATCAAGCAGGAAGTAGGGTATTACCTCCATAGAGAGGGCCCGAACCTGGGTAAACATTGTGTCCCCTGTCTCCTGTTACCATCGACCTTTGATGCACAGTTCGGGACCCCCTACCCGAGATCCGCCGGTTTTGACACCGACGGAGGGAGTCTGCCCGGTAGCTCGGTTAGGTGTCGTTCTCAGGGACCAGGGAACTACCGGGAGCTCCTCTATCCACCGCTTGCCATGCTTCTGCAGCGTATCGAAAGCCCTTGTCTTGAGTCCACAAAGTACTTCAACCTTCGCCCTCTCAGCTTGTCCATTGCTCTGGGGGTGTGCCACAGAAGTGAATGAGATCTTGCATCTGAGGGCATGCATGTATTGCATGAAGGCGTGGCTTGTGAACTGGGTGCCGTTGTCAGTGATGATCCTTGCCGGAACTCCGAAACGACACACGAATTCTTTCAAGAACTTGATAGCTGACTGAGCAGTCGCCTTTCTCACGGCAATCACTTCCGACCACTTTGTAAACTTGTCGATGGCAACGAACAAGAATTCAAAGCCCCCGATTGCTCGGGGGAAGGGGATGAGGATATCGAGCCCGAGACCGAAAATGTCCATGATAGAGGGATTGTCTAAAGGGTTTGGGCAGCCAGGTGTGTTCTCTTGGAATGGAACTGGCACGCTTCACATGGCGTGGGCCAATAGAATCCTTGCCGGAATGCTTTCCCAACTAATGCCCTTGATCCAATGTGTGAGCCGCACATTCATTTGTGAATCTCAGCCAGCAGTTCCTTTCCATCCTCGCAGCAGACACACTTCAATTTCACACCATTGGGCCTTCTTCTGTACAGGGTGTTATCGACAAACTGATACATACTGGCCCTCCGGGCTACTTTCTCAGCTTCATCTTGGTCGCCAGGAAGTTCTCTGGTTTGGAGGAAGCAGATGATGTGGCTTGCCCAAGTTGGAGCCTGGGGCTCGGCAACTAGGACTAGCGGCACCTCCTCTGCTGTGGGAGTACCAGCCTCGTTCGCAGGATCCATAGGCCCGGCTGGAGGGGGTGGTCTGGCAGGCTGTGAGGAGTTGTTTCCGGCAGGGTCTCTGCCGGGGGCGGATGGCTCGACCGGGAGAGGCTTACCGTAGTCCAGCTTTCTCCTTTCCTGGCCATTGTGGCTGGTGATATGGAGGGCTGAGAGAGATGGAGAACAAAAGTTCCTGGTTCCATAGGAAGCTTCTGCGTAGAAAACATTGACAGGTGATCAGCTATGTTGTTTTCCGCACGGGGTACGTGCTCTGTTTGCAACCCATCAAAGTTCTCCTCCAATCTCCTCACTTCCTCGACGTATGCTTCCATCAATGGACTTTGATAATCCTTGTTGACTTGTCTCACCACAAGGTGTGAATCTCCTCGAATGATCAACTTCTTAATTCCCAATTCTGCTGCAATCCTGAGCCTGGCAAGGAGCCCTTCATACTCAGCTGTATTGTTAGTGGCTTCTTCCCGAGCAAAGTGCATTTGGACGACGTACTTTAAGTGCTCCCCGGAGGGGGCAACAAGAAGCACGCCAGCCCCTGCACCTTGTAGGGAAAACGCACTACCAAAATACATAATCCATTCTTGGGGTGATTCCTTGCTGGGGAGGGTTGTTTCTGCCACTTTCTCATCAGGGGTTGGCGTCCATTCTACAATAAACTCTGCCAGTGCCCTGCTGTGAATAGTTGACGTGCTCTCAAACGTCAAACCAAAGATGGATAACTCCAAAGCCCACTCCACTATTCTACCAGTGGCCTCAGGGTTTCGGAGTATCCTTTGCAATGGAAAACGAGTGACAACCGCAATCTCATGGGCTTGGAAGTAGTGGCGCAGTTTCCTTGAGGCCATGACGAGGCCAAATATCAACTTGTGCTCGCCAGAATACCTCGATCTAGCCCCTTGTAACAAGGAGCTGACGAAGTAGACTGGGCGCTGCACTACTTTCTTCCTTGTCGCGTCCTTGGGGTTGCTCTCGTTGCTGTGCTCACTGCTGTTCTGATCCTTTTCTGACTCTGCCGTCATCTGGCCACTTTCTGGCTCATCCACCTCTCGCTGCGCTACCAAGGCCGCATTGACCACATGGTTAGTTGCCGCCAAGTAAAGCAATAATGGTTCTTGGGGTTTGGGTGCAACCAAGGTAGGCACACACGATAGGTAGGCCTTCAATTCCTGCAGAGCTGCATCTGCTTCTGGGGTCCACTTCATGGGCCCTGCTTTCTTGAAAATTTTGAAGTACGGCTGGGCACGCTCGGCAGACTTGGAAATGAATCTGCTTAGTGCGGCAACACATCCCGTCAGGCGCCTTACATCCTTGACTGTCCTTGGTGCTTCGATCTTCTCGATGGCCTTGATCTTGTCGGGGTTGGCTTCAATCCCCCGATGGGACACGAAGAATCCAAGTAGCTTGCCGGAGGGAACACCGAATACACACTTCTCCGGATTAAGCTTCAAGTTAATCTTGAGCGGATTAGCAAATGTCTCTTCCAAATCCTAGATAATGGTGGTTTTATCCTTGGTTTTGACCACGATGTCATCCATATAGGCTTCCATATTTCTGTGTAACTGTGGCTCAAAACCAATTTGGACTGCTCTTGCAAAAGTGGACCCGACACTCTTTAATCCGAAAGGCATGCGGAAAAAGCAGTATGTACCACATGTAGTGATGAACGATGTCTTCTCCTCACCTTCTTTTGACATGAAGATCTGTTGATATCCGGAATATGCATCCAGGAAGGAGAGCAAATCGCAACCTGAGGTGGAGTCCACGATCTGGTCAATGCACCACAAGGGAAATGGGTCCTTCGGCCAAGCCTTGTTGAGATATGTGAAATCCATGCAAAGCCTCCATTTCCCATTCGCCTTCCGGACCACCACTGGGTTTGCCAACCACGTAGGTTGTAGTACTCCTCTAACCAAACCAGCTGCCTCTAGTTTCTTGATTTTTTCGGCAATGAACTGCTGCCGCTCCAAGGCCTGCTTCTGGACTTTCTGCTTGACGGGTCGGGCGTGTGGGAAGACAGCAAGGTGGTGCTCGATTACCTTCCTGGGAACACTGGGGATATCAGATTGTTTCCAGGCAAACACATCGATATTTGCCCGCAGGAAGGCAACGAGCGCGCTTTCCTATTTGACATCAAGGGTGGAGCTGATAGTGAAAGTACCATCAATGCCAGCCAACCCTGTCGGGACCTTCTTCACTTGGGGTGCTGCAACCTTGGATCTCTTGCTATTGGAACACTCCGGCACGTCGTCAACGGGTGCCGTGCACTCGGAGGAGGCACACTTCCCGGACTCCTTGCTGGAGGCCCTACAATCCTTCTTATTTCCTGTGCTTTCCTTGGCGGGAGCTGCTGCTGCTACAGCCTCTGCCGCGACTGCATTCCGGTACATCTTGTCCACGCAGATAATTGCATCCTTCTCATCTGATGGGACAGTGATGACTCCCGGTGGCCCAGGCATCTTCAAAGTGTTATAAGCGTAGTGAGATGCTGCCATGAACTTAGCTAGGGCCGGGCGTCCCAGAATCCCATTATACGACAGGGGGTGATCAACCACATCAAACACAATCTTCTCAGTCCGATAGTTCAGTTCTCCGCCAAACGTTACCGGCGACATAATCTTCCCCTTGGGATGGCTGCTGCCGGGATTGACTCCTTGAAACGTGCCGGTAACCTCTAGCTCTTCTTATCCTATCTGAAGCTTGCTGATGACTACTGGGGAAATCAGGTTCAACCCGGCCCCGCCGTCCACCAACATCTTTGTGACCTTGAGGTTGCGAATCGTTGGGTAGACCAACAATGGCAAACACCCTACCGCTGTGGTGCGGCCAGGGTGATCCTCCTCATCAAAGATGATGGGCACGCGAGACCACTTGAGCGGCTTCTGGGCCTCTGGCGCTAGCTCCACAGCATTGACCTCTCGTGCCCATCGCTTGAGTTGGCGATGAGAGGTGTGGAAAGATGCACCTCCATCAATGCATAAGGCGTCAGTGGCCTTCTGAAATTCCTGCTCACTAGTTTCCTCTTCATTCCCTTCATCAACCACATCATCAGAGATTTCCTTCTCTTGGCCCCTGGCGGGTTTTCCTTGGTTCTGAAAGGGTTTGCTGGGGCGATTTGTTTCACCTCCTCGGCCCTTACCGCCAGCAGCGTTATGACCTTTCTCCTTATCACGCTTATCATACTCTGCCCTCTGTTTCTTGACGAGCTGCTCAACCTGATAACACTCGTGAAGGTCATGGCCTTTGGTCCGGTGGATCTTGCAGTACGGTCCATCACCTTTCCCAACTTTTTCCACGACAGTGGCTTCCCGGCAGGTAGTGCACGTGGAAGCTTCCTTTCCGGGGGCCTCAACCTTGGCCTTCTTGCCGGTACTAGGTGTGCCCGATCTTTCCACGGTCATTACTTCCTTATCCCTTGGCTTCTTATTGCGCTTCTTGCCCTTTCTCTGACTGGTTGATTGATCCTCATCCTCTGAATCAACATTGATGCAATCCTCCTCTCCTGGCAACTTCCTTCCTTCCTCCATCTGAGCACACTTATCCACCAGTGTGTACAGCTCCTTCACGGTCTTGGGCAGCCGCACATTCATCTTAGAGCGAATGCGACGGTTGCGCACATTGGACTGGAAGGCTGCTATAATGGCTGCCGGATGGACATTTGGAATATTTCTATGAACATCACTAAATCTCTTTAAATACTTACGGAGGGTTTCTCCTTCCTTCTGCTGGAGAAGCTGCAGGTCGCTGGGCCTGCCGGGCTCTTGGTGGCCACCGGTGAAGGCACCGATGAACTCGTGGCACAGGTCTGCCCATGACGAAATGGAGTTCACCGACAGGTGCACCAGCCAAGACCTCACATTGGACTTGAGGGCCAAAGGGAAGTAGTTGGTGAACACCTTCTCGTCTCTTCCCTCGGCAGCCTGAACAGCGATGGTGTAGATGCTCAGGAACTCTGCCGGGTTCAGCCTCCCGTCGTACTTCTCAGGTATCTCTGGCTTGAAAGTGCGAACGGACAGCCAACGGACTTGCCGCAGCTCCCGTGTAAAGGCAGGGCAGCCGACCTCGAAGGGCAAGCACCCGCCAACACCGAGCGTAGGCTCGTCAACGTAGATGCCGCCGCACCCGTTGGTCTGGCGGAGGTCGTCGGGGCGCCGATCCATGACGGCGTGCGCTTCTCCCCGCCGCCTATCCTCCGGGGCTCGAAGTTGGCCTGGACGTGCTCGAGGGTCAGATGAGGCCATCGAGACGTCATCGTGGTCTTGATTCTGCTGCGCGCGTGTCGGCTGCCGTGGTGGGGAATGCACCATGTGAATAGCCCCCTCCGTTCGGCTAGCAATGCGGGCGATTGCTGTCACTTGGGGAGGTCATGGTGGGCCAGCTCCTCGTGAGTCCCCAGCCTCAGCAAAACCAGGCAGGCTCTGGATGGTGGCACACCATTCAGCCTCAGCAAAACCTCAGTAGTAGCTGAGCCCGCGCCATGGCCTCCATGGCTGTGCTTGGCATAGATGTTGATGACGTCGACCGCACCATCGCCTGGCTCCTGATTGTGCCAACGGCGGTGATGGCGTTAGTGCCGCGTCCACATAGCTGCGGGACGTCCACTTGGGCAGCGGGGGCACGTGGCGATGGTGCTCGAGTGTTAGTGGCTCCGTCGAGCGCAGTAGTCTGGTCGGCTCGTCCCGGAGGAGGCACATGCGTCGTGACCGCCCCTATAGCAGGGCGGCTAGAGGACGATGGCTCACCCTGGACCGAGCGTCGTTACTATGGCTGCGCCTGCCGACGGGAGGAGGGGGTGCGAGCGAAATGACCCCCTCGTCTGCACCTTGCAGAGCGTGACCGTCGAGACGCTGCTGACGTTGTTCTCCTCTGACATTGCCAGCCCCCGTGTTGGCCACGAGGGAAGCGGTGACGGCGCCACCTGCTCCAGTCACGCCCCCAGTAGTGTTCACGTCCTCGCTCGCCTCCGCACCCTCCGAGGCACTAGAGGCCGTGGGCGGCGCAGCCTTCGAGGTGGACGGATGGGCCGAAGGGCCGGACTTCTTCTTCTTAGGCGCCATGATCGATGGCGTCATCAAAGATGAAGATGGTGATGAAGGTGACACGCTGCGCACACTTTCAGGTTCGCGCAAGCGAGCCCCCTACCTCGCGTGCCAAAGATGTCACGGGATGTCCGCGGCCACCTATGGGACCGGGTGGTCCCTTGCTGGATCGGCGGGGGGACATCGCATTGCACAAAGAGCAGATCAGCGCACGGCAGCAAGGCAGAGAGCACACAAGCAATTTACCCAGGTTCGGGCCACCGCAAGGCGTAAGACCCTACTCCTGCTTTGGTGTATTGATGGTGGAATGAGTGTGGTGATGTGTAGTACACTTGCCCGGCAAGGTTTGCCTTGGGGCTGTAGCGACTACGCGCGTATGGTGGCCTGGGTTCATCAACTTTTCAACCTTCTAACCCCTCCTACGAGTGCCATGGGCCTCCTTTGATAGATTAAAGGGGTCACCACAGTGGCAAAGTGGTCATTATCCATTGATATGATAGCAAACAGTGCTATCATACCTAACTCTGCGGGCTGATAGGGTGCATTAAATGTGTCGCTTAGTGTCACATCACTGGTTGCCCGGCAAGGCCTGCCGGGCTATCTTGTCAGCTCCGCGCCTGTTCCCTTGACACGTCGCAGGATGGGTGTCATCTGTGGGTTTCTTCCGTAGGAAATGGCTGCCATGTGGCAAATGGCTGCCACTTAATCACCTTGCGGCTTGACACCGCACTGATTGACGACGTGAGTCGTGTTTGAGTGGTTGGCGGGGTGGTTCAACCCCCGCGAACCCCGGCAGGCTCTGCCGGGGAGTCTTGGTTGCTTGCTTCCGGTGGTGGCCTCTCCCCTTGCCGGGCTCGCCTACCCGGCAAGGGAGGCCCTTCTCTTGCTGATATCTTGCTCTTGTGGTTTGATCTTGGTCCCTCTGAGCTGCATGTGGGTCTTCAAATCTCTTGGTTCTTTAATACTCTGGCTCAAGCTGGTGCTTCAACCTTGATCTTGTGCCTGTGCACAGTTGGGCAACAGACCCAGGGTTTGTTGCACCTACAATCATGCTCAACCATTGATCCATTCATGAAACACACTCGCATATTAGCTACACCCAATACTCAAGTAGGATCATATTGCCTCCTAGTTGGTGCTTTAATAAGAGAAGATGGAGACTCAAATTCAAAATAAAAATTGCATAAAGTAAAAGAAAGGCCCTTCGCAGAGGGAAGTAGGAATTTGTAGAGGTGCTAGAGCTCAAAGCGAAAAATTAGAGATAGAAACATTTTGGGAGGTGTATCCATCCCACCAAAGAAAACAACTTAGAGTTCCCAACACTTTCCATGCTAGATATATCATAGGTGGTTCCCAAACAGAAAATAAAGTTTATTCCTTTTTCCACCATACTTTCACTTTCCATGACTAGCCGTATCCACGGTTGCAATCCATACCAACATTTTCCAAGGAATTTATTATTTGACACCATAAAGTAAATTCATTTTTTCATTTAGGGACTGGGCATCCCTAAAACCTTTGCCTTACTCTCGTGGAATGACAAGTGAATAAACAATCATCGTGAGAATAACACATCCAGCATGGAAAATATTAGCCACCCCTCACCGCTCCGCGAGCGAAACAAACGCACAAAAGAGAAGTTTGTTTTGAAAATTAGAGATGGCACATGCAAATTTTCTTAGAACGGCAAAAGAATACCGCATATAGGTAGATATAGTGGAGTCATGTGGCAAAACTGGTTTAAAAGATTTTGGATGCACAAGTAGAGATCATACGTGCAAAATGAAGTCTAGCAAATGATTGAAAGTGACCAAGCAAGAAACGAATAATCTCATAAGCAAGCATTAAGCATAATCAACACCGAATAATGCACCACAAGTAGGATATAATTTCGTTAAATGACTATTGACTTTCGTGCTTGCATAGGGAATCACAAACCTTAACACCAATATTCTTACTAAAGCATAATTACTCATCAACACAACTCACATATCACATCATCATATCTCAAAACTATTACTAAGAATCAAGTTTATTTGTCCAATAATATTCATGAAAGTTTTTATTATATCCTTCTTGGATATCTGTCACTTTGGGACTAATTTTCATGTGTTGCTTTTCATAAGCTCAAACAAATATAAGTGAAGATCATGAGCATAATTCTTTTTCTTTCTCTCAAAACAATTTATGTGAAGCAAGAGATAATTTCATGAAAATTTTACTAACTCTAAAATAAATCTAAGTGAAGCAAAAGAGTATTTCTTCAAAAATACTAAACCACACCGTGCTCGAAAAGATATAAGTGAAGAAATAGAGCAAAATCCATAGCTCATAAAAAATTTAAGTCAAGCATAGAGATCAATTCTAACAAGTCATGAAATAAATTTGGCTCTCTCAAATAGGTGTGTACAGCAAGGGATCAAGACTTAAAACACAAAATAAAACAAGCAAAGACTCATATCATACAAGACGCTCCAAGCAAAACACATATTATGTGACGAATAAAAATATAGCTTCGAATAAAATAGAGATGGTCGTTAGAAGAAAGAGGGGATGCCACTCGGGGGCATCCCAAGCTTAGTTGGTTGCTCATTTTTGGATAATATCTTGGGATGGCGGGGCATTCCCAAGCTTAGGCTCTTCTATCCTTCCTTCATCCATCGTAAGATAACCCAAAACTTGAAAACTTCAATCATACAAAACTCAACAAAACCTTCGTGAGATCCGTTAGTATAAGAAAGCAAACCACTACTATAAGTACTGTATCAAACCAATTCATATTTTTTTTGCATTATATCTACTGTATTCCAACTTTTCTATGGCAAAAACTCATCAAAGAAAACCATAGAGCCATCAAAATAAGCACACAACACAAAGAAAACAGAATCTGTCAAAACAGAAGAGTCTGTAGCAATCTGACTATTTCGAATACTTATGTAACTCCAAAACTTCTGAATATTAATCTTCTGCAAAAAGAATTGGCATTTTATCACGTTCTGGTGATTTTTAAGAATTGTTTTCGTGAGCTCATAAGTTTCTGTTTTTCAGCAAGATCAAACAACTATCACCAAAGAAGATCCTATAGGCTTTACTTGGCACAAACACTAACTAAAACACAAAAAGCACAATCATAACAGTAGCATAATTGTTCAAACACTCAAGAACAAAAAGCAAAAAGCAAAAATAAATTTTATTCATTGGGTTGCCTCCCAACAAGCGCTATAGTTTTACGCTCTTAGCTACGCATAAAGCAAGGATCTAAGTTTTGTCATCTTTGGTTGGAGATCCATAAGATGACCTCATGATTGATTAATAAGGTGGCTTAATTCTTGTTCTAGGAAAGTGTTCCATACCCTTCCTCAAAGGAAATTAGAACTTAATATTGCCTTCTTTCGTATCAATCACGACACCGATAGTGCGTAAAAACGGTCTACCAAGAATAATTGGATAAGACGGATTGCAATCAATATCAAGGACAATAAAATCTATGGGCACATAATTCCTGTTTGCATGAATAAGAACATCATTAATTCTTAACATAGGCTTTTTAATAGTAGAATCCGCCAAGTGCAAATTCAAATAACATGATTCAATATCGGTAAGACCAAGCACATCACCTAAAGATTTCAGAACTGTCGAAACACTAGCACCCAAGTCACACAAAGCAAAACACTCATAATTTTTAATCTTGACTTTGATAGTAGGTTCGCATTCATCATGCCAATTTCTAGGAATTGATACTTCTTATTCCCATTTTTCTTCAAAAGGTTTCATCATAGCATCAACAATATGTTTAGTAAAAGCTTTATTTTTTTGATAGGCATGAGGTGAATTTAACATGGATTGCAACAAAGAAATACAATCAATAAAAGAGAAACTATCATAATTAAAGTCTTTGTAATCCAAAAGATTGGGCACATCACTAGTTAAAGTTTTGACCTCTCCAAACCCACTTTTATCAATTTTCTCAAAAAGATTTTCACCCTCCGAAGTATTGGGATGCCTTCTACCTAAAGTTGACTCTTCTCCAGTCCCTTTATCATCAATATTAACCTTACTAAACACGGAATCAATAGAAGAAACACCAATCATTTTAAGATCTTCATCACTTTTACGAAAGTAATTACTAGAGAACGTTTTTTCTAAAAATTCTCTTTTAGCTCTAAGCATAGCGGTTCTTTTCTTACTTTCATCCATAGAAACATAAAGAGCTTTAATTGATTCATCAACCTTAGGCACAAAAACTTTCATCTTGAGATTTTCCACATCATGAGCAATTCTATCAACACTTCTAGACAAATCATCAATCTTACTCAACTTTTCTTCAATGGAAGTGTTGAAAAAATTTTGCGTGTTCATAAATTCTTTAATATTATTCTCATGATCAGAGGTGTTCCTATTATTATTATAAGATTGATTTCCAAAGGAATTACCATAATTATTAGAGGAATTACTAGGAAAAGGCCTAGGATTAAAATTATCTCTATAAGCATTGTTATTGAAACTATTTCGAGAGATAAAATTCACATCTATGGCATCACTATTTTGCTCAATCAAAGTAGACAAAGTCATATCATTAAAATCAATAGGAGCACATTTACTAGCAACCAATTTCATAAGAGCATCAACTTTTTCACTCAAAGAAGAAATTCCTTCAACCGAATTAACTTTTTTACTAGTAGGAGCTCTTTCGGTATGCCATTGTGAATAATTTGCCATGATATTATCAAGCAACTTGGTGGCTTCACTCAAAGTAATTTCCATAAAAGTACCACCCGCGGCGGAATCTAAAAGATTACGAGAAACAAAATTCAACCCTGCATAAAAAATTTGTATGATCATCCAAAGATTTAACCCATGAGTTGGGCAATTCCTTTGCATCATTTTCATCCTTTCCCAAGATTGTGCAACATGCTCATGTACAAGTTGCTTGAAATTCATGATCTGGGTTCTAAGGGAAATAATTTTTGCGGGAGGAAAATACTTAGTGATAAAAGCATCTTTGCAGTTATTCCAAGAGAAGTCCGTTTCCTCCGTTTTGCGGTACGCCACACCCCTCCCGATGAACAGGACCCCCGTTTCGACCATAGGAGGTCGAAGGGAAGTCTGTTTCCTCCGTTTTGCGGTACGCCACACCCCTCCCGATCAACAGGACCCCGTTTCGATCATAGGAGGTCGAAGAGAAGTCTGTTTCCTCCGTTTTGTGGTACGCCACAACCCTCCCGGTGAACAGGATCCTGTTTCGACCGTAGGCAGTCGAACACAAGGGTGTTTCCTTCGTTCTGCGGTGCGCCAGGCCTCGTTTCGGCTGTTTTGTCCAAGCCGGTTGGGTCTCGATGAACACGACACATTCTGTTGCCTCCTGATGAATACGACGACGCAGTTTCTCCATTCCGACCCAGCTGGTTGGCTACCGATGAACATGATGCCGTCACTGCCTCTCCAAGGTCATTAGCCCTGGTCGTACGTATGCGTGAGTACGTGTTCGAGACCCCGCCCGTAAGTACGTACGTGGCCGTATTTACATTCGTGCACCCTTGTTGTACGTACGTGTACATGCTACGTCCACACCTCTACTACGACACGTGCCCTTCCTTACTCGGCCACGGTTCATTGCTATAGCCTGCAGACAGACCAATCGACCAGTATGTACATACAGGTTCGCGACTAGAATCATAACGGTACGTACGCTTCGACTAGGTGGGTCCCGACTGTCAGGGAGGGTAAGGAGGCACTTCATTGCGTGCAAAGATATAGCTGGTGGGTCCCATATGTCAGGGGAAACGTTTTTTTTGTGAAATACGGTGGCTCGTCCGATGGGTCCCTCCTGTCAGGTGGAGGAATCATTATTTTGCGCGTAATAAGGAGGCACTTCCTTGCTGCGGCCGTGGACCCAGCTGTCAGCCTCTCCACATATAGTACTCTTCCGATGGAAGTTGTTCCTCGACCACATTGACCACGCCGGGCCGAGAGCACCAAGGCGGTGGACGACGGCGAGGCCTAGGAAGGGGACAACACAGAGCCAGGGAGGACACGGCAGTGGATGGCCATGCGGAGAGGAGTACGAGGGTTCGCTGGTCCGGCTGCGGTGTGAGACAGCCGTCGCCGTAGAATAACAGGGGGTGTGGGTGAGTGGAGGGATGGCCTGGCCAGCGGTGGGAGTAGTAGGGGCGATGAGGCCTCCGCGGCAGCACAGCCGGCCACGGGAGGCAGGAGCAGGCGGCACCACCGGCGCTGGTTTGGGCTGCTAGAGCAAGAAGACCAGAGGTTGAAGAAGCACTACGGCCGTTGGATGGACATTGTACGGTCACTGGAGCTAGAATCGTTCATATTGACTAAGTTGACAAAGCCCTCCATCCGCGTCAACTTAGTAGGCCCACAAGTCAGCCTCCCACTATGGTGAGTCCCAGCTAGCAGGGGGAGTATTCATTTTTGTGTTCGTAATAAGGAGGCACTTCCTTGCGTGCAAAGATATAGCTGGTGGGTCCGAGCTGTTAGCGGGAGGAACGTTTTTTTCGTGAAATACAGAGGCCCTTCCGGTAGGTCCCACCTGTCAGGTGGACGAATCATTATTTTTTGCGTAATAAGGAGGCATTTCCTTGTGTGCGGTCGTGGACCCAGCTGCCAACCTTTCCACGTATAGTTCACTTCTGATGGATGTCATTCGTTGACCACGTTGACCACGCCGTGCCGAGAGCACCAGGGCGGTGGACGACGGCGAGGCCTAGGAAGGGAACGACACGGAGCCGGGGAAGACTCGGTAGTGGTTTCCCATGCGGTGGGGAGTACGAGGGTTTCGTCATCTTTCTATGAACGGGGATACCCTGACTTGCCTGCCTACGGCCCACGGCATGGCTCCATCGATGGCCTCGTACGGCCCACCTTCAGCATCAACAACTCAAGACCCTCGCGAGGGGCCAAGTCTCGCGAGGAGGACGACACCAAGACCTCCAAGTGGAGCGGCCTCCTCAGGCTGGCTCCTGAGGAGCGGAGATTTCCATGTAAGCTTCACCTCGTGAGGTTCAGATGACGTGAGCCATGACGACCAAGGCCAGGCGGGCGCCAGCAGGCGCAAGACAGCAGTTTCCTCTTTGGTGCTAAGGAGGCAAGCGCAGGCGCAGAGTCCCGATGAATCAGCCAAAGGTTTCCATTCCCGTGCAACAAGACCAAGACCGCCAGGACGGCAGGACGGAGGTCATCACCGATCCCACCGCGGCGTCACGACCATAAGCTTTGCAGGCGAAGACCACTTTTGTCAGGATAACATGTACTAGTTGTCTCACTTCAAATTTTGCCATTGTGGGATCCCTTCCCGCCTTCATTTGGAAGAGGACCAAGGCCACTATAAATAGGACCTAGCCACCACCATAGAGGAGGACGGAACCCCACCGGATCCATTCCACCCTCATCCTCACCAGGTCACCCGAGCACAAGAACACACCTCCTGAGGTTGTTCTCCCACTGTACTAGTTCATCCTCAGCTCCTCGAGGCCAATCCACCACAAAGTAGGAGCAGGGTTTTACACCGCAAGGTGGCCCGAACCTGGGTAAACTGTTGTGTCCCATTTCCTTCCAGTTCTTCGAGCTAGGCCGTGAGATTGGCGAGTAGGTAGACTAGGGAGGTTGAGTTCTTTGGACGCACCCCAGAGTTCGAACCTCTCAAGGGTCTGCGGAGCCTGAAATCTGACATTTGGAGGACCAAGTAGGGGTGCGTCAAAGATCTACCCCTCTGTCCGCTGTGCTCCGTTGTTCGGCTCTCATGTCGGATGCTGCTCCATCGACCGGACCGACGCGCGCTTTCGGTGGAGCCGAGGGCGTCCGCGCTTTCACCCCCGCCCTGCGACGGGTGCAGTGGCCACCCAAGTTTAGGCCAGAGCTGCCGCCCAGATACGACAGCGTGGTAGACCCGGCAGGTTTTCTGCGAGCATACGAGGATGCTGTTTGGGCAGCCGGCGGCGACGACAAGGTCATGGCCAATTGGCTTCTCATGGCCCCCACGCGCGCGGCGCGAGCCTGGCTACTCAGCTTCCCAGGGTCTTCGGTAGCCTCATGGGAGGAGCTTCACGGCCTCTTCATCGCACGCTTCGCAGCACTGGCGCCCCACGCCGTCGCAGCCCTCCTCGATGGTTCGCAGGCGCCGCCCTCGGACCGCCACGTCAAGCAGTTCTTCTGCCAGGTGGGTGCCGCCCACGTTCAGCGGGGAGCTCCCCCGGGCTGGGCGGCGCCGAAAGCCGACCTCACCTTCGACTCAGAGGACTGATATGTCTCCGTCGTATCTATAATTTTTTATTGTTCCATGCCAATATTATACAACTTTCATACACTTTTGCCAACTTTTTATACTATTTTTGGGACTAACATGTTGATCCAGTGCCCAGTGCCAGTTCCTGTTTGTTGCATGTTTTATGTTTCGCAGAATATCCATATCAAACGGAATCCAAATGGGATAAAAACGGACGGAGAATATTTTTGGAATATTTGGAGAATTCGGGAAGAAGAATCAACGCGAGACGGTGCCCGAGGTGGCCATGAGGCAGGGGGCGAGCCTGCCCCCCTGGGTGTGCCCCTGACCCTCGTGGGCCACCCGTAAGGCGGTTGATGCCCTTCTTCGGCCGCAAGAAAGCTAATTTTTAGGAAATAATCACGGCGAAGATTTCAGTCCAATCGGAGTTACGGATGTCCATATATATACGAAACGGTGAAAGGGCAGCAGCGAAGAACGCAGAACCAGAGAGAAACAGAGAGACAGATCCAATCTCGGAGGGGCTCTCGCCGCTCCAATGCCATGGAGGCCAAGGACTAGAGGGGAAACCCTTCTCCCATCTAGGGAGGAGGTCAAGGAAGAAGAAGAAGGGGCCCCCCTCTCCTCTTCTCTTCCGGTGGCGCGGAAATGCTGCCGTGGCCACCATCATCATCACCGCGATCCTCACCAACACCTCTGCCATCTTCACCAACATCTCCATCACCTTCCACCTCTATCTACAGCGGTCCACTCTCCCGCAACCCGTTGTACCCTCTACTTGAACCTGGTGCTTTATGCTTCATATTATTATCCAATGATGTGTTGCCATCCGATGATGTGTGAGTAGATTTTCGTTGTCCTATCGGTGGTTGATGAATTGCTCTGATTCATTTAATTTGTTTGTGGTTATGTTGCTGTCCTTTGGTGCCCATCATATGAGCGCGCGCGTGGATCACACCATAGGGTTAGTTGTATGTTGATAGGACTATGTATTGGAGGGCAAGAGTGACAGAAGCTTCAACCTAGCACTATTGGAATCAGCTAATTTGCCATCTGCCAGCTCTTTTCCATCTGCTAGCTGACGGCAAAGAAGCTCTTTGTCATCAGCTACCCAAAAGTAGACGGCAAAGAAACAGCAGACGGCAAAGAAGCTCTTTGCCCTCTGTGAGCTCTTTGCCGTCAGCCAGCAGACGGCAAAGAATCTTTGCCGTCCGCTAGCAGACGGCAAAGAGTGAGGTGGCCCCCACCCCTCGCCCGTTTGGAAAAAACTTAACGGCCCACCTCTTTGCCGTCCGCCAGCAGACGGCAAAGAGGCAAAAGGGCGGACGGCAAAGATAGGCGGACGACAAAGAGGGCACTACCTAACGGCCCGTACCCCCCCCCCCCCGCCCGTTACTCACTTCTTCTCTCCTCGCCGTTCTCTCCTCCCACCCCGCCGCCGCCGCCCGCCCCGCCCCGGCCCCCCGCCGCCCCGGCCCGACCTCCACCGCACCCTCGCCGCCTCTTCCACATCGCCCCGCCCACACCAGCCCGTGCCGCCGCCGCTGACCCCGTCCGGCGTAGCCGGCCTCCCCGCACCCCTCCCCAACCTCCATCGCGGCCCCGCCGCTCCTTCGATGTCGGCCAGCCGCGCCGCGGCCGTCCAAGCCCCGTACCGCCGCGCCCGTCCCCGCCCCCGACCCCCGACCAACCGACGCTGCCGCTGCAGCCGCGGGTCGACCGCCCCCCGAGGAGCGCCGCCCATCGCTGCCCCTCCCCTTCCCATCGCTGCGCCGCCTCGCTGCCGCCCCGTCGCCGCCCCCTCCCCGACCCGTCGCCGCCCCCCACGGTGAGCCCCTGCCGCCCCCCTGTGTCCTATTTTTTTTTTCTGTTTTTTTGTTTTTCTTTTCTGTTTAGATAAGGTTTTTTAGTTTAAGTTTTTTCAGTTTAGAATTAATTAGTTTAGGTTATTTAGTTTAATTAGTTTAAATAGTTTAGTTTTAATTAGTTTAGGTTTAGGTTATATAGTTAGCTAGATTAGATTAATTAGATTGGATTATATTAGACTAGTGTTAGGTTTTAGTTAAATAGTCATAATTAAAGGAAGTGAAAAAAGATGAAAAAAGAAGACGAAAAGTAGAATAAGTAGAAGGGGGAAGAAGAAGAAGAAGAAGAAGAAGAAGAGGAGGAGGAGGAGGAGGAGGAGAAAGAAGAATAAGAAGAAGAAGAAGAAGAAGAAGAAGAAGAAGAAGAAGAAGAAGAAGAAGAAGAAGAAGAAGAAGAAAAGAAGTAGAAGACGGGGGATGAGAAGAAGTAGAAGAATGAGAAGAAGTAGAAGTAGTAGAAGAATGAGAAGACCCCCTGACCCCCTGACCCCCCAACCCCGACACCACACCCCGACACCCGATTCCACCCCGACACCCGACCCCCTAACCCCCTGACCCCGACACGACACCCCGACCCCCCGACCCCGAAACAGCACCCCGACCCCGACACCCCGACCCCGACACCGACCCGGCACCCCGACCCCGACCCGGCACCCCGACCCGACACCCCGACCCCGAGACCCCGACCCCGAAACGGCACCCCGACACCGACACGACACCCCGACCCCCGACACCTCCCGAGAAGGTGTTCTTTGGCCTTTTAGAGGCCGGCGGGGTCATATATTTGTGAATTATTAGTTAGGTCATATATTTTTCGATTTTGTTATGAAAAACATCATATATAATTGTGTTAATCGGGTAGTTTTAAATGTGCAGTTGTTTCATCGCTGCGAGGTTTGGTGTTCGACGACCTCGCCGTGCGTTTGACGAGCTCTGCCCCTTCGTTCGTGGGTGAGCACAAATGACATGTCCTCCTCCCCCATTAATTATTTGATCTATTCCGATGAAACTTGATAGCTAGCTATATATGTGTCTTGAATCATCAGTATGCGTAACCAATATGTGTCTCCCATTCGAAAGCGTCATAGTTATAAATATGCATGCATTTGCATATTTATAACCTTGATTCTTTCGAATTGTCCAACGCTATCCATGGACAGCCCGAGTATGTTTAGATTGGGTTCGTTTTCCCATATGCTTTGCTCCGGATCCGACGCATAAATTTCGTCAGTGCCTCCCCTGTTGTTCTCCGGGTACACATCCTCTCTGTTTATTGCAGAGACGTGTATCAGGAGAACAGCGGGGAGGCGCTGCCGAAATTTTGCGTAGGATCCGGAGCATAGCATGGGAAAATGAACCCAATCTAAACATACTCGGGTGGGATTAGGACCTATCATTACCTATTAGAGTGTAGGTTGCATGGACGTAATAAAATTGACAAAGTAGATCAACTGATGAATATATACATGGTGAATTATATATATATATATATATATATTTGTTGTGTGTCTAGTAGCTCTGAAAGTCAAGATGAGTGATCGTGCGTGGATGTACACCAGTCACACTGGTCAGAACAAATGGAGCACTGAATGGTTCACAAAAACCAAGGGGTTTGTGCGAGCCGCATTTGCAAATGGCCAGAGGAAAACCTGGTGCCCCTGTTTACGGTGCGGCAATTGGGAAAAGAGGACAGAGGCTGAAATGGGCAAACACCTGCAGAAGAGTGGTTTTACGCCCGATTATACGGTGTGGACATCTCATGGTGAGTCTGCCCAACGTGACCGAGCTGAGGTGGATCGTCGTCGCACCGACGAGCATGGTACCAGGATGGAAAACATGGTGCAAGACTTTGATGATGCTCGAGATTCAGACGAGGAGATGGAGGAATCTGCAAAGGCCTTCAATGAAATGTTGGAGTCTTCAAAACGTCCGCTCCATGAGCACACTGAGCTTTGTCAGTTGGATGCCATCTCACAAGTAATGGCTCTGAAGGCTTAGTTCAACTTGGGCAGAGAATGCTACGATGCAATGAACCTCACATTAACCCAGACACATATGAAGGAGAATTCTTCCAAGAGACACGTCTTTCCAAAAAGCGTTTCAAGAACCGCTATACTTCACCCCAAAACATTGAAGTAGACAGCGACAGTGAATCCGACATCACCCCAGAGGAGGAACAAGAAGAGCCGGAACAAGAAGAGGTTACTGCTGCGGATGACCTGTCATTGCTTGACCGATTACGTCAAGGTGGCCTTCCACATGTTGATGCCACTGAACCCTATGAGCCCTTCATTGATTATAGTGATGATGATGATTATGCATTTATTGATGATACTGATGGAGATTATTAGTAGTGCCAGGTATTAAATTTTTTAATGTTGTACTTGATGATGATACACTTAAGTGATACACATATTATTATTCATGTCGGTCTTTTTTTTATGTTGTACTAATTTCGTTTACTGTTTGTCATGGCAGGTGTTGAAAGATGGTGGGCGCTGGTCGGGAGCGCGCCAAGGCCCCTTCTTCGTCAGCGCGTGGTCTGAGGTCTTCGATTCCAGACGCACCTCTTCGCCGAGCGTTGCTGGACAGTATGTCCACACCGCCGGGCCCTTCTTCGTCGACCGCGGTGCCCAGCAGGGGACGAGGTAGGAAGAGAGGAGGTGGGGCACGTGGTCGCGGGAGAGGAGGTAGGGTGACTGCTACGGCGCCTTCCTCGCCGCCACCCCCAGCTGTTTCACCCGAGCACGTGACTGCTAGGGTGGACTCGTCCGAGGAGGAGGCTACACGGACTCCGGTCCATGAGCCTCCGGTCCACGGGTCTTGGGCCCACGAGCCTCGGGTCGACTGGCCTTCGGCCCATGAGACCCCGGAGGAGCACACGTCCGGATGGGGTACCTGGCCGGATCAGCCCGAGGAGCCGAGTGGCCATGCTGATGATGGCGGGGAGCCGACTGATCTTGAGGAGGAGGGTGGCACCGTCTACCAGCGTGGTGCTACACGTCTCCCGTCCGTGCCGGCGACCCGCGAGCACAGGTGGTTGATTTTCCCTGATGGGGAGAGGTACGTAAGTGCATTTAATATTTTTGTAACTTCTGCATTCACGTTTCTTCAAATAACTAATGCGTTGGCCTTGTCATGCTGCAGGGGTTGGGACCACCATCATAGTGTCCGCCGGCCCAACTCCGTCCTTGGAGTTCTTTGCCGGCAAAACTTCCCGGGGTTTGTCACGTTGCCTGGTGAGGGTAGGCTTCCAGAGCTTGGATTGAGCTGGGAGCACTACGTGGCTGCCCCGGCCCCGCCGGATGAGATTATCGACGGTGTCGTGTGCGACACGAGGGCAGACATGGTGATCAGAAAGTTCTGGGTAATTTCTCCTTTACACATTTCAAAATCTTCAACTAGCTAGTTATTAATTGTACTAATCAATATTGTCTCATTTGATTGCAGACATTCTACAGGTGTGAGGAGGGATACGAGGAGGACGTGGCACATGTTATCGAGAACGTCTGCAAGCGCCTACTCCAGAACTTACGGCACGAGGCTCGGGTGCAGGCTGTTCGAGACTACTACGCCTTGCGTGGTATCAAGTAGACCAAGCCGGCGTGCCGCGATAAGTTCCTGAGTAAGGAGCAGTACATGAAGGTAATTCTTAAGGCCTTCTACTTAAGTTCCTTCATTTAGTAATTCTTAGCCGTAGCGCTCAAGTTTTTATTTGCTAACTTAGGCGCCTCCGAGATGGTGTGCGGATCGGATGGATTGTTGGGAGGTGTTGGTCGATGAGTGGTGCTCAAAAGAATGGCTAGCCCTCCACAACCAGGCCAAGGACAAACATGCCCAAATGGAAGGTGTGCCACACCATCAAGGCAGCTCCAACTTATATCAGTTCGGGCACAACTGGGTATGTGGTTTGCTTCATGATTCATGCAATTCATTCATCATGCTAGCTTGAGCCCTTTAATTACTAATTTTCATTGTTTCTCTCTTTCAGGCACGCTACAATAAGGCGGATAAGGTGCCAGAGGTGTACGACCTGTATGCCATGGCCCACACTGCCTCTTTCAAGAAAGTCAAGGCTTTCTCTCAGTCTGACCTCGATGATGCAAACAACTTCACCAACATCTCCTCCCACAACAAGCTCGTGAGATATAGAGATGAGGGGAAGGCGAGGAAAGGGGAGGACTTTAACCCGAGCCAGGGTCCCATTGATCCAGAGCTGGTGATGATATCTGGTGGCGGGAGGTCCCATGGCTCCATAGCCATTGGAGATGGACTTATCCGTTGTCCTAGCACTCTCCCGGAGATCAAGGCGCGCCAGTCGAGCTCCGCTCCTGAGATAAGGCCTCGTGAACGGCCGGTGCAACTCGCCATCAAGGTTAGTGATACGTACTCAGTTATCTTTCTCCATTACATTGTGTGCGCTTCCATCAATGATTACAAATGGTCATGTGAGTGGTGTTGCAGGCTGCTATACAGACTGAGAGAGATAGAACGGAGAAACTTCTGGCAGAGGCGGCGGAGAGGCAGCGGGAGATGGAGGAGAGGACGAGAAAGATGATGGAGGAGGAGAGGGCACGGAATGACATGCAGGCAAGGGCCATATATGAGCTCCTTGTGGTAAGTTTCTTCTGCAGATTACTTGCTAGTCTTAACATTTGAGTCTCATTACTAACTAGTATGACTCTGTTGTGAAAACCAAATGTGCAGTCTGTGTGCGAGAAGTCCGGTCAGCCCGCTCCGCCGATGCCAGTGATTGCGCCTGGGAGCACGGTGAGTTTAATTTGAATGGACATTACTTGCTAGTCTTAACATTTGAGTGTCATAATGCTACGAGACATTGGAAATGATCTTTGGTGCAGCTTAACTCCAGAAACGCATCGCACAATCCTTCTCCAGGTAGCGGCACTAGCCACCCCGCTCCTACACCTCCCTGATCACGGTAAGTTTCTTTAGTGTTTTGCTTAACAAATGCATAAAGACCTAGACTTAGCTTTATTTCCTCGAATATGCTTACCATAATGACCTAGAGTTAGCTTCTTTTCCTCCAAAATGACCCATTTTACCTAGGTTTGCTTATAAATGATGCAGTTCATCCAAGTTAGCTCAAAAATGACCCATTTTACCTAGATTAGCTCCTAAATGATCCATTTTACCTACGTTAGCTTTAAAATGGCCCATTTCACGTAGGTTAACTCCAAAATGACCAATCTTACCTAGGTTATCTCATAAACGATCCATTTCAACTAATTTAGCTCATAAATGATCCATTTAACCTAAGTGAGCTAAAAAACGATCCATTTCACCTAAATTAGCTCTTAAATGATCCATTTCACCTAAGTTAGCTCAAAAAGATCCATTTCAACTAAATTAGCTCATAAATGATCCATTTCAACAAAGTTAGCTCAAAAAGATCCATTTCAACTAAATTAGCTCATAAATGATCCATTTCAACAAAGTTAGCTAAAAAACAATCCATTTCAACTAAGTTAGCTCATAAATGATCCATTTGACCTAAGTGAGCTAAAAAACGATCCATTTCACCTTAGTTACCTAAAAAATGATCCATTTGACCTTAGTTAGCTCATAAACGACCCATTTCAACTTAGTTAGCTCATATATGATCCATTTCACGTAAGTTAGCCCATAAATGACATACTCTTCTTGTTCTAGTCTTCTTCTTGTTCTAGTCACCTATTTCTAACTTTCTTATTTTTCATTTTGCAGATTTCATTCACTTGACGAAAGCTTGCATAGATGGAGTGCTCCTTATCCCTTTCTCTGTTTCTTTTGTATCGTTGAACTATGCATGTATCTTGGTAGTTGGATGAACTATGCTATGTATGATGGAACTTGGTAGTTGGATGGAACATATGTGATGGAACTATGTATGATGGAACTCTACATGTTGGATATCTTATATGTTTGCTGTGAAAATTGTTGTCATATATATCATATATATCTTATATGTTTGCTGTGAAATATATCTGTATATGTCATATATATTTGTGATGAAAATTGTTGGATTTAATAAAAAACAGAAAAAAGAGCCAATATGCAGGCTCTTTGCCGTCTGCCACCGATGGCAATGGGCTCTTTGCCGTCTGCCGCGGACGGCAAAGAGGCCACGTGGCATCCAGCTGTGCTTCCTCGGAGATGACCAATTTGGTCAATTTGCCTACAGTGGCAGACGGCAAAGAGTAAAAGAGTTTCCGTCAGCGGCGGACGGCAAAGGCCTGCCATGTGGTGACGTGTAGATGACATCATACGGCGGACGGCAAAGATACTAGAAAGTTTGCCGTCCACTGGCGGACGGCAAAGGCCTGCCGTTAGCCACTTAACGGACTGATAGCACAATTTTTGCCGTCCGCTCTCTTTGGCGTCCGCCGCAGACGGCAAAGGGCCTTTGCCGTCAGCCGCCAGGAAGCGGACGGCAAAGCAGCTGTTTACCGTAGCCTACTTTGCCGGAGCCTTTTGCCATCCGCGGCTGAGGGCAAAGGCCTTTGCCGTCCGCCGTTCGTGCCTTTGCCGTCCGCCGTGGCAGACGGCAAAATAGCTGTTTCCTGTAGTGTAGCATAGAAATTGATGCATACGGGATTGAAGGGGGACCAATATATCTTAATGCTATGGTTGGGTTTTACCTTAATGAACGTTAGTAGTTGCGGATGCTTGCTAATACTTCCAATCATAAGTGCATAGAATTCCAAGTCAGGGATGACATGCTAGCAGTGGCCTCTCCCACATAAAACTTGCTATCGGTCTAGTAAAGTAGTCAATTGCTTAGGGACAATTTCACCACTCCTACCACCACTTTTCCACACTCGCTATATTTACTTTATTGTGTCTTTATCTAAACAGCCCTTACTTTTTATTTACGCGCTCTTTATATTCTTGCAAACCTATCCAAAAACACCTACCAAGTACTTCTAGTTTTATACTTGTTCTAGGTAAAGCGAACGTCAAGCGTGCGTAGAGTTGTATTGGTGGTCGATAGAACT
This sequence comes from Aegilops tauschii subsp. strangulata, assembly GCF_002575655.3. NCBI lineage: Eukaryota > Viridiplantae > Streptophyta > Magnoliopsida > Poales > Poaceae > Aegilops > Aegilops tauschii. Next base: position 224,942,814 of record NC_053037.3, on the reverse strand, counting down.
TGAGGGAATATTTGTTCTACCTTTAGCTCCTCGTTGGGTTCGACACTCTTACTTATCGAAAGAGGCTACAATTGATCCCCTATACTTGTGGGTTATCAAGACCTTTTTCTGGCGCCGTTGCCGGGGAGCAATAGCGTGGCGTGAATATTCTCGTGTGTGCTTGTTTTCTTTATCACTAAGTAATTTTTATTTGCTGTTCTAAGTTGGTCTCTATCTTTAGTTATGGATATGGAACACGAAATACCAAAAAAATAGGTGTACTTGCTGCTCATGGAGATGGGGAACCTCCTAAAACCCTCGATGCTCCTTATGTGACAGATATTATGTACTACTTTGATAATCCAGAGAAAACCCCATTCAATCTAGTAATGGGAGACACGTTGGATCAACGTGAATACTTTAGGGATTATCGCTTGACTCAAAAAGGGAAACTATTATGGGATCAAATTTATATGTTGAAGTGGTATGCTCGGGAAGTATGCTTGCGTTATGATTATACTTGTTGCTCTAGGATGAAGGCTCCACACCTTCCCTTTTCATGCAAATTTAATGATGATAAAACCTTGGCTTCTTATGCTAATGGTATATATGATTACTATGATGTGGAACAAATAGAAGAATTTGTTGCTTTTAAGGGTGCTTATGAAATTGAATCTTTGTTTGAAAAGTATGAAGCTTTTGATGATGATGTTTATAGGCCTGAAAATTTTGCTATATTGAAATATTGCTATGATAATTATGAATATAATTCCTATATTGATGCGCTTATTGAGAAAGTCTCCGCTGTCCAAGAAGAGACTAATATTTTGCAGGAGTCTATGGTAGAAGAAATTGATGAAACTGTGAGCTCATAGGATGAAAAAGATGATGAGGAGAGTGAAGAACAAAAGGAGGAAGAGCGGATTAGCTACCCGTGCCCACCTTCTAATGAGATTAACACTTCAACTCATACATTGTTTAATTTCCCTTCGTACTTACCGAAGGATGATTGCTATGATGATTGTTATGACCCCGTTGATTCTCTTGAAATATCCCTTTTTGATGATGCTTGCTATGCTTGTGGCCAAGATGCCAGTATGAATTATGCTTATGGAGATGAACTTGCTATAGTTCCTTATGTTGAACATGAAATTGTTGCTATTGCACCCACGCAAGATAGTCCTATTATCTTTTTGAATTCTCCAAACTACACTATATCGGAGAAGTTTGCTCTTATTAAGGATGATATTGATGGGTTGCCTTCTACCATTGCACATGATGATTTTGATAGATATAATATGCATGTACTTGCTGCTCCTACTTGCAATTATTATGAGAGAGGAACTATATATCCACCTCTTTATGTTTCCCACACGATAAAATTGCAAGAAACTGTTTATACTATGCATTGGCCTTTATTTTGTGTGCATGAATTCTTCTTATATGACATGCCGATGCATAGGAAGAGAGTTAAACTTCGTCGTTGCATGATATATGTCACTTTGTGCTCACTACTAAATTACAAATCATTGCTAATTAAAATTGGCTTTGATATACCTTGGGATCCGGGTGGATTCACTACTTGAGCACTATATGCCTAGCTTAATGGCTTTAAAGAAAGTGCTGCCAGGGAGACAACCCAGAAGTTTTAGAGAGTACTTTACTTCTGTTGTGTGCTTTTAGAAAGTTTAGAAATAAAAATAATGTGCCAAGGTTTGCCTTTAGGATGTTTACAATGCTTGTTGGTTTGTGCGGTGCAGGACAGAAACTTTGGCTGTAGTGCGCGATTTTACATTTTTTACTGGAATGTCAAATGGTTCTGAAACTTTTTGCACTGTCTTTCTATACAAATGTTTTATTTTTGCTAATATTTGTAGAATTTTTGGCGTACCAGAGGTACGGTGAATGTTCAGATTATTACAGACTGTTATGTTTTAGACAGATTCTGTTTTTGATGCATAGTTTGCTTGTTTTGATGAAACTATCGATTTATATAAGTGGATTAAGCCATGAAAAAGTTATATTACAGTATCTACAATGCCAAAACAAAATATGAATTGGTTTGCAACAGTACTTAGAGTAGTGATTTGCTTTATTATACTAACGGATCTTACCGAGTTTCTGTTGAAGTTTTGTGTGGATGAAGTGTTCGATGATCGAGAAGGTCTCGATGTGAGAAGAAGGAAGAGAGGCAAGAGCTCAATCTTGGGGATGCCCGAGGCACCCCAAGTAAATATTCAAGGAGACTCAAGCGTCTATGCTTGGGGATGCCCCGGAAGACATCCGCTCTTTCTTCAACAATTATCGGTATGTTTTGGGATTCGTTTCATTCATGTGATATGTGCAAATCTTGGAGCGTCTTTTGCATTTAGTTTTCACTTTTCTTTTATGCACCATGCTGGTATGAGATAGTCCTTGTTTGATTTATAGAATGCCCTTTGCACTTCACTTATATCTTTTGAGTATGGCTTTATAGAATGCTTCATGTGCTTCGCTTATATCATTTGAAGTTTGGATTGCCTGTTTCTCTTCACATAGAAAACCGCCATTTGTAGAATGCTCTTTTGCTTCACTTATATTCATTAGAGCGTGGGCATATCTTTTGTAGAAAGAATTAAACTCTCTTGCTTCACTTATATCTATTTAGAGAGATGACAGGAACTGGTCATTCACATGGTTAGTCATAAAATCCTACATAAAACTTGTAGATCACTGAATATGACATGTTTGATTCCTTGCAATAGTTTTGCGATATAAAGGTGGTGATATTAGAGTCGTGCTATTTGAGTAATTGTGAAATTGAGGAATACTTGTGTTGAGGTTTGCAAGTCCCGTAGGATGCACGTATGGTGAACCGTTATGTAACGAAGTCGGAGCATGAGGTGTTCTTTCATTGCTTTCCTTATGAGTGGCGGTCGGGGACGAGCGATGGTCTTCTCCTACCAATCTATCCCCCTAGGGGCATGCGTAGTAGTACTTTGCTTCGAGGGCTAATAAACTTTTGCAATAAGTATATGAGTTCTTTATGACTAATGCGAGTCCATGGATTATACGCACTCTCACCCTTCCATCATTGCTGGCCTCTACGGTACCGTGCATTGCCCTTTCTCACCTCGAGAGTTGGTGGAAACTTCGCCGGTGCATCTAAACCCCGTGATACGATACGCCCTATCACACATAACCTCATTATATCTTCCTCAAAACAGCCACCATACCTACCTATTATGGCATTTCCATAGCCATTCCGAGATATATTGCCATGCAACTTCCACCATCATCATATACATGACTTGGGCATTTATTGTCATATTGCTTTGCATGATCGTAAGATAGCTAGCATGATGTTTTCATGGCTTGTCCATTTTTTATGTCATTGATATGCTAGATCATTGCACATCCCGGTACACCGCCGGAGGCATTCATATAGAGTCATATCTTTGTTCTAGTATCGAGTTGTCATATCGAGTTCTAAGTAAATAAAAGTGTGATGATCATCATTATTAGAGCATTGCCCCAGTGAGGAAAGGATGATGGAGACTATGATTCCCCCACAAGTCGGGATGAGACTCCGGACTTTAAAAATAAATAAAAGAGGCCAAAGAAGCCCAAATAAAAAAAAGTGGCCAAAGAAGCCCACCAAAAAAATAAAAAAAATGAAAAAAAAATTGAAAAAAATGAGAGAAAAAGAGAGAAGGGGAAATGTTACTATCCTTTTACCACACTTGTGCTTCAAAGTAGCACCATGTTCTTCATATAGAGAGTCTCATTGAGTTATCACTTTCATATACTAGTGGGAATTTTCATTATAGAACTTGGCTTGTATATTCCGATGATGGGCTTCCTCAAATGCCCGAGGTCTTCATGAGCAAGCGATTTGGATGCACACCCACTTAGTTTCCAGTTTGGGCTTTCATACACTTGTAGCTCTAGTGCATCTGTTGCATGGCAATCCTTACTCCTCACATTGACATCAATTGATGGGCATCTCCATAGCCCATTGATTAGCCGCGTCGATGTGAGACTTTCTTCCTTTTTGTCTTCTCCATACAACCTCCATCATCATATGCTATTCCACCCATAGAGCTATGTCCATGGCTTGCGCTCATGTATTGCGTGAGGGTTGAAAAGGCTGAAGCGCGTTAAAAAGTATGAACCAATTGCTCAGCTTGTCATCGGGGTTGTCCATGTTTTGAATGCTTTGTGTGGTGAAGATGGAGCATAGCCAGACTATATGATTTTGTAGGGATGTGCTTTCCTTGGCTATGTTATTTCAATAAGACATAATTGCTTGGTTGGTATGCTTGAAGTATTATTGTTTTTATGTCAAATGATAGACTATTGCTTTGAATCACTCGTGTCTTAATATTCATGCCATGATTAGATTACATGATCAAGATTATGCTAGGTAGCATTCCACATAAAAATTATCTTTTTTATCATTTACCTACTCGAGGACGAGCAGCAATTAAGCTTGGGGATGCTGATACGTCTCCGTCGTATCTATAATTTTTGATTGTTCCATGCCAATATTATACAACTTTCATACACTTTTGGCAACTTTTTATACTACTTTTGGGACTAACATATTGATCCAGGGCCCAGTGCCAGTTCCTGTTTGTTGGATGTTTTATGTTTCGCAGAATATCCATATCAAATGGAATCCAAACGGGATAAAAACGGACGGAGAATATTTTTGGAATATTTGGAGAATTCCAGAAGAAGAATCAACGCGAGATGGTGCCCGAGGTGGCCACAAGGCAGGGGACGCGCCTGCCCCCCTGGGCGCGCCCCTGACCCTCGTGGGCCACCCGTAAGGCGGTTGATGCCCTTCTTCGGCCCCAAGAAAGCTAATTTTTAGGAAAAAATCATGGCGAAGATTTCAGTCCAATCGGAGTTACGGATCTCCGTATATATACGAAACGGTGAAAGGGCAGTAGCGGAGAACGCAGAACCAGAGAGAAACAGAGAGACAGATCCAATCTCGGAGGGGCTGCCGCCCCTCCCATGTGATGGAGGCCAAGGACCAGAGGGGAAACCCTTCTCCCATCTAGGGAGGAGGTCAAGGAAGAAGAAGAAGAAGAAGGGCCTCCCTCTCCCCTTCTCTTCCGGTGGCGCCGGAACGCTGCCGTGGCCACCATCATCATCACCGAGATCTTCACCAACACCTCCGCCATCTTCACCAACATCTCCATCACCTTCCCCCCTCTATCTATAGCAGTCCACTCTCCCGCAACCCGCTGTACCCTCTACTTGAACATGGTGCTTTATGATTCATATTATTATCCAATGATGTGTGGCCATCCTATGATGTCTGAGTAGATTTTCGTTGTCCTATCGGTGGTTGATGAATTGCTATGATTGATTTAATTTGCTTGTGGTTATGTTGCTGTCCTTTGGTGCCCATCATATGAGCGCGCGCGTGGATCACACCATAGGGTTAGTTGTATGTTGATAGGACTATGTATTGGAGGGCAAGAGTGACAGAAGCTTCAACATAGCATAGAAATTGATGCATACGGGATTGAAGGGGGACCAATATATCTTAATGCTATGGTTGGGTTTTACCTTAATGAACGTTAGTAGTTGCGGATGCTTGCTAATACTTCCAATCATAAGTGCATAGAATTCCAAGTCAGGGATAACATGCTAGCAGTGGCCTCTCCCACATAAAACTTGCTATCGGTCTAGTAAAGTAGTCAATTTCTTAGGGACAATTTCACCACTCCTACCACCACTTTTCCACACTCGCTATATTTACTTTATTGTGTCTTTATCTAAATAACCCCTACTTTTTATTTACGCACTCTTTATATTCTTGCAAACCTATCCAAAAACACCTACAAAGTACTTCTAGTTTTATACTTGTTCTAGGTAAAGCGAACGTCAAGCGTGCGTAGAGTTGTATCGGTGGTCGATAGAACTTGAGGGAATATTTGTTCTACCTGTAGCTCCTCGTTGGGTTCGACACTCTTACTTATCGAAAGAGGCTACAATTGATCCCCTATACTTGTGGGTTATCAGGGACCACCCCGCGACTACTGTAGGCGTCGGCGCACTCCCGATGCTCTGCACCCCCACCATCTGCAACGTGGCGGTCACCAAGGCCCTCATCGACGGTGTAGTCAGCCTCAATGTGCTTTCTGTGGAGGCATTCGGCTTGCTTCATGTGCCCCATGGCCGGCTCTGCCCGCCCAAGCCTTTCTCTTGAGTCGTCGATGGCTCCACCTGCCCCCTACGGCAGATCCGCCTCCCCGTCACCTTCGGCACCCGCAACAACTACCGCACCGAGCTTGTCGACTTCGACATCGCCCGCATCAGCCTCCCGTACAACCCCATCCTCGGGTACCCGGCCTTGGCCAAGTTCATGGCAGCAACTCACCCTGCCTACAATCTCATGAAGATGCAGGGAAGCAGTGGCGTCCTCAGCGTAGCGGGGAATACCAAGGACGCACTATTGGCCCTTAAACACACCTTCAGAGCCGCGGTGGCTGCGCGGCCAAGTGAGGAAGGGGCCCCGGAGGCTCTGGGGGCTGCACCAGCGAAGACGAAGCAATTGTTCTATCAGGATCGTGCCGCGACGAAGCAGGTGCCGGTTGATGAAGACGGGGCATCGGGCGCCACCTTCACCATAGGCGCCGGCCTCCCTCCAGATCAAGAAGAGGCGTTGATCAGCTTCTTATGCACGAACAAGGATGTGTTCGCGTGGGAGCCCAAGGACCTGGTCGGGGTCCCGAGGGGAATAATCAAGCATCACCTGAGGGTGTGCCCTAACATGCGCCCGGTGAAGCAGAAGGCGCGGCGACAGTCCATAGAGAAGCGGTCGTTCATCAACCAAGAGACCCGCAAACTACAAGAGTTTGGTGTCACTCGGGAGGTGACGTACCCGTAGTGGCTGCCAAACCCGGTTATTGTCCCCAAGAAAGGCGGGAAGGAGCGCATGTGCATCGATTTCACCAACATTAACAAGGCTTGCCCTCAGGACCCCTTCCCGCTTCCGCGCATCGATCAGATCATCGACTCCACCGCCGAGTGCGACCTGCTGTATTTTCTGGATGGCTTCTCGGGCTATCACCAACTCAAGATGGCGATGCAGGATCCTGACCCCATGCGGGGTGTACTGCTACACCTGCATGCCGTTTGGGCTATGTAATGCTGGGGCAACCTTCCAGCGGCTGATCACATCGCTCTGGGCCAGCAGCTCGGGAGGAACGTCGAGGCCTATGTCGATGACATAGTAGTGAAGTCTCTTGAGGTAAGGACCCTTATTGAAGACCTGGAAGAAACATTTGCCAGCCTACGCAAGGTGGATCTGCGACTCAATCAAGAGAAATGTGTGTTTGGAGTCCCCTGCGGCAAGCTGCTGGGCTTTCTGGTGTCGCACAGGGGGATTTAGGCCAACCGAGAGAAGGTCAAGGCCATAGAAACGATGAGCCCGCCACAAACCCTCAAGGAGATGCAGAAGCTTGCGGACTGTGTTACCTCGCTGGGGTGCTTCATCTCCAAGCTGGGAGAGCATGCCCTCCCGTTCTTCAAGATGATGAAAAAGAAAGGACCATTCAAGTGGACTCCGGAGGCTGACGCGGCATGCCAAGACCTCAAGAGGTACCTTACCAGCCCCCGGTGATGGTAGCACCACGTCCCCTTGAGCCCTTGGTATTCTACCTGGTTGCAATGCCTCACTTTGCCAGCACAGCGCTCGTGGTGGTCCGGGAGGAGCACCTGGCCAAGGGCTCGCAAAGCAGCACTTCGCACCCGGTCGAGACGCCGGGGCCTCAGGACGGCGCCCCTGAGGCCTCGGCTGCCCCAACAGACGACCAAGTTCCTCAGGACGGCTCTTCCTGAGGCCTTAGCTGCCCCGACTAACGGCCAAGCTCCTGAGGTCCCCCGGTCTCAGGAGGTACAAGACCCCGCCGACACTTCCGCCCTCGTCGAGCACCCGGTGTACTTCGTTAGCACGATGCTACGCGATGTGTGGGCATGCTATCCCATGCTACAAAAGCTCTTGCTCGCTCTCCTCGTCGCCTCCCGCAAGCTGCGCCACTATTTCAGGGCCACCCCATCAAGGTTGTCTTAGCTTATCCACTAGAAAGGGTGCTCCGGAGCCCCAATCCCGCGGGAAGGGTCGCAGAGTGGAACATCAAACTACAAGCGTTCCAGCTGGAGTTCAGCACGACCAGAGTCATCAGGGGCGCGACCCTCAGAGATTTTGTGGCAGAGTGGACTTACGACCCTAGCCGTGAAGTGTGCGAGGACCGTTCTCTCCTTCCCAGAGACGAGGCACCAGATGGATGGGTCATGTACTTCCACGGCGCGTTCGTGCGCCAGGGCACGGGGCTGGAGCAGTGCTCATTTTGCCCGCCAAGAACAAGCTCTACTACACTGTCCAACTCTGTTTTCAGCACGGCGAGAAGGTCTCCAACAACATCACGGAGTACGAGGGCTTGATCGCCGGACTCAAAGCCGCCGCGGCTCTGGGGGTCAGGCGCCTCACAATTAGGGGTGACTCGCAGCTCCTCGTCAACTTCTCCAACAAAGAGTACAAGCCGAAGGACGAGCACATGGAAGCATACCTTGAAGAGGTACGCAAAATCGAGAAACAATTCTTGGTCCTAGAATTGCATCACGTGCCGCGTGCCGCGAACAAGGAGGCGAATGACATCACCAAGAGGGCTTCTCGCCGCCTACCTCAGGAGCCTGGTGTCTTTGAGGAGTGGCTCTTCAAGCCGTCAGTAGCCCCATCCATCGTGGGACCAGCATCGCCTCAGGAGGAGCTCCCGCCGGCACCCCTCTCGGGTGCCCCCGCTTCCGGTCCAACCTCGGGAGCCTGTCTGCTCCTCGCGCTCGAGCCTCAGGAGGGGTGCTGGACTAAGGAGTTCAAGGCGTACCTGCTTCAGGAGACCCTGCCGGAGGAGGAGGAAGACGCGGAACGCGTGGCTCGCCAGGCCACCGCATACTGCATTCAGGACGACGAGCTCTATCGAAAGCGGCCAAACGACGTCTCTCTACGGTGCATCTCCAGGGTGCAGGGACGCAAGCTGCTTGCTGACATACAGGAGGACGGAAACGTGTTATCCATTTGGGAAGAGGACCAAGGCCACTATAAATAGGACCTAGCCACCGCCATAGAGGAGGACGGAAACCCACCGGATCCATTCCACCCTCATCCTCACTAGCTCACCCGAGCACAAGAACACACCTCCTAAGGTTGTTCCACCACTATACTAGTTCATCCTCAGCCCCTCGAGGCCAATCCACCACAAAGCAGGAGTAGGGTTTTACACGACAAGGTGGCCCGGACCTGGGTAAACTGTTGTGTCCCATTTCCTTCCCATTCTTCAAGCTAGGCCGTGAGATTGGCGAGTAGGCAGACCAGGGAGGTTGAGTTCTTCGCACGCACCCCAGAGTTCGAACCTCTCAAGGGTTTGCGGAGCCCAAAATCCGACAGGTTTACTGGTTCGGCTGCCATCACCGAAAAATAACAGGAGGTGTGGATGAGTAGAGGAATGGCCTAGCCAGTGATGGAGTAGGGTGGGGCGGTGCGGCAGCACAGTCGGGCATGGGAGGCGGGAGTAGGCAGTCCCACTGGCGCTGGTTTGGGCGGGTGGAGCAAGAAGATCAGATATTGAAGAAGCAGCACGTCCGTTGGATTAACATCCAACGGTCACTGCTGCTAGAATTGTTTGTGGACTAAGTTAACAAAGCCTTTAGTACACATCAACCTAGTGGACCCACAAGTCAGCCTCCAAATCTCTCCCAAACAACATACAACCCGAAATTTCTAGCCAGATTCAAATTAATTGAAAAACTAAACATACCTTAATTTAAATCCAATGAAATTTTACCCGCACAAAAACAATGAAATTTTTTAAATATCAAAATCCGAAAGAAAATAGTATTTTGGAACAAATTGCCTGTTTGCTGTATTTTTTCATTTTACAGCCCATTTATTATTACTTATAGCCCATTTCTTATTACTTATAGCCCATTTTCTGGGCAAGCCCGAATGCATCCCTCCTCGTCTTGATAGATTTCCGGCCCAGCAGGGCGTAGACAAGCAAGTAGGCCTACGTTGGTTATTCTGCAAAAAACAAAATAGCTGGGCTAGCCATTTTCAGAAAGGAAAAAACAAACTGGGCTGGTCATGTGGTAAACATATGAAATAAAAGCCTAGGCTAGATGGGCCACAGCTCCCGCACAACCCAGTTGATACCCTTCTCCGTCTGAAAAAAACTACGCGCGCTGCTTGGCCCCTACTGTCATCCTCACCATGTACAGTCATCTCCTTATTCCTATCGGTTGTTGACCATGTTGACAACATCCGAGGATGGCGCCGTGGTGAGTGAACCAAGGTGGAGGACGATGGTGAGGCCTCGGATGGGAACGAACAGGAGCCGGGGAAGATGCGTAGAGTTTTAGGGTGCGATCTGGCCACGATACATGCGCATCAGTACAACCAGCCGTGGGAGGCGGGAGCAGCCATTCCCACCGGCGCTGGTTTGGCTTTGGAGGCTGGAGGAAGAAGAGACTGAAGAAACACGACAGACGTTGAATGTCAATCCAATGGTCAAGGTTGGCACAATTGTTTGTTGACTAAGCCGACACCAAGTAGCATACTTTTTTATATATAGGAAGAAAAGAAAAATTGAGCTTGTTCGCCTGATAACATTCTCGAAACTACGACGTTCGATCTTGCGTCGCAACTAAAACTGCGAGGAAAATGCGTTTGTCTGCCGTCCTCCTCCCAGGGAACGTTCGCCAAATAAGTGACTAGCACCCTTGGTTTTGAACCAAGAGGTCTTGGGTTCGAGTCCCATGAACTCTCAATTTTGTCCTCCTTCCTTCCTCGCAAAAAAAACAGAGAAAATTGAAGACTTTAGAAGGCGTACAGAACAAGCTAGGGTACCCATAAAGAGACGTTGGTGAGTTTTAGAAAAAAGAGAGACGTGCTCCTGTAGCTGGTTCGAATCCAAACCTAGACTATGACTATATATGGTGTTATGCTACTCTGCAAGTAATGAAACTGACATATCCAACGTTTGCTTCTCCTCTTCTCTACTTACTCTGCCTAGCATCAGAAGCTCTGGCCGCTGCAACCAAGTCCGCTGGCTGCTCGTCCACCTGCTCTTCAGCAGGCAACAACCAGATATGCCCCAAGTCGCCACCCATACCATCGCCTGTGGGTCTCATTACACCCCCGCCGGCACACGCACCGCAGCCGGTTGCTCATCGCAACCCGATGCCGTTGGTGTGGTGCCACTACTTCAAATCATGCAGTGTCATCCATCGCGTCTCAACCACAATCCTCAACCCTGGCCGAGTCTTCTACAAATGGCCGAATCATGGGGTAATAATATGTTGAAGTGTTGTTCTGGTACTTCCAGTTGCTGATTTTTTTAATAGTTTGGTTGTTGATCTTCCAATTTGATTCCTGCAGAAAAGGGAAGATTTGTGTGATTTGTATTTCTGGGAAGTTGCTGATGTGGGGGAATGCAACTACGTTGATTATTTGGTTAGCCGAGGAATCCCACACTACTAGAAAAAGGGCTATAGATGGGATTGACACTAATGGCGCACCAGACAAGCGGTGCACCATTAGTATATACTAATGGCGCACCACCTTCTGATACGCCATTACAGTTGAAACTACTAATGGCGCACCTGGCGCAGGGTGCGCCATTAGTATCAATTTTTTTTTAACTAGTGCGCCTGTCCAAACATACTAATGGCGCATCCAGACACAGTGCGCCATTACTAGTTGTAACTAGTAATGGCGCACCTGGCCCAGGGTGCGCCATTAGTATAATTTTTTTTAACTAGTGCGCCTGTCCAAACATACTAATGGCGCATCCAGACACAGTGCGCCATTACTAGTTGTAACTAGTAATGGCGCACCTGGCCCAGGGTGCGCCATTAGTATCAATTTTTTTTTAACTAGTGCGCCTGTCCAAACATACTAATGGCGCATCCAAACACAGTGCGCCATTACTAGTTGTAACTAGTAATGGCGCACCTGGCCCAGGGTGCGCCATTAGTATAAATTTTTTTTAACTAGTGCGCCTGTCCAAACATACTAATGGCGCACCACCAGAAGGTGCACCATTAGTAACCTGGATTACTAATGGCGCATTTAGAGTTGGTGCGCCATTAGTAAGTGGGCAGCAACAAGATATTTTGGACAGCCTCTCCTACCCACACTCACTTTCTCCCCACTTCATTCTCTCCACCTCCTCCTTGTCTCGGGTGCCTCCTCTTTTTCACCTCATTTCCACCATAGATTCATTCAATTTAAGTGGTTAAATTACCTTGTTTTGATAGGTAAGTAAGGGGGGAAGCTATATTTATGTTGTTCTCCCTACAACAATGTGCACATGCACTTTTTATGGCCTAGCTAGATCTATGTATGTTCGTGGTGTTGCATATGTTTGTGGTGTTGCATATGTGTTTGTGTTTGGAGGTGTACCGGTATTTGAAATGCGATAGTTGCCAATATTTTGCCGGAATGTTGATTCATTTCCGTTTCGGCGAGAATTTTGGCATTAAGCATTCTTTTTGGTCCTATTTTTAGGGAAAGTCATGCCAAATTTTTTCTTGGTTCTAAAATATCGTTTTGCTCTACCCCGCAGGCGACCATGGTCCGCATGATGACCGAAGGCATCGTGAATAGGTTTTTGAGGTCCGCGAAGGCCGAGATGCTTCAAAAGAACGAGACAGAGATAAGATGTCCGTGTCGAAGATGCAAGCTGAAGAGCCTTATTGCGGACCCGGAATCCGGGCAGGTGTGGGACCACCTGCTCTTGCGTGGTTTCATGGATGGCTATCGGTGGCAAGGTGATGAAGATGACTACGAAGTCGTCCATGGGGGCCGGGCAAGAAATGAGGAAGGGCAGCAAGACAACCACCGCGGCTCGGACGGGCGAGAAGACGAAGAATCCCCAGGAGATGATCACGACGGTGATGCTGTACACAGTCATCATGTAGAAGATGCAGGACATGATGATGAGGAAGATGCCGGAGCAGACGACGGGCATGATGATGAAGATGATGATGCCGGCGGAGCAGACGACGCTGGACCATCGATGGGCTAGGTGCAGGACCCTCATATTCAAGAGCTGCTTCTCAAGCAGACGGATAACGCAAGAGCTGCCGCCCGAGAGAAAGCCAAGATGGATCAACTTGAGTTAGACGCGGTTACTCCATTGTATGAAGGATGCAGGCCCGAGGATACCCGCCTGAAAGTAACGCTCATGGCTCTGGAGATGAAGGTAAAACACAAAATGACCGACGCATGCTTCGACGAGAACATGTCATTCTGGCACGAACGTCTTCCCAAGGGGAACAAGTGCCCGACCAGTTTGGAGGAGACGAAGAAAATCGTGTGTCCTCTGGATTTACCGCACATGAAATACCATGTGTGCATGAACAATTGCATCATTTATCCGGACGAGCACGTGGAGTCTACCATATGTTCGGTGTGCGGCGTCACTCGATACAAGAAGAGGAAGAAAGCTCCTCGAAAAGTGGTGTGGTACTTTCTGATCACTCCTCGTCTGCAGCGGTATTTCGCGGACCCTAAGGTAGCAAAGCTCCTGCGTTGGCACGCGGATAGGGAGGAGAAGAAGCGAGAAGATGACGCAAATGATCCGGAGATAGATAAAAAAGACAAGATGCTGAGTCACCCTAAGGATGCGAGCCAGTGGCAAGCGTTGAACTTCGAAGACCTAGAATTTGGGAATGATCCAAGGAACATCGTGCTGGGCGCGAGCACCGATGGAGTCAATCCGTTTGGCAGCCAGAGAAGCACACATAGCACCTGGCCTGTGTTTGTGTGGATGTACAACCTTCCCCCCTGGTTGTGCATGAAGAGGAAGTACATTCACATGAGTATGCTAATTGAAGGACCGAAACAACCAGGGAACGACATCAATCTGTATCTGGGGCTGCTGAAAGAGGAGCTTGACACGCTGTGGAAAACGCCAGCCAATACGTGGGACGCCGCAGAGAAAGAATATTTCCCTATGAGAGCCGCGCTCCTCACGACGGTGCACGACTATCTCGGTTACGGATATGTCGCGGGGCAGGTGGTCCACGGATTTTCTGGATGCGTCAGGTGCATGGATGACACAACGTATCGCCAGCTAGATAGAGATCCCGGGTCTTCGAAAACCGTGTTCATGGGACATCGAAGGTGGCTTCGCGACGATGACCCGTGGAGAAAACGCAAGGATCTATTCGATGGTGAAACCGAACCCCGAGGACGCCCGCGTACGAGGAGCGGCGAGGAAATAGACGAGCTGTTGAAAAATTGGAAAGACTGCCCACTGCCGGGAAAGAAGCAAAAGGCGCCAGAGCCGGGAAAGAAGCGAAAGGCGCCAGAGCCGCTGCTGAAGGTATGGAAAACGAGGTCTATTTTCTGGGACTTGCCGTACTGGAAGATCCAGCGTGTGCCTCACAGCCTTGATGTCATGCATATCACGAAGAACGTGTGCGAGAGTCTGCTTGGTACCCTGCTCAACATGCCAGAGAGGACCAAAGATGGGCCGAAAGCAAGGGCAGACTTGAAATCAATGGGCATCAGGCAGGAGCTTCACGCTATATATGATGATGATGATGATGATGATGATGAGGCGAAGCAGGACACGGAAAGTCGTCGCAAAGGCAAAAAGGCCAAGATGACCGGAAATGACTACCCTCCCGCGTGCTTCACTCTAAGTCAGGAGGAGATCGAGCAGTTTTTCACCTGCCTCGTAGGAGTAAAACTTCCTTACGGTTATGCGGGGAAGATAAGCAGATACCTAGACCTAGCGAAGCTGAAGTTCAGCGGGATGAAGTCTCACGACTGTCACGTGCTGATGACGCAGATACTTCCAGTTGCAATCCGTGGGATCATGGACGCGCACGTCCGTGAAACGCTATTTGGCCTATGCAACTTTTTTGACGTCATCTCTCGGAAGTCTGTTGGCGTGAGGCAACTCAGAAGGCTACAGGAAGAGATCGTGGTGATACTATGCGAGCTTGAGATGTACTCCCCGCCCGCATTCTTCGACGTTATGGTGCATCTGCTGGTCCATATCGTGGATGATATCATCCAACTCGGGCCGACGTTCCTGCACAGCATGATGCCGTTCGAAAGGATGAATGGTGTCATCAAAGGATACGTTCGCAACATGTCACGTCTAGAGGGAAGCATAGCGAGGGGCTTTCTGACCGAAGAGTGCATCTCCTACTGCACGAATTATCTAGGAATCGAGAACCCCGTTGGTCTGCCCATCAACAGGCACCTCGGCAGGCTCGCTGGATGGGGTCACCGTGAGGGTCGCCGCGAAATGCATGTCGACTTCGAGGGTCGACTCGCCGACTTTGAAAGAGCAAACCTAGTCGCGCTACAACACATAGACGTGGTCGATCCTTGGGTGGTAGAGCACAAAACCTTTATTAAGAAGACGTACAATGACCGAGGCCAACAGAGGACGGACGGAGATATACTCAAAGAGCACAACTCATGTTTCACGCGTTGGTTCAAGCAGAAGCTTCTGTCGTACCCTTTACATGAGGATTCTTCCGCAGAAGAACAACTCATATTCGCCTTGTCACAGAGCGCCGAGCACAACCTGATGACCTATGAGGCGTACGATATCAACGGCTACACATTCTACACCGAGGCCAAGGACATGAAGAGCGATGGTTATCAGAACTCTGGGGTAACGATGGAATCCTACACCGGTAACGACAAGGACAGATACTACGGAAGGATCGAGGAGATCTGGGAGCTGAGCTACGCTGGAGAGAAGGTCCCGATGTTCCGTGTCAGATGGGCCAAGAGCGTCCTAAAAGAAGACCGGTATTTCACCACCATGGTTATACCCGAAGCCAAATCCAAGACCGCAGGCGCAAACGTCACCGCGAAAAATGAGCCATGGGTACTGGCTTCCCAAGTGGACCAATGCTTCTTCATTACCGACCCGTCAAAGCCCAGTCGTGTTGTCGTGAGGAGAGGCAAAAGGAAGATCATCGGAATGGATGGAGTAGCCAATGAGCAAGACTTCGACAAGTACGGCGACCCGAGAATCGAACATGACGACGATGATGAAGTAGCAACATACACCACAAGAAGAAGCAGGACCACCCTACCTAAAGGACGTCCGTTCCACAGAAGAACTCCATTTGCAAAAAAGAAGGGCAAGAAGATTGTGAACAGATAGCTAGCTAAGATCGATTGTATTTAAATCGTAGCCTTCATTTCTCGATTGTGTTTCATGGGCACTTTTTGAACTATCATGAATATTTTTAAATTTCATGGACACTCGATCTCGATCCCCCTCCATCTCGATCGCTATCCCACCTCGCCAGATCTGGTCCCCCTCGCCGCCGAGCACCCCCCGGTCCACCGGCCCCCCGCACCCCGCGCACCCTCCCCCGCTCCACCGGCATTACTGTTTGATGATATTTTTTAAAAAATTATTACAGTCTTATAAAAAATATTACTGTTATGTTTTAAACAAGTTTGAACATATGTAAACACAAATAAATATCAAACAACATTTTAAATGCATAAAAAAAATTGTGGAGCCTGGGAATCGAACCCAGGACCTCCTGGTGTGAGAACTGGCTGCTGACCAGTCGAGCTAGTAGAGGGAACTTGGTGTGGATCAGGTCAGGTGGAAGATAACCTGTTGGCTCGAGCAGAAATAAAAAAAACATACTAATGGCGCACCAGGGTGAGGTGCGCCATTAGTATGGATGTACTTATGGCGCACCAGGGTGAGGTGCGCCATTAGTATGGATGTACCTGTTGGAAGATAACCTATCCCCTCTCTCTCCCTCGCCCTCGCCCTCGATCCCCTTCCCCTCTCCTCTCCCGATGCCGCTGCCCCGCCGCCTCGACGCCGCCCCGTCGTCCCCGTCTCCGCCCCGACGCCCCGACGCCGCTGCCCCTTCCCCTCTCCTCTCCCGACGCCGCTGCCCCGACCTCCTCCTAGCCCCTCGACGTCGCCCTCGATCCCCTTCCCCTCTCCTCTCCCGACGCTGCCGCCCCGTCGTCCTCGTCCTCGCCCTCCTCCTCGTCCGCGCCACCGCCGCGCCGCTCCGACCTCCTCCTTGTCCCCTCCGGCCTCCTCCTCCTCCTTAGGTACTGCCCCCACCTCTCCCTCCCCCTCCGGCCTCCTCCTTCCCCTTTGTAAATTTTAGGGTGTAGGGTTTGCAAATTTTAGGGTTAGGGCAGTAGTGGACTGCGATAGTCTTGTTTGATTGAGCCGCTTGTAGATACTATGGTGGTTGGCTTACTCAAACAATGCAAACCTGCCACTATTTTGTATTTATTTTCTGAACTAGCTACACATGTTATGACATTATACATATTGTTCATAGCAATTATAAGAATAATCACAGAACCCAAGGGAATTTGCGTGCTGAATATAGTAGCCATTTCTTGCACTTTGTCCAAAGTTGCATACTACTAAGAGAAAAAGAAGCTTGATTGCACTCATGTGCCAAAAATGTGAGATGAATTGCTACTTTCTAGAGCACAATGCATATATGTGAACCCTGTTGTTTTGCTATTGCATTGTACTATGTAGACTTGTAAAAGCCTTGCTTTTGGGTAGTCCATATGCATATGTGAACCTTGTTGTTTAGTTGATGCAACTACATGTTGCTTTTGGGTGGTCAGTATGCATATGTGAACCTTGCAGTGTAGTTGATGCAACTACATATGAACCTTGTTGCGTAGTTGATGCAACTACATGTGAACCTTGCTGTTAAGTTTAGATGATGGATGTGTACTCCTATGAACTAATTTCCTGATATTATGAACTATGTTGCTGGTAATGATGCCATTAACTGTCAAGACTTGTGTGAAAATATTGTGTAATTATCTATGACATATTTCCAAATAGGTCATGCCAAACTTTTTAACATAAGATGTGTGATGTCAGATTTTCAAATAGGTCATGCTAAAATACCGTGTAACATTAGATGTTACTCTAGTGGCAAAAGCAATATTTGGCGAAAACTGGAGTGTCAAAAGCAAAACAAATAACATAGGGCAATATGGTCTTTTCCCTGCTCCATTTGGTCAAAACATCCATTAACCTAACATGTCAATTGTGATAATTGTCACAAACTAAGAGTGGCAAAAGCGAGATGTCAAAATCTAGAGTGGCATAAGAAAATTTGACAAAATCTAGTGGCAAAAACAAAATTTTCCCATATAAAATAGTACAAAGCATGTTGTAAATATAGCAGCTCTGTTCCTTTTGTTGTAATGCCTAATGCCTTCATATTCTACTTGTATCACTGTATCATTGTAGCAAAAGTACAAGGATCAGATCACTTGGGCATGAAATGGTTCCAGAAACCAAAAGCCTGTTGTAAATTATAGCAGTTCTCTGTGTTTTTGTGTAATGCCTAATGCCTTCTCTGTGTTTTTGTGCATAGATTTTAGGGCAAATCTAGCACAGTTAGCAAAGTTAGAAATCTTTTAGGAAATTAGGGTAGTAGCAAAAACAGTAGCAATTTAAAAAAACAGTACAAAAAAATTAGGTATAAAAACTGTAGCAAATAAAAAATATTAGCAAATATAGCTAGGGTAATTTTGTTTAGGTATAAAAAACAGTAGCAATTTTAAAAGAATAGTAGCAATTTTAAAAACAGTAGCCAAAAAATTAGGTATAAAAACAGTAGCAAATAAAAAAGGAGTAGCAAATATAGCTAGGGAAATTTTGTTTAGGTATAAAAACAGTAGCAAATAAAAAAAAGTAGTAGCAAATTAAAAAAACAGTAGCAAAAAATTAGGTATAACAACAGTAGCAAATATAGCTAGGGCAATTTTGTTTAGGTATAAAAAACAGTAGCTACAATTTGTAAAAAGCATGAGCAACTGAAAAATCATCCTGAAATATAGCTAGGACAAACTTCAATCTTTTTTTTGTTTGTAACAGAAACTACAGTAGTATATATTTCCTGAAGTAAATATTTTCAGTCATTACAAATATGATACTGCTTGGAGATGATACTGCTTGGAGATGCATATATTGTTTCACCTCTTCACATGCCAATGTATTTTCCATGTTGTGATGGAGGCCTTTTTTGCCTTGTCCACCCGAGAGGCCCTTGAGTTTGCCGGAATGTCGATTAACTTCCGTTCCGGCAAATTCGGGTACTCCATATGTCCTATTTTCAGTAAAGGTCATGCTGAAATTTTCCGTGAATTTTAGCATGACTTTGCTAAAAATAGGACATATGGGGTACTTGTGACTAATGCATGGGCCGAGGTATCTTAGTAGTTAATTAAGTAGGATCAAGTGCCCCGACGTACTTGTGACTAATGCATGGCTTTTAGGGTGCCTCGGTGTCGATAAAAACCGAAATGATGAAAGCTTAGGCTTTTAGGGTGCCTCGGCGTCGAAAAACCCTCAATGATAAAAGCTTAGCTTTTAGGATGCCTCGGTGTCGACAAACCCTAAATGATGAGACCATGATCTTGTTCCTTGACAATAACCAACTTTTTGACAAAACTTTGTTCCTATTTAGAGAGAAACATGGCCAACAACGATGAGGCCGGGGGTTCGGGCGTCGACAAGCCATTCTGGAAGCTGTCCCAGGAGATGGAGGAACAACCTCACTTGTATGAGCACGCCGCCTTCCCCACCGATCCTGAGACCACTGATGGTACCGCCGAGGATGACCCCACTAATGCCACCACTGATGGTGCCGCCGAGGATGCCACCACTGATGATGGCGGCGCACGCACAGATGGCAGCCAACCGAAGAGGCAACGGAAGGACTGGCGCCCGACCGTGCTCCGCACCCTCAAGGAGGAAGTTACTGAAGTGGACTCCGACGGGAATCCAACGGCGCCCGAACGAATAGTCAAGGGGTACTCGCTTCAGCTCGGGTGCATTCTCCGGAGCACCGCCTCGATCAACACCGAGAACCTGAGGCATCCTGACCGAGGGAATTTGCGCAACCTCCTCTTCACGAAGCTGCACGAACGATACAAGTTCCCCGCTGAATTTGAAAACACAAGCCTCAAAGGGAATAAAGTGAACAATGTTGCCCTCACGAAGATGAGCAAGGCCCTGTCTACTTGGAAAAGCAATGTGAAGAGAATGATCGAGAAAGGTGAGAGTTATGAGAAGATCAAGGAGAAAAATCCTTTGATCACCGAAGATGACTACAACGACTTCAAGATCAATTGCTCAAGCACCGCAAACTCCGAATCAAGTAAGTGGGGGAAAGAAATGCGGGAGCTGAACTTAGGGGAACACACACTCGGTCCCGGCGGTTATAGAGTGGCGGAGCCTATATGGGACAAGGAGGAGGCGGACCGTGCCGAGCAAGGCCTACCGCCCCTCTTCGATAAATACGGTGACAAGCAGACCAGGAACTTTGTCAGGGCCCAGTACAAGAAGGACCCAAAAACAAAGGAGCTTACCACGGATCCGAAGACCAGGGCGCTTGAGCTTGTTCTGGTAAGGAATACACCCCCGCGTAATTAGCTCCATATGGTTGCATTCTAATTAATGAAGCCAAATTTCTAAATGGTTCACATTCCTTCCGCAGGCGACTGAAAGCAGTAGCGCGGGGTCGACTAAGAGCAACCCTTGGGACACCACTCTAAATAGGGCGTTGAATGTAATGAAGAACAAGGATAAGCTCAGTAAGCCGACGTCAGCTGGTCGTGTGGCCGGCAAAGGCTTGTCGACAAAATGGTCGTCATACTATAACACTGCTGGGCGAAAGGAGAAAAAGACCGGCTCGGAAAGCCAGGCGCGCGAGGTTCAAGAACTCAGGGCACAGGTGGCTCGGATTCCGGAGATTGTCCAAGAGCAAGTGCAACAACAACTCGGAGCGACGATCACCGCCATTTTGCCTACCTTGATCCAGGGGATTAGTGCGTGGATTGCGGGCGGCCAACAGGGGCCACCCCCGATTCCTAGCTTCACGGCCAGCAACTCGCAGAACGCGATGGCGGGGCCATTGGTGTCTCCGGCGGAGGCAGCATTGGTGTCTCCGACGCCGGCACGGGAGCTTAATGCACCCGGGTGTACGCCGGCCGGCACCTCTGCAGCAAGCGGCCCCTCCGTCAACTGCACGCCCGCCGTTGGCGGTGCCTCGACATTAGCCGAGCTCGACGCCATCATCACGGTAACTAATTAAGGCTCTCTCGGCCGAGGACTTCATCTCCTTGCCTTTGACTGGGCATCCCTAACGCCCTACATGTTTTCGCAGGGCGCCGCCGACGTTCCGTGCACTCTCCTGCACTTCGTGAACAACGAGTTGGTCGATGTCGCCAAGGGCAAAATCGTTCAACCGGGCAACCCCTTGTTCCACGGTACCCAGATGCCACCCAACTTGTTTAGGGTTCAACTGGTTCGGGTGCTGCCAGGCGGCGACGAGTTGTTACCTCCGATTCGACCCATCGGGGCCGACGATGATGACGTGATGACCCTCAGCGCCTGCCTGAGCTGGCCCCTGCTTTGGCCGAAGAGCCAGATTCGTTTGGGGGCGGGGGACACCACCCCAAAGACAACACCGCCAGTCGTGCCGGCGCCATGTCGGCCCCATGGCAAGATCGCCGCAACGGTGCCGGACATCCCTATGCCACTGGATCCAAACATGCATATGGCACAGGATCAGAACGACGACGACGACGATACATTTGCCAACGTCGATCAGTACTTTGCCGATCATGGGGACGGTGGCGACTTCATGGGGCCTCCTTCTCAAGAACCCAACCCAACAAAAGACGTGTGCGATCTAGCTGGTACCGCGGAGAAGCCAAGTTGCAACAGGTGTCGTCTGCAGTTCAGCTCTCAGGAGACGCCTCCAGCTGCCGACTTCACCGAGCCTCAGATAGGCGAGGTGCGAAATATGATCAGCCCCAACACACTCAAGAAGGCGGTCTGTGAGCAGAACTCGGTCCCATTACAGGAGAAGAAGAAGGCACGCAAAAGAAAGACTAACAAGGGTGCGGGCCAGCCGGCACCGAGTACGATCCGTGCTCAGGACGGGCCACCTTCAACTGCGGATATCTCGAGGAGGGTGCATGTGGCGGGTAGGCCGATGCTACCGAGAAATATGCTCGATGCTGCAACCGGTGCTATGCGGAGTCTGCATGACAGTGTTCTTTCTTTGGAGAAGCGGCGTCTCAGAGAGAAGGATGTTGCATACCCAGTTTTCGCGGCCAAGGTGCCAGAGGGCAAGGGCTTTGTGGATAACTCCATCGGGGGTACGATCGTCCTGCGGTTTGATGACATCCACGCTATGTTGAACCTTCATCCGCTGCACTACACCTTCGTTCGGCTATTTTCGCTGAGTATGGAGATGCGGATCATTCGCGACAAGACCCCGGACATCGTGATAGTCGACCCCTTCTACATGCGTGCCAAGATCTTGGGCAGCGCCGGGGACCGGCAAGTCGCGAGTTCTTACCTCGAAGGCGTCATTCTGGCAAACCAAGATAAGGATAACTTTGTCGTGCCTTACTTTCCCAAGTAAGTCCTCCCCTCAACCGCCCCGTAACATATGAATTCTTAGATTTCGATCGTTTTTCTTTTAACATTCCGTGTTTTCTGCAGTGACACACATTGCACGCTCATCCTCCTAAGCCCCAAATATTCCATGGCCACGTATTTCGACCCGGACCGTCAGTTGAACGTAGACTACACAAATGTCAAGAAGGTTCTTGATGATGTTCTCCCCGGCTACATCAAATCTGGAGGCACCTTCACCAGGCCTATTCGTAAGTACGGCAAGCACGTGTTCTCCCACAATACGACGTTCTGCTGCATCAAGCAGCCGCCTGGCGGTCAGAAGGGTGCCTACTACGCCATCCATCACATGCGGGCGATCGTACGGGACCATCATCAATTACTGCTACCGAGTAGACTCAAAGATTGGGCCGCGAGCGTGTCGGCAATCCAGGACGCGGACATCATACAAGAATTCTTTCGCATCAAGTCGGAGTTTGCGGAAATCATCCATCAAGATGTCCTTCGTACCTCGGGGTAGTTCTACCTCAGAAATCAACCGTCCAATAGTGACATCGACACAATCCTACAAATGCAGGCTGACAACGCCCGTTGTTTCATGACTCCCATGATAGACGGCGGCTTCATCCACGCTCCGGTCCCTTGAGTCGAGTCGAAAGCAGTGATGCTGTGTCTAGTTCTGAAACATCGATTGGCTCATGTTGTAATTAAACTTTAATGAACTTGTAGTATGTCTCTTTGGTTTCGAGAGTCCTTCAACTTAGATGTAATCGATGCTATTAATGTCTTGCTTTTCTCTTCCGATCGTTCTGTTGCATACTTATATATTGCTTATGTATTGTCTGTGAATTGGTACTAACGTTTTGTTTGGCTACTGCATAGCGATGCTGTGGTATGTCGTGTACAAGGGTAAGGTTCCCGGAGTCTACGACGACTGGGAGGAGTGTCGGAGACAGGTTCACCGATTCAGCGGTAACAGTTACAAAGGGTACGCCACTAGGGCCGAGGCCGAATCTAGATACGCCCGCTATCTAGCGGGAGAGGGGAGGGAGCGTTGGAGGAACCGGATGAAGACGAGTTTCATCGTGATGATGCTCATCGTGATGACTGCAGCTCTCTTCTATGTGATGGTAGTTTAGATGATCGATATCGACTTGTAATGTGAAGACAAACTCGCGGTCTCGAGACTTGTAATATAATGTTCTATCTTTGTTCGGTCTTTTCAATTCGGAGACTAATATGATGAATTGTATTCGGAGACTAAAATGATGAATTGTATTCAGAGACTAATCTTCTATTGTATTCGATGAATCTGTTGTTGATGTGTGCTGTCTATATTTTGTCCAATTATACATTTTGTAACCTGTGCAAAAAACAGAAAATTAAAAAAAAACTAATATTCATACTAATGGCGCATCACATCATAGTGCGCCATTAGTATGCCAAAGGATACTAATGGCGCATCACTAAACAGTGCGCCATTAGTATGCCGAAGTTACTAATGGCGCATCCTGTTGTTGTGCGCCATTAGTATGCCAAAGCACCTGGGTATACATGGCCCCCTGGGAGGCATACTAATGGCGCACTGTTGTATATACTAATGGCGCATCTGGGGTGCGCCATTAGTATACCAGATACTAATGGTGCACCAGTGGTGCGCCATTAGTAAAATATACTAATGGCGTGCTACTAATGGCGCACCACTAATGCGCCATTAATGGCCAAATTAGGTGCGCCATTAGTAGGCCTTTTCCTAGTAGTGCCAATACCAGCAGGTTGGGGTGTTGGACAAGTAACTGAGGGAACGGCAAAAGAAGAAGATGCAGCGCAGAAGGTTAAAGATGCGGTTCCTCTAATCATGGCCAAGCAACAGCTGCTGAACGGCCTTGACAGCAATGAGGAGATGAAAGAGCTTGTGAAGATAATGGGCAAAATCGATGTGCTCTGTAGGATAACTGTCTCTTTATTTGCAGTGTATGTAGCACTCATGATGTATTCAGTGGCTATGACATGAGCACTTTGCTGAAACTAGTAATGAAGGAAACTTATTTAGCAGGCTGGGCATAGTGTTGTGAACATCTAATGATTTCTATTAACGGAAATCCGGGGTATCCCCTTTTGCTCATAAATAGATAAATAGCAGAGGCCCTTTTGCTAATAAATAAATAAATTAGCAGAGGCCCTGTCGGGTCAGCTTTGTTCCCATTCAAAGACGTCGAGCAAATTGTTGTCCAACAGCAAACTATGTCATCAAATTCAAGTTTCACAACCAAATATGAGTACAACTAAACAACAATGTCATCATGTTTTAGTCGTCATACAATCACCAAACACAAATCAACATACATAATAAGTGATGTTATCACAGCAAAATACTAAACAACAAGTTCATCAAGTTTCAGTTGTCATAGAAAACACAATCTCACATAGTAGATAAAAAACGTCTTCTGACAGGAAAATACGACAAAAGCAATCTAATCATCATCCGCAGCAGCAACGTCAACATCTTCGCCATGTGTATTAGTCTGAATCATAATTCCCCACAGTGTCATCTTCTTCATCTTCAATGTCCTCGAACGTTGGCTTCTTATTGATCAACTCTTGTATGTCCACAACCTGACAACAAACTTTTCACTAGCATCATTGACGTGATGGTTCTCAAAGATATTAGGAACATCTATGGAATCTTGTACATCTGGAGTAGTCTAAGTATTATCTTGCTGTGCAACTTCATTAAACGAATTCCTCTGCTCAAACCTTTGCAATACTCTCCAGTCATCGCTATGTGCAAATGTTTCTTCCAAGAAAAATATCTGTGTTGCTTGATTTGCCAAAATAAAAGGCTCGTTGGTCTGGTACACCGCCTTGACATTGATGGATTTGAAATAATCATCAGCTCTGGGTTTTGCCATCCTGGAAAACAGGTTAAACCAACGACAACACAACAGAACCACACACCGATAACCTCGAAACTGGAGATATACTGCAACTGAACAATGTCTATTATGTTAGCATACATTTCAGTTGCCACTTCGCCGTACTTATCCGTGCTGGTGATGGCACTGTTTTGTGTCTTCCTGCCTTCGTCCCGTGCAAGGGTGTTGTAGCGCACATCTCCAACAACGCAAGATTCATAATGTCTTACCCGAGTATCAGGACACATTGCTAGTGCGTAAAGGGCATCATCAACTGCCTGCCCATCCTCCCGCATCTTCTTAACCTATGGTTAGAAAATAGACAAGCTGATCATCTTATGTACTCAATATATTTAAAAAACTAACAGTGCAATTCAAAAGCTTACGTGGCTCTTGAACCATTTCACAAATCCTGCCATAACCAGTTTGTTAATGTTTCTTGGATTTTGCGGCAGTAACTCGTTTTTGTAGATGCTGCACAACATAGTGATCGCGTCAAACATCTAAATATATAAGAATATGTTGCAAGTTTAGTAGATTACGATGTATAAGCTGCAGTACTTAGAACTTACTTGATATAAGGTAGTATCTCAAGACAGTTATTCAACACATACCAAACCATTTTGTCCAAATATTTAGGTTTGTCGTCTTGTCGACTCTTCCCTGTAACTCGAACAGAACAATCGAAAACATTGAGCCTGGGATTGTCTTCACCCACCTCTTTGCTAAGCTGATGAGCTGTTTTAATGTATTTTGAGCAGAATGTCAATGCTTAGGTAGCAATGTAGGCCTCTGCAATGGAACCCTCGGGTCTAGCTCTGTTCCTAACATAGCCCTTGAAAGTGCCTAGCCGCCTTTCAATAGGGTACATCCAGCCATACTGTACTGGACCTCTAAGTAGTGCCTCATCAGGTAGATGAATAGCCAAATGCACCATCACATCAAAGAACGCTTGAGGATATATCTTCTCAAGGTCGCATAGGATAGTTGGTATCTTGTCATTAAGAAGCTCCAAAGCATCTGTCCTGATATTTCTACTACAGAGTTCCTTGAAGAATTGTCCCAACTCTGTAACTGCTCTGTATAAGTCAGGGCGGCCCAATCCTCTAAGGTTAACAGGTAAGACCGTTTGAAGTAGGATGTGGCAGTCATGAGTTTTCAACCCTTGTACCATGTTTCCATCTGAACTGACTCTCCTTTAAGGGTTGGAAGCAAATCCATGTGGGAATCTCACACGTGACAGGACCTCGCAGAATTCCTTTCTTTTTACCTTGTCCAAGACGTACACAACTGGTGATATATGTGGGTGACAAATCCTTTCTAATACCAGGTGTGTCAAATCAATCCTAGATTTTAAGGTATCTTTCGTCTTGCCTTCAATATTAAGAAGTGTGCCGATAATGCTGTCACATATATTTTTCTCGATGTACATCACATCAAGATTATGCCACAGATCCAAATCTTTCCAATACACCAAGTCCCACAAAGTGGACCTGTGGGTAAACAGTAATCTCTCTTCTGCCCTGCCACGCTTACTTTTCCCGCTACCATTGTCAGTATGGTTTCCTGGTGTAATATGGCTGGCCTTCTATAATTCCACTTGCAAGTCATCGGCGGTGAGCCTCTTTGGCGCATCACGGTTTTCATGCTTTGCATTGAACACATATCTTCGGTATTTTGTAGGATGTGGCTTGTCCTTGGCAAGGAAACGGCGGTGTCCAATGTAACAGATCTTGCTAAGTATTGAGTATGATAGCGGATTCCTGCCACGGCGAACACATGCATTGTAACCATGTGTCGTTCGCCCTGACATAGTGCCCAAAGCCGGATAATCATGGATGCACCAAAATATAACTACACGCCGAAACAAATCAGCTGGTGGGCTGCTATATAAGTCTCGAGTCAGAACACCCCTGCATAGCTGTCACAGCCCTAGATCAGTCCTTGTTTGTCTTTGCTTTATCATAATGTCATCATGTTTAAAATTCAAATGAATTTGAATTGGGGATGATAAACCTTAGCACCAGAATAACTCAAATAGGTTCAACCTAAATATTTTCAATGAACCCAAAATGCCTTTGGAAAAGTTCATCATTTTTGAATTGGTCCAGAACATCTGCCAAAAATGGTGCACATTTTTCTAGCTAACTCTAGATTGAATTAATCCATAAGGTATTTGCATTTGTGCATTTAATTCCTATAAATATTTTAATTGCCCAAATAATTCTGAAAATGGTTAAGGGCTGTTGAAAAATATTTCAACAGTGGCCACAATTTATTTCAGGATTTTTAGAAAACGTTTAGTATTTCTACTAAATCTAAACAAAGAAAGAAAAATAGAAAACAGAAAGAAATAAAAGAGAGAGAGAGACTCACCAGGCTTACCTCGCAGCCCACTGGCCGGCCCAGCACTATGCTGGCCCAGTGCCAGTCATCCTCCTCCTTGCGCCAGAAGGACAAGGGCGTGTGCCTGCGGTGCGCACGCACGCGCCCCGCCACCTCCTGCCTAGCTGCCTACGTCTCCGACGCCCTTGATGCCTCCGCGCATGCTATGCAACCTCCCCGACTGCCATGCAACCTCGCCGCCGCTCGCCGTAGCCACGGCCACCATCCAGCTATCGCCTCGCCGACGCGTCCATGTTCTCCGTTGTCGTCTACCACTTCGCATCGACCGAGCCCCGAGCGCTTGTTCGCCCTGCATCGCCGCCCCGCCGACTTCTTCCCCGCTCGACCGTTGAGATCGCCAGCGACCTCACGATGTCTCCGGGCCATCCCCGAGCTCGTCGTTCACTCCCCTTCACTCGCCGTGAGCCACTGACCCTTCTCCCTATCACTGACCAGTGAGACCCACTGGTCAGGTTTGACCTGGTAATCCTCAGTTGACTCACTGACGTCATGCCTGCACAACGCTGACGCAGTTAAACATTTTCTGGATTTAAAATAATTCAGAAAATTCCAAAAAATAGTGTAAACTCAAAAAATCATATAAATTAATCTGTAACTCCAAATGAAAAGATTCATATATGAAAAATGATCAAAAAAATCCAATCTATCCATCCGTACCATTTTCATGCACGATAGAACAACTTATAGCTGCTGTTTAGGACCAATCATATAAATGACATTTGAATATCCACATATGGAGTTTGCATTTGAATCTTGGATTCAAACCAACTCCATTTAACATGTTGCTAGTTGCATTAGCTCAAATGACAACATATTTACATGTCATGATCATGCATCATATTGTGCATTACATTGATTGTGTTCCTTCTCTGTTGCCGGTGGTTGTTCCCTCTCGATAGACGTGTTCCGATGATGAGTTCGATTACACCAATGAAGAGCTATACTATCTTCAGAAGTGCCAGGCAAGCAAAACCCTCTTGTTCATTTCGACACAATCTCACTCTCTCGCTCCTGCTCTCTTTTATTGCATTAGGACAACAACAATTCATCTGTTACATGTTGTGGTAGTTGAACCCATTTTCCTCTGTATGACCTGTCATTGCCACAGTAAATAGATGAAACCCACTAGCATGAGTAGGAGTTGTTTGAGCCCTGATGTTGTAACACCCCGAGAATCATGCTACAGTAACCCTCTGTGATTAAGCTAATCATGTTGCTAAACAGGGCTTGATCACATTTGAAACACATTTCTTTTCAAACTCCTAATTCAAACTTCAATTAAATTTAAAGTGGAAAATAAAAGTTTTCAAAAATTTAAACAAAAATGTTCGGGCCATGCCAGAAATTGCACTGATAATTATGGTGGAGAAAACACATTTTTATAAAATACCTAAATACTTTTAAATGAAATAAAACAGAAAAGAAAATAAACAAATAAAAAGAAAATGCAAAAGAACACAGAAAAAGAAAAAGAAAAAGGAGAAGGCCCCCCCCACAGCACCCCTGGCCCAACTGGGCCGACCCCCGGCCCAGCCCACCACTCCCACTCGCCCCCCTTCCCTATTCCCCCGACCGGGGTCGGAACAGGGGCAGTCCCGGCTGCACCCCCTCGCCGGCGACGGGGAGGATAAGGACGCCAGCTCCCCCCCGCCTCCTCGGGCCCCTCCCCCACTCACCCCCGCTCACCTCTCGGCCCCTGCGCCTCTCTCTTTCCCCCCGAGATCCGCGCCGCTCTTTCCTTCCCCACGCCCGACGCGGTCGCCGCCGTTCCCGTCGTTCACACGGCCACCGTGCCCACCTCGCCGCCCCACGTTGTCTCCAAGGACCGCCGTCACCCGCTGCTTCGTCTGGTGCAGCCCGTTGGAGACCGGAGCCCCTGCAAGGACCTCCCCGAGCTCGTCTTCAACTTCGGACGCCGGCAACCCCCCTTCTTCCCCGGCGCCGACCTGCTGCTCCTAAGCCTCTCACCGGCCTCCGTGTGCCGCGCGGTGAGCCTCTCCCCCTCCTCCCCTGTCCTTTCTCTCTCGCGCGCCCCCTAGCTGCTTCCCCACGCGCGCCCGAACGCCGCGCCGCGGAGCTCACCGCCGGCAAGGCTCCGGTGACCTTTTGGTCACGGGCTCAATCCCGTTGCACTCCCCACCTCGCGTAGATGCCCCCGAGCCCCTCCGCTTGCTCGATAGCCCGCCGTAGCCTCGTTTCCGTCGGGCACCCGTGCGCGCCGCCGCCCCCGCCGCTCGCCGGCGCCGATTCCGGCCAAGTCCGGCGAAGCCCCGGCCACCACTGGATGCGGCGCTGCGAGCTCTTTCGAATGGGCGTAGCCGCGCTCCTCCCCGAGCCCCGTAGCGCGATTCCGGCCAACTCCGGCGAGGGGCCGCCGCTGTTTTGGTCGCCGGAGTCGCTCCGGCGCCGGCCGCCGACGTGGCTGGGCTGGGGCCACCCCAGGGCCACTGCCAGCGGGCCCCGCAGGCCCCGTTGACTGGGTCAACCCAGTCAACATGCTGACTGGGCAGGCCCAGCCACTGACATGCGGGCCCCGCCACAAAATTAAAAAAAAAGAGAAAAGAAAAATGTTTTTATAATTAAAACTAATTAATTAATCTAATCACTCACTCGCAGGTGGGCCCAGTAGTTAATTAACTAAAAATTAATTAGTTTAATCTTCTGATTAGCCCACTGTCTATGACAGATGGGGCCCACTGGTTAGTTTGACCTGTTCAGCCGCTCTGTTGACCTGCTGACGTTAGCATTGCCTCATGCTGACGTCATAATTCATTTTTGCTTAATTCAAATAATTCCAAAAATTCAAATAAACTTTGAAAATTCATATCTTTTAAATCGTAACTCGGATGAAAATGTTTTCTATATGAAAGTTGCTCAGAACGACGAGACGAATCCGAATACGCAGTCCGTTCGTCCACCACACCTCCCTAACCTATCGAACTAGCAACTTTCCCCCTTCGGTCCGTCTGTCCGAAAGCGCGAAACATCGAGAATACCTCCCGGTTGTTTCCCCCTTCACCGGTACCACCTACTGTCGCGTTAGGTCACACCTAGCACCGCTCGTTTTCATGTCACGCATCGTCATGCTTATGTTTGCATTGTATTTACTGTTTCTTCCCCCTCTTCTCTCCGGTAGACTACGAGACCGACACTGCTGCTGCCCAGTTCGACTACGGAGTTGACGACCCCTCCTACTTGCCAGAGCAACCAGGCAAGCCCCCCCTTGATCACCAGATATCGCCTACTCTTCTCCATTCTGCTTGCATTAGAGTAGTGTAGCATGTTACTGCTTTCGATATCCTATCCTGATGCATAGCCTATCCTTGCTACTACTGTTGTTACCTTTACCTGCAATCCTACATGCTTAGTATAGGATGCTAGATTTCCATCAGTGGCCCTACATTCTTGTCCGTCTGCTGTGCTATACTATCGGGCCGTGATCACCTGGCCGTGATCACGAGTATATACTTATATACTATATACATGACACATGAGATGACTAAAGTCGGGTCGGCTCGTAGGAGTACCCGCGAGTGGATCTTTGTGGCGGAGCGACAGGGCAGGTTGAGACTGCCTAGGTGAGAGGTGGGCCTGGCCCTGGTCGGCGTTCGCGGTTACTTAACACGCTTAACGAGATCTTGGTATTTGATCTGAGTCTGGCCATTTGGTCTATACGCACTAACCATCTACGTGGGAGTAGTTATGTGTATCCCGACGTCATGGTATCAGCCGAAGCTCTTTTGACGTCAGCAACTAAGTGGCGCGCGCCGCATTGGACCGTAAGCTCGCGCTTGTATTAAGGGGGCTAGGTCTGCTTCCGTCCGCGTACGCAACGTGCAGGTGTGCATAGGGCGATGGGCCCAGACCCCTGCGCACATAGGTTTAGACCGGCGTGCTGACCTCTCTGTTGATCCTAGGTGGGGCTGCGACGTGTTGATCTTACGAGGCCGGGCATGACCCAGAAAAGTGTGTCCGGCCAAATGGGATCGAGCGTGTTGGGTTATGTGGTGCACCCCTACAGGGAAGTTTATCTATTCGAATAGCCGTGTCCCTCGATAAAAGGACGACCCGGAGTTGTACCTTGACCTTATGACAACTAGAACTGGATACTGAATAAAATACACCCTTCCAAGTGCCAGATACAACCCGGTGATCGCTCTCTAACAGGGCGACGAGGAGGGGATCGTCGGGTAGGATTATGCTATGCGATGCTACTTGGAGGACTTCAATCTACTCTCTTCTACATGCTGCAAGATGGAGATGAGCAGAAGCGTAGTCTTCGACACGACTAGCTATCCCCCTTTTATTCTGGCATTCTGCAGTTCAGTCCACTGATATGCCCCTTTACACATATACCCATGCATATGTAGTGTAGCTCCTTGCTTGCGAGTACTTTGGATGAGTACTCACGGTTGCTTCTCTCCCTCTTTTCCCCCTTTCCTTTCTATCTGGTTGTCGCAACCAGATGCTGGAGCCCGGGAGCCAGACGCCACCGTCGATGACGACTCCTACGACACTGGAGGTGCCTACTACTACGTGCAGCCCGCTGACAACGATCAGGAGTAGTTAGGAGGATCCCAGGCAGGAGGCCTGCGCCTCGTTCGATCTGTATCCCAGTTTGTGCTAGCCTTCTTAAGGCAAACTTGTTTAACTTATGTCTGTACTCAGATATTGTTGCTTTCGCTGACTCGTCTGTGATCGAGCACTTGTATTCAAGCCCTCGAGGCCCCTGGCTTGTATTATGATGCTTGTATGACTTACTTATGTTTTAGAGTTGTTTTGTGATATCTTCCCGTGAGTCCCTGACATTGATCGAACACATTTGCGTGCATGATTAGTGTACGGTCAAATCGGGGGCGTCACAAGTTGGTATCAGAGCCGACTGCCTGTAGGAATCCCCCCTTCCACACTCCTTGGCCGAAGTCGAGTCTAGACATTACAAAACTTTTACTAACATGGTTGTGTGTCTTACGGGCCCACGTCGCCATTGGGTGGTACTAGGATCTTTTACTCCTCGACCTTTACTCTGGGACTCTGAACTCTCTTCTACTCGGGTTAAACGAATTTACTAACTCTAACACTAGGATCCCGTGACCGTATTCACCCCAAAGTTGGATAAGCCATAGTTGTTTCTTAGAATAGTATTTTGAACAATTCACGCACTGTCATTTGACTCCTTTGAAACGTCTTTGCTTTCAGATGGAACCCTCGAGGCAGGTCGTGCGCCACACGACGGCCATTGGTGCCTCGGGATCACCTGCGGTGCTAGCTGAGATGATGACCTATCTGGGTTATCGCTGGCACCCTGAGTACACCGTCAACGAGGAGTACCAGGACTTTAACCAGGAGCAGTACCGTGCCATCGTCCACCTCTACTCTCGGGAGTACGACTCCACTACTGTGCTGCACACCGCACATGGTGTTGGTGTGACCATCGATATGGCTGTCCACGATGCTGCCTATGCTGCTCAGACACGTCTTCGTGGAGAGTATCAGGAGTTGGACACCTCCCCTTTCAGGCACATTGCTATTGCATCTGATGTTGGTGCGGAGGGATACTATACTGCTGCCTACTCAACTGTCACCCGAGAGCCCTTCTGCCATCAGCACCTTGTTCTGCATGCTGATGGGCTGGATCGAGCTAACCGAGCCCTTCGCCACGAGATGTACACCACCCGTCAGCACCTTTACCGTGCTCTGACACTGGTGCACCCCTTTGTCCGATCTGGACAGGTACCGCGTACTGCGATCTACCCAGCCAGGACCGTGATGCCCCACGGTGTCGGTTGGCCAGAGGTGGGAGGCTACTCTCCCGCACTTGGCCCTCTTCTGCCACCTGAGCGTCGGGCTCTACACCTGAGTATCCGCGGCCCCCAGTCTGCTGACGTCGAGGGCTATCCGTTGCCTCACTACCAGCTGTCAGGCTACGATTACCTCCACAGTACCTCTTGGGACTGATGTAGGCTTGCTTGTAGTGTTAGATGCATTCGCCGCGAGACGGTGTGCCGCCTATGATGTTTTAGTCTATGTACTGAACTCTATGTACTGAACTCTATGCATGACCCCTTTTGTAAGTTATGCCGACTACTATGTAGTAGCTATCGTGCTCCTTTCGTTATGCATGTTTCATCATGAATGATTCTTGTCTTTGCAAATATTTCTCAATGCTGAACTACCCCTGTTATATATTAGCAGGATGGTTAGACCAGGTGGTCGTGGTCGTGGTGGCGATGCCCCACCACCACCTGAGTACATGGCTGGTATGATCCAACAGTTTGAACTGAACCGCCAATTCATGGAAAATATGATGGCTCAGTTTCCTCGCCCCAATATGAACCAGCAGCATGCCCAAGTGACTCTTCAAGATTTCATACGCCTCAACCCAACCATCTACCGCAGCTCAACTCAGCCTCTGGATGCTGATGACTGGCTCCGTGACATCACCTATGAGATGGAGTCTGCTGATGTAGCCCCTGCCAGCTATGTCACCTTTGCTTCCTTCTTCTTGAAGGGACCCGCAGCTCAATGGTGGGACAGCCACAGGCGTACTCTGCCAGCTGGAACAATCATCACATGGCCAGACTTCCAAGCTGCCTTCCGTGCCCGCTTCATTCCTCAAGGAGTCATGGACCGGAAGAAGCGTGAGTTCCGCAACCTCACCCAAGGCAACAAAACTGTCGAAGCTTATCAGCGGGAGTTTCTGGACTTGTCCCGCTATGCTGAAGAAGACATTGCAACTGATGCACGCAGACAGGAGAAGTTCCGTGATGGCCTTCAAGATGACATCAAGCTCGCACTTCTAGTGCATGACTTTGCTGATTTCGCCACCTTGGTGAACAAGGCCATCAATGTCGAAACTGGTCTGCAGGAATACCAGAGCTCTCACAGACGCAACCGTGACACGGGCTCATCTTCGGGCTCGCCTTCACAGAAGCGTAAGATATGGATCCCGAACAGCATGTACCATCCAAATGCATCTGCCCCAAGGCAGAACTATGCTGCACCTCGTCTGCCTCCACCACCATCTAGGCAGTCAAGGCTTCCAGCTCCACCATCCCAAGCTCCTGTTCCCACTCCCAATAATGGTCTGTGCTACAAGTGTGGACAACCAGGTCACCGTGCCAGGGACTGCCATCAGAATCAGAATCAACTTGCCCTTCCAGCAACGGGTCGTGGTAACAACCAGCCCCGCAACAACAATGCTAAGCCTTATGGTCGTGCTCATGCCAACCATGTTGATCTCAACGAAGCTCAAGACCAGTCTGCTACTGTGATGGGTACACTCCTCGTAAATTCAGTACCAGCATCCGTTTTATTTGATACAGGTGCATCGCATTCATTCATGTCAGAAGATTTTGCATACAAGCACGACGTTAAATGTGAGGAGATGAACACCTCTGTATTGGTCAAAACCCCCGTGGGACCGTGTCAAACCTCCTTGGTTGGCATCGATGTCCCCGTGGAAATCGAAGGGCTGGAATTCTATGCCTCTCCCATTATCCTGAAGTCGTCTAACATCGACCTCATTTTGGGTATGGATTGGTTGAAAGCGCATACTGCTTCTATAGTTTGCGCCACTAAGACCGTCCATCTGCTACACCCTTCAGATGAAATAGTTGCTTACCAAGCTCATCTGGTGCAAAATGCCGAGGCAAGGCTCTATGCATTGAATGCATTGAATGCTGCACCACTCGAGGGCATTGAAAACATTCCCGTCGTGCGTGAATTCCTCGACGTCTTCCCCGAAGAACTTCCAGGGATTCCCCCTGCTAGAGCTGTCGAATTCATCATCGACTTGAAACCAGGCACCACTCCTATAGCCAAGCGACCCTACAAAATGCCGCCGCCTGAACTCCTTGAGCTTAAGGAGGAAATCGACAAATCTCTTCGCAAAGGATTCATTCGCCCAAGTTGCTCTCCTTGGGGAGCACCTTCTCTCTTTGTCAATAAGAAGGATGGGACTAACCGATTGGTTCAAGACTACCGTCCTATAAACCAAGCTACCATTCAGAATAAATACCCCCTTCCTCGGATCAATGATCTGTATGATCAACTGGCGGGTTCGTCAGTGTTCTCTAAGCTCGACTTGAGGTTGGGCTACCACCAGATCCGTGTTCGAGAAGAGGATATCCCAAAGACCGCCTTCGTGACTCGCTATGGTTCATACGAGTACACCGTCATGTCTTTCGGTTTAACCAATGCTCCAGCCACCTTCTCTCGTCTGATGAACTATATATTCATGGATTACCTCGACAAGTTCGTCGTGGTTTATCTGGATGATATCCTGGTATTTTCCAGGAACGAAGAAGAACATGCCGAACATCTTCGACTTGTGCTGGAAAAGCTACGAGAACATCAACTATATGCCAAGTTCTCCAAATGTGAATTCTGGCTACCGGAAGTAACCTATCTTGGTCATGTCATCTCTAAGGATGGTATTGCCGTCAACCCCGAGCGAGTTCAGGCTATTCTTGATTGGACTCCTCCCAAGAACGTTAAGCAAGTCAGAAGTTTTCTCGGTCTCGCCAGCTATTGCTGTCGATTTGTCGAGAACTTCTCTAAGATCGCCAGGCCTCTGACTAACCTGTTGCATAAGGGTGTCAAGTTCCAATGGACAGACAAATGTCAGGAAAGTTTCCAGGCACTCAAAGACAAGGTGACTTCTGCCCCAGTTCTAGCTCCACCTGATACTAAGAAGGACTTCGTCATTTACTGCGACGCTTCCCGTCAAGGATTAGGCTGTGTCCTAATGCAAGACCGCAAAGTGATTGCTTATGCCTCTCGACAACTGCGCCCTCACGAAGAGAACTACCTAGTTCACGACCTCGAACTTGCTGCGGTCATTCATGCGCTGAAGCAGTGGCGACATTACCTTCTCGGTAATCGTTGCGAGATTTTCACTGACCACCAAAGTCTGAAGTATCTGTTTACTCAGCCAGATCTGAACCTCCGTCAGCAGAGATGGATGGAGCTTGTTGCAGACTTTGACTTGGGTATTTCCTATACGCCAGGCAAGGCTAATGTAATGGCTGATGCCTTGAGCCGCAAGTCTTACTGCAACCACCTCCAGGTTCACAAAGTTCAGCTCTCGCTTGTTGAAGAATTCAGGAAGCTGAACCTCCATATTGTTCCTTCGGGTGCAGTCTCTCCCCCTCCTAAGGAGTTTGGCAAGGTGAACCTCCACGTTGTTACCCAGGGTTCCCTCAATACCCTAGTTGCTAAACCAGATCTCGTGGATAGCATCAAAATGCTACAGAAGTATTACTCTGAAGCCCATAAGATTAAGCGCTACCTCGCAGAAGGAAAGCCCTCATTCTTCACCATTGCTGAAGATGGCACCCTATACTTCAAGGGCCGCCTAGTGGTGCCATGTGCAGAGAAAAACCTGGATATGACACAGGAAGTTATGAAAGAAGCTCATGATACGCCTCTATGTATCCATCCTGGTAGCACAAAGATGTACCAAGACATCCGTCAGAGATTCTGGTGGTCTAATATGAAGCAAGCCATTGCTCATTATGTTGCTGAGTGTGACGTTTGCCGTCGTATCAAAGCAGAACATCAAAAGCCTGCTGGAACTCTGCAACCTATCTCTATTCCTGAATGGAAATGGGACCATGTTGAGATGGACTTCGTCACTGGATTTCCCAAATCACAGAAAGGTAATGATGCTATTCTTGTCGTCATTGACCGGCTTTCCAAAGTTGCACATTTCCTGGCAGTCAAAGAAACGATCACTGCTAGCCAGTTGGCAACGCTCTATATGTCCAGGATTGTTTCACTCCACGGTACTCCATTGGTTATCAGCTCAGACCGTGGCAGCTTATTCACTTCAAGATTCTGGGAGAGTTTCCAAGAAGCTATGGGAACTCATCTGTCATTCAGTACTGCGTTTCATCCTCAATCGCAAGGACAAGTTGAACGCGTCAACCAAGTTCTCGAAGACATGCTTCGGGCTTGCGTTATTTCCTTCGGCAAGAAATGGGAGGAATCTCTCCCGTATGCTGAGTTCTCTTATAATAATAGCTATCAAGCTAGTCTGAAGATGGCCCCCTTCGAAGTGTTATATGGACGAAAGTGCCGAACCCCTCTGAACTGGTCAAAAACTGGGGAACGTCCACTCTTTGGCCCGGATATTATCCAAGATGCCGAAGAACAAGTCCGCATTATTCGCGAGAATCTCAAGACTGCTCAGTTACGTCAGAAGAGTCAGTATGACCGTCATCATAAGGACATGGTCTATCAACCTGGCGAAAAGGCCTATCTTCGAGTCACACCTATGAAGGGTGCTCACCGCTTCGGGATCAAGGGCAAACTAGCTCCTCGCTATATTGGCCCATTCACTATTCTCGAAAGGCGTGGAAAAGTGGCATACCAACTGGAGCTACCGCCGAACCTTTCTCAGGTTCACGATGTGTCCATGTGTCACAGCTCCGCCGTTGCTTCAAGGACCCAATCCGAGCTGTGGATCATGAAGTGCTCGGATTGCAGCAAGACCTCTCCTATAAGGAGCATCCGGTCCGCATTCTCGACCAAGCTGAACGCCGCACACGTCAGAAGGCGATCAAGTTTCTCAAAGTCCAGTGGTCGCACCATTCTGAAGATGAGGCCACTTGGGAACGAGAGGATCGTCTGCGTGAAGAATACCCCGCACTGTTTCCTTCTACCTCCTAAATCTCGGGTCGAGATTTCTTGTAGTGCAGGTGTCGGGTGGTTGCTGCGACATATGCCAAAGGATGGCTTATCATTGTGGGAGCCAATAAAACGTCGCCGGTGCCTGGAAACGGGATGAGGCGAAGACATGCACGCCGGCGAATCTTACCCAGGTTCGGGGCTCTCCGAGGAGATAACACCCCTAGTCCTACTCTGCGGGGTCTCCGCATGATCACTAGCTCGATAAAGAGTAGCTACAATCGCTCCTAGAGCTGTGGGGATCAAGGGAGAAGAAGAACAAGGCTAGCTCTTGCTTCTCTCTATCTATGGTGTGTGTGCGCGTGCTATGCTTTGGAGCCAAACATGCAGAGGTGTGAACCAGAAGCCAACTATGCTCAGTGGCCAACCCTTTGCATGGGTGCTCCGGGGGGTTTATATAGGCCTACCCCCCGGGGGGTACAATGGTAATCCGGCTGGGATCTGGTCCCAGCCGTCAGTGTCTATGCTCACCGGCTTCTCCACCGGCTGCTGGGTCCCGCCGGCTGCCGGGTACTTGGTCGACAGGCCGGCCCCACCGCCTAGGGCTTTGTCGGCGGCTGCTTACTGTAGCCGCGCCTCTGATGATGAGGGTTTTGTCGAGGTGAGCATGGCTACAGTGGGCCGCCTCGGGGGCTATCACTGTAGCCTCACCTCGTCTTGTCTCCTTAATGGGGCTCCTGCTTCGAGGAAGCGAGTAGCCGGCTTCCGGAGGCCGGCTATGCTCCCGGCCGACTAGGGAAAGCCGGGCCGCCTTCACGCCTCTCTCTGGCTGAAGGGGCCCGCAGTCCTTGGGCCGTATAGGAGGGGGTCGTGGATGACGTCGTAGCTGGCGTGGCTACAGTGCCGGGCCGCACGGGAGACATCCCTCTCGTACGGCCTCCTGTAGCCATGCCCGCCTCGGGCTTCGGGGGTCGTGGGCCGCACTGTGGCCATGCCCCGTCAGGTCGTCGTTATGTAGGAGTGGTTGTGGTCTTGGCCGGCTTCTAGGAGTCGGCGTCCTTCTTGGCCGGCTTCTTGGAGTCGGTGACGCTGGGTCGCCTTCCGGGAGTCGGCTTTAGTGGTAGCCGGCCGGGGAAGGCGGCCCAAATGCTTGGAGTGCTTGAAGGCCCAAAGGCCTGATAAATTTTCTGAAGAGCCAGGGGTAGCCGGTTTGGCTACCCGTGGCCACTTACTCCGACAGTAGTCCCTGAAGCTGATCAGGCTTCGAGGTGGAGTAGGGTTCGAGAAGCTCGAACAGCTTCCCATCGCGACAAGCCGGCAGCTGGGAGCCGGCCTTGGTCAGGCACGTTGCCTGAGCCGAAATCTTCTGGAGTCGGAGGGCGAGAACCCGCTGGCATGTGCGCCGGGCCGCGGGCCGGCCGCGGGCCGATGGCGCGCCACGTAGCCGGAAAGCCTGCCAGCCCACGCGCGAGACGGGACGTTGCCGCAGAGAGGGGGCCCGCCACGTCCACGCCCCGGCCCAGGCGCGGATCTTTTGTATCCCGGAACCGCCCGCACGTTCCGTGCGGCAGTTTCGGCTCGCACTTATGCGTAATAAACGCGAGACGTGGGGGGAGTGGGCGCAGTTAATCCCACGTCTCCCCCCACGTCCGGCCTCTTCGGCCGCGTGAGGCTATAAGTAGGGGGAGGTGGAGGGCGGCAGGCCCTCGCACGCTCCTCCTACTTCCGCTGTCTTCTTGCCTTGCTCGTTCTCGCAACAGCGCCTCGCCGCCGCGCTCTTCCTCCGCATGCTCCTCCGCCGCCGTGCTAGCTTCCGCCATGCCTCCCCACGTAGAGCAGCGTGGTGGGGATTGGGATGGTTCCATCGTCCACAATGACCACATCGACTTCCTTCGCGACACACGGCGTCTGCCCAGTGCGGACAAAGTGGAGGTCCGCCTCGCGCCGGAGAAAGAAATCAGGCCGGCGCCGCGGGATGGCGAGCGGGTGGTCTTCCGCTCGCACTTCCTGCGCGGCTTCGGCTTGCCAGTGAGCGCCTTCTTCCGCACCTGGCTGGACTTCTATCAGCTCCAGCCGCACCACCTCACCCCCAACGCGGTGGTGCTGCTGTCGGCCTTCGTCACCCTGTGAGAGGGCTATCTCGGCGTCCTCCCCACCCTTGAGCTCTGGGGGGAGTTCTTCCAGTCGAAGCTGGGTACGCGCAGCCAGGGCGTGCCGGCCCACACTGGCGCCCTCATCGCGTCGCGGAGATCGGGCGCCGACAATCCCTTCCCCGTCATCACGCTGATCCAATCGGTGAAGAAGTGGCAGAAATCATACTTCTACGTGCGGAACATCGCTCCACGGGGCGACTACGTCAACCTGCCGGCTTACGTAGCCGGCCCGCCGGCGGGGAGGCTGCCCCAGTGGTCCTTCCGGGCGGTGACGCTGTCGCAGGGAGGGAACGCCACCATCGCCCGCCTGCGGGTGATGGTCCAGTCGGAGGGCCTGACGGGGCCCGACCTTCTGGCCCCGTTCGTCACGCGCCGGGTCCTCCCGCTCCAGTGCCGGCCTCATCTGATCTGTCAGATGAGCGGCCAGCTCGATCCGAGCCGGATGTGCACCAAGGAGATGCCGCAGGCCGACGCGGCCGACATGGTGAACTACCTCGCCAACTGCCAACTTCCCGACAACTAGCAATTCGGCAAGGAGCCATACAGCCGCGCCAATCCTCCGCCTACGGTACACTCCCCTTCTCTTTTTCTCTTTGTCGCCGAGTTCCTCCGGGCCGACTCTAACTCAGTCGGCTCGCTCTTTCGACAGAATCCTCTGCTTCGGCCGGCCAGCGGGGCGGTCGTGGAGCGCCGCTTCGTCCCCGACCGGACCGAGCACGACCAGGAGGACCCCGATCTGGGGGCGGTCCATATGGAGGAAGCCGCCGAGCCGGCTGGTGGCCAAGCCGGCAGCGAAGCAGGCGGCGCCGGGTTCTCCGCGACCTTCGACGATTGGCCGGACGAGGACGAAGCCGAAGTCGTCCCGCCCCGCCAGCCAGCCTCCGGACGCGGCGCGGGCTCCTCCGGCGCGCAGCCTGCTCGGGGTAGAGGCCAGAAGCGTCGCGCCACCCAGGGCATGTTCGGTAGCCGGACGAAGAAGCCGAGGGGTGGGGCGGCAGCCACCAGGCGGGAAGAAGCGGCCGCGAAGGCGGCTCGCTTCCGCAAAGTGGTGAAGCAGCCGCAGGCTGTGTCAGCGTAAGCTTTCTCTCTTTCTGTGTATTCCCCTTCTTTCTTTTCTTGGGTGGTTTTCTGAACCTTCATCTTCTTTTCTTTGATCAGAGCTCCACTGTCACTCGAGCGGGCGGCTGCCGGCTCCGTTGTCGAGTCGCCAGGGGGCTCTGGGAGCACCACCCGCCGCGTAGATCCCCGCGCCGCCCTCCTGGAGGCGACGGAAAGGAACGCGCGGGAGGTGCGGGAGGAGCAGGAAGCGCGGGAGGCGGAGGCACGGAAGGCAGCCGCCGCCCAGGCAGCTCGGGACGAGGAGGCGGCGAAGGCGCTCGCCGAGGCTGCAGCCAAGGCCCAGGCAGAGGCCGAAGCCGAAGCGGCGGCAGGGGAGGCCTTGATGGTCACCCCCCTGCGCGCCATGGCGCCCGGGGACGCGGATCCCTCGCCAGGGGGAGCCAGCGGTTCCCAGCCGGGTCTGGGCGGGAGCGGCGACGACGTCATCTTCGTGAGGGAGGCGCCGGGGCCGACTCCTCCGACTAGGGCGGCCCAAGGCGGCCAGACTGAGCCTGCGCCCACACAGTCGGCGGAAGGCAAGCCGGCCGCGGGAGCTGCTGTGGCGGTCCGGGTTCCGCCAAGCCGGCGCGCAGGGAAGGCCGCGTCGGAGCCGCAGAAAGCGGCGTCGGAGCCACGGCCGGCCGTGGGCTCCAGCTCGTCGGCCCGAGACGCGGAGGCGGCCAGCGCTACCTCCGGGTGGATGCCAGGCGGAGGGACAGCCGTAGTGAACATCGCCGCGCAAGACGTCCGGACCCGGCTCCAGGGCCAAGCCGCGACGCTGCGGCAGTTCACCGACGAATTCCTCACCACGCGGGCTGCCATCCGGGTTAGTATTCTCATCTTCTTCTTGATTTCTCTCGTGGGGGCGCGTCAGCGCACCCACTGGGTGTAGTCCCCGAGATTCGGGCCGACTGCTGAGCAGTCGGCTCGGATCTTCCTTGATGATTTCTCATCGTTGCTTTCGTTCTCACGTCGATCTTCTGTCCATCTTGCAGGACTATCACAACCTCCGAGCGGCCGCCTTCAACTCCCAGGCTCGGGAGCTGACGCAGAAGACCGACGATCTCACTGAAAGCCGAGGTATGTGACTTGATCTCTATCTCATGTGGGGGCGCGTCAGCGCACCCACTGGGTGTAGTCCCCGAGATTCGGGCCGACTGCTGAGCAGTCGGCTCGGATCTTCCTTGATGATTTCTCATCGTTCTTCTTGTTCTTCTATCTCTGCAGCGGCCAACGCCAGTCTCAGGGCACAGCTGGGGGAGTCCCAGACTGCTCTTCGTGCCAAGGACGCGGAGCTCGCCGCCTTGGTGCAGGAGCGCGACCGCCTGGTCAAGAAGCTGGCCGACCAGGAGGAAAGCCACAAGGCGACGCTGTAGGCCGCGCAGGACCGCAAAGCCGCCCTCCAGGCCGAGTTCGAGATGGAGGCGGCCGCCTGGGACGAAGCCAGGCAGACTCTGGTCTCCGGCTATGGCCAGATTGAGGATCTGGTTGACGGTAAGTCGTCTACCCCTTCGTCCTTTCTTGCCATCTGTCATTTTGACTTGTTTTTCTGACTTGGGGTTCTTATTTTCTTTCCTGCGCACAGTACTTCCCCGGCTATTCCACTGCCGCCAACCAGGCCATCGAAGCTCGTCGCCAGGCGAAGAGGCAAGCCAGCTTCGAGATTTTGCCGACTGCCGGCCGCTCGCTGGCGGAGCAGCTCCTGGCGATCCAGGCTCGTATCCAGCCGGCTCACAAGCTGCTCCGCCGGCTTCAGCGTGCCGGGTCGCAGGTCCTGGCCGCCCTCTGGCCCGGCCAAGTGATCCCGCGCACTCCCAGTCGGACCGCCGACTGGCTGGAGGTGGCCGTCGGGCGCTTCGAGGCTTGGAAGGCGTCAGCGGCTCGCTCTGGCGCCGGGCGGGCACTGGAGTTCGTCAAGGCCTGGTACCCAGGCCTGAATCTGGACCAGCTGGCCACCTGGCAGCAGCAAGCCGACGCGGAGCTGGAGCCGGCGCGGCCGGCCATCATTCGGCGAGCTTCGGCGATCGCCGATTACACCGACACCAACGTCTTCGCCCCCGAGGTGGACGACAATGGAGTCACCCAGCCGGAAGATTGGTTCGGGCTGGACCCGGCATACGGCGAGGACTCGACGGAGGAGATCGACTCCAGCGACGAGGGCAAAGAGGAGGAGGAGGAGGGTGAAGACGTCGAGCCGGCTGGTGGAGCAGCCGGCCAGCCTGACCGCGCCTCCAGCACTACGCTGCGTGCGAGTGCGTCTCCTGTTGCGGGAGGCGGTCAAGCCGGGACCAGCTAGGCGGCCACTCCTTCAGCCGGCGAGCTGCCTTCACCGACCAACTAGGCCTCCAAGTCATGCCTTAGTCTTCTTTCTCTGTTTTCCTGTCTTCTTACTTTGAACAATGTTCGGTTAAGTCTGCGCAATTCCAC
Organism: Aegilops tauschii subsp. strangulata; assembly: GCF_002575655.3. Lineage (NCBI taxonomy): Eukaryota > Viridiplantae > Streptophyta > Magnoliopsida > Poales > Poaceae > Aegilops > Aegilops tauschii. The sequence continues at coordinate 224,898,714 of NC_053037.3, read as the reverse complement.
CCACTGGGTGTATTCAAACTTAATTCTGTTGCCAGCCTTTAGGCGGCTTTATGTATATAAGTTATGCAATCGGCTTTTCCTTGTACTTGTGCTTTTTGTCCTTCTGCTTTTTTCCTTTGCCGCCCTCCCTTGGTTGCCGTCTCCCTAGACAAACAGTTGCTCTGCAATCTGTAGCCGGGGAGTGCCTGGCCGATTGGGGAGGGGGAAGTACTTTTAGCTCGGTCGGACTTAAGCTAAGTTTTTAGGAAGCCGGCCAGCCGGCTTTTGTGACAGTCGGCAGGCATATATGGAGGCCGTCTTTTTGCTATATAGGTAGTTGTTCCTTAGCCGTTTTTGTGTGGGCGTCCTTTCTGTCTTCTCTCTTGCTAGTCGGACAGTCAGTTCTTTGAGCTGCGACTTTCAACAAGAGAGGACTGGGGAGCCGGCGCACTACTTTGCTGACTTCGGGATGAACTTATAATATAGCTTAAGGCGGCCAGTCCCCGGGCCGACTAGTCGGACCCGGTGCCGGACAAGAATTCAAAATGTAATAAGACATTCATGGATATGACACTCGTCATCCATAGATAAATAAAAGGCAGTCCCCGAGTACTGTTCGGGGGGCCTGTTGGTTTGTAACTTAATACAAAAGGGGTAGCGTGATACATACTGCTTTTCAGCTGTAAAATCATCTTAGGAGGTTTGCGTTCCATGGTCGCTCCGACTCCTTGCCGGAGTCGTCTCTCTTGCGTGCTCTTGGCTTTTGCGCGTCGATCAAGTAGTAGGAGTCGTTGCCGAGTGCCTTGCTGACGACGAAGGGGCCTTCCCAAGGGCCGAGAGCTTGTGCTGGCCGGCTGTTCGCTAGATCAGCCGGAGCACTAGGTCGCCCTCTTGGAAGGATCTTGGCTTGACCTTGCGGTTGTAGTAGCGGCGCAGGCCTTGCTGGTAGATGGCGGACCGGCTGAGGGCTAACAGCCGGCCTTCTTCCAGTAGGTCGACGCCGTCTTCTCTTGCTTCTTTGGCTTCCTCCTCCGTGTACATGGTGATCCGAGGCGAGTCGAACTCGATGTCTGTTGGGATGACAGCCTCGGCACCGTACACGAGGAAGAATGGAGTGAAGCCGATTGACTTGTTGGGTGTAGTGCGCAGACTCCAGAGGACAGCCGGCAGCTCTTCGAGCCAGCAGCCGGCCGATCGCTCCAGTGGTACAACCAGTCGGGGTTTGATGCCGGAGAGGATAAGTCCATTTGCTCGCTCGACCTGGCCGTTTGACTGCGGGTGGGCAACGGATGCTAAGTCCAGTCGGATGCCCTGTGTCGCGCAGAAACGTGCCAGTGCGCCTTTGGCGAAGTTCGTGCCGTTGTCGGTGATGATGCTGTGCGGCACGCCGTACCGAGTGGTGATGTCGGTGATGAATGTCACGGCAGTCGGCCCGTTCAGCTTCTTGATGGGCTTGGCTTCGATCCACTTTGTGAACTTGTCCACCGCAACGAGTAGATGTGTCAAGCCACCGCGGGCCGTCTTGAAAGGGCCCACCATGTCCAGTCCCCAGACGGCGAAAGGCCAGGTGAGGGGAATGGTCTTGAGGGCAGAAGCCGGCAGGTGTTGCTTGGAACTGAAGACTTGACATCCTCTGCAGGTCTTGACTATTTCTTTAGCATCCTCCAAGGCAGCCGGCCAGAAGAACCCATGGCGGAAAGCCTTGGCCACGAGGGATCTTGAGGCGTCGTGGTGTCCGCATTCGCCTTGGCCACTATGTCTTTGAGGATTGCCACTCCTTTTTCTGGCTCGACGCAACGCTGGAAGACTCCAGTGACGCTGCGCTTCACAAGCTCCCTGTTGATTATTGTGTACGCTGCGGCTCGTCGTTGCACTAGTCTTGCTGCGATCTCATCAGTCGGCAGCTCTCTGCTGACTAGGAACTTGAGGATGGGCTGGGCCCATGAGGGAGCTGTGACTTCTTCTGCTGTTATCGTAGCCACCATGACTCGGGTGGGTGGGTTGGGTGTTGCGTTGGGGTCGACCACCACTTCTTGCGTCGTTGCAGTCCCCGGGCCGACTGCTGCAGTCCCCGGGCCGGGCTCTGAGGTCCCTGGGCCGGGTGCGACTACGTCAGTTCCCGGGGCAGTCGTCGAAGTCCCCGTGCCGCCTGCGGGATTTCTTGAGCCGGATCCGGCTGTTTCTGGCGCAGACGGTACGAAGATGGAATCCGACTCTGGAGACGGCTTGATGGACGGCTTGAGGAGGCGTTGGAGGGAGACGCTAGTCGGTATGGCTTGTCGGGTGGAGCCGATCCGTGCTAGGGCATCTGCTTGGTCGTTGTCGGCCCTTGGCACGTGAAGGAACTTGCACCCTTCGAAGAATCCGCTCATCTGCTGGACGAGGAAGCGGTAGCTCGCCATGTTCGCGTCCTTGGCGTCCCAATCGCCAGATGATTGCTGGACCACTAAGTCGGAGTCGCCCTAGCACAGGATCCGGCGTATGCCGAGCTCTTTGGCTAGCCGGAGCCCATGTACGAGCGCCTCGTACTCGGCCACGTTGTTGGAGGCGGCGAAGTGGATCTGCAGCGTGTACTTGAGCTTGTCGCCTTTGGGAGAGGTGAGGACGATGCCGGCTCCCAAGCCGGTGCGCATCTTGGACCCGTCAAAGTGCATCCGCCAATGGGTAGAGTCAGGAGCCGGCGGTAAGTACTGGGTCTCGGCCCAGTCGACGAGGAAGTCGGCCAATGCTTGCGACTTGATGGCGGTGCGGGGTTGGTAGAAGATCGTGTAGAGCGCCAAGGCAATGGCCCATTTGGCCACCCGGCCGGATGCATCCCGGCTGCCTATGATCTCGGCGAGCGGGGCAGTGCACACGACCGTGATGGGGTGCTCTTGGAAGTAGGGCTTCAATTTCTTGGCGGCGAAGTACACCCCATAGCACATCTTCTGGTAGTGCGGGTAGTTTTGCTTTGAGCTGGATAGTACTTCGCTGAGATAGTAGACCGGCCTCTGGACCAGCTGGGCTCGGCCTTCCTCCGGGCGCTGGACCACAACAACAGTGCTGACGACTCGGCTTGTCGCGGCGATGTGGAGGAGCATGGGCTCCTTCTCAGTCGGCGCGGCCAGGACAGGCGGAGTGGTCAACATTTTCTTCAACTCATGGAAGGCTTGGTCGGCTTGATCATTCCACTCAAAGTGAGTGGACTTCTTCATGAGTCGGTACAGGGGGAGAGCCTTCTCTCCTAGTCGGCTGATAAAACGGTTCAGGGAGGCTAAGCAGCCAGTGAACTTCTGCACATCTCGCAGTTTGGTGGGTATCTCCATCCTCTTGATGGCCTTGATCTTGACAGGGTTGCACTCAATGCCGCGTTCGGAGACCAGGAAGCCTAGCAGCTGGCCGGCTGGTACTCCGAACACGCACTTCTCGGGGTTGAGCTTGATCTGGAATCAGCGCAAGTTGGCAAATGTTTCCTTCAGGTCTTCCAGCAAGGTACCGCGCTTCTCTGTCTTCACCACAATGTCGTCTACGTAGACGTGGGCATTTCTGCCGAGTTGTTTCAAGAGACATTTCTGCATGCAACGCTGAAAAGTGGCACCGGCGTTTCTCAAGCCGAATGTCATTGTCAGGTAGCAGAAAGCTCCAAAGGGTGTGATGAAGGCAGTCTTGAGGCGGTCAGCCGGGTCCAACTTGATCTGATGATATCCTGAGTATGCATCCAAGAAACACAACAGTTCGCATCCGGCTGTGGAGTCTATCACTTGGTCAATCCGTGGCAAAGCAAACGGATCCTTTGGGCAGGCCTTGTTCAAGCTTGTGTAGTCTATGCACATGCGCCACTTGTTATTCTTCTTCAAAACCAGAACTGGATTGGCAAGCCATTCTGGAAAGAACACTTCCATGATGAAGCCGGCTGCAAGGAGCCGGGCTATCTCTTCTCCCACGATTCTTCGCTTCTCTTCTAATAGTCGGCGGAGGGGTTGCTTGACCGGCTTCGCATCAGCTCGGACATGTAACTTGTGCTCGGCGAAATCCTTCGGGACACCCGGCATGTCCTTTGGGGACCATGCAAAGATGTCTCGATTCTCATGGAGGAAGTCGGCGAGCTCGCCTTCCTATTTACTGTCCAAGTTCGCCCCAATCACGGCGAACCTCTCCGGGTGCTCCGGGTCTAGAGGTATCTTCTTTGTCTCTTTGGTAGGCTGGAAGGAGCCCTGCGCATCACAGTCCTTGGGGTTGGGGGACAAGGTCGGCTGCTTGCCGGCCATGGCCACAACCCGTTCCAGCATCTTCTTCTCTTCCGCCACCACGAGGGACTCGGCCAGCGGGCTGCTGGCCATGGCACACTCGATGGACTTCTTGTAGTCGCCGGCTACCGTGATGATCCCCTTCGAGCTCGGCATCTTCATCTTCAGATAGGCATAATGGGGCACAGCCATGAACTTGGCCAAAGCAGGTCGGCCAAGTAGCGCATGATAGGGGCTCTCCAGGTCCACCACCTCGAACCATATTGCTTCCCGGCGGAAGTGATCTTTGTCTCCGAAGAGAACATCCATCTTGATCTTGCCGATTGGAGAGCAAGATAGGCCGGGTACGATACCATGGAAGACAGTGCGGCTCGGCATGAGCTGCTTTGCTTTGATGTTCAGCTTGTCCATGGTGTCGCGGTACAGTATGTTGATACTGCTTCCGCCCTCTATCAGGACGCGGGAAAATCTGGCAGCTCGCCTCTCCGTCACAAGGGTGACGTCCAAGACCATAGCATAGGAGCCAGGCGAAGGCATCACCTCTGGGTGGTCGGCCTGGCTCCAGCTGATGGGCTTTTCCGACCAATGCATGAACTCGGCGGTGCTAGAGGCGACTGCGTTTACTTCTTGGTGTTGCCGGCGTCGGCTGCGCTTGTCGTCGACTTGACTCGTGAAGACGACGTAGGCGTCGTGCGCTTCGGGGAACTCGTCTTGGATGGCGCCGACTGCCGGCCGGACCGCCGGCTGCTGGGGAGCTGGAGGCGGCGGGCCGGGAGGCGGAGGCGGCACTATCCCTTCGCCCTTGGTGATGCGGGTGAGCCAGTGGCATTTCCGTGTTGTATGGTTGGACGGCTTCGCGCCGCTGTGGAACTTGCAGGGGGCATCGAGTGCTTGTTCGTAGGAGAAGGACGGCTGCCAGGGCGGCCGGCCTCCCTTCTTCTTGGAGCGGGCCGCTCCTCGGGCTGCTCGTCTTCAACTGTGGCCACCTGCCGACTGGAGGAAGTCGGCATGGGGCCCTTGCGCTTGTGGTCGTTCTGGTAGGGGCGCCGGTTGGGGTCGCCAGCCGGCGTCTTGGGAGCCAGAGCGACTACCTTCCCCGAGGCGTCCACTCGGAGCTCAGTCTTCATGGAGGAGTCGGCAGTGGCGTACTTGTCGGCGGTGATCAGCAACTCGTCGAGGGTAGCCGGCTCGTCGCAGAGGAGTCGGTGCTTGAGGAGGGTGCCCTCTCGGCACCCGGCAGTGAAGTACTCGATGGCCTGGACCTCATGCACTCCCTCGCAGGAGTTGCGGAGCTCGGCCCGTCGCGTGAGGTAGTCGCGGGTCGACTCGTTGGGCCCTTGGACGCAGAGGGAGAGCTGGCGAGGCTTGGGAGGCCGCTTGTAGGTGCTAGTGAAGTTCGGATGAAAACCTCAGTGAAGTCCAGCCAACTGTTGATGCTGTAGGGCTTGAGGCTGTTGAGCCATGTGCGCGTCGTGCCCTGCAGCATCAGGGGGACGTACTTCACGGCAACGCGCCGGTTGCCGTTGGCGATGCTGACGGCTGTGGAATAGTCGATGAGCCAATCTTCCGGCTTCACCGAGCCGTTGTACTTGGGCGTGTCTCTAGGGAGCGAGAACCCTTTGGGGAAGGGCTCGTCGTGGATGCGGGGGCCAAAGCATGGCGGGCCGACATCGTCTTCTTCTTCTAACGCCAGGGATCGAGCAAGGCGGTCGATCCTGTGGCGGGCGTCACTCTCGCCGACTCCTTCTCGGCGGCCGAGTCGGTCGCCAAGAGTCGGATGTGTGATAGGCGGTGGAGTGAGGCGTCTTTCTCTTCGAGGCGGGGGAGGAGGCAGGTTTCCCTGATGTTCAACCGCCCGAGGGCGGCCTTCCGCGTCGCGCTCGATAGTGATGCGGGTCTGGCTGCGGCTGGCAGCCGGCTCCTTGTCTTTCTTCTGGCGCGTGCCGCTCGCAGTCGGCGAGCGGGACGTCGCGGCGTGCTCCCAGCATGGGGGATGGCTATCAGCTCGGGCGCCGGCTTCGTGCCGTTCTGCAGCCGCGTCGATCAGCTACTGGATCCGTCTTGTCATGTAAGGGAGCTCATCGGCTCCCAGCCCATTGAGCTCCTCTGCTGCCGCCTGAGCGGCTCGCAGATTCTCGAGCGGGGTGGCGTAGACGGGGCGACCTGCGCCCAGCATGCTGGCAACGGCTGCACTGCGCTTCTGGACGAAGCCGGCTCGGCTCGGGCCGCTCGGCGGCGGCGTCCCGAAGTCGGCGCGGTCGACTTCGCGCTGGTGGGCCTCGGTGAGGCGTCTCATCGAGGCTATCTTCTTGCTCTCCGTGATGAGGGCAAGACGGCGTGCCTCCAGGGTCTCGGCATCGGCGTCCGCCGGGAGGGGGATGGAGAGGTCGTGCATCGCTGCTTGCTGAGCGTCGCGGGCGCTCCCGCCCGAGTTGGAGACGTGGCTGATGACCAGCACTTCGGTGATAGCGCTGCTGCCGCTGTCAGCTCGAGGGAGTGGGTCGTCGAAGACCACCACGTCGGAGGGGTAGGCGTCGAGCGACGCGGTGTCGGAGTCGATGAGCATCGGGTCGGTGGAGCCGACAGACTCCATGTCCGCAGCAGGCTCGCTGGAGACGTGAAGTTGGTCGAGGAGGCTGACGAGGCGGCTCTCGGGGTAGTCGGTGCCTGCGTCGGACGCAGGCTCGTCGGAGATGCGAGTCTCACCGAGCTGATCGGCGAGGCGGCTCGCTGCGCAGGCGTCGCTGACGCCTTGCAGCGCGTCGGGGCAAGCGCCATCGGGCACAGCAGGCTGGCTGCGCTCGCGGGGAAGGAAGAAAGTTCCCGTCCAGAACAGGTCTCCGGACGACGGTGCACCTGGCCCCACGGTGGGTGCCAAATGTCGGGTGGTTGGTGCGACATATGCCAAAGGATGGCTTATCATTGTGGGAGCCAATAAAACGTCGCCGGTGCCTGGAAACGGGATGAGGCGAAGACATGCACGCCGGCGAATCTTACCCAGGTTCGGGGCTCTCCGAGGAGATAACACCCCTAGTCCTGCTCTGCGGGGTCTCCGCATGATCACTAGCTCGATAAAGAGTAGCTACAATCGCTCCTAGAGCTGTGGGGATCAAGGGAGAAGAAGAACAAGGCTAGCTCTTGCTTCTCTCTATCTATGGTGTGTGTGCGCGTGCTATGCTTGGGAGCCAAACATGCAGAGGTGCGAACCAGAAGCCAACTATGCTCAGTGGCCAACCCTTTGCATGGGTGCTCCGGGGGGTTTATATAGGCCTACCCCCCGGGGGTACAATGGTAATCCGGCTGGGATCTGGTCCCAGCCGTCAGTGTCTATGCTCGCCGGCTTCTCCGCCGGCTGCTGGGTCCCCCCGGCTGGTGGGTCCCGCCGGCTGCCGGGTACTTGGTCGACAGGCCGGCCCCACCGCCTAGGGTTTTGTCGGCGGCTGCTTATTGTAGCCGCGCCTCTGATGATGAGGGCTTTGTCGAGGTGAGCATGGCTACAGTGGGCCGGGGGCTATCACTGTAGCCTCACCTCGTCTTGTCTCCTTAATGGGGCTCCTGCTTCGAGGAAGGGAGTAGCCGGCTTCCGGAGGCCGGCTATGCTCCCGGCCGACTAGGGAAAGCCGGGCCGCCTTCACGCCTCTCTCTGGCTGAAGGGGCCCGCAGTCCTTGGGCCGTACAGGAGGGGGTCGTGGATGACGTCGTAGCTGGCGTGGCTACAGTGCCGGGCCGCACGGGAGACATCCCTCCCATACGGCCTCCTGTAGCCATGCTCGCCTCGGGCTTCGGGGGTCGTGGGCCGCACTGTGGCCATGCCCCGTCAGGTCGTCGTTATGTAGGAGTGGTTGTGGTCTTGGCCGGCTTCTAGGAGTCGGCGTCCTTCTTGGCCGGCTTCTTGGAGTCGGTGAGGCTGGGTCGCCTTCCGGGAGTCGGCTTTAGTGGTAGCCGGCCGGGGAAGGCGGCCCAAATGCTTGGAGTGCTTGAAGGCCCAAAGGCCTGATAAATTTTCTGAAGAGCCAGGGGTAGCCGGTTTGGCTACCCGTGGCCACTTACTCCGACAGGAGGAGATTTGTAACACCCCAAGAATCATGCTACAGTAACCCTCTGTGATTAAGCTAATCATGTTGCTAAACAGGGCTTGATCACATTTGAAACACATTTCTTTTCAAACTCCTAATTCAAACTTCAATTAAATTTAAAGTGGAAAATAAAAGTTTTCAAAAATTTAAACAAAAATGTTCGGGCCATGCCAGAAATTGCACTGATATCTATGGTGGAGAAAACACATTTTTATAAAATACCTAAATACTTTTAAATGAAATAAAACAGAAAAGAAAATAAACAAATAAAAAGAAAATGCAAAAGAACAAAGACAAAGAAAAAGAAAAAGGAGAAGGCCCCCCCCCACAGCACCCCTGGCCCAACTGGGCCGACCCCCGGCCCAGCCCACCTCTCCCACTCGCCCCCCTTCCCTGTTCCCCCGACCGGGGTCGGAACAGGGGCAGTTCCCGCCGCACCCCCTCGCCGGCGACGGGGAGGATAAGGACGCCAGCTCCCCCCCCGCCTCCTCGGGCCCCTCTCCCACTCACCCCCGCTCACCTCTCGGCCCCTGCGCCTCTCTCTTTCCCCCCCAAATCCGCGCCGCTCTTTCCTTCCCCACGCCCGATGCGGTCGCCGCCGTTCCCGTCGTTCACACGGCCACCGTGCCCACCTCGCCGCCCCACGTTGTCTCCAAGGACCGCCGTCGCCCGCTGCTTCGTCTGGTGCAGCCCGTTGGAGACCGGAGCCCCTGCAACGACCTCCCCGAGCTCGTCCTCAACTTCGGACGACGGCGACCCCCCATCTTCCCCGGCGCCGACCTGCTGCTCCTAAGCCTCTCACCGGCCTCCGTGTGCCGCGCGGTGAGCCTCTCCCCCTCCTCCCCTGTCCTTTCTCTCTCGCGCGCCCCCTAGCTGCTTCCCCACGCGCGCCCGAACGCCGCGCCGCGGAGCTCGCCGCCGGCAAGGCTCCGGTGACCTTTTGGTCACGGGCTCAAGCCCGTTGCACTCCCCACCTCGCGTAGATGCCCCCCAGCCCCTCCGCTTGCTCGATAGCCCGCCGTAGCCTCGTTTCCGTCAGGCAGTCGTGCGCGCCGCCGCCTCCGCCGCTCCCCGGCGCCGATTCCGGCCATGTCCGGCGAAGCCCCGGCCACCACTGGATGCGGCGCTGCGAGCTCTTTCGAATGGGCCTAGCCCCGCTCCTCCCCGAGCCCCGTAGCGCGATTCCGGCCAACTCCGGCGAGGGGCCGCCGCTGTTTTGGTCGCCGGAGTCGCTCCGGCGCCGGCCGCCGACGTGGCTGGCCTGGGGCCACCCCAGGGCCACTGCCAGCGGGCCCCGCAGGCCCCGCTGACTGGGTCAACCCAGTCAACGTGCTGACTGGGCAGGCCCAGCCACTGACATGCGGGCCCCGCCGCAAAATTAAAAAAAAAAGAGAAAAGAAAAATGTTTTTATAATTAAAACTAATTAATTAATCTAATCACTCACTGACAGGTGGGCCCAGTAGTTAATTAACTAAAAATTAATTAGTTTAATCTTCTGATTAGCCCACTGTCTATGACAGATGGGGCCCACTGGTCAGTTTGAGCTGGTCAGCCGCTCTGTTGACCTGCTGACGTCAGCATTGCCTCATGCTGACGTCATAATTCATTTTTGCTTAATTCAAATAATTCCAGAAATTCAAATAAACTTTGAAAATTCATATCTTTTAAACCGTAACTCGGATGAAAATGTTTTCTATATGAAAGTTGCTCAGAACGACGAGACGAATCCGAATACGCAGTCCGTTCGTCCACCACACCTCCCTAACCTATCGAACTAGCAACTTTCCCCCTCCGGTCCGTCTGTCCGAAAACGCGAAACATCGGGAATACCTCCCGGTTGTTTCCCCCCTTCACCGGTACCACCTACTGTCGTGTTAGGTCACACCTAGCACCGCTCGTTTTCATGTCACGCATCGTCATGCTTATGTTTGCATTGTATTTACTGTTTCTTCCCCCTCTTCTCTCCGGTAGACTACGAGACCGACACTGCTGCTGCCCAGTTCGACTACGGAGTCGACGACCCCTCCTACTTGCCAGAGCAACCAGGCAAGCCCCCCCCCCTTGATCACCAGATATCGCCTACTCTTCTCTATTCTGCTTGCATTAGAGTAGTGTAGCATGTTACTGCTTTCGATATCCTATCCTGATGCATAGCCTATCCTTGCTACTACTGTTGTTACCTTTACCTGCAATCCTACATGCTTAGTATAGGATGCTAGATTTCCATCAGTGGCCCTACATTCTTGTCCGTCTGCTGTGCTATACTATCGGGCCGTGATCACCTGGGTGTGATCACGGGTATATACTTATATACTATATACATGACACATGAGATGACTAAAGTCGGGTCGGCTCGTAGGAGTACCCGCGAGTGGATCTTTGTGGCGGAGCGACAGGGCAGGTTGAGACTGCCTAGGTGAGAGGTGGGCCTGGCCCTGGTCGGCGTTCGCGGTTACTTAACACGCTTAACGAGATCTTGGTATTTGATCTGAGTCTGGCCATTTGGTCTATACGCACTAACCATCTACGTGGGAGTAGTTATGGGTATCCCGACGTCGTGGTATCAGCCGAAGCTCTTTTGACGTCAGCAACTGAGTGGCGCGCGCCGCATTGGACCGTAAGCTCGCGCTTGTATTAAGGGGGCTAGGTCTGCTTCCGGCCGCATACGCAACGTGCAGGTGTGCATAGGGCGATGGGCCCAGACCCCTGCGCGCATAGGTTTAGACCGGCGTGCTGACCTCTCTGTTGAGCCTAGGTGGGGCTGCGACGTGTTGATCTTACGAGGCCGGGCATGACCCAGAAAAGTGTGTCCGGCCAAATGGGATCGAGCGTGTTGGGTTATGTGGTGCACCCCTGCAGGGAAGTTTATCTATTCGAATAGCCGTGTCCCTCGGTAAAAGGACGACCCGGAGTTGTACCTTGACCATATGACAACTAGAACTGGATACTGAATAAAATACACCCTTCCAAGTGCCAGATACAACCCGGTGATCGCTCTCTAACAGGGCGACGAGGAGGGGATCGCCGGGTAGGATTATGCTATGCGATGCTACTTGGAGGACTTCAATCTACTCTCTTCTACATGCTGCAAGATGGAGATGACCAGAAGCGTAGTCTTCGACAGGACTAGCTATCCCCCTTTTATTCTGGCATTCTGCAGTTCAGTCCACTGATATGCCCCTTTACACATATACCCATGCATATGTAGTGTAGCTCCTTGCTTGCGAGTACTTTGGATGAGTACTCACGGTTGCTTCTCTCCCTCTTTTCCCCCTTTCCTTTCTATCTGGTTGTCGCAACCAGATGCTGGAGCCCAGGAGCCAGACGCCACCGTCGACGACGACTCCTACGACACTGGAGGTGCCTACTACTACGTGCAGCCCGCTGACGACGATCAGGAGTAGTTAGGAGGATCCCAGGCAGGAGGTCTGCGCCTCGTTCGATCTGTATCCCAGTTTGTGCTAGCCTTCTTAAGGCAAACTTGTTTAACTTATGTCTGTACTCAGATATTGTTGCTTCCGCTGACTCGTCTGTGATCGAGCAGTTGTATTCGAGCCCTCGAGGCCCCTGGCTTGTATTATGATGCTTGTATGACTTACTTATGTCTTAGAGTTGTGTTGTGATATCTTCCCGTGAGTCCCTGACATTGATCGTACACATTTGCGTGCATGATTAGTGTACGGTCCAATCGGGGGCGTCACAGATGTGCCTACTCATTCATGCTTGTTTGTCATGCCTGCTACTGCATAGAGTTGAGTGAGGTCTGATTCATCGAGGATGAATTGGAACGGTGATGAACATGTCCTACTGTGTGTGAGCTAAGTGTGTGAACATGATTTGGTAAAGGTAGCGGTGAGAGGCCATATAGGAGTACATGGTGGGTTGTCTCATTGAAACCGTCCTCAGGAACTGAGTTCTGTGTTTCTGATCCATGAACAACTACTACCACGCGTTGGGCCCGAAACCAATGGACCCTCTCGACTTATTAACCGCCCCTGTCCTCTATCCGGGAGTTGCAAGTAGTTTCTGGTGTTTGTAGTATGTTGGAGGACATGCGTAGCGCTAACCCGAGGGGTGGGCGGTGATGCGGTAGGCACGTGGCACAATGTACCGGGACGCCTGTTTGGTGCCTCGGGAACCCTGCACACATCGTTCGGGGCCGTATGTGGAAACCTCGTCCGGACTCCCTGCGGATGGAACCTGAATAGGCGATAAACCTGGACTAGGGACTTGTGTGGTTAGTCAGGTCGTGGCCGACACCCTCACCAGGCTTCCTCTTGAAGGTTGCCGAGATACATAATGTGTACATGGTGGTAAGTGGCGAGAGCGTGTGTGAAGAAGTACACCCCTGCAGGATTAACATTATCTATTCGAATAGCCACGTCCGCGATAAAGGACCTCTGGGTTGCCTATATAGTTCATGGACAAGTGAAAGTGGATACTCTAAAGTGCGCAAGATAAGCGTGAGTGCTATTGATGGCGTTCTCATAGGGAGACGGGAGCGGATCCATAGTGGTGTATTTATATGGCGAATATGTGGACTCGTGTGCGCCACCTCAAAAGAGTTACTTGCAGATGTTGTTCAGGATAGCCACTGAGTCAAAGCTGGCTTGCTGCAGTTAAACCCCACCATCCCTTTGTTGATACTGATGCATATGTAACTAGTTCAGATGTAAGTCTTGCTGGGTACATTTGTACTCACATTTGCTTAATTTATGTTTTTGCAGAGAGACTTCAGTCTCACAAGTAGTTCCATGTGGACTTCGACGTTTAGCTTGTAACCTCAGCTATGAGCTTGTACCTTGGGAGGGTCTTGTAGATAGTCAGGCTTCTCAGCCCTTTTCATTTGTAGTTGTCTCTACTCAGACATGTTTAAGCTTCCGCATGAGCTTGATGCTTGTATGACTTGAATGGTGGGTCATCAGACCCATGTTTATAATATCTGGCTCTTCGAAACCTAATGAATAAATACTTTGAGTCATAGAGTTTTGTTGTGACGCCATGTTGTATTTGCACATATCGAGCATATTGTGTGTATGTTATTGAAATGCTTGGTGTGTCTGGGATCCGACAATCTAGTTGTTTATTCTTGATAGCCTCTCTTATGGGGAAATGTCTCCTAGTGCTTCCACTGAGCCATGGTAGCTTGCTACTGCTCCGGAACACTTAGGCTGGCCGGCATGTGTCCTTCTTCGTTCCTGTGTCTGTCCCTTCGGGGAAATGTCATGCGTTGTTCCTTTAAGTCGTTGTAGCTTCCTACGACTTGGGTTCATACATTGATGACCGACACGTTCGTTGCTGGGTCATGTATGCCTGTCCCTGTAAGTTAGTGCCACTTTGGATTCACGACTAGTCATGTCGGCCCGGGTTCTCTGTCATATGGATGCTAGCGACACTAGCATATACGTGAGCCAAAAGGCGCAAACGGTCCTGGGCCAGGTAAGGTGGCACCCATGGGAATACCATGCGTGAGGCCGCAAAGTGATATGATCTGTTACATGCTAGATCGGTGTGACTTAGGATCGGGGTCCTGACACTCCCCCTCTCCGTTTTCGCTCTCGTGCGCTGTAGCCACCGCACCTTGCTCGCCGCACGTGCCGCGGCCTGTGCTCGCCGTCGACGTCTGTCCAGCCACCTAACTGTCCATCCGTTGTGCTCAGCTTCTTCCCTGCGCCGCGTAGAGTACGTAGGTGCCCCGCACGAGCTGCCCCGCCCGCCGTAGCATCGATCCCGAGCTCACCCGAGCTCTAGCGACCATCAAGGTCAACGCCGGCAACGACTCCGGCCACCCCAGGCCCAAGCACCGCCACCACTCGAAGCGGACGGGTACCCGCATCACGTAGATGACCTCCATCGGCCATTTGGTTGCCGGAGGAGGAATCCCGCACCTCGCCGCCGCATCTGGCTTCGCCGGCGTCGAGTCGCCGGCTAGTTAGCCTCGGTTGACCAGGGGTTTGACCTCCCCTGGGTCAATGATAGGTGGGACCAACCCCTTGCTAATTGTAGATTAGGACTAATTTTAGTGCTGATCACCTCTGTTAACATATGGGTCACTGACCAGTGGGCCCCAGTGGTCAGGTTTGACCTGGCTGACCATGTTGACTACTGACGGAAGCATGACGTAGTGCTGAAAATAGTTAAAACTTCTAAAAATCATTGAAAATAATCTATAACTCAGGTCGAAAAGATTTATATGTGAAAAATTATCAGAAAAATCCAATCTATCCATTGGTACTAGTTCAATGCATGTTCAAGCAACTTATACCTACTATATAAGTGCAATCAAATAAATGGCATTTAACCAACCACTTATGGAGTTTGATTTTGAACCTTGAGTTCAAACCAACTTCATTTAACTCGTTGCTAGTTGCATTAGGTCAATCAACAGCATATTGCCATGGCATGCTCATGCATCATATTGTTGCATTGCGTTGATTGTGTTTCCTCTCTGTTTGCCGGTGTTGTTCCCCCTCAGTAGACATTGTTCCGACGATGAGTTCGATGACATTGATGAAGAGCTATACTTTCTTCAGAAGTGTCAGGCAAGCAAAGCCCCCTTGATCACTCCGATACAATCCCACTCTCTCGCTCCTGCTCTCTTTTACTGCATTAGGACAACAACGAGTCAATTGTTACATGCTGCGGTAGTTGAACCCCATTCCTCTGCATGAACTATCATTGCCACAGTAAATAGTTGAAACCCACTAGCATGAGTAGGAGTTGTCTGATCCATGATGTGCCTACTCATTCATGCTTGTTTGTAATGCCTATTATGCTTAGAGTTGGGTCAGGTCTGATTCATCTGGAATGGATTGGAATGGTGTGAACATGTCCTACCGTCGAGAGCTAAGTGTGTGAACATGATTTGGTAAAGGTAGCAATGAGAGGCCATGTAGGAGTACATGGTGGGTTGTCTCATTGAAACCGTCCTCAGGAACTGAGTTGTGTGTTTGTGATCCAAGAACAGCTACTTCCACACGTTGGGCCCTGAAATATGACCCCGCTCAACTTATTAACCTCCATGTCCTCTGTGCAGGAGTTGCAAGTAGTTTCTGGTGTTTGTAGTGTGCTGGAGGCCGTGCGTAGCGCTGACCGGAGGGGTGGGCTATGATGCGATAGGAAAGTGGTACGGTGTACCGGGGCGCCCGTTTGGTGTCTCGGGAGCCCTGCACACATCGTTCGGGGCCGTAGTGGAAACCTCGGCCGGACTCCCTGCGGATGGAAACTGAATAGGCGATAAACCTGGACTAGTGACTTGTGGGGTTAGTCAAGTCGTTTTCTACACCCACGTCGTCTTTCGCTTGAAGTATGCCGAGCCCATGTCGTGTGCAGATGCTAAGTGGTGGGAAAATGTGTGAAGAAGTACACCCCTGCAGGGTTGTAAATGATCTATTCAAATAGTTGCGACTACGGTAATGGACTACTGGGTTCCTTATACAGTTCATAGACAAGTGAAAGTGGATACTCTAAAATGCGCATGATAAGCGTGAGTGCTATGGATGGCCTTCTCGTTAGGAGACGGGAGCGGATCCATAGTGGTGTATTGATATGATGAATATGTGGACTCGTGTGCGCCACCTCAAAAGAGTTACTGGCAATCGTAGTTGAGGATAGCCATCGAGTCAAAGTTTGCTTGCTGTAGTTGAACTCCACCACCCCCTTTGTTGATACTGATGCATATGAAGATAGTTCTGATGTAAGTCTTGCTGGGTACATTTGTACTCATGTTTGCTTAATTTATGTTTTTGCAGAGAGACTTCGGTCTCACTAGTAGTTCTGCGTGGACTTTGACGTTTAGCTTGTTACCTCAGCTACGATCTTGTATGTTGGGAGGGTCTTGTCGATAGTCAGGCTTCTCAGCCTTTTTCATTTGTAGTTGTCTTTACTCAGACATGTTATGCTTCCGTTTCCTGTATGCTCTTTATGTTGGGTCATGAGACTCGCTGCTTGTAATAAATGCTATGATGGCTCTTCTGTGCCTTTATCTATATGAGTTGTTGAGTTATGTTGTGATGCCATGTTGTATAGCACATACTTGCATGTTATGTGTACGTGTAACATGTATTGGTATGTGTGGGATCCAACAATCTAGTTGTTTATTCTTAGCCTCTCTTATGGGGAAATGTCTCCTAGTTCTTCCACTGAGCCATGGTAGCTTGCTACTGCTCCGGAAGACGTAGGCTGGCCGGCATGTGTCCTTCTTCGTTCCTGTGTCTGTCTCTTCGGGGAAATGTCACGCGTTGTTCCTTTAAGTCCTTGTAGCTTGCTACGACTTGGGTTCATACGTTGATGACCGACACGTTCGATGCTGGTTCATGTATGCATGTCCCTGTAAGTTAGTGCCTCTTTGGGTTTACGACTAGTCATGTCGGCCCGGGTTCTCTGTCATATGGATGCTAGCGACACTATCATATACGTGAGCCAAAAGGCGCAAACGGTCCTGGGCCAGTTAAGGTGGAACCTGTGGGAATACCATGCGTGAGGCCACAAAGTGATATGATGTGTTACATATGATGTGTTACATGCTAGATTAGGGTCCTGACAGCTTTGGTATCAGAGCCTGACTGCCTGTAGGATTAGCAAGCCAAACTGGTCGAGGCCGAGTCTAGAAATGCTTTAGTTATATAAGGGAATTGATTGTGGAAGGGAACATAAGGCTCTTTTTACTCCTTTACCTTATGTCCTTCTGATCTGAGTCACCCTTATCTTTTCTATGGGGTTAGGAAACTAGGCATTCTCATCTTTCTATCAGGATGACGAGTTAGTATGATTGAGACTTATAGGCATAATGGATTCAAGTCTCAGCTCAGTTTCTAGTACTTCCGTGTGTTAACAGTTGGTCTCGAAACCTTGATATCGTGATGATGAGTGGTTATGCCACCAATTTGCAGGATGTCTCAAATCTTTTTGAGCATTTACAGCCATTATGCTGTCCGAGTCATCCCAGGTTTCTAAATAATCTGATGCATTTGCAAATTCCTTCTTTTTGTTTCCAATGTCCCTCTAGGCCAGATTAACAACACTAATTAGTGTGTTGAGTTACTTCATAGCCTTGACATATGTGTTGGAGCTAGTATTATGACACTAGGGTATCTTAGAGTACTACCTAGTAATCTAGCCATGTTTAGTGTTCCCAGTGTGACGATTCTGGCCATCATTCTCGGAGCATCCCGTGATGCCATTTAGTTAGTAGGCATTCTATTTCTGGGTTCTTGAGCCCAAGATTCACTCTACTTACTTCTTGTTGACAGTGTTTGCTCGTTCCTTTAGGGTATTAGTAACCTTGTGATAGTTTTCAAGGTCTATGGTATATCATTCTTCCAAATACCATGGATCAATGTGGCAGAAGTTCTTTGAACCAAAAGATCACAAACAGAGTCTCTGATGAGTTCTCCATTCTACATCGTGACTCTGCCAGTCCTTCTTCTTCCGCATGGGTTATCCGGAAGAAATATGTTGAGCTTTGTTCGACATACTAACCTATGCATCCACAAATCAGAAAGTTATATGTTCCTTTGAGTTGTTCCTGTTCAGTTGTATCCCGACCTTCATCTATCATTTGATAGACAAGAGTATGTGTACATTTGTGTTCATCGATGCCTATTATTCTTGTGGTCCGTCAAGCCATTCTATTCCGGAAAGATTAGGAGAAACAAACTTCAGTACCTCATCCATATCCAGGATTGTGTCAAAATAGTTGTGCTCTGCAGATCAAAATGCTAATCCAGCTTTTGTTCTATTCTACCTTGGAGTGCTACCCTCTTTATGCCGGGAATATCATAGGAATTGCACAACCTCTTATGAGTTCTTGACATAGTGATACTTCTCGCCATAACTATTCATTCCTCGATCCCCGTGTTATTGTAACCGGAATGCCGACAGATGAATCATGATGTGTGAAATCAATACTCCTAGCAACCTCGTTGCTTGGTAGTTAATGGACAATACATTCATTCTTAGTGTGTTGATTATTGAATCACCACCCTAAGATTGATCGTGCAACCTAGTTCTTATTTCCGGTGCACCCTCGATCAATGAGTTAGGATTGTGTTAGTCCCTCACTCTTTTGGTCATATCATCTTGCCTTGAAAGCAAGATTGTTCTCGAGCTTTATAACATATCGGTGGTTCGTGAATTTCCGGATATCTTATCAGAAGCATTACCAGGTTGTTCCCTGACCGCTATGTTGAGCTCGTGATCAAGATGGTTTTCTTATAAATGACCCCTTCTCCAAGAATCTGTGTTGGATACCCCTGAGCTAGTTGGTTAACCTAAACAACAACTTGGAGAGTTGGAAGATAAAAGCTTTGCCTAACTTAGTTCCTTCCAAGGGGATATCTTTGGTGTGTGTGTTGAAGAAAGATGATATCTTCACCGATTATTCCTCGTGATAAATTTTTGGAGGTAATGCCTCATCCAACCTTTGATTTGAGTATGGGCTATCATCAAATCAAATCAGAATCAATGATGTTCGTAATGTTGTCTTACTCGTGGTGATCCCTCGAGCATACACCATTACATCTTTTGGCCTCACCAATGCTATCACCTTGTTCACATAGTCGTGGAATTCCATTTTATGGAAATCTCGATAAATTGTTGTTGAGCCCATTGAGAAGATCCTTATCTTCTCCATGATTTTGTTGGACATCCAGCTAGTGTTGGAAACTTATGTAAACATTTCTTCGTGTTTCGTTCATGAAGGATATATTTGGAGGAAAGAAGTGACTACCTCTAATTCACGTGCATTTGGTGAAAGTTGCCGCCGTGAATTCGAGAAAGTTAGTTTTGCTTCCTTTGGAATCATCCCAAGTCATTCATGCACATGTGCGAAGTATTCTGTGGTCTGGAGACTTGCAACCTTCATTCCATATGTATCCCTAGCACAGCAAGCCACTGATTGACTTGTTCAAGGAGAAGAAGTTCCTTCTTAAGAGCTAATCCGGACTTATGTAAAGATTTCGATATCCTCGTTGATGGTTCCTCACCTGAACTCGGTAGTGTTTTATTATAAGACTACTATTGAAGGAAATATTCCCTAGAGGCAATAATGAAGTATTATTTATTTCCTTATATCATGATAAATGTTTATTATTCATGCTAGAATTGTATTAACCGGAAACATAATACATGTGTGAATACATAGACAAACAGTGTGTCACTAGTATGCCTCTACTTGACTAGCTCGTTAATCAAAGATGGTTATGTTTCCTAGCCATAGACATGAGTTGTCATTTGATTAACGGGATCACCTCATTAGGAGAATGACGTGATTGACTTGACCCATTCCGTTAGCTTAGCAACCGATCGTTTAGTATGTTGCTATTGCTTTCTTCATGACTTATACATGTTCCTATGACTATGAGATTATGCAACTCCCGTTTACCGGAGGAACACTTTGTGTGCTACCAAACGTCACAACGTAAATGGGTGATTATAAAGGTGCTCTACAGGTGTCTCCAAAGGTACTTGTTGGGTTGGCGTATTTCGAGATTAGGATTTGTCACTCCGATTGTGGGAGAGGTATCTCTGGGCCCACTCGGTAATGCACATCACTATAAGCCTTGCAAGCATTGTGACTAATGAGTTAATTGCGGGATGATGTATTACGGAACGAGTAAAGAGACTTGCCAGTAACGAGATTGAACTAGGTATCGAGATACCGACGATCGAATCTCGGGCAAGTAACATACCGATGACAAAGGGAACAACGTATGTTGTTATGCGGTCTGACCGATAAAGATCTTTGTAGAATATGTAGGAACCAATATGAGCATCCAGGTTCCGCTATTGGTTATTGACCGGAGAGGTGTCTCGGTCATGTCTACATAGTTCTCGAACCCGTAGGGTCCGCACGCTTAAAGTTACGATGACAGTTATATTATGAGTTTATATGTTTTGATGCACCGAAGGTTGTTTGGAGTCCCGGATGTGATCACGGACATGACGAAGAGTCTCGAAATGGTCGAGACATAAAGATTGATATATTGGACGACTATATTCAGACACCGGAAGTGTTCCGGAGAAGTTTCGGATAAAACCGGAGTGCCGGAGGGGTTACCGGAACCCCCCGGGGAAGTATTGGGCCTTAGTGGGCCTTGAGGGGAGAGAGAGGGCAGCAGCCAGGAGGTGGCGCGCCCCCTCCCATGAGGAGTCCGAATTGGACTAGGGGAGGGGGCGCGGCCCCTCTTTCCCTCTCCCTCTCCCTCTCTTTCCTTCCCCCTCTCTCTTCCTAGTTGGACTAGGAAAGGGGAGTCCTACTCCTACTAGGAGGAGGACTCCCCCCTCTCCTTGGCGCGCCCAAGGGCAGCCGGCCTCCCCCCTTGCTCCTTTATATACGGGGTCAGGGGGCACATCTAGACACAATTGATATACGATATTTTAGCCGTGTGCGGTGCCCCCCTCCACCATATTACACCTCGATAATAACGTTGCGGAGCTTAGGCGAAGCCCTGCGTCGGTAGAACATCATCATCATCACCACGCCGTCGTGCTGACGAAACTCTCCCTCAACACTCGGCTGGATCGGAGTTCGAGGGACGTCATCGAGCTGAACGTGTGCTGAACTCGGAGGTGTCGTGCGTTCGGTACTTGATCGGTCAGATCGTGAAGACGTACGACTACATCAACCGCGTTGTGATAACGCTTCCGCTTTCGGTCTACGAGGGTACGTGGACAACACTCTCCCCTCTCGTTGCTATGCATCACCATGATCTTGCATGTGCGTAGGAAATTTTTTGAAATTACTACGTTCCCCAACTGTGGCATCCGAGCCTGGTTTTATGCGTTGATGCTGTGCACGAGTAGAACACAAGTGAGTTGTGGGCGATATAAGTCATACTGCTTACCAGTATGTCATACATTGGTTCAGCGGTATTGTGAGATGAAGCGGCCCAGACCGACATTACGCGTACGCTTACGCGAGACTGGTTTCACCGTTGGGAGCACTCGTTGCTTAAAGGTGACTAGCGGGTGTCTGTCTCTCTCACTGTAGTTGAACCGAGTGTGGCTACGCCCGGTCCTTGCGAAGGTTAAAACAGCACCAACTTGACAAACTATCATTGTGGTTTTGATGTGTAGGTAAGAACGGTTCTTGCTAAGCCCATAGCAGCCACGTAAAACTTGCAACAACAAAGTAGAGGACGTCTAACTTGTTTTTGCAGGGCATGTTGTGATGTGATATGGTCAAGACATGATGCTATATTTTATTGTATGAGATGATCATGTTTTGTAACCGAGTTATCGGCAACTGGCAGGAGCCATATGGTTGTCGCTTTATTGTATGCAATGCAATCGCCATGTAATTGTTTTACTTTATCACTAAGCGGTAGCGATAGTCGTAAAAGCAATAAGTTGGCGAGACGACAACGATACTACGATGGAGATCAAGGTGTCGCGCCGGTGACGATGGTGATCATGACGGTGCTTCGGAGATGGAGATCACAAGCACAAGATGATGATGGCCATATCATATCACTTATATTGATTGCATGTGATGTTAATCTTTTATGCATCTTATCTTGCTTTGATTGACGGTAGCATTATAAGATGATCTCTCACTAAAATTTCAAGATAAAAGTGTTCTCCCTGAGTATGCACCGTTGCGAAAGTTCTTCGTGCTGAGACACCACGTGATGATCGGGTGTGATAGGCTCTACGTTCAAATACAACGGGTGCAAAACAGTTGCACACGCGGAATACTCAGGTTAAACTTGACGAGCCTAGCATATGCAGATATGGCCTCGGAACACGGAGACCGAAAGGTCGAGCATGAATCATATAGTATATATGATCAACATAGTGATGTTCACCATTGAAACTACTCCATCTCACTTGATGATCATACATGGTTTAGTTGATTTGGATCACGTAATCACTTAGATGATTAGAGGGATGTCTATCTAAGTGGGAGTTCTTAAGTAATATGATTAATTGAACTTGAATTTATCATGAACTTAGTACCTGATAGTATCTTGCTTGTCTATGTTAATTGTAGATAAATGGCCCGTGCTGTTGTTCCGTTGAATTTTAATGCGTTCCTTGAGAAAGCAAAGTTGAAAGATGATGGTAGCAATTACACGGACTGGGTCCGTAACTTGAGGATTATCCTCATTGCTGCACAGAAGAATTACGTCCTAGAAGCACCGCTAGGTGCCAGGCCTCCTGCAAGAGCAACGCCAGAAGTTATGAACGTCTGGCAGAGCAAAGCTGATGACTACTCGATAGTTCAGTGTGCCATGCTTTACGGCTTAGAACCGGGTCTTCAACGACGTTTTGAACGTCATGGAGCATATGAGATGTTCCAAGAGTTGAAGTTAATATTTCAATTAAATGCCCGGATTGAGAGATATGAAGTCTCCAATAAGTTCTATAGCTGCAAGATGGAAGAGAATACTTCTGTCGGTGAGCATATACTCAAAATGTCTGGGTATAATAATCACTTGATTCAACTAGGAGTTAATCTTCCGGATGATAGCGTCATTGACAGAATTCTTCAATCACTGCCACCAAGCTACAAGAGCTTCGTGATGAACTATAACATGCAAGGGATGATAAGACAATTCCCGAGCTCTTCGCAATGCTAAAGGCAGCAGAGGTAGAAATCAAAAAGGAGCATCAAGTGTTGATGGTCAGTAAAACCACTAGTTTCAAGAAAAAAGGGCAAAGGGAAGAAGAAGGGGAACTTCAAGAAGAACAGCAAGCAAGTTGCTGTTCAGGAGAAGAAATCCAAGTCTGGACCTAAGCCTGAAACTGAGTGCTTCTACTGTAAGCAGACTGGTCACTGGAAGCGGAACTGCCCCAAGTATTTGGCGGAAAAGAAGGATGGCAAGGTTAACAAAGGTATATGTGATCTACATGTTATTGATGTGTACCTTACTAATACTCGCAGTAGCACCTGGGTATTTGATACTGGTTCTGTTGCTAATATTTGCAACTCGAAACAGGGGCTACGGATTAAGCGAAGATTGGCTAAGGATGAGGTGACGATGCGCGTGGGAAATGGTTCCAAAGTCGATGTGATCGCTGTCGGCACGCTACCTCTACATCTACCTTCAGGATTAGTTTTAGACCTAAATAATTGTTAGTTGGTGCCAGCGTTGAGCATGAACATTATATCTGGATCTTGTTTAATGCGAGACGGTTATTCATTTAAATCAGAGAATAATGGTTGTTCTATTTATATGAATAATATCTTTTATGGTCATGCACCCTTGAAGAGTGGTCTACTTTTAATGAATCTCGATAGTAGTGATACACATATTCATAATGTCGAAGCCAAAAGATGCAGAGTTGATAATGACAGTGCAACTTATTTGTGGCACTGCCGTTTGGGTCATATCGGTGTAAAGCGCATGAAGAAACTCCATACTGATGGACTTTTGGATCACTTGATTATGAATCACTTGGTACTTGCGAACCGTGCCTCATGGGCAAGATGACCAAAACACCGTTCTCCGGAACTATGGAGAGAGCAACAGATTTGTTGGAAATCATACATACAGATGTATGTGGTCCGATGAATATTGAGGCTCGTGGCGGATATCGTTATTTTCTCACCTTCACAGATGATTTGAGCAGATATGGGTATATCTACTTAATGAAACATAAGTCTGAAACATTTGAAAAGTTCAAAGAATTTCAGAGTGAAGTTGAAAATCATCGTAACAAGAAAATAAAATTTCTATGATCTGATCGTGGAGGAGAATATTTGAGTTACGAGTTTGGCCTACATTTGAAACAATGCGGAATAGTTTCGCAACTCACGCCACCCGGAACACCACAACGTAATGGTGTGTCCGAACGTCGTAATCGTACTTTATTATATATGGTGCGATCTATGATGTCTCTTACTGAATTACCGCTATCGTTTTGGGGTTATGCTTTAGAGACGGCTGCATTCACTGTAAATAGGACACCATTGAAATCCGTTGAGACGACGCCTTATGAACTATGGTTTGGCAAGAAACCAAAGTTGTCTTATCTTAAAGCTTGGGGTTGCGATGCTTATGTGAAGAAACTTCAACCTGATAAGCTCGAACCTAAATCGGATAAATGTGTCTTCATAGGATACCCAAAGGAGACTTTTGGGTACACCTTCTATCACAGATCCGAAGGCAAGATATTTGTTGCTAAGAATGGATCCTTTCTAGAGAAGGAGTTTCTCTTGAAAGAAGTGAGTGGGAGGAAAGTAGAACTTGATGAGGTAATTGTACCTGCTCCCTTATTGGAAAGTAGATCATCACAGAAATCAGTTTCTGCGACACCTACACCAATTAGTGAGGAAGTTAATGATAATGATCATGAAACTTCAGATCAAGTTATTACTGAACCTCGTAGATCAACTAGATCAAGATCCGCACCAGAGTGGTACGGTAATCCTGTTCTGGAGGTTATGTTAATAGACCATGACGAACCTACGAACTATGAAGAAGCGATGGTGAGCCCAGATTCCGCAAAATGGCTTGAAGCCATGAAATCCGAGATGGGATCCATGTATGAGAACAAAGTATGGACTTTGGTTGACTTGCCCGATGGTCGGCAAGCCATTGAAAATAAATGGATCTTCAAGAAGAAGACTGACGCTAATGGTAATGTTACTGTCTATAAAGCGCGACTTGTTGCGAAAGGTTTTCGACAAGTTCAAGGGATTGACTACGATGAGACCTTCTCACCCATAGCGATGCTTAAGTTTGTCCGAATCATGTTAGCAATTGCCGCATTTTATGATTATGAAATTTGGCAAATGGATGTCAAAACCGCATTCCTGAATGGATTTCTGGAAGAAGAGTTGTATATGATGCAACCGGAAGGTTTTGTCGATCCAAAGGGAGCTAACAAAGTGTGCAAGCTCCAGCGATCCATTTATGGACTGGTGCAAGCCTCTCGGAGTTGGAATAAACGCTTTGATAGTGTGATCAAAGCATTTGGTTTTATACAGACTTTTGGAGAAGCCTGTATTTACAAGAAAGTGAGTGGGGGCTCAATAGCATTTTTGATATTATATGTGGATGACATAGTGCTGATTGGAAATGATATAGAATTTCTGGATAGCATAAAGGGATACTTGAATAAGAGTTTTTCAATGAAAGACCTCGGTGAAGCTGCATATATATTAGGCATTAAGATCTATAGAGATAGATCAAGACGCTTAATTGGACTTTCACAAAGCACATACCTTGACAAAGTTTTGAAGAAGTTCAAAGTGGATCAAGCAAAGAAAGGGTTCTTGCCTGTACTACAAGGTGTGAGATTGAGTAAGACTCAATGCCCGACCACTGCAGAAGATAGATAGAAGATGAAAGATGTTCCCTATGCTTCAGCCATAGGCTCTATCATGTATGCAATGTTGTGTACCAGACCTGATGTGCGCCTTGCTATAAGTTTAGCAGGGAGGTACCAAAGTAATCCAGTAGTGGATCACTGGACAGCGGTCAAGAACATCCTGAAATACCTGAAAAGGACTAAGGATATGTTTCTCATTTATGGAGGTGACAAAGAGCTCATCGTAAGTGGTTACGTTGATGCAAGCTTTGACACTGATCCGGACGATTCTAAATCGCAAACCGGATACGTATTTACATTGAACGGTGGAGCTGTCAGTTGGTGCAGTTCTAAGCAAAGTGTCGTGTCGGGATCTACGTGTGAAGCGGAGTACATAGCTGCTTCGGAAGCAGCAAATGAAGGAGTCTGGATGAAGGAGTTCATATCCGATCTAGGTGTCATACCTAGTGCATCGGGACCAATGAAAATCTTTTGTGACAATACTGGTGCAATTGCCTTAGCAAAGGAATCCAGATTTCACAAGAGAACCAAGAACATCAAAAGACGCTTCAATTCCATCCGGGATTTAGTCCAGGTGGGAGACATAGAAATTTGCAAGATACATACGGATCTGAATGTTGCAGACCCGTTGACTAAGCCTCTTCCACGAGCAAAACATGATCAGCACCAAGACTCCATGGGTGTAAGAATCATTACTGTGTAATCTAGATTATTGACTCTAGTGCAAGTGGGAGACTGAAGGAAATATGCCCTAGAGGCAATAATAAAGTATTATTTAGTTCCTTATATCATGATAAATGTTTATTATTCATGCTATAATTGTATTAACCGGAAACATAATACATGTGTGAATACATAGACAAACAGTGTGTCACTAGTATGCCTCTACTTGACTAGCTCGTTAATCAAAGATGGTTATGTTTCCTAGCCATAGACATGAGTTGTCATTTGATTAATAGGATCACCTCATTAGGAGAATGACGTGATTGACTTGACCCATTCCGTTAGCTTAGCACCCGATCGTTTAGTATGTTGCTATTGCTTTCTTCATGACTTATACATGTTCCTATGACTATGAGATTATGCAACTCCCGTTTACCGGAGGAACACTTTGTGTGCTACCAAACGTCACAACGTAAATGGGTGATTATAAAGGTGCTCTACAGGTGTCTCCAAAGGTACTTGTTGGGTTGGCGTATTTCGAGATTAGGATTTGTCACTCCGATTGTGGGAGAGGTATCTCTGGGCCCACTCGGTAATGCACATCACTATAAGCCTTGCAAGCATTGTGACTAATGAGTTAATTGCGGGATGATGTATTACGGAACGAGTAAAGAGACTTGCCAGTAACGAGATTGAACTAGGTATCGAGATACCGACGATCGAATCTCGGGCAAGTAACATACCGATGACAAAGGGAACAACGTATGTTGTTATGCGGTCTGACCGATAAAGATCTTTGTAGAATATGTAGGAACCAATATGAGCATCCAGGTTCCGCTATTGGTTATTGACCGGAGAGGTGTCTCGGTCATGTCTACATAGTTCTCGAACCCGTAGGGTCCGCACGCTTAAAGTTACGATGACAGTTATATTATGAGTTTATATGTTTTGATGCACCGAAGGTTGTTTGGAGTCCCGGATGTGATCACGGACATGACGAAGAGTCTCGAAATGGTCGAGACATAAAGATTGATATATTGGACGACTATATTCAGACACCGGAAGTGTTCCGGAGAAGTTTCGGATAAAACCGGAGTGCCGGAGGGGTTACCGGAACCCCCCGGGGAAGTATTGGGCCTTAGTGGGCCTTGAGGGGAGAGAGAGGGCAGCAGCCAGGAGGTGGCGCACCCTCTCCCATGAGGAGTCCGAATTGGACTAGGGGAGGGGGCGCGGCCCCTCTTTCCCTCTCCCTCTCCCTCTCTTTCCTTCCCCCTCTCTCTTCCTAGTTGGACTAGGAAAGGGGAGTCCTACTCCTACTAGGAGGAGGACTCCCCCCTCTCCTTGGCGCGCCCAAGGGCAGCCGACCTCCCCCCTTGCTCCTTTATATACGGGGGCAGGGGGCACCTCTAGACACAATTGATATATGATATTTTAGCCGTGTGCGGTGCCCCCCTCCACCATATTACACCTCGATAATATCATTGCGGAGCTTAGGCGAAGCCCTGCGTCGGTAGAACATCATCATCGTCACCATGCCGTCGTGCTGACGAAACTCTCCCTCAACACTCGGCTGGATCGGAGTTCGAGGGACGTCATCGAGCTGAACGTGTGCTGAACTCGGAGGTGCCGTGTGTTCGGTACTTGATCGGTCGGATCGTGAAGACGTACGACTACATCAACCGCGTTGTGATAACGCTTCCGCTTTCGGTCTACGAGGGTACATGGACAACACTCTCCCCTCTCGTTGCTATGCATCACCATGATCTTGCATGTGCGTAGGAATTTTTTTGAAATTACTACGTTCCCCAACAACTATGTGGTCATGCTTGTCTGGGGCAGCGTGTTCACATGTGCGTAGCAGAACCAGCTCGTGGTTTGGAGCTTACTACCATAGTTCATTTCCTGAGAATCTTGCAACGTCATCTCTTTGATTTGTGTTGCAAACTTTCATTCCAGACGTGCTGAGTCTGGAATATCCTGACACCAACCCGATCTGAATCCTAGGCAGATATGATGGTGGGGACCAAGGTTGTCAGAATCGTGATTCTGTTGTACGATTCTACGACTTTACGATCCAAACTAACCCCTCTGATTCTACGATGTTGGCTCTAGAATCTACACTTCTACGATCATGATAGTGAAGATTCTATGATTTGCGATCCTACCATCAGAGCTTCGATCTGATTCAGAATCACGATTCTAACAACCTTGGTTGGGACGTTCCCAAGAATTATAATATTGGTCTTTTGAACCGTTAAGTGGATGTCATGGCAAACACACTTATCCGGGAGATCTCTTATTGTAGTATCTTGAGTCAACAATTTGGCCATTCTTCCATGAGGAGTTGGTATGACTTTGTATATAAGTTGTTCCTTACGGGTTCCTTGAGTTCCCGAAGTCAGACCTTTACTTGATGTTCCAGATATCGAATGGTATTGGGTTAAGCTGGTACATCAAGGAGAACATTAGAAGCGGAATGCTAAATGTCTCTCAGTCGAACATCCAGATTTCATTTCCTTGGCATTGCTAAGGTGAAATCGGAGAAAGTGTTGTCTTCCTTTGCATCTGCAATCATCCATCACTATTCATCATGGTAGTATGAGGTGTTGCCAGGATCCTCGGCATGGATGTTGGTAGACCTTGATGAGTATGGAGATGCTCAAGTTCTCGAAAGCACACTCAGATACTAGGTTATATCCTTGGTATCAATTGGAATGTGCCTCCCATATGCCGAGTTGTTCTATAACTGTAGTTTCCTTTCCAAACTGAGTATGCCATTTCTTTGAACTCCGTCAAACGACCAATAATGAATTGCCTCAGGCTAGTATGAAGAGTTCCGATGAACTACGTATCAAAAGTAATTCTTTTTGGCACTTAAGGGAATATTTCCACGAGCCACCTTCCTTAAGGTGTCCCACTACGTTGAAACCATGCACCATCCTACTCCAGTGTGGGATTGTTGCCTACCAAATTGAACCTTTGTCATCTGTTTCTTCCATCCCTCCCGATGTGCGTTTTGTGTCTCAGCTCAAGAGATGTTTCAACGTCTCACTCCATGAGTTGATCTTGAGTTGCTCGATCTTGAGAAGATCGATTCCTGTAGAGTTTATTTATGTCGTCACTTTGTTGGACAAAGATCTCGAAAGCAAGGATGTCAAGATCAACATGATGCAAGCAATCAACGTTCTTACGAAGTGCAATCTGGAATGTGAAGGTTGTGTTGGCTTTGTGTCCCCTCTGTCTTCTTACCTCACGTCTTGAATCTCGGGACGGAATTCTTGTTTAGTGGGGGTGAGTTGTCACAGCCCTAGATCAGTCCTTGTTTATCTTTGCTTGATCATCATGTCATCATGTTTAAAATTCAAATGAATTTGAATTGGGGATGATAAACCCTAGCACCAGAATAACTCAAATAGGTTTAACCTCAAAATATTTTCAATGAACCCAAAATGTCTTTGGAAAAGTTCATCTTTTTTGAATTGGTCCAGAACCTCTACCAAAAATGGTGCACATTTTTCTAGGTCACTCTGGATTTTTGAATTAATCCGTAAGGTATTTGCATTTGGGCATTTAATTCCTATAAATATTTTAATTGCCCAAATAATTCTGAAAATGGCTGAGAGCTGTTGAAAAATATTTCAACAGTGCCCACAATTTATTTCAGGATTTTTAGAAAAGGTTTAGTATTTCTATTAAATCTAAACAAAGAAAGAAAAATAGAAAACAGAAAGAAATAAAAGAGGGAGAAAGAGACTCACCAGGCTTACCTCGCAGCCGACTGGCCGGCCCAGCACCATGCTGGCCCAGTGCCAGTCGTCCTCCTCCTTGCGCTAGAAGGACATGGGCGTCTGCCCGCGGCGCGCACGCACGCGCCGCGCCTCGCCTGGCTGCCTGCGTCCCCGACGCCCTGGATGCCTCTGCGCATGCCACGCAACCTCCCAGACCGCCTTGCACTCTTCCCGTGTTGCTCCCCCTCCCCTGCTCTCTCCACCGAGCGCAGCCGTCGCCGCCGCTCGCCGTAGCCACGGCCACATTCCACCTATTGCCTCGCCGACGCATCCACGATCTCCGTCGTCGTCTGCCACTTCGCCTCGACCGAGCCCCGAGCGCTCGTTCGCCCTGCATCGCCACCCTGTTGACTTCTTCCCCGCTCGGACGCCGAGATCGCCGGCGACCACACGACGTCTCAGGGCCATCCCTGAGCTCGCCGTTTGCTCCACTGCACTCGCCGTAAGCCACTGTCCCTTCATCCCCTCTCCGCTTTCGCTCTCGTGCGTCGTAGCCACCGCACCTTGCTCGCTGCACGCGCCGCCGCCTGTGCTCGCCGTCGACGTGTCTCCGTCCACCTAACGGTCCGGCCGTCGTGCTCAGCTTCTTCCCCGCACGAGCTGCGCCACCCGCCGTAGCATCGACCCTGAGGTCACCCGAGCTCCGGCGACCGCCAAAGTCGACGCCGGCGACGACTCCGGCCACCCCAGGCCCAACCACCACCACCACTCGACGCGGACGAGTGCCTGCGTCACGTAAATGCCCTCCGCCGGCCATTTGGTCGCCAAACGAGGAATCCCGCACCTCGCCGCCGCGTCTGGCTTCGCCGACATCGAGTCGCCAGCGGGTTAGCCTTGGTTGACCAGGGGTTTGACCTCCCCTGTGTCAATGACAGGTAGGACCAACCCCCTGCTAATTGTAGATTAGGACTAATTTTTGTGCTAATCACCTCTGTTAACAAATGGGTCACTGACCAGTGGGCCCCACTGGTCAGGTTTGACCTGGCTGACCGTGTTGACTGCAGACGCAAGCATGACGTAGTGTTGACGCAATAAGTGATTTTCTGGATTTAAAATATCCAGGAAATTCCAGAAAATAGTTAAAACTTCTAAAAATCATAGAAAATAATCTATAACTCAGATCGAAAAGATTTATATATGAAAAATTATCAGAAAAATCCAATCTATCCATTGGTATTGGTTCCATGCATGTTCAAGCAAGTTATACCTACTGTATAAGTGAAATCAAATAAATGACATTTAACTAACCACTTATGGAGTTTGATTTTGAACCTTGAGTTCAAACCAACTTCATTTAACTCGTTGCTAGTTGCATTAGGTCAATCAACAACATATTTCCATGTCATGATCATGCATCATATTGTTGCATTGCATTGATTGTGTTTCCTCTCTGTTTGCCGGTGTTGTTCCCCCTCAGTAGATGTTGTTCCGATGATGAGTTCGACGACACCGATGAAGAGCTATACTATCTTCAAAAGTGCCAGGCAAGACAAACCCCCTTGATCACTCTGATACAATCCCACTCTCTCGCTTATAAGGTGAAGCCTTGCGATGATTTAGATGGAGCTTCGCGACGAGATAATGCGGAAAATTTGTAACTTCGGAAGAAGGAATACTTGTATGAAACAAGAACAAGAATTATGTTATGCGTATCCTTCACCAATATAAATTGATGACAAGCAACGGATTTGGCATACTACTTATTCTTCTTGAAAAGATTGAAAAGAGAAATAGTGCAAGTTGGGAAGGTCTTCCATGAACCACCAGTAGGATTTGGAAAGAGTGAATGAATTAATATGAGAACATAGGAAGAGGAATCTTGAACAAACCGCCGTAAGAATTAAAAACGAACAAAGAAAAGATAGCGAAACACCGGGAAGAGTTAGAAAATGAACGAAGATACTTGAGAGAATTTAGATACGAGTGAACAAAGAGATCCCGAGCCGATTAGAGAATACATGAATGATGCACCGGTAGTGTTTGGAGAGCGAGATCCGAAAGCTGAGAATGAATAATTCTGAGATGGTGGGATCCGGAGAATCAAACTGAAAAGACTCACGAATTGCTCCGGATGGGTGAAAAGAATTCTCACAATCGAAAACAATTATGAGAGGATGGCATCAATCTTGAACTATGCATCTTCAATAGAACGGAGCAAGATTTAAGAGAAAATCTTCTTCAGTCTTCAAATGCAGACAATGACGATGAGAAACACCACCATGAATTTTCGAGGCACTCCGAAATGAAGAATAGAAAGGTTGAACCAACGATGAAAATAATTTGAAAGATCTTTGAGAAAGACATATGACTGATGATAATTCATTCTTACGTCAAACTTCGAAATGAATTTGGGAATAGCTCCGGGAAAATTAGAAGAGTCAGGTAAGATCCTGGGAAAAGACCTGTGGGTTAGGGCCCACTCAAAAGAAAACACCGTTGAATGATTTTAAAAGAGAGATTGCACCGGTTGAATGAAATAGCTTGAAAGAGATAACAACCTCGAGATAGCTTGAACAGATTAGGAATGAAAACACGAATCTCCTGAGATATCTTCAGTGCTCCAGAACAAATGAATAGCGAGAGGTGAATGATTAAGAGATGCACCGACATGAGAAAACATTTGAAACAAGGAAAGGATATGATTGACAAAGCTTGAATTGAGTCCACCGGAAAATAGTAGGAGAATGAAGAATGATGAAGTTGAAACTGCTGCGCATCTTCACGAGAGATTGCCGGATTGAAACTTTGAAGGAAAAGAATGAAGAGGTTTCACCTCAATGGAATGGATACTTGATTAAGAAATCTAATTCCTTGAAGAAAAGGGTGGGAGGGCGGGAAAACAAAGACGACTTGGGATGGATAAAACAAACACCATTGAGAAAACTTAGAATTGATCTAGCAAATATTGAAAGGATATGATTAACTTGAAGAGAAGCACACCGGTTGGAAATAATTGAAGAGACAACCTTGATGATCAAGAAGGATTAGCATCCACATAGAAATATGAGAACACCATTTATGGAAGGTATGGAATCAACACTTGACATCGAAGAAACTCGAATACCACAACAAAAACAAAACAAGGATTTGGCTCGCAGATTAAGTCAGAACAAATACATATGATAGAGATTTACCCAATCCCATATCATGCATCTATCGGGAAGATATTCTAGGAGGTACTTGAATTCCCACCTATAAACTCCCGAAACATTCTGGTTATGCAATCTGGTGTTGGGGATACAGGGAAGCATAATATCTCACCCAAGCTAACAATCCCTACATCCAGTTATATCCATCCGTCAACACATAACCAAGAAAACTCCAAAAATCGTGTACCTCAACCTTTGAAAAGCATCCGTTTACGAGCTATGGCAATACTCCCAAACTCCCGCCCCAGTACTGGGTGGTCGAGGTTATCTCACCAACAACTGCATAAAAGAGATTTTCGATGTCGGCGAAACTCAGGTATTCCAGAACTGCAACGATAAAATTGTGACGACAACACCTCGGAGCTCAACTCCCCGGGACACTGCCACAACCCCTAAATATCAGAACGATCCCAAGATACCCGTGTGATCCTAAAAAAAATTGTGAAATTTGAGGAGAGGAAAGTCAAAACATCTACGTCAGGGGACCTCACCAGAGCGACGAAGGGACTGAGGAGTAAAAAGAATCCTACTCTCCGATATATATAATCCTAAGACTCAAAACATGTTTGTTCTAGACTCAACGACGTCAGCGATTCGATCAAGCAGG
Source organism: Aegilops tauschii subsp. strangulata (assembly GCF_002575655.3). NCBI lineage: Eukaryota > Viridiplantae > Streptophyta > Magnoliopsida > Poales > Poaceae > Aegilops > Aegilops tauschii. Next base: position 224,864,945 of record NC_053037.3, on the reverse strand, counting down.
GGGCTCCTAAGTCGGGGATGGCTCTGATTACCAACTTATAACGCCCACGATGCGGCTATATCTCCCACGTGTTGAGGCACGACTTAGAGGCATAACCGCATTCTGGTTTTGTCGCAAGAAGAGTCATCTTCACACAATCCCATGTAATGAACAAGAATGTGATAAAGAGAGTTGGCTTACAATCGCCACTTCACACAATACTTAAATAATACATACATCATCCAAAATACACACATAGACCGACTACGGTCAAATCCAAATGAAAAGAAGATAACCCCAAATGCTAGGTCCCCGATCGTCCCAACTGGGCTCCACTACTGATCATCAGGAAACAAAACATAGTAACGACCAAGGTCCTCGTCGAACTCCCACTTGAGCTCGGTTGCATCACCTGCACTGGTATCATCGGCACCTCCAACTGTTTTGGTAGTATCTGTGAGTCACGAGGACTGTGCAATCTCAAAACCCGCGGGATCAAGACTATTTAAGCTTATGGGTAGGATGTGGTAATGAGGTGGAGTTGTAGCAAGCACTAAGCAAATATGCTGGCTAACATATGAATACAAGAGTAAGATGAGAAACTACGCAATGGTCGTGAAGCTAGGAGTGATCAAGAAGTGATCCTGAACTACTTACGTTCAAACATAACCCAAACCGTGTTCACTTCCTGGACTCCACCAAAAAGAGACCATCACGGCTACACACGCGGTTGATGCATTTCAATTAAGTCAAGTGTCAAGTACTCTACAACCGGAGATTAACAAATTCCCATCTTGCACATAACCGCGGGCACTGCTCTCGAAAGTTTATACCCTGCAGGGGTGTCCCAACTTTGCCCATCACAAGCTCTCCCGATCAACGAAGATTATTCCTTCTCCCGAAACAACCCGATCACACTCGGAATCCCAGCTACAAGACATTTTGACAATGGTAAAACAAGACCAGCAAGACCACCCGACTGTGCCGACAAATCCCGGTAGGAGCTGCACATATCTCATTCTCAGGGCACACCGGATGGGCAATCCGTACAACTAAAACCAGCCCTCAAGTTTCCCCGAGGTGGCGCTGCAAAGGGCTCTAGTTTGGACCAACACTCAGAGGAGCACTGGCCCGGGGGCGTTAAAATAAAGATGACCCTCGGGGCTGCAGACCCCAAGGGAAGGGAATTGGTTGTAGGCAAATGGAAAATCAATGTTGGGCCTTGCTGGAGGAGTTTTATTCAAAGCGAAATGTCAAGGGGGTCCAATAAACCCAACCGCGTAAGAAACGCAAAATCAAGGAACATCACCAGTATGACGGAAACTAAGGCGGCAAGAGTGGAACAAAACACCAGGCATATGGCCGAGCCTTCCACCCTTTACCAAGTATATACATGCATTAAGTAAAATAAGAGATATTGTGATATCCCAACATGTTCCTGTTCCAACATGGAGCAATCTTCAACTTCACCTGCAACTAAGAACGCTATAAGAGGGGCTGAGCAAAAGCGGTAACTTAGCCAAACAACGGTTTGCTAGGAAGGTGGGTTAGAGGCTTAACATGGCAATATGGGAGGCATGATAAACAAGTGGTAGGTAGCGCGACATAGCGATAGAACGAATAACTAGCAAGCAAAGATAGAAGTGATATCGAGGGTAATGGTCATCTTGCCTGAAATCCCGCTAGGAAGAAGATCGAATCCAAGAAGTAGAAGAACCAATGTAGTCGAACAAATCCTCACAATTGCAACGTAACCAGGACTATCAAGGAGAAGCGCAACCGGAAAGAAGCAAACAACATGGTAAACAACCATCACATAAGCATGGCATGATGCAAAATCAAGTATGATGCATGTCCGGTTTAATGAGGCATGGCATGGCGAAGTGCACAAACAATACTACAAATTAAGTGGAGCTCAATGTGCAACGAGTTGCATATTGATGAAACACCACATTCAAGTTATTTAGTTCGCTCTTGTTTATGTACCCAACAATATTAAATGTTGATTAACATGGCAAGAGTTGAAGCATAAGTAAACTAAATATTTAGTCAAGTTTAAATGAGGCCGGAACAACAAACAACAATTCCGGAGGCAGCAGGTGAGGTGGAGCGGCGGCGAAAATCGAGGGAGATGGTCGGAGCGAGGTGGATCGAAGGGGTGCTGGTTGGTGGGCTGGATCGGGAGGGGATCCCGAGGGGAAGATTTTGGTTGGCGAAGGGACAAGCTCCCGACGAACAAGGAAGAGTGGGTGGCAGCGGCGGGAGGATTAGATGGATGGATGGGATAGGTCCAGGGTTAGACTGCAACTTATAGCATTGGATTTTTTAGGGCTATTTGGTGTCGGATTTTGGGTTCCGGCAAAACCCATAGGTCACGCCCTCACACGCTTCGCAATCTCTAGGCTAGCTCGACGAACTCGCAACACAAGGAACACACGATTTATCCTGGTTCAGGCCACCGTTCTTCTGTAATACCCTACTCCAGTGTGTGGTGGTGGATTGCCTCTTGGGATGTGGATGAACAGTACAAAGGGAAGAACAACCTCCTGAGGAGAGGTGTTCTTGTGCTTGGAGAACTTGTGTGGGTGAGGATGATCCGAATCCGTTCGATCCACCCTACTATGGTGGCTAGTCCTATTTATAGAGGCTCTGGCCCTCTTCCCAAATATCAAGCGGGAAGGGATCCCACAACGACCAATTTGAAAGGGGACCGCTAGTACAACTTAGCCTGACGAAAGTAGTCTTCGCCTGGCAAAGGCTCTGATGGTGACGCTGTTTTGGGCTCCACGGTGACCTCCATCTTGCCGTCCTGCTGGTCTTGGTCTCCTTGCACCGATAGGGAAACCTTTGCTTGACTCCTCGGTACTCCTCGCCTGCACTTGCCCCCTTAGCATCAAAGGGGAAACAAGGACACTGTGTGCACTGTCGCCCGCCTGGCCTCGTTCGTCATGGCTCACGTTACAGGAACCTCGCGAGGTTTCCCTTGCCTTGATCTCTCCGCCCCTCGCGAGCCAGCCTGGTGAGGCCGCTCCCGAGGAGGTCTTGTGTCGTCCGCCTCGCGAGGCATGGCCCCTCGCGAGGGTCTGGAAAGCTTATTGGTGAAGATGGGCCGTACGGGCCCGCTCGCAGAGCCACGCCGTGGGCCGCAGGCAGGCAAGTCTGGGGACCCCCATTCCCAGAATGCCGACAGTAGCCCCCGGGCCCAAGGCGCACTCGGGCTTGGCTTCGAGGCGAAGCCAAAGGGCAAGTGCGGAGCGCCGTGGGCCCCAACAGCCTGCGGCCTTGGTCGACGCGTGGCGGTTGATTGGACGTGGGCGTCTCCGCTTCCCCACGCTACGTCGGCAACTGCCCGACTGTCAAAAACGCTGGCGTAGACAGCGCTTGCCTTCACTGCTTCCTTTTGCCTCGCTCAGATCCCCTTTCTTGCGCCCTACCTCCGAAATCTCCAGATCTGCTTCCATCTTCTACCGCATCAGCGACCGATGGCGCCTCGCAAGGTCAAATCTACCTCGTCGCCGGCCTGGTACGAGCCAGCTCTCAACGCGCCCAACTTCTCGGAGAAGAACCTCGCCGCCACACGCTTGCTGACGGCGGGGGAAAGCAACAAGAGGGGGAAGACGGAGCTCTGGGTTGCCTCCGACGAGCCGGAGCCCGAGGGGAGCACCTTCTTACCCTTCTTCATGAGCAGCATCGTTGCAGGGCTGGTTCCCCCCTTCTCTGACTTCTTCTATGAGATCCTCGGCCACTATGGGCTGCAGGCGCTGCATCTTCATCCCAACTCCATCCTTCTCTTGTCGATCTTCGCCTACTACTGCGAGGTGTACCTCGGCATGATGTCGTCCGTGGCTCTTCTGTGCCACTTCTTCTTCCTCCGCATCAACGATGGTCACACCTCTAGGTGTGCCAACTTCATCGCGGCTGGCAAGGCCAACTCGATCTCGAAGACGAGGAAGAAAGCCGATGGCTTCCGGAGCAAGTGGGCCATGATGGACGCTAAATGCTTCCACCCACGCCTGACGCTACCGACGGAGATGCCCCAATCCGACAAGGAGTGGTCTTGCACGAAGGTCACCGATGAGCAGGCGACGTTGGTGCTGGAGCAGATGAAGACCGACCTGAAGCCAGGCAACGCGAAGGCGGCAAAGGTGACAAGGGCCATGCTTTTGAGGGAATTCCTGATGCTGCGCGTAGCCCCGCTTCAGGCTCGTACGCTCCCCTTGTGGGAGCTTGGGGATGAAGAGCTTGCCGTGGTTCTTTGCCTCTTGGTTGGGGACAACCAGGAGACCCGCCGAGCATCTTCACCCACTTGTTTCGCCGCGAGGACGGGGCGCGGGTCGTGGCTTCCAGGCCGACTTTTGACGGGCATGGGCTGGTGCCCCGGGGACCCTGCGGCGTCGAAGTCGGTGGAGCTGTCTTCTGATGAGTCCCGCGGGGAGGACGAAGAGGAGGAGGAAGAATCGGAGGTGACCCCTGAAGGGACGGGGGAGACCTCCCCCTTGAGCAAAGCTGACATCCTTCGCACCCTTCCTGACGATGATGAGTCCGACGCCCGCCGGGAGAAGGGAGAGGCGCCGGCAATCCCGACGAGGGGCCGATCGGCGCTGATCTCCCGAGATGCTACTTCTATTCTGGCGCCGCCTGGTGCCGCTTCCGGCCCTCCGCTTGTGACGCCCGGATATTTAAGCTACAGCAATTCTCTACTAATGATGCCACGTCACTTTGATTACTATTGCTAATCTCGTGTTAGTTCGAAACCGATTCTAATTCAAATCCAAAATCAAGCAAACAATAAAAGTTTCCAAAAATTAAAATTAAAATGTTCGGAGTGAACCAAATATTCCATAGATTATTATGGTGGAGAAACCCCACTTTTATAAAATGTTTAAAGGCTCTAAAATAATAAAAACAGTAGGTAAAACAATTAAGTAAATACCTTCTATAGTTAATATAATATTAAACTAATTTAATTGGGCACTAAAAACTTCCTATGGCACTGGTCTAACTTGATATGCTAATCTAGGTGCTAAGGATGTGTTTTAAAAAACTAAAATAATTAGATCCTAAAATATAAACAGAAAAAGAAAAGTAAAACAAAAATAAAGAGAAGGAAATCCCCCTGCCCACTGGGCCTTGGCCCACGTGGCCACTAGCAGGCCAGCCCACCCACTACCCCCGGCCTACATACCCCGCTCCAACCCCCCGCAAACCCTAACACTCCCACTCGTCCCGATCCCCTTGCACCTCTCTCCCCCACGACCCGATCTGGATCGGGGGCGCTCCCCCCCCGACCTCGGCGACCCGTCACACCGCGCCCCGACGCCGACGCCCATCCCCGGAGCCCCGTGCCCGACGTCACCCAATGCCGCCTCGACCACGCCTCCCTCGTCGGTCTGCCTTCCCGTCGTCCTCTACGTCGCCGATTCATCCCTGTCGTCGCTCGCATCGTCCCCGTCCTCCTCCCCGCGCCCCGCTGCCTTGTCCCTACACCGAACGGTGAGGCCCCGGCCTCATCTCTCCCTCGCCCCGCATCCTCTCGTGGCCACACCGGAGCTCTGCTCCTGCGCGCGCACTCGCACACCCTGATGACGGGAAAATGGCGGGCGTGAGAATACGCGTCCATGTCATTAATACAGAATGAATATATTTAAATGCGTAAATGCATACAATAAAAAGGACATCAAACATTGCAGGTACATTATTTCCAGAACTCTTACATTTACATAAAAGATCTGTTAATTACATCTCCGAAGAGAAAACCCCTCATTAAGAATTCCAACATAGCTATTACATAAGATTGCAACACATTCCTATTACAACATGCTACAAAAAAAAGAAATTCCTCCTCGCGATCGTCGACGCCAGCATGCTCGGGGGAGCCTTGGACTTTGTTGATATTATCATATGCGATGACATTCATTTATATTTGCTTTCATTTGACTCGTACTGGTATTGGCAGTACGTGTGTGCATGCTTGAATGACTTAACTTACTTTTCCTTGTTGACTAACCAATATATAGACTTTGATTTATTTTCTTTACTTTGTATGAGAAAGTCATCTTAATGGTTAACCAATCTGTTAAATGAGTCTTCAAACATCATGATGCATGCGTATGGGACATATAGTCATGCACGTGTTCTGTGCAATGCAACTACTTTAGTACTAACAATTGTAGTACTCTTTGTTTTATGAGTAGATGGCATCTATGTTTTCTCACTATTTGCAAGCCGTATGGGGGATGCATGATCTAACTTTCATCTTATGCGAAGATAAGCTAGATGCGACCTTTTTGAGCATACACATATATGGAGCAGATAAAAGATATTTAATTTGTTTTGGTGGCATATGCAAGTGCACTACAATATTTCGAGTGCGATCAAACTCAGATTATGACTCTGGTCATCTTTTAGTTTTTTTTTAATGTATGTCCATATGAAGGGACCATACAATTTATTTTGGTTGGGTGGATGTACACCAATTCACCTAGAATTAGCAGGACGTGTCCATTTTACTTTGCATGTGCCTACACTAGATTCGCCAATATCTAGTTATTTTGTCGATGATGCTGGCTAGCATTATTTGGGGCCGATGCATTTTTTTATATAGTGCACTCATTTAGTCTATTTTATAGACATCTGGTTAATATAACACCATTTACGATTTGAGCGGCATTTGTTTATGAATCATGAAGTGCGAATATTACTTTCTATACACCTAGGTTTGAACAAGGTTAATTTGTGCTACATGACTCATTTTCGCATATCATGCACGCATGTGATCATAGAACATGCGACTAAGTATGGTGTCTTTTGACGAGCACCTATCGTTTTGCAATATTTTTTATATGCATTTTATTCTTTCATCATTTTTATGTTGATTTTCCCCGAGTCATACCTTGCCGTGATTCCATTGAGAACAAAGTCTTCACTCTACATAAGGGAATAAATACCTTGATTTGTGTCACGTCATTGATACAGAATGAATATATTTGAATGCGTAAATGCATACAATAAAAAGGAGATCAAACATTGCAGGTACATTATTTCCAGAACTCTTACATTTACATAAAAGATCTGTTAATTACATCTCCGAAGAGAAAACCCCTGATTAAGAATTCCAACATAGCTATTACATAAGATTGCAACACATTCCTATTACAACATGCTACAAAAAAAAGAAATTCCTCCTCGCGATCGTCGATGCCGGCATGCTCGGGGGAGCCTTGGACTTTGTTGATATTATCATATGCGATGACTTTCATTTATATTTGCTTTCATTTGACTCGTACTGGTATTGGCAGTACGTGTGTGCATGCTTGAATGACTTCACTTACTTTTCCTTGTTGACTAACCAATATATAGACTTTGATTTATTTTCTTTACTTTGTATGAGAAAGTCATCTTAATGGTTAACCAATCTGTTAAATGAGTCTTCAAACATCATGATGCATGCGTATGGGACATATAGTCATGCACGTGTTCTGTGCAATGCAACTACTTTAGTACTAACAATTGTAGTACTCTTTGTTTTATGAGTAGATGGCATCTATGTTTTCTCACTATTTGCAAGCCGTATGGGGGATGCATGATCTAACTTTCATCTTATGCGAAGATAAGCTAGATGCGACCTTTTTGAGCATACACATATATGGAGCAGATAACAGATATTTAATTTGTTTTGGTGGCATATGCAAGTGCACTACAATATTTCGAGTGCGATCAAACTCAGATTATGACTCTGGTCATCTTTTAGTTTTTTTAATGTATGTCCGTAGGAAGGGACCAAACAATTTATTTTGGTTGGGTGGATGTACACCAATTCACCTAGAATTAGCAGGATGTGTCCATTTTACTTTGCATGCGCCTACACTAGATTCGCCAATATCTAGTTATTTTGTCGATGATGCCGGCTAGCATTATTTGGGGCTGATGCATTTTTTTATATAGTGCACTCATTTAGTCTATTTTATTGACATCTGGTTAATATAACACCATTTACGATTTGAGCGGCATTTGTTTATGCATCATGAAGTGCGAATATTACTTTCTATACACACAGGTTTGAACAAGGTTAATTTGTGCTACATGACTCATTTTCGCATATCATGCACGCATGTGATCATAGAACATGTGACTAAGTATGGTGTCTTTTGACGAGCACCTATTGTTTTGCAATATTTTTTATATGTATTTTATTTGTTCATCATTTTTTATGTTGATTTTCCCCGAGTCATACCTTGCCGTGATTCCATTGAGAACAAATTCTTCACTCTACATAAGGGAATAAATACCTTGATTTGTGTCACGTCATTGATACATAATGAATATATTTAAATGCGTAAATGCATACAATAAAAAGGAGATCAAACATTGCAGGTACATTATTTCCAGAACTCTTACATTTACATAAAAGATCTGTTAATTACTTCTCCGAAGAGAAAACCCCTGATTAAGAATTCCAACATAGCTATTACATAAGATTGCAACACATTCCTATTACAACATGCTACAAAAAAAAGAAATTCCTCCTCGCGATCGTCGACGCCGGCATGCTCGGGGGAGCCTTAGACTTTGTTGATATTATCATATGCGATGACTTTCATTTATATTTGCTTTCATTTGACTCGTACTGGTATTGGCAGTACGTGTGTGCATGCTTGAATGACTTCACTTACTTTTCCTTGTTGACTAACCAATATATAGACTTTGATTTATTTTCTTTACTTTGAATGAGAAAGTCATCTAAATGGTTAACCAATCTGTTAAATGAGTCTTCAAACATTATGATGCATGCGTATGGGACATATAGTCATGCACGTGTTCTGTGCAATGCAACTACTTTAGTACTAACAATTGTAGGACTGTTTGTTTTATGAGTAGATGACATCTTTGTTTTCTTACTATTTGCAAGAAGTATGGGGGATGCATGATCTAACTTTCATCTTATGCGAAGATAAGCTAGATGCGACCTTTTTGAGCATACACGTATATGGAGCAGATAACAGATATTTAATTTGTTTTGGTGGCATATGCAAGTGCACTACAATATTTCGAGTGCGATCAAACTCAGATTATGACTCTGGTCATCTTTTAGTTTTTTTAATGTATGTCCGTAGGAAGGGACCAAACAATTTATTTTGGTTGGGTGGATGTACACCAATTCACCTAGAATTAGCAGGACGTGTCCATTTTACTTTGCATGCGCCTACACTAGATTCGCCAATATCTAGTTATTTTGTCGATGATGCCGGCTAGCATTATTTGGGGCCGATGCATTTTTTTATATAGTGCACTCATTTACTCTATTTTATAGACATCTTGTTAATATAACACCATTTATGATTTGAGCTGCATTTGTTTATGCATCATGAAGTGCGAATATTACTTTCTATACACACAGGTTTGAACAAGGTTAATTTGTGCTACATGACTCATTTTCGCATATCATGCACGCATGTGATCATAGAACATGCGACTAAGTATGGTGTCTTTTGACGAGCACCTATTGTTTTGCAATATTTTTTATATGCATTTTATTTGTTCATCATTTTTTATGTTGATTTTCCCCGAGTCATACCTTGCCGTGATTCCATTGAGAACAAATTCTTCACTCTACATAAGGGAATAAATACCTTGATTTGTGTCACGTCATTGATACATAATGAATATATTTAAATGCGTAAATGCATACAATAAAAAGGAGATCAAACATTGCAGGTACATTATTTCCAGAACTCTTACATTTACATAAAAGATCTGTTAATTACATCTCCGAAGAGAAAACCCCTGATTAAGAATTCCAACATAGCTATTACATAAGATTGCAACACATTCCTATTACAACATGCTACAAAAAAAAGAAATTCCTCCTCGCGATCGTCGACGCCGACATGCTCGGGGGAGCCTTGGACTTTGTTGATATTATCATATGCGATGACTTTCATTTATATTTGCTTTCATTTGACTCGTACTTGTATTGGCAGTACGTGTGTGCATGCTTGAATGACTTCACTTACTTTTCCTTGTTGACTAACCAATATATAGACTTTGATTTATTTTCTTTACTTTGTATGAGAAAGTCATCTTAATGGTTAACCAATCTGTTAAATGAGTCTTCAAACATCATGATGCATGCGTATGGGACATATAGTCATGCACGTGTTCTGTGCAATGCAACTACTTTAGTACTAACAATTGTAGTACTCTTTGTATTATGAGTAGATGACATCTATGTTTTCTTACTATTTGCAAGCCGTATGGGGGATGCATGATCTAACTTTCATATTATGCGAAGATAGGCTAGATGCGACCTTTTTGAGCATACACATATATGGAGCAGATAACAGATATTTAATTTGTTTTGGTGGCATATGCAAGTGCACTACAATATTTCGAGTGCGATCAAACTCAGATTATGACTCTGGTCATCTTTAAGTTTTTTTTAATGTATGTCCATAGGAAGGGACCATACAATTTATTTTGGTTGGGTGGATGTACACCAATTCACCTAGAATTAGCAGGACGTGTCCATTTTACTTTGCATGCGCCTACACTAGATTCGCCAATATCTAGTTATTTTGTCGATGATGCCGGCTAGCATTATTTGCGGCCGATGCATTTTTTTATATAGTGCACTCATTTAGTCTATTTTATAGACATCTGGTTAATATAACACCATTTACGATTTGAGCGGCATTTGTTTATGCATCATGAAGTGCGAATATTACTTTCTATACACACAAGTTTGAACAAGGTTAATTTGTGCTACATGACTCATTTTCGCATATCATGCACGCATGTGATCATAGAACATGCGACTAAGTATGGTGTCTTTTGACGAGCACCTATTGTTTTGCAATATTTTTTATATGCATTTTATTTGTTCATCATTTTTTATGTTGATTTTCCCCGAGTCATACCTTGCCGTGATTCCATTGAGAACAAATTCTTCACTCTATATAAGGAATAAATACCTTGATTTGTGTCACGTCATTGATACAGAATGAATATATTTAAATGCGTAAATGCATACAATAAAAATGAGATCAAACATTGCAGGTACATTATTTCCAGAACTCTTACATTTACATAAAAGATCTGTTAATTACATCTCCGAAGAGTAAACCCCTGATTAAGAATTCCAACATAGCTATCACATAAGATTGCAACACATTCCTATTACAACATGCTAAAAAAAAAGAAATTCCTCCTCGCGATCGTCGACGCCGGCATGCTCGGGGGAGCCTTGGACTTTGTTGATATTATCATATGCGATGACTTTCATTTATATTTGCTTTCATTTGACTCGTACTGGTATTGGCAGTACGTGTGTGCATGCTTGAATCACTTCACTTACTTTTCCTTGTTGACTAACCAATATATAGACTTTGATTTATTTTCTATACTTTGTATGAGAAAGTCATCTTAATGATTAACCAATCTGTTAAATGAGTCTTCAAACATCATGATGCATGCGTATGGGACATATAGTCATGCACGTGTTCTGTGCAATGCAACTACTTTAGTACTAACAATTGTAGTACTCTTTGTTTTATGAGTAGATGACATCTATGCTTTCTTACTATTTGCAAGCCGTATGGGGGATGCATGATCTAACTTTCATCTTATGCGAAGATAAGCTAGATGCGACCTTTTTGAGCATACACATATATGGAGCAGATAACAGATATTTAATTTGTTTTGGTGGCATATGCAAGTGCACTACAATATTTCGAGTGCGATCAAACTCAAATTATGACTCTGGTCATCTTTTAGTTTTTTTAATGTATGTCCATAGGAAGGGACCATACAATTTATTTTGGTTGGGTGGATGTACACCAATCCACCTAGAATTAGCAGGACGTGTCCATTTTACTTTGCATGCGCCTACACTAGATTCGCCAATATCTAGTTATTTTGTCGATGATGCCGGCTAGCATTATTTGGGGCCGATGCATTTTTTTATATAGTGCACTCATTTAGTCTATTTTATAGACATCTGGTTAATATAACACCATTTACGATTTGAGCTGCATTTGTTTATGCATCATGAAGTGCGAATATTACTTTCTATACACACAGGTTTGAACAAGGTTAATTTGTGCTACATGACTCATTTTCGCATATCATGCAAGCATGTGATCATAGAACATGCGACTAAGTATGGTGTCTTTTGACGAGCACCTATTGTTTTGCAATATTTTTTATATGCATTTTATTTGTTCATCATTTTTTATGTTGATTTTCCCCGAGTCATACCTTGCCGTGATTCCATTGAGAACAAATTCTTCACTCTACATAAGGGAATAAATACCTTGATTTGTGTCACGTCATTGATACAGAATGAATATATTTAAATGCGTAAATGCATACAATAAACAGGAGATCAAACATTGCAGGTACATTATTTCCAGAACTCTTACATTTACATAAAAGATCTGTTAATTACATCTCCGAAGAGTAAACCCCTGATTAAGAATTCCAACATAGCTATTACATAAGATTGCAACACATTCCTATTACAACATGCTACAAAAAAATGAAATTCCTCCTCGCGATCGTCGACGCCGGTATGCTCGGGGGAGCCTTGGACTTTGTTGATATTATCATATGCGATGACTTTCATTTATATTTGCTTTCATTTGACTCGTACTTGTATTGGCAGTACGTGTGTGCATGCTTGAATGACTTCACTTACTTTTCCTTGTTGACTAACCAATATATAGACTTTGATTTATTTTCTTTACTTTGTATGAGAAAGTCACCTTAATGGTTAACCAATCTGTTAAATGAGTCTTCAAACATCATGATGCATGCGTATGGGACATATAGTCATGCACGTGTTCTGTGCAATGCAACTACTTTAGTACTAACAATTGTAGTACTCTTTGTTTTATGAGTAGATGACATCTATGTTTTCTTACTATTTGCAAGCCGTATGGGGGATGCATGATCTAACTTTCATCTTATGCGAAGATAAGCTAGTTGCGACCTTTTCGAGCATACACATATATGGAGCAGATAACAGATATTTAATTTGTTTTGGTGGCATATGCAAGTGCACTACAATATTTCGAGTGCGATCAAACTCAGATTATGACTCTGGTCATCTTTTAGTTTTTTTAATGTATGTCCATATGAAGGGACCATACAATTTATTTTGGTTGGGTGGATGTACACCAATTCACCTAGAATTAGCAGGACGTGTCCATTTTACTTTGCATGCGCCTACACTAGATTCGCCAATATCTAGTTATTTTGTCGATGATGCCGGCTAGCATTATTTGGGGCCGATGCATTTTTTTATATAGTGCACTCATTTAGTCTATTTTATAGACATCTGGTTAATATAACACCATTTACGATTTGAGCGGCATTTGTTTATGCATCATGAAGTGCGAATATTACTTTCTATACACACAGGTTTGAACAAGGTTAATTTGTGCTACATGACTCATTTTCGCATATCATGCAAGCATGTGATCATAGAACATGCGACTAAGTATGGTGTCTTTTGACGAGCACCTATTGTTTTGCAATATTTTTTATATGCACTTTATTTGTTCATCATTTTTTATGTTGATTTTCCCCGAGTCATACCTTGCCGTGATTCCATTGAGAACAAATTCTTCACTCTACATAAGGGAATAAATACCTTGATTTGTGTCACGTCATTGATACAGAATGAATATATTTAAATGCGTAAATGCATACAATAAACAGGAGATCAAACATTGCAGGTACATTATTTCCAGAACTCTTACATTTACATAAAAGATCTGTTAATTACATCTCCGAAGAGTAAACCCCTGATTAAGAATTCCAACATAGCTATGACATAAGATTGCAACACATTCCTATTACAACATGCTACAAAAAAATGAAATTCCTCCTCGCGATCGTCGACGCCGGGATGCTCGGGGGAGCCTTGGACTTTGTTGATATTATCATATGCGATGACTTTCATTTATATTTGCTTTCATTTGACTCGTACTTGTATTGGCAGTACGTGTGTGCATGCTTGAATGACTTCACTTACTTTTCCTTGTTGACTAACCAATATATAGACTTTGATTTATTTTCTTTACTTTGTATGAGAAAGTCACCTTAATGGTTAACCAATCTGTTAAATGAGTCTTCAAACATCATGATGCATGCGTATGGGACATATAGTCATGCACGTGTTCTGTGCAATGCAACTACTTTAGTACTAACAATTGTAGTACTCTTTGTTTTGTGAGTAGATGACATCTATGCTTTCTTACTATTTGCAAGTCGTATGGGGGATGCATGATCTAACTTTCATCTTATGCGAAGATAAGCTAGTTGCGACCTTTTCGAGCATACACATATATGGAGCAGATAACAGATATTTAATTTGTTTTGGTGGCATATGCAAGTGCACTACAATATTTCGAGTGCGATCAAACTCAGATTATGACTCTGGTCATCTTTTAGTTTTTTTAATGTATGTCCATATGAAGGGACCATACAATTTATTTTGGTTGGGTGGATGTACACCAATTCACCTATAATTAGCAGGACGTGTCCATTTTACTTTGCATGCGCCTACACTAGATTCGCCAATATCTAGTTATTTTGTCGATGATGCCGGCTAGCATTATTTGGGGCCGATGCATTTTTTTATATAGTGCACTCATTTAGTCTATTTTATAGACATCTGGTTAATATAACACCATTTACGATTTGAGCGGCATTTGTTTATGCATCATGAAGTGCGAATATTACTTTCTATACACACAGGTTTGAACAAGATTAATTTGTGCTACATGACTCACTTTCGCATATCATGCACGCATGTGATCATAGAACATGCGACTAAGTATGGTGTCTTTTGACGAGCACCTATTGTTTTGCAATATTTTTTATATGCTTTTTATTTGTTCATCATTTTTTATGTTGATTTTCCCCGAGTCATACCTTGCCGTGATTCCATTGAGAACAAATTCTTCACTCTATATAAGGAATAAATACCTTGATTTGTGTCACGTCATTGATACAGAATGAATATATTTAAATGCGTAAATGCATACAATAAAAATGAGATCAAACATTGCAGGTACATTATTTCCAAAACTCTTACATTTACATAAAAGATCTGTTAATTACATCTCCGAAGAGTAAACCCCTGATTAAGAATTCCAACATAGCTATTACATAAGATTGCAACACATTCCTATTACAACATGCTACAAAAAAATGAAATTCCTCCTCGCGATCGTCGACGCCGGTATGCTCGGGGGAGCCTTGGACTTTGTTGATATTATCATATGCGATGACTTTCATTTATATTTGCTTTCATTTGACTCGTACTTGTATTGGCAGTACGTGTGTGCATGCTTGAATGACTTCACTTACTTTTCCTTGTTGACTAACCAATATATAGACTTTGATTTATTTTCTTTACTTTGTATGAGAAAGTCACCTTAATGGTTAACCAATCTGTTAAATGAGTCTTCAAACATCATGATGCATGCGTATGGGACATATAGTCATGCACGTGTTCTGTGCAATGCAACTACTTTAGTACTAACAATTGTAGTACTCTTTGTTTTATGAGTAGATGACATCTATGTTTTCTTACTATTTGCAAGCCGTATGGGGGATGCATGATCTAACTTTCATCTTATGCGAAGATAAGCTAGTTGCGACCTTTTCGAGCATACACATATATGGAGCAGATAACAGATATTTAATTTGTTTTGGTGGCATATGCAAGTGCACTACAATATTTCGAGTGCGATCAAACTCAGATTATGACTCTGGTCATCTTTTAGTTTTTTTAATGTATGTCCATATGAAGGGACCATACAATTTATTTTGGTTGGGTGGATGTACACCAATTCACCTAGAATTAGCAGGACGTGTCCATTTTACTTTGCATGCGCCTACACTAGATTCGCCAATATCTAGTTATTTTGTCGATGATGCCGGCTAGCATTATTTGGGGCCGATGCATTTTTTTATATAGTGCACTCATTTAGTCTATTTTATAGACATCTGGTTAATATAACACCATCTACGATTTGAGCGGCATTTGTTTATGCATCATGAAGTGCGAATATTACTTTCTATACACACAGGTTTGAACAAGATTAATTTGTGCTACATGACTCATTTTCGCATATCATGCACGCATGTGATCATAGAACATGCGACTAAGTATGGTGTCTTTTGACGAGCACCTATTGTTTTGCAATATTTTTTATATGCTTTTTATTTGTTCATCATTTTTTATGTTGATTTTCCCCGAGTCATACCTTGCCGTGATTCCATTGAGAACAAATTCTTCACTCTATATAAGGAATAAATACCTTGATTTGTGTCACGTCATTGATACAGAATGAATATATTTAAATGCGTAAATGCATACAATAAAAATGAGATCAAACATTGCAGGTACATTATTTCCAAAACTCTTACATTTACATAAAAGATCTGTTAATTACATCTCCGAAGAGTAAACCCCTGATTAAGAATTCCAACATAGCTATCACATAAGATTGCAACACATTCCTATTACAACATGCTACAAAAAAAAGAAATTCCTCCTCGCGATCGTCGACGCCGGCATGCTCGGGGGAGCCTTGGACTTTGTTGATATTATCATATGCGATGACTTTCATTTATATTTGCTTTCATTTGACTCGTACTGGTATTGGCAGTACGTGTGTGCATGCTTGAATGACTTCACTTACTTTTCCTTGTTGACTAACCAATATATAGACTTTGATTTATTTTCTTTACTTTGTTTGAGAAAGTCATCTTAATGGTTAACCAATCTGTTAAATGAGTCTTCAAACATCATGATGCATGCGTATGGGACATATAGTCATGCACGTGTTCTGTGCAATGCAACTACTTTAGTACTAACAATTGTAGTACTCTTTGTTTTATGAGTAGATGACATCTATGCTTTCTTACTATTTGCAAGCCGTATGGGGGATGCATGATCTAACTTTCATCTTATGCGAAGATAAGCTAGATGCGACCTTTTCGAGCATACACATATATGGAGCAGATAACAGATATTTAATTTGTTTTGGTGGCATATGCAAGTGCACTACAATATTTCGAGTGCGATCAAACTCAGATTATGACTCTGGTCATCTTTTAGTTTTTTTAATGTATGTCCATATGAAGGGACCATACAATTTATTTTGGTTGGGTGGATGTACACCAATTCACCTAGAATTAGCAGGACGTGTCCATTTTACTTTGCATGCGCCTACACTAGATTCGCCAATATCTAGTTATTTTGTCGATGATGCCGGCTAGCATTATTTGGGGCCGATGCATTTTTTTATATAGTGCACTCATTTAGTCTATTTTATAGACATCTGGTTAGTATAACACCATCTACGATTTGAGCTGCATTTGTTTATGCATCATGAAGTGCGAATATTACTTTCTATACACACAGGTTTGAACAAGATTAATTTGTGCTACATGACTCATTTTCGCATATCATGCACGCATGTGATCATAGAACATGCGACTAAGTATGGTGTCTTTTGACGAGCACCTATTGTTTTGCAATATTTTTTATATGCATTTTATTTGTTCATCATTTTTTATGTTGATTTTCCCCGAGTCATACCTTGCCGTGATTCCATTGAGAACAAATTCTTCACTCTACATAAGGGAATAAATACCTTGATTTGTGTCACGTCATTGATACAGAATGAATATATTTAAATGCGTAAATGCATACAATAAACAGGAGATCAAACATTGCAGGTACATTATTTCCAGAACTCTTACATTTACATAAAAGATCTGTTAATTACATCTCCGAAGAGTAAACCCCTGATTAAGAATTCCAACATAGCTATTACATAAGATTGCAACGCATTCCTATTACAACATGCTACAAAAAAATGAAATTCCTCCTCGCGATCGTCGACGCCGGCATGCTCGGGGGAGCCTTGGACTTTGTTGATATTATCATATGCGATGACTTTCATTTATATTTGCTTTCATTTGACTCGTACTTGTATTGGCAGTACGTGTGTGCATGCTTGAATGACTTCACTTACTTTTCCTTGTTGACTAACCAATATATAGACTTTGATTTATTTTCTTTACTTTGTATGAGAAAGTCATCTTAATGGTTAACCAATCTGTTAAATGAGTCTTCAAACATCATGATGCATGCGTATGGGACATATAGTCATGCACGTGTTCTGTGCAATGCAACTACTTTAGTACTAACAATTGTAGTACTCTTTGTTTTATGAGTAGATGACATCTATGTTTTCTTACTATTTGCAAGCCGTATGGGGGATGCATGATCTAACTTTCATCTTATGCGAAGATAAGCTAGATGCGACCTTTTCGAGCATACACATATATGGAGCAGATAACAGATATTTAATTTGTTTTGGTGGCATATGCAAGTGCACTACAATATTTCGAGTGCGATCAAACTCAGATTATGACTCTGGTCATCTTTTAGTTTTTTTAATGTATGTCCATATGAAGGGACCATACAATTTATTTTGGTTGGGTGGATGTACACCAATTCACCTAGAATTAGCAGGACGTGTCCATTTTACTTTGCATGCGCCTACACTAGATTCGCCAATATCTAGTTATTTTGTCGATGATGCCGGCTAGCATTATTTGGGGCCGATGCATTTTTTTATATAGTGCACTCATTTAGTCTATTTTATAGACATCTGGTTAATATAACACCATTTACGATTTGAGCGGCATTTGTTTATGCATCATGAAGTGCGAATATTACTTTCTATACACACAGGTTTGAACAAGATTAATTTGTGCTACATGACTCATTTTCGCATATCATGCACGCATGTGATCATAGAACATGCGACTAAGTATGGTGTCTTTTGACGAGCACCTATTGTTTTGCAATATTTTTTATATGCATTTTATTTGTTCATCATTTTTTATGTTGATTTTCCCCGAGTCATACCTTGCCGTGATTCCATTGAGAACAAATTCTTCACTCTACATAAGGGAATAAATACCTTGATTTGTGTCACGTCATTGATACAGAATGAATATATTTAAATGCGTAAATGCATACAATAAAAAGGAGATCAAACATTGCAGGTACATTATTTCCAAAACTCTTACATTTACATAAAAGATCTGTTAATTACATCTCCGAAGAGAAAACCCCTGATTAAGAATTCCAACATAGCTATTACATAAGATTGCAACACATTCCTATTACAACATGCTACAAAAAAATGAAATTCCTCCTCGCGATCGTCGACGCCGGCATGCTCGGGGGAGCCTTGGACTTTGTTGATATTATCATATGCGATGACTTTCATTTATATTTGCTTTCATTTGACTCGTACTGGTATTGGCAGTACGTGTGTGAATGCTTGAATGACTTCACTTACTTTTCCTTGTTGACTAACCAATATATAGACTTTGATTTATTTTCTTTACTTTGTTTGAGAAAGTCACCTTAATGGTTAACCAATCTGTTAAATGAGTCTTCAAACATCATGATGCATGCGTATGGGACATATAGTCATGCACGTGTTCTGTGCAATGCAACTACTTTAGTACTAACAATTGTAGTACTCTTTGTTTTATGAGTAGATGACATCTATGTTTTCTTACTATTTGCAAGCCGTATGGGGGATGCATGATCTAACTTTCATCTTATGCGAAGATAAGCTAGATGCGACCTTTTCGAGCATACACATATATGGAGCAGATAACAGATATTTAATTTGTTTTGGTGGCATATGCAAGTGCACTACAATATTTTGAGTGCGATCAAACTCAGATTATGACTCTGGTCATCTTTTAGTTTTTTTAATGTATGTCCATATGAAGGGACCATACAATTTATTTTGGTTGGGTGGATGTACACCAATTCACCTAGAATTAGCAGGACGTGTCCATTTTACTTTGCATGCGCCTACACTAGATTCGCCAATATCTAGTTATTTTGTCGATGATGCCGGCTAGCATTATTTCGGGCCGATGCATTTTTTTATATAGTGCACTCATTTAGTCTATTTTATAGACATCTGGTTAATATAACACCATCTACGATTTGAGCGGCATTTGTTTATGCATCATGAAGTGCGAATATTACTTTCTATACACACAGGTTTGAACAAGATTAATTTGTGCTACATGACTCATTTTCGCATATCATGCACGCATGTGATCATAGAACATGCGACTAAGTATGGTGTCTTTTGACGAGCACCTATTGTTTTGCAATATTTTTTATATGCATTTTATTTGTTCATCATTTTTTATGTTGATTTTCCCCGAGTCATACCTTGCCGTGATTCCATTGAGAACAAATTCTTCACTCTACATAAGGGAATAAATACCTTGATTTGTGTCACGTCATTGATACAGAATGAATATATTTAAATGCGTAAATGCATACAATAAAAAGGAGATCAAACATTGCAGGTACATTATTTCCAAAACTCTTACATTTACATAAAAGATCTGTTAATTACATCTCCGAAGAGAAAACCCCTGATTAAGAATTCCAACATAGCTATTACATAAGATTGCAACACATTCCTATTACGACATGCTACAAAAAAATGAAATTCCTCCTCGCGATCGTCGACGCCGGCATGCTCGGGGGAGCCTTGGACTTTGTTGATATTATCATATGCGATGACTTTCATTTATATTTGCTTTCATTTGACTCGTACTGGTATTGGCAGTACGTGTGTGAATGCTTGAATGACTTCACTTACTTTTCCTTGTTGACTAACCAATATATAGACTTTGATTTATTTTCTTTACTTTGTATGAGAAAGTCACCTTAATGGTTAACCAATCTGTTAAATGAGTCTTCAAACATCATGATGCATGCGTATGGGACATATAGTCATGCACGTGTTCTGTGCAATGCAACTACTTTAGTACTAACAATTGTAGTACTCTTTGTTTTATGAGTAGATGACATCTATGTTTTCTTACTATTTGCAAGCCGTATGGGGGATGCATGATCTAACTTTCATCTTATGCGAAGATAAGCTAGATGCGACCTTTTCGAGCATACACATATATGGAGCAGATAACAGATATTTAATTTGTTTTGGTGGCATATGCAAGTGCACTACAATATTTCAAGTGCGATCAAACTCAGATTATGACTCTGGTCATCTTTTAGTTTTTTTAATGTATGTCCATATGAAGGGACCATACAATTTATTTTGGTTGGGTGGATGTACACCAATTCACCTAGAATTAGCAGGACGTGTCCATTTTACTTTGCATGCGCCTACACTAGATTCGCCAATATCTAGTTATTTTGTCGATGATGCCGGCTAGCATTATTTGGGGCCGATGCATTTTTTTATATAGTGCACTCATTTAGTCTATTTTATAGACATCTGGTTAATATAACACCATTTACGATTTGAGCGGCATTTGTTTATGCATCATGAAGTGCGAATATTACTTTCTATACACACAGGTTTGAACAAGGTTAATTTGTGCTACATGACTCATTTTCGCATATCATGCACGCATGTGATCATAGAACATGCGACTAAGTATGGTGTCTTTTGACGAGCACCTATTGTTTTGCAATATTTTTTATATGCATTTTATTTGTTCATCATTTTTTATGTTGATTTTCCCCGAGTCATACCTTGCCGTGATTCCATTGAGAACAAATTCTTCACTCTACATAAGGGAATAAATACCTTGATTTGTGTCACGTCATTGATACAGAATGAATATATGTAAATGCGTAAATGCATACAATAAAAAGGAGATCAAACATTGCAGGTACATTATTTCCAGAACTCTTACATTTACATAAAAGATCTGTTAATTACATCTCCGAAGAGAAAACCCCTGATTGAGAATTCCAACATAGCTATTACATAAGATTGCAACACATTCCTATTACAACATGCTACAAAAAAAAGAAATTCCTCCTCGCGATCGTTGACGCCGGCATGCTCGGGGGAGCCTTGGACTTTGTTGATATTATCATATGCGATGACTTTCATTTATATTTGCTTTCATTTGACTCGTACTTGTATTGGCAGTACGTGTGTGCATGCTTGAATGACTTCACTTACTTTTCCTTGTTGACTAACCAATATATAGACTTTGATTTATTTTCTTTACTTTGTATGAGAAAGTCATCTTAATGGTTAACCAATCTGTTAAATGAGTCTTCAAACATCATGATGCATGCGTATGGGACATATAGTCATGCACGTGTTCTGTGCAATGCAACTACTTTAGTACTAACAATTGTAGTACTCTTTGTTTTATGAGTAGATGACATCTATGTTTTCTTACTATTTGCAAGCCGTATGGGGGATGCATGATCTAATTTTCATCTTATGGGAAGATAAGCTAGATGCGACCTTTTTGAGCATACACATATATGGAGCAGATAACAGATATTTAATTTGTTTTGGTGGCATTTGCAAGTGCACTACAATATTTCGAGTGCGATCAAACTAAGATTATGACTCTGGTCATCTTTTAGTTTTTTTAATGCATGTCCATAGGAAGGGACCATACAATTTATTTTGGTTGGGTGGATGTACACCAATTCACCTAGAATTAGCAGGACGTGTCCATTTTACTTTGCATGCGCCTACACTAGATTCGCCAATATCTAGTTATTTTGTCGATGATGCCGGCTAGCATTATTTGGGGCCGATGCATTTTTTTATATAGTGCACTCATTTAGTCTATTTTATAGACATCTGGTTAATATAACACCATTTACGATTTGAGCGGCATTTGTTTATGCATCATGAAGTGCGAATATTACTTTCTATACACACAGGTTTGAACAAGGTTAATTTGTGCTACATGACTCATTTTCGCATATCATGCACGCATGTGATCATAGAACATGCGACTAAGTATGGTGTCTTTTGACGAGCACCTATTGTTTTGCAATATTTTTTATATGCATTTTATTTGTTCATCATTTTTTATGTTGATTTTCCCCGAGTCATACCTTGCCGTGATTCCATTGAGAACAAATTCTTCACTCTACATAAGGGAATAAATACCTTGATTTGTGTCACGTCATTGATACAGAATGAATATATTTAAATGCGTAAATGCATACAATAAAAAGGAGATCAAACATTGCAGGTACATTATTTCCAGAACTCTTACATTTACATAAAAGATCTGTTAATTACATCTCCGAAGAGAAAACCCCTGATTAAGAATTCCAACATAGCTATTACATAAGATTGCAACACATTCCTATTACAACATGCTACAAAAAAAAGAAATTCCTCCTCGCGATCGTTGACGCCGGCATGCTCGGGGGAGCCTTGGACTTTGTTGGTATTATCATATGCGATGACTTTCATTTATATTTGCTTTCATTTGACTCGTACTTGTATTGGCAGTACGTGTGTGCATGCTTGAATGACTTCACTTACTTTTCCTTGTTGACTAATCAATATATAGACTTTGATTTATTTTCTTTACTTTGTATGAGAAAGTCATCTTAATGGTTAACCAATCTGTTAAATGAGTCTTCAAACATCATGATGCATGCGTATGGGACATATAGTCATGCACGTGTTCTGTGCAATGCAACTACTTTAGTACTAACAATTGTAGTACTCTTTGTTTTATGAGTAGATGACATCTATGTTTTCTTACTATTTGCAAGCCGTATGGGGGATGCATGATCTAACTTTCATCTTATGCGAAGATAAGCTAGATGCGACCTTTTCGAGCATACACATATATGGAGCAGATAACAGATATTTAATTTGTTTTGGTGGCATATGCAAGTGCACTACAATATTTCGAGTGTGATCAAACTAAGATTATGACTCTGGTCATCTTTTAGTTTTTTTAATGTATGTCCATAGGAAGGGACCATACAATTTATTTTGGTTGGGTGGATGTACACCAATTCACCTAGAATTAGCAGGACGTGTCCATTTTACTTTGCAGGCGCCTACACTAGATTCGCCAATATCTAGTTATTTTGTCGATGATGCCGGCTAGCATTATTTGGGGCTGATGCATTTTTTTTATATAGTGCACTCATTTAGTCTATTTTATAGAAATCTGGTTAATATAACACCATTTACGATTTGAGCGGCATTTGTTTATGCATCATGAAGTGCGAATATTACTTTCTATACACACAGGTTTGAACAAGGTTAATTTGTGCTACATGACTCATTTTCGCATATCATGCACGCATGTGATCATAGAACATGCGACTAAGTATGGTGTCTTTTGACGAGCACCTATTGTTTTGCAATATTTTTTATATGCATTTTATTTGTTCATCATTTTTTATGTTGATTTTCCCCGAGTCATACCTTGCCGTGATTCCATTGAGAACAAATTCTTCACTCTACATAAGGGAATAAATACCTTGATTTGTGTCACGTCATTGATACAGAATGAATATATTTAAATGCGTAAATGCATACAATAAAAAGGAGATCAAACATTGCAGGTACATTATTTCCAGAACTCTTACATTTACATAAAAGATCTGTTAATTACATCTCCGAAGAGAAAACCCCTGATTGAGAATTCCAACATAGCTATTACATAAGATTGCAACACATTCCTATTACAACATGCTACAAAAAAAAGAAATTCCTCCTCGCGATCGTTGACGCCGGCATGCTCGGGGGAGCCTTGGACTTTGTTGATATTATCATATGCGATGACTTTCATTTATATTTGCTTTCATTTGACTCGTACTTGTATTGGCAGTACGTGTGTGCATGCTTGAATGACTTCACTTACTTTTCCTTGTTGACTAACCAATATATAGACTTTGATTTATTTTCTTTACTTTGTATGAGAAACTCATCTTAATGGTTAACCAATCTGTTAAATGAGTCTTCAAACATCATGATGCATGCGTATGGGACATATAGTCATGCACGTGTTCTGTGCAATGCAACTACTTTAGTACTAACAATTGTAGTACTCTTTGTTTTATGAGTAGATGACATCTATGTTTTCTTACTATTTGTAAGCCGTATGGGGGATGCATGATCTAATTTTCATCTTATGCGAAGATAAGCTAGATGCGACCTTTTTGAGCATACACATATATGGAGCAGATAACAGATATTTAATTTGTTTTGGTGGCATTTGCAAGTGCACTACAATATTTCGAGTGCGATCAAACTAAGATTATGACTCTGGTCATCTTTTAGTTTTTTTAATGCATGTCCATAGGAAGGGACCATACAATTTATTTTGGTTGGGTGGATGTACACCAATTCACCTAGAATTAGCAGGATGTGTCCATTTTACTTTGCATGCGCCTACACTAGATTCGCCAATATCTAGTTATTTGGTCGATGATGCCGGCTAGCATTATTTGGGGCCGATGCATTTTTTTATATAGTGCACTCATTTAGTCTATTTTATAGACATCTAGTTAATATAACACCATTTACGATTTGAGCGGCATTTGTTTATGCATCATGAAGTGCGAATATTACTTTCTATACACACAGGTTTGAACAAGGTTAATTTGTGCTACATGACTCATTTTCGCATATCATGCACGCATGTGATCATAGAACATGCGACTAAGTATGGTGTCTTTTGACGAGCACCTATTGTTTTGCAATATTTTTTATATGCATTTTATTTGTTCATCATTTTTTATGTTGATTTTCCCCGAGTCATACCTTGCCGTGATTCCATTGAGAACAAATTCTTCACTCTACATAAGGGAATAAATACCTTGATTTGTGTCACGTCATTGATACAGAATGAATATATTTAAATGCGTAAATGCATACAATAAAAAGGAGATCAAACATTGCAGGTACATTATTTCCAGAAATCTTACATTTACATAAAAGATCTGTTAATTACATCTCCGAAGAGAAAACCCCTGATTGAGAATTCCAACATAGCTATTACATAAGATTGCAACACATTCCTATTACAACATGCTACAAAAAATGAAATTCCTCCTCGCGATCGTCGACGCCGGCATGCTCGGGGGAGCCTTGGACTTTGTTGATATTATCATATGCGATGACTTTCATTTATATTTGCTTTCATTTGACTCGTACTGGTATTGGCAGTACGTGTGTGCATGCTTGAATGACTTCACTTACTTTTCCTTGTTGACTAACCAATATATAGACTTTGATTTATTTTCTTTACTTTGTATGAGAAAGTCACCTTAATGGTTAACCAATCTGTTAAATGAGTCTTCAAACATCATGATGCATGCGTATGGGACATATAGTCATGCACGTGTTCTGTGCAATGCAACTACTTTAGTACTAACAATTGTAGTACTCTTTGTTTTATGAGTAGATGACATCTATGTTTTCTTACTATTTGCAAGCCGTATGGGGGATGCATGATCTAACTTTCATCTTATGCGAAGATAAGCTAGATGCGACCTTTTTGAGCATACACATATATGGAGCAGATAACAGATATTTAATTTGTTTTGGTGGCATATGCAAGTGCACTACAATATTTTGAGTGCGATCAAACTAAGATTATGACTCTGGTCATCTTTTAGTTTTTTTAATGTATGTCCATAGGAAGGGACCATACAATTTATTTTGGTTGGGTGGATGTACACCAATTCACCTAGAATTAGCAGGACGTGTCCATTTTACTTTGCATGCGCCTACACTAGATTCGCCAATATCTAGTTATTTTGTCGATGATGCCGGCTACACTACAGTAAACAGCTACTTTGCCGTCTGCCATGGCGGACGGCAAAGACTCGAAAGGCGGACGGCAAAGACCTTTGCCGTCAGCCGCGGACGGCAAAAGGCTCCGGCAAAGAAGGCTACGGTAAACAGCTGCTTTGCCGTCTGCTTCCTGGCGGCGGACGGCAAAGGCTCTTTGCCGTCTGCGGCGGACGGCAAAGAGGGCGGACGGCAATATTTGCGCTGTCAGTCCGTTAAGTGGCTAACGGCAGACCTTTGCCGTCCGCTGCAGACGGCAAAGAGCCTTTGGTCTTTGCCGTCCGCCTTAGGATGTCATCTACACGTCACTAGATGGCAGGTTCTTTGCCGTCTGCCACTGATGGCAAAGTGCAGGTTCTTTGCCGTCTGCCACGGACGGCAAAGTCTTTGCCGTCTGCCACTGTAGGCAAACTGACCAAATGGTCAGCTCCCAGGAAGCACAGTTGGCTGCCACGTGGCTTCTTTGCCGTCCGCGGCAGACGGCAAAGAGCTCTTTGCCGTCGGTGGCAGACGGCAAAGAGCCTGCATATTGTCTGTTTTTCTGTTTTTTTATTAAATCCCACAATTTGCAGCACATATCACATATATAAGTTTCATATCCAGCACATATCCAACACATATCTAGCACATAAGTTTCATATCACATATCACATCAGTTTCATCCATACACATTGTTCATACATAAGGAAGTTCCATCCATACACATTGTTCCATCCATATATATATTACAATGCAAAGTTTCATGAAGATAGCAAGCTAGATACAATGCAAAGTTTCATCAAAGGAAAAGCAAGCACTCCATCATAGCAAGCTAGCTTCCATCAAGTGAATGAAATCTGCAAAATGGTAAATAAGAAAGTTAGAAATAGGTGACTAGAACAAGAAGAAGACTAGAACAAGAAGTATATGTCATTTATGAGCTAACTTAGGTGAAATGGATCATATATGAGCTAACTAAGTTGAAATGGGTTGTTTATGAGCTAACTTAGTTGAAATGGATCATTTATGAGCTAACTTAGTTAAAATGGGTCGTTTATGAGCTAACTAAGGTGAAGGGCATCGTTTTTGAGCTAAGTAAGGTGAAATGGGTCATTTTGGAGCTAACCTAGTTGAAATGGATCGTTTTTGAGCTAACTTAGTTGAAATGGATCGTTTTTGAGGTAACTAAGGTGAAATGGATCGTTTTTTAGCTCACTTAGGTCAAATGGATCGTTTTTGAGCTAACTTAGTTGAAATGGATCGTTTTTGAGCTAACTTTGTTGAAATGGATCATTTTTTAGCTAATTTAGTTGAAATGGATCGTCCGATCCGCACACCATCTCGGAGGCGCCTAAGTTAGCAAATAGAAACTTGAGCGCTACGGCTAAGAATTACTAAATGAAGGAACTTAAGTAGAAGGCCTTAAGAATTACCTTCATGTACTGCTCCTTACTCAGGAACTTATCGCGGCACACCGGCTTGGTCTTCTTGATACCACGCAAGGTGTAGTAGTCTCGAACAGCCTGCACCCGAGCCTCGTGCCGTAAGTTCTGGAGTAGGCGCTTGCAGACGTTCTAGATAACATTTGCGCAGTCCTCCTTGTATCCCTCCTCACACCTGTAGAATGTCTGCAATCAAATGAGACAATATTGATTAGTACAATTAATAACTAGCTAGTTGAAGATTTTGAAATGTGTAAAGGAGAAATTACCCAGAACGTCCTGATCACCATGTCTGCCCTCGTGTCGCACACGACACCGTCGATAATGACATCCGGCGGGGCCGGGGCAGCCACGTAGTGCTCCCAGCTCAACCCAAGCTCTGGAAGCCGACCCTCACCAGGCAACGTGACAAACCCCGGGAAGTTTTGCCGGCAAAGAACTCCAAGGACGGAGTTGGGCCGGCGGACAATATGATGGTGGTCCCAACCCCTGCAGCATGACAAGGCCAACGCATTAGTTATTTGAAGAAACGTGAATGCAGAAGGTACAAAAATATTAAATGCACTTACGTACCTCTCCCCATCAGGGAAGATCAACCACCTCTGCTCGCGGGTCGCCGGCACGGACGGGAGCCGTGTAGCACCACGCTGGTAGACGATGCCACCCTCCTCCTCAAGATCAGTCGGCTCCCCGCCATCATCAGCATGGCCACTCGGCTCCTCGGGCTGATCCGGCCAGGTACCCCATCCGGACGTGTGCTCCTCCGGGGTCTCGTGGGCCGAACTCTCGTGGGCCGAAGGCCAGTCGACCCGAGGCTCGTGGGCCCAAGACCCGTGGACCGGAGTCCGTGTAGCCTCCTCCTCGGACGAGTCCACCCTAGCAGTCACGTGCTCGGGTGAAACAGCTGGGGGTGGCGGCGAGGAAGGCGCCCTAGCAGTCACCCTACCTCCTCTCCCGCGACCACGTGCCCCACCTCCTCTCTTCCTACCTCGTCCCCTGCTGGGCACCGCGGTGCACGAAGAAGGGCCCGGCGGTGTGGACATACTGTCCAGCAACGCTCGGCGAAGAGGTACGTCTGGAATCGAAGACCTCAGACCACGCGCTGAGGAAGAAGGGGCCTTGGCGCGCTCCCGACCAGCGCCCACCATCTTTCAACACCTGCCATGACAAACAGTAAACGAAATTAGTACAACATAAAAAAAAGACCGACATGAATAATAATATGTGTATCACTTAAGTGTATCATCATCAAGTACAACATTAAAAAATTTAATACCTGACACTACTAAAAATCTCGATCAGTATCATCAATAAATGCATAATCATCATCATCACTATAATCAATGACGGGCTCATAGGGTTCAGTGGCATCAACATGTGCAAGGCCACCTTGACGTAATCGGTCAAGCAATGACAGGTCATCCGCAGCGGTAACCTCTTCTTGTTCCGGCTCTTCTTGTTCCTCCTCTGGGGTGATGTCGGATTCACTGCCACTGTCTACTTCAATGTTTTGGGGTGAAGTATAGCGGTTCTTGAAACGCTTTTTGGAAAGACGTGTCTCTTGGAAGAATTCTCCTTCATATGTGTCTGGGTTAATGTGAGGTTCATAATCCTCTTCCTTTGGGGGAGATAGTCTAGCACGTGGTGGCACTTCATAAACGACATCCCAGCCTTTCAGATTTGGATTAGTTTGGCAGGCCCACGGTAGATAGAATACTTGGGTCGCCTGTTGAGCCATAATATAGACATCAGGAACATCTAAATGGGTGCTTTGGTTGATTTCAACTAGCCCTATATGTTCATGAGTTCTTCTAGTCTCCTTCGGCTGAAACCAATAACATTTGAAGACTACGACATTCGGTGGGTTTTCAGCATAGAATAGAAGTTCATAAATTGCTTCAACTCTCCCATAATACTCGGTACCTCCTTCGCCGATAGCAGATACACAACAATTTGTAGACTTTCGGTCGGCCATAGATAGCTCTTTGCCATAGGTACGAAAGCGATACCCGTTGATGTCGTATTTGTCAAATGAACGGACCTTATAGTCAAAACCATTAGCGACTTGTCTCAATTCGGCGTCCATAGACTCTGAATTAGCCTACAAGTTTAATATGAAAGGATTGTTGCATTACGCACAAATTAGCGAATGAAACCGGGATAGCCGCCTACAAATTAGCCTACAAGTCTAATAGAAATTACCGTTTGTTTGAACCAAGAGATGAAACCGGGATATCCGCCACCTTGCTTTGCGAGAAGCTCATACTCTTCGACAGAATCCTTTTGGATCACCGCTCCATATGAGAATAAGGCGACGTATCGACTGTATGAAATATCCAGGAATAAGAGCAGTTCAAAGGAAATAGAAGTTGCGAAACTATGTACCGAGAACTTACTCGAAGTACGGCCGCACTTCTATCAGGTTGTTGAAGATATACAACGAAATGGTCCACCATTGTTCGTTATCCAAAGATACTGGATTTGAAACACTGGCTGGTGCGAGATTCCCTTTGAATAGGCTGAGGTTGGATCCACCCTTTTTAGGGTCGTCAGCATTGTACCGAGGCTTCGAATTATGCAAATGACGATTTTTGGCTTCGTAGTGTGCTGTCACGAAGTTTGCCGCCTCCTCAGTGATGAATGCCTCAGCCATCGATGCTTCAATTCTACGTTTATTTTTACATTTTTGTCAAAGCGTCTTCTGCATCCTCTCAGTTGGGTAGCACCAACGATTTTGCACGGGCCCCCCCAATCTTGCCTCGGTCGGGAGATGCAAAATCAAATGTTGCATTGGATTAAAGAAGCCCGGTGGAAAGATCTTCTCTAACTTGCAGATCAACTCCGGCGCCAACTCTTCCATTTCTTCTAGCACGCTAGGCGATAGTTCTTTCGCACAAAGAACACGGAAGAAATAGCTGAGTTCTGCCAGTACTAGCCATTCATCCTCAGGGATGAAGCCACGCAACATCACCGGCATTACCCGCTCAATCCATATGTGCCAATCATGACTATTGAGACCAAATATCTTCAATTTATCAAGACTGGCTCCCCTCTGTAGATTCGCTGCATACCCATCGGGGAACATCAACTGCATTTTCACCCACAAGATAATTTCCCTCATAGCCGGCCTTCCAAGATTGAACCATGCCTTTGGCTTCGTCCAGTTCTGCTTTCCTTTCGGTTCTTTCATGTTTTGTAACGGCCTATCACATAGCGCCTCCAGATCGACTCTAGCCTTAGTATTATAATTTGACTTCCCATCTATGCCGAACAATGTACCAAAAAGTGCCGCGGCGATATTCTTCTCAGTGTGCATCACGTCGATGTTGTGTGGGCAAAGGAGGTCTTTGAAGTAAGGCAGATCCCATACGCATGTTTTGTGAGTCCAGGCGTGCTTAGAATTATACCCCTTGAAGTACCCTGGACGCTCGGGATCTGGCTCGAGAGCGTTTAACTGATCCAGGGTCTGTTGGCCTGTCAATGCATGTGGTGTAGAGTTTTTGACAACTCTACCTCTGATGAAGTTCTTCTTGTCTTTCCTGAACTTATGGCGAGGATTCAGGAACTCTCTATGCATGTCGAAGCAAGAAAACTTGCGACCGGCCTGAAGCCAACGAAACTCAAGAGCTCCCTTGCATGTGGGGCACGGGAACCTTCCATGCACACACCAGCCAACGAATAGCGCATACGCCGGCAAGTCATGCGTCGAGTACATGTACCAGACACGCATTATGAAGTTCCGTTTGCTATAGGCATCGTATGTCTTGAACCCATTATCCCAGGCTTCTTGCAATTCGTCCTTAAGCGGTTGCATGTACACATTCATATTTTTCCCCGGATAGTTGGGCCCTGGAATTATCAACGTCAGGAAAATGTTCTTTCTTTGCATAATCTGTCCGGGGGGGAGATTGAGTGGAAAGACAAATACGGGCCAACAACTGTATTGGGCTGCCGTCATACCAAACACACTGAACCCATCCGTGCTGATGCCGACTCGAGGATGCCTCGGATCTGCCGCTTTGTCACCATGTAATTCATCAAACTTTTTCCACGCAACACCATCCGATGTGTGTACAATCATCAGATTCCCATCTGCATCTAGTTCGGTTCTTTTGCCCGTTTTGTGCCATGTCATCTGTCTGGTCGTCTCTTCGACCATGAAAAGACGTTGAAGTCTTGGTACGATTGGCATATACCGAAGAACACTAACGGGGATTTTGGTCTGTGTCTTCTCACCCATACCGTTGTCTACCACAACATACCTGGAAGACTTGCAAATGGGACAACAGTTCAAGTCCGCATAGTCAAGCCTAAACAAGACACATCCTTTCTCACAGGCATGTATCTTATCATAGGGCATCTTCAGTGCATGGAGGATTTTGTCCGACTGGTACAGGTTTGCAGGCATTACATGGCCTTTGGGTAGAAAGCGTCCAAATACTGTCATCATTGCATCGTAGCATTCTCTGCCCAAGTTGAACTGAGCCTTCAGAGCCATTACTTGTGAGATGGCATCCAACTGACAAAGCTCAGTGTGCTCATGGAGCGGACGTTTTGAAGACTCCAACATTTCATTGAAGGCCTTTGCAGATTCCTCCATCTCCTCGTCCGAATCCCGAGCATCATCAAAGTCTTGCACCATGTTTTCCATACCGGTACCATGCTCGTCGGTGCGACGACGATCCACCTCAGCTCGGTCACGTTGGGCAGACTCACCATGAAATGTCCACACCGTATAATCGGGCGTAAAACCACTCTTCTGCAGGTGTTTGCCCATTTCAGCCTCTGTCCTCTTTTCCCAATTGCCGCACCGTAAACAGGGGCACCAGGTTTTCCTCTGGCCATTTGCAAATGCGGCTCGCACAAACCCCTTGGTTTTTGTGAACCATTCAGTGCTCCATTTGTTCTGACCAGTGTGACCGATGTACATCCACGCATGATCACTCATCTTGACTTTCAGAGCTACTAGACACACAACAAATATATATATATATATAATTCACCATGTATGTATTCATCAGTTGATCTACTTTGTCAATTTTATTACGTCCATGCAACCTACACTCTAATAGGTAATGATAGGTCCTAATCCCACCCGAGTATGTTTAGATTGGGTTCATTTTCCCATGCTATGCCCCGGATCCTACGCAAAATTTCGGCAGCACCTCCCTGCTGTTCTCCTGATACACGTCTCTGCAATAAACAGAGAGGATGTGTACCCGGAGAACAACAGGGGAGGCACTGACGAAATTTATGCGTCGGATCCGGAGCAAAGCATATGGGAAAACGAACCCAATCTAAACATACTCGGGCTGTCCATGGATAGCGTTGGACAATTCGAAAGAATCAAGGTTATAAATATGCAAATGCATGCATATTTATAACTATGACGCTTTCGAACGGGAGACACATATTGGTTACGCATACTGATGATTCAAGACACATATATATCTAGCTATCAAGTTTCATCGGAATAGATCAAATAATTAATGGGGGAGGAGGACATGTCATTTGTGCTCACCCACGAACGAAGGGGCAGAGCTCGTCAAACGCACGGCGAGGTCGTCGAACACCAAACCTCGCAGCGATGAAACAACTGCACATTTAAAACTACCCGATCAACACAATTATATATGATGTTTTTCATAACAAAATCGAAAGATATATGACCTAACTAATAATTCACAAATATATGACCCCGTCGGCTTCTGGAAAGCCAAAGAACACCTTTTCGGGGTCGGGGTCTCGGATCGGGGTGCCGGGTCGGGGTCGGGGTGCCGTGTCGGTGTCGGGGTCGGGGTGTCGGGTCAGGCTCGGGGTCGGGGTGTCAGGGTCGGGGTCGAGGTCGGGGTCGGGGTCGGGGTCTCGGGGTCGGGGTGTCGGGGGTGTCGTGTCGGGGGTCGGGGTGTCGTGTCGGTCTCGGGGTGCCGTGTCGGGGTCGGGGTGTCGTGTCGGTCTCGGGGTGCCGTGTCGGGGTCGGGGTCTCGGGGTCGGGGTGTCGGGTCGGGGTGCCGGGTCGGGGTCGGGGTGCCGTGTCGGTGTCGGGGTCGGGGTGTCGGGTCAGGCTCGGGGTCGGGGTGTCGGGGTCGGGGTCGGGGTCGGGGTCTCGGGGGTGTCGTGTCGGGGGTCGGGGTGTCGTGTCGGTGTCGGGGGTCGGGGTGCCGGGTCGGGGTCAGGGTGCCGTGTCGGTGTCGGGGTCGGGGTGTCGGGTCAGGCTCGGGGTCGGGGTGTCGGGGTCGGGGTCGGGGTCGGGGTCGGGTTCTCGGGGTCGGGGTGTCGGGGGTGTCGTGTCGGGGGTCGGGGTGTCGTGTAGGTGTCGGGGTGCCGTGTCGGTGTCGGGGTGCCGTGTCGGGGTCGGGGTGCTGTTTCGGGGTCGGGGCTTCGGGGTGTCTCCTCCTCCTCTTCTTCTTCTTCTTCTTCTTCTTCTTCTTCTTCTTCTTCTTCTTCTTCTTCTTCTTCTTCTCCTTCTCCTCCTCCTCCTCCTCCTCCTCCTCCTCCTCTTCTTCTTCTTCTTCTTCTTCTTCCCCCTTCTACTTAACCTAAACCTAAACTAACCTAAACTAAAAACCTAAACTAATTAAAACTAAACTATTTAAACTAATTAAACCTAAACTTAAACAGAAAAAAAACAAAAAAACAGAAAAAAACAAAAAAAACAGAAAAAAAGGGAGGAGGGGCTCACTGTGGGGGAGGGCCGGGGCGGGGCCGGCGACGGAGGGCCGGGGCGGGGCGGTGGAGGAGGCAGGGTGGCGGGGGCCCGGCCGGCGGGGGGCCGGGGCGGGGCTGTGGAGGAGGCGGGGCGGCGGGGGCCCGGCCGGCGGGGGGCTGGGGCGGCGGGGGTGATGGGGGGCGGGGGGCCGGGGCAGGGCAGTGGAGGAGGCGGCGGGGGGCGCGGGGGGGCGGGGTGCCGGGACGGCGGGGGGCCGTGGCGGCGGTGGGGCGCGGGGCGGCGGGGGGCCGGGGCGGGGGGGCGACGGGGCGGTGGGGCGGCGGGGAGCCGGGGCGGCAGGGCGACGGGGCGGCGGGGGCGACGGGGCGGCGGCGCGCGGCGGGCGGTGGCGGCGGCGGCGGGGTCGGAGGAGAAGAGCGAGGCGAGGACGAAGTGAGTAACGGGCGGGGGGTACCTGCCGTTAGGCAAGTGCCCTCTTTGCCGTCCGCCAGCCTTTGCCGTCCGCCTTTCTGCCTCTTTGCCGTCTGCTAGCGGACGGCAAAGAGGTGGGCCGTTAGGATTTTTCAAACGAGCGGGGGGTGGGGGCCACCACACTCTTTGCCGTCCGCCAGCGGACGGCAAAGATTCTTTGCCGTCCGCTGGCAGACGGCAAAGAGCTGGCAGATGGCAAAGAGCTTCTTTGCCGTCTGTTTATGTGTAGCTGATGGCAAAGAGCTTCTTTGCCGTCAGCTAGCAGACGGCAAAGAGCTAGCAGATGGCAAATTAGCTGATTCCAGTAGTGCTAGCATTATTTGGGGCTGATGCATTTTTTTATATAGTGCACTCATTTAGTCTATTTTATAGACATCTGGTTAATATAACACCATTTACGATTTGAGCGGCATTTGTTTATGCATCACGAAGTGCGAATATTACTTTCTATACACACAAGTTTGAACAAGGTTAATTTGTGCTACATGACTCATTTTCGCATATCATGCACGCATGTGATCATAGAACATGCGACTAAGTATGGTGTCTTTTGACGAGCACCTATTGTTTTGCAATATTTTTTATATGCATTTTATTTGTTCATCATTTTTTATGTTGATTTTCCCCGAGTCATACCTTGCCGTGATTCCATTGAGAACAAATTCTTCACTCTACATAAGGGAATAAATACCTTGATTTGTGTCACGTCATTGATACAGAATGAATATATTTGAATGCGTAAATGCATACAATAAAAAGGAGATCAAACATTGCAGGTACATTATTTTCAGAACTCTTACATTTACATAAAAGATCTGTTAATTACATCTCCGAAGAGAAAACCCCTGATTAAGAATTCCAACATAGCTATTACATAAGATTGCAACACATTCCTATTACAACATGCTACAAAAAAAGAAATTCCTCCTCGCGATCGTCGACGCCGGCATGCTCGGGGGAGCCTTGGACTTTGTTGATATTATCATATGCGATGACTTTCATTTATATTTGCTTTCATTTGACTCGTACTGGTATTGGCAGTACGTGTGTGCATGCTTGAATGACTTCACTTACTTTTCCTTGTTGACTAACCAATATATAGACTTTGATTTATTTTCTTTACTTTGTATGAGAAAGTCATCTTAATGGTTAACCAATCTGTTAAATGAGTCTTCAAACATCATGATGCATGCGTATGGGACATATAGTCATGCACGTGTTCTGTGCAATGCAACTACTTTAGTACTAACAATTGTAGTACTCTTTTTTTAATGAGTAGATGACATCTATGTTTTCTTACTATTTGCAAGCCGTATGGGGGATGCATGATCTAACTTTCATCATATGCGAAGATAAGCTAGATGCGACCTTTTTGAGCATACACATATATGAAGCAGATAACAGATATTTAATTTGTTTTGGTGGCATATGCAAGTGCACTACAATATTTCGAGTGTGATCAAACTAAGATTATGACTCTGGTCATCTTTTAGTTTTTTTAATGTATGTCCATAGGAAGGGACCATACAATTTATTTTGGTTGGGTGGATGTACACCAATTCACCTAGAATTAGCAGGACGTGTCCATTTTACTTTGCAGGCGCCTACACTAGATTCGCCAATATCTAGTTATTTTGTCGATGATGCCGGCTAGCATTATTTGGGGCCGATGCATTTTTTATATAGTGCACTCATTTAGTCTATTTTATAGACATCTGGTTAATATAACACCATTTACGATTTGAGCGGCATTTGTTTATGCATCATGAAGTGCGAATATTACTTTCTATACACACAGGTTTGAACAAGGTTAATTTGTGCTACATGACTCATTTTCGCATATCATGCACGCATGTGATCATAGAACATGCGACTAAGTGTGGTGTCTTTTGACGAGCACCTATTGTT
The DNA here is from genome assembly GCF_002575655.3 of Aegilops tauschii subsp. strangulata. Classification (NCBI taxonomy): domain Eukaryota; kingdom Viridiplantae; phylum Streptophyta; class Magnoliopsida; order Poales; family Poaceae; genus Aegilops; species Aegilops tauschii. The sequence goes on along the minus strand of NC_053037.3, from coordinate 224,827,800 downwards.
TTGCAATATTTTTTATATGCATTTTATTTGTTCATCATTTTTTATGTTGATTTTCCCCGAGTCATACCTTGCCGTGATTCCATTGAGAACAAATTCTTCACTCTACATAAGGGAATAAATACCTTGATTTGTGTCACGTCATTGATACAGAATGAATATATTTGAATGCGTAAATGCATACAATAAAAAGGAGATCAAACATTGCAGGTACATTATTTCCAGAACTCTTACATTTACATAAAAGATCTGTTAATTACATCTCCGAAGAGAAAACCCCTGATTAAGAATTCCAACATAGCTATTACATAAGATTGCAACACATTCCTATTACAACATGCTACAAAAAAAGAAATTCCTCCTCGCGATCGTCGACGCCGGCATGCTCGGGGGAGCCTTGGACTTTGTTGATATTATCATATGCGATGACTTTCATTTATATTTGCTTTCATTTGACTCGTACTGGTATTGGCAGTACGTGTGTGCATGCTTGAATGACTTCACTTACTTTTCCTTGTTGACTAACCAATATATAGACTTTGATTTATTTTCTTTACTTTGTATGAGAAAGTCATCTTAATGGTTAACCAATCTGTTAAATGAGTCTTCAAACATCATGATGCATGCGTATGGGACATATAGTCATGCACGTGTTCTGTGCAATGCAACTACTTTAGTACTAACAATTGTAGTACTCTTTTTTTAATGAGTAGATGACATCTATGTTTTCTTACTATTTGCAAGCCGTATGGGGGATGCATGATCTAACTTTCATCTTATGCGAAGATAAGCTAGATGCGACCTTTTTGAGCATACACATATATGGAGCAGATAACAGATATTTAATTTGTTTTGGAGGCATATGCAAGTGCACTACAATATTTCGAGTGCGATCAAACTCAGATTATGACTCTGGTCATCTTTTAGTTTTTTTAATGTATGTCCATAGGAAGGGACCATACAATTTATTTTAGTTGGGTGGATGTACACCAATTCACCTAGAATTAGCAGGACGTGTCCATTTTACTTTGCATGCGCCTACACTAGATTCGCCAATATCTAGTTATTTTGTCGATGATGCCGGCTAGCATTATTTGGGGCCGATGCATTTTTTTATATAGTGCACTCATTTAGTCTATTTTATAGACATCTGGTTAATATAACACCATTTACGATTTGAGCGGCATTTGTTTATGCATCATGAAGTGCGAATATTACTTTCTATACACACAGGTTTGAACAAGGTTAATTTGTGCTACATGACTCATTTTCGCATATCATGCACACATGTGATCATAGAACATGCGACTAAGTATGGTGTCTTTTGACGAGCACCTATTGTTTTGCAATATTTTTTATATGCATTTTATTTGTTCATCAATTTTTATGTTGATTTTCCTCGAGTCATACCTTGCCGTGATTCCATTGAGAACAAATTCTTCACTCTACATAAGGGAATAAATACCTTGATTTGTGTCACGTCATTGATACAGAATGAATATATTTGAATGCGTAAATGCATACAATAAAAAGGAGATCAAACATTGCAGGTACATTATTTCCAGAACTCTTACATTTACATAAAAGATCTGTTAATTACATCTCCGAAGAGAAAACCCCTGATTAAGAATTCCAACATAGCTATTACATAAGATTGCAACACATTCCTATTACAACATGCTACAAAAAAAAAGAAATTCCTCCTCGCGATCGTCGACGCCGGCATGCTCGGGGGAGCCTTGGACTTTGTTGATATTATCATATGCGATGACTTTCATTTATATTTGCTTTCATTTGACTCGTACTGGTATTGGCAGTACGTGTGTGCATGCTTGAATGACTTCACTTATTTTCCTTGTTGACTAACCAATATATAGACTTTGATTTATTTTCTTTACTTTGTATGAGAAAGTCATCTTAATGGTTAACCAATCTGTTAAATGAGTCTTCAAACATCATGATGCATGCGTATGGGACATATAGTCATGCACGTGTTCTGTGCAATGCAACTACTTTAGTACTAACAATTGTAGTACTCTTTTTTTAATGAGTAGATGACATCTATGTTTTCTTACTATTTGCAAGCCGTATGGGGGATGCATGATCTAACTTTCATCTTATGCGAAGATAAGCTAGATGCGACCTTTTTGAGCATACACATATATGGAGCAGATAACAGATATTTAATTTGTTTTGGAGGCATATGCAAGTGCACTACAATATTTCGAGTGCGATCAAACTCAGATTATGACTCTGGTCATCTTTTAGTTTTTTTAATGTATGTCCATAGGAAGGGACCATACAATTTATTTTAGTTGGGTGGATGTACACCAATTCACCTAAAATTAGCAGGACGTGTCCATTTTACTTTGCATGCGCCTACACTAGATTCGCCAATATCTAGTTATTTTGTCGATGATGCCGGCTAGCATTATTTGGGGCCGATGCATTTTTTTATATAGTGCACTCATTTAGTCTATTTTATAGACATCTGGTTAATATAACACCATTTACGATTTGAGCGGCATTTGTTTATGCATCATGAAGTGCGAATATTACTTTCTATACACACAGGTTTGAACAAGGTTAATTTGTGCTACATGACTCATTTTCGCATATCATGAACGCATGTGATCATAGAACATGCGACTAAGTATGGTGTCTTTTGACGAGCACCTATTGTTTTGCAATATTTTTTATATGCATTTTATTTGTTCATCATTTTTTATGTTGATTTTTCCCGAGTCATACCTTGCCGTGATTCCATTGAGAACAAATTCTTCACTCTACATAAGGGAATAAATACCTTGATTTGTGTTACGTCATTGATACAGAATGAATATATTTAAATGCGTAAATGCATACAATAAAAAGGAGATCAAACATTGCAGGTATATTATTTCCAGAACTCTTACATTTACATAAAAGATCTGTTAATTACATCTCCGAAGAGAAAACCCCTGATTAAGAATTCCAACATAGCTATTACATAAGATTGCAACACATTCCTATTACAACATGCTACAAAAAAAAGAAATTCCTCCTCGCGATCGTCGACGCCGGCATGCTCGGGGGAGCCTTGGACTTTGTTGATATTATCATATACGATGACTTTCATTTATATTTGCTTTCATTTGACTTGTACTGGTATTGGCAATACGTGTGTGCATGCTTGAATGACTTCACTTACTTTTCCTTGTTGACTAACCAATATATAGACTTTGATTTATTTTCTTTACTTTGTATGAGAAAGTCATCTTAATAGTTAACCAATCTGTTAAATGAGTCTTCAAATGTCATGATGCATGCGTATGGGACATATAGTCATGCACGTGTTCTGTGCAATGCAACTACTTTAGTACTAACAATTGTAGTACTCTTTGTTTTTTGAGTAGATGACATCTATGTTTTCTTACTATTTGCAAGCCGTATGGGGATGCATGATCTAACTTTCATCTTATGCGAAGATAAGCTAGATGCGACCTTTTTGAGCATACACATATATGAAGCAGATAACAGATATTTAATTTGTTTTGGTGGCATATGCAAGTGCACTACAATATTTCGAGTGCGATCAAACTAAGATTATGACTCTGGTCCTCTTTTAGTTTTTTTAATGTATGTCCATAGGAAGGGACCATACAATTTATTTTGGTTGGGTGGATGTACACCAATTCACCTAGAATTAGCAGGACGTGTCCATTTTACTTTGCAGGCGCCTACACTAGATTGGCCAATATCTAGTTATTTTGTCGATGATGCCGGCTAGCATTATTTGGGGCCGATGCATTTTTTTATATAGTGCACTCATTTAGTCTATTTTATAGACATCTGGTTAATATAACACCATTTACGATTTGAGCGGCATTTGTTTATGCATCAAGAAGTGCGAATATTACTTTCTATACACACAGGTTTGAACAAGGTTAATTTGTGCTACATGACTCATTTTCGCATACCATGCACGCATGTGATCATAGAACATGCGACTAAGTATGGTGTCTTTTGACGAGCACCTATTGTTTTGCAATATTTTTTATATGCATTTTATTTGTTCATCATTTTTTATGTTGATTTTCCCCGAGTCATACCTTGCCGTGATTCCATTGAGAACAAATTCTTCACTCCACATAAGGGAATAAATACCTTGATTTGTGTCACGTCATTGATACAGAATGAATATATTTAAATGCGTAAATGCATACAATAAAAATGAGATCAAACATTGCAGGTACGTTATTTCCAGAACTCTTACATTTACATAAAAGATCTGTTAATTACATCTCCGAAGAGAAAACCCCTGATTAAGAATTCCAACATAGCTATTACATAAGATTGCAACACATTCCTATTACAACATGCTACAAAAAAAAGAAATTCCTCCTCGCGATCGTCGACGCCGGCATGCTCGGGGGAGCCTTGGACTTTGTTGATATTATCATATGCGATGACTTTCATTTATATTTGCTTTCATTTGACTCGTACTGGTATTGGCAGTACGTGTGTGCATGCTTGAATGACTTCACTTACTTTTCCTTGTTGACTAACCAATATATAGACTTTGATTTATTTTCTTTACTTTGTATGAGAAAGTCATCTTAATGGTTAACCAATCTGTTAAATGAGTCTTCAAACATCATGATGCATGCGTATGGGACATATAGTCATGCACGTGTTCTGTGCAATGCAACTACTTTAGTACTATCAATTGTAGTACTCTTTGTTTTATGAGTAGATGACATCTATGTTTTCTTACTATTTGCAAGCCGTATGGGGGATGCATGATCTAACTTTCATCTTATGCGAAGATAAGCTAGATGCGACCTTTTTGAGCATACACATATATGAAGCAGATAACAGATATTTAATTTGTTTTGGTGGCATATGCAAGTGCACTACAATATTTCGAGTGCGATCAAACTAAGATTATGACTCTGGTCATCTTTTAGTTTTTTTAATGTATGTCCATAGGAAGGGACCATACAATTTATTTTGGTTGGGTGGATGTACACCAATTCACCTAGAATTAGATGGACGTGTCCATTTTACTTTGCAGGCGCCTACACTAGATTGGCCAATATCTAGTTATTTTGTCGATGATGCCGGCTAGCATTATTTGGGGCCGATGCATTTTTTTATATAGTGCACTCATTTAGTCTATTTTATAGACATCTGGTTAATATAACACCATTTACGATTTGAGCGGCATTTGTTTATGCATCATGAAGTGCGAATATTACTTTCTATACACACAGGTTTGAACAAGGTTAATTTGTGCTACATGACTCATTTTCGCATATCATGCACGCATGTGATCATAGAACATGCGACTAAGTATGGTGTCTTTTGACGAGCACCTATTGTTTTGCAATATTTTTTATATGCATTTTATTTGTTCATCATTTTTTATGTTGATTTTCCCCGAGTCATACCTTGCCGTGATTCCATTGAGAACAAATTCTTCACTCTACATAAGGGAATAAATACCTTGATTTGTGTCACGTCATTGATACAGAATGAATATATTTGAATGCGTAAATGCATACAATAAAAAGGAGATCAAACATTGCAGGTACATTATTTCCAGAACTCTTACATTTACATAAAAGATCTGTTAATTACATCTCCGAAGAGAAAACCCCTGATTAAGAAATCCAACATAGCTATCACATAAGATTACAACACATTCCTATTACAACATGCTACAAAAAAAAGAAATTCCTCCTCGCGATCGTCGACGCCGGCATGCTCGGGGGAGCCTTGGACTTTGTTGATATTATCATATGCGATGACTTTCATTTATATTTGCTTTCATTTGACTCGTACTGGTATTGGCAGTACGTGTATGCATGCTTGAATGACTTCACTTACTTTTCCTTGTTGACTAACCAATATATAGACTTTGATTTATTTTCTTTACTTTGTATGAGAAAGTCATCTTAATGGTTAACCAATCTGTTAAATGAGTCTTCAAACATCATGATGCATGCGTATGGGACATATAGTCATGCACGTGTTCTGTGCAATGCAACTACTTTAGTCTAACAATTGTAGTACTCTTTGTTTTATGAGTAGATGACATCTATGTTTTCTTACTATTTGCAAGCCGTATGGGGGATGCATGATCTAACTTTCATCTTATGCGAAGATAAGCTAGATGCGACCTTTTTGAGCATACACATATATGGAGCAGATAACAGATATTTAATTTGTTTTGGTGGCATATGCAAGTGCACTACAATATTTCGAGTGCGATCAAACTCAGATTATGACTCTGGTCATCTTTTAGTTTTTTTAATGTATGTCCATATTAAGGGACCATACAATTTATTTTGGTTGGGTGGATGTACACCAATTCACCTAGAATTAGCAGGACGTGTCCATTTTCCTTTGCATGCGCCTACACTAGATTCGCCAATATCTAGTTATTTTGTCGATGATGCCGGCTAGCATTATTTGGGGCCGATGCATTTTTTTATATAGTGCACTCATTTAGTCTATTTTATAGACATCTGGTTAATATAACACCATTTACGATTTGAGCGGCATTTGTTTATGCATCATGAAGTGCGAATATTACTTTCTATACACACAGGTTTGAACAAGGTTAATTTGTGCTACATGACTCATTTTCGCATATCATGCACACATGTGATCATAGAACATGCGACTAAGTATGGTGTCTTTTGACGAGCACCTATTGTTTTGCAATATTTTTTATATGCATTTTATTTGTTCATCAATTTTTATGTTGATTTTCCTCGAGTCATACCTTGCCGTGATTCCATTGAGAACAAATTCTTCACTCTACATAAGGGAATAAATACCTTGATTTGTGTCACGTCATTGATACAGAATGAATATATTTGAATGCGTAAATGCATACAATAAAAAGGAGATCAAACATTGCAGGTACATTATTTCCAGAACTCTTACATTTACATAAAAGATCTGTTAATTACATCTCCGAAGAGAAAACCCCTGATTAAGAAATCCAACATAGCTATCACATAAGATTACAACACATTCCTATTACAACATGCTACAAAAAAAAGAAATTCCTCCTCGCGATCGTCGACGCCGGCATGCTCGGGGGAGCCTTGGACTTTGTTGATATTATCATATGCGATGACTTTCATTTATATTTGCTTTCATTTGACTCGTACTGGTATTGGCAGTACGTGTGTGCATGCTTGAATGACTTCACTTACTTTTCCTTGTTGACTAACCAATATATAGACTTTGATTTATTTTCTTTACTTTGTATGAGAAAGTCATCTTAATGGTTAACCAATCTGTTAAATAAGTCTTCAAACATCATGATGCATGCGTATGGGACATATAGTCATGCACGTGTTCTGTGCAATGCAACTACTTTAGTACTAACAATTGTAGTACTCTTTGTTTTATGAGTAGATGACATCTATGTTTTCTTACTATTTGCAAGCCGTATGGGGGATGCATGATCTAACTTTGATCTTATGCGAAGATAAGCTAGATGCGACCTTTTTGAGCATACACATATATGGAGCAGATAACAGATATTTAATTTGTTTTGGTGGCATATGCAAGTGCACTACAATATTTCGAGTGCGATCAAACTCAGATTATGACTCTGGTCATCTTTTAGTTTTTTAATGTATGTCCATATGAAGGGACCATACAATTTATTTTGGTTGGGTGGATGTACACCAATTCACCTAGAATTAGCAGGACGTGTCCATTTTACTTTGCATGCGCCTACACTAGATTCGCCAATATCTAGTTATTTTGTCGATGATGCCGGCTAGCATTATTTGGGGCCGATGCATTTTTTTATATAGTGCACTCATTTAGTCTATTTTATAGACATCTGGTTAATATAACACCATTTACGATTTGAGCGGCATTTGTTTATGCATCATGAAGTGCGAATATTACTTTCTATACACACAGGTTTGAACAAGGTTAATTTGTGCTGCATGACTCATTTTCGCATATCGTGCACGCATGTGATCATAGAACATGCGACTAAGTATGGTGTCTTTTGACGAGCACCTATTGTTTTGCAATATTTTTTATATGCATTTTATTTGTTCATCATTTTTTATGTTGATTTTCCCCGAGTCATACCTTGTCGTGATTCCATTGAGAACAAATTCTTCACTCTACATAAGGGAATAAATACCTTGATTTGTGTCACGTCATTGATACAGAATGAATATATTTAAATGCGTAAATGCATACAATAAAAAGGAGATCAAACATTGCAGGTACATTATTTCCAGAACTCTTACATTTACATAAAAGATCTGTTAATTACATCTCCGAAGAGAAAACCCCTGATTAAGAATTCCAACATAGCTATTACATAAGATTGCAACACATTCCTATTACAACATGCTACAAAAAAAAGAAATTCCTCCTCGCGATGGTCGACGCCGGCATGCTCGGGGGAGCCTTGGACTTTGTTAATATTATCATATGCGATGACTTTCATTTATATTTGCTTTCATTTGACTCGTACTGGTATTGGCAGTACGTGTGTGCATGCTTGAATGACTTCACTTACTTGTTGACTAACCAATATATAGACTTTGATTTATTTTCTTTACTTTGTATGAGAAAGTCATCTTAATGGTTAACCAATCTGTTAAATGAGTCTTCAAACATCATGATGCATGCGTATGGGACATATAGTCATGCACGTGTTCTGTGCAATGCAACTACTTTAGTACTAACAATTGTAGTACTCTTTGTTTTATGAGTAGATGACATCTATGTTTTCATACTATTTGCAAGCCGTATGGGGGATGCATGATCTAACTTTCATCTTATGCGAAGATAAGCTAGATGCGACCTTTTTGAGCATACACATATATGGAGCAGATAATAGATATTTAATTTGTTTTGGTGGCATATGCAAGTGCACTACAATATTTCGAGTGCGATCAAACTCAGATTATGACTCTGGTCATCTTTTAGTTTTTTAATGTATGTCCATAGGAAGGGACCATACAATTTATTTTGGTTGGGTGGATGTACACCAATTCACCTAGAATTAGCAGGACGTGTCCATTTTACTTTGCATGCGCCTACACTAGATTCTCCAATATCTAGTTATTTTGTCGATGATGCCGGCTAGCATTATTTGGGGCCGATGCATTTTTTTATATAGTGCACTCATTTAGTCTATTTTATAGACATCTGGTTAATATAACACCATTTACGATTTGAGCGGCATTTGTTTATGCATCATGAAGTGCGAATATTACTTTCTATACACATAGGTTTGAACAAGGTTAATTTGTGCTGCATGACTCATTTTCGCATATCATGCACGCATGTGATCATAGAACATGCGACTAAGTATGGTGTCTTTTGACGAGCACCTATTGTTTTGCAATATTTTTTATATGCATTTTATTTGTTCATCATTTTTTATGTTGATTTTCCCCGAGTCATACCTTGCCGTGATTCCACTGAGAACAAATTCTTCACTCTACATAAGGGAATAAATACCTTGATTTGTGTCACGTCATTGATACAGAATGAATATATTTAAATGCGTAAATGCATACAATAAAAAGGAGATCAAACATTGCAGGTACATTATTTCCAGAACTCTTACATTTACATAAAAGATCTGTCAATTACATCTCCGAAGAGAAAACCCCTGATTAAGAATTCCAATTTAGCTATTACATAAGATTGCAACACATTCCTATTACAACATGCTACAAAAAAAAAAAGAAATTCATCCTCGCGATCGTCGACGCCGGCATGCTCGGGGGAGCCTTGGACTTTGTTGATATTATCATATGCGATGACTTTCATTTATATTTGCTTTCATTTGACTCGTACTGGTATTGGCAGTACGTGTGTGCATGCTTGAATGACTTCACTTACTTTTCCTTGTTGACTAACCAATATATAGACTTTGATTTATTTTCTGTACTTTGTAAGAGAAAGTCATCTTAATGGTTAACCAATCTGTTAAATGAGTCTTCAAACATCATGATGCATGCGTATGGGACATATAATCATGCACGTGTTCTGTGCAATGCAACTACTTTAGTACTAACAATTGCAGTACTCTTTGTTTTATGAGTAGATGACATCTATGTTTTCTTACTATTTGCAAGCCGTATGGGGGATGCATGATCTAACTTTCATCTTATGCGAAGATAAGCTAGATGCGACCTTTTTGAGCATACACATATATGGAGCAGATAACAGATATTTAATTTGTTTTGGTGGCATATGCAAGTGCACTACAATATTTCGAGTGCGATCAAACTCAGATTATGACTCTGGTCATCTTTTAGTTTTTTTAATGTATGTCCATATTAAGGGACCATACAATTTATTTTGGTTGGGTGGATGTACACCAATTCACCTAGAATTAGCAGGACGTGTCCATTTTCCTTTGCATGCGCCTACACTAGATTCGCCAATATCTAGTTATTTTGTCGATGATGCCGGCTAGCATTATTTGGGGCCGATGCATTTTTTTATATAGTGCACTCATTTAGTCTATTTTATAGACATCTGGTTAATATAACACCATTTACGATTTGAGCGGCATTTGTTTATGCATCATGAAGTGCGAATATTACTTTCTATACACACAGGTTTGAACAAGGTTAATTTGTGCTACATGACTCATTTTCGCATATCATGCACGCATGTGATCGTAGAACATGCGACTAAGTATGGTGTCTTTTGACGAGCACCTATCGTTTTGCAATATTTTTTATATGCATTTTATTTGTTCATCATTTTTTATGTTGATTTTCCCCGAGTCATACCTTGTCGTGATTCCATTGAGAACAAATTCTTCACTCTACATAAGGGAATAAATACCTTGATTTGTGTCACGTCATTGATACAGAATGAATATATTTAAATGCGTAAATGCATAAAATAAAAAGGAGATCAAACATTGCAGGTACATTATTTCCAGAACTCTTACATTTACATAAAAGGTCTGTTAATTACATCTCCGAAGAGAAAACCCCTGATTATGAATTCCAACATAGCTATCACATAAGATTGCAACACATTCCTATTACAACATGCTACAAAAAAAAGAAATTCCTCCTCGCGATCGTCGACGCCGGCATGCTCGGGGAAGCCTTGGACTTTGTTGATATTATCATATGCGATGACTTTCATTTATATTTGCTTTCATTTGACTCGTACTGGTATTGGCAGTACGTGTGTGCATGCTTGAATGACTTCACTTACTTTTCCTTGTTGACTAACCAATATATAGACTTTGATTTATTTTCTTTACTTTGTATGAGAAAGTCATCTTAATGGTTAACCAATCTGTTAAATGAGTCTTCAAACATCATGATGCATGCGTATGGGACATATAGTCATGCACGTGTTCTGTGCAATGCAACTACTTTAGTACTAACAATTGTAGTACTCTTTGTTTTATGAGTAGATGACATCTATGTTTTCTTACTATATGCAAGCCGTATGGGGGATGCATGATCTAACTTTCATCTTATGCGAAGATAAGCTAGATGCGACCTTTTTGAGCATACACATATATGGAGCAGATAACAGATATTTAATTTGTTTTGGTGGCATATGCAAGTGCACTACAATATTTCGAGTGCGATCAAACTCAGATTATGACTCTGGTCATCTTTTAGTTTTTTTAATGTATGTCCATATTAAGGGACCATACAATTTATTTTGGTTGGGTGGATGTACACCAATTCACCTAGAATTAGCAGGACGTGTCCATTTTACTTTGCATGCGCCTACACTAGATTCGCCAATATCTAGTTATTTTGTCGATGATGCCGGCTAGCATTATTTGGGGCCGATGCATTTTTTTATATAGTGCACTCATTTAGTCTATTTTATAGACATCTGGTTAATATAACACCATTTACGATTTGAGCGGCATTTGTTTATGCATCATGAAGTGCGAATATTACTTTCTATACACACAGGTTTGAACAAGGTTAATTTGTGCTGCATGACTCATTTTCGCATATCATGCACGCATGTGATCATAGAACATGCGACTAAGTATGGTGTCTTTTGACGAGCACCTATTGTTTTGCAATATTTTTTATATGCATTTTATTTGTTCATCATTTTTATGTTGATTTTCCCCGAGTCATACCTTGTCGTGATTCCATTGAGAACAAATTCTTCACTCTACATAAGGGAATAAATACCTTGATTTGTGTCACGTCATTGATACAGAATGAATATATTTAAATGCGTAAATGCATACAATAAAAAGGAGATCAAACATTGCAGGTACATTATTTCCAGAACTCTTACATTTACATAAAAGATCTGTTAATTACATCTCCGAAGAGAAAACCCCTGATTAAGAATTCCAACATAGCTATTACATAAGATTGCAACACATTCCTATTACAACATGCTACAAAAAAAAGAAATTCCTCCTCGCGATCGTCGACGCCGGCATGCTCGGGGGAGCCTTGGACTTTGTTGATATTATCATATGCGATGACTTTCATTTATATTTGCTTTCATTTGACTCGTACTGGTATTGGCAGTACGTGTGTGCATGCTTGAATGACTTCACTTACTTGTTGACTAACCAATATATAGACTTTGATTTATTTTCTTTACTTTGTATGAGAAAGTCATCTTAATGGTTAACCAATCTGTTAAATGAGTCTTCAAACATCATGATGCATGCGTATGGGACATATAGTCATGCACGTGTTCTGTGCAATGCAACTACTTTAGTACTAACAATTGTAGTACTCTTTGTTTTATGAGTAGATGACATCTATGTTTTCATACTATTTGCAAGCCGTATGGGGGATGCATGATCTAACTTTCATCTTATGCGAAGATAAGCTAGATGCGACCTTTTTGAGCATACACATATATGGAGCAGATAACAGATATTTAATTTGTTTTGGTGGCATATGCAAGTGCACTACAATATTTCGAGTGCGATCAAACTCAGATTATGACTCTGGTCATCTTTTAGTTTTTTAATGTATGTCCATAGGAAGGGACCATACAATTTATTTTGGTTGGGTGGATGTACACCAATTCACCTAGAATTAGCAGGACGTGTCCATTTTACTTTGCATGCGCCTACACTAGATTCTCCAATATCTAGTTATTTTGTCGATGATGCCGGCTAGCATTATTTGGGGCCGATGCATTTTTTTATATAGTGCACTCATTTAGTCTATTTTATAGACATCTGGTTAATATAACACCATTTACGATTTGAGCGGCATTTGTTTATGCATCATGAAGTGCGAATATTACTTTCTATACACATAGGTTTGAACAAGGTTAATTTGTGCTGCATGACTCATTTTCGCATATCATGCACGCATGTGATCATAGAACATGCGACTAAGTATGGTGTCTTTTGACGAGCACCTATTGTTTTGCAATATTTTTTATATGCATTTTATTTGTTCATCATTTTTTATGTTGATTTTCCCCGAGTCATACCTTGCCGTGATTCCACTGAGAACAAATTCTTCACTCTACATAAGGGAATAAATACCTTGATTTGTGTCACGTCATTGATACAGAATGAATATATTTAAATGCGTAAATGCATACAATAAAAAGGAGATCAAACATTGCAGGTACATTATTTCCAGAACTCTTACATTTACATAAAAGATCTGTTAATTACATCTCCGAAGAGAAAACCCCTGATTAAGAATTCCAACATAGCTATTACATAAGATTGCAACACATTCCTATTACAACATGCTACAAAAAAAAGAAATTCCTCCTCGCGATCGTCGACGCCGGCATGCTCGGGGGAGCCTTGGACTTTGTTGATATTATCATATGCGATGACTTTCATTTATATTTGCTTTCATTTGACTCGTACTGGTATTGGCAGTACGTGTGTGCATGCTTGAATGACTTCACTTACTTGTTGACTAACCAATATATAGACTTTGATTTATTTTCTTTACTTTGTATGAGAAAGTCATCTTAATGGTTAACCAATCTGTTAAATGAGTCTTCAAACATCATGATGCATGCGTATGGGACATATAGTCATGCACGTGTTCTGTGCAATGCAACTACTTTAGTACTAACAATTGTAGTACTCTTTGTTTTATGAGTAGATGACATCTATGTTTTCATACTATTTGCAAGCCGTATGGGGGATGCATGATCTAACTTTCATCTTATGCGAAGATAAGCTAGATGCGACCTTTTTGAGCATACACATATATGGAGCAGATAACAGATATTTAATTTGTTTTGGTGGCATATGCAAGTGCACTACAATATTTCGAGTGCGATCAAACTCAGATTATGACTCTGGTCATCTTTTAGTTTTTTAATGTATGTCCATAGGAAGGGACCATACAATTTATTTTGGTTGGGTGGATGTACACCAATTCACCTAGAATTAGCAGGACGTGTCCATTTTACTTTGCATGCGCCTACACTAGATTCTCCAATATCTAGTTATTTTGTCGATGATGCCGGCTAGCATTATTTGGGGCCGATGCATTTTTTTATATAGTGCACTCATTTAGTCTATTTTATAGACATCTGGTTAATATAACACCATTTACGATTTGAGCGGCATTTGTTTATGCATCATGAAGTGCGAATATTACTTTCTATACACATAGGTTTGAACAAGGTTAATTTGTGCTGCATGACTCATTTTCGCATATCATGCACGCATGTGATCATAGAACATGCGACTAAGTATGGTGTCTTTTGACGAGCACCTATTGTTTTGCAATATTTTTTATATGCATTTTATTTGTTCATCATTTTTTATGTTGATTTTCCCCGAGTCATACCTTGCCGTGATTCCACTGAGAACAAATTCTTCACTCTACATAAGGGAATAAATACCTTGATTTGTGTCACGTCATTGATACAGAATGAATATATTTAAATGCGTAAATGCATACAATAAAAAGGAGATCAAACATTGCAGGTACATTATTTCCAGAACTCTTACATTTACATAAAAGATCTGTTAATTACATCTCCGAAGAGAAAACCCCTGATTAAGAATTCCAACATAGCTATTACATAAGATTGCAACACATTCCTATTACAACATGCTACAAAAAAAAGAAATTCCTCCTCGCGATCGTCGACGCCGGCATGCTCGGGGGAGCCTTGGACTTTGTTGATATTATCATATGCGATGACTTTCATTTATATTTGCTTTCATTTGACTCGTACTGGTATTGGCAGTACGTGTGTGCATGCTTGAATGACTTCACTTACTTGTTGACTAACCAATATATAGACTTTGATTTATTTTCTTTACTTTGTATGAGAAAGTCATCTTAATGGTTAACCAATCTGTTAAATGAGTCTTCAAACATCATGATGCATGCGTATGGGACATATAGTCATGCACGTGTTCTGTGCAATGCAACTACTTTAGTACTAACAATTGTAGTACTCTTTGTTTTATGAGTAGATGACATCTATGTTTTCATACTATTTGCAAGCCGTATGGGGGATGCATGATCTAACTTTCATCTTATGCGAAGATAAGCTAGATGCGACCTTTTTGAGCATACACATATATGGAGCAGATAACAGATATTTAATTTGTTTTGGTGGCATATGCAAGTGCACTACAATATTTCGAGTGCGATCAAACTCAGATTATGACTCTGGTCATCTTTTAGTTTTTTAATGTATGTCCATAGGAAGGGACCATACAATTTATTTTGGTTGGGTGGATGTACACCAATTCACCTAGAATTAGCAGGACGTGTCCATTTTACTTTGCATGCGCCTACACTAGATTCTCCAATATCTAGTTATTTTGTCGATGATGCCGGCTAGCATTATTTGGGGCCGATGCATTTTTTTATATAGTGCACTCATTTAGTCTATTTTATAGACATCTGGTTAATATAACACCATTTACGATTTGAGCGGCATTTGTTTATGCATCATGAAGTGCGAATATTACTTTCTATACACATAGGTTTGAACAAGGTTAATTTGTGCTGCATGACTCATTTTCGCATATCATGCACGCATGTGATCATAGAACATGCGACTAAGTATGGTGTCTTTTGACGAGCACCTATTGTTTTGCAATATTTTTTATATGCATTTTATTTGTTCATCATTTTTTATGTTGATTTTCCCCGAGTCATACCTTGCCGTGATTCCACTGAGAACAAATTCTTCACTCTACATAAGGGAATAAATACCTTGATTTGTGTCACGTCATTGATACAGAATGAATATATTTAAATGCGTAAATGCATACAATAAAAAGGAGATCAAACATTGCAGGTACATTATTTCCAGAACTCTTACATTTACATAAAAGATCTGTTAATTACATCTCCGAAGAGAAAACCCCTGATTAAGAATTCCAACTTAGCTATTACATAAGATTGCAACACATTCCTATTACAACATGCTACAAAAAAAAAAGAAATTCATCCTCGCGATCGTCGACGCCGGCATGCTCGGGGGAGCCTTGGACTTTGTTGATATTATCATATGCGATGACTTTCATTTATATTTGCTTTCATTTGACTCGTACTGGTATTGGCAGTACGTGTGTGCATGCTTGAATGACTTCACTTACTTTTCCTTGTTGACTAACCAATATATAGACTTTGATTTATTTTCTTTACTTTGTATGAGAAAGTCATCTTAATGGTTAACCAATCTGTTAAATGAGTCTTCAAACATCATGATGCATGCGTATGGGACATATAATCATGCACGTGTTCTGTGCAATGCAACTACTTTAGTACTAACAATTGCAGTACTCTTTGTTTTATGAGTAGATGACATCTATGTTTTCTTACTATTTGCAAGCCGTATGGGGGATGCATGATCTAACTTTCATCTTATGCGAAGATAAGCTAGATGCGACCTTTTTGAGCATACACATATATGGAGCAGATAACAGATATTTAATTTGTTTTGGTGGCATATGCAAGTGCACTACAATATTTCGAGTGCGATCAAACTCAGATTATGACTCTGGTCATCTTTTAGTTTTTTTAATGTATGTCCATATGAAGGGACCATACAATTTATTTTGGTTGGGTGGATGTACACCAGTTCACCTAGAATTAGCAGGACGTGTCCATTTTACTTTGCATGCGCCTACACTAGATTCGCCAATATCTAGTTATTTTGTCGATGATGCCGGCTAGCATTATTTGGGGCCGATGCATTTTTTTATATAGTGCACTCATTTAGTCTATTTTATAGGCATCTGGTTAATATAACACCATTTACGATTTGAGCGGCATTTGTTTATGCATCATGAAGTGCGAATATTACTTTCTATAGACACAGGTTTGAACAAGTTTAATTTGTGCTGCATGACTCATTTTCGCATATCATGCACGCATGTGATCGTAGAACATGCGACTAAGTATGGTGTCTTTTGACGAGCACCTATTGTTTTGCAATATTTTTTATATGCATTTTATTTGTTCATCATTTTTTATGTTGATTTTCCCCGAGTCATACCTTGCCGTGATTCCACTGAGAACAAATTCTTCACTCTACATAAGGGAATAAATACCTTGATTTGTGTCACGTCATTGATACAGAATGAATATATTTAAATGCGTAAATGCATACAATAAAAAGGAGATCAAACATTGCAGGTACATTATTTCCAGAACTCTTACATTTACATAAAAGATCTGTTAATTACATCTCCGAAGAGAAAACCCCTGATTAAGAATTCCAACATAGCTATTACATAAGATTGCAACACATTCCTATTACAACATGCTACAAAAAAAAGAAATTCCTTCTCGCGATCGTCGACGCCGGCATGCTCGGGGGAGCCTTGGACTTTGTTGATATTATCATATGCGATGACTTTCATTTATATTTGCTTTCATTTGACTCGTACTGGTATTGGCAGTACGTGTGTGCATGCTTGAATGACTTCACTTACTTGTTGACTAACCAATATATAGACTTTGATTTATTTTCTTTACTTTGTATGAGAAAGTCATCTTAATGGTTAACCAATCTGTTAAATGAGTCTTCAAACATCATGATGCATGCGTATGGGACAAATAGTCATGCACGTGTTATGTGCAATGCAACTACTTTAGTACTAACAATTGTAGTACTCTTTGTTTTATGAGTAGATGACATCTATGTTTTCATACTATTTGCAAGCCGTATGGGGGATGCATGATCTAACTTTCATCTTATGCGAAGATAAGCTAGATGCGACCTTTTTGAGCATACACATATATGGAGCAGATAACAGATATTTAATTCGTTTTGGTGGCATATGCAAGTGCACTACAATATTTCGAGTGCGATCAAACTCAGATTATGACTCTGGTCATCTTTTAGTTTTTTTAATGTATGTCCATAGGAAGGGACCATACAATTTATTTTGGTTGGGTGGAGGTACACCAGTTCACCTAGAATTAGCAGGACGTGTCCATTTTACTTTGCATGCGCCTACACTAGATTCGCCAATATCTAGTTATTTTGTCGATGATGCCGGCTAGCATTATTTGGGGCCGATGCATTTTTTTATATAGTGCACTCATTTAGTCTATTTTATAGACATCTGGTTAATATAACACCATTTACGATTTGAGCGGCATTTGTTTATGCATCATGAAGTGCGAATATTACTTTCTATACACACAGGTTTGAACAAGGTTAATTTGTGCTGCATGACTCATTTTCGCATATCATGCACGCATGTGATCATAGAACATGCGACTAAGTATGGTGTCTTTTGACGAGCACCTATTGTTTTGCAATATTTTTTATATGCATTTTATTTGTTCATCATTTTTTATGTTGATTTTCCCCGAGTCATACCTTGCCGTGATTCCACTGAGAACAAATTCTTCACTCTACATAAGGGAATAAATACCTTGATTTGTGTCACGTCATTGATACATATTGAATATATTTAAATGCGTAAATGCATACAATAAAAAGGAGATCAAACATTGCAGGTACATTATTTCCAGAACTCTTACATTTACATAAAAGATCTGTTAATTACATCTCCGAAGAGAAAACCCCTGATTAAGAATTCCAACATAGCTATTACATAAGATTGCAACACATTCCTATTACAACATGCTACAAAAAAAAAAAGAAATTCATCCTCGCGATCGTCGACGCCGGCATGCTCGGGGGAGCCTTGGACTTTGTTGATATTATCATATGCGATGACTTTCATTTATATTTGTTTTCATTTGACTCGTACTGGTATTGGCAGTACGTGTGTGCATGCTTGAATGACTTCACTTACTTTTCCTTGTTGACTAACCAATATATAGACTTTGATTTATTTTCTTTACTTTGTATGAGAAAGTCATCTTAATGGTTAACCAATCTGTTAAATGAGTCTTCAAACATCATGATGCATGCGTATGGGACATATAATCATGCACGTGTTCTGTGCAATGCAACTACTTTAGTACTAACAATTGTAGTACTCTTTGTTTTATGAGTAGATGACATCTATGTTTTCTTACTATTTGCAAGCCGTATGGGGGATGCATGATCTAACTTTCATCTTATGAGAAGATAAGCTAGATGCGACCTTTTTGAGCATACACATATATGGAGCAGATAACAGATATTTAATTTGTTTTGGTGGCATATGCAAGTGCACTACAATATTTCGAGTGCGATCAAACTCAGATTATGACTCTGGTCATCTTTTAGTTTTTTTAATGTATGTCCATATGAAGGGACCATACAATTTATTTTGGTTGGGTGGAGGTACACCAGTTCACCTAGAATTAGCAGGACGTGTCCATTTTACTTTGCATGCGCCTACACTAGATTCGCCAATATCTAGTTATTTTGTCGATGATGCCGGCTAGCATTATTTGGGGCCGATGCATTTTTTTATATAGTGCACTCATTTAGTCTATTTTATAGACATCTGGTTAATATAACACCATTTACGATTTGAGCGGCATTTGTTTATGCATCATGAAGTGCGAATATTACTTTCTATACACACATGTTTGAACAAGGTTAATTTGTGCTGCATGACTCATTTTCGCATATCATGCACGCATGTGATCATAGAACATGCGACTAAGTATGGTGTCTTTTGACGAGCACCTATTGTTTTGCAATATTTTTTATATGCATTTTATTTGTTCATCATTTTTTATGTTGATTTTCCCCGAGTCATACCTTGCCGTGATTCCACTGAGAACAAATTCTTCACTCTACATAAGGGAATAAATACCTTGATTTGTGTCACGTCATTGATACAGAATGAATATATTTAAATGCGTAAATGCATACAATAAAAAGGAGATCAAACATTGCAGGTACATTATTTCCAGAACTCTTACATTTACATAAAAGATCTGTTAATTACATCTCCGAAGAGAAAACCCCTGATTAAGAATTCCAACATAGCTATTACATAAGATTGCAACACATTCCTATTACAACATGCTACAAAAAAAAAGAAATTCATCCTCGCGATCGTCGACGCCGGCATGCTCGGGGGAGCCTTGGACTTTGTTGATATTATCATATGCGATGACTTTCATTTATATTTGTTTTCATTTGACTCGTACTGGTATTGGCAGTACGTGTGTGCATGCTTGAATGACTTCACTTACTTTTCCTTGTTGACTAACCAATATATAGACTTTGATTTATTTTCTTTACTTTGTATGAGAAAGTCATCTTAATGGTTAACCAATCTGTTAAATGAGTCTTCAAACATCATGATGCACGCGTATGGGACATATAATCATGCACGTGTTCTGTGCAATGCAACTACTTTAGTACTAACAATTGTAGTACTCTTAGTTTTATGAGTAGATGACATCTATGTTTTCTTACTATTTGCAAGCCGTATGGGGGATGCATGATCTAACTTTCATCTTATGCGAAGATAAGCTAGATGCGACCTTTTTGAGCATACACATATATGGAGCAGATAACAGATATTTAATTTGTTTTGGTGGCATATGCAAGTGCACTACAATATTTCGAGCGCGATCAAACTCAGATTATGACTCTGGTCATCTTTTAGTTTTTTTAATGTATGTCCATAGGAAGGGACCATACAATTTATTTTGGTTGGGTGGATGTACACCAGTTCACCTAGAATTAGCAGGACGTGTCCATTTTACTTTGCATGCGCCTACACTAGATTCGCCAATATCTAGTTATTTTGTCGATGATGCCGGCTAGCATTATTTGGGGCCGATGCATTTTTTTATATAGTGCACTCATTTAGTCTATTTTATAGACATCTGGTTAATATAACACCATTTACGATTTGAGCGGCATTTGTTTATGCATCATGAAGTGCGAATATTACTTTCTATACACACAGGTTTGAACAAGGTTAATTTGTGCTGCATGACTCATTTTCGCATATCATGCACGCATGTGATCATAGAACATGCGACTAAGTATGGTGTCTTTTGACGAGCACCTATTGTTTTGCAATATTTTTTATATGCATTTTATTTGTTCATCATTTTTTATGTTGATTTTCCCCGAGTCATACCTTGCCGTGATTCCACTGAGAACAAATTCTTCACTCTACATAAGGGAATAAATACCTTGATTTGTGTCACGTCATTGATACAGAATGAATATATTTAAATGCGTAAATGCATACAATAAAAAGGAGATCAAACATTGCAGGTACATTATTTCCAGAACTCTTACATTTACATAAAAGATCTGTTAATTACATCTCCGAAGAGAAAACCCCTGATTAAGAATTCCAACATAGTTATTACATAAGATTGCAACACATTCCTATTACAACATGCTACAAAAAAAAAGAAATTCATCCTCGCGATCGTCGACGCCGGCATGCTCGGGGGAGCCTTGGACTTTGTTGATATTATCATATGCGATGACTTTCATTTATATTTGTTTTCATTTGACTCGTACTGGTATTGGCAGTACGTGTGTGCATGCTTGAATGACTTCACTTACTTTTCCTTGTTGACTAACCAATATATAGACTTTGATTTATTTTCTTTACTTTGTATGAGAAAGTCATCTTAATGGTTAACCAATCTGTTAAATGAGTCTTCAAACATCATGATGCACGCGTATGGGACATATAATCATGCACGTGTTCTGTGCAATGCAACTACATTAGTACTAACAATTGTAGTACTCTTTGTTTTATGAGTAGATGACATCTATGTTTTCTTACTATTTGCAAGCCGTATGGGGGATGCATGATCTAACTTTCATCTTATGCGAAGATAAGCTAGATGCGACCTTTTTGAGCATACACATATATGGAGCAGATAACAGATATTTAATTTGTTTTGGTGGCATATGCAAGTGCACTACAATATTTCGAGCGCGATCAAACTCAGATTATGACTCTGGTCATCTTTTAGTTTTTTTAATGTATGTCCATAGGAAGGGACCATACAATTTATTTTGGTTGGGTGGATGTACACCAGTTCACCTAGAATTAGCAGGACGTGTCCATTTTACTTTGCATGCGCCTACACTAGATTCGCCAATATCTAGTTATTTTGTCGATGATGCCGGCTAGCATTATTTGGGGCCGATGCATTTTTTTATATAGTGCACTCATTTAGTCTATTTTATAGACATCTGGTTAATATAACACCATTTACGATTTGAGCGGCATTTGTTTATGCATCATGAAGTGCGAATATTACTTTCTATACACACAGGTTTGAACAAGGTTAATTTGTGCTGCATGACTCATTTTCGCATATCATGCACGCATGTGATCATAGAACATGCGACTAAGTATGGTGTCTTTTGACGAGCACCTATTGTTTTGCAATATTTTTTATATGCATTTTATTTGTTCATCATTTTTTATGTTGATTTTCCCCGAGTCATACCTTGCCGTGATTCCACTGAGAACAAATTCTTCACTCTACATAAGGGAATAAATACCTTGATTTGTGTCACGTCATTGATACAGAATGAATATATTTAAATGCGTAAATGCATACAATAAAAAGGAGATCAAACATTGCAGGTACATTATTTCCAGAACTCTTACATTTACATAAAAGATCTGTTAATTACATCTCCGAAGAGAAAACCCCTGATTAAGAATTCCAACATAGCTATTACATAAGATTGCAACACATTCCTATTACAACATGCTACAAAAAAAAGAAATTCATCCTCGCGATCGTCGACGCCGGCATGCTCGGGGGAGCCTTGGACTTTGTTGATATTATCATATGCGATGACTTTCATTTATATTTGTTTTCATTTGACTCGTACTGGTATTGGCAGTACGTGTGTGCATGCTTGAATGACTTCACTTACTTTTCCTTGTTGACTAACCAATATATAGACTTTGATTTATTTTCTTTACTTTGTATGAGAAAGTCATCTTAATGGTTAACCAATCTGTTAAATGAGTCTTCAAACATCATGATGCATGCGTATGGGACATATAATCATGCACGTGTTCTGTGCAATGCAACTACTTTAGTACTAACAATTGTAGTACTCTTTGTTTTATGAGTAGATGACATCTATGTTTTCTTACTATTTGCAAGCCGTATGGGGGATGCATGATCTAACTTTCATCTTATGCGAAGATAAGCTAGATGCGACCTTTTTGAGCATACACATATATGGAGCAGATAACAGATATTTAATTTGTTTTGGTGGCATATGCAAGTGCACTACAATATTTCGAGCGCGATCAAACTCAGATTATGACTCTGGTCATCTTTTAGTTTTTTTAATGTATGTCCATATGAAGGGACCATACAATTTATTTTGGTTGGGTGGAGGTACACCAGTTCACCTAGAATTAGCAGGACGTGTCCATTTTACTTTGCATGCGCCTACACTAGATTCGCCAATATCTAGTTATTTTGTCGATGATGCCGGCTAGCATTATTTGGGGCCGATGCATTTTTTTATATAGTGCACTCATTTAGTCTATTTTATAGACATCTGGTTAATATAACACCATTTACGATTTGAGCGGCATTTGTTTATGCATCATGAAGTGCGAATATTACTTTCTATACACACAGGTTTGAACAAGGTTAATTTGTGCTGCATGACTCATTTTCGCATATCATGCACGCATGTGATCATAGAACATGCGACTAAGTATGGTGTCTTTTGACGAGCACCTATTGTTTTGCAATATTTTTTATATGCATTTTATTTGTTCATCATTTTTTATGTTGATTTTCCCCGAGTCATACCTTGCCGTGATTCCACTGAGAACAAATTCTTCACTCTACATAAGGGAATAAATACCTTGATTTGTGTCACGTCATTGATACAGAATGAATATATTTAAATGCGTAAATGCATACAATAAAAAGGAGATCAAACATTGCAGGTACATTATTTCCAGAACTCTTACATTTACATAAAAGATCTGTTAATTACATCTCCGAAGAGAAAACCCCTGATTAAGAATTCCAACATAGCTATTACATAAGATTGCAACACATTCCTATTACAACATGCTACAAAAAAAAGAAATTCATCCTCGCGATCGTCGACGCCGGCATGCTCGGGGGAGCCTTGGACTTTGTTGATATTATCATATGCGATGACTTTCATTTATATTTGTTTTCATTTGACTCGTACTGGTATTGGCAGTACGTGTGTGCATGCTTGAATGACTTCACTTACTTTTCCTTGTTGACTAACCAATATATAGACTTTGATTTATTTTCTTTACTTTGTATGAGAAAGTCATCTTAATGGTTAACCAATCTGTTAAATGAGTCTTCAAACATCATGATGCATGCGTATGGGACATATAATCATGCACGTGTTCTGTGCAATGCAACTACTTTAGTACTAACAATTGTAGTACTCTTTGTTTTATGAGTAGATGACATCTATGTTTTCTTACTATTTGCAAGCCGTATGGGGGATGCATGATCTAACTTTCATCTTATGCGAAGATAAGCTAGATGCGACCTTTTTGAGCATACACATATATGGAGCAGATAACAGATATTTAATTTGTTTTGGTGGCATATGCAAGTGCACTACAATATTTCGAGTGCGATCAAACTCAGATTATGACTCTTGTCATCTTTTAGTTTTTTAATGTATGTCCATATGAAGGGACCATACAATTTATTTTGGTTGGGTGGAGGTACACCAGTTCACCTAGAATTAGCAGGACGTGTCCATTTTACTTTGCATGCGCCTACACTAGATTCGCCAATATCTAGTTATTTTGTCGATGATGCCGGCTAGCATTATTTGGGGCCGATGCATTTTTTTATATAGTGCACTCATTTAGTCTATTTTATAGACATCTGGTTAATATAACACCATTTACGATTTGAGCGGCATTTGTTTATGCATCATGAAGTGCGAATATTACTTTCTATACACACATGTTTGAACAAGGTTAATTTGTGCTGCATGACTCATTTTCGCATATCATGCACGCATGTGATCATAGAACATGCGACTAAGTATGGTGTCTTTTGACGAGCACCTATTGTTTTGCAATATTTTTTATATGCATTTTATTTGTTCATCATTTTTTATGTTGATTTTCCCCGAGTCATACCTTGCCGTGATTCCACTGAGAACAAATTCTTCACTCTACATAAGGGAATAAATACCTTGATTTGTGTCACGTCATTGATACAGAATGAATATATTTAAATGCGTAAATGCATACAATAAAAAGGAGATCAAACATTGCAGGTACATTATTTCCAGAACTCTTACATTTACATAAAAGATCTGTTAATTACATCTCCGAAGAGAAAACCCCTGATTAAGAATTCCAACATAGCTATTACATAAGATTGCAACACATTCCTATTACAACATGCTACAAAAAAAAAAGAAATTCATCCTCGCGATCGTCGACGCCGGCATGCTCGGGGGAGCCTTGGACTTTGTTGATATTATCATATGCGATGACTTTCATTTATATTTGTTTTCATTTGACTCGTACTGGTATTGGCAGTACGTGTGTGCATGCTTGAATGACTTCACTTACTTTTCCTTGTTGACTAACCAATATATAGACTTTGATTTATTTTCTTTACTTTGTATGAGAAAGTCATCTTAATGGTTAACCAATCTGTTAAATGAGTCTTCAAACATCATGATGCACGCGTATGGGACATATAATCATGCACGTGTTCTGTGCAATGCAACTACTTTAGTACTAACAATTGTAGTACTCTTTGTTTTATGAGTAGATGACATCTATGTTTTCTTACTATTTGCAAGCCGTATGGGGGATGCATGATCTAACTTTCATCTTATGCGAAGATAAGCTAGATGCGACCTTTTTGAGCATACACATATATGGAGCAGATAACAGATATTTAATTTGTTTTGGTGGCATATGCAAGTGCACTACAATATTTCGAGTGCGATCAAACTCAGATTATGACTCTGGTCATCTTTTAGTTTTTTTAATGTATGTCCATAGGAAGGGACCATACAATTTATTTTGGTTGGGTGGATGTACACCAGTTCACCTAGAATTAGCAGGACGTGTCCATTTTACTTTGCATGCGCCTACACTAGATTCGCCAATATCTAGTTATTTTGTCGATGATGCCGGCTAGCATTATTTGGGGCCGATGCATTTTTTTATATAGTGCACTCATTTAGTCTATTTTATAGACATCTGGTTAATATAACACCATTTACGATTTGAGCGGCATTTGTTTATGCATCATGAAGTGCGAATATTACTTTCTATACACACAGGTTTGAACAAGGTTAATTTGTGCTGCATGACTCATTTTCGCATATCATGCACGCATGTGATCATAGAACATGCGACTAAGTATGGTGTATTTTGACGAGCACCTATTGTTTTGCAATATTTTTTATATGCATTTTATTTGTTCATCATTTTTTATGTTTATTTTCCCCGAGTCATACCTTGCCGTGATTCCACTGAGCACAAATTCTTCACTCTACATAAGGGAATAAATACCTTGATTTGTGTCACGTCATTGATACAGAATGAATATATTTAAATGCGTAAATGCATACAATAAAAAGGAGATCAAACATTGCAGGTACATTATTTCCAGAACTCTTACATTTACATAAAAGATCTGTTAATTACATCTCCGAAGAGAAAACCCCTGATTAAGAATTCCAACATAGCTATTACATAAGATTGCAACACATTCCTATTACAACATGCTACAAAAAAAAGAAATTCATCCTCGCGATCGTCGACGCCGGCATGCTCGGGGGAGCCTTGGACTTTGTTGATATTATCATATGCGATGACTTTCATTTATATTTGTTTTCATTTGACTCGTACTGGTATTGGCAGTACGTGTGTGCATGCTTGAATGACTTCACTTACTTTTCCTTGTTGACTAACCAATATATAGACTTTGATTTATTTTCTTTACTTTGTATGAGAAAGTCATCTTAATGGTTAACCAATCTGTTAAATGAGTCTTCAAACATCATGATGCATGCGTATGGGACATATAATCATGCACGTGTTCTGTGCAATGCAACTACTTTAGTACTAACAATTGTAGTACTCTTTGTTTTATGAGTAGATGACATCTATGTTTTCTTACTATTTGCAAGCCGTATGGGGGATGCATGATCTAACTTTCATCTTATGCGAAGATAAGCTAGATGCGACCTTTTTGAGCATACACATATATGGAGCAGATAACAGATATTTAATTTGTTTTGGTGGCATATGCAAGTGCACTACAATATTTCGAGTGCGATCAAACTCAGATTATGACTCTTGTCATCTTTTAGTTTTTTAATGTATGTCCATATGAAGGGACCATACAATTTATTTTGGTTGGGTGGAGGTACACCAGTTCACCTAGAATTAGCAGGACGTGTCCATTTTACTTTGCATGCGCCTACACTAGATTCGCCAATATCTAGTTATTTTGTCGATGATGCCGGCTAGCATTATTTGGGGCCGATGCATTTTTTTATATAGTGCACTCATTTAGTCTATTTTATAGACATCTGGTTAATATAACACCATTTACGATTTGAGCGGCATTTGTTTATGCATCGTGAAGTGCCAATATTACTTTCTATACACACAGGTTTGAACAAGGTTAATTTGTGCTGCATGACTCATTTTCGCATATCATGCACGCATGTGATCATAGAACATGCGACTAAGTATGGTGTCTTTTGACGAGCACCTATTGTTTTGCAATATTTTTTATATGCATTTTATTTGTTCATCATTTTTTATGTTGATTTTCCCCGAGTCATACCTTGCCGTGATTCCACTGAGAACAAATTCTTCACTCTACATAAGGGAATAAATACCTTGATTTGTGTCACGTCATTGATACAGAATGAATATATTTAAATGCGTAAATGCATACAATAAAAAGGAGATCAAACATTGCAGGTACATTATTTCCAGAACTCTTACATTTACATAAAAGATCTGTTAATTACATCTCCGAAGAGAAAACCCCTGATTAAGAATTCCAACATAGCTATTACATAAGATTGCAACACATTCCTATTACAACATGCTACAAAAAAAGAAATTCCTCCTCGCGATCGTCGACGCCGGCATGCTCGGGGGAGCCTTGGACTTTGTTGATATTATCATATGCGATGACTTTCATTTATATTTGCTTTCATTTGACTCGTATTGGTATTGGCAGTACGTGTGTGCATGCTTGAATGACTTCACTTACTTTTCCTTTTTGACTAACCAATATAGAGACTTTGATTTATTTTCTTTATTATATGAGAAAGTCATCTTAATGGTTAACCAATCTGTTAAATGAGTCTTCAAACATCATGATGCATGCGTATGGGACATATAGTCATGCACGTGTTCTGTGCAATGCAACTACTTTAGTACTAACAATTGTAGTACTCTTCGTTTTATGAGTAGATGACATCTATGTTTTCTTACTATCTGCAAGCCGTATGGGGGATGCATGATCTAACTTTCATCTTATGCGAAGATAAGCTAGATGCGACCTTTTTGAGCATACACATATATGGAGCAGATAACAGATATTTAATTTGTTTTGGTGGCATATGCAAGTGCACTACAATATTTCGAGTGCGATCAAACTCAGATTATGACTCTGGTCATCTTTTAGTTTTTTTAATGTATGTCCATATGAAGGGACCATACAATTTATTTTGGTTGGGTGGATGTACACCAGTTCACCTAGAATTAGCAGGACGTGTCCATTTTACTTTGCATGCGCCTACACTAGATTCGCCAATATCTAGTTATTTTGTCGATGATGCCGGCTAGCATTATTTGGGGCCGATGCATTTTTTTATATAGTGCACTCATTTAGTCTATTTTATAGACATCTGGTTAATATAACACCATTTACGATTTGAGCGGCATTTGTTTATGCATCATGAAGTGCGAATATTACTTTCTATACACACAGGTTTGAACAAGGTTAATTTGTGCTGCATGACTCATTTTCGCATATCATGCACGCATGTGATCATAGAACATGCGACTAAGTATGGTGTCTTTTGACGAGCACCTATTGTTTTGCAATATTTTTTATATGCATTTTATTTGTTCATCATTTTTTATGTTTATTTTCCCCGAGTCATACCTTGCCGTGATTCCACTGAGCACAAATTCTTCACTCTACATAAGGGAATAAATACCTTGATTTGTGTCACGTCATTGATACAGAATGAATATATTTAAATGCGTAAATGCATACAATAAAAAGGAGATCAAACATTGCAGGTACATTATTTCCAGAACTCTTACATTTACATAAAAGATCTGTTAATTACATCTCCGAAGAGAAAACCCCTGATTAAGAATTCCAACATAGCTATTACATAAGATTGCAACACATTCCTATTACAACATGCTACAAAAAAAAGAAATTCATCCTTGCGATCGTCGACGCCGGCATGCTCGGGGGAGCCTTGGACTTTGTTGATATTATCATATGCGATGACTTTCATTTATATTTGTTTTCATTTGACTCGTACTGGTATTGGCAGTACGTGTGTGCATGCTTGAATGACTTCACTTACTTTTCCTTGTTGACTAACCAATATATAGACTTTGATTTATTTTCTTTACTTTGTATGAGAAAGTCATCTTAATGGTTAACCAATCTGTTAAATGAGTCTTCAAACAGCATGATGCATGCGTATGGGACATATAATCATGCACGTGTTCTGTGCAATGCAACTACTTTAGTACTAACAATTGTAGTACTCTTTGTTTTATGAGTAGATGACATCTATGTTTTCTTACTATTTGCAAGCCGTATGGGGGATGCATGATCTAACTTTCATCTTATGCGAAGATAAGCTAGATGCGACCTTTTTGAGCATACACATATATGGAGCAGATAACAGATATTTAATTTGTTTTGGTGGCATATGCAAGTGCACTACAATATTTCGAGTGCGATCAAACTCAGATTATGACTCTTGTCATCTTTTAGTTTTTTAATGTATGTCCATATGAAGGGACCATACAATTTATTTTGGTTGGGTGGAGGTACACCAGTTCACCTAGAATTAGCAGGACGTGTCCATTTTACTTTGCATGCGCCTACACTAGATTCGCCAATATCTAGTTATTTTGTCGATGATGCCGGCTAGCATTATTTGGGGCCGATGCATTTTTTTATATAGTGCACTCATTTAGTCTATTTTATAGACATCTGGTTAATATAACACCATTTACGATTTGAGCGGCATTTGTTTATGCATCGTGAAGTGCCAATATTACTTTCTATACACACAGGTTTGAACAAGGTTAATTTGTGCTGCATGACTCATTTTCGCATATCATGCACGCATGTGATCATAGAACATGCGACTAAGTATGGTGTCTTTTGACGAGCACCTATTGTTTTGCAATATTTTTTATATGCATTTTATTTGTTCATCATTTTTTATGTTGATTTTCCCCGAGTCATACCTTGCCGTGATTCCACTGAGAACAAATTCTTCACTCTACATAAGGGAATAAATACCTTGATTTGTGTCACGTCATTGATACAGAATGAATATATTTAAATGCGTAAATGCATACAATAAAAAGGAGATCAAACATTGCAGGTACATTATTTCCAGAACTCTTACATTTACATAAAAGATCTGTTAATTACATCTCCGAAGAGAAAACCCCTGATTAAGAATTCCAACATAGCTATTACATAAGATTGCAACACATTCCTATTACAACATGCTACAAAAAAAGAAATTCCTCCTCGCGATCGTCGACGCCGGCATGCTCGGGGGAGCCTTGGACTTTGTTGATATTATCATATGCGATGACTTTCATTTATATTTGCTTTCATTTGACTCGTATTGGTATTGGCAGTACGTGTGTGCATGCTTGAATGACTTCACTTACTTTTCCTTTTTGACTAACCAATATAGAGACTTTGATTTATTTTCTTTATTATATGAGAAAGTCATCTTAATGGTTAACCAATCTGTTAAATGAGTCTTCAAACATCATGATGCATGCGTATGGGACATATAGTCATGCACGTGTTCTGTGCAATGCAACTACTTTAGTACTAACAATTGTAGTACTCTTCGTTTTATGAGTAGATGACATCTATGTTTTCTTACTATCTGCAAGCCGTATGGGGGATGCATGATCTAACTTTCATCTTATGCGAAGATAAGCTAGATGCGACCTTTTTGAGCATACACATATATGGAGCAGATAACAGATATTTAATTTGTTTTGGTGGCATATGCAAGTGCACTACAATATTTCGAGTGCGATCAAACTCAGATTATGACTCTGGTCATCTTTTAGTTTTTTTAATGTATGTCCATATGAAGGGACCATAGAATTTATTTTGGTTGGGTGGATGTACACCAGTTCACCTAGAATTAGCAGGACGTGTCCATTTTACTTTGCATGCGCCTACACTAGATTCGCCAATATCTAGTTATTTTGTCGATGATGCCGGCTAGCATTATTTGGGGCCGATGCATTTTTTTATATAGTGCACTCATTTAGTCTATTTTATAGACATCTGGTTAATATAACACCATTTACGATTTGAGCGGCATTTGTTTATGCATCATGAAGTGCCAATATTACTTTCTATACACACAGGTTTGAACAAGGTTAATTTGTGCTGCATGACTCATTTTCGCATATCATGCACGCATGTGATCATAGAACATGCGACTAAGTATGGTGTCTTTTGACGAGCACCTATTGTTTTGCAATATTTTTTATATGCATTTTATTTGTTCATCATTTTTTATGTTGATTTTCCCCGAGTCATACCTTGCCGTGATTCCACTGAGCACAAATTCTTCACTCTACATAAGGGAATAAATACCTTGATTTGTGTCACGTCATTGATACAGAATGAATATATTTGAATGCGTAAATGCATACAATAAAAAGGAGATCAAACATTGCAGGTACATTATTTCCAGAACTCTTACATTTACATAAAAGATCTGTTAATTACATCTCCGAAGAGAAAACCCCTGATTAAGAATTCCAACATAGCTATTACATAAGATTGCAACACATTCCTATTACAACATGCTACCAAAAAAAAGAAATTCATCCTCGCGATCGTCGACGCCGGCATGCTCTGGGGAGCCTTGGACTTTGTTGATATTATCATATGCGATGACTTTCATTTATATTTGCTTTCATTTGACTCGTACTGGTATTGGCAGTACGTGTGTGCATGCTTGAATGACTTCACTTACTTTTCCTTGTTGACTAACCAATATATAGACTTTGATTTATTTTCTTTACTTTGTATGAGAAAGTCATCTTAATGGTTAACCAATCTGTTAAATGAGTCTTCAAACATCATGATGCATGCGTATCGGACATATAGTCATGCACGTGTTCTGTGCAATGCAACTACTTTAGTACTAACAATTGTAGTACTCTTTGTTTTATGAGTAGATGACATCTATGTCTTCTTACTATCTGCAAGCCGTATGGGGGATGCATGATCTAACTTTCATCTTATGCGAAGATAAGCTAGATGCGACCTTTTTGAGCATACACATATATGGAGCAGATAACAGATATTTAATTTGTTTTGGTGGCATATGCAAGTGCACTACAATATTTCGAGTGCGATCAAACTCAGATTATGACTCTGGTCATCTTTTAGTTTTTTTAATGTATGTCCATATGAAGGGACCATACAATTTATTTTGGTTGGGTGGATGTACACCAGTTCACCTAGAATTAGCAGGACGTGTCCATTTTACTTTGCATGCGCCTACACTAGATTCGCCAATATCTAGTTATTTTGTCGATGATGCCGGCTAGCATTATTTGGGGCCGATGCATTTTTTTATATAGTGCACTCATTTAGTCTATTTTATAGACATCTGGTTAATATAACACCATTTACGATTTGAGCGGCATTTGTTTATGCATCATGAAGTGCCAATATTACTTTCTATACACACAGGTTTGAACAAGGTTAATTTGTGCTGCATGACTCATTTTCGCATATCATGCACGCATGTGATCATAGAACATGCGACTAAGTATGGTGTCTTTTGACGAGCACCTATTGTTTTGCAATATTTTTTATATGCATTTTATTTGTTCATCATTTTTTATGTTGATTTTCCCCGAGTCATACCTTGCCGTGATTCCACTGAGCACAAATTCTTCACTCTACATAAGGGAATAAATACCTTGATTTGTGTCACGTCATTGATACAGAATGAATATATTTGAATGCGTAAATGCATACAATAAAAAGGAGATCAAACATTGCAGGTACATTATTTCCAGAACTCTTACATTTACATAAAAGATCTGTTAATTACATCTCCGAAGAGAAAACCCCTGATTAAGAATTCCAACATAGCTATTACATAAGATTGCAACACATTCCTATTACAACATGCTACCAAAAAAAAGAAATTCATCCTCGCGATCGTCGACGCCGGCATGCTCTGGGGAGCCTTGGACTTTGTTGATATTATCATATGCGATGACTTTCATTTATATTTGCTTTCATTTGACTCGTACTGGTATTGGCAGTACGTGTGTGCATGCTTGAATGACTTCACTTACTTTTCCTTGTTGACTAACCAATATATAGACTTTGATTTATTTTCTTTACTTTGTATGAGAAAGTCATCTTAATGGTTAACCAATCTGTTAAATGAGTCTTCAAACATCATGATGCATGCGTATCGGACATATAGTCATGCACGTGTTCTGTGCAATGCAACTACTTTAGTACTAACAATTGTAGTACTCTTTGTTTTATGAGTAGATGACATCTATGTTTTCTTACTATTTGCAAGTCGTATGGGGGATGCATGATCTAACTTTCATCTTATGCGAAGATAAGCTAGATGCGACCTTTTTGAGCATACACATATATGGAGCAGATAACAGATATTTAATTTGTTTTGGTGGCATATGCAAGTGCACTACAATATTTCGAGTGCGATCAAACTCAGATTATGACTCTGGTCATCTTTTAGTTTTTTTAATGTATGTCCATATGAAGGGACCATACAATTTATTTTGGTTGGGTGGATGTACACCAGTTCACCTAGAATTAGCAGGACGTGTCCATTTTACTTTGCATGCGCCTACACTAGATTCGCCAATATCTAGTTATTTTGTCGATGATGCCGGCTAGCATTATTTGGGGCCGATGCATTTTTTTATATAGTGCACTCATTTAGTCTATTTTATAGACATCTGGTTAATATAACACCATTTACGATTTGAGCGGCATTTGTTTATGCATCATGAAGTGCCAATATTACTTTCTATACACACAGGTTTGAACAAGGTTAATTTGTGCTGCATGACTCATTTTCGCATATCATGCACGCATGTGATCATAGAACATGCGACTAAGTATGGTGTCTTTTGACGAGCACCTATTGTTTTGCAATATTTTTTATATGCATTTTATTTGTTCATCATTTTTTATGTTGATTTTCCCCGAGTCATACCTTGCCGTGATTCCACTGAGCACAAATTCTTCACTCTACATAAGGGAATAAATACCTTGATTTGTGTCACGTCATTGATACAGAATGAATATATTTGAATGCGTAAATGCATACAATAAAAAGGAGATCAAACATTGCAGGTACATTATTTCCAGAACTCTTACATTTACATAAAAGATCTGTTAATTACATCTCCGAAGAGAAAACCCCTGATTAAGAATTCCAACATAGCTATTACATAAGATTGCAACACATTCCTATTACAACATGCTACCAAAAAAAAGAAATTCATCCTCGCGATCGTCGACGCCGGCATGCTCTGGGGAGCCTTGGACTTTGTTGATATTATCATATGCGATGACTTTCATTTATATTTGCTTTCATTTGACTCGTACTGGTATTGGCAGTACGTGTGTGCATGCTTGAATGACTTCACTTACTTTTCCTTGTTGACTAACCAATATATAGACTTTGATTTATTTTCTTTACTTTGTATGAGAAAGTCATCTTAATGGTTAACCAATCTGTTAAATGAGTCTTCAAACATCATGATGCATGCGTATCGGACATATAGTCATGCACGTGTTCTGTGCAATGCAACTACTTTAGTACTAACAATTGTAGTACTCTTTGTTTTATGAGTAGATGACATCTATGTTTTCTTACTATTTGCAAGTCGTATGGGGGATGCATGATCTAACTTTCATCTTATGCGAAGATAAGCTAGATGCGACCTTTTTAAGCATACACATATATGGAGCAGATAACAGATATTTAATTTGTTTTGGTGGCATATGCAAGTGCACTAAAATATTTCGAGTGCGATCAAACTCAGATTATGACTCTGGTCATCTTTTAGTTTTTTTAATGTATGTCCATATGAAGGGACCATACAATTTATTTTGGTTGGGTGGAGGTACACCAATTCACCTAGAATTAGCAGGACGTGTCCATTTTACTTTGCATGCGCCTACACTAGATTCACCAATATCTAGTTATTTTGTCGATGATGCCGGCTAGCATTATTTGGGGCCGATGCATTTTTTTATATAGTGCACTCATTTAGTCTATTTTATAGACATCTGGTTAATATAACACCATTTACGATTTGAGCGGCATTTGTTTATGCATCATGAAGTGCGAATATTACTTTCTATACACCCAGGTTTGAACAAGGTTAATTTGTGCTGCATGACTCATTTTCGCATATCATGCACGCATGTGATCATAGAACATGCGACTAAGTATGGTGTCTTTTGACGAGCACCTATTGTTTTGCAATATTTTTTATATGCATTTTATTTGTTCATCATTTTTTATGTTGATTTTCCCCGAGTCATACCTTGCCGTGATTCCATTGAGAACAAATTCTTCACTCTACATAAGGGAATAAATACCTTGATTTGTGTCACGTCATTGATACAGAATGAATATATTTAAATGCGTAAATGCATACAATAAAAAGGAGATCAAACATTGCAGGTACATTATTTCCAGAACTCTTACATTTACATAAAAGGTCTGTTAATTACATCTCCGAAGAGAAAACCCCTGATTAAGAATTCCAACATAGCTATTACATAAGATTGCAACACATTCCTATTACAACATGCTACAAAAAAAAGAAATTCTTCCTCGCGATCATCGACGTCGGCATGCTCGGGGGAGCCTTGGACTTTGTTGATATTATCATATGCGATGACTTTCATTTATATTTGCTTTCATTTGACTCGTACTGGTATTGGCAGTACGTGTGTGCATGCTTGAATGACTTCACTTACTTTTCCTTGTTGACTAACCAATATATAGACTTTGATTTATTTTATTTACTTTGTATGAGAAAGTCATCTTAATGGTTAACCAATCTGTTAAATGAGTCTTCAAACATCATGATGCATGCGTATGGGACATATAGTCATGCACGTGTTCTGTGCAATGCAACTACTTTAGTACTAACAATTGTAGTACTCTTTGTTTTATGAGTAGATGACATCTATGTTTTCTTACTATTTGCAAGTCGTATGGGGATGCATGATCTAACTTTCATCTTATGCGAAGATAAGCTAGATGCGACCTTTTTGAGCACACACATATATGGAGCAGATAACAAATATTTAATTTGTTTTGGTGGCATATGCAAGTGCACTACAATATTTCGAGTGCGATCAAACTCAGATTATGACTCTGGTCATCTTTTATTTTTTTAATGTATGTCCATATGAAGGGACCATACAATTTTTTTTGGTTGGGTGGATGTACACCAATTCACCTAGAATTAGCAGGACGTGTCCATTTTACTTTGCATGCGCCTACACTAGATTCGCCAATATCTAGTTATTTTGTCGATGATGCCGGCTAGCATTATTTGGGGCCGATGCATTTTTTTATATAGTGCACTCATTTAGTCTATTTTATAGACATCTGGTTAATATAACACCATTTACGATTTGAGCGGCATTTGTTTATGCATCATGAAGTGCGAATATTACTTTCTATACACACAGGATTGAACAAGGTTAATTTGTGCTACATGACTCATTTTCGCATATCATGCACGCATGTGATCATAGAACATGCGACTAAGTATGGTGTCTTTTGACGAGCACCTATTGTTTTGCAATATTTTTTATATGCATTTTATTTGTTCATCATTTTTTATGTTCATTTTCCCCGAGTCATACCTTGCCGTGATTCCATTGAGAACAAATTCTTCACTCTACATAAGGGAATAAATACCTTGATTTGTGTCACGTCATTGATACAGAATGAATATATTTAAATGCGTAAATGCATACAATAAAAAGGAGATCAAACATTGCAGGTACATTATTTCCAGAACTCTTACATTTACAGAAAATATCTGTTAATTACATCTCCGAAGAGAAAACCCCTGATTAAGAATTCCAACATAGCTATCACATAAGATTGCAACACATTCCTATTACAACATGCTACAAAAAAAAGAAATTCCTCCTCGCGATCGTCGACGCCGGCATGCTCGGAGGAGCCTTGGACTTTGTTGATATTATCATATGCGATGACTTTCATTTATATTTGTTTTCATTTGACTCGTACTGGTATTGGCAGTACGTGTGTGCATGCTTGAATGACTTCACTTACTTTTCCTTGTTGACTAACCAATATATAGACTTTGATTTATTTTCTTTACTTTGTATGAGAAAGTCATCTTAATGGTTAACCAATCTGTTAAATGAGTCTTCAAACATCATGATGCGTGCGTATGGGACATATAGTCATGCACGTGTTCTGTGCAATGCAACTACTTTAGTACTAACAATTGTAGTACTCTTTGTTTTATGAGTAGATGACATCTATGTTTTCTTACTATTTGCAAGCCGTATGGGGGATGCATGATCTAACTTTCATCTTATGCGAAGATAAGCTAGATGCGACCTTTTTGAGCATACACATATATGGAGCAGATAACAGATATTTAATTTGTTTTGGTGGCATATGCAAGTGCACTACAATATTTCGAGTGCGATCAAACTCAGATTATGACTCCGGTCATCTTTTAGTTTTTTTAATGTATGTCCATAGGAAGGGACCATACAATTTATTTTGCTTGGGTGGATGTACACCAATTCACCAAGAATTAGCAGGACGTGTCCATTTTACTTTGCATGCGCCTACACTAGATTCGCCAATATCTAGTTATTTTGTCGATGATGCCGGCTAGCATTATTTGGGGCCGATGCATTTTTTTATATAGTGCACTCATTTAGTCTATTTTATAGACATCTGGTTAATATAACACCATTTACGATTTGAGCGGCATTTTGTTTATGCATCATGAAGTGCGAATATTACTTTCTATACACCCAGGTTTGAACAAGGTTAATTTGTGCTCCATGTCTCATTTTCGCATATCATGCACGAATGTGATCATAGAACATGCGACTAAGTATGGTGTCTTTTGACGAGCACCTATTGTTTTGCAATATTTTTTATATGCATTTTATTTGTTCATCATTTTTTATGTTGATTTTCCCCGAGTCATACCTTGCCCTGATTCCATTGAGAACAAATTCTTCACTCTACATAAGGGAATAAATACCTTGATTTGTGTCACGTCATTGATACAGAATGAATATATTTAAATGCGTAAATGCATACAATAAAAAGGAGATCAAACATTGCAGGTACATTATTTCCAGAACTCTTACATTTACAGAAAATATCTGTTAATTACATCTCCGAAGAGAAAACCCCTGATTAAGAATTCCAACATAGCTATCACATAAGATTGCAACACATTCCTATTACAACATGCTACAAAAAAAAGAAATTCCTCCTCGCGATCGTCGACGCCGGCATGCTCGGAGGAGCCTTGGACTTTGTTGATATTATCATATGCGATGACTTTCATTTATATTTGCTTTGATTTGACTCGTACTGGTATTGGCAGTACGTGTGTGCATGCTTGAATGACTTCACTTACTTTTCCTTGTTGACTAACCAATATATAGACTTTGATTTATTTTCTTTACTTTGTATGAGAAAGTCATCTTAATGGTTAACCAATCTGTTAAATGAGTCTTCAAACATCATGATGCGTGCGTATGGGACATATAGTCATGCACGTGTTCTGTGCAATGCAACTACTTTAGTACTAACAATTGTAGTACTCTTTGTTTTATGAGTAGATGACATCTATGTTTTCTTACTATTTGCAAGCCGTATGGGGGATGCATGATCTAACTTTCATCTTATGCGAAGATAAGCTAGATGCGACCTTTTTGAGCATACACATATATGGAGCAGATAACAGATATTTAATTTGTTTTGGTGGCATATGCAAGTGCACTACAATATTTCGAGTGCGATCAAACTCAGATTATGACTCCGGTCATCTTTTAGTTTTTTTAATGTATGTCCATAGGAAGGGACCATACAATTTATTTTGCTTGGGTGGATGTACACCAATTCACCAAGAATTAGCAGGACGTGTCCATTTTACTTTGCATGCGCCTACACTAGATTCGCCAATATCTAGTTATTTTGTCGATGATGCCGGCTAGCATTATTTGGGGCCGATGCATTTTTTTATATAGTGCACTCATTTAGTCTATTTTATAGACATCTGGTTAATATAACACCATTTACGATTTGAGCGGCATTTTGTTTATGCATCATGAAGTGCGAATATTACTTTCTATACACCCAGGTTTGAACAAGGTTAATTTGTGCTCCATGTCTCATTTTCGCATATCATGCACGAATGTGATCATAGAACATGCGACTAAGTATGGTGTCTTTTGACGAGCACCTATTGTTTTGCAATATTTTTTATATGCATTTTATTTGTTCATCATTTTTTATGTTGATTTTCCCCGAGTCATACCTTGCCCTGATTCCATTGAGAACAAATTCTTCACTCTACATAAGGGAATAAATACCTTGATTTGTGTCACGTCATTGATACAGAATGAATATATTTAAATGCGTAAATGCATACAATAAAAAGGAGATCAAACATTGCAGGTACATTATTTCCAGAACTCTTACATTTACAGAAAATATCTGTTAATTACATCTCCGAAGAGAAAACCCCTGATTAAGAATTCCAACATAGCTATCACATAAGATTGCTACACATTCCTATTACAACATGCTACAAAAAAAAGAAATTCCTCCTCGCGATCGTCGACGCCGGCATGCTCGGAGGAGCCTTGGACTTTGTTGATATTATCATATGCGATGACTTTCATTTATATTTGCTTTGATTTGACTCGTACTGGTATTGGCAGTACGTGTGTGCATGCTTGAATGACTTCACTTACTTTTCCTTGTTGACTAACCAATATATAGACTTTGATTTATTTTCTTTACTTTGTATGAGAAAGTCATCTTAATGGTTAACCAATCTGTTAAATGAGTCTTCAAACATCATGATGCGTGCGTATGGGACATATAGTCATGCACGTGTTCTGTGCAATGCAACTACTTTAGTACTAACAATTGTAGTACTCTTTGTTTTATGAGTAGATGACATCTATGTTTTCTTACTATTTGCAAGCCGTATGGGGGATGCATGATCTAACTTTCATCTTATGCGAAGATAAGCTAGATGCGACCTTTTTGAGCATACACATATATGGAGCAGATAACAGATATTTAATTTGTTTTGGTGGCATATGCAAGTGCACTACAATATTTCGAGTGCGATCAAACTCAGATTATGACTCCGGTCATCTTTTAGTTTTTTTAATGTATGTCCATAGGAAGGGACCATACAATTTATTTTGCTTGGGTGGATGTACACCAATTCACCAAGAATTAGCAGGACGTGTCCATTTTACTTTGCATGCGCCTACACTAGATTCGCCAATATCTAGTTATTTTGTCGATGATGCCGGCTAGCATTATTTGGGGCCGATGCATTTTTTTATATAGTGCACTCATTTAGTCTATTTTATAGACATCTGGTTAATATAACACCATTTACGATTTGAGCGGCATTTTGTTTATGCATCATGAAGTGCGAATATTACTTTCTATACACCCAGGTTTGAACAAGGTTAATTTGTGCTCCATGACTCATTTTCGCATATCATGCACGAATGTGATCATAGAACATGCGACTAAGTATGGTGTCTTTTGACGAGCACCTATTGTTTTGCAATATTTTTTATATGCATTTTATTTGTTCATCATTTTTTATGTTGATTTTCCCCGAGTCATACCTTGCCCTGATTCCATTGAGAACAAATTCTTCACTCTACATAAGGGAATAAATACCTTGATTTGTGTCACGTCATTGATACAGAATGAATATATTTAAATGCGTAAATGCATACAATAAAAAGGAGATCAAACATTGCAGGTACATTATTTCCAGAACTCTTACATTTACAGAAAATATCTGTTAATTACATCTCCGAAGAGAAAACCCCTGATTAAGAATTCCAACATAGCTATCACATAAGATTGCAACACATTCCTATTACAACATGCTACAAAAAAAAGAAATTCCTCCTCGCGATCGTCGACGCCGGCATGCTCGGAGGAGCCTTGGACTTTGTTGATATTATCATATGCGATGACTTTCATTTATATTTGCTTTCATTTGACTCGTACTGGTATTGGCAGTACGTGTGTGCATGCTTAAATGACTTCACTTACTTTTCCTTGTTGACTAACCAATATATAGACTTTGATTTATTTTCTTTACTTTGTATGAGAAAGTCATCTTAATGGTTAACCAATCTGTTAAATGAGTCTTCAAACATCATGATGCGTGCGTATGGGACATATAGTCATGCACGTGTTCTGTGCAATGCAACTACTTTAGTACTAACAATTGTAGTACTCTTTGTTTTATGAGTAGATGACATCTATGTTTTCTTACTATTTGCAAGCCGTATGGGGGATGCATGATCTAACTTTCATCTTATGCGAAGATAAGCTAGATGCGACCTTTTTGAGCATACACATATATGGAGCAGATAACAGATATTTAATTTGTTTTGGTGGCATATGCAAGTGCACTACAATATTTCGAGTGCGATCAAACTCAGATTATGACTCCGGTCATCTTTTAGTTTTTTTAATGTATGTCCATAGGAAGGGACCATACAATTTATTTTGCTTGGGTGGATGTACACCAATTCACCAAGAATTAGCAGGACGTGTCCATTTTACTTTGCATGCGCCTACACTAGATTCGCCAATATCTAGTTATTTTGTCGATGATGCCGGCTAGCATTATTTGGGGCCGATGCATTTTTTTATATAGTGCACTCATTTAGTCTATTTTATAGACATCTGGTTAATATAACACCATTTACGATTTGAGCGGCATTTTGTTTATGCATCATGAAGTGCGAATATTACTTTCTATACACCCAGGTTTGAACAAGGTTAATTTGTGCTCCATGACTCATTTTCGCATATCATGCACGAATGTGATCATAGAACATGCGACTAAGTATGGTGTCTTTTGACGAGCACCTATTGTTTTGCAATATTTTTTATATGCATTTTATTTGTTCATCATTTTTTATGTTGATTTTCCCCGAGTCATACCTTGCCCTGATTCCATTGAGAACAAATTCTTCACTCTACATAAGGGAATAAATACCTTGATTTGTGTCACGTCATTGATACAGAATGAATATATTTAAATGCGTAAATGCATACAATAAAAAGGAGATCAAACATTGCAGGTACATTATTTCCAGAACTCTTACATTTACAGAAAATATCTGTTAATTACATCTCCGAAGAGAAAACCCCTGATTAAGAATTCCAACCTAGCTATCACATAAGATTGCAACACATTCCTATTACAACATGCTACAAAAAAAAGAAATTCCTCCTCGCGATCGTCGACGCCGGCATGCTCGGGGGAGCCTTGGACTTTGTTGATATTATCATATGCGATGACTTTCATTTATATTTGCTTTCATTTGACTCGTATTGGTATTGGCAGTACGTGTGTGCATGCTTGAATGACTTCACTTACTTTTCCTTGTTGACTAACCAATATATAGACTTTGATTTATTTTCTTTACTTTGTATGAGAAAGTCATCTTAATGGTTAACCAATCTGTTAAATGAGTCTTCAAACATCATGATGCATGCGTATGGGACATACAGTCATGCACATGTTCTGTGCAATGCAACTACTTTAGTACTAACAATTGTAGTACTCTTTGTTTTATGAGTAGATGACATCTATGTTTTCTTACTATTTGCAAGCCGTATGGGGGATGCATGATCTAACTTTCATCTTATGCGAAGATAAGCTAGATGCGACCTTTTTGAGCATACACATATATGGAGCAGATAACAGATATTTAATTTGTTTTGGTGGCATATGCAAGTGCACTACAATATTTCGAGTGCGATCAAACTCAGATTATGACTCCGGTCATCTTTTAGTTTTTTTAATGTATGTCCATATGAAGGGACCATACAATTTATTTTGGTTGGGTGGATGTACACCAATTCACCTAGAATTAGCAGGACGTGTCCATTTTACTTTGCATGCGCCTACACTAGATTCGCCAATATCTAGTTATTTTGTCGATGATGCCGGCTAGCATTATTTGGGGCCGATGCATTTTTTTATATAGTGCACTCATTTAGTCTATTTTATAGACATCTGGTTAATATAACACCATTTACGATTTGAGCGGCATTTGTTTATGCATCGTGAAGTGCGAATATTACTTTCTATACACCTAGGTTTGAACAAGGTTAATTTGTGCTACATGACTCATTTTCGAATATCATGCACGCATGTGATCATAGAACATGCGACTAAGTATGGTGTCTTTTGACGAGCACCTATTGTTTTGCAATATTTTTTATATGCATTTTATTTGTTCATCATTTTTATGTTGATTTTCCCCGAGTCATACCTTGCCGTGATTCCATTGAGAACAAAATCTTCACTCAACATAAGGGAATAAATACCTTGATTTGTGTCACGTCATTGATACAGAATGAATATATTTGAATGCGTAAATGCATACAATAAAAAGGAGATCAAACATTGAAGGTACATTATTTCCAGAACTCTTACATTTACATAAAAGATCTGTTAATTACATCTCCGAAGAGAAAACCCCTGATTAAGAATTCCAACATAGCTATTACATAAGATTGCAACACATTCCTATTACAACATGCTACAAAAAAAAAGAAATTCCTCCTCGCGATCGTCGACGCCGGCATGCTCGGGGGAGCCTTGGACTTTGTTGATATTATCATATGCGATGACTTTCATTTATATTTGCTTTCATTTGACTCGTACTGGTATTGGCAGTACGTGTGTGCATGCTTGAATG
Source organism: Aegilops tauschii subsp. strangulata (assembly GCF_002575655.3). Lineage (NCBI taxonomy): Eukaryota > Viridiplantae > Streptophyta > Magnoliopsida > Poales > Poaceae > Aegilops > Aegilops tauschii. The sequence continues at coordinate 224,783,083 of NC_053037.3, read as the reverse complement.
ACTTCACTTACTTTTCCTTGTTGCCTAACCAATATATAGACTTTGATTTATTTTCTTTACTTTGTATGAGAAAGTCATCTTAATGGTTAACCAATCTGTTAAATGAGTCTTCAAACATCATGATGCATGCGTATGGGACATATAGTCATGCACGTGTTCTGTGCAATGCAACTACTTTAGTACTAACAATTGTAGTACTCTTAGTTTTATGAGTAGATGACATCTATGTTTTCTTACTATTTGCAAGCCGTATGGGGGATGCATGATCTAACTTTCATCTTATGCGAAGATAAGCTAGATGCGACCTTTTTGAGCATACACATATATGGAGCAGATAACAGATATTTAATTTGTTTTGGTGGCATATGCAAGTGCACTACAATATTTCGAGTGCGATCAAACTCAGATTATGACTCTGGTCATCTTTTAGTTTTTTTAATGTATGTCCATATGAAAGGGACCATACAATTTATTTTGGTTGGGTGGATGTACACCAATTCACCGAGAATTAGCAGGACGTGTCCATTTTACTTTGCATGCGCCTACACTAGATTCGCCAATATCTAGTTATTTTGTCGATGATGCCCGCTAGCATTATTTGGGGCCGATGCATTTTTTTATATAGTGCACTCATTTAGTCTATTTTATAGACATCTGGTTAATATAACACCATTTACGATTTGAGCGGCATTTGTTTATGCATCGTGAAGTGCGAATATTACTTTCTATACACCCAGGTTTGAACAAGGTTAATTTGTGCTACATGACTCATTTTCGCATATCATGCACGCATGTGATCATAGAACATGCGACTAAGTATGGTGTCTTTTGACGAGCACCTATTGTTTTGCAATATTTTTTATATGCATTTTATTTGTTCATCATTTTTATGTTGATTTTCCCCGAGTCATACCTTGCCGTGATTCCATTGAGAACAAATTCTTCACTCTACATAAGGGAATAAATACCTTGATTTGTGTCACGTCATTGATACAGAATGAATATATTTAAATGCGTAAATGCATACAATAAAAAGGAGATCAAACATTGCAGGTAAATTATTTCCAGAACTCTTACATTTAAATAAAAGATCTGTTAATTACATCTCCGAAGAGAAAACCCCTGATTAAGAATTCCAACATAGCTATTACATAAGATTGCAACACATTCCTATTACAACATGCTACAAAAAAAAGAAATTCCTCCTCGCGATCGTCGACGCCGGCATGCTCGGGGGAGCCTTGGACTTTGTTGATATTATCATATGCGATGACTTTCATTTATATTTGCTTTCATTTGACTCGTATTGGTATTGGCAGTACGTGTGTGCATGCTTGAATGACTTCACTTACTTTTCCTTGTTGACTAACCAATATATAGACTTTGATTTATTTTCTTTACTTTGTATCAGAAAGTCATCTTAATGGTTAACCAATCTGTTAAATGAGTCTTCAAACATCATGATGCATGCGTATGGGACATATAGTCATGCACGTGTTCTGTGCAATGCAACTACTTTAGTACTAACAATTGTAGTACTCTTAGTTTTATGAGTAGATGACATCTATGTTTTCTTACTATTTGCAAGCCGTATGGGGGATGCATGATCTAACTTTCATCTTATGCGAAGATAAGCTAGATGCGACCTTTTTGAGCATACACATATATGGAGCAGATAACAGATATTTAATTTGTTTTGGTGGCATATGCAAGTGCACTACAATATTTCGAGTGCGATCAAACTCAGATTATGACTCTGGTCATCTTTTAGTTTTTTTAATGTATGTCCATATGAAGGGACCATACAATTTATTTTGGTTGGGTGGATGTACACCAATTCACCGAGAATTAGCAGGACGTGTCCATTTTACTTTGCATGCGCCTACACTAGATTCGCCAATATCTAGTTATTTTGTCGATGATGCCCGCTAGCATTATTTGGGGCCGATGCATTTTTTTATATAGTGCACTCATTTAGTCTATTTTATAGACATCTGGTTAATATAACACCATTTACGATTTGAGCGGCATTTGTTTATGCATCGTGAAGTGCGAATATTACTTTCTATACACCCAGGTTTGAACAAGGTTAATTTGTGCTACATGACTCATTTTCGCATATCATGCACGCATGTGATCATAGAACATGCGATTAAGTATGGTGTCTTTTGACGAGCACCTATTGTTTTGCAATATTTTTTATATGCATTTTATTTGTTCATCATTTTTATGTTGATTTTCCCCGAGTCATACCTTGCCGTGATTCCATTGAGAACAAATTCTTCACTCTACATAAGGGAATAAATACCTTGATTTGTGTCACGTCATTGATACAGAATGAATATATTTAAATGCGTAAATGCATACAATAAAAAGGAGATCAAACATTGCAGGTAAATTATTTCCAGAACTCTTACATTTAAATAAAAGATCTGTTAATTACATCTCCGAAGAGAAAACCCCTGATTAAGAATTCCAACATAGCTATTACATAAGATTGCAACACATTCCTATTACAACATGCTACAAAAAAAAGAAATTCCTCCTCGCGATCGTCGACGCCGGCATGCTCGGGGGAGCCTTGGACTTTGTTGATATTATCATATGCGATGACTTTCATTTATATTTGCTTTCATTTGACTCGTATTGGTATTGGCAGTACGTGTGTGCATGCTTGAATGACTTCACTTACTTTTCCTTGTTGACTAACCAATATATAGACTTTGATTTATTTTCTTTACTTTGTATCAGAAAGTCATCTTAATGGTTAACCAATCTGTTAAATGACTCTTCAAACATCATGATGCATGCGTATGGGACATATAGTCATGCACATGTTCTGTGCAATGCAACTACTTTAGTACTAACAATTGTAGTACTCTTAGTTTTATGAGTAGATGACATCTATGTTTTCTTACTATTTGCAAGCCGTATGGGGGATGCATGATCTAACTTTCATCTTATGCGAAGATAAGCTAGATGCGACCTTTTTGAGCATACACATATATGGAGCAGATAACAGATATTTAATTTGTTTTGGTGGCATATGCAAGTGCACTACAATATTTCGAGTGCGATCAAACTCAGATTATGACTCTGGTCATCTTTTAGTTTTTTTAATGTATGTCCATATGAAGGGACCATACAATTTATTTTGGTTGGGTGGATGTACACCAATTCACCGAGAATTAGCAGGACGTGTCCATTTTACTTTGCATGCGCCTACACTAGATTCGCCAATATCTAGTTATTTTGTCGATGATGCCCGCTAGCATTATTTGGGGCCGATGCATTTTTTTATATAGTGCACTCATTTAGTCTATTTTATAGACATCTGGTTAATATAACACCATTTACGATTTGAGCGGCATTTGTTTATGCATCGTGAAGTGCGAATATTACTTTCTATACACCCAGGTTTGAACAAGGTTAATTTGTGCTACATGACTCATTTTCGCATATCATGCACGCATGTGATCATAGAACATGCGACTAAGTATGGTGTCTTTTGACGAGCACCTATTGTTTTGCAATATTTTTTATATGCATTTTATTTGTTCATCATTTTTATGTTGATTTTCCCCGAGTCATACCTTGCCGTGATTCCATTGAGAACAAATTCTTCACTCTACATAAGGGAATAAATACCTTGATTTGTGTCACGTCATTGATACAGAATGAATATATTTAAATGCGTAAATGCATACAATAAAAAGGAGATCAAACATTGCAGGTAAATTATTTTCAGAACTCTTACATTTAAATAAAAGATCTGTTAATTACATCTCCGAAGAGAAAACCCCTGATTAAGAATTCCAACATAGCTATTACATAAGATTGCAACACATTCCTATTACAACATGCTACAAAAAAAAGAAATTCCTCCTCGCGATCGTCGACGCCGGCATGCTCGGGGGAGCCTTGGACTTTGTTGATATTATCATATGCGATGACTTTCATTTATATTTGCTTTCATTTGACTCGTATTGGTATTGGCAGTACGTGTGTGCATGCTTGAATGACTTCACTTACTTTTCCTTGTTGACTAACCAATATATAGACTTTGATTTATTTTCTTTACTTTGTATCAGAAAGTCATCTTAATGGTTAACCAATCTGTTAAATGAGTCTTCAAACATCATGATGCATGCGTTTGGGACATATAGTCATGCACATGTTCTGTGCAATGCAACTACTTTAGTACTAACAATTGTAGTACTCTTAGTTTTATGAGTAGATGACATCTATGTTTTCTTACTATTTGCAAGCCGTATGGGGGATGCATGATCTAACTTTCATCTTATGCGAAGATAAGCTAGATGCGACCTTTTTGAGCATACACATATATGGAGCAGATAACAGATATTTAATTTGTTTTGGTGGCATATGCAAGTGCACTACAATATTTCGAGTGCGATCAAACTCAGATTATGACTCTGGTCATCTTTTAGTTTTTTTAATGTATGTCCATATGAAGGGACCATACAATTTATTTTGGTTGGGTGGATGTACACCAATTCACCGAGAATTAGCAGGACGTGTCCATTTTACTTTGCATGCGCCTACACTAGATTCGCCAATATCTAGTTATTTTGTCGATGATGCCCGCTAGCATTATTTGGGGCCGATGCATTTTTTTATATAGTGCACTCATTTAGTCTATTTTATAGACATCTGGTTAATATAACACCATTTACGATTTGAGCGGCATTTGTTTATGCATCGTGAAGTGCGAATATTACTTTCTATACACCCAGGTTTGAACAAGGTTAATTTGTGCTACATGACTCATTTTCGCATATCATGCACGCATGTGATCATAGAACATGCGACTAAGTATGGTGTCTTTTGACGAGCACCTATTGTTTTGCAATATTTTTTATATGCATTTTATTTGTTCATCATTTTTATGTTGATTTTCCCCGAGTCATACCTTGCCGTGATTCCATTGAGAACAAATTCTTCACTCTACATAAGGGAATAAATACCTTGATTTGTGTCACGTCATTGATACAGAATGAATATATTTAAATGCGTAAATGCATACAATAAAAAGGAGATCAAACATTGCAGGTAAATTATTTCCAGAACTCTTACATTTAAATAAAAGATCTGTTAATTACATCTCCGAAGAGAAAACCCCTGATTAAGAATTCCAACATAGCTATTACATAAGATTGCAACACATTCCTATTACAACATGCTACAAAAAAAAGAAATTCCTCCTCGCGATCGTCGACGCCGGCATGCTCGGGGGAGCCTTGGACTTTGTTGATATTATCATATGCGATGACTTTCATTTATATTTGCTTTCATTTGACTCGTATTGGTATTGGCAGTACGTGTGTGCATGCTTGAATGACTTCACTTACTTTTCCTTGTTGACTAACCAATATATAGACTTTGATTTATTTTCTTTACTTTGTATCAGAAAGTCATCTTAATGGTTAACCAATCTGTTAAATGAGTCTTCAAACATCATGATGCATGCGTATGGGACATATAGTCATGCACATGTTCTGTGCAATGCAACTACTTTAGTACTAACAATTGTAGTACTCTTAGTTTTATGAGTAGATGACATCTATGTTTCTTACTATTTGCAAGCCGTATGGGGGATGCATGATCTAACTTTCATCTTATGCGAAGATAAGCTAGATGCGACCTTTTTGAGCATACACATATATGGAGCAGATAACAGATATTTAATTTGTTTTGGTGGCATATGCAAGTGCACTACAATATTTCGAGTGCGATCAAACTCAGATTATGACTCCGATCATCTTTTAGTTTTTTTAATGTATGTCCATATGAAGGGACCATACAATTTATTTTGGTTGGGTGGATGTACACCAATTCACCGAGAATTAGCAGGACGTGTCCATTTTACTTTGCATGCGCCTACACTAGATTCGCCAATATCTAGTTATTTTGTCGATGATGCCCGCTAGCATTATTTGGGGCCGATGCATTTTTTTATATAGTGCACTCATTTAGTCTATTTTATAGACATCTGGTTAATATAACACCATTTACGATTTGAGCGGCATTTGTTTATGCATCGTGAAGTGCGAATATTACTTTCTATACACCCAGGTTTGAACAAGGTTAATTTGTGCTACATGACTCATTTTCGCATATCATGCACGCATGTGATCATAGAACATGCGACTAAGTATGGTGTCTTTTGACGAGCACCTATTGTTTTGCAATATTTTTTATATGCATTTTATTTGTTCATCATTTTTATGTTGATTTTCCCCGAGTCATACCTTGCCGTGATTCCATTGAGAACAAAGTCTTCACTCTACATAAGGGAATAAATACCTTGATTTGTGTCACGTCATTGATACAGAATGAATATATTTGAATGCGTAAATGCATACAATAAAAAGGAGATCAAACATTGAAGGTACATTATTTCCAGAACTCTTACATTTACATAAAAGATCTGTTAATTACATCTCCGAAGAGAAAACCCCTGATTAAGAATTCCAACATAGCTATTACATAAGATTGCAACACATTCCTATTACAACATGCTACAAAAAAAAGAAATTCCTCCTCGCGATCGTCGACGCCGGCATGCTCGGGGGAGCCTTGGACTTTGTTGATATTATCATATGCGATGACTTTCATTTATATTTGCTTTCATTTGACTCGTACTGGTATTGGCAGTACGTGTGTGCATGCTTGAATGACTTCACTTACTTTTCCTTGTTGACTAACCAATATATATACTTTGATTTATTTTCTTTACTTTGTATGAGAAAGTCATCTTAATGGTTAACCAATCTGTTAAATGAGTCTTCAAACATCATGATGCATGCGTATGGGACATATAGTCATGCACGTGTTCTGTGCAATGCAACTACTTTAGTACTAACAATTGTAGTACTCTTAGTTTTATGAGTAGATGACATCTATGTTTTCTTACTATTTGCAAGCCGTATGGGGGATGCATGATCTAACTTTCATCTTATGCGAAGATAAGCTAGATGCGACCTTTTTGAGCATACACATATATGGAGCAGATAACAGATATTTAATTTGTTTTGGTGGCATATGCAAGTGCACTACAATATTTCGAGTGCGATCAAACTCAGATTATGACTCTGGTCATCTTTTAGTTTTTTTAATGTATGTCCATATGAAGGGACCATACAATTTATTTTGGTTGGGTGGATGTACACCAATTCACCTAGAATTAGCAGGACGTGTCCATTTTACTTTGCATGCGCCTACACTAGATTCGCCAATATCTAGTTATTTTGTCGATGATGCCCGCTAGCATTATTTGGGGCCGATGCATTTTTTTATGTAGTGCACTCATTTAGTCTATTTTATAGACATCTGGTTAATATAACACCATTTACGATTTGAGCGTCATTTGTTTATGCATCGTGAAGTGCGAATATTACTTTCTATACACCCAGGTTTGAACAAGGTTAATTTGTGCTACATGACTCATTTTCGCATATCATGCACGCATGTGATCATAGAACATGCGACTAAGTATGGTGTCTTTTGACGAGCACCTATTGTTTTGCAATATTTTTTATATTTATTTTATTTGTTCATCATTTTTATGTTGATTTTCCCCGAGTCATACCTTGCCGTGATTCCATTGAGAACAAATTCTTCACTCTACATAAGGGAATAAATACCTTGATTTGTGTCACGTCATTGATACAGAATGAATATATTTGAATGCGTAAATGCATACAATAAAAAGGAGATCAAACATTGAAGGTACATTATTTCCAGAACTCTTACATTTACATAAAAGATCTGTTAATTACATCTCCGAAGAGAAAACCCCTGATTAAGAATTCCAACATAGCTATTACATAAGATTGCAACACATTCCTATTACAACATGCTACAAAAAAAAGAAATTCCTCCTCGCGATCGTCGACGCCGGCATGCTCGGGGGAGCCTTGGACTTTGTTGATATTATCATATGCGATGACTTTCATTTATATTTGCTTTCATTTGACTCGTACTGGTATTGGCAGTACGTGTGTGCATGCTTGAATGACTTCACTTACTTTTCCTTGTTGACTAACCAATATATATACTTTGATTTATTTTCTTTACTTTGTATGAGAAAGTCATCTTAATGGTTAACCAATCTGTTAAATGAGTCTTCAAACATCATGATGCATGCGTATCGGACATATAGTCATGCACGTGTTCTGTGCAATGCAACTACTTTAGTACTAACAATTGTAGTACTCTTTGTTTTATGAGTAGATGACATCTATGTTTTCTTACTATTTGCAAGCCGTATGGGGGATGCATGATCTAACTTTCATCTTATGCGAAGATAAGCTAGATGCGACCTTTTTGAGCATACACATATATGGAGCAGATAACAGATATTTAATTTGTTTTGGTGGCATATGCAAGTGCACTACAATATTTCGAGTGCGATCAAACTCAGATTATGACTCTGGTCATCTTTTAGTTTTTTTAATGTATGTCCATATGAAGGGACCATACAATTTATTTTGGTTGGGTGGATGTACACCAATTCACCGAGAATTAGCAGGACGTGTCCATTTTACTTTGCATGCGCCTACACTAGATTGGCCAATATCTAGTTATTTTGTCGATGATGCCGGCTAGCATTATTTGGGGCCGATGCATTTTTTTATATAGTGCACTCATTTAGTCTATTTTATAGACATCTGGTTAATATAACACCATTTACGATTTGAGCGGCATTTGTTTATGCATCGTGAAGTGCGAATATTACTTTCTATACACCCAGGTTTGAACAAGGTTAATTTGTGCTACATGACTCATTTTCGCATATCATGCACGCATGTGATCATAGAACATGCGACTAAGTATGGTGTCTTTTGACGAGCACCTATTGTTTTGCAATATCTTTTATATGCATTTTATTTGTTCATCATTTTTATGTTGATTTTCCCCGAGTCATACCTTGCCGTGATTCCATTGAGAACAAAGTCTTCACTCAACATAAGGGAATAAATACCTTGATTTGTGTCACGTCATTGATACAGAATGAATATATTTGAATGCGTAAATGCATACAATAAAAAGGAGATCAAACATTGAAGGTACATTATTTCCAGAACTCTTACATTTACATAAAAGATCTGTTAATTACATCTCCGAAGAGAAAACCCCTGATTAAGAATTCCAACATAGCTATTACATAAGATTGCAACACATTCCTATTACAACATGCTACAAAAAAAAGAAATTCCTCCTCGCGATCGTCGACGCCGGCATGCTCGGGGGAGCCTTGGACTTTGTTGATATTATCATATGCGATGACTTTCATTTATATTTGCTTTCATTTGACTCGTACTGGTATTGGCAGTACGTGTGTGCATGCTTGAATGACTTCACTTACTTTTCCTTGTTGACTAACCAATATATATACTTTGATTTATTTTCTTTACTTTGTATGAGAAAGTCATCTTAATGGTTAACCAATCTGTTAAATGAGTCTTCAAACATCATGATGCATGCGTATCGGACATATAGTCATGCACGTGTTCTGTGCAATGCAACTACTTTAGTACTAACAATTGTAGTACTCTTTGTTTTATGAGTAGATGACATCTATGTTTTCTTACTATTTGCAAGCCGTATGGGGGATGCATGATCTAACTTTCATCTTATGCGAAGATAAGCTAGATGCGACCTTTTTGAGCATACACATATATGGAACAGATAACAGATATTTAATTTGTTTTGGTGGCATATGCAAGTGCACTACAATATTTCGAGTGCGATCAAACTCAGATTATGACTCTGGTCATCTTTTAGTTTTTTTAATGTATGTCCATATGAAGGGACCATACAATTTATTTTGGTTGGGTGGATGTACACCAATTCACCGAGAATTAGCAGGACGTGTCCATTTTACTTTGCATGCGCCTACACTAGATTGGCCAATATCTAGTTATTTTGTCGATGATGCCGGCTAGCATTATTTGGGGCCGATGCATTTTTTTATATAGTGCACTCATTTAGTCTATTTTATAGACATCTGGTTAATATAACACCATTTACGATTTGAGCGGCATTTGTTTATGCATCGTGAAGTGCGAATATTACTTTCTATACACCCAGGTTTGAACAAGGTTAATTTGTGCTACATGACTCATTTTCGCATATCATGCACGCATGTGATCATAGAACATGCGACTAAGTATGGTGTCTTTTGACGAGCACCTATTGTTTTGCAATATCTTTTATATGCATTTTATTTGTTCATCATTTTTATGTTGATTTTCCCCGAGTCATACCTTGCCGTGATTCCATTGAGAACAAAGTCTTCACTCAACATAAGGGAATAAATACCTTGATTTGTGTCACGTCATTGATACAGAATGAATATATTTGAATGCGTAAATGCATACAATAAAAAGGAGATCAAACATTGAAGGTACATTATTTCCAGAACTCTTACATTTACATAAAAGATCTGTTAATTACATCTCCGAAGAGAAAACCCCTGATTAAGAATTCCAACATAGCTATTACATAAGATTGCAACACATTCCTATTACAACATGCTACAAAAAAAAGAAATTCCTCCTCGCGATCGTCGACGCCGGCATGCTCGGGGGAGCCTTGGACTTTGTTGATATTATCATATGCGATGACTTTCATTTATATTTGCTTTCATTTGACTCGTACTGGTATTGGCAGTACGTGTGTGCATGCTTGAATGACTTCACTTACTTTTCCTTGTTGACTAACCAATATATAGACTTTGATTTATTTTCTTTACTTTGTATGAGAAAGTCATCTTAATGGTTAACCAATCTGTTAAATGAGTCTTCAAACATCATGATGCATGCGTATGGGACATATAGTCATGCATGTGTTCTGTGCAATGCAACTACTTTAGTACTAACAATTGTAGTACTCTTTGTTTTATGAGTAGATGACATCTATGTTTTCTTACTATTCGCAAGCCGTATGGGGGATGCATGATCTAACTTTCATCTTATGCGAAGATAAGCTAGATGCGACCTTTTTGAGCATACACATATATGGAGCAGATAACAGATATTTAATTTGTTTTGGTGGCATATGCAAGTGCACTACAATATTTCGAGTGCGATCAAACTCAGATTATGACTCCGGTCATCTTTTAGTTTTTTTAATGTATGTCCATAGGAAGGGACCATACAATTTATTTTGCTTGGGTGGATGTACACCAATTCACCAAGAATTAGCAGGACGTGTCCATTTTACTTTGCATGCGCCTACACTAGATTCGCCAATATCTAGTTATTTTGTCGATGATGCCGGCTAGCATTATTTGGGGCCGATGCATTTTTTTATATAGTGCACTCATTTAGTCTATTTTATAGACATCTGGTTAATATAACACCATTTACGATTTGAGCGGCATTTTGTTTATGCATCATGAAGTGCGAATATTACTTTCTATACACCCAGGTTTGAACAAGGTTAATTTGTGCTCCATGACTCATTTTCGCATATCATGCACGAATGTGATCATAGAACATGCGACTAAGTATGGTGTCTTTTGACGAGCACCTATTGTTTTGCAATATTTTTTATATGCATTTTATTTGTTCATCATTTTTTATGTTGATTTTCCCCGAGTCATACCTTGCCCTGATTCCATTGAGAACAAATTCTTCACTCTACATAAGGGAATAAATACCTTGATTTGTGTCACGTCATTGATACAGAATGAATATATTTAAATGCGTAAATGCATACAATAAAAAGGAGATCAAACATTGCAGGTACATTATTTCCAGAACTCTTACATTTAAATAAAAGATCTGTTAATTACATCTCCGAAGAGAAAACCCCTGATTAAGAATTCCAACATAGCTATTACATAAGATTGCAACACATTCCTATTACAACATGCTACAAAAAAAAGAAATTCCTCCTCGCGATCGTCGACGCCGGCATGCTCGGGGGAGCCTTGGACTTTGTTGATATTATCATATGCGATGAATTTCATTTATATTTGCTTTCATTTGACTCGTATTGGTATTGGCAGTACGTGTGTGCATGCTTGAATGACTTCACTTACTTTTCCTTGTTGACTAACCAATATATAGACTTTGATTTATTTTCTTTACTTTGTATCAGAAAGTCATCTTAATGGTTAACCAATCTGTTAAATGAGTCTTCAAACATCATGATGCATGCGTATGGGACATATAGTCATGCGCGTGTTCTGTGCAATGCAACTACTTTAGTACTAACAATTGTAGTACTCTTTGTTTTATGAGTAGATGACATCTATGTTTTCTTACTATTTGCAAGCCGTATGGGGGATGCATGATCTAACTTTCATCTTATGCGAAGATAAGCTAGATGCGACCTTTTTGAGCATACACATATATGGAGCAGATAACAGATATTTAATTTGTTTTGGTGGCATATGCAAGTGCACTACAATATTTCGAGTGCGATCAAACTCAGATTATGACTCTGGTCATCTTTTAGTTTTTTTAATGTATGTCCATATGAACGGACCATACAATTTATTTTGGTTGGGTGGATGTACACCAATTCACCTAGAATTAGCAGGACGTGTCCATTTTACTTTGCATGCGCCTACACTAGATTCGCCAATATCTAGTTATTTTGTCGATGATGCCGGCTAGCATTATTTGGGGCCGATGCATTTTTTTATATAGTGCACTCATTTAGTCTATTTTATAGACATCTGGTTAATATAACACCATTTACGATTTGAGCGGCATTTGTTTATGCATCGTGAAGTGCGAATATTACTTTCTATACACCCAGGTTTGAACAAGGTTAATTTATGCTACATGACTCATTTTCGCATATCATGCACGCATGTGATCATAGAACATGCGACTAAGTATGGTGTCTTTTGACGAGCACCTATTGTTTTGCAATATTTTTTTATGCATTTTATTTGTTCATCATTTTTATGTTGATTTTCCCCGAGTCATACCTTGCCGTGATTCCATTGAGAACAAAGTCTTCACTCAACATAAGGGAATAAATACCTTGATTTGTGTCACGTCATTGATACAGAATGAATATATTTGAATGCGTAAATGCATACAATAAAAAGGAGATCAAACATTGAAGGTACATTATTTCCAGAACTCTTACATTTACATAAAAGATCTGTTAATTACATCTCCGAAGAGAAAACCCCTGATTAAGAATTCCAACATAGCTATTACATAAGATTGCAACACATTCCTATTACAACATGCTACAAAAAAAAGAAATTCCTCCTCGCGATCGTCGACGCCGGCATGCTCGGGGGAGCCTTGGACTTTGTTGATATTATCATATGCGATGACTTTCATTTATATTTGCTTTCATTTGTCTCGTACTGGTATTGGCAGTACGTGTGTGCATGCTTGAATGACTTCACTTACTTTTCCTTGTTGACTAACCAATATATAGACTTTGATTTATTTTCTTTACTTTGTATGAGAAAGTCATCTTAATGGTTAACCAATCTGTTAAATGAGTCTTCAAACATCATGATGCATGCGTATGGGACATATAGTCATGCGCGTGTTCTGTGCAATGCAACTACTTTAGTACTAACAATTGTAGTACTCTTTGTTTTATGAGTAGATGACATCTATGTTTTCTTACTATTTGCAAGCCGTATGGGGGATGCATGATCTAACTTTCATCTTATGCGAAGATAAGCTAGATGCGACCTTTTTGAGCATACACATATATGGAGCAGATAACAGATATTTAATTTGTTTTGGTGGCATATGCAAGTGCACTACAATATTTCGAGTGCGATCAAACTCAGATTATGACTCCGGTCATCTTTTAGTTTTTTTAATGTATGTCCATAGGAAGGGACCATACAATTTATTTTGCTTGGGTGGATGTACACCAATTCACCAAGAATTAGCAGGACGTGTCCATTTTACTTTGCATGCGCCTACACTAGATTCTCCAATATCTAGTTATTTTGTCGATGATGCCGGCTAGCTTTATTTGGGGCCGATGCATTTTTTTATATAGTGCACTCATTTAGTCTATTTTATAGACATCTGGTTAATATAACACCATTTACGATTTGAGCGGCATTTTGTTTATGCATCATGAAGTGCGAATATTACTTTCTATACACCCAGGTTTGAACAAGGTTAATTTGTGCTCCATGACTCATTTTCGCATATCATGCACGAATGTGATCATAGAACATGCGACTAAGTATGGTGTCTTTTGACGAGCACCTATTGTTTTGCAATATTTTTTATATGCATTTTATTTGTTCATCATTTTTTATGTTGATTTTCCCCGAGTCATACCTTGCCCTGATTCCATTGAGAACAAATTCTTCACTCTACATAAGGGAATAAATACCTTGATTTGTGTCACGGCATTGATACAAAATGAATATATTTAAATGCGTAAATGCATACAATAAAAAGGAGATCAAACATTGCAGGTACATTATTTCTAGAACTCTTACATTTAAATAAAAGATCTGTTAATTACATCTCCAAAGAGAAAACCCCTGATTAAGAATTCCAACATAGCTATTACATAAGATTGCAACACATTCCTATTACAACATGCTACAAAAAAAGAAATTCCTCCTCGCGATCGTCGACGCCGGCATGCTCGGGGGAGCCTTGGACTTTGTTGATATTATCATATGCGATGACTTTCATTTATATTTGCTTTCATTTGACTCGTATTGGTATTGGCAGTACGTGTGTGCATGCTTGAATGACTTCACTTACTTTTCCTTGTTGACTAACCAATATATAGACTTTGATTTATTTTCTTTACTTTGTATCAGAAAGTCATCTTAATGGTTAACCAATCTGTTAAATGAGTCTTCAAACATCATGATGCATGCGTATGGGACATATAGTCATGCACATGTTCTGTGCAATGCAACTACTTTAGTACTAACAATTGTAGTACTCTTTGTTTTATGAGTAGATGACATCTATGTTTTCTTACTATTTGCAAGCCGTATGGGGGATGCATGATCTAACTTTCATCTTATGCGAAGATAAGCTAGATGCGACCTTTTTGAGCATACACATATATGGAGCAGATAACAGATATTTAATTTGTTTTGGTGGCATATGCAAGTGCACTACAATATTTCGAGTGCGATCAAACTCAGATTATGACTCTGGTCATCTTTTAGTTTTTTTAATGTATGTCCATATGAAGGGACCATACAATTTATTTTGGTTGGGTGGATGTACACCAATTCACCTAGAATTAGCAGGACGTGTCCATTTTCCTTTGCATGCGCCTACACTAGATTCGCCAATATCTAGTTATTTTGTCGATGATGCCGGCTAGCATTATTTTGGGCCGATGCATTTTTTTATATAGTGCACTCATTTAGTCTATTTTATAGACATCTGGTTAATATAACACCATTTACGATTTGAGCGGCATTTCTTTATGCATCATGAAGTGCGAATATTACTTTCTATACACCCAGGTTTGAACAAGGTTAATTTGTGCTACATGACTCATTTTCGCATATCATGCACGCATGTGATTATAGAACATGCGACTAAGTATGGTGTCTTTTGACGAGCACCTATTGTTTTGCAATATTTTTTATATGCATTTTATTTGTTCATCATTTTTTATGTTGATTTTCCCCGAGTCATACCTTGCCGTGATTCCATTGAGAACAAAGTCTTCACTCAACATAAGGGAATAAATACCTTGATTTGTGTCACGTCATTGATAGAGAATGAATATATTTGAATGCGTAAATGCATACAATAAAAAGGAGATCAAACATTCAAGGTACATTATTTCCAGAACTCTTACATTTAAATAAAAGATCTGTTAATTACATCTCCGAAGAGAAAACCCCTGATTAAGAATTCCAACATAGCTATTACATAAGATTGCAACACATTCCTATTACAACATGCTACAAAAAAAAAATTTCTCCTCGCGATCGTCGACGCCGGCATGTTCGGGGGAGCCTTGGACTTTGTTGATATTATCATATGCGATGACTTTCATTTATATTTGCTTTCATTTGACTCGTACTGGTATTGGCAGTACGTGTGTGCATGCTTGAATGACTTCACTTACTTTTCCTTGTTGACTAACCAATATATAGACTTTGATTTATTTTCTTTATTGTATGAGAAAGTCATCTTAATGGTTAACCAATCTGTTAAATGAGTCTTCAAACATCATGATGCATGCGTATGGGACATATAGTCATGCACGTGTTCTGTGCAATGCAACTACTTTAGTACTAACAATTGTAGTACTCTTTGTTTTATGAGTAGATGACATCTATGTTTTCTTACTATTTGCAAGCCGTATGGGGGATGCATGATCTAACTTTCATCTTATGCGAAGATAAGCTAGATGCGACCTTTTTGAGCATACACATATATGGAGCAGATAACAGATATTTAATTTGTTTTGGTGGCATATGCAAGTGCACTACAATATTTCGAGTGCGATCAAACTCAGATTATGACTCCGGTCATCTTTTAGTTTTTTTAATGTATGTCCATAGGAAGGGACCATACAATTTATTTTGCTTGGGTGGATGTACACCAATTCACCAAGAATTAGCAGGACGTGTCCATTTTACTTTGCATGCGCCTACACTAGATTCGCCAATATCTAGTTATTTTGTCGATGATGCCGGCTAGCTTTATTTGGGGCCGATGCATTTTTTTATATAGTGCACTCATTTAGTCTATTTTATAGACATCTGGTTAATATAACACCATTTACGATTTGAGCGGCATTTTGTTTATGCATCATGAAGTGCGAATATTACTTTCTATACACCCAGGTTTGAACAAGGTTAATTTGTGCTCCATGACTCATTTTCGCATATCATGCACGAATGTGATCATAGAACATGCGACTAAGTATGGTGTCTTTTGACGAGCACCTATTGTTTTGCAATATTTTTTATATGCATTTTATTTGTTCATCATTTTTTATGTTGATTTTCGCCGAGTCATACCTTGCCCTGATTCCATTGAGAACAAATTCTTCACTCTACATAAGGGAATAAATACCTTGATTTGTGTCACGTCATTGATACAGAATGAATATATTTAAATGCGTAAATGCATACAATAAAAAGGAGATCAAACATTGCAGGTACATTATTTCTAGAACTCTTACATTTAAATAAAAGATCTGTTAATTACATCTCCGAAGAGAAAACCCCTGATTAAGAATTCCAACATAGCTATTACATAAGATTGCAACACATTCCTATTACAACATGCTACAAAAAAAAGAAATTCCTCCTCGCGATCGTCGACGCCGGCATGCTCGGGGGAGCCTTGGACTTTGTTGATATTATCATATGCGATGACTTTCATTTATATTTGCTTTCATTTGACTCGTATTGGTATTGGCAGTACGTGTGTGCATGCTTGAATGACTTCACTTACTTTTCCTTGTTGACTAACCAATATATAGACTTTGATTTATTTTCTTTACTTTGTATCAGAAAGTCATCTTAATGGTTAACCAATCTGTTAAATGAGTCTTCAAACATCATGATGCATGCGTATGGGACATATAGTCATGCACATGTTCTGTGCAATGCAACTACTTTAGTACTAACAATTGTAGTACTCTTTGTTTTATGAGTAGATGACATCTATGTTTTCTTACTATTTGCAAGCCGTATGGGGGATGCATGATCTAACTTTCATCTTATGCGAAGATAAGCTAGATGCGACCTTTTTCAGCATACACATATATGGAGCAGATAACAGATATTTAATTTGTTTTGGTGGCATATGCAAGTGCACTACAATATTTCGAGTGCGATCAAACTCAGATTATGACTCTGGTCATCTTTTAGTTTTTTTAATGTATGTCCATATGAAGGGACCATACAATTTATTTTGGTTGGGTGGATGTACACCAATTCACCTAGAATTAGCAGGACGTGTCCATTTTCCTTTGCATGCGCCTACACTAGATTCGCCAATATCTCGTTATTTTGTCGATGATGCCGGCTAGCATTATTTTGGGCCGATGCATTTTTTTATATAGTGCACTCATTTAGTCTATTTTATAGACATCTGGTTAATATAACACCATTTACGATTTGAGCGGCATTTCTTTATGCATCATGAAGTGCGAATATTACTTTCTATACACCCAGGTTTGAACAAGGTTAATTTGTGCTACATGACTCATTTTCGCATATCATGCACGCATGTGATTATAGAACATGCGACTAAGTATGGTGTCTTTTGACGAGCACCTATTGTTTTGCAATATTTTTTATATGCATTTTATTTGTTCATCATTTTTTATGTTGATTTTCCCCGAGTCATACCTTGCCGTGATTCCATTGAGAACAAAGTCTTCACTCAACATAAGGGAATAAATACCTTGATTTGTGTCACGTCATTGATAGAGAATGAATATATTTGAATGCGTAAATGCATACAATAAAAAGGAGATCAAACATTGAAGGTACATTATTTCCAGAACTCTTACATTTAAATAAAAGATCTGTTAATTACATCTCCGAAGAGAAAACCCCTGATTAAGAATTCCAACATAGCTATTACATAAGATTGCAACACATTCCTATTACAACATGCTACAAAAAAAAAATTTCTCCTCGCGATCGTCGACGCCGGCATGTTCGGGGGAGCCTTGGACTTTGTTGATATTATCATATGCGATGACTTTCATTTATATTTGCTTTCATTTGACTCGTACTGGTATTGGCAGTACGTGTGTGCATGCTTGAATGACTTCACTTACTTTTCCTTGTTGACTAACCAATATATAGACTTTGATTTATTTTCTTTATTGTATGAGAAAGTCATCTTAATGGTTAACCAATCTGTTAAATGAGTCTTCAAACATCATGATGCATGCGTATGGGACATATAGTCATGCACGTGTTCTGTGCAATGCAACTACTTTAGTACTAACAATTGTAGTACTCTTTGTTTTATGAGTAGATGACATCTATGTTTTCTTACTATTTGCAAGCCGTATGGGGGATGCATGATCTAACTTTCATCTTATGCGAAGATAAGCTAGATGCGACCTTTTTGAGCATACACATATATGGAGCAGATAAAAGATATTTAATTTGTTTTGGTGGCATATGCAAGTGCACTACAATATTTCGAGTGCGATCAAACTCAGATTATGACTCTGGTCATCTTTTAGTTTTTTTTAATGTATGTCCATATGAAGGAACCATACAATTTATTTTGGTTGGGTGGATGTACACCAATTCACCTAGAATTAGCAGGACGTGTCCATTTTACTTTGCATGCGCCTACACTAGATTCGCCAATATCTAGTTATTTTGTCGATGATGCCGGCTAGCATTATTTGGGGCCGATGCATTTTTTTATATAGTGCACTCATTTAGTCTATTTTATAGACATCTGGTTAATATAACACCATTTACGATTTGAGCGGCATTTGTTTATGCATCGTAAAGTGCGAATATTACTTTCTATACACCCAGGTTTGAACAAGGTTAATTTGTGCTACATGACTCATTTTCGCATATCATGCACGCATGTGATCATAGAACATGCGACTAAGTATGGTGTCTTTTGACGAGCACCTATTGTTTTGCAATATTTTTTATATGCATTTTATTTGTTCATCATTTTTATGTTGATTTTCCCCGAGTCATACCTTGCCGTGATTCCATTGAGAACAAAGTCTTCACTCAACATAAGGGAATAAATACCTTGATTTGTGTCACGTCATTGATACAGAATGAATATATTTGAATGCGTAAATGCATACAATAAAAAGGAGATCAAACATTGAAGGTACATTATTTCCAGAACTCTTACATTTACATAAAAGATCTGTTAATTACATCTCCGAAGAGAAAACCCCTGATTAAGAATTCCAACATAGCTATTACATAAGATTGCAACACATTCCTATTACAACATGCTAAAAAAAAAGAAATTCCTCCTCGCGATCGTCGACGCCGGCATGCTCGGGGGAGCCTTGGACTTTGTTGATATTATCATATGCGATGACTTTCATTTATATTTGCTTTCATTTGACTCGTACTGGTATTGGCAGTACGTGTGTGCATGCTTGAATGACTTCACTTACTTTTCCTTGTTGACTAACCAATATATAGACTTTGATTTATTTTCTTTATTGTATGAGAAAGTCATCTTAATGGTTAACCAATCTGTTAAATGAGTCTTCAAACATCATGATGCATGCGTATGGGACATATAGTCATGCACGTGTTCTGTGCAATGCAACTACTTTAGTACTAACAATTGTAGTACTCTTTGTTTTATGAGTAGATGACATCTATGTTTTCTTACTATTTGCAAGCCGTATGGGGATGCATGATCTAACTTTCATCTTATGCGAAGATAAGCTAGATGCGACCTTTTTGAGCATACACATATATGGAGCAGATAACAGATATTTAATTTGTTTTGGTGGCATATGCAAGTGCACTACAATATTTCGAGTGCGATCAAACTCAGATTATGACTCTGGTCATCTTTTAGTTTTTTTAATGTATGTCCATATGAAGGGACCATACAATTTATTTTGGTTGGGTGGATGTACACCAATTCACCTAGAATTAGCAGGACGTGTCCATTTTACTTTGCATGCGCCTACACTAGATTCGCCAATATCTAGTTATTTTGTCGATGATGCCGGCTAACATTATTTGGGGCCGATGCATTTTTTTATATAGTGCACTCATTTAGTCTATTTTATAGACATCTGGTTAATATAACACCATTTACGATTTGAGCGGCATTTGTTTATGCATCGTGAAGTGCGAATATTACTTTTTCTATACACCCAGGTTTGAACAAGGTTAATTTGTGCTACATGACTCATTTTCGCATATCATGCACGCATGTGATCATAGAACATGCGACTAAGTATGGTGTCTTTTGACGAGCACCTATTGTTTTGCAATATTTTTTATATGCGTTTTATTTGTTAATCATTTTTTATGTTGATTTTCCCCGAGTCATACCTTGCCGTGATTCCATTGAGAACAAATTCTTCACTCTACATAAGGGAATAAATACCTTGATTTGTGTCACGTCATTGATACAGAATGAATATATTTGAATGCGTAAATGCATACAATAAAAAGGAGATCAAACATTGCAGGTACATTATTTCCAGAACTCTTACATTTACATAAAAGATCTGTTAATTACATCTCCGAAGAGAAAACCCCTGATTAAGAATTCCAACATAGCTATTACATAAGATTGCAACACATTCCTATTACAACATGCTACAAAAAAAAGAAATTCCTCCTCGCGATCGTCGACGCCGGCATGCTCGGGGGAGCCTTGGACTTTGTTGATATTATCATATGCGATGACTTTCATTTATATTTGCTTTCATTTGACTCGTACTGGTATTGGCAGTACGTGTGTGCATGCTTGAATGACTTCACTTATTTTCCTTGTTGACTAACCAATATATAGACTTTGAATTATTTTCTTTACTTTGTATGAGAAAGTCATCTTAATGGTTAACCAATCTGTTAAATGAGTCTTCAAACATCATGATGCATGCGTATGGGACATATAGTCATGCACGTGTTCTGTGCAATGCAACTACTTTAGTACTAACAATTGTAGTACTCTTTTTTTAATGAGTAGATGACATCTATGTTTTCTTACTATTTGCAAGCCGTATGGGGGATGCATGATCTAACTTTCATCTTATGCGAAGATAAGCTAGATGCGACCTTTTTGAGCATACACATATATGGAGCAGATAACAGATATTTAATTTGTTTTGGTAGCATATGCAAGTGCACTACAATATTTCGAGTGCGATCAAACTCAGATTATGACTCTGGTCATCTTTTAGTTTTTTTAATGTATGTCCATAGGAAGGGACCATACAATTTATTTTGGTTGGGTGGATGTACACCAATTCACCTAGAATTAGCAGGACGTGTCCATTTTACTTTGCAGGCGCCTACACTAGATTGGCCAATATCTAGTTATTTTGTCGATGATGCCGGCTAGCATTATTTGGGGCCGATGCATTTTTTTATATAGTGCACTCATTTAGTCTATTTTATAGACATCTGGTTAATATAACACCATTTACGATTTGAGCGGCATTTGTTTATGCATCATGAAGTGCGAATATTACTTTCTATACACACAGGTTTGAACAAGGTTAATTTGTGCTACATGACTCATTTTCGCATATCATGCACGCATGTGATCATAGAACATGCGACTAAGTATGGTGTCTTTTGACGAGCACCTATTGTTTTGCAATATTTTTTATATGCATTTTATTTGTTCATCATTTTTTATGTTGATTTTCCCCGAGTCATACCTTGCCGTGATTCCATTGAGAACAAATTCTTCACTCTACATAAGGGAATAAATACCTTGATTTGTGTCACGTCATTGATACAGAATGAATATATTTGAATGCGTAAATGCATACAATAAAAAGGAGATCAAACATTGCAGGTACATTATTTCCAGAACTCTTACATTTACATAAAAGATCTGTTAATTACATCTCCGAAGAGAAAACCCCTGATTAAGAAATCCAACATAGCTATCACATAAGATTACAACACATTCCTATTACAACATGCTACAAAAAAAAGAAATTCCTCCTCGCGATCGTCGACGCCGGCATGCTCGGGGGAGCCTTGGACTTTGTTGATATTATCATATGCGATGACTTTCATTTATATTTGCTTTCATTTGACTCGTACTGGTATTGGCAGTACGTGTGTGCATGCTTGAATGACTTCACTTACTTTTCCTTGTTGACTAACCAATAAATAGACTTTGATTTATTTTCTTTACTTTGTATGAGCAAGTCATCTTAATGGTTAACCAATCTGTTAAATGAGTCTTCAAACATCATGATGCATGCGTATGGGACATATAGTCATGCACGTGTTCTGTGCAATGCAACTACTTTAGTCTAACAATTGTAGTACTCTTTGTTTTATGAGTAGATGACATCTATGTTTTCTTACTATTTGCAAGCCGTATGGGGGATGCATGATCTAACTTTCATCTTATGCGAAGATAAGCTAGATGCGACCTTTTTGAGCATACACATATATGGAGCAGATAACAGATATTTAATTTGTTTTGGTGGCATATGCAAGTGCACTACAATATTTCGAGTGCGATCAAACTCAGATTATGACTCTGGTCATCTTTTAGTTTTTTTAATGTATGTCCATATTAAGGGACCATACAATTTATTTTGGTTGGGTGGATGTACACCAATTCACCTAGAATTAGCAAGACGTGTCCATTTTCCTTTGCATGCGCCTACACTAGATTCGCCAATATCTAGTTATTTTGTCGATGATGCCGGCTAGCATTATTTGGGGCCGATGCATTTTTTTATATAGTGCACTCATTTAGTCTATTTTATAGACATCTGGTTAATATAACACCATTTACGATTTGAGCGGCATTTGTTTATGCATCATGAAGTGCGAATATTACTTTCTATACACACAGGTTTGAACAAGGTTAATTTGTGCTGCATGACTCATTTTCGCATATCATGCACGCATGTGATCATAGAACATGCGACTAAGTATGGTGTCTTTTGACGAGCACCTATTGTTTTGCAATATTTTTTATATGCATTTTATTTGTTCATCATTTTTTATGTTGATTTTCCCCGAGTCATACCTTGCCGTGATTCCATTGAGAACAAATTCTTCACTCTACATAAGGGAATAAATACCTTGATTTGTGTCACGTCATTGATACAGAATGAATATTTTTAAATGCGTAAATGCATACAATAAAAAGGAGATCAAACATTGCAGGTACATTATTTCCAGAACTCTTACATTTACATAAAAGATCTGTTAATTACATCTCCGAAGAGAAAACCCCTGATTAAGAATTCCAACATAGCTATTACATAAGATTGCAACACATTCCTATTACAACATGCTACAAAAAAAAGAAATTCATCCTCGCGATCGTCGACGCCGGCATGCTCGGGGGAGCCTTGGACTTTGTTGATATTATCATATGCGATGACTTTCATTTATATTTGCTTTCATTTTACTCGTACTGGTATTGGCAGTACGTGTGTGCATGCTTGAATGACTTCACTTACTTTTCCTTGTTGACTAACCAATATATAGACTTTGATTTATTTTCTTTACTTTGTATGAGAAAGTCATCTTAATGGTTAACCAATCTGTTAAATAAGTCTTCAAACATCATGATGCATGCGTATGGGACATATAGTCATGCACGTGTTCTGTGCAATGCAACTACTTTAGTACTAACAATTGTAGTACTCTTTGTTTTATGAGTAGATGACATCTATGTTTTCTTACTATTTGCAAGCCGTATGGGGGATGCATGATCTAACTTTGTTCTTATGCGAAGATAAGCTAGATGCGACCTTTTTGAGCATACACATATATGGAGCAGATAACAGATATTTAATTTGTCTTGGTGGCATATGCAAGTGCACTACAATATTTCGAGTGCGATCAAACTCAGATTATGACTCTGGTCATCTTTTAGTTTTTTAATGTATGTCCATATGAAGGGACCATACAATTTATTTTGGTTGGGTGGATGTACACCAATTCACCTAGAATTAGCAGGACGTGTCCATTTTACTTTGCATGCGCCTACACTAGATTCGCCAATATCTAGTTATTTTGTCGATGATGCCGGCTAGCATTATTTGGGGCCGATGCATTTTTTTATATAGTGCACTCATTTAGTCTATTTTATAGACATCTGGTTAATATAACACCATTTACGATTTGAGCGGCATTTGTTTATGCATCATGAAGTGCGAATATTACTTTCTATACACACAGGTTTGAACAAGGTTAATTTGTGCTGCATGACTCATTTCCGAATATCATGCATGCATGTGATCATAGAACATGCGACTAAGTATGGTGTCTTTTGACGAGCACCTATTGTTTTGCAATATTTTTTATATGCATTTTATTTGTTCATCATTTTTTATGTTGATTTTCCCCGAGTCATACCTTGTCGTGATTCCATTGAGAACAAATTCTTCACTCTACATAAGGGAATAAATACCTTGATTTGTGTCACGTCATTGATACAGAATGAATATATTTAAATGCGTAAATGCATACAATAAAAAGGAGATCAAACATTGCAGGTACATTATTTCCAGAACTCTTACATTTACATAAAAGATCTGTTAATTACATCTCCGAAGAGAAAACCCCTGATTAAGAATTCCAACATAGCTATTACATAAGATTGCAACACATTCCTATTACAACATGCTACAAAAAAAAGAAATTCCTCCTCGCGATGGTCGACGCCGGCATGCTCGGGGGAGCCTTGGACTTTGTTAATATTATCATATGCGATGACTTTCATTTATATTTGCTTTCATTTGACTCGTACTGGTATTGGCAGTACGTGTGTGCATGCTTGAATGACTTCACTTACTTGTTGACTAACCAATATATAGACTTTGATTTATTTTCTTTACTTTGTATGAGAAAGTCATCTTAATGGTTAACCAATCTGTTAAATGAGTCTTCAAACATCATGATGCATGCGTATGGGACATATAGTCATGCACGTGTTCTGTGCAATGCAACTACTTTAGTACTAACAATTTGAGTACTCTTTGTTTTATGAGTAGATGACATCTATGTTTTCATACTATTTGCAAGCCGTATGGGGGATGCATGATCTAACTTTCATCTTATGCGAAGATAAGCTAGATGCGACCTTTTTGAGCATACACATATATGGAGCAGATAACAGATATTTAATTTGTTTTGGTGGCATATGCAAGTGCACTACAATATTTCGAGTGCGATCAAACTCAGATTATGACTCTGGTCATCTTTTAGTTTTTTAATGTATGTCCATAGGAAGGGACCATACAATTTATTTTGGTTGGGTGGATGTACACCAATTCACCTAGAATTAGCAGGACGTGTCCATTTTACTTTGCATGCGCCTACACTAGATTCTCCAATATCTAGTTATTTTGTCGATGATGCCGGCTAGCATTATTTGGGGCCGATGCATTTTTTTATATAGTGCACTCATTTAGTCTATTTTATAGACATCTGGTTAATATAACACCATTTACGATTTGAGCGGCATTTGTTTATGCATCATGAAGTGCGAATATTACTTTCTATACACATAGGTTTGAACAAGGTTAATTTGTGCTGCATGACTCATTTTCGCATATCATGCACGCATGTGATCATAGAACATGCGACTAAGTATGGTGTCTTTTGACGAGCACCTATTGTTTTGCAATATTTTTTATATGCATTTTATTTGTTCATCATTTTTTATGTTGATTTTCCCCGAGTCATACCTTGCCGTGATTCCACTGAGAACAAATTCTTCACTCTACATAAGGGAATAAATACCTTGATTTGTGTCACGTCATTGATACAGAATGAATATATTTAAATGCGTAAATGCATACAATAAAAAGGAGATCAAACATTGCAGGTACATTATTTCCAGAACTCTTACATTTACATAAAAGATCTGTTAATTACATCTCCGAAGAGAAAACCCCTGATTAAGAATTCCAACATAGCTATTACATAAGATTGCAACACATTCCTATTACAACATGCTACAAAAAAAAAAGAAATTCATCCTCGCGATCGTCGACGCCGGCATGCTCGGGGGAGCCTTGGACTTTGTTGATATTATCATATGCGATGACTTTCATTTATATTTGCTTTCATTTGACTCGTACTGGTATTGGCAGTACGTGTGTGCATGCTTGAATGACTTCACTTACTTTTCCTTGTTGACTAACCAATATATAGACTTTGATTTATTTTCTTTACTTTGTATGAGAAAGTCATCTTAATGGTTAACCAATCTGTTAAATGAGTCTTCAAACATCATGATGCATGCGTATGGGACATATAATCATGCACGTGTTCTGTGCAATGCAACTACTTTAGTACTAACAATTGCAGTACTCTTTGTTTTATGAGTAGATGACATCTATGTTTTCTTACTATTTGCAAGCCGTATGGGGGATGCATGATCTAACTTTCATCTTATGCGAAGATAAGCTAGATGCGACCTTTTTGAGCATACACATATATGGAGCAGATAACAGATATTTAATTTGTTTTGGAGGCATATGCAAGTGCACTACAATATTTCGAGTGCGATCAAACTCAGATTATGACTCTGGTCATCTTTTAGTTTTTTTAATGTATGTCCATATGAAGGGACCATACAATTTATTTTGGTTGGGTGGATGTACACCAGTTCACCTAGAATTAGCAGGACGTGTCCATTTTACTTTGCATGCGCCTACACTAGATTCGCCAATATCTAGTTATTTTGTCGATGATGCCGGCTAGCATTATTTGGGGCCGATGCATTTTTTTATATAGTGCACTCATTTAGTCTATTTTATAGACATCTGGTTAATATAACACCATTTACGATTTGAGCGGCATTTGTTTATGCATCATGAAGTGCGAATATTACTTTCTATAGACACAGGTTTGAACAAGTTTAATTTGTGCTGCATGACTCATTTTTGCATATCATGCACGCATGTGATCGTAGAACATGCGACTAAGTATGGTGTCTTTTGACGAGCACCTATCGTTTTGCAATATTTTTTATATGCATTTTATTTGTTCATCATTTTTTATGTTGATTTTCCCCGAGTCATACCTTGCCGTGATTCCATTGAGAACAAATTCTTCACTCTACATAAGGGAATAAATACCTCGATTTGTGTCACGTCATTGATACAGAATGAATATATTTAAATGCGTAAATGCATAAAATAAAAAGGAGATCAAACATTGCAGGTACATTATTTCCAGAACTCTTACATTTACATAAAAGGTCTGTTAATTACATCTCCGAAGAGAAAACCCCTGATTATGAATTCCAACATAGCTATCACATAAGATTGCAACACATTCCTATTACAACATGCTACAAAAAAAAGAAATTCCTCCTCGCGATCGTCGACGCCGGCATGCTCGGGGGAGCCTTGGACTTTGTTGATATTATCATATGCGATGACTTTCATTTATATTTGCTTTCATTTGACTCGTACTGGTATTGGCAGTACGTGTGTGCATGCTTGAATGACTTCACTTACTTTTCCTTGTTGACTAACCAATATATAGACTTTGATTTATTTTCTTTACTTTGTATGAGAAAGTCATCTTAATGGTTAACCAATCTGTTAAATGAGTCTTCAAACATCATGATGCATGCGTATGGGACATATAGTCATGCACGTGTTCTGTGCAATGCAACTACTTTAGTACTAACAATTGTAGTACTCTTTGTTTTATGAGTAGATGACATCTATTTTTTCTTACTATTTGCAAGCCGTATGGGGGATGCATGATCTAACTTTCATCTTATGCGAAGATAAGCTAGATGCGACCTTTTTGAGCATACACATATATGGAGCAGATAACAGATATTTAATTTGTTTTGGTGGCATATGCAAGTGCACTACAATATTTCGAGTGCGATCAAACTCAGATTATGACTCTGGTCATCTTTTAGTTTTTTTAATGTATGTCCATATTAAGGGACCATACAATTTATTTTGGTTGGGTGGATGTACACCAATTCACCTAGAATTAGCAGGACGTGTCCATTTTACTTTGCATGCGCCTACACTAGATTCGCCAATATCTAGTTATTTTGTCGATGATGCCGGCTAGCATTATTTGGGGCCGATGCATTTTTTTATATAGTGCACTCATTTAGTCTATTTTATAGACATCTGGTTAATATAACACCATTTATGATTTGAGCGGCATTTGTTTATGCATCATGAAGTGCGAATATTACTTTCTATACACACAGGTTTGAACAAGGTTAATTTGTGCTGCATGACTCATTTTCGCATATCATGCACGCATGTGATCATAGAACATGCGACTAAGTATGGTGTCTTTTGACGAGCACCTATTGTTTTGCAATATTTTTTATATGCATTTTATTTGTTCATCATTTTTTATGTTGATTTTCCCCGAGTCATACCTTGCCGTGATTCCATTGAGAACAAATTCTTCACTCTACATAAGGGAATAAATACCTTGATTTGTGTCACGTCATTGATACAGAATGAATATATTTAAATGCGTAAATGCATACAATAAAAAGGAGAGCAACATTGCAGGTACATTATTTCCAGAACTCTTACATTTACATAAAAGATCTGTTAATTACATCTCCGAAGAGAAAACCCCTGATTAAGAATTCCAACATAGCTATTACATAAGATTGCAACACATTCCTATTACAACATGCTACAAAAAAAAGAAATTCCTTCTCGCGATCGTCGACGCCGGCATGCTCGGGGGAGCCTTGGACTTTGTTGATATTATCATATGCGATGACTTTCATTTATATTTGCTTTCATTTGACTCGTACTGGTATTGGCAGTACGTGTGTGCATGCTTGAATGACTTCACTTACTTGTTGACTAACCAATATATAGACTTTGATTTATTTTCTTTACTTTGTATGAGAAAGTCATCTTAATGGTTAACCAATCTGTTAAATGAGTCTTCAAACATCATGATGCATGCGTATGGGACAAATAGTCATGCACGTGTTCTGTGCAATGCAACTACTTTAGTACTAACAATTGTAGTACTCTTTGTTTTATGAGTAGATGACATCTATGTTTTCATACTATTTGCAAGCCGTATGGGGGATGCATGATCTAACTTTCATCTTATGCGAAGATAAGCTAGATGCGACCTTTTTGAGCATACACATATATGGAGCAGATAACAGATATTTAATTTGTTTTGGTGGCATATGCAAGTGCACTACAATATTTCGAGTGCGATCAAACTCAGATTATGACTCTGGTCATCTTTTAGTTTTTTTAATGTATGTCCATAGGAAGGGACCATACAATTTATTTTGGTTGGGTGGATGTACACCAATTCACCTAGAATTAGCAGGACGTGTCCATTTTACTTTGCATGCGCCTACACTAGATTCGCCAATATCTAGTTATTTTGTCGATGATGCCGGCTAGCATTATTTGGGGCCGATGCATTTTTTTATATAGTGCACTCATTTAGTCTATTTTATAGACATCTGGTTAATATAACACCATTTACGATTTGAGCGGCATTTGTTTATGCATCATGAAGTGCGAATATTACTTTCTATACACACAGGTTTGAACAAGGTTAATTTGTGCTGCATGACTCATTTTCGCATATCATGCACGCATGTGATCATAGAACATGCGACTAAGTATGGTGTCTTTTGACGAGCACCTATTGTTTTGCAATATTTTTTATATGCATTTATTTGTTCATCATTTTTTATGTTGATTTTCCCCGAGTCATACCTTGCCGTGATTCCACTGAGAACAAATTCTTCACTCTACATAAGGGAATAAATACCTTGATTTGTGTCACGTCATTGATACAGAATGAATATATTTAAATGCGTAAATGCATACAATAAAAAGGAGATCAAACATTGCAGGTACATTATTTCCAGAACTCTTACATTTACATAAAAGATCAGTTAATTACATCTCCGAAGAGAAAACCCCTGATTAAGAATTCCAACATAGCTATTACATAAGATTGCAACACATTCCTATTACAACATGCTACAAAAAAAAAGAAATTCATCCTCGCGATCGTCGACGCCGGCATGCTCGGGGGAGCCTTGGACTTTGTTGATATTATCATATGCGATGACTTTCATTTATATTTGTTTTCATTTGACTCGTACTGGTATTGGCAGTACGTGTGTGCATGCTTGAATGACTTCACTTACTTTTCCTTGTTGACTAACCAATATATAGACTTTGATTTATTTTCTTTACTTTGTATGAGAAAGTCATCTTAATGGTTAACCAATCTGTTAAATGAGTCTTCAAACATCATGATGCATGCGTATGGGACATATAATCATGCACGTGTTCTGTGCAATGCAACTACTTTAGTACTAACAATTGTAGTACTCTTTGTTTTATGAGTAGATGACATCTATGTTTTCTTACTATTTGCAAGCCGTATGGGGGATGCATGATCTAACTTTCATCTTATGCGAACATAAGCTAGATGCGACCTTTTTGAGCATACACATATATGGAGCAGATAACAGATATTTAATTTGTTTTGGTGGCATATGCAAGTGCACTACAATATTTCGAGTGCGATCAAACTCAGATTATGACTCTGGTCATCTTTTAGTTTTTTTAATGTATGTCCATATGAAGGGACCATACAATTTATTTTGGTTGGGTGGATGTACACCAGTTCACCTAGAATTAGCAGGACGTGTCCATTTTACTTTGCATGCGCCTACACTAGATTCGCCAATATCTAGTTATTTTGTCGATGATGCCGGCTAGCATTATTTGGGGCCGATGCATTTTTTTATATAGTGCACTCATTTAGTCTATTTTATAGACATCTGGTTAATATAACACCATTTACGATTTGAGCGGCATTTGTTTATGCATCATGAAGTGCGAATATTACTTTCTATAGACACAGGTTTGAACAAGTTTAATTTCTGCTGCATGACTCATTTTCGCATATCATGCACGCATGTGATCGTAGAACATGCGACTAAGTATGGTGTCTTTTGACGAGCACCTATCGTTTTGCAATATTTTTTATATGCATTTTATTTGTTCATCATTTTTTATGTTGATTTTCCCCGAGTCATACCTTGCCGTGATTCCATTGAGAACAAATTCTTCACTCTACATAAGGGAATAAATACATTGATTTGTGTCACGTCATTGATACAGAATGAATATATTTAAATGCGTAAATGCATAAAATAAAAAGGAGATCAAACATTGCAGGTACATTATTTCCAGAACTCTTACATTTACATAAAAGGTCTGTTAATTACATCTCCGAAGAGAAAACCCCTGATTATGAATTCCAACATAGCTATCACATAAGATTGCAACACATTCCTATTACAACATGCTACAAAAAAAAGAAATTCCTCCTCGCGATCGTCGACGCCGGCATGCTCGGGGGAGCCTTGGACTTTGTTGATATTATCATATGCGATGACTTTCATTTATATTTGCTTTCATTTGACTCGTACTGGTATTGGCAGTACGTGTGTGCATGCTTGAATGACTTCACTTACTTTTCCTTGTTGACTAACCAATATATAGACTTTGATTTATTTTCTTTACTTTGTATGAGAAAGTCATCTTAATGGTTAACCAATCTGTTAAATGAGTCTTCAAACATCATGATGCATGCGTATGGGACATATAGTCATGCACGTGTTCTGTGCAATGCAACTACTTTAGTACTAACAATTGTAGTACTCTTTGTTTTATGAGTAGATGACATCTATGTTTTCTTACTATATGCAAGCCGTATGGGGGATGCATGATCTAACTTTCATCTTATGCGAAGATAAGCTAGATGCGACCTTTTTGAGCATACACATATATGGAGCAGATAACAGATATTTAATTTGTTTTGGTGGCATATGCAAGTGCACTACAATATTTCGAGTGCGATCAAACTCAGATTATGACTCTGGTCATCTTTTAGTTTTTTTAATGTATGTCCATATTAAGGGACCATACAATTTATTTTGGTTGGGTGGATGTACACCAATTCACCTAGAATTAGCAGGACGTGTCCATTTTACTTTGCATGCGCCTACACTAGATTCGCCAATATCTAGTTATTTTGTCGATGATGCCGGCTAGCATTATTTGGGGCCGATGCATTTTTTTATATAGTGCACTCATTTAGTCTATTTTATAGACATCTGGTTAATATAACACCATTTACGATTTGAGCGGCATTTGTTTATGCATCATGAAGTGCGAATATTACTTTCTATACACACAGGTTTGAACAAGGTTAATTTGTGCTGCATGACTCATTTTCGCATATCATGCACGCATGTGATCATAGAACATGCGACTAAGTATGGTGTCTTTTGACGAGCACCTATTGTTTTGCAATATTTTTTATATGCATTTTATTTGTTCATCATTTTTTATGTTGATTTTCCCCGAGTCATACCTTGCCGTGATTCCATTGAGAACAAATTCTTCACTCTACATAAGGAATAATACCTTGATTTGTGTCACGTCATTGATACAGAATGAATATATTTAAATGCGTAAATGCATACAATAAAAAGGAGATCAAACATTGCAGGTACATTATTTCCAGAACTCTTACATTTACATAAAAGATCTGTTAATTACATCTCCGAAAAGAAAACCCCTGATTAAGAATTCCAACATAGCTATTACATAAGATTGCAACACATTCCTATTACAACATGCTACAAAAAAAAGAAATTCATCCTCGCGATCGTCGACGCCGGCATGCTCGGGGGAGCCTTGGACTTTGTTGATATTATCATATGCGATGACTTTCATTTATATTTGCTTTCATTTGACTCGTATTAGTATTGGCAGTACGTGTGTGCATGCTTGAATGACTTCACTTACTTTTCCTTGTTGACTAACCAATATATAGACTTTGATTTATTTTCTTTACTTTGTATGAGAAAGTCATCTTAATGGTTAACCAATCTGTTAAATGAGTCTTCAAACATCATGATGCATGCGTATGGGACATATAGTCATGCACGTGTTCTGTGCAATGCAACTACTTTAGTACTAACAATTATAGTACTCTTTGTTTTATGAGTAGATGACATCTATTTTTTCTTACTATTTGCAAGCCGTATGGGGGATGCATGATCTAACTTTCATCTTATGCGAAGATAAGCTAGATGCGACCTTTTTGAGCATACACATATATGGAGCAGATAACAGATATTTAATTTGTTTTGGTGGCATATGCAAGTGCACTACAATATTTCGAGTGCGATCAAACTCAGATTATGACTCTGGTCATCTTTTAGTTTTTTTAATGTATGTCCATATGAAGGGACCATACAATTTATTTTGGTTGGGTGGATGTACACCAATTCACCTAGAATTAGCAGGACGTGTCCATTTTACTTTGCATGCGCCTACACTAGATTCGCCAATATCTAGTTATTTTGTCGATGATGCCGGCTAGCATTATTTGGGGCCGATGCATTTTTTTATATAGTGCACTCATTTAGTCTATTTTATAGACATCTGGTTAATATAACACCATTTACGATTTGAGCGGCATTTGTTTATGCATCATGAAGTGCGAATATTACTTTCTATACACACAGGTTTGAACAAGGTTAATTTGTGCTGCATGACTCATTTTCGCATATCATGCACGCATGTGATCATAGAACATGCGACTAAGTATGGTGTCTTTTGACGAGCACCTATTGTTTTGCAATATTTTTTATATGCATTTTATTTGTTCATCATTTTTTATGTTGATTTTCCCCGAGTCATACCTTGCCGTGATTCCATTGAGAACAAATTCTTCACTCTACATAAGGGAATAAATACCTTGATTTGTGTCACGTCATTGATACAGAATGAATATATTTAAATGCGTAAATGCATACAATAAAAAGGAGAGCAAACATTGCAGGTACATTATTTCCAGAACTCTTACATTTACATAAAAGATCTGTTAATTACATCTCCGAAGAGAAAACCCCTGATTAAGAATTCCAACATAGCTATTACATAAGATTGCAACACATTCCTATTACAACATGCTACAAAAAAAAGAAATTCCTTCTCGCGATCGTCGACGCCGGCATGCTCGGGGGAGCCTTGGACTTTGTTGATATTATCATATGCGATGACTTTCATTTATATTTGCTTTCATTTGACTCGTACTGGTATTGGCAGTACGTGTGTGCATGCTTGAATGACTTCACTTACTTGTTGACTAACCAATATATAGACTTTGATTTATTTTCTTTACTTTGTATGAGAAAGTCATCTTAATGGTTAACCAATCTGTTAAATGAGTCTTCAAACATCATGATGCATGCGTATGGGACAAATAGTCATGCACGTGTTCTGTGCAATGCAACTACTTTAGTACTAACAATTGTAGTACTCTTTGTTTTATGAGTAGATGACATCTATGTTTTCATACTATTTGCAAGCCGTATGGGGGATGCATGATCTAACTTTCATCTTATGCGAAGATAAGCTAGATGCGACCTTTTTGAGCATACACATATATGGAGCAGATAACAGATATTTAATTTGTTTTGGTGGCATATGCAAGTGCACTACAATATTTCGAGTGCGATCAAACTCAGATTATGACTCTGGTCATCTTTTAGTTTTTTTAATGTATGTCCATAGGAAGGGACCATACAATTTATTTTGGTTGGGTGGATGTACACCAATTCACCTAGAATTAGCAGGACGTGTCCATTTTACTTTGCATGCGCCTACACTAGATTCGCCAATATCTAGTTATTTTGTCGATGATGCCGGCTAGCATTATTTGGGGCCGATGCATTTTTTTATATAGTGCACTCATTTAGTCTATTTTATAGACATCTGGTTAATATAACACCATTTACGATTTGAGCGGCATTTGTTTATGCATCATGAAGTGCGAATATTACTTTCTATACACACAGGTTTGAACAAGGTTAATTTGTGCTGCATGACTCATTTTCGCATATCATGCACGCATGTGATCATAGAACATGCGACTAAGTATGGTGTCTTTTGACGAGCACCTAATGTTTTGCAATATTTTTTATATGCATTTTATTTGTTCATCATTTTTTATGTTGATTTTCCCCGAGTCATACCTTGCCGTGATTCCACTGAGAACAAATTCTTCACTCTACATAAGGGAATAAATACCTTGATTTGTGTCACGTCATTGATACAGAATGAATATATTTAAATGCGTAAATGCATACAATAAAAAGGAGATCAAACATTGCAGGTACATTATTTCCAGAACTCTTACATTTACATAAAAGATCAGTTAATTACATCTCCGAAGAGAAAACCCCTGATTAAGAATTCCAACATAGCTATTACATAAGATTGCAACACATTCCTATTACAACATGCTACAAAAAAAAAGAAATTCATCCTCGCGATCGTCGACGCCGGCATGCTCGGGGGAGCCTTGGACTTTGTTGATATTATCATATGCGATGACTTTCATTTATATTTGTTTTCATTTGACTCGTACTGGTATTGGCAGTACGTGTGTGCATGCTTGAATGACTTCACTTACTTTTCCTTGTTGACTAACCAATATATAGACTTTGATTTATTTTCTTTACTTTGTATGAGAAAGTCATCTTAATGGTTAACCAATCTGTTAAATGAGTCTTCAAACATCATGATGCATGCGTATGGGACATATAATCATGCACGTGTTCTGTGCAATGCAACTACTTTAGTACTAACAATTGTAGTACTCTTTGTTTTATGAGTAGATGACATCTATGTTTTCTTACTATTTGCAAGCCGTATGGGGGATGCATGATCTAACTTTCATCTTATGCGAACATAAGCTAGATGCGACCTTTTTGAGCATACACATATATGGAGCAGATAACAGATATTTAATTTGTTTTGGTGGCATATGCAAGTGCACTACAATATTTCGAGTGCGATCAAACTCAGATTATGACTCTGGTCATCTTTTAGTTTTTTTAATGTATGTCCATATGAAGGGACCATACAATTTATTTTGGTTGGGTGGATGTACACCAGTTCACCTAGAATTAGCAGGACGTGTCCATTTTACTTTGCATGCGCCTACACTAGATTCGCCAATATCTAGTTATTTTGTCGATGATGCCGGCTAGCATTATTTGGGGCCGATGCATTTTTTTATATAGTGCACTCATTTAGTCTATTTTATAGACATCTGGTTAATATAACACCATTTACGATTTGAGCGGCATTTGTTTATGCATCATGAAGTGCGAATATTACTTTCTATACACACAGGTTTGAACAAGTTTAATTTCTGCTGCATGACTCATTTTCGCATATCATGCACGCATGTGATCGTAGAACATGCGACTAAGTATGGTGTCTTTTGACGAGCACCTATCGTTTTGCAATATTTTTTATATGCATTTTATTTGTTCATCATTTTTTATGTTGATTTTCCCCGAGTCATACCTTGCCGTGATTCCATTGAGAACAAATTCTTCACTCTACATAAGGGAATAAATACCTTGATTTGTGTCACGTCATTGATACAGAATGAATATATTTAAATGCGTAAATGAATAAAATAAAAAGGAGATCAAACATTGCAGGTACATTATTTCCAGAACTCTTACATTTACATAAAAGGTCTGTTAATTACATCTCCGAAGAGAAAACCCCTGATTATGAATTCCAACATAGCTATTACATAAGATTGCAACACATTCCTATTACAACATGCTACAAAAAAAAGAAATTCCTCCTCGCGATCGTCGACGCCGGCATGCTCGGGGGAGCCTTGGACTTTGTTGATATTATCATATGCGATGACTTTCATTTATATTTGCTTTCATTTGACTCATACTGGTATTGGCAGTACGTGTGTGCATGCTTGAATGACTTCACTTACTTTTCCTTGTTGACTAACCAATATATAGACTTTGATTTATTTTCTTTACTTTGTATGAGAAAGTCATCTTAATGGTTAACCAATCTGTTAAATGAGTCTTCAAACATCATGGTGCATGCGTATGGGACATATAGTCATGCACGTGTTCTGTGCAATGCAACTACTTTAGTACTAACAATTGTAGTACTCTTTGTTTTATGAGTAGATGACATCTATGTTTTCTTACTATTTGCAAGCCGTATGGGGATGCATGATCTAACTTTCATCTTATGCGAAGATAAGCTAGATGCGACCTTTTTGAGCATACACATATATGGAGCAGATAACAGATATTTAATTTGTTTTGGTGGCATATGCAAGTGCACTACAATATTTCGAGTGCGATCAAACTCAGATTATGACTCCGGTCATCTTTTAGTTTTTTTAATGTATGTCCATATTAAGGGACCATACAATTTATTTTGGTTGGGTGGATGTACACCAGTTCACCTAGAATTAGCAGGACGTGTCCATTTTACTTTGCATGCGCCTACACTAGATTCGCCAATATCTAGTTATTTTGTCGATGATGCCGGCTAGCATTATTTGGGGCCGATGCATTTTTTTTATATAGTGCACTCATTTAGTCTATTTTATAGACATCTGGTTAATATAACACTATTTACGATTTGAGCGGCATTTGTTTATGCATCATGAGGTGCGAATATTACTTTCTATACACCCAGGTTTGAACAAGGTTAATTTGTGCTACATGACTCATTTTCGCATATCATGCACGCATGTGATCATAGAACATGCGACTAAGTATGGTGTCTTTTGACGAGCACCTATTGTTTTGCAATATTTTTTATATGCATTTTATTTGTTCATCATTTTTTATGTTGATTTTCCCCGAGTCATACCTTGCCGTGATTCCATTGAGAACAAATTCTTCACTCTACATAAGGAATAATACCTTGATTTGTGTCACGTCATTGATACAGAATGAATATATTTAAATGCGTAAATGCATACAATAAAAAGGAGATCAAACATTGCAGGTACATTATTTCCAGAACTCTTACATTTACATAAAAGATCTGTTAATTACATCTGCGAAGAGAAAACCCCTGATTAAGAATTCCAACATAGTTATTACATAAGATTGCAACACATTCCTATTACAACATGCTACAAAAAAAAGAAATTCATCCTCGCGATCGTCGACGCCGGCATGCTCGGGGGAGCCTTGGACTTTGTTGATATTATCATATGCGATGACTTTCATTTATATTTGCTTTCATTTGACTAGTACTGGTATTGGCAGTACGTGTGTGCATGCTTGAATGACTTCACTTACTTTTCCTTGTTGACTAACCAATATATACACTTTGATTTATTTTCTTTACTTTGTATGAGAAAGTCATCTTAATGGTTAACCAATCTGTTAAATGAGTCTTCAAACATCATGATGCATGCGTATGGGACATATAGTCATGCACGTGTTCTGTGCAATGCAACTACTTTAGTACTAACAATGTAGTACTCTTTGTTTTATGAGTAGATGACATCTATGTTTTCTTACTATATGCAAGCCGTATGGGGGATGCATGATCTAACTTTCATCTTATGCGAAGATAAGCTAGATGCGACCTTTTTGAGCATACACATATATGGAGCAGATAACAGATATTTAATTTGTTTTGGTGGCATATGCAAGTGCACTACAATATTTCGAGTGCGATCAAACTCAGATTATGACTCTGGTCATCTTTTAGTTTTTTTAATGTATGTCCATAGGAAGGGACCATACAATTTATTTTGGTTGGGTGGATGTACACCAATTCACCTAGAATTAGCAGGACGTGTCCATTTTACTTTGCATGCGCCTACACTAGATTCGCCAATATCTACTTATTTTGTCGATGATGCCGGCTAGCATTATTTGGGGCCGATGCATTTTTTTATATAGTGCACTCATTTAGTCTATTTTATAGACATCTGGTTAATATAACACCATTTACGATTTGAGCGGCATTTGTTTATGCATCATGAAGTGCGAATATTACTTTCTATACACACAGGTTTGAACAAGGTTAATTTGTGCTGCATGACTCATTTTCGCATATCATGCACGCATGTGATCATAGAACATGCGACTAAGTATGGTGTCTTTTGACGAGCACCTATTGTTTTGCAATATTTTTTATATGCATTTTATTTGTTCATCATTTTTTATGTTGATTTTCCCCGAGTCATACCTTGCCGTGATTCCACTGAGAACAAATTCTTCACTCTACATAAGGGAATAAATACCTTGATTTGTGTCACGTCATTGATACAGAATGAATATATTTAAATGCGTAAATGCATACAATAAAAAGGAGATCAAACATTGCAGGTACATTATTTCCAGAACTCTTACATTTACATAAAAGATCTGTTAATTACATCTCCGAAGAGAAAACCCCTGATTAAGAATTCCAACATAGCTATTACATAAGATTGCAACACATTCCTATTACAACATGCTACAAAAAAAAGAAATTCATCCTCGCGATCGTCGACGCCGGCATGCTCGGGGGAGCCTTGGACTTTGTTGATATTATCATATGCGATG
Source organism: Aegilops tauschii subsp. strangulata (assembly GCF_002575655.3). NCBI lineage: Eukaryota > Viridiplantae > Streptophyta > Magnoliopsida > Poales > Poaceae > Aegilops > Aegilops tauschii. The sequence goes on along the minus strand of NC_053037.3, from coordinate 224,742,965 downwards.
ACTTTCATTTATATTTGTTTTCATTTGACTCGTACTGGTATTGGCAGTACGTGTGTGCATGCTTGAATGACTTCACTTACTTTTCCTTGTTGACTAACCAATATATAGACTTTGATTTATTTTCTTTACTTTGTATGAGAAAGTCATCTTAATGGTTAACCAATCTGTTAAATGAGTCTTCAAACATCATGATGCATGCGTATGGGACATATAATCATGCACGTGTTCTGTGCAATGCAACTACTTTAGTACTAACAATTGTAGTACTCTTTGTTTTATGAGTAGATGACATCTATGTTTTCTTACTATTTGCAAGCCGTATGGGGGATGCATGATCTAACTTTCATCTTATGCGAACATAAGCTAGATGCGACCTTTTTGAGCATACACATATATGGAGCAGATAACAGATATTTAATTTGTTTTGGTGGCATATGCAAGTGCACTACAATATTTCGAGTGCGATCAAACTCAGATTATGACTCTGGTCATCTTTTAGTTTTTTTAATGTATGTCCATATGAAGGGACCATACAATTTATTTTGGTTGGGTGGATGTACACCAGTTCACCTAGAATTAGCAGGACGTGTCCATTTTACTTTGCATGCGCCTACACTAGATTCGCCAATATCTAGTTATTTTGTCGATGATGCCGGCTAGCATTATTTGGGGCCGATGCATTTTTTTATATAGTGCACTCATTTAGTCTATTTTATAGACATCTGGTTAATATAACACCATTTACGATTTGAGCGGCATTTGTTTATGCATCATGAAGTGCGAATATTACTTTCTATACACACAGGTTTGAACAAGGTTAATTTGTGCTGCATGACTCATTTTCGCATATCATGCACGCATGTGATCATAGAACATGCGACTAAGTATGGTGTCTTTTGACGAGCACCTATTGTTTTGCAATATTTTTTATATGCATTTTATTTGTTCATCATTTTTTATGTTGATTTTCCCCGAGTCATACCTTGCCGTGATTCCACTGAGAACAAATTCTTCACTCTACATAAGGGAATAAATACCTTGATTTGTGTCACGTCATTGATACAGAATGAATATATTTAAATGCGTAAATGCATACAATAAAAAGGAGATCAAACATTGCAGGTACATTATTTCCAGAACTCTTACATTTACATAAAAGATCTGTTAATTACATCTCCGAAGAGAAAACCCCTGATTAAGAATTCCAACATAGCTATTACATAAGATTGCAACACATTCCTATTACAACATGCTACAAAAAAAAAAGAAATTCATCCTCGCGATCGTCGACGCCGGCATGCTCGGGGGAGCCTTGGACTTTGTTGATATTATCATATGCGATGACTTTCATTTATATTTGTTTTCATTTGACTCGTACTGGTATTGGCAGTACGTGTGTGCATGCTTGAATGACTTCACTTACTTTTCCTTGTTGACTAACCAATATATAGACTTTGATTTATTTTCTTTACTTTGTATGAGAAAGTCATCTTAATGGTTAACCAATCTGTTAAATGAGTCTTCAAACATCATGATGCATGCGTATGGGACATATAATCATGCACGTGTTCTGTGCAATGCAACTACTTTAGTACTAACAATTGTAGTACTCTTTGTTTTATGAGTAGATGACATCTATGTTTTCTTACTATTTGCAAGCCGTATGGGGGATGCATGATCTAACTTTCATCTTATGCGAAGATAAGCTAGATGCGACCTTTTTGAGCATACACATATATGGAGCAGATAACAGATATTTAATTTGTTTTGGTGGCATATGCAAGTGCACTACAATATTTCGAGTGCGATCAAACTCAGATTATGACTCTGGTCATCTTTTAGTTTTTTTAATGTATGTCCATATGAAGGGACCATACAATTTATTTTGGTTGGGTGGAGGTACACCAGTTCACCTAGAATTAGCAGGACGTGTCCATTTTACTTTGCATGCGCCTACACTAGATTCGCCAATATCTAGTTATTTTGTCGATGATGCCGGCTAGCATTATTTGGGGCCGATGCATTTTTTTATATAGTGCACTCATTTAGTCTATTTTATAGACATCTGGTTAATATAACACCATTTACGATTTGAGCGGCATTTGTTTATGCATCATGAAGTGCGAATATTACTTTCTATACACACAGGTTTCAACAAGGTTAATTTGTGCTGCATGACTCATTTTCGCATATCATGCACGCATGTGATCATAGAACATGCGACTAAGTATGGTGTCTTTTGACGAGCACCTATTGTTTTGCAATATTTTTTATATGCATTTTATTTGTTCATTATTTTTTATGTTGATTTTCCCCGAGTCATACCTTGCCGTGATTCCACTGAGAACAAATTCTTCACTCTACATAAGGGAATAAATACCTTGATTTGTGTCACGTCATTGATACAGAATGAATATATTTAAATGCGTAAATGCATACAATAAAAAGGAGATCAAACATTGCAGGTACATTATTTCCAGAACTCTTACATTTACATAAAAGATCTGTTAATTACATCTCCGAAGAGAAAACCCCTGATTAAGAATTCCAACATAGCTATTACATAAGATTGCAACACATTCCTATAACAACATGCTACAAAAAAAAAAGAAATTCATCCTCGCGATCGTCGACGCCGGCATGCTCGGGGGAGCCTTGGACTTTGTTGATATTATCATATGCGATGACTTTCATTTATATTTGTTTTCATTTGACTCGTACTTGTATTGGTAGTACGTGTGTGCATGCTTGAATGACTTCACTTACTTTTCCTTGTTGACTAACCAATATATAGACTTTGATTTATTTTCTTTACTTTGTATGAGAAAGTCATCTTAATGGTTAACCAATCTGTTAAATGAGTCTTCAAACATCATGATGCATGCGTATGGGACATATAATCATGCACGTGTTCTGTGCAATGCAACTACTTTAGTACTAACAATTGTAGTACTCTTTGTTTTATGAGTAGATGACATCTATGTTTTCTTACTATTTGCAAGCCGTATGGGGGATGCATGATCTAACTTTCATCTTATGCGAACATAAGCTAGATGCGACCTTTTTGAGCATACACATATATGGAGCAGATAACAGATATTTAATTTGTTTTGATGGCATATGCAAGTGCACTAAAATATTTCGAGTGCGATCAAACTCAGATTATGACTCTGGTCATCTTTTAGTTTTTTTAATGTATGTCCATATGAAGGGACCATACAATTTATTTTGGTTGGGTGGAGGTACACCAGTTCACCTAGAATTAGCAGGACGTGTCCATTTTACTTTGCATGCGCCTACACTAGATTCGCCAATATCTAGTTATTTTGTCGATGATGCCGGCTAGCATTATTTGGGGCCGATGCATTTTTTTATATAGTGCACTCATTTAGTCTATTTTATAGACATCTGGTTAATATAACACCATTTACGATTTGAGCGGCATTTGTTTATGCATCATGAAGTGCCAATATTACTTTCTATACACACAGGTTTGAACAAGGTTAATTTGTGCTGCATGACTCATTTTCGCATATCATGCACGCATGTGATCATAGAACATGCGACTAAGTATGGTGTCTTTTGACGAGCACCTATTGTTTTGCAATATTTTTTATATGCATTTTATTTGTTCATCATTTTTTATGTTGATTTTCCCCGAGTCATACCTTGCCGTGATTCCACTGAGAACAAATTCTTCACTCTACATAAGGGAATAAATACCTTGATTTGTGTCACGTCATTGATACAGAATGAATATATTTAAATGCGTAAATGCATACAATAAAAAGGAGATCAAACATTGCAGGTACATTATTTCCAGAACTCTTACATTTACATAAAAGATCTGTTAATTACATCTCCGAAGAGAAAACCCCTGATTAAGAATTCCAACATAGCTATTACATAAGATTGCAACACATTCCTATTACAACATGCTACAAAAAAAAGAAATTCCTCCTCGCGATCGTCGACGCCGGCATACTCGAGGGAGCCTTGGACTTTGTTGATATTATCATATGCGATGACTTTCATTTATATTTGCTTTCATTTGACTCGTACTGGTATTGGCAGTACGTGTGTGCATGCTTGAATGACTTCACTTATTTTCCTTGTTGACTAACCAATATATAGACTTTGATTTATTTTCTTTACTTTGTATGAGAAAGTCGTCTTAATGGTTAACCAATCTGTTAAATGAGTCTTCAAACATCATGATGCATGCGTATGGGACATATAGTCATGCACGTGTTCTGTGCAATGCAACTACTTTAGTACTAACAATTGTAGTACTCTTTTTTTAATGAGTAGATGACATCTATGTTTTCTTACTATTTGCAAGCCGTATGGGGGATGCATGATCTAACTTTCATCTTATGCGAAGATAAGCTAGATGCGACCTTTTTGAGCATACACATATATGGAGCAGATAACAGATATTTAATTTGTTTTGGAGGCATATGCAAGTGCACTACAATATTTCGAGTGCGATCAAACTCAGATTATGACTCTGGTCATCTTTTAGTTTTTTTAATGTATGTCCATAGGAAGGGACCATACAATTTATTTTAGTTGGGTGGATGTACACCAATTCACCTAGAATTAGCAGGACGTGTCCATTTTACTTTGCATGCGCCTACACTAGATTCGCCAATATCTAGTTATTTTGTCGATGATGCCGGCTAGCATTATTTGGGGCCGATGCATTTTTTTATATAGTGCACTCATTTAGTCTATTTTATAGACATCTGGTTAATATAACACCATTTACGATTTGAGCGGCATTTGTTTATGCATCATGAAGTGCGAATATTACTTTCTATACACACAGGTTTGAACAAGGTTAATTTGTGCTGCATGACTCATTTTCGCATATCATGCATGCATGTGATCATAGAACATGCGACTAAGTATGGTGTCTTTTGACGAGCACCTATTGTTTTGCAATATTTTTTATATGCATTTTATTTGTTCATCATTTTTTATGTTGATTTTCCCCGAGTCATACCTTGCCGTGATTCCACTGAGAACAAATTCTTCACTCTACATAAGGGAATAAATACCTTGATTTGTGTCACGTCATTGATACAGAATGAATATATTTAAATGCGTAAATGCATACAATAAAAAGGAGATCAAACATTGCAGGTACATTATTTCCAGAACTCTTACATTTACATAAAAGATCTGTTAATTACATCTCCGAAGAGAAAACCCCTGATTAAGAATTCCAACATAGCTATTACATAAGATTGCAACACATTCCTATTACAACATGCTACAAAAAAAAGAAATTCCTCCTCGCGATCGTCGACGCCGGCATGCTCGGGGGAGCCTTGGACTTTGTTGATATTATCATATGCGATGACTTTCATTTATATTTGCTTTCATTTGACTCGTACTGGTATTGGCAGTACGTGTGTGCATGCTTGAATGACTTCACTTATTTTCCTTGTTGACTAACCAATATATAGACTTTGATTTATTTTCTTTACTTTGTATGAGAAAGTCGTCTTAATGGTTAACCAATCTGTTAAATGAGTCTTCAAACATCATGATGCATGCGTATGGGACATATAGTCATGCACGTGTTCTGTGCAATGCAACTACTTTAGTACTAACAATTGTAGTACTCTTTTTTTAATGAGTAGATGACATCTATGTTTTCTTACTATTTGCAAGCCGTATGGGGGATGCATGATCTAACTTTCATCTTATGCGAAGATAAGCTAGATGCGACCTTTTTGAGCATACACATATATGGAGCAGATAACAGATATTTAATTTGTTTTGGTAGCATATGCAAGTGCACTACAATATTTCGAGTGCGATCAAACTCAGATTATGACTCTGGTCATCTTTTAGTTTTTTTAATGTATGTCCATAGGAAGGGACCATACAATTTATTTTAGTTGGGTGGATGTACACCAATTCACCTAGAATTAGCAGGACGTGTCCATTTTACTTTGCATGCGCCTACACTAGATTCGCCAATATCTAGTTATTTTGTCGATGATGCCGGCTAGCATTATTTGGGGCCGATGCATTTTTTTATATAGTGCACTCATTTAGTCTATTTTATAGACATCTGGTTAATATAACACCATTTACGATTTGAGCGGCATTTGTTTATGCATCATGAAGTGCGAATATTACTTTCTATACACACAGGTTTGAACAAGGTTAATTTGTGCTGCATGACTCATTTTCGCATATCATGCACGCATTTGATCATAGAACATGCGACTAAGTATGGTGTCTTTTGACGAGCACCTATTGTTTTGCAATATTTTTTATATGCATTTTATTTGTTCATCATTTTTTATGTTGATTTTCCCCGAGTCATACCTTGCCGTGATTCCACTGAGCACAAATTCTTCACTCTACATAAGGGAATAAATACCTTGATTTGTGTCACGTCATTGATACAGAATGAATATATTTAAATGCGTAAATGCATACAATAAAAAGGAGAACAAACATTGCAGGTACATTATTTCCAGAACTCTTACATTTACATAAAAGATCTTTTAATTACATCTCCGAAGAGAAAACCCCTGATTAAGAATTCCAACATAGCTATTACATAAGATTGCAACACATTCCTATTACAACATGCTACAAAAAAAAGAAATTCCTCCTCGCGATCTTCGACGTCGGCATGCTCGGGGGAGCCTTGGACTTTGTTGATATTATCATATGCGATGACTTTCATTTATATTTGCTTTCATTTGACTCGTACTGGTATTGGCAGTACGTGTGTGCATGCTTGAATGACTTCACTTACTTTTCCTTGTTGACTAACCAATATATAGACTTTGATTTATTTTCTTTACTTTGTATGAGAAAGTCATCTTAATGGTTAACCAATCTGTTAAATGAGTCTTCAAACATCATGATGCATGCGTATGGGACATATAGTCATGCACGTGTTCTGTGCAATGCAACTACTTTAGTACTAACAATTGTAGTACTCTTTGTTTTATGAGTAGATGACATCTATGTTTTCTTACTATTTGCAAGCCGTATGGGGGATGCATGATCTAACTTTCATCTTATGCGAAGATAAGCTAGATGCGACCTTTTTGAGCACACACATATATGGAGCAGATAACAAATATTTAATTTGTTTTGGTGGCATATGCAAGTGCACTACAATATTTCGAGTGCGATCAAACTCAGATTATGACTCTGGTCATCTTTTATTTTTTTAATGTATGTCCATATGAAGGGACCATACAATTTTTTTTGGTTGGGTGGATGTACACCAATTCACCTAGAATTAGCAGGACGTGTACATTTTACTTTGCATGCGCCTACACTAGATTCGCCAATATCTAGTTATTTTGTCGATGATGCCGGCTAGCATTATTTGGGGCCGATGCATTTTTTTATATAGTGCACTCATTTAGTCTATTTTATAGACATCTGGTTAATATAACACCATTTACGATTTGAGCGGCATTTGTTTATGCATCATGAAGTGCGAATATTACTTTCTATACACACAGGATTGAACAAGGTTAATTTGTGCTACATGACTCATTTTCGCATATCATGCACGCATGTGATCATAGAACATGCGACTAAGTATGGTGTCTTTTGACGAGCACCTATTGTTTTGCAATATTTTTTATATGCATTTTTTTTGTTCATCATTTTTTATGTTCATTTTCCCCGAGTCATACCTTGCCGTGATTCCATTGAGAACAAATTCTTCACTCTACATAAGGGAATAAATACCTTGATTTGTGTCACGTCATTGATACAGAATGAATATATTTAAATGCGTAAATGCATACAATAAAAAGGAGATCAAACATTGCAGGTACATTATTTCCAGAACTCTTACATTTACAGAAAATATCTGTTAATTACATCTCCGAAGAGAAAACCCCTGATTAAGAATTCCAACATAGCTATCACATAAGATTGCAACACATTCCTATTACAACATGCTACAAAAAAAGAAATTCCTCCTCGCGATCGTCGACGCCGGCATGCTCGGAGGAGCCTTGGACTTTGTTGATATTATCATATGCGATGACTTTCATTTATATTTGCTTTCATTTGACTCGTACTGGTATTGGCAGTACGTGTGTGCATGCTTGAATGACTTCACTTACTTTTCCTTGTTGACTAACCAATATATAGACTTTGATTTATTTTCTTTACTTTGTATGAGAAAGTCATCTTAATGGTTAACCAATCTGTTAAATGAGTCTTCAAACATCATGATGCGTGCGTATGGGACATATAGTCATGCACGTGTTCTGTGCAATGCAACTACTTTAGTACTAACAATTGTAGTACTCTTTGTTTTATGAGTAGATGACATCTATGTTTTCTTACTATTTGCAAGCCGTATGGGGGATGCATGATCTAAATTTCATCTTATGCGAAGATAAGCTAGATGCGACCTTTTTGAGCATACACATATATGGACCAGATAACAGATATTTAATTTGTTTTGGTGGCATATGCAAGTGCACTACAATATTTCGAGTGCGATCAAACTCAGATTATGACTCCGGTCATCTTTTAGTTTTTTTAATGTATGTCCATAGGAAGGAAACATACAATTTATTTTGCTTGGGTGGATGTACACCAATTCACCAAGAATTAGCAGGACGTGTCCATTTTACTTTGCATGCGCCTACACTAGATTCGCCAATATCTAGTTATTTTGTCGATGATGCCGGCTAGCATTATTTGGGGCCGATGCATTTTTTTATATAGTGCACTCATTTAGTCTATTTTATAGACATCTGGTTAATATAACACCATTTACGATTTGAGCGGCATTTGTTTATGCATCATGAAGTGCGAATATTACTTTCTATACACACAGGATTGAACAAGGTTAATTTGTGCTACATGACTCATTTTCGCATATCATGCACGCATGTGATCATAGAACATGCGACTAAGTATGGTGTCTTTTGACGAGCACCTATTGTTTTGCAATATTTTTTATATGCATTTTATTTGTTCATCATTTTTTATGTTCATTTTCCCCGAGTCATACCTTGCCGTGATTCCATTGAGAACAAATTCTTCACTCTACATAAGGGAATAAATACCTTGATTTGTGTCACGTCATTGATACAGAATGAATATATTTAAATGCGTAAATGCATACAATAAAAAGGAGATCAAACATTGCAGGTACATTATTTCCAGAACTCTTACATTTACAGAAAATATCTGTTAATTACATCTCCGAAGAGAAAACCCCTGATTAAGAATTCCAACATAGCTATCACATAAGATTGCAACACATTCCTATTACAACATGCTACAAAAAAAAGAAATTCCTCCTCGCGATCGTCGACGCCGGCATGCTCGGGGGAGCCTTGGACTTTGTTGATATTATCATATGCGATGACTTTCATTTATATTTGCTTTCATTTGACTCGTACTGGTATTGGCAGTACGTGTGTGCATGCTTGAATGACTTCACTTACTTTTCCTTGTTGACTAACCAATATATAGACTTTGATTTATTTTCTTTACTTTGTATGAGAAAGTCATCTTAATGGTTAACCAATCTGTTAAATGAGTCTTCAAACATCATGATGCATGCGTATGGGACATATAGTCATGCACGTGTTCTGTGCAATGCAACTACTTTAGTACTAACAATTGTAGTACTCTTTGTTTTATGAGTAGATGACATCTATGTTTTCTTACTATTTGCAAGCCGTATGGGGGATGCATGATCTAACTTTCATCTTATGCGAAGATAAGCTAGATGCGACCTTTTTGAGCACACACATATATGGAGCAGATAACAAATATTTAATTTGTTTTGGTGGCATATGCAAGTGCACTACAATATTTCGAGTGCGATCAAACTCAGATTATGACTCTGGTCATCTTTTATTTTTTTAATGTATGTCCATATGAAGGGACCATACAATTTTTTTTGGTTGGGTGGATGTACACCAATTCACCTAGAATTAGCAGGACGTGTCCATTTTACTTTGCATGCGCCTACACTAGATTCGCCAATATCTAGTTATTTTGTCGATGATGCCGGCTAGCATTATTTGGGGCCGATGCATTTTTTTATATAGTGCACTCATTTAGTCTATTTTATAGACATCTGGTTAATATAACACCATTTACGATTTGAGCGGCATTTGTTTATGCATCATGAAGTGCGAATATTACTTTCTATACACACAGGATTGAACAAGGTTAATTTGTGCTACATGACTCATTTTCGCATATCATGCACGCATGTGATCATAGAACATGCGACTAAGTATGGTGTCTTTTGACGAGCACCTATTGTTTTGCAATATTTTTTATATGCATTTTATTTGTTCATCATTTTTTATGTTCATTTTCCCCGAGTCATACCTTGCCGTGATTCCATTGAGAACAAATTCTTCACTCTACATAAGGGAATAAATACCTTGATTTGTGTCACGTCATTGATACAGAATGAATATATTTAAATGCGTAAATGCATACAATAAAAAGGAGATCAAACATTGCAGGTACATTATTTCCAGAACTCTTACATTTACAGAAAATATCTGTTAATTACATCTCCGAAGAGAAAACCCCTGATTAAGAATTCCAACATAGCTATCACATAAGATTGCAACACATTCCTATTACAACATGCTACAAAAAAAAGAAATTCCTCCTCGCGATCGTCGACGCCGGCATGCTCGGAGGAGCCTTGGACTTTGTTGATATTATCATATGCGATGACTTTCATTTATATTTGCTTTCATTTGACTCGTACTGGTATTGGCAGTACGTGTGTGCATGCTTGAATGACTTCACTTACTTTTCCTTGTTGACTAACCAATATATAGACTTTGATTTATTTTCTTTACTTTGTATGAGAAAGTCATCTTAATGGTTAACCAATCTGTTAAATGAGTCTTCAAACATCATGATGCGTGCGTATGGGACATATAGTCATGCACGTGTTCTGTGCAATGCAACTACTTTAGTACTAACAATTGTAGTACTCTTTGTTTTATGAGTAGATGACATCTATGTTTTCTTACTATTTGCAAGCCGTATGGGGGATGCATGATCTAAATTTCATCTTATGCGAAGATAAGCTAGATGCGACCTTTTTGAGCATACACATATATGGAGCAGATAACAGATATTTAATTTGTTTTGGTGGCATATGCAAGTGCACTACAATATTTCGAGTGCGATCAAACTCAGATTATGACTCCGGTCATCTTTTAGTTTTTTTAATGTATGTCCATAGGAAGGGACCATACAATTTATTTTGCTTGGGTGGATGTACACCAATTCACCAAGAATTAGCAGGACGTGTCCATTTTACTTTGCATGCGCCTACACTAGATTCGCCAATATCTAGTTATTTTGTCGATGATGCCGGCTAGCATTATATGGGGCCGATGCATTTTTTTATATAGTGCACTCATTTAGTCTATTTTATAGACATCTGGTTAATATAACACCATTTACGATTTGAGCGGCATTTTGTTTATGCATCATGAAGTGCGAATATTACTTTCTATACACCCAGGTTTGAACAAGGTTAATTTGTGCTCCATGACTCATTTTCGCATATCATGCACGAATGTGATCATAGAACATGCGACTAAGTATGGTGTCTTTTGACGAGCACCTATTGTTTTGCAATATTTTTTATATGCATTTTATTTGTTCATCATTTTTTATGTTGATTTTCCCCGAGTCATACCTTGCCCTGATTCCAGTGAGAACAAATTCTTCACTCTACATAAGGGAATAAATACCTTGATTTGTGTCACGTCATTGATACAGAATGAATATATTTAAATGCATAAATGCATACAATAAAAAGGAGATCAAACATTGCAGGTACATTATTTCCAGAACTCTTACATTTACAGAAAATATCTGTTAATTACATCTCCGAAGAGAAAACCCCTGATTAAGAATTCCAACATAGCTATCACATAAGATTGCAACACATTCCTATTACAACATGCTACAAAAAAAAGAAATTCCTCCTCGCGATCGTCGACGCCGGCATGCTCGGAGGAGCCTTGGACTTTGTTGATATTATCATATGCGATGACTTTCATTTATATTTGCTTTGATTTGACTCGTACTGGTATTGGGAGTACGTGTGTGCATGCTTGAATGACTTCACTTACTTTTCCTTGTTGACTAACCAATATATAGACTTTGATTTATTTTCTTTACTTTGTATGAGAAAGTCATCTTAATGGTTAACCAATCTGTTAAATGAGTCTTCAAACATCATGATGCGTGCGTATGGGACATATCGTCATGCACGTGTTCTGTGCAATGCAACTACTTTAGTACTAACAATTGTAGTACTCTTTGTTTTATGAGTAGATGACATCTATGTTTTCTTACTATTTGCAAGCCGTATGGGGGATGCATGATCTAACTTTCATCTTATGCGAAGATAAGCTAGATGCGACCTTTTTGAGCATACACATATATGGAGCAGATAACAGATATTTAATTTGTTTTGGTGGCATATGCAAGTGCACTACAATATTTCGAGTGCGATCAAACTCAGATTATGACTCCGGTCATCTTTTAGTTTTTTTAATGTATGTCCATAGGAAGGGACCATACAATTTATTTTGCTTGGGTGGATGTACACCAATTCACCAATAATTAGCAGGACGTGTCCATTTTACTTTACATGCGCCTACACTAGATTCGCCAATATCTAGTTATTTTGTCGATGATGCCGGCTAGCATTATTTGGGGCCGATGCATTTTTTTTATATAGTGCACTCATTTAGTCTATTTTATAGACATCTGGTTAATATAACACCATTTACGATTTGAGCGGCATTTTGTTTATGCATCATGAAGTGCGAATATTACTTTCTATACACCCAGGTTTGAACAAGGTTAATTTGTGCTCCATGACTCATTTTCGCATATCATGCACGCATGTGATCATAGAACATGCGACTAAGTATGGTGTCTTTTGACGAGCACCTATTGTTTTGCAATATTTTTTATATGCATTTTATTTGTTCATCATTTTTATGTTGATTTTCCCCGAGTCATACCTTGCCGTGATTCCATTGAGAACAAAGTCTTCACTCAACATAAGGGAATAAATACCTTGATTTGTGTCACGTCATTGATACAGAATGAATATATTTGAATGCGTAAATGCATACAATAAAAAGGAGATCAAACATTGCAGGTACATTATTTCCAGAACTCTTACATTTACATAAAAGATCTGTTAATTACATCTCCGAAGAGAAAACCCCTGATTAAGAATTCCAACATAGCTATTACATAAGATTGCAACACATTCCTATTACAACATGCTACAAAAAAAAGAAATTCCTCCTCGCGATCGTCGACGCCGGCATGCTCGGGGGAGCCTTGGACTTTGTTGATATTATCATATGCGATGACTTTCATTTATATTTGCTTTCATTTGACTCGTACTGGTATTGGCAGTACGTGTCTGCATGCTTGAATGACTTCACTTACTTTTCCTTGTTGACTAACCAATATATATACTTTGATTTATTTTCTTTACTTTGTATGAGAAAGTCATCTTAATGGTTAACCAATCTGTTAAATGAGTCTTCAAACATCATGATGCATACGTATCGGACATATAGTCATGCACGTGTTCTGTGCAATGCAACTACTTTAGTACTAACAATTGTAGTACTCTTTGTTTTATGAGTAGATGACATCTATGTTTTCTTACTATTTGCAAGCCGTATGGGGGATGCATGATCTAACTTTCATCTTATGCGAAGATAAGCTAGATGCGACCTTTTTGAGCATACACATATATGGAGCAGATAACAGATATTTAATTTGTTTTGGTGGCATATGCAAGTGCACTACAAAATTTCGAGTGCGATCAAACTCAGATTATGACTCTGGTCATTTTTTAGTTTTTTTAATGTATGTCCATATGAAGGGACCATACAATTTATTTTGGTTGGGTGGATGTACACCAATTCACCTAGAATTAGCAGGACGTGTCCATTTTACTTTGCATGCGCCTACACTAGATTCGCCAATATCTAGTTATTTTGTCGATGATGCCGGCTAGCATTATTTGGGGCCGATGCATTTTTTTATATAGTGCACTCATTTAGTCTATTTTATAGACATCTGGTTAATATAACACCATTTACGATTTGAGCGGCATTTGTTTATGCATCGTGAAGTGCGAATATTACTTTCTATACACCCAGGTTTGAACAAGGTTAATTTATGCTACATGACTCATTTTCGCATATCATGCACGCATGTGATCATAGAACATGCGACTAAGTATGGTGTCTTTTGACGAGCACCTATTGTTTTGCAATATTTTTTATATGCATTTTATTTGTTCATCATTTTTATGTTGATTTTCCCCGAGTCATACCTTGCCGTGATTCCATTGAGAACAAAGTCTTCACTTAACATAAGGGAATAAATACCTTGATTTGTGTCACGTCATTGATACAGAATGAATATATTTGAATGCGTAAATGCATACAATAAAAAGGAGATCAAACATTGAAGGTACATTATTTCCAGAACTCTTACATTTACATAAAAGATCTGTTAATTACATCTCCGAAGAGAAAACCCCTGATTAAGAATTCCAACATAGCTATTACATAAGATTGCAACACATTCCTATTACAACATGCTACAAAAAAAAGAAATTCCTCCTCGCGATCGTCGACGCCGGCATGCTCGGGGGAGCCTTGGACTTTGTTGATATTATCATATGCGATGACTTTCATTTATATTTGCTTTCATTTGACTCGTACTGGTATTGGCAGTACGTGTGTGCATGCTTGAATGACTTCACTTACTTTTCCTTGTTGACTAACCAATATATAGACTTTGATTTATTTTCTTTACTTTGTATGAGAAAGTCATCTTAATGGTTAACCAATCTGTTAAATGAGTCTTCAAACATCATGATGCATGCGTATGGGACATATAGTCATGCATGTGTTCTGTGCAATGCAACTACTTTAGTACTAACAATTGTAGTACTCTTTGTTTTATGAGTAGATGACATCTATGTTTTCTTACTATTCGCAAGCCGTATGGGGGATGCATGATCTAACTTTCATCTTATGCGAAGATAAGCTAGATGCGACCTTTTTGAGCATACACATATATGGAGCAGATAACAGATATTTAATTTGTTTTGGTGGCATATGCAAGTGCACTACAATATTTCGAGTGCGATCAAACTCAGATTATGACTCCGGTCATCTTTTAGTTTTTTTAATGTATGTCCATAGGAAGGGACCATACAATTTATTTTGCTTGGGTGGATGTACACCAATTCACCAAGAATTAGCAGGACGTGTCCATTTTACTTTGCATGCGCCTACACTAGATTCGCCAATATCTAGTTATTTTGTCGATGATGCCGGCTAGCATTATTTGGGGCCGATGCATTTTTTTATATAGTGCACTCATTTAGTCTATTTTATAGACATCTGGTTAATATAACACCATTTACGATTTGAGCGGCATTTGTTTATGCATCGTGAAGTGCGAATATTACTTTCTATACACCCAGGTTTGAACAAGGTTAATTTATGCTACATGACTCATTTTCGCATATCATGCACGCATGTGATCATAGAACATGCGACTAAGTATGGTGTCTTTTGACGAGCACCTATTGTTTTGCAATATTTTTTTATGCATTTTATTTGTTCATCATTTTTATGTTGATTTTCCCCGAGTCATACCTTGCCGTGATTCCATTGAGAACAAATTCTTCACTCAACATAAGGGAATAAATACCTTGATTTGTGTCACGTCATTGATACAGAATGAATATATTTGAATGCGTAAATGCATACAATAAAAAGGAGATCAAACATTGCAGGTACATTATTTCCAGAACTCTTACATTTAAATACAAGATCTGTTAATTACATCTCCGAAGAGAAAACCCCTGATTAAGAATTCCAACATAGCTATTACATAAGATTGCAACACATTCCTATTACAACATGCTACAAAAAAAAGAAATTCCTCCTCGCGATCGTCGACGCCGGCATGCTCGGGGGAGCCTTGGACTTTGTTGATATTATCATATGCGATGACTTTCATTTATATTTGCTTTCATTTGACTCGTATTGGTATTGGCAGTACGTGTGTGCATGCTTGAATGACTTCACTTACTTTTCCTTGTTGACTAACCAATATATAGACTTTGATTTATTTTCTTTACTTTGTATCAGAAAGTCATCTTAATGGTTAACCAATCTGTTAAATGAGTCTTCAAACATCATGATGCATGCGTATGGGACATATAGTCATGCACATGTTCTGTGCAATGCAACTACTTTAGTACTAACAATTGTAGTACTCTTTGTTTTATGAGTAGATGACATCTATGTTTTCTTACTATTTGCAAGCCGTATGGGGGATGCATGATCTAACTTTCATCTTATGCGAAGATAAGCTAGATGCGACCTTTTTGAGCATACACATATATGGAGCAGATAACAGATATTTAATTTGTTTTGGTGGCATATGCAAGTGCACTACAATATTTCGAGTGCGATCAAACTCAGATTATGACTCTGGTCATCTTTTAGTTTTTTTAATGTATGTCCATATGAAGGGACCATACAATTTATTTTGGTTGGGTGGATGTACACCAATTCACCTAGAATTAGCAGGACGTGTCCATTTTACTTTGCATGCGCCTACACTAGATTCGCCAATATCTAGTTATTTTGTCGATGATGCCGGCTAGCATTATTTGGGGCCGATGCATTTTTTTATATAGTGCACTCATTTAGTCTATTTTATAGACATCTGGTTAATATAACACCATTTACGATTTGAGCGGCATTTGTTTATGCATCGTGAAGTGCGAATATTACTTTCTATACACCCAGGTTTGAACAAGGTTAATTTATGCTACATGACTCATTTTCGCATATCATGCACGCATGTGGTCATAGAACATGCGACTAAGTATGGTGTCTTTTGACGAGCACCTATTGTTTTGCAATATTTTTTTATGCATTTTATTTGTTCATCATTTTTATGTTGATTTTCCCCGAGTCATACCTTGCCGTGATTCCATTGAGAACAAAGTCTTCACTCAACATAAGGGAATAAATACCTTGATTTGTGTCACGTCATTGATACAGAATGAATATATTTGAATGCGTAAATGCATACAATAAAAAGGAGATCAAACATTGAAGGTACATTATTTCCAGAACTCTTACATTTACATAAAAGATCTATTAATTACATCTCCGAAGAGAAAACCCCTGATTAAGAATTCCAACATAGCTATTACATAAGATTGCAACACATTCCTATTACAACATGCTACAAAAAAAAGAAATTCCTCCTCGCGATCGTCGACGCCGGCATGCTCGGGGGAGCCTTGGACTTTGTTGATATTATCATATGCGATGACTTTCATTTATATTTGCTTTCATTTGTCTCGTACTGGTATTGGCAGTACGTGTGTGCATGCTTGAATGACTTCACTTACTTTTCCTTGTTGACTAACCAATATATAGACTTTGATTTATTTTCTTTACTTTGTATGAGAAAGTCATCTTAATGGTTAACCAATCTGTTAAATGAGTCTTCAAACATCATGATGCATGCGTATGGGACATATAGTCATGCGCGTGTTCTGTGCAATGCAACTACTTTAGTACTAACAATTGTAGTACTCTTTGTTTTATGAGTAGATGACATCTATGTTTTCTTACTATTTGCAATCCGTATGGGGGATGCATGATCTAACTTTCATCTTATGCGAAGATAAGTTAGATGCGACCTTTTTGAGCATACACATATATGGAGCAGATAACAGATATTTAATTTGTTTTGGTGGCATATGCAAGTGCACTACAATATTTGGAGTGCGATCAAACTCAGATTATGACTCCGGTCATCTTTTAGTTTTTTTAATGTATGTCCATAGGAAGGAACCATACAATTTATTTTGCTTGGGTGGATGTACACCAATTCACCAAGAATTAGCAGGACGTGTCCATTTTACTTTGCATGCGCCTACACTAGATTCGCCAATATCTAGTTATTTTGTCGATGATGCCGGCTAGCTTTATTTGGGGCCGATGCATTTTTTTATATAGTGCACTCATTTAGTCTATTTTATAGACATCTGGTTAATATAACACCATTTACGATTTGAGCGGCATTTTGTTTATGCATCATGAAGTGCGAATATTACTTTCTATACACCCAGGTTTGAACAAGGTTAATTTGTGCTCCATGACTCATTTTCGCATATCATGCACGAATGTGATCATAGAACATGCGACTAAGTATGGTGTCTTTTGACGAGCACCTATTGTTTTGCAATATTTTTTATATGCATTTTATTTGTTCATCATTTTTTATGTTGATTTTCCCCGAGTCATACCTTGCCCTGATTCCATTGAGAACAAATTCTTCACTCTACATAAGGGAATAAATACCTTGATTTGTGTCACGTCATTGATACAGAATGAATATATTTAAATGCGTAAATGCATACAATAAAAAGGAGATCAAACATTGCAGGTACATTATTTCTAGAACTCTTACATTTAAATAAAAGATCTGTTAATTACATCTCCGAAGAGAAAACCCCTGATTAAGAATTCCAACATAGCTATTACATAAGATTGCAACACATTCCTATTACAACATGCTACAAAAAAAAGAAATTCCTCCTCGCGATCGTCGACGCCAGCATGCTCGGGGGAGCCTTGGACTTTGTTGATATTATCATATGCGATGACTTTCATTTATATTTGCTTTCATTTGACTCGTATTGGTATTGGCAGTACGTGTGTGCATGCTTGAATGACTTCACTTACTTTTCCTTGTTGACTAACCAATATATAGACTTTGATTTATTTTCTTTACTTTGTATCAGAAAGTCATCTTAATGGTTAACCAATCTGTTAAATGAGTCTTCAAACATCATGATGCATGCGTATGGGACATATAGTCATGCACATGTTCTGTGCAATGCAACTACTTTAGTACTAACAATTGTAGTACTCTTTGTTTTATGAGTAGATGACATCTATGTTTTCTTACTATTTGCAAGCCGTATGGGGGATGCATGATCTAACTTTCATCTTATGCGAAGATAAGCTAGATGCGACTTTTTGAGCATACACATATATGGAGCAGATAACAGATATTTAATTTGTTTTGGTGGCATATGCAAGTGCACTACAATATTTCGAGTGCGATCAAACTCAGATTATGACTCTGGTCATCTTTTAGTTTTTTTAATGTATGTCCATATGAAGGGACCATACAATTTATTTTGGTTGGGTGGATGTACACCAATTCACCTAGAATTAGCAGGACGTGTCCATTTTACTTTGCATGCGCCTACACTAGATTCGCCAATATCTAGTTATTTTGTCGATGATGCCGGCTAGCATTATTTTGGGCCGATGCATTTTTTTATATAGTGCACTCATTTAGTCTATTTTATAGACATCTGGTTAATATAACACCATTTACGATTTGAGCGGCATTTCTTTATGCATCATGAAGTGCGAATATTACTTTCTATACACCCAGGTTTGAACAAGGTTAATTTGTGCTACATGACTCATTTTCGCATATCATGCACGCATGTGATTATAGAACATGCGACTAAGTATGGTGTCTTTTGACGAGCACCTATTGTTTTGCAATATTTTTTATATGCATTTTATTTGTTCATCATTTTTTATGTTGATTTTCCCCGAGTCATACCTTGCCGTGATTCCATTGAGAACAAAGTCTTCACTCAACATAAGGGAATAAATACCTTGATTTGTGTCACGTCATTGATAGAGAATGAATATATTTGAATGCGTAAATGCATACAATAAAAAGGAGATCAAACATTGAAGGTACATTATTTCCAGAACTCTTACATTTACATAAAAGATCTGTTAATTACATCTCCGAAGAGAAAACCCCTGATTAAGAATTCCAACATAGCTATTACATAAGATTGCAACACATTCCTATTACAACATGCTACAAAAAAAAGAAATTCCTCCTCGCGATCGTCGACGCCGGCATGCTCGGGGGAGCCTTGGACTTTGTTGATATTATCATATGCGATGACTTTCATTTATATTTGCTTTCATTTGACTCGTACTGGTGTTGGCAGTACGTGTGTGCATGCTTGAATGACTTCACTTACTTTTCCTTGTTGACTAACCAATATATAGACTTTGATTTATTTTCTTTATTGTATGAGAAAGTCATCTTAATGGTTAACCAATCTGTTAAATGAGTCTTCAAACATCATGATGCATGCGTATGGGACATATAGTCATGCACGTGTTCTGTGCAATGCAACTACTTTAGTACTAACAATTGTAGTACTCTTTGTTTTATGAGTAGATGACATCTATGTTTTCTTACTATTTGCAAGCCGTTTGGGGGATGCATGATCTAACTTTCATCTTATGCGAAGATAAGCTAGATGCGACCTTTTTGAGCATACACATATATGGAGCAGTTAAAAGATATTTAATTTGTTTTGGTGGCATATGCAAGTGCACTACAATATTTCGAGTGCGATCAAACTCAGATTATGACTCTGGTCATCTTTTAGTTTTTTTTAATGTATGTCCATATGAAGGAACCATACAATTTATTTTGGTTGGGTGGATGTACACCAATTCACCTAGAAGTAGCAGGACGTGTCCATTTTACTTTGCATGCGCCTACACTAGATTCGCCAATATCTAGTTATTTTGTCGATGATGCCGGCTAGCATTATTTGGGGCCGATGCATTTTTTTTATATAGTGCACTCATTTAGTCTATTTTATAGACATCTGGTTAATATAACACCATTTACGATTTGAGCGGCATTTGTTTATGCATCGTGAAGTGCGAATATTACTTTCTATACACCCAGGTTTGAACAAGGTTAATTTGTGCTACATGACTCATTTTCGCATATCATGCACGCATGTGATCATAGAACATGCGACTAAGTATGGTGTCTTTTGACGAGCACCTATTGTTTTGCAATATTTTTTATATGCATTTTATTTGTTCATCATTTTTATGTTGATTTTCCCCGAGTCATACCTTGCCGTGATTCCATTGAGAACAAAGTCTTCACTCAACATAAGGGAATAAATACCTTGATTTGTGTCACGTCATTGATACAGAATGAATATATTTGAATGCGTAAATGCATACAATAAAAAGGAGATCAAACATTGAAGGTACATTATTTCCAGAACTCTTACATTTACATAAAAGATCTGTTAATTACATCTCCGAAGAGAAAACCCCTGATTAAGAATTCCAACATAGCTATTACATAAGATTGCAACACATTCCTATTACAACATGCTACAAAAAAAAGAAATTCCTCCTCGCGATCGTCGACGCCGGCATGCTCGGGGGAGCCTTGGACTTTGTTGATATTATCATATGCGATGACTTTCATTTATATTTGCTTTCATTTGACTCGTCCTGGTGTTGGCAGTACGCGTGTGCATGCTTGAATGACTTCACTTACTTTTCCTTGTTGACTAACCAATATATAGACTTTGATTTATTTTCTTTATTGTATGAGAAAGTCATCTTAATGGTTAACCAATCTGTTAAATGAGTCTTCAAACATCATGATGCATGCGTATGGGACATATAGTCATGCACGTGTTCTGTGCAATGCAACTACTTTAGTACTAATAATTGTAGTACTCTTTGTTTTATGAGTAGATGACATCTATGTTTTCTTACTATTTGCAAGCCGTATGGGGATGCATGATCTAACTTTCATCTTATGCGAAGATAAGCTAGATGCGACCTTTTTGAGCATACACATATATGGAGCAGATAACAGATATTTAATTTGTTTTGGTGGCATATGCAAGTGCACTAGAATATTTCGAGTGCGATCAAACTCAGATTATGACTCTGGTCATCTTTTAGTTTTTTTAATGTATGTCCATATGAAGGGACCATACAATTTATTTTGGTTGGGTGGATGTACACCAATTCACCTAGGACGTGTCCATTTTACTTTGCATGCGCCTACACTAGATTCGCCAATATCTAGTTATTTTGTCGATGATGCCGGCTAGCATTATTTGGGGCCGATGCATTTTTTTATATAGTGCACTCATTTAGTCTATTTTATAGACATCTGGTTAATATAACACCATTTACGATTTGAGCGGCATTTCTTTATGCATCATGAAGTGCGAATATTACTTTCTATACACCCAGGTTTGAACAAGGTTAATTTGTGCTACATGACTCATTTTCGCATATCATGCACGCATGTGATTATAGAACATGCGACTAAGTATGGTGTCTTTTGACGAGCACCTATTGTTTTGCAATATTTTTTATATGCATTTTATTTGTTCATCATTTTTTATGTTGATTTTCCCCGAGTCATACCTTGCCGTGATTCCATTGAGAACAAAGTCTTCACTCAACATAAGGGAATAAATACCTTGATTTGTGTCACGTCATTGATAGAGAATGAATATATTTGAATGCGTAAATGCATACAATAAAAAGGAGATCAAACATTGAAGGTACATTATTTCCAGAACTCTTACATTTAAATAAAAGATCTGTTAATTACATCTCCGAAGAGAAAACCCCTGATTAAGAATTCCAACATAGCTATTACATAAGATTGCAACACATTCCTATTACAACATGCTACAAAAAAAAAATTTCTCCTCGCGATCGTCGACGCCGGCATGTTCGGGGGAGCCTTGGACTTTGTTGATATTATCATATGCGATGACTTTCATTTATATTTGCTTTCATTTGACTCGTACTGGTATTGGCAGTACGTGTGTGCATGCTTGAATGACTTCACTTACTTTTCCTTGTTGACTAACCAATATATAGACTTTTATTTATGTTCTTTATTGTATGAGAAAGTCATCTTAATGGTTAACCAATCTGTTAAATGAGTCTTCAAACATCATGATGCATGCGTATGGGACATATAGTCATGCACGTGTTCTGTGCAATGCAACTACTTTAGTACTAATAATTGTAGTACTCTTTGTTTTATGAGTAGATGACATCTATGTTTTCTTACTATTTGCAAGCCGTATGGGGATGCATGATCTAACTTTCATCTTATGCGAAGATAAGCTAGATGCGACCTTTTTGAGCATACACATATATGGAGCAGATAACAGATATTTAATTTGTTTTGGTGGCATATGCAAGTGCACTACAATATTTCGAGTGCGATCAAACTCAGATTATGACTCTGGTCATCTTTTAGTTTTTTTAATGTATGTCCATATGAAGGGACCATACAATTTATTTTGGTTGGGTGGATGTACACCAATTCACCTAGAATTAGCAGGACGTGTCCATTTTACTTTGCATGCGCCTACACTAGATTCGCCAATATCTAGTTATTTTGTCGATGATGCCGGCTAACATTATTTGGGGCCGATGCATTTTTTTATATAGTGCACTCATTTAGTCTATTTTATAGACATCTGGTTAATATAACACCATTTACGATTTGAGCGGCATTTGTTTATGCATCGTGAAGTGCGAATATTACTTTTTCTATACACCCAGGTTTGAACAAGGTTAATTTGTGCTACATGACTCATTTTCGCATATCATGCACGCATGTGATCATAGAACATGCGACTAAGTATGGTGTCTTTTGACGAGCACCTATTGTTTTGCAATATTTTTTATATGCGTTTTATTTGTTAATCATTTTTTATGTTGATTTTCCCCGAGTCATACCTTGCCGTGATTCCATTGAGAACAAATTCTTCACTCTACATAAGGGAATAAATACCTTGATTTGTGTCACGTCATTGATACAGAATGAATATATTTAAATGCGTAAATGCATACAATAAAAAGGAGATCAAACATTGCAGGTACATTATTTCCAGAACTCTTACATTTACATAAAAGATCTGTTAATTACATCTCCGAAGAGAAACCCCTGATTAAGAATTCCAACATAGCTATTACATAAGATTGCAACACATTCCTATTACAACATGCTACAAAAAAAAAATTCCTCCTCGCGATCGTCGACGCCGGCATGCTCGGGGGAGCCTTGGACTTTGTTGATATTATCATATGCGATGACTTTCATTTATATTTGCTTTCATTTGACTCGTATTGGTATTGGCAGTACGTGTGTGCATGCTTGAATGACTTCACTTACTTTTCCTTGTTGACTAACCAATATATAGACTTTTATTTATGTTCTTTACTTTGTATCAGAAAGTCATCTTAATGGTTAACCAATCTGTTAAATGAGTCTTCAAACATCATGATGCATGCGTATGGGACATATAGTCATGCACGTGTTCTGTGCAATGCAACTACTTTAGTACTAACAATTGTAGTACTCTTTGTTTTATGAGTAGATGACATCTATGTTTTCTTACTATTTGCAAGCCGTATGGGGGATGCATGATCTAACTTTCATCTTATGCGAAGATAAGCTAGATGCGACCTTTTTGAGCATACACATATATGGAGCAGATAACAGATATTTAATTTGTTTTGGTGGCATATGCAAGTGCACTAGAATATTTCGAGTGCGATCAAACTCAGATTATGACTCTGGTCATCTTTTAGTTTTTTTAATGTATGTCCATATGAAGGGACCATACAATTTATTTTGGTTGGGTGGATGTACACCAATTCACCTAGAATTAGCAGGACGTGTCCATTTTACTTTGCATGCGCCTACACTAGATTCGCCAATATCTAGTTATTTTGTCGATGATGCCGGCTAGCATTATTTGGGGCCGATGCATTTTTTTATATAGTGCACTCATTTAGTCTATTTTATAGACATCTGGTTAATATAACACCATTTACGATTTGAGCGGCATTTGTTTATGCATCGTGAAGTGCGAATATTACTTTCTATACACCCAGGTTTGAACAAGGTTAATTTGTGCTACATGACTCATTTTCGCATATCATGCACGCATGTGATCATAGAACATGCGACTAAGTATGGTGTCTTTTGACGAGCACCTATTGTTTTGCAATATTTTTTATATGCATTTTATTTGTTCATCATTTTTATGTAGATTTTCCCCGAGTCATACCTTGCCGTGATTCCATTGAGAACAAAGTCTTCACTCAACATAAGGGAATAAATACCTTGATTTGTGTCACGTCATTGATACAGAATGAATATATTTGAATGCGTAAATGCATACAATAAAAAGGAGATCAAACATTGAAGGTACATTATTTCCAGAACTCTTACATTTACATAAAAGATCTGTTAATTACATCTCCGAAGAGAAAACCCCTGATTAAGAATTCCAACATAGCTATTACATAAGATTGCAACACATTCCTATTACAACATGCTACAAAAAAAAGAAATTCCTCCTCGCGATCGTCGACGCCGGCATGCTCGGGGGAGCCTTGGACTTTGTTGATATTATCATATGCGATGACTTTCATTTATATTTGCTTTCATTTGACTCGTACTGGTGTTGGCAGTACGTGTGTGCATGCTTGAATGACTTCACTTACTTTTCCTTGTTGACTAACCAATATATAGATTTTGATTTATTTTCTTTATTGTATGAGAAAGTCATCTTAATGGTTAACCAATCTGTTAAATGAGTCTTCAAACATCATGATGCATGCGTATGGGACATATAGTCATGCACGTGTTCTGTGCAATGCAACTACTTTAGTACTAACAATTGTAGTACTCTTTGTTTTATGAGTAGATGACATCTATGTTTTCTTACTATTTGCAAGCCGTTTGGGGGATGCATGATCTAACTTTCATCTTATGCGAAGATAAGCTAGATGCGACCTTTTTGAGCATACACATATATGGAGCAGTTAAAAGATATTTAATTTATTTTGGTGGCATATGCAAGTGCACTACAATATTTCGAGTGCGATCAAACTCAGATTATGACTCTGGTCATCTTTTAGTTTTTTTTAATGTATGTCCATATGAAGGAACCATACAATTTATTTTCGTTGGGTGGATGTACACCAATTCACCTAGAATTAGCAGGACGTGTCCATTTTACTTTGCATGCGCCTACACTAGATTCGCCAATATCTAGTTATTTTGTCGATGATGCCGGCTAGCATTATTTGGGGCCGATGCATTTTTTTATATAGTGCACTCATTTAGTCTATTTTATAGACATCTGGTTAATATAACACCATTTACGATTTGAGCGGCATTTGTTTATGCATCGTGAAGTGCGAATATTACTTTCTATACACCCAGGTTTGAACAAGGTTAATTTGTGCTACATGACTCATTTTCGCATATCATGCACGCATGTGATCATAGAACATGCGACTAAGTATGGTGTCTTTTGACGAGCACCTATTGTTTTGCAATATTTTTTATATGCATTTTATTTGTTCATCATTTTTATGTTGATTTTCCCCGAGTCATACCTTGCCGTGATTCCATTGAGAACAAAGTCTTCACTCAACATAAGGGAATAAATACCTTGATTTGTGTCACGTCATTGATACAG
Source organism: Aegilops tauschii subsp. strangulata (assembly GCF_002575655.3). Taxonomy (NCBI): domain Eukaryota; kingdom Viridiplantae; phylum Streptophyta; class Magnoliopsida; order Poales; family Poaceae; genus Aegilops; species Aegilops tauschii. The sequence goes on along the minus strand of NC_053037.3, from coordinate 224,716,447 downwards.
AATGAATATATTTGAATGCGTAAATGCATACAATAAAAAGGAGATCAAACATTGAAGGTACATTATTTCCAGAACTCTTACATTTACATAAAAGATCTGTTAATTACATCTCCGAAGAGAAAACCCCTGATTAAGAATTCCAACATAGCTATTACATAAGATTGCAACACATTCCTATTACAACATGCTACAAAAAAAAGAAATTCCTCCTCGCGATCGTCGACGCCGGCATGCTCGGGGGAGCCTTGGACTTTGTTGATATTATCATATGCGATGACTTTCATTTATATTTGCTTTCATTTGACTCGTACTGGTGTTGGCAATACGTGTGTGCATGCTTGAATGACTTCACTTACTTTTCCTTGTTGACTAACCAATATATAGACTTTGATTTATTTTCTTTATTGTATGAGAAAGTCATCTTAATGGTTAACCAATCTGTTAAATGAGTCTTCAAACATCATGATGCATGCGTATGGGACATATAGTCATGCACGTGTTCTGTGCAATGCAACTACTTTAGTACTAACAATTATAGTACTCTTTGTTTTATGAGTAGATGACATCTATGTTTTCTTACTATTTGCAAGCCGTATGGGGGATGCATGATCTAACTTTCATCTTATGCGAAGATAAGCTAGATGCGACCTTTTTGAGCATACACATATATGGAGCAGATAACAGATATTTAATTTGTTTTGGTGGCATATGCAAGTGCACTACAATATTTCGAGTGCGATCAAACTCAGATTATGACTCTGGTCATCTTTTAGTTTTTTTAATGTATGTCCATATGAAGGGACCATACAATTTATTTTGGTTGGGTGGATGTACACCAATTCACCTAGAATTAGCAGGACGTGTCCATTTTACTTTGCATGCGCCTACACTAGATTCGCCAATATCTAGTTATTTTGTCGATGATGCCGGCTAACATTATTTGGGGCCGATGCATTTTTTTATATAGTGCACTCATTTAGTCTATTTTATAGACATCTGGTTAATATAACACCATTTACGATTTGAGCGGCATTTGTTTATGCATCGTGAAGTGCGAATATTACTTTTTCTATACACCCAGGTTTGAACAAGGTTAATTTGTGCTACATGACTCATTTTCGCATATCATGCACGCATGTGATCATAGAACATGCGACTAAGTATGGTGTCTTTTGACGAGCACCTATTGTTTTGCAATATTTTTTATATGCGTTTTATTTGTTAATCATTTTTTATGTTGATTTTCCCCGAGTCATACCTTGCCGTGATTCCATTGAGAACAAATTCTTCACTCTACATAAGGGAATAAATACCTTGATTTGTGTCACGTCATTGATACAGAATGAATATATTTAAATGCGTAAATGCATACAATAAAAAGGAGATCAAACATTGCAGGTACATTATTTCCAGAACTCTTACATTTACATAAAAGATCTGTTAATTACATCTCCGAAGAGAAACCCCTGATTAAGAATTCCAACATAGCTATTACATAAGATTGCAACACATTCCTATTACAACATGCTACAAAAAAAAAAGAAATTCCTCCTCGCGATCGTCGACGCCGGCATGCTCGGGGGAGCCTTGGACTTTGTTGATATTATCATATGCGATGACTTTCATTTATATTTGCTTTCATTTGACTCGTATTGGTATTGGCAGTACGTGTGTGCATGCTTGAATGACTTCACTTACTTTTCCTTGTTGACTAACCAATATATAGACTTTGATTTATTTTCTTTACTTTGTATCAGAAAGTCATCTTAATGGTTAACCAATCTGTTAAATGAGTCTTCAAACATCATGATGCATGCGTATGGGACATATAGTCATGCACGTGTTCTGTGCAATGCAACTACTTTAGTACTAACAATTGTAGTACTCTTTGTTTTATGAGTAGATGACATCTATGTTTTCTTACTATTTGCAAGCCGTATGGGGGATGCATGATCTAACTTTCATCTTATGCGAAGATAAGCTAGATGCGACCTTTTTGAGCATACACATATATGGAGCAGATAACAGATATTTAATTTGTTTTGGTGGCATATGCAAGTGCACTAGAATATTTCGAGTGCGATCAAACTCAGATTATGACTCTGGTCATCTTTTAGTTTTTTTAATGTATGTCCATATGAAGGGACCATACAATTTATTTTGGTTGGGTGGATGTACACCAATTCACCTAGGACGTGTCCATTTTACTTTGCATGCGCCTACACTAGATTCGCCAATATCTAGTTATTTTGTCGATGATGCCGGCTAGCATTATTTGGGGCCGATGCATTTTTTTATATAGTGCACTCATTTAGTCTATTTTATAGACATCTGGTTAATATAACACCATTTACGATTTGAGCGGCATTTGTTTATGCATCATGAAGTGCGAATATTACTTTCTATACACCCAGGTTTGAACAAGGTTAATTTGTGCTACATGACTCATTTTCGCATATCATGCACGCATGTGATCATAGAACATGCGACTAAGTATGGTGTCTTTTGACGAGCCCCTATTGTTTTGCAATATTTTTTATATGCATTTTATTTGTTCATCATTTTTTATGTTGATTTTCCCCGAGTCATACCTTGCCGTGATTCCATTGAGAACAAAGTCTTCACTCAACATAAGGGAATAAATACCTTGATTTGTGTCACGTCATTGATACAGAATGAATATATTTGAATGCGTAAATGCATACAATTAAAAGGAGATCAAACATTGAAGGTACATTATTTCCAGAACTCTTACATTTACATAAAAGATCTGTTAATTACATCTCCGAAGAGAAAACCCCTGATTAAGAATTCCAACATAGCTATTACATAAGATTGCAACACATTCCTATTACAACATGCTACAAAAAAAAGAAATTCCTCCTCGCGATCGTCGACACCGGCATGCTCGGGGGAGCCTTGGACTTTGTTGATATTATCATATGCGATGACTTTGATTTATATTTGCTTTCATTTGACTCGTATTGGTATTGGCAGTACGTGTGTGCATGCTTGAATGACTTCACTTACTTTTCCTTGTTGACTAACCAATATATAGACTTTGATTTATTTTCTTTATTGTATGAGAAAGTCATCTTAATGGTTAACCAATCTGTTAAATGAGTCTTCAAACATCATGATGCATGCGTATGGGACATATAGTCATGCACGTGTTCTGTGCAATGCAACTACTTTAGTACTAACAATTGTAGTACTCTTTGTTTTATGAGTAGATGACATATATGTTTTCTTACTATTTGCAAGCCGTATGGGGGATGCATGATCTAACTTTCATCTTATGCAAAGATAAGCTAGATGCGACCTTTTTGAGCATACACATATATGGAGCAGATAACAGATATTTAATTTGTTTTGGTGGCATATGCAAGTGCACTACAATAATTCGAGTGCGATCAAACTCAGATTATGACTCTGGTCATCTTTTAGTTTTTTTTAATGTATGTCCATATGAAGGAACCATACAATTTATTTTGGTTGGGTGGATGTACACCAATTCACCTAGAATTAGCAGGACGTGTCCATTTTACTTTGCATGCGCCTACACTAGATTCGCCAATATCTAGTTATTTTGTCGATGATGCCGGCTAGCATTATTTGGGGCCGATGCATTTTTTTATATAGTGCACTCATTTAGTCTATTTTATAGACATCTGGTTAATATAACACCATTTACGATTTGAGCGGCATTTGTTTATGCATCGTGAAGTGCGAATATTACTTTCTATACACCCAGGTTTGAACAAGGTTAATTTGTGCTACATGACTCATTTTCGCATATCATGCACGCATGTGATCATAGAACATGCGACTAAGTATGGTGTCTTTTGACGAGCACCTATTGTTTTGCAATATTTTTTATATGCATTTTATTTGTTCATCATTTTTATGTTGATTTTCCCCGAGTCATACCTTGCCGTGATTCCATTGAGAACAAAGTCTTCACTCAACATAAGGGAATAAATACCTTGATTTGTGTCACGTCATTGATATAGAATGAATATATTTGAATGCGTAAATGCATACAATAAAAAGGAGATCAAACATTGAAGGTACATTATTTCCAGAACTCTTACATTTACATAAAAGATCTGTTAATTACATCTCCGAAGAGAAAACCCCTGATTAAGAATTCCAACATAGCTATTACATAAGATTGCAACACATTCCTATTACAACATGCTACAAAAAAAAGAAATTCCTCCTCGCGATCGTCGACGCCGGCATGCTCGGGGGAGCCTTGGACTTTGTTGATATTATCATATGCGATGACTTTCATTTATATTTGCTTTCATTTGACTCGTACTAGTATTGGCAGTACGTGTGTGCATGCTTGAATGACTTCACTTACTTTTCCTTGTTGACTAACCAATATATAGACTTTGATTTATTTTCTTTATTGTATGAGAAAGTCATCTTAATGGTTAACCAATCTGTTAAATGAGTCTTCAAACATCATGATGCATGCGTATGGGACATATAGTCATGCACGTGTTCTGTGCAATGCAACTACTTTAGTACTAACAATTGTAGTACTCTTTGTTTTATGAGTAGATGACATCTATGTTTTCTTACTATTTGCAAGCCGTATGGGGGATGCATGATCTAACTTTCATCTTATGCGAAGATAAGCTAGATGCGACCTTTTTGAGCATACACATATATGGAGCAGATAAAAGATATTTAATTTGTTTTGGTGGCATATGCAAGTGCACTACAATATTTCGAGTGCGATCAAACTCAGATTATGACTCTGGTCATCTTTTAGTTTTTTTTAATGTATGTCCATATGAAGGGACCATACAATTTATTTTGGTTGGGTGGATGTACACCAATTCACCTAGAATTAGCAGGACGTGTCCATTTTACTTTGCATGCGCCTACACTAGATTCGCCAATATCTAGTTATTTTGTCGATGATGCCGGCTAGCATTATTTGGGGCCGATGCATTTTTTTATATAGTGCACTCATTTAGTCTATTTTGTAGACATCTGGTTAATATAACACCATTTACGATTTGAGCGGCATTTGTTTATGCATCATGAAGTGCGAATATTACTTTCTATACACACAGGTTTGAACAAGGTTAATTTGTGCTACATGACTCATTTTCGCATATCATGCACGCATGTGATCATAGAACATGCGACTAAGTATGGTGTCTTTTGACGAGCACCTATTGTTTTGCAATGTTTTCTATATGCATTTTATTTGTTCATCATTTTTTATGTTGATTTTCCCCGAGTCATACCTTGCCGTGATTCCATTGAGAACAAATTCTTCACTCTACATAAGGGAATAAATACCTTGATTTGTGTCACGTCATTGATACAGAATGAATATATTTGAATGCGTAAATGCATACAATAAAAAGGAGATCAAACATTGCAGGTACATTATTTCCAGAACTCTTACATTTACATAAAAGATCTGTTAATTACATCTCCGAAGAGAAAACCCCTGATTAAGAATTCCAACAAAGCTATTACATAAGATTGCAACACATTCCTATTACAACATGCTACAAAAAAAGAAATTCCTCCTCGCGATCGTCGACGCCGGCATGCTCGGGGGAGCCTTGGACTTTGTTGATATTATCATATGCGATGACTTTCATTTATATTTGCTTTCATTTGACTCGTACTGGTATTGGCAGTACGTGTGTGCATGCTTGAATGACTTCACTTACTTTTCCTGGTTGACTAACCAATATATAGACTTTGATTTATTTTCTTTACTTTGTATGAGAAAGTCATCTTAATGGTTAACCAATCTGTTAAATGAGTCTTCAAGCATCATGATGCATGCGTATGGGACATATAATCATGCACGTGTTCTGTGCAATGCAACTACTTTAGTACTAACAATTGTAGTACTCTTTGTTTTATGAGTAGATGACATCTATGTTTTCTTACTATTTGCAAGCCGTATGGGGGATGCATGATCTAACTTTCATCTTATGCGAAGATAAGCTAGATGCGACCTTCTTGAGCATACACATATATGGAGCAGATAACAGATATTTAATTTGTTTTGGTGGCATATGCAAGTGCACTAGAATATTTCGAGTGCGATCAAATTCAGATTATGACTCTGGTCATCTTTTAGTTTTTCTAATGTATGTCCATAGGAAGGGACCATACAATTTATTTTGGTTGGGTGGATGTACACCAATTCACCTAGAATTAGCAGGACGTGTCCATTTTACTTTGCATGCGCCTACACTAGATTCGCCAATATCTAGTTATTTTGTCGATGATGCCGGCTAGCATTATTTGGGGCCGATGCATTTTTTTATATAGTGCACTCATTTAGTCTATTTTATAGACATCTGGTTAATATAACACCATTTACGATTTGAGCGGAATTTGTTTATGCATCATGAAGTGCGAATATTACTTTCTATACACACAGGTTTGAACAAGGTTAATTTGTGCTACATGACTCATTTTCGCATATCATGCACGCATGTGATCATAGAACATGCGACTAAGTATGGTGTCTTTTGACGAGCACCTATTGTTTTGCAATATTTTTTATATGCATTTTATTTGTTCATCATTTTTTATGTTGATTTTCCCCGAGTCATACCTTGCCGTGATTCCATTGAGAACAAAGTCTTCACTCAACATAAGGGAATAAATACCTTGATTTGTGTCACGTCATTGATACAGAATGAATATATTTGAATGTGTAAATGCATACAATTAAAAGGAGATCAAACATTGAAGGTACATTATTTCCAGAACTCTTACATTTACATAAAAGATCTGTTAATTACATCTCCGAAGAGAAAACCCCTGATTAAGAATTCCAACATAGCTATTACATAAGATTGCAACACATTCCTATTACAACATGCTACAAAAAAAAGAAATTCCTCCTCGCGATCGTCGACGCCGGCATGCTCGGGGGAGCCTTGGACTTTGATGATATTATCATATGCGATGACTTTCATTTATATTTGCTTTCATTTGACTCGTACTGGTATTGGCAGTACGTGTGTGCATGCTTGAATGACTTCACTTACTTTTCCTTGTTGACTAACCAATATATAGACTTTGATTTATTTTCTTTACTTTGTATGAGAAAGTCATCTTAATGGTTAACCAATCTGTTAAATGAGTCTTCAAACATCATGATGCATGCGTATGGGACATATAGTCATGCACGTGTTCTGTGCAATGCAACTACTTTAGTACTAACAATTGTAGTACTCTTTGTTTTATGAGTAGATGACATCTATGTTTTCTTACTATTTGCAAGCCGTATGGGGGATGCATGATCTAACTTTCATCTTATGCGAAGATAAGCTAGATGCGACCTTTTTGAGCGTACACATATATGGAGCAGATAACAGATATTTAATTTGTTTTGGTGGCATATGCAAGTGCACTAGAATATTTCGAGTGCGATCAAACTCAGATTATGACTCTGGTCATCTTTTAGTTTTTCTAATGTATGTCCATAGGAAGGGACCATACAATTTATTTTGGTTGGGTGGATGTACACCAATTCACCTAGAATTAGCAGGACGTGTCCATTTTACTTTGCATGCGCCTACACTAGATTCGCCAATATCTAGTTATTTTGTCGATGATGCCGGCTAGCATTATTTGGGGCCGATGCATTTTTTTATATAGTGCACTCATTTAGTCTATTTTATAGACATCTGGTTAATATAACACCATTTACGATTTGAGCGGAATTTGTTTATGCATCATGAAGTGCGAATATTACTTTCTATACACACAGGTTTGAACAAGGTTAATTTGTGCTACATGACTCATTTTCGCATATCATGCACGCATGTGATCATAGAACATGCGACTAAGTATGGTGTCTTTTGACGAGCACCTATTGTTTTGCAATATTTTTTATATGCATTTTATTTGTTCATCATTTTTTATGTTGATTTTCCCCGAGTCATACCTTGCCGTGATTCCATTGAGAACAAAGTCTTCACTCAACATAAGGGAATAAATACCTTGATTTGTGTCACGTCATTGATACAGAATGAATATATTTGAATGTGTAAATGCATACAATTAAAAGGAGATCAAACATTGAAGGTACATTATTTCTAGAACTCTTACATTTACATAAAAGATCTGTTAATTACATCTCCGAAGAGAAAACCCCTGATTAAGAATTCCAACATAGCTATTACATAAGATTGCAACACATTCCTATTACAACATGCTACAAAAAAAAGAAATTCCTCCTCGCGATCGTCGACGCCGGCATGCTCGGGGGAGCCTTGGACTTTGATGATATTATCATATGCGATGACTTTCATTTATATTTGCTTTCATTTGACTCGTACTGGTATTGGCAGTACGTGTGTGCATGCTTGAATGACTTCACTTACTTTTCCTTGTTGACTAACCAATATATAGACTTTGATTTATTTTCTTTACTTTGTATGAGAAAGTCATCTTAATGGTTAACCAATCTGTTAAATGAGTCTTCAAACATCATGATGCATGCGTATGGGACATATAGTCATGCACGTGTTCTGTGCAATGCAACTACTTTAGTACTAACAATTGTAGTACTCTTTGTTTTATGAGTAGATGACATCTATGTTTTCTTACTATTTGCAAGCCGTATGGGGGATGCATGATCTAACTTTCATCTTATGCGAAGATAAGCTAGATGCGACCTTTTTGAGCGTACACATATATGGAGCAGATAACAGATATTTAATTTGTTTTGGTGGCATATGCAAGTGCACTACAATATTTCGAGTGCGATCAAACTCAGATTATGACTCTGGTCATCTTTTAGTTTTTTTAATGTATGTCCATATGAAGGGACCATACAATTTATTTTGGTTGGGTGGATGTACACCAATTCACCTAGAATTAGCAGGACGTGTCCATTTTACTTTGCATGCGCCTACACTAGATTCGCCAATATCTAGTTATTTTGTCGATGATGCCGGCTAGCATTATTTGGGGCCGATGCATTTTTTTATATAGTGCACTCATTTAGTCTATTTTATAGACATCTGGTTAATATAACACCATTTACGATTTGAGCGGCATTTGTTTATGCATCATGAAGTGTGAATATTACTTTCTATACACCCAGGTTTGAACAAGGTTAATTTGTGCTACATGACTCATTTTCGCATATCATGCACGCATGTGATGATAGAACATGCGACTATGTAGGGTGTCTTTTGACGAGCACCTATTGTTTTGCAATATTTTTTATATGCATTTTATTTGTTCATCATTTTTTATGTTGATTTTTCCCGAGTCATACCTTGCCGTGATTCCATTGAGAACAAAGTCTTCACTCTACATAAGGGAATAAATACCTTGATTTGTGTCAATATGACCAAACCAGAGGCAATTTTCATGCAATTTGTATTTCTTGACATGTGTCAACCTGAACGTGGCAAGAACAAACTATCAAATTTGTGGGAATACCTCTTGACATTTGTCATCATGACCATGGCAGGAACAAACTATCAAATTTATAGAGAATATTACTTGTGAGAGTGCTACTTGGCATGTGTCAACATGACCATGCCAAGAGCAAATTATCAAAAATATGTGAAGGATGAAGGCTACTTGGGATGTGTCAATATGACCAAGCCAACAGTAAGAATCATGTTACTTGGAGAAAAATTCAAGATCTGTGTCAATATAACCAAGCCAACAGCAAGAATCATGTTACTTGGAAAAAATTCAAGATCTGTGTCAATATGACCAAATCAAGAACCATCATATGGAGGAAAAAGCAAGGATCATGCTACTTGAAGAATAGTTCTAGATCTGTGTCAATATGACCAAATCAAGAACCATCATATCAAGCAAAAAACTACTTGACTCATGTCAATATGACCAAGCCAAGAGCAAAAATTGGGTAACATGGGGATGAATTCATGAACTGTGTCCATATGACCAGATCATGAGCCATGATACGAGAAAACACTACTTGGCTCATGTCATTGTGACCAAACCAAGAGCGGAGATTGAGAAAACATGGGGTAGATCACCAACAAGAGAAGCAAAGGGATTAGGAGAGAACCATGAATCTCACCTTCTTGCTAAACTCCTCCAAATCACCCTCTCCTCACGTATGTGTGTGTGGGATTTTCTTTCTTGCAGCAGTGTATGTGTAGCAGCAGCAAAACAGCAGATGAAATGAGTAGACCAACCTCTGTACGCATGGGAGCCATCTATTTATAGGGACGGAGCGTGCAGCGCTGCGGCTGGAGGTGTGTGCGCCCACGTCCACGTCCACTGATCGTGGGATCGTGGGATGGTGGGAGAGTGTTGGCTCCTTTTTTTTCTATTTGTTTAATCGCTAATTGACCGGCAACGTCGCTAACCCGTTTACTTATGTGCGTGATTGGCCGATGGATGTGGCTACACATGCACACATACGTAGACATTTTCAAAGTGGGCTAGGCCTGATTAAGGCTAATTTTCTTAACGTGCATGTGACAGAGATATGAGAATATATTCTTTCATTGATAATTCTACGATGGTGTGTGACACATTTTGTTTCAAGCATTGCACCAATATCTCATTAGAAGTCGTAGAATGATATGCTCACATTTATTCTGTGGAATAATATTTTGGTGACATTGGCGCCGGTCATGATAATTTGATTTTATGTTAACATTAGAGTTTTATCGTCGACGAAATTTCCTTAGGACAAAAACTTGATGAGTATTGTTAGTTTTCTCATATTTATTTATTGTCCCTTTTCATTGTTAGCAATATAGGTGTTTGCCAATAATTAAATAATTGTCTGGCATTTTTTTAATATGTCGTCACATGGGGCATTTTCCTTTTATATGCGTTTAATATTATTAGAATAATGTTCGCATTTACTCGATGATTCAGTATGTTGGCAATATCAACATTGCCTATCACAATTTAAATTTATTTGAAAATTAGAATTCTGCCGTCGGTGACGGCGTATATGGAGGCGAGCCAAGTGTCCTCTATATTTTCGTTAGGACAAAACTTGATGAGCATTTATTTGTTTCATCGAAACCATTATTTTCATCAGCCCTTGCTTTGAACGATCAATTATTTTTAAATTGTCTCCTTTCATTACTAAACGGATATTTGCCGTTTTGCTTTTGTATTTTATGTGGTTTATGCATTTTATTTTATCTTGGTCAAAATCCATGTCAACACCACCCGCCACGGTCCGTCCAACGCCTTGGCCGCACGCCTGCTGACCTCGCGCGAGGTCGCGATGTCTCTGCTCGGTGCCTGCCAACCGCCTTCTTACGCCCGCCGTTCGCCTCTGCTCGCACCATCGCGTCCCTCCCCTCGCGCCCCAGGACGCTCTCTGGCCGTGCCCGCCAGCCGTTGACCGCGCGCCCCCACGGCCGCGCTCCCGCGCACACTACCTCGTTCGCGCCTAGGCTGTGCCGCCGGTGCGCACGCAGTCCTGCCGGTGAGACGCCGCAGCCGCTCGCTATCGCTGCACCGATGCTGCTTGCTGATGCTCTGCGTCGCCGCCTGCCACCTAGCGCCGCTGCGCCTCCCGCCCTTGGCCTCGCACGTCGCCCACTCGCCGCGCCGCCCTGCTCCGGCCGGCCGCCTGGCCGCGCCCGCCCCGCACGCCCCTGGACGTGCGCCCGCTTAGGCTGAGCACCCGGCGCCCGTTATGGTCCCTGGGTCTCTGACTAGTGGGCCAAGCTCTTGAAACGTTTAAAAAAAGAGATTAAAATAAATAAATAATAATAATTAAAATAATAATTAATTAAATAATTAAATAATTAATTAACTTAGTTAATCCTGCTTAGATTAACCTAATCACTAGTTAACTTAATAAAACCCTGATTAGTCTGATAAGTCAATGACATGCGGGACCCAAACGTCAGATTGACCCAGTCAACGCGCTGTTGACTGCTGACGTCATGATGACGTCAGTATACACTATCCTGGATAATGTTAGAATTAAATAGATAATAATTTAGAAAATGATTTAAAACTTTAAAAATTAATAGAAGATAAATCGTAGCTCGGAGGGGAAAACTTTGTACATGAAATTGCTCAAAACGACGAGACGAATCCGGATACACAGCCTGTTCGTCCGCAACACATCCCTAACATAGAGAACACATAACTTTCCCCCTACGGTTCATCTATCCGAAAACACGAAACACCGGGGATACTTTCCCGGATGTTTTCCCCCTTCGTCGGTATCACCTCCTACCGCGTTAGGGCACACCTAGGACCGCGCATTGTCTTGTCATGCACCATCATGCTTATGTTTGCATTATATTTATTGTTTCTTCCCCCTCTTCTCTCGTTAGACACCGAGACCGACGCCACTCCTACCCAGTACGACTACGGTGTTGACGACCCCTCCTTCTCGGCTGAGCTTCCAGGCAAGCCCTCCCCCTTGATCACCAGATATTGCCTATTCCTTCTCTCTACTGCTTGCATTATTGTAGTGTAGCATGTTACTGCTTTCGGTTAATCCTATTCTGCTACATAGCCTATCATTGTTGCTATAGTTGTCACCCTTACCTGATATCCTAATGCATAGTATAGGATGCTAGCGTTCCATCAGTGGCCCTACAGTCTTGTCCGTCCGCCATGCTATACTACTGGGCCGTGATCACTTCGGGAGGTGATCACGGGCATATGCTATATACTTTATACTCTTACATTACTTATGATATTGTTCGGAGATGGGGGCTGAAGGGGCAGGTGGCTCCATCCGGGTAGAGGTGGGCCTGGGTTCCCGACGACCCCCGACTGTTACTTTGAGGCGGAGCGACAGGGCAGGATGAGACCATCTAGGAGAGAGGTGGGCCTGGCCCTGGTCGGCGTCCGCGGTTACTTCAAAATAACACGCTTAACAAGTTCTTGGTATTTGATCTGAGTCTGACCATTTGGTCTATACGCACTAACCAACTACGCGGGAAAGATATGGGCACTCGACGTCGTGGTATCAGCCGAAGCCTTCGTGACGTCAGCGACTGGGCGGCGTGCGCCGGGTTGGACCGTGTAACGCAACTTCCTTTGAAATGGAGGTTGCTAGGTCTGCTCTCCGGTCGTGTACGCAACGTGCAGGTGTGCAATGGGCGATGGGCCCAGACCCCTGCGCGCATAGGATTTAGACCGACGTGCTAACCTCTCTGTTGGGCCTAGGTGGGGCTGCGACGTGTTGATCTTCCGAGGCCGGGCATGACCCAGGAAAGTGTGTCCGGCCAAATGGGATCGAGCGTGTTGGGTTATGTGGTGCACACCTACAGGGAAGATTATCTATTCGAATAGCCGTGATCTTCGGTAATAGGACGACTTGGAGTTGTACCTCGACCTTATGACAACTAGAACCGGATACTTAATAAAACACACCCTTCCAAGTGCCAGATATAACCCGGTGATCGCTCTCTAACAGGGCAACGAGGAGAGGATCGCCGAGTAGGATTATGCTATGCGATGCTACTTGCTGAACTTACCATCTACTCTCTCCTACATGCTGCAAGATGGAGGTGGCCAGAAGCGTAGTCTTCGACAGGATTAGCTATCCCCCTCTTATTCTGGTATTCTGCAGTTCAGTCCACCGATATGGCCCTTTACACATATACCCATGCATATGTAGTGTAGCTCCTTGCTTGCGAGTACTTTGGATGAGTACTCACGGTTGCTTTTCTCCCTCTTTTCCCCCTTTCCATTCTACCTGGTTGTCGCAACCAGATGTTGGAGCCCAGGAGCTTGAAGCCACCGTTGACAACGACTCCTACTACACCGGAGGTGCCTACTACTACGTGCAGGCCGCTGACGATGACCAGGAGTAGTTTAGGAGGATCCCAGGGAGGAGGCCTACGCCTCTTTCGATCTGTATCCTAGTTTGTGCTAGCTATCTTATGGCAACTTGTTTAACTTATGTCTGTACTCAGATATTGTTGCTTCCGCTGACTCGTCTATGATCGAGCACTTGTATTCGAGCCCTCGAGGCCTCTGGCTTGTATTATGATGCTTGTATGACTTATTTATGTTTTAGAGTTGTGTTGTGATATCTTCCCGTGAGTCCCTGATCTTGATCGTACATGTTTGCGTGCAAGATTAGTGTACGATTGAATCGGGGGCGCCACAAGTTGGTATCAAAGCCGACTTCCTGTAGGAATCCCCTTCCACACTCCTTGGCCGAAGTTGAGTCTAGTCATTCAAATTTTTTTTACTAACATGGTTGTGCGGCTTATGGGCCCACGTCGCCATTGGGTGGTATTATGACCTTTTATTTCTCGACCTATACTCCAGGACTCTGACATCTCTTCTATTCGGGTTAAAACGATTTTACTTACTGTGACTCTAGGTTCTCGTAACTACTTCCACCCGGAGAGCCCCTTATTACAGATGATCGCCTACTGCACCAGAAGTTTCTGAAGATGCTATTCGATGTTTTACCGAGACACTTGTGCCCACCGCCTTTGTAAATTCACTACCACTGAGACATCCCTATGGATTCCTACTTATACTTGCCATCCATACCTTCATTCTCGATTACTCTTGTTAGTACAAGATACCCTGAACTACTTCCCGTTATTCCGAGAATCCTTTGTGCTTACTGCCTTGCAGCTACTTTTCCTCATGAATACATGTAGGAATAATTCCCCACACTTATTGGGGATTCGTTCATCCCCAGTTGTTCAGGTGTTTTGCTAAAATCTTTGAAATGCCATTCGATCTTCCGAAATCCTCAGTAGCCTATTGCTCTTGATCTTCTTTACCTGCTTGCATAATGGTTACTTCCATATGTCAAGCAATATTCATTAAAATACTTTGTGATCGACATTCTGATCCTATTGATTCAGCATGTGTGTGAATGCACAAATCATCATTATTCCTTGAAAATCATCCTTCCGGCTCAGACGTCATTTTGAACATGAGTTGGTTGTCGACCAATCAAATTGCCACCGTTTGTGCCTCTAAGTCTACTCGACATACTTATCTGTTGATCAGAGCATCTGCTTCTGATCCCCCAATTTGGAAATCATAATTCCTTGTATTTAAGCTCTCGAATTATCAAGATATTTCTATAATTCGATGCCTTTTGCATTATTTATTCTTCTGGTTGAACATATATGCTCACATCAGATTCTTGGCAGTCCGCCAGATCGTTTGATGGATTATTATCCGACCATTCCTGCATATTCTCAAAACCTTGAGTTCTTCTCCTGATACGTAATGCCTTTGGTAAATTGTATCATTTGCCTTGTCAACCATGCTCTACTTTCGAGCTTGTATTATTTACTCCTGAAGATATGTTTTTACGATGCCCTGATGGGTTGAACCTATGCCTTCCTTAATCTGTGTGAACCCGAAAGAATTCACGGGTCATACTTATCTGGTATTGCACCAGCTAAAACTTTCAACAACTAATGACATTTTCAAAAAGTGAGAGGTGAATGGAAGGTTATACATTGAAGAAGTGGGAGTCGACCTTGAACTTGTGTTCATGCCCATGGACACGATGTAGATCCTATCATGGAAACTTCTTGTAATAATAACTATTTCCTTGATATAGGTTCATCTAGTATCCATGTTTGGTCCTTTGCAACCGTGGTTCCGACCATGATTGTTCTCCTTTAAACACCATTTCTCGTGCATGTTTAAGCACTTGTCTTCTGCAGAGTAATACCCCAGTCCAACCTCTACTTTGATTTGTCGTCGAGTATTACCCCCTGGTATCTCAAGATTATCACGGAACTGCATAACTTCTTATGAGTTCTTCATCAAGTGCTACCTTCTGATTGATTCCAATTTTTCACGGGCTCTGAGTTATTAAACACTCAAAGACACCGATAACTGACTCGAGTCCGCATCGTGATTAAGCAACTCTTGGTAACCTTCATTACTTACGAGTTTAATAATCCTTCAAGTCATCCCTAGCCTGACTGTTATATCATTATCATGCTAAATTTTAACCGTGCTACCTGGTCCTTCCCGGAGCACAATTTTCGACGATGAGCTAAGCTTACGTCGATTTTCCTTGTCATATCATTTCACCTTGAACAGCAAGCTTGATTTCAAGTTTGTGTCGTACCTGTGCTTCCATTGACCTCTTGCTTACATCCTCATGAAATATCTTGACAAAAATTGCCGTGGTCATCATCAACATTCTGAATCCTTCCAGGATACCAATCGAATTCATGATGATAAGTACCACCCTTGTTCCTTGGTAACTTGAGTTACCATCAACAACATCCTTGCCTTCCCTCCAACAAAAACTTGTTCGTGTTTTGTATTACACCTTGGGTTCCTTGCCATCCAGCTTATGTTGTGTTCTACCTTGGAGTATTACCATCTGTTATGTCGAGAATGTCATGGGAATGCCCCACCTCTTAAGGATTCTTGTTATAGTATTACTTCTCGCCATCTCCATTCATTTCTTGGTCCCCGTGTTGATTCTAATCGGAATACCGACAATTGAACTTTGAGGTGTGAATTCAAAATTTCTAGCAACCCTATTGCTTTGAAGTTAATGGTCGATATTTCATTCTTAGACCATTGGTTATCGAATCACCATTCTAACATTGATCGTGCTACCTAAGCCCATATTTCGGGTGCACCTTTCAACCAATGTTTAATTGTGTATGTTTTCCTCGAGCATACCTAATTATATCATTTGATCTGACAAATGTTATCTCCTTGTTCACATAAGTGTGGAAATCCATCTTTTGAAAATCTCAATGAATTGTCGCTGAGTCCATCAGCTACCCCCTCATCCTCTCCTTGGTTTAAATGATGAACTCTTGTTTCGGAACTCGCTTCCATAGTTCGTTTCCCGATAATCATATAATGTCATCTCGTCAATTGTGTTGCACCTCTTCTTCTCAGGCATCCTGAGTCTGAGATATCCTAACACCAATCAGATATGAATCCCGGTTAGATATGATGGTTGGGACGCATTTTCCAAGAGTTATAACGTTGGTCTTTATATGACCCGGTAAGGTGATGTCATGCCTAGCACACCTGGCTGGAGGGCCTATTGTTATAGTTCTTCCTTTTAGCAAGGTCATTATCCATTCTTCCCTGAGGAAATTGTAAGACTTATTCTATAAGTTGTTCCTGATGGATTCTTTGTGTATCCTAAGTTTGATCTTTACCTGATGACCATGTCAATGCTATCTCGAAGCATGTCTGTGGTACTCCGAATTTCAATACGAACATTTGAAGCACAATCCTAAATTTTCTTTATCAATTATTCAAACACCGCTGTATGGGCAATGGCATGAAATTTGTCTCACCTTTCCTAAAGGGTTTTCTACGTTATATCCCGTCATGGATATCCTGCTCTGCTTGCCCTTGGGAAGGATATACCCCTGAAAAATGTGTTTAAACACATTTTCCTTTCCATTGTTCTGTTTAATCTGATGATCACCTTTTCCTTTCCATTATTTTGTTTAATCTTTCTTGTGATCTATATGATCTAAGCAGTAATAATTCACTGCTTATGTAAACACCTTGGTGTACTACTTTGTCAATAAGACCATGTTACTATTGTTGATGACATTCCGGTAACCACCGATGGACAAGAACTTTACCTATTGGTCCGCCTCGTTCAACGAGCAGGAAAATGATTCTCCTCGTCCCTCGCCCTTGGTACTGATGTTGTTGCCGAAATAACTGATAGGCTATCCTCTAACATACCTTGCTTACATGTTCATTCAAGACATCATTGCCCTTCCTACTTTTAACCCACATGGTGGGCCCATAACCCACAGTTCCCCGGGATCGAAACCTGACTCTCCTGTACACCCTGTTGTCAAAGTTATTCCTCGCTCTTGACTTCTTATGTAATTCACGGGCCACCTGCCAAGTGATCTATTCTGGTATCAGATGCAATACTTATTTTTTTGCTCTGAACCCCCTTTACCTTCTGATTAAGCCATCCAACGATTGCCTGCCCATTGGAAACTTCTCATGGTACCTTCTTACTTTACTCTCGATATTTTCGTAAGTATCTATTCGAGAGTTACTTTCTACCACATTCCCTGAGTTATCTGCCAGATAGTCAACCTTGTAAGGTCCGTTCATCCGAAGTTACCCCTTGTCTTTTTGTAAGTACGATGGAGTTCCCGAAGAAAGGATGACAACTTCATCCCGACGCACAGAAGTAGAGGAATGGAGGGATAAACATCATGGAGCAAATTCTTTGAGAAGAGCAACCAAGACTGAGAAGACCCGATAGATTCGTTACCAAACCTTCCCCTCTTTCACTACCTCTTAAATCTCGGGACGAGATTTCTTGTAGTGGAGGAGAATTGTGACGCCCGGATATTTAAGCTACAGTAATTCTCTGCTAATGATGCCACGTCACTTCGATTACTGTTGCTAATCTCGCGTTAGTTCGAAACCGATTCTAATTCAAATCCAAAATCAAGAAAACAATAAAAGTTTCCAAAAATTAAAATTAAAATGTTCGGAGTGAACCAAATATTGCATAAATAATTATGGTGGAGAAACCCCACTTTTATAAAATGTTTAAAGGCTCTAAAATAATTAAAACAGTAGGTAAAACAATTAAGTAAATACCTTTTATAGTTAATATAGTATTAAACTAATTTAATTGGGCACTAAAAACTTCCTATGGCACTGGTCTAACTTGATATGCTAATCTAGGTGCTAAGGATGTGTTTTACAAAACTAAAATAATTAGATCCTAAAATATAAACAGAAAAAGAAAAGTAAAACAAAAACAAAACAAAAATAAAGAGAAGGAAATCCCCCTACCCACTGGGCCTTGGCCCACGTGGCCACTAGCAGGCCAGCCCACCCACTACCCCCGGCCTACATACCCCGGTCCAACCCCCCGCAAACCTTTAACACTCCCACTCGTCCCGATCCCCTTGCTCCTCTCTCCCCCACGACCCGATCTGGATCGGGGGCGCTCGCCCCCCCTCCCCCCCGACCTCGGCGACCCGTCACACCGCGCCCCGACGCCGGCATCCATCCCTCGACCACGACGGACTGCCTTCCCGTCGTCCTCTACGTCGCCGATTCGTCCCCGTCCTCCTCCCTACGCCCCGCTGCCTTGTCCCTACACCGAACGGTGAGGCCCCGGCCTCCTCTCTCCCTCGCCCCGCATCCTCTCGTGGCGACACCGGAGCTCTGCTCCTGTGTGCGCACTCGCACCGCCCGCCACGGTCCCTCCAACGCCTTGGCCCCACGCCTGCAGACCTCGATTGAGGTCGCGATGTCTCTACTCGGTGCCTACCAGCCGCCCGCTTACGCCCGCCGTTCGCCTCTGCTCGCGCCATCGCGTCCCTGCCCTCGCGCCCCAGGACGCTCTCTGGCCGTGCCCGCCAGCCGTTGACCGCGCACCCCCACGGCCACGCTCCCGCGCACACCACCCCGTTCGCGCCTAGGCTGTGCCGCCGGTGCGCACGCTGTCCTGCCTGCGAGATGCCGCAGCCGCTCATTGTCGCTGCACCGATGCTGCTTGCTGATGCTCTGCGTCGCCGCCCGCCACCTAGCGCCGCTGCGCCTCCCGCCCTTGGCCCCGCACGTTGCCCACTCGCTGCGCCGCCCTGCTCCGGCCGGCCGGCTGGCCGCACCAGCCCCGCCCCGCGCGGCCCTAGGCGTGCGCCCGCTTAGGCTGAGCACCCGGCGCCCGCTATGGTCCCTGGGTCTATGACCAGTGGGCCTAGCCCCTTAAACGTTTAAAAAAAGTGGTTAAAAAATAAATAATAATAATAATTAAAATATTAATTAATTAATTAAAGAATTAATTAACTTAATTAATCCTGATTAGATTAACCTAATCACTAGTTAACTTAATTAAACCCTGATTAGTCTGATCAGTCAATGACATGCGGGACCCACACGTCAGATTGACCCAGTCAACGCCCTGTTGACTGCTGACGTCATGCTGATGTCAGCATACACTATTCTAAATAATGTTAGAATTAAATAGATAATAATTTAAAAAATGATTTAAAACTTGAAAAATTAATAGAAAATAAATCGTAGCTCGGAGGGAAAAACTTTGTACATGAAAGTTGCTCAGAACGACGAGACGAATCCGGATACGCAGCCTATTCGTCTGCAACACATCCCTACCATAGAGAACACGCAACTTTCCCCCTCCAGTTCATCTGTCCGAAAACGTGAAACACAGGGGATACTTTCCCGGATGTTTCCCCCCTTCGTCGGTTTGACCTCCTACCGCGTTAGGGCACACCTAGCACCGCGCATTGTCTTGTCATGCACCGTCATGCTTATGTTTGCATTATATTTATTGTTTCTTCCCCCTCTTCTCTCGTTAGACACCGAGACCGTCGCCGCTGCTACCCAGTATGACTACGATGTTGATGATCCCTCCTTCTTGGCTGAGCTTCCAGGCAAGCCCCCCCCTTGATCACTAGATATCGCCTATTCCTTCTCTCTACTGCTTGCATTACAATAGTGTAGCATGTTACTGCTTTCGGTTAATCCTATTCTGCTACATAGCCTGTCATTGTTGCTACAGTTGTCACCCTTACCTGATATCCTAATGCATATCATAGGATGCTAGCGTTCCATCAGTGGCCCTACACTCTTGTCCGTCTGCCATGCTATACTACTGGGTCGTGATCACTTCGGGAGGTGATCACGGGCATATGCTATATTCTTTATACTCTTACATTACTTATGATATTGTTCGGAGATGGGGCCTGAAGGGGCAGGTGGCTCCATCCGGGTAGAGGTGGGCCTGGGTTCCCGACGGCCCCCGACTGTTAGTTTGAGGCGGAGCGACAGGGCAGGATGAGACCACCTAGGAGAGGGGTGGGCCTGGCCTTGGTTGGCGTCCGCGGTTACTTCAAAATAACACGCTTAACGAGTTCTTGGTATTTGATCTGAGTCTGACCATTTGGTCTATACGCACTAACCAACTACGCGGGAAAGATATGGGCACTCGACGTCGTGGTATCAGCCGAAGCCTTCGTGACGTCAGCGATTGAGCGGCGCGCGCCGGGTTGGACCGCGTAACGCAACTTCCTTTGAAATGGAGGTTGCTAGGTCTGCTCTCTGGCCGCATACGCAACGTGCAGGTGTGCAATGGGTGATGGGCCCAGACCCCTGCGCGCATAGGATTTACACCGGCGTGCTGACCTCTCTGTTGTGCCTAGGTGGGGCTGCGACGTGTTGATCTTCCGAGGCTGGGCATGACCCAGGAAAGTGTGTCCGGCCAAATGGGATCGGGCGTGTTGGGTTATGTGGTGCACCCCTGTAGGGAAGTTTATCTATTCGAATGGCCATGATCTTCGCTAACAGGACGACTTGGAGTTGTCCCTTGACCTTATGACAACTAGAACCGGATACTTAATAAAACACACCCTTCCCAGTGCCAGATATAACCCGGTGATTGCTCTCTAATAGGGCAACAAGGAGAGGATTGTTGGGTAGGATTATGCTATGCGATGCTACTTGCTGAACTTACCATCTACTCTCTCCTACATGCTGCAAGATGGAGGTGGCCAGAAGCGTAGTCTTTGACAGGATTAGCTATCCCCCTCTTATTCTGGCATTCTGCAGTTCAGTCCACCGATATGGCCCTTTACACATATACCCATGCATATGTAGTGTAGCTCCTTGCTTGCGAGTACTTTGGATGAGTACTCACGGTTGCTTTTCTCCCTCTTTTCCCCCTTTCCATTCTACCTGGTAGTTGCAACTAGATGCTGGAGCCCAGGAGCTTGACGCCACCGTCAACGACGACTCCTACTACACCGGAGGTGCCTACTACTACGTGCAGGCCGCTGACGACGACCAAGAGTAGTTTATGAGGATCCCAGGCAGGAGGCCTGCGCCTCTTTCGATCTATATCCCAGTTTGTGCTAGCCATCTTAAAGCAACTTGTTTAACTTATGTCTGTACTCATATATTGTTGCTTCCGCTGACTCGGCTATGATCGAGCACTTGTATTCGAGCCCTCGAGGCCCCTTGCTTGTATTATGATGCTTGTATGACTTATTTATGTTTTAGAGTTGTGTTGTGATATCGTCCCGTGAGTCCCTGAACTTGATCGTACATGTTTGCATGCATGATTAGTGTACGATTGAATCGGGGGCGTCACACCGCTGCCCCAGCTTCTGCTCCTGGAGCCCGCGCGCCCGTTCTTCAAGCCTCGAGGCTCTTGGGCTTCAAGCTCACCAAGCGGAGGGTGGACTACGCCACGGTGGAACAGTAAGAGCTCGTGCTTGGCCTTATTTTTGATTATGCTGCTGATTCCTGATGCTTCTCCGTTGTGCGATTAGGCCGACGCCTGTGACGAAGAAGAGGAAGAAGGGGGCGGTGGTGCCGCCCGAGACCAATCCACCTGCTCCGTCGTAGTCTCCCTCCATGGAGAAGGGCAGCATTGGTGCTCATGTTTCCCAGGCCCGGTCGTCCTCGCGAGGTATGGGGGAGAACCCTTGGGAGGAGTTAGCCCCCATGACCTCGCGGGTTCCGGAGGCACCGGCGTCCGGCTCGGCTGCTGAAGCCTCCATGGCTGAGGAGCCCCCAGTCCTCCAGGCAGTGGTGACAATACCTTCTCCTCCACCTCCTGCTGCACCGCTGATCCCAAGTCCTTCTGCCTCCTCCAACGTCTTGGAGCACGCCTTTCGGGAGATGACCCGGCTGCGAGAAGATCTTCAAGGCGCCGACCCCCTCCTGGTGGCCGGGCGTCTAGAGCTAGTTTCTAGCTGGCTCCGTTCCGACGTGTCTGTTCGAGCGGCGCTGAGCTAGGCCATGGCGACTTCTAAGAAGGACAAGCAGGCCGCCACCCAGGCAGCGGCTACACGCGAGGCGGTGCTAAAGGACGTCGAGGCCGCCAAGGGTCGCTGCCAGGCGCTGGAGGCCGAGTTGAAGACCCTATGCAACGAACGCGTAGAGGAAGCCCGTGGCCATCAGGCGGAGGAGGAGAAGATGAAGGCCCGGGAGGACGCCGTCAAGGGTCGCGACGCTGAGCTAGAGCAGTCGGCAAAGGCGCAAGCCATTGAGCGCGGCCGACTGGAACGAAAGGTGAAGGTGGGGCAAGCCGAACTTGACGCGAAGGCGAAGGTTCTGACTGAGGACCGTGCGGCCTTCCCTCTTCTCGAGAAGAGGACTCGCAATGCTCTGAAGTCACTCTATGAGAAGGGCTTGGAGAGGTCGCTGACCACCGACGAGGACGGCCCCGCCAAGCTGCTTCCCTACTTGGTTGACACGCTCGAGGAGGTCGTGATCGGCATGGGTCCCATGGCAAAAGAAGAGGCCCACGTTCTTTCCTCGGTCGCGCTGACGCGGGTCTTCAGCCACATCCATCTTCGCGACCCCTCCGCCCGCCTTTACGAGCTGCTGGAGCCTGTGGATGAGGAGCGTTGTGCGGCCGCTGCCGCAGCCGTCAAGGGCCAAGTGGAGGCTCTGTTGAAGAAGTTCCGCGGCTTCGCTCTTGCTCCTTCGACCGGCGGTGCAGGTGGAGGCGATGCCACCAAGGAGGGAGTACCTCTTGTGGGCGACGGCAATGTCCAGGGTGACCTGCGGCTGCTTTCCTATGTTATTCCTACAACTTGAATCATGCCTCGTGGAGGCGTTTAAAGTTGTGTTTGGTATTTGGGAGAACAATATGGCTTGTAATATTTGCCTGGAGATTTTGCGATTTTCTTCCTATTTGCTTTACGTTCTACGTCGGCAGAGCCCGGCCCCGCGCATACCTCAGCTGCCGTTGGGTCGTCCGGAGACCAGGACGAGACCATGGAGTGAGGGGCTACGTGACGAGTTAGGCTCCTGAGTCGCGATGCTCAGGAGTCCCCCTTGATGCGCAAACAGATTATAGGAAGGGGACGCGAGGGTGGGTTTAGTGTTCTACGTCGGTAGAGCCTGGCCCCGCGCATACCTCAACCGCCATTGGGCCGACCGGAGACCAAGGCGGAACCAAGGAGTGAGGGGCTACGTCACCAGTTAGGCTCCTGAGTCGCGATGCTCAGGAGTCCCCCTTGACGTGCAAACACCCTTCATACCTTTGCCCTCGCTGAGGCTCGGCTCGGGAGGGGCGCGCGACGACCAGGTCTAGGGAATCTGGTTGGGTGGCATACGCTTGGGCGTGACCCAAGCACAACCCTCATGCCCAGCCCCCTTGCGTGACTTTCCCGAGGAGAGGTGTTGCGGTGAGGCCGGACACTGAGCTCAGGGGCTCCCTGAGGTTGAAGCGGCCATGGGGCCGGCCTCAGTTGTTTATCACTAGCGCGGAGCATAGCGCTTCCGCACTTGCACGACCATAGCCACTCCTCGGCAGTGTCGACAGCCAGCGCGGAGCATGGTGCTTCCACTGGTACGTGGGAGGGGACTCCCTACTGCGGAGAGCCCCCGGGGCGTGTACAGCCCCGCCCTGACACGTGGCTTGCACGGCACGGCTAGACGAGGTGTGTCTGGGCACTCATGAGCCAGTGCGGGACTCACGAGGCCCTACCTCAAGGCGGGTTGCGCCTGGTCTTGGTTCTTGTTCGCTGTGTTGGTCCTGCAAGGTAGTCAGACAACCTGCGCCGAACGAATCTCCTGAGGTTATCGCGTGAGAAGGCCAAGCACCAACAGCTCCAGGAGGTGACGTGAACGGGGCCGGCCCGCGAGACAGAGCTCAGCCGTTGGATTTATCGACGCTGTAGGGACGGGCCCGAGCACAGACGCCGTGCCTAATCCTCTCACACGAAAGGTCCTGAAGAAAGACGACCGGCGCGCGGCTCCCGCGATGGGTGACAATCGAGCAGGTGATAGTCATAGATAGATTAAGCATGGAAAGCAAACTAGCTCAAGTAAATGCTGGGAAGATACATGCCACCGGGTCAGGCCCGAGCGGCTTGGGGATGATGCAGCCCGAGGGGCGCCCTCAACAAGGTAGGCTTAAGAAATAAAAAGGGATACATGCCACAGGGACGGACCCACGTGGCCTGATAATGATGCAGCCCTGAAGGTGCTCCCAGGTAAATGAACTTGGAAAACGTCACCTGGTTCTGTTGATGAAGGGATGTTGGGGCAGCTGAAGGTACGCGGCGAAGGGGTTACTCCTCACGAGCCACCGGGGCCCTGAGCCTCGGGAGGCTCTGGGGGTCCAGGCGGTTCCTTGAGGACCATCTCCATCTACGTCAGGACGGCGTGGTGCCTGGCATCCTGAGACGCCAGGACACGCCGCAGGTTACGCTAATAGGCGGACGCCACGCTCGGCAGGCCAAAAGGCATGCGAACATAGCTGTGCGGTGGGCCCTCGGAGCGTCCCACACGCGAAGGCCAGAAGAGCTCCTCAGACGCCGCGCGGTTGAGCACTGGGACGTCGACGCAGACGCGCAGCCTGGCATCCTCGCCTGGATGGGGAGCTGCGCCCGGTGAGCGGCGGTCGCCGCGCATGGCTCGCGCGTCCTGCAGTTCCTGAGTGGTCTTGGTAATGAACTCCTGAGCGGTGGGCGCTCCTCGCCTTGTGTCCTCCTGAGGGAGACGTGCCGCGAAGCACACCTCCAAGTAGTGCCCGAGCGCCTCCCTTGTGACATTGGCAAGGTCTGAGGCCCTCTAGAAGAGAGCCCCTGAGCCCTGCCCAAGGAGGGCGCCAGGCGCGCCTTCCTATGCGAGGGAGGGAGGCACCCCAGGTACGGGCGTTGATCCTGACGCGGTACCTTTCGCGACGCCACCCTCCTGAGGTCCTGCACGGAGTAGCTGCTTCTTCTTGGGGACAACCTCATGAGGGTATCGAGCTACGCTGTTGTCGGGATCTTCGATTGACGCTGCTTGGAAGGCGCGCTCGAGGGAGCACACCGCATCTCTTTCTTCGCAGGGGACTGTGATGATCCCGCCGCTCCCTGGCATCTTGAGGACGTTGTAGCTATGGTGCATCACCACCATGTACTTGGCCAGGGCTGGATACCCGAGGATGGCATTGTATGGCAGACGAATGTGCGCGACGTCGAAGTCGATGAGCTCGGTGCGGTAGTTGTTGCGTTCTCCGAAGGTGACAGGGAGGCGGACCTGCCCTATCGGTGTGGTGGAACCATCGGTCACTCCTGAGAAAGGCTTGGTAGGCTGAAGCTGGTCGTAGGGCACTTGAAGGTTGTCGAACATGTCAACGGACAAGACGTTGAGTCGTGCACCGCCGTCGATGAGGGTCTTGGTGACTTATACGTTGCTGATGACGGGCGAACAAAGCATCGGGAGAACGCCAGCGGTAGCCGCGCACTTGAGCTTATCCGCCGAACTGAAAGTGATGGCGCACTTGGACCACCGGAGCGGGCGTGTGGCCTCAAGCTTGGGGTGGACCGCGTTCCCCTCGCGGGCAAACTGCTTGAAGATTCGCTGTGTCGCTGGGGCTTGAGATCTGCCCAAGATGCAGGCGATAGCACACAGCTCCTGGAAGCCCCCAGCCCCATCGTCTTGATGGTGGTCGTCGTTCCTTCTTGGTGGTGGCGGCAGCGGAGGAAGCCCAGCATTGCCCTGAGGACGGTCCTCGCGAGGCTGATCCCTCCAGGCGCCCTCGCGAGGCTGATCCTGCCAGCGGTCCTGACGAGGCCGGTCGCGCCACTCCTGGCGTGGGCCACGGTCGTCCCAGCATACTCCGCCACGTCCTCCTCCTCGGCCGTAGCCCCGGTCATTGCGCTCGGGGCGTCGACCGAGCGTCCATTGCAAATGGCCTTGAGCTCTTGACAATCATTGGTGTTGTGGCTGTGCACATTGTGGAAGGCGCAGAACGGTCCGCTGCTCTTGGATGACTCGGGCTGGTCCCTGCCGCGAGCACGACTGCTCCCTTGCGCTTCACTTCCTTGGCCTTGGCTTTCTTCTCCTCCAGGTCGGCAGCTGGGAGCTCGAGAAGGGAAAGGCGCCCTTCCTCGGCCCTTGCGCACTTGGTCATCAGGTTGAACAGCTCCAGGGATGTGCACAGCTCCTCGTGGATGGCGAGCTCCTCCTTCATCTTGACGTTGCGGACGCAATCGGAGAACGCCGAGATGATGGCCTCGTCCGTCACCTTGGGGATCTTGAGACGAACGTTGTTGAAGCGTTGGATGTACTTCTGGAGGGTCTCTCCTGGTTGTTGCTTGACGCGGCGCAGATCACCCGCAGCCGGGGGGCGGTCGCGAGTGCCCTGGAATTTGGCAACGAAGCGGTCGCGCATCTCGTCCCAGGAAGAGATCGAGCCTGGAGGCAGGTTCAGGAGCCACGAACGAGCGCCGTCTTTGAGCGCCATGGGGAACCAGTTCGCCATGACTTTCTCGTCGCCGTTGGCAGCCTCGATGCTCAGCTCATAGAGCTGCAGGAACTTGCCCGGCCACGCGACGTTACGTAGCTCGGGGTGAAGGCGCGGCAACCGGCCGTGGTCACCAGGGACCGTCTTGGAGGTGGAGCTTGGTCTTGGCGCTCGTGCGCTGCCACGATGAGCGGCGCAGGGCCCTGTCGTAGTAAGCGATCCTGACGTGGTGGTGCGGGGAGCGGTGGAGTGTTCTCTTGCGCGCGAGGGACTTCTTGGCCGCTTCCTTCTTCGCGCACGGGCACCGGACGCGGTGGGTCGCGCCGCGGAGCCGCACGCCTTGGCACCAGGGCGCCGTCTTGGTGCAGAGGTGGCGGAGGTGCTCCGTGAGCTACGTCGCCCGTAGCTGGCGGTGGACGAAGTAGCGAGAGGGACGGTGCAGGGGAGCCCCCTGCGGCGCTGAGAAGCTCGACGATGCGGTCAAGCCAGTCCTCGTAAGGGTCGTGGATGGGGCGGTAATGCAGGAGCTCGCGCGCCATGAGGAGCGCGGCCCGCGCGTCCGTGGGAGCACGGCGAGCGTGAGATGACGAACCGGCCGGGGTAGTGACGGAGTAGCGGTGCGGCCGTCACGCCGCACCGTGGGGTGCAGCGAGGAGGCTTGCTATTCGTTCCCCGCCGGGCCGGTGGCGGCGTTGACGGCAGGCGACGGAGAACGACGAGGTGGCCCGCCGACGGGAGCCGTCTTGGCGACACGGGTGGCGAGGGCAGCCCTGCGCTCAGCGCGGGCTCAGCGGGGCTCCGCCATGGATGCAACGAAGCGATGGGACAAGGATCAACGGAAGGAAAACTCCGGCGCACCCCTACCTAGTGCGCCAAATGTCGGAGTTCGGGTTCTAGCAAAACCCTTCAGGTTCGAACTCTGGGGTGCGCGCGAAGATCTCTCCCTCACAGGTCACGCCCTCCCACGCTTCGCGATCTCTAGGCTAGATCGACGAACTCGCAACACAAGGAACACAAGATTTATCCTGGTTCGGGCCACCGTTGTGGTGTAATACCCTACTCCAGTGTGTGGTGGTGGATTGCCTCTTGGTGTCGGTGTGAAACGACACCTATGGGATCACAAGAATCCCTACTACGGTTGCCGGGGCGCAGGGTTGCGAGAAGAGCAGGATTAGTAATCAGCACAAGGATCGTTTACCCAGGTTCGGGCCGCGAGGATGCGTAAAACCCTTGTCCTGCTTTGGTGGATGTATTGAGTGTTCTTGAGCTCTCGAACTAGCTACGGTGGCTGTGCCGTTTCAGAGAGCCGAATCCCTCTCCAGTACGCCATGGGCCTCCTTTTATAGTCGAAAGGGGCTGCCACAGTGGCACACAGGAGGTGGAAAGGCGTACAGTGCTACGAGCTTATCGCTCGTATTACAGGACAAGACGCATTTAATGCGCCACTCAGGTGTCCCCCTAGCTTTATTGGGGATGGGAGAGGATCGCCGGGTAGGATTATGCTATGCAGTGCTACTTGCTGAACTTACCATCTACTTGTTGGGGAACGTAGTAATTTCAAAAAATTTCCTACGCACACGCAAGATCATGGTGATGCATAACAACAAGAGGGGAGAGTGTTGTCTACGTACCCTCGTAGACCGAAAGCGGAAGCGTTAACACAACGCGGTTGATGTAGTCGTACGTCTTCACGATCCGACCGATCAAGTACCAAACGCACGGCACCTCCGAGTTCAGCACATGTTCAGCTCGATGACGTCCCTCGAACTCCAATCCAGCCGAGTGTTGAGGGAGAGTTTTGTCAGCACGACGGCGTGGTGATGATGATGATGTTCTACCGACGCAGGGCTTCGCCTAAGCACCGCTACGATATTATTGAGGTGTAATATGGTGGAGGGGGGCACCGCACACGGCTAAAAGATCGTTGATCAATTGTGTGTTCATGGGGTGCCCCCTGCCCCCGTATATAAAGGAGCAAGGGGGAGGCCGCCGGCCAAGGAGGAGGGCGCGCCAAGGTGGGATTCCTACTCCCACCGGGAGTAGGACTCCTCCTTTCCTTGTTGGAATAGGAGAAAGGAAGGGAGAAGGAGAAAGAAGGAAGGGGGCGCCCCCCTCCCTAGTCCAATTCGGACTAGTCCATGGGGAGGGGTGCGGCCTCCCTTTGGGGCCTTTCTCTCCTTTCCCGTATGGCCCATTAAGGCCCAATACGAATTCCCGTAACTCTCCAGTACTCCGAAAAATACCCGACTCACTCGGAACCTTTCCGAAGTCCGAATATAGTCGTCCAATATATCGATCTTTATGTCTCGGCCATTTCGAGACTCCTCGTCATGTCCTCGATCTCATCCGGGACTCCGAAGTCCTTCGGTACATCAAAATACATAAACTCATAATATAACCGTCATCGTAACGTTAAGCGTGCGGACCCTACGGGTTTGAGAACTATGTAGACATGACCGAGACACCTCTCCGGTCAATAACCAATAGCGGAACCTGGATGCTCATATTGGTTCCCACATATTCTACGAAGATCTATATCGGTCAGACCGCATAACAACATACGTTGTTCCTTTTGTCATCGGTATGTTACTTGCCCGAGATTCGATCGTCGGTATCTCGATACCTAGTTCAATCTCGTTACCGGCAAGTCTCTTTACTCGTTCCGTAATACATCATCCCGCAACTAACTCATTAGTCACAATCTTTGCAAGGCTTATATGTGATGTGTATTACTGAGTGAGCCCAGAGATACCTCTCCGACAATCGGAGTGACAAATCCTAATCTCGAAATACGCCAACCCAACAAGTACCTTTGGAGACACCTGTAGAGCACCTTTATAATCACCCAGTTATGTTGTGACGTTTGGTAGCACACAAAGTGTTCCTCCGGTAAACGGGAGTTGCATAATCTCATAGTCATAGGAACATGTATAGGTCATGAAGAAAGCAATAGCAACATACTAAACGATCGAGTGCTAAGCTAACGGAATGGGTCAAGTCAATCACGTCATTCTCCTAATGAGGTGATCCCGTTAATCAAATGACAACTCATGTCTATGGCTAGGAAACATAACCATCTTTGATTAACGAGCTAGTCAAGTAGAGGCATACTAGTGACACTCTGTTTGTCTATGTATTCACACATGTATTATGTTTCCGGTTAATACAATTCTAGCATGAATAATAAACATTTATCGTGATATAAGGAAATAAATAATACTTTATTATTGCCTCGAGGGCATATTTCCTTCAATCTCCCACTTGCACTAGAGTCAATAATCTAGTTCACATCGCCATGTGATTTAACATCAATAATTCACATCACCATGTGATTAACACCCATAGTTCACATTGTCATGTGACCAACACCCAAAGGGTTTACTAGAGTCAATAATCTAGTTCACATCGCTATGTGATTAACACCCAAAGAGTACTAAGGTGTGATGATGTTTTGATTGTGAGATAATTTTAGTCAATGGGTCTGTCATATTCAGATCTGTAAGTATTTTGCAAATTTCTATGTCTACAATGCTCTACACGGAGCTACTCTTAGCTAATTGATCCCACTTTCAATATGTATCTAGACTGAGACTTAGAGTCATCTAGATTAGTGTCAAAACTTGCATCGACGTAACCCTTTACGACGAACCTTTTGTCACTTCCATAATCAAGAAACATATCCTTATTCCACTAAGGATAATTTTGACCGCTGTCCAGTGATCTACTCCTAGATCACTATTGTACTCCCTTGCCAAAATCAGTGTAGGGTATACAATAGATCTGGTACACAACATGGCATACTTTATAGAACCTATGGCCAAGGCATAGGGAATGACTTTCATTCTCTTTCTATCTTCTGCCGTGGTCGGGCTTTGAGTCTTACTCAATTTCACACCTTGTAACACAGGCAAGAACTCTTTCTTTGACTGTTCTATTTTGAACTACTTCAAAATCTTGTTAAGGTATGTACTCGTTGAAAAAACTTATCAAGCGTCTTGATCTATCTCTATAGATCTTTATGCTCAATATGTAAGCAGCTTCACCGAGGTCTTTCTTTGAAAAACTCCTTTCAAACACTCCTTTATGCTTTGCAGAATAATTCTACATTATTTCTGATCAACAATATGTCATTCACATATACTTATCAGAAATGCTGTAGTGCTCCCACTCACTTTCTTGTAAATACAGCCTTCACCGCAAGTCTGTATAAAACTATATCCTTTGATCAACTTATCAAAGTGTATATTCCAACTCCGAGATGCTTGCACCAGTCCATAGATGGATCGTTGGAGCTTGCATATTTTGTTAGCACTTTTAGGATTGACAAAACCTCCTGGTTGCATCATATACAACTCTTCTTTAATAAATCCATTAAGGAATGCAGTTTTTGTTTATCCATTTGCCATATTTCATAAAATGCGGCAATTGCTAACATGATTCAGACAGACTTAAGCATAGATACGAGTGAGAAACTCTCATCGTAGTCAACACCTTGAACTTGTCGAAAACCTTTTTTTGACAATTCTAGCTTTGTAGACAGTAACACTACTATCACTGTCTGTCTTCCTCTTGAAGATCCATTTAATCTCAATGGCTCGCCGATCATTGGGCAAGTCAATCAAAGTCCATACTTTGTTCTCATATATGGATCTTATCTCAGATTTCATGGCCTCAAGCCATTTCGCGGAATCTAGGCTCATCATCGCTTCCTCATAGTTCGTAGGTTCGTCATGGTCAAATAACATGACCTCCAGAACAGGATTACCGTACCACTCTGGTGTGGACCTCACTCTGGTTTACCTACGAGGTTTGGTAGTAACTTGATCTGAAGTTACATGATCATCATCATTAACTTCCTCACTAATTGGTGTAGGAGTCACAGGAACAGATTTCTGTGATGAACTACTTTCCAATAAGGGAGCAGGTATAGTTACCTCATCAAGTTCTACTTTCCTCCCACTCACTTCTTTCGAGAGAAACTCCTTCTCTAGAAAGGATCCAAACATAGCAACGAATGTCTTGCCTTCGGATCTGTGATAGAAGGTGTACCCAACTGTCTCCTTTGGGCATCCTATGAAGACACATTTCTCCGATTTGGGTTTGAGCTTATCAGGATGAAACCTTTTCACATAAGCATCGCAACCCCAAACTTTAAGAAACGACAACTTTGGTTTCTTGCGAAACCACAGTTCATAAGGCGTTGTCTCAATGGATTTTGATGGTGCCCTATTTAACGTGAATGCAGCTGTCTTTAATGCATAACCCCAAAACGATAGTGGTAAATCGGTAAGAAACATCATAGATTGCACTATATCCAATAAAGTGCGGTTATGACATTCGGACACACCATTATGATGTGGTGTTCCAGGTGGCACGAATTTGTGAAACTATTCCACATTGTTTTAATTGAAGGCCAAACTCATAACTCAAATATTTTACCTTTGCGATTATATCATAGAAACTTTTATTTTCTTGTTATGATGATTCTCCACTTCACTCTGAAATTCTTTGAACTTTTCAAATGTTTCAGACTTGTGTTTCATCAAGTAGATATACCCATATCTGCTCAAATCATCTGTGAAGGTCAGAAAATAACGATATCCGCCACGAGCCTCAATATTCATCAGACCACATACATCTGTATGTATGATTTCCAACAAATCTGTTGCTCTCTCCATAGTTCCGGAGAACGGCGTTTTAGTCATCTTGCCCATAAGGCATGGTTCGCAAGCATCAAGTGATTCATAATCAAGTGATTCCAAAAGCCCATCAGTATGGAGTTTCTTCATGCGCTTTACACCAATATGACCTACACGGCAGTGCCACAAATAAGTTGCACTATCATTATTAACTTTGCGTCTTTTGGCTTCATTATTATGAATATGTGTATCACTACGATCGAGATCCAACAAAGCATTTTATTGGGTGTATGACCATAGAAGGTTTTATTCATGTAAATAGAACAACAATTATTCTCTAATTTAAATGAATAACCGTATTGCAACAAACATGATCAAATCATATTCATGCTCAACGCAAACACCAAATAACACTTATTTAGTTTCATCACTAATCCCGAAAGTATAGGGAGTGTGCGATGATGATCATATCAATCTTGGAACTACTTCCAACACACATCGTCACCTCGCCTTTTACTAGTCTCTGTTTATTCTGCAACTCCCGTTTCGAGTTACTATTTTAGCAACTGAACCAGTATCAAATACCGAGGGATAGCTATAAACACTAGTAAAGTACACATCAATAACATGTATATCCAATATACCTTTGTTCACTTTGCCATCCTTCTTATCCACCAAATAGTTGGGGTAGTTCCGCTTCCAGTGACCAGTCCCTTTGCAGTAGAAGCACTTAGTCTCAGGCTTAGGACCAGACTTAGGCTTCTTCACTTGAGCAGCAACTTGCTTGCTGTTCTTCTTGAAGTTCCCCTTCTTCCCTTTTCCCTTTTCTTGAAACTAGTGGTCTCGTCAACAGTCAACACTTGATGTTTTTCTTGATTTCTACCTTCCTCGATTTCAGCATCACGAAGAGCTCGGGAATTACTTTCGTCATCCCTTGCATACTATAGTTCATCACGAAGTTCTACTAACTCGGTGATGGTGACTAGAGAATTCTGTCAATCACTATTTTATCTGGAAGATTAACTCCCACTTGATTCAAGCGATTGTAGTACCCAGACAATCTGAGCACATGCTCATTGCTTGAGCTATTCTCCTCCATCTTTTAGCTATAGAACTTGTTGGAGACTTCATATCTCTCAACTCGGGTATTTGCTTGAAATATTAACTTCAACTCCTGGAACATCTCATATGGTCCATGACGTTCAAAACGTCTTTGAAGTCCCGATTCTAAGCCGTTAGGCATGGTGCACTAAACTATCAAGTAGTCATCATATTGAGCTAGCTAAACGTTCATAACGTCTGCATCTGCTCCTGCAATAGGTCTGTCACCTAGCGGTGCATCAAGGACATAATTTTTCTGTGAAGCAATGAGGATAATCCTCAGATCAAGGATCCAATCCGCATCTATGCTACTAACATCTTTCAACATAATTTTTCTCTAGGAACATATCAAAAATAAACACAGGGAAGCAACAACGTGAGCTATTGATCTACAACATAATTTGCAAAATACTATCAGGACTAAGTTCATGATAAATTTAAGTTCAATTAATCATATTACTTAAGAACTCCCACTTAGATAGACATCCCTCTAATCCTCTAAGTGATCACGTGATCCATATCAACTAAACCATGTCCGATCATCACGTGAGATGGAGTAGTTTCAACGGTGAACATCACTATGTTGATCACATCTACTATATGATTCACGCTCGACCTTTCGGTCTCCGTGTTCCGAGGCCATATCTGCATATGCTAGGCTCGTCAAGTTTAACCTGAGTATTCCGCGTGTGCAACTGTTTTGCACCCGTTGTATTTGAACATAGAGCCTATCACACCCGATCATCATGTGGTGTCTCAGCACGAAGAACTTTCGCAACGGTGCATACTCAGGGAGAACACTTTTATCTTGAAATTTTAGTGAGAGATCATCTTATAATGCTACCGTCAATCAAAGCAAGATAAGATGCATAAAAGATTAACATCACATGCAATCAATATAAGTGATATGATATGGCCATCATCATCTTGTGCTTGTGATCTCCATCTCCGAAGCACCGTCATGATCACCATCGTCACCGGCGCGACACCTTGATCTCCATCGTAGTATCGTTGTCGTCTCGCCAACTATTGCTTTAACGACTATCGCTACCGCTTAGTGATAAAGTAAAACAATTACATGGCGATTGCATTGCATACAATAAAGCGACAACCATATGGCTCATGCCAGTTGCCGATAACTCAGTTACAAAACATGATCATCTCATACAATAAAATATAGCATCATGTCTTGACCATATCACATCACAACATGCCCTCCAAAAACAAGTTAGACGTCCTCTACTTTGTTGTTGCAAGTTTTACGTGGCTGCTACGGGCTTAGCAAGAACCGTTCTTACCTACGCATCAAAACCACAACGATAGTTTGTCAAGTTGGTGTTGTTTTAACCATCGCAAGGACCGGGCATAGCCACACTCGGTTCAACTAAAGTGAGAGAGACAGACACCCGCCAGTCACCTTTAAGCAACGAGTGCTCGCAAGGGTGAAACCAGTCTCGCGTAAGCATACGCGTATGTCGGTCCGGGCCGCTTCATCTCACAATACCGCCGAACCAAAATATGACATGCTGGTAAGCAGTATGACTTATATCGCCCACAACTCACTTGTGTTCCACTCGTGCATATAACATCAACGCATAAAACCAGGCTCGGATGCCACTGTTGGGGAACGTAGTAATTTCAAAAAAAATTCCTACGCACACGCAAGATCATGGTGATGCATAGCAACGAGAGGGCAGAGTGTTGTCTACGTACCCTCGTAGACCGAAAGTGGAAGCGTTAACACAACGCGGTTGATGTAGTCGTACGTCTTCACGATCCGACCGATCAAGTACCGAACGCACGGCACCTCCGAGTTCAACACACGTTCAGCTCGATGACGTTCCTCGAACTCCGATCCAGCCGAGTGTTGAGGGAGAGTTTTGTCAGCACGACGGCGTGGTGACGATGATGATGTTCTACCGACGCAGGGCTTCGCCTAAGCACCGCTACGATATTATCGAGGTGTAATATGGTGGAGGGGGGCACCGCACACGGCTAAAAGATCGTTGATCAATTGTGTGTTCATGGGGTGCCCCCTGCCCCTGTATATAAAGGAGCAAGGGGGAGGCCGCCGGCCAAGGAGGAGGGCGCGCCAAGGGGGGAGTCCTACTCCCACCGGGAGTAGGACTCCTCCTTTCCTTGTTGGAATAGGAGAAGGGAAGGGAGAAGGAGAAAGAAGGAAGGGGGCGCCCCCCTCCCTAGTCCAATTCGGACTAGTCCATGGGGAGGGGTGCGGCCTCCCTTTGGAGCCTTTCTCTCCTTTCCCGTATGGCCCATTAAGTCCCAATACGAATTCCCGTAACTCTCTGGTACTCCGAAAAATACCCGAATCACTCGGAACCTTTCCGAAGTCCGAATATAGTCGTCCAATATATCGATCTTTATGTCTCGGCCATTTCGAGACTCCTCGTCATGTCCCCGATCTCATCCGGGACTCCGAACTCCTTCGGTACATCAAAATACATAAACTCATAATATAACCGTCATCGTAACGTTAAGGGTGCGGACCCTACGGGTTCGAGAACTATGTAGACATGACCGAGACACCTCTCCGGTCAATAACCAATAGCGGAACCTGGATGCTCATATTGGTTCCCACATATTCTACGAAGATCTATATCGGTCAGACCGCATAACAACATACGTTGTTCCCTTTGTCATCGGTATGTTATTTGCCCAAGATTCGATCATCGGTATCTCGATACCTAGTTCAATCTCGTTACCGGCAAGTCTCTTTACTTGTTCATTAATACATCATCCCGCAACTAACTCATTAGTCACAATGCTTGCAAGGCTTATATGTGATGTGTATTACTGAGTGGGCCCAGAGATACCTCTCCGACAATCGGAGTGACAAATCCTAATCTCGAAATACGCCAACCCAACAAGTACCTTTGGAGACACCTGTAGAGCACCTTTATAATCACCCAGTTACGTTGTGACGTTTGGTAGCACACAAAGTGTTCCTCCGGTAAACGGGAGTTGCATAATCTCATAGTCATAGGAAAATGTATAAGTCATGAAGAAAGCAATAGCAACATACTAAACGATCGAGTGCTAAGCTAACGGAATGGGTCAAGTCAATCACGTCATTCTCCTAATGAGGTGATCCCGTTAATCAAATGACAACTCATGTCTATGGCTAGGAAACATAACCATCTTTGATTAATGAGCTAGTCAAGTAGAGGCATACTAGTGAGACTCTGTTTGTCTATGTATTCACACATGTATTATGTTTCCGGTTAATACAATTCTAGCATTAATAATAAACATTTATCATGATATAAGGAAATAAATAATACTTTATTATTGCCTCTAGGGCATATTTCCTTCACTACTCTCTCCTACATGCTGCAAGATGGAGGTGGCCAGAAGCGTAGTCTTCGACAGGATTAGCTATCCCCCTCTTATTCTGGCATTCCACAGTTCAGTCCACCGATATGGCCCTTTACACATATACCCATGCATATGTAGTGTAGCTCCTTGCTTGCGAGTACTTTGGATGAGTACTCACGGTTGCTTTTCTCCCTCTTTTCCCCCTTTCCATTCTACCTGGTTGTCGCAACCAGATGCTGGAGCCCAGGAGCTTGACGCCACCGTCGACGACGACTCCTACTACACCGGAGGTGCCTACTACTACGTGCAGGCCGCTGATGACGACCAGGAGTAGTTTAGGAGGATCCCAGGCAGGAGGCCTGCGCCTCTTTCAATCTGTATCCCAGTTTGTGCTCGCCATCTTATGGCAACTTGTTTAACTTATGTCTATACTCAGATATTGTTGCTTCCGCTGACTCGTCTATGATCGAGCACTTGTATTCGAGCCCTCGAGGCCCCTGGCTTGTATTATGATGCTTGTATGACTTATTTATGTTTTAGAGTTGTGTTGTGATATCGTCCCGTGAGTCCCTCATCTTGATCGTACACGTTTGCGTGCATGATTAGTGTACGATTGAATCGGGGGCGTCACACCGCTGCCCCAGCTTCTTCTCCTGGAGCCCGCGCGCCCGTTCTTCAAGCCTCGAGGCTCTCGGGCTTCAAGCTCACCAAGCGGAGGGTGGACTACGCCGCGGTTGACCAGTAAGTGCTCGTGCTTGGCCTTATTTTTGATTATGCTGCTGATTCCTGATGCTTCTCCGCTGTGCGATTAGGCCGACGCCTCTGACAAAGAAGAGGAAGGCGGGGGCAGTGGTGCCGCCCGAGACCAATCCACCTGCTCCGTCGTAGCCTCCCTCCATGGAGAAGGGCAGCATTGGTGCTCATGTTTCTCCGGCCCGGTCGTCCTCGCGAGGTATGGGGGAGAACCCTTGGGAGGAGTTAGCCCCCGTGACCTCGCGGGTTCCGGAGGTACCAGCGTCCGTCTCGGCTGCTGAAGCCTCCAGGGCTCAGGAGCCCCCAGTCCTCCAGGCAGTGGTAACAATACCTTCTCCTCCACCTCCTGCTGCACCGCTAATCCCAAGTCCTTCTGCCTCCTCTAACGTCTTGGAGCACGTCTTTCTGGAGATGACCCGGCTGCGAGAAGATCTTCAAGGCGTCGCCCCCTCCTGGTGGCCGGGCGTCTGGAGCTAGTTTCTGGCTGGCTCCATTCCGACGTGTCTGTTCGAGCGGCGCTGCGCCAGGCCATGGCATCTTCTAAGAAGGAGAAGCAGGCCGCCGCCCAGGCAGCGACTACTCGTGAGGTGGCGCTGAAGGACGTCGAGGCCGCCAAGGGTCGCTGCCAGGCGCTGGAGGCCGAGCTGAAGACCCTGCGCAATGAACGCGCAGAGGAACCCCGTGGCTGTCAGGCGGAGGAGGAGAAGATGAAGGCCCGGCAGGACGCCGTCAAGGGTCGCGATGCCGAGCTGGAGCAGTCGGCAAAGGCGCAAGCCATTGAGCGCGGCCGACTGGAGGAGCTGGAACGGAAGGAGAAGGTGGGGCAAGCCGAACTTGACGCGAAGGCCAAGGTTCTGGCTGAGGACCGTGCGGCCTTCCCTCTTCTCGAGAAGAGGTCTCGCAATGCTCTGAAGTCACTCTATGAGAAGGGCTTGGAGAGGCCGCTGACCACCGACGAGGACGGCCCCGCCAAGTTCCTTCCCTACTTGGTTGACGCGCTCGACGAGGTCATGATCGGCATGGGTCCCATGGCAAAAGAAGAGGCCCGCGTTCTTTCCTCGCCCGCCTTGATGAGCTGCTGGAGCCTGTGGATGAGGAGCGTTGTGCGGCCGCTGCCGCAGCCGTGTAGGGCCAAGTGGAGGCTCTGTTGAAGAAGTTCCACGACTTCACTCTCGCACCTTCGACCGGCGGTGCAGGTGGAGGCGATGCCACCAAGGAGGGAGCACCTCTTGTGGGCGACGGCAATGTCCAGGGTGACCTGCGGCTGCTTTCCTATTTTATTCCTACAACTTGCATCATGCCTCGTGGAGGCGTTTAAAGTTGTGTTTGGTATTTGGGAGAACAATATGGCTTGTAATATTTGCCTGGAGATTTTGCAATTTTCTTCCTATTTGCTTTACGTTCTGCGTCGGCAGAGCCCGGCCCCGTGCATACCTCAGCTGCCGTTGGGTCGTCCGGAGACCAGGACGAGACCATGGAGTGAGGGGCTACGTGACCAGTTAGGCTCCTGAGTCGCGATGCTCAGGAGTCCCCCTTGACGCGCAAACATATTATAGGAAGGGGACGCGAGGGTGGGTTTAGTGTTCTACGCGGTGGAGCCCGGCCCCGCGCATACCTCAACCGCCGTTGGGCCGACCGGAGAGTAGGATAGAACCAAGGAGTGAGGGGCTACGTCACCAGTTAGGCTCCTGAGTCGCGATGCTCAGGAGTCCCCCTTGACGTGCAAACACCCTTCATACCTTTGCCCTCGCCAAGGCTCGGCTCGGGAGGGGTGCGCGACGACTAGGTTCAGGGAACCTGGTTGGGTGGCGTACGCTTGGGCGTGACCCGAGTGCAACCCTCGTGCCCAGCCCCCTTGCGCGACTTTCCCCAGGGGAGGTGTTGCGGTCAGGCCGGACACTGAGCTCAGGGGCTCCCTGAGGTTGATGCGGCCGTGGGGCCGGCATCAGTTGTTTATCACCAGCGCGGAGCATAGCGCTTCCGCACTTGCACGGGCATAGCCGCTCCTCGGCAGTGTCGACAGCCAGCGCGGAGAGGGGACTCCCTACTGCGGAGAGCCCCCGGGGCGTGTACAGCCCCGCCCTGACACGTGGCTTGCATGACAGGGCTAGACGAGGTGTGTCTGGGCACTCGTGAGCCAGTGCGGGACTCACGAGGCCCTACCTCAAGGCGGGTTGCGCCTGGTCTTGGTTCTTGTTCACTGTGTTGGTCCTGCAAGGTAGTCAGACAACCTGCGCCGAACGAATCTCCTGAGGTTATCGCG
This sequence comes from Aegilops tauschii subsp. strangulata, assembly GCF_002575655.3. Taxonomy (NCBI): domain Eukaryota; kingdom Viridiplantae; phylum Streptophyta; class Magnoliopsida; order Poales; family Poaceae; genus Aegilops; species Aegilops tauschii. The sequence continues at coordinate 224,676,177 of NC_053037.3, read as the reverse complement.
TGAGAAGGCCAAGCACCAACGGCCCCAACAGGTGACGTGAACGGGGCCGGCCCGCCAGACAGAGCTCAGCCGTTGGATTTATCGACGCTGTAGGGACGGGCCCGAGCACAGACGCCTTGCCCAATCCTCTCACGCAAAGGGTCCTGAAGAAAGACGACCGGCAAGGGTCATAGATAGATTAAGCATGGAAAGAAAAACTGGCTCAAGTAAATGCAGGGAAGATACATGCCACCGGGTCAGGCCCGAGTGGCTTGGGGATGATGCAGCCCGAGGGGCGCCCCCAACAAGGTAGGCTAAAGACATAAAAAGGGATACATGCCACAGGGACGGACCCACATGGCCTGGGAATGATGCAGCCCTGAAGGCGCTCCCAGCTAAATGAACTTGGAAAATGTCACCTGGTTCTGTTGATGAAGGGCTGTTGGGGCAGCTGAAGGTACGTGGCGAAGGGGTTGCTCCTCACGAGCCACTAGGGCCGTGAGCCTCGGGAGGCTCTGGGGGTCCAGGCGGTTCCTTGAGGACCGTCTCCATCTTCGTCAGGACGGCGTGGTGCCTGGCCTCCTGAGATGCCAGGACACACCGCAGGTTGCGCTGATAGGCGGACGCCACGCTCGGCAGGCCAAAAGGTATGCGAACGTAGCTGTGCGGTGGGCTTCGGAGCGTCCCACGCGCGAAGGTCAGAAGAGCTCCTGAGACGCCACCCGGTTGAGCCCTGGGACGTCGATGCAGACGCGCAGCCCGGCATCCTCGCCTGGATGGGGAGCTGCGCCCGGTGAGCGGTGGCCGCCGCGCATGGCTCTTGCGTTCTGCAGTTCCTGAGTGGTCTTGGTAATGACCTCCTGAGCGGTGGGCGCTCCTCTCCTTGTGTCCTCCTGAGGCAGACGTGCCGTGAAGCACACCTCCAAGTGGTGCCTGAGCGCCTCCCTTGTGACGTTGGCAACGTCTGAGGCCCTCCAGAAGAGAGCCCCCGAGCCCTGCCCAAGGAGGGCGCCGGGCGCGCCTTCCTATGTGAGGGAGGGAGGCGCCCTAGGTGCGGGCGCTGATCCTGACGAGGTACCTTTCGAGACGCCACCCTCCTGAGGTCCTGCACGGAGTAGCTACTTCTTCTTGGGGACAACCTCATGAGGGTATCAAGCTACGCTGTTATCGGGGTCTTCGATTGACGCTGCTTGGAAGGCGCGCTCGAGGGAGCACACCGCATCTCTTTCTTCGCCGGGGACTGTGATGATCCCGCCGCTGCCTGGCATCTTGAGGACGTTGTAGCTATGGTGCGTCACCGCCATGAACTTGGCCAGGGCTGGATACCCGAGGATGGCATTGTATGGCAGACGGATGTGCGGGACGTCGAAGTCGATGAGCTCGGTGCGGTAGTTGTTGCGTTCTCTGAAGGTGACAGGGAGGCGGACCTGCCCTATCGGTGTGGTGGAACCATCGGTCACTCCTGAGAAAGGCTTGGTAGGCAGAAGCTGGTCGTAGGGCACTTGAAGGTTGTCGAGCGTGTCGACGGACAAGACATTGAGTCCTGCGCCGCCGTCGATGAGGGTGTTGGTGACTTATACGTTGCTGATGACGGGCGAACAAAGCATCAGGAGAACGCCAGTGGTAGCCGTGCACTTGTGCTGAACCGCCGAACTGAAAGTGATGGCGCACTTGGACCACCTGAGCGGGCGTGTGGCCTCAATCTTGGGGAGGACCGCATTCACCTCGCGGGCAAACTGCTTAAAGATTCGCTGTCTGGCTGGGGCTTGAGCTCTGCCCAAGATGCATGCGATTGCACGCAGCTCCTGGAAGCCCCCAGCCCCATCGTCTTGATGGTGGTCGTCGTTCCTTCTTGGTGGTGGCGGCAGCGGAGGAAGCCCAGCATTGCCCTGAGGACAGTCCTCGCGAGGCTGATCCCTCCAGGCGCCCTCACGAGGTTGATCCTGCCAGCGGTCCTCACGAGGCCGGTCGCGCCACTCCTGGCGTGGGCCACGGTCGTCCCAGTGTCCTCTGCCACGTCCTCCTCCTCGGCTGTAGGCCCGGTCGTTGCGCTCGGGGCGTCGACCGAAGCGTCCATCGCGAATGGCCCTTAGCTCCTGACAATCGTTGGTGTTGTGGCTGTGCACATTGTGGAAGGCGCAGAACGGTCGGCTGCTCTTGGATGACTCGTGCTGGTCCCTGCCGCACTTCGAGTCCGGCTCTGCCGCGAGCACGGCTGCTCCCTTGCGCTTCATGTCCTTGGCCTTGGCTTTCTTCTCCTCCAGGTCGACAGCTGGGAGCTCGAGAAGGGAAAGGCGCCCTTCCTCGGCCATTGCGCACTTGGTCGCCAGGTTGAACAGCTCCAGGGATGTGCACAGCTCCTCGTGGATGGCCAGCTCCTCCTTCATCTTGACGTCGCGGACGCCATCGGAGAACGCCGAGATGATGGCCTCATCCATCACCTTGGGGATCTTGAGACGAACGTTGTTGAAGCGCTGGATGTACTTCTGGAGGGTCTCTCCTGGTTGTTGCTTGACGCGGCGCAGATCACCCGCAGCCGGGGGGCGGTCGCGAGTGCCTTGGAATTTGGCAACGAAGCGGTCGCGCATCTCGTCCCAGGAGGAGATCGAGCCTGGAGGCAGGTTCAGGAGCCACGAACGAGCGCCGACTTTGAGCGCCATGTGGAAGTAGTTCGCCATGACTCTCTCGTCGCCGTTGGCCGCCTCGATACTCAGCTCATAGAGCTGCAGGAACTTGCCCGGCCGTGGTCACCAGGGCCCGTCTTGGAGGTGGAGCTTGGTCTTGGCGCCCGTGCGCTGCCACGACGAGCGGTGCAGGGCCCTGCCGCAGCAAGCGATCCTGACATGGCGGTGCGGGGAGCGGTGGAGCGTTCTCTTGCGGGCGAGGGACTTCTTGGCAGGTTCCTTCTACGCGCACGGGCGCCGGACGGGGTGGGTCGCACCGCGGAGCCGCGCGCCTTGGCGCAAGGGCGCCGTCTTGGTGTAGAGGTGGCGGAGGTCCTCCGTGAGCTACGTCGCCCGTAGCTGACGGTGGATGAAGTAGCAAGAGGGACGGTGTAGGGGAGCCCCCTGCGGCGCTGAGGCGCTCGGCGATGCGGTCTAGCCAGTCCTCGTAGAGGTCGTCGATGGGGCGGTAACGCAGGAGCTCGCGCGCCATGAGGAGCACGGCCCACGCGTCCGTGGGGGAACGACGAGCGTGAGATGACGAACCGGCCGGGGTAGTGACGAAGTTGCGGTGCGGCCGTCACGCCGCACCGTGGGGTGCAGCGAGGAGGCTTGTTGTTCGTTCCCCGCCGAGCCGGTGGCGGCGTTGATGGCAGGCGACGGAGAACGATGAGGTGGCCCACCGACAGGAGCCGTCTGGGCGACACGACTGGCGAGGGCAGCCCTGCGCTCAGCGCGGGCTCGGCGGGCGTCCGCCATCGATGCAACGAAGCGATGGGACAAGGATCAACGGAAGGAAACTCCGGCGCACCCCTACCTAGCGCGCCAAATGTCGGAGTTCGGGTTCTGGCAAAACCCTTAAGGTTCGAACTCTGGGGTGCGCGTGAAGATCTCTCCCTCATAGGTCACGCCCTTACATGCTTCGCGATCTCTAGGCTAGATCGACGAACTCGCAACACAAGGAACACAAGATTTATCCTAGTTCGGGCCACCGTTGTGGAGTAATACCCTACTCCAGTGTGTGGTGGTGGATTGCCTCTTGGTGTCGGTGTGGAACGACACCTATGGGATCACAAGAATCCCTACTACGGTTGTCGGGGCGCAGGGTTGCGAGAAGAGCAGGATTAGTAATCAGCACAAGGATCGTTTACCCAGGTTCGGGTCGCGAGGATGCGTAAAACCCTAGTCCTGCTATGGTGGATGTATTGAGTGTTCTTGAGCTCTTGAACTAGCTACGGTGGCTGTGCCGTTTCAGAGAGCCGAATCCCTCTCCAGTACGCCATGGGCCTCCTTTTATAGTCGAAAGGGGCTGCCACAGTGGCACACAGGAGGTGGAAAGGCGTACAGTGCTACGAGCTTACCACTCGTATTACAGGATAAGACGCATTTAATGCGCCGCTGAGGTGTCCCCCTAGCTTTATTGGGAACTGGAGAGGATCGCCGGGTAGGATTATGCTATGCGATGCTACTTGCTGAACTTACCATCTACTCTCTCCTACGTGCTGCAAGATGGAGGTGGCCAGAAGCGTAGTCTTCGACAGGATTAGCTATCCCCCTCTTATTCTGGCATTCTGCAGTTCAGTCCACCGATATGGCCCTTTACACATATACCCATGCATATGTAGTGTAGCTCCTTGCTTGCGAGTACTTTCAGTCCATCGTGGACAAGACACATTTAATGCGCCGCTGAGGTGTCCCCCTAGCTTTATTGGGGACGGGAGCGAGGCCTGTCCCGTCCATCGCCGCTCCTCCTCGCTTCGACACGCGCCCTGGCCAGCGATGCATGCGGCGCCATGTAGGCGGGCAGGCAGCTGAGGTGGTGTGGTGGTAGGGTCTTCATGAAGATCTGCATGCCGCCACACAGGCGCCTGCTGAGTTGTCCTGGAAGCTGCATGTTGCCACGCAGGTGCCTGCCCAGCTGGTTTGGGCTGGCAGCTGCATGCGAACGGCGTTGGATATTTGGTTGGTGCGGGCCTGGCAGTGGCCCTACTGGCGTCCTCGGTGAGAGCCTTACCGGGTGGCCCGGCAAGGGTCTTGCCGTGGCGCGCTGTTGTCCCTGGCAAGGATCTTGCCAGGGGTTGGCTCTCCTCGGCAAGGATCTTGCTGAGGAGCGTTGTCTTTTCACCCTCATCTGATCTTGAATGTCCCTTGTCTTCACAAAGATCTGCATGCCACCATGGAGGTGCCTCCCGAGCCCTAGTTCCAATGTGGTTTGTTAAGTTGGAACCCGTGGGCTCGAGGGTGGCTCACTCCGCTGGTGTGGGCGAGCTGCCCCGGCAAGGGTCTTCCCGGGGCCGCTGAGGCTGCCCCCGGCAAGGATCATGCCAGGGGAACCTGCTTCGCCTCTCTGCTTCTTTGTGTTCTTGGCCTTGGTGTTGCTTTGGCTGTCTTGGGCTTCGGTTTTACCTTGGTTCACCTCCCCTGTTCTGCTTGGTGTGGCCGCGGGCGCGGCTCCGACTGTCCGTGCACAGGTAAAGGGGTACAAAGGTGTGCCCCCTCTTTTGTACACCGACAGGAGCCCCCGGGCCTGGGCCACACATAAGCGCGACACGTTGTTGGGCCAGGCCCAAAACGGTGCGCGGGCAGCCGGGGCGGTATTTACCGCGGTAAAACTTTTACGCGCTGCGCTTTCCACGACCCGCGTTGAATGCGCGACGTGGAGGAGTGCGCTTGATGTGGGCGGCATGCGTGGGGCGGTTTCCGCATGCATGCGTCATATCGTGGTAAAGAGGCGGCTCGCGCCTTGTAACGCCCCGAGACCGATGCTCTAGTTGCCTTCCATTTATTTTGTTGTTGCCATGTATGGATTGCCATGTTTGTCATAATAAATTGTTGCATCATCATGCTTGTGTTATCTTTTATTCTCATTTTGTGCATTCCATCTTCATGTATGTTGCCATGTGCATTTGCATCCATCATGTTCATGATTGCTTGCTTGCTTGTGATGTTTGTTTTATTATTATTATTATTTTGCATCATGCATTCGTCTCCATATTATTGTTGTGCTTGTTTCCTTTTACTTGTTCATGTGCATTACAACTCCTTCTTCTTGTCCTTGATCCTTTCTCTTTTACTTATTGCTCAACTTCAACTTGGATTCACCCAAGTTTCTATCCCATCCAAACTTCTCCTTTCTTCTTTATTCCATTTATTTTTCTTGTGGCATTTTCCCTATTCGGAAAAATGTTCAACCTATCCCTATAAATCCTAAACGATGCCTACACACTCTCTGCCGAATTACAGATCCTTTGGAATTGTTTTGGTTGGGTTCAAAAATGGCTCAAGTTTGAATTTAATTCAAACCAGAATTATTTTTATATCCTTAAAAATGCCTAAACCAGTTTATTCAAACTGTGCATGTTTCCAGGACGCCTAATATATTTTTATCTCTATCAAATTCCCTCTCTACCCCTTTCTTTATTTTCCTCAAAGTTTCTGTCTGAAGAAAATGGAGAAGAAAAAGAAGTTGAGGCAGGAGGAGAAGCCCAGCGCCGCCCACCTTCTTACCTGTTCATTTCAGCCCAGCTGCAGCCCATTTTTCCTTCAGGCCTCCTTCGTCGTACGGCAGAGCATCGGAGACAGCCACGTCGCCTTGGCCACTGATGGGACGGTCGACGGGAGCCCTCCATGCTCCATAAAGCCCCAGCCAGTCCTCTCCACCCTTGCCCTAATCCTCCTCTTTCCCTCACCGCCGCCGCTGCCAAGTCAAGCCACGCCCATCCACCACAGCCGTCGCTCGCGCCATGGCCGAGGGGAGCTCGAGCTCTTCTCCGGCTTGATCCTCGCCGTAGCCGTCTCCTTCTTCCACGGGGACGTCGTCTCCGTCGTCTCCTTCGTCCACGTCACGTCCACGAGCCTCGGATCGACCTCCCCGACGACCTCTTCTTCGGTTCTTCCGCTGCTTCACGGATGCCAAGCCGGAGGCCTCTTCTCGGCGCCGATCTCTCCTTCTTCTTCCTCGGGTATACCTCGCCGCCGGCTAAATTCGTCGCGTCCCCAAGCTCGATCGACTCCTCCGAGCCCCTCTACGTGAGCAGCCGCGCTTCCCTGTATTTTTTTCTGGTCTCCGCCGCCTCTGTCCTCCCGATGCCGGCGATGTCTCTGTCGTCGTTTGGTGTCGTGAGTGGCACGCGGGAGTGCGGGTTTGTCTTGTGCATCAATCGCGCCCCTCCTCCGTAGCTTTTGGTCGCCGGAGTTCCTTCCGAGGAGCTCGCCCGCTAACCTGCTCGCACGCGCACCCTGCTTGCTCGCTGCCTCGCCGCGTATCGCCATGGCCAAGGAGCTCCAGCTCCATGCACACGGCCGCCCCCTGCTTGCACTTGCGCCTGTACTTCCGCGCACGCCTCACAACACACGCGCATCTCACTCGCGAGCTCCGTTGCCTGCTTCCACCTGTAACCACCATGACCGAGACAAGCTCCTGCTCGTCCTCGGTTTGCAGTACCCGTAGCCTTGTGCGTATGCGCGCAGCAGCCGCCACTTGGTTCGTCCGCACGCAGACCCTTTTCCGCACACCCGCTGATGCCTAGCAGCAGAGTTCGGCGCCGCGTTCGCTCGCCGCTGCCCTGAGCTTTCTCGGCGTAGCCATGGCTGAAGCTCGCCACTTCTGTTGTTCGGTTATGTAGAAAGCCACCTCGTTATGCGCACAACACACGCAGCAGCCCAACCGGTTAGTCTTCCGCTTCCGCTTTGTCACCCAGGCGACCAGGGATCAAATCCCCACGGGCACATTCTTTGCCATCAATTTTTGCCTTACCAGATCAAGCCTTGTTCTTGTTCTTGTTCTGTCAAGTCCAGTATCCATCACAAACATCTTCTAGGAGAGCTGGTCAGTGCGCTTTGTTTTCAACTGTGAGGTGCTGGGTTCAATTCCCAGACATCCCAATTTTTGCCCCTGTCTCCTCTTATTTATCTTTTTGCACACCACACAGCTAGCCACTTAGGCCTCATTCGCTTCTGGGCCGCTGCACTGCGCTGCAATCCGGCCCATGCATATTTTTTTCCACTCTGTGATTTTGGCATATTTCAAGTGCATGCATATTTTCAGATATGCCATTAATTTGCTTTGCTCATATATAGATATCCATGCATCATAATAAAGCATGTAATATATGTAAAATGCTTAGGATTTCATGTACTTTCATAATATGCTGCTTTCTTCCATGTTTAAAATGTCTAAATGCGATGTTTGAATTAATTTGCATAAATAGCTTGTTAAAATGCTTTATTTCATAACTAAAAAACCGTAGCTCCAAATTTAATAAACTTTATATGTAAATGGGGTAGAAAAAATGCATAGATTAACTTGGTGCACTTCATTTTGCTGTTTAACAACACTAAAATTATGTTTAGGGTAGAACAGTAGCAAATTCAAAATATGCATATGGGGATTTTCCGGAATTGTTGTTTGTTGTTTCGGCCTCATTTAAATTGCCTAGATAGTTAGTTTACTTATGCTTCACCTCTTGCCATGTTAATCAACATTTAATATTGTTGGGTACATAAACGTGAGAGAACTAAATAATTGATGTGGTGTTTCTTCAATATGCAACTCGTTGCATATTGAGCTCCACTTAATTTGTAGTGTTGTTTGTTGCATTTTGCCATGCCATGCCTCATTAAACCGGACATGCATCATATTTGTTTTTGCATCATGCCATGTGTATGTGGTGGTTGTTTACTATGTTGTTTGTTTCTTTCCGGGTTGCTTCTCTCGTTAGCTTCGGATTCGTTCCGGAGTTGTGAGGATCCGTTCGACTACGTCCGTTTGTCTTCTTCATGGATTCGATCTTCTTCCATGAGGGATCTCAGGCAAGATGACCATACCCCGAAATCACTTCTATCTTTGCTTGCTAGTTGTTTTGCTCTATTGCTATGCCGCGCTACCTACCACTTGCTATATTATGCCTCCCATATTGCCATGTCAAGCCTCTAACCATCCTTTCCTAGCAAACCGTTGTTTGGCTAAGTTACCGCTTTGCTCAGCCCTTCTTATACCGTTGCTAGTTGCAGGTGAAGATGAAGTTTGTTCCATGTTGTAACATGGATATCATGTTGATGTTGGGATATCACAATATCTCTTATCTTAATTAATGCATCTATATACTTGGTAAAGGGTGGAAGGCTCGGCCTTATGCCTGGTATTTTGTTCCACTCTCGCCGCCCTAGTTTCCGTCATACCGGTGTTATGTTCCTTGATTTTGCGTCCCTTACGTGGTTGGGTGATTTATGGGACCCCCTTGACAGTTCAGTTTGAATAAAACTCTTCCAGCAAGGCCCAACCTTGGTTTTACATTTTCGTCACCTAGCCTTTTTCCCTTGGGAGTCGCGCATCCCGAGGGTCATCTTTATTTTACCCCCCCGGGCCAGTGCTTGTCTAAGTGTTGGTCCAAACTAGAGCACCGTGCGGGACCATCCCTTGGCAACTTGGGTTACGTCGGTACCTGTACGCTTCGCTTATCCGGTGTGTCCTGAGAACGAGATACGTGCGAATCCTATCGGGATTGTCGACACATCGGGCGGCTTTGCTGGTCTTGTTTTACCATTGTCGAAATGTCTTGTAACCGGGATTCCGAGACTGATTGGGTCTTCCCGGGAGAAGGTTTATCCTTCGTTGACCGTGAGAGCTTATAATGGGCTAAGTTGGGACACCCCTGCAGGGTATTATCTTTCGAAAGCCGTGCCCGTGGTTATGTGGCAGATGGGAATTTTTTAATATCCGGTTGTAGAGAACTTGACACTCGACTTAATTAAAACGCATCAACCATGTGTGTATCCGTGATGGTCTCTTTTCGGCGGAGTTCGGGAAGTGAACACGGCTTTGGGTTATGTTTGACGTAAGTAGGAGTTCAGGATCACTTCTTGATCATTACTAGTTGACGACCGTTCCGTTGCTCCTCTTCTCGCTCTTATTTGCGTATGTTAGCCACCATATATGCTTAGTCGCTGCTGCAACCTCACCACCTTACCCTTTCCTACCCTTAAGCTTAAATAGTCTTGATCTCGCAGGTGTGAGATTGCTGAGTCCTCGTGACTCACAGATACTTCCAAAACAGTTGCAGGTGCTAATGATACCAGTTCAGATGACGCAACCGAGCTCAAGTGGGAGTTCGACGAGGAACTTGGTCGTTACTTTGTTTCTTTTCCTGTTGATCAGTAGTGGAGCCCAGTTGGGACGATCGGGGATCTAGCATTTGGGGTTGTCTTCTTTTATTTTGGTTCCGTAGTCGGACCTATGTGTGTATCTTGAATGATGTATGATTTTATTATGTATTGTTTGAAGTGGCAATTGTAAGCCAACTCTTTATCCCATTCTTGTTCATTACATGGGATTGTTTGAAGATGACCCTTCTTGCGACAAAACCACAATGCGGTTATGCCTCTAAGTCGTGCCTCGACACGTGGGAGATATAGCCGCATCGTGGGCATTACACGCCTTCCCCATAAAAAGAGGGAGGCGTGGAGGCGCGGCTCATTTACTGCGCGGGGCCGGGTTGCGGTCTTCAAGGCGTCCACACCTCACGATCACTGGGTGGGAGAGGTCGCTTCACCAGTCCCTTTGGTTCTGCATGTTCGCCACGCGTCCTCCATGCACTTGGGGTGGCGAGCGGTGGAGGCGGGAAACCGGGCTGTTGCTGGTTGGGGCAGCGGGTCTGTCTCGATTCCCTGCGCCCCCGGTGGCTGGATTGGCCAAGCGGGGCTGCCGAGCCCCGGTCCTGTCCCTTTATAAGGAGCGGGAAGGGGGATGGCATCCCGCACTCTACTGTCATCTATCTCCTCCTGCTTCTGCTTCTTCCTTTCACCCGCCATAGAGAAGGGGAATCCCGGTCCCTCGACGGTGGCGGCGAGGGTCGCCGCTCGACAGCGCGTCCCTCCTCCTCCTGAGCCCGCGGTGGTGGAGCCGGCCACAAGGGGAAGGGGGAGGGGGCGTGGCCGTGGCAGAGGTCGTGGTGCTCAGGGAAGAGGAGGACGGGGCAGCGCACCGGCCTCGCCCCCGCCAATCATGCCTTTCCCGATGGAGGACCATGTTGGAGACCAGCCCCGCGAGTTCTTCATCAGGCTGCGCCGGCCTCCGCGTCGTCGTCTTCGCCTTCCTGCCCCGTTTGCTCGGGAGATGGAGTGTGACCCGCCCCAGACCCTCAGATTGCACATGAGGGGCTGCGGCAATGGGGGCACGCAGGTCGACGTCGACTTCCCGACTCCTCGGGTCATGTACCTCCGCCGTGGATGGAAGACGTTCGCTCGCATCCACAGCCTGATGGCGGGGCTCGTCCTCTACTTCAAATTAATGGAGGATGGCCTGCACTCCGTCAAGGTCTTTGGAGAGTTTGGAACTCGCCTGAAGTGCTGCGTGGAGAGCTCCTACGATGGAGACTCCGACGATGGAAGCTCTTCCTCGAGCGAGGGTGACGAGGAAGACAGCGGGGCAGATGACGGGGACGAGTCCGACTAGGCGTCGGATGCCCCACGCCTGGGCGGGTGCGGCAGCAGTAGCATCTACACCTTGCCGCTCCTCCGGCGGAGTTTTGCCGGGGGAGGGGCCAGCTCCTTGAACTTCTCACGGCCGTCTCCTTGGGCGGCTGGCGTCGGGAGGCTGCGGAAGAGGAAGAGGGAGGGCGGCAATGTTGTCGCGTGTCCAATGTCCTGCCGCCTCATCTTCCAGCTCCTTTCCCGCCTCGTCTGCCTGCTCTCCGTCGTCGCGTGTCCAACATCCTGCCGTCTCGTCCTCCAGCTGCTTTCCCGGCACCGTCATCACCGGCCCACCCTTGGGTAGTCACCGAGGTGTTCTCTTGGTGCTTTCTGCTGCTCGTAGCTCGCCTAGGCGCCCCTTTTTCCCTTTCGCCTTCTTGACCTGCCTCCTGAGGAGAGGGACAAGAAAGGGATCACGGGCATCTCATCTCTTTTTTAGTTTGTAAGCCTTCGGGCCTTCGTTAAATTTAGAACTTGTAATCCCCTTGCTCATGTTTTTCATTCCGTATGAACTTTACCTATATGGGATGTTTTTAATGAAAAAGGGATGTTTACTGGGTTTTTCGTTCGCGGGTAGACCCGGCGACAAGGAGCGAATCCTTGTCACTATTTAAGATAAACTTTTTTCGCCTGGCAACAGGCCTTGCCGTCCCCCTCACCTAGCTCGACCTTTCTCGCGCTCTTGGCGGAGGCAGGGATGAAGTGGGCTTAGGCTCCTCGTTCTATCTCCTTGCCGCCGCGTCTACAACCAAATCCAGACCCAGGAGATAATCCTTAGGTATAGGAAAAAGGGGAGCACGGTAGCCTGGAGATAAAACGAGGTTTCACATGCCCCAGTTCCGTTCCGAAATGCATGACAGAGGATGAAAGACTTATCTGGATCTGCAGCCCCCGGCAACCTTGTCTTGCCGCGGTTGGATCCTTGTACTTGCAGCCCCCGGCATACTGGTTTGCCGGGGTCGGGACGCCCGTCCGTTCCCTTTCTTCCAAGTAGCTCAGCAGAAGTGCTCATGTGCCCTGCGAACCAAAGGAGGACAGAAAAGAACAGAGAGACGCGCACTCGACCTCTAGGCTAGGGGTTAGTCGCCGCTAAGCACTATCAACCCTAACCAAGGAAGAGACTCGACCTAGCATGCATGCTATAACTTAGGGCGCCAGCGCTTCATTTATTTGTGCTCAGGGTCTGCGCCTAGCTTTGTACAAAGGTTTACATGCCTTGCCGGCAAGGCTTGTACAAAAGGTGGCTTGTCGGGGGGGCCGGCAAGCCGCGCCTTATGGGTAAAACTTGCGAAGATGCTCGATGTTCTAGGAGTTGCTCACTTGAACAGCATCTTCGGTCTCCAGGCGGACTGCACCAGGCCTGGTGACTCATATTACCCAATAAGGGCCTTCCCACTTCGGCGTCAACTTGTTGGAATTCTTGGCCGACTGAACGCGCCAAAGAACAAGGTCACCTTCCTCAAAGCTTCGGGCATGAACCTTGCGGCTATGGTAGTAGCGCAAGGCTTGCTGGTAGCGTGCTGGTCTCACAGCCGCCCGAAGACGATCTTCCTCAAGGAGCGTTGCGTCATCTTGCCGCAACTGCTCTTGTTCAAGCTCATCATAAGCGAGCACTCGAGGTGACCCATATATGAGTTCCGTGGGGAGAACTGCCTCCGCCCCATATACTAGGGCGAAGGGTGTCTAACCGGTGGCTCGATTTGGCGTCGTCCTGATCGACCAAAGAACCGCCGGCAACTCATCAATCCAGCGCCTTCCGCTCTTCTGCAGCCTGTCAATGGTCTTCGTTCTCAGGCCTCGCAACACTTCAGCATTTGCCCTCTCTGCTTGGCCGTTGCTCCGGGGGTGTGCCACGGAAGCAAAACAGACCTTGCTGCCGAGGTCTTGAATGTACCACATGAAGGTGTGGCTTGTGAACTGCGTGCCGTTGTCGGTGATGACTCTGTTTGGCACACCAAAACGGCAGACTAGTCCCTTGAAGAACTTGACGGCTGACTGTGCTGTCACCTTCCTCACTGGTTCCACCTCTGGCCACTTTGTGAACTTGTCGATTGCGACGTACAAGTACTCAAAGCCCCCGACAGCCACGGGGGAAGGGGCCCAGTATGTCGAGCCCCCAGACCGAGAATGGCCAGGAGAGAGGGATCGTTTGAAGGGCTTGAGCTGGTTGATGAAGCTTCTTTGAATGCAACTGACACGCTTCACACTTGGTTACTAGTGCCGTCGCATCCTGGAGGGCGATGTGCCAGAAGAAACCTTGCCGGAACGCCTTCCCGGCAAGGGCCCTCGACCCTATGTGGGAGCCACATATGCCTCCATGTATCTCTGCCAACAGCTCCAGTCCTTCCTCCCGGGGGATGCACTTCAATTTCACACTGTTCGGCCTTCTCCTGTACAGGACGTCAGCGACGAACTGGTACAGGGCAGACTGACGGGCTACTTTTTCCGCTTCTTCCTGCTCCTCAGGAAGTTCCCCTGTCTGGAGGAATCAGACAGTATGCTGCGCCCACGCCGGAGCCTGGGGCTCGACGGGAAGGACCAAAGGCATTTCCTCTGCCATGGGAGTGACTGTCTCCACGGCCAGGGCTTGACGCCCTGCCGGAGCCAGTTGCCCTTTGGCAGGCTCAGCATCCACGGCAGCATCCTTGCCGGCAGCCCCAGGGGCTCGGTAGGAAAGTACTCGCCGGGACCTGACTTCCTTCGCTTGTTCCGCCCCGTTGATGGTTCGACGGATGGCTGAGTTAACCAGAGCAAAAAGGTACCTGGTTCCATAGGTAGCTTGAATGCAGTGCACTTCGACAGGTTATCGGCGATGTCGTTCTCCGCTCGGGGAACGTGCTTCGCTTGGATACCGTCAAAGTGCTCCTCCAGCTTCCTCACTTCATCTACGTAGGCCTCCATCAATGGGCTCTGGTAATCCCTGTTGACTTGTCTGACGACAAGCTGCGAGTCACCCCTGACGATGAGCATCTTCACCCCCAGGTCTGCCGCAATCCTGAGACCGGCAAGCAGCCCCTCGTACTCAGTAGTGTTGTTTGTGGACATCTCCCTGGGAAAGTGCATCAGGATCACGTACTTGAGGTGCTCTCCGGTGGGTGCGACAAGCAGCACACCGGCACCGGCGCCTTGCAGCGAGAGGGCCCCATCAAAGTACATGATCCAGTCGCGATCGGCTTCTTTGCCCGAGAGAGCGGTCTCTTGGATTTCTTCGTCAGGTGTTGAGGTCCATTCTGCAATGAACTCCGCCAAGAGTCTGCTCTGGATGGTTGAGGTACTTTCAAACTTCAACCCAAAGCTCGACAACTCCAAGGCCCATTCCACAATCCTTCCGGTTGCATCTGGGTTGTGCAGTATCCGTTGTAGCGGGAGGCGGGTGATGACAGTGATCTCGTGGGCTTGGAAGTAATGACGCAGCTTCCTCGAGGCCATAAGGAGGCTGAAGAGCAATTTCTACGCGCCGGAGTACCTCGACCTAGCCCCCTGCAAGAGGGAGCTGACAAAGTAAACCGGGTGCTGCATCATCGTCTTCTTCGGCACCACTTCGCTTGACTGTGCGGGTGTTGCCCCGATGGCGTCAGACTCTGCCGGGGGCCTTGCCTTGCCGGCACCAGGTCCTGCCGGGGGAATCTTTGGCTCGCCGTCTGCTAGTTCTGCCGTCGCCATTGCCTCCTCATCGACCTCCCTCTGTGCCACCAGTGCGGCGCTGACCACTTGATTTGTTGCCACTAGGTACAGCCGCAACGGTTCTTGTGGCTTAGGCGCAACCAGTATTGGCGTGGAGGAAAGGTATTTCTTTAGATCCTGCAACGCCGCCTCGGCTTCTGGAGTCCACTCCATCGGGCCTGCCTTCTTCAAGATCTTGAAGAAGGGAAGGGCGCGCTCGGCGGACTTGGAGATGAATCGGCTCATGGCGGCGACGCAGCCGGTGAGCCGACGCACATCGTTGATCTGCTTGGGCGCCTCAATCTCTTCAATAGCCTTGATTTTGTCTGGCTTTGCCTTGATCCCGCGCTGCGACACAAAGAATCCGAGATGCTTGCTGGACGGAACGCCGAAGACACACTTCTCAGGATTCAGCTTAAGGTTGATCTTGCGCAGGTTGGCAAATGCCTCTTCCAGATCTTGCACAAGAGTTGCCCCGTCCTTGGTTTTGACCACCATGTCATCCATGTATGCCTCCATATTTCTATGGAGCTGGGGTTCAAAACCAATTTGGACTGCTCTTGCAAACGTCAAGCCAGCACTCTTCAACCTGAAAGGCATTCGTAAAAAGCAATACATACCACATGGGGTGATGAATGATGTCTTTTCTTCATCTTCTCTTGCCATGAAGATTTGGTGGTAGCCCAAGTAGGCGTCGAGGAATGACAGCAGATCACACCCGGCCGTGGAGTCAACAATCTGGTCGATGCGCGGCAATGGGAAGGGGTCTTTAGGACAAGCCTTATTGATGTATGTGTAGTCAATACATAGCCTCCACTTCCCATTTGCCTTGCGCACCACTACCGGATTGGCCAACCACGTCGGATGGAGCACTCCTCTCACCAAACCCGCTGCTTCCAACTTCCCGATCTCCTCTGTGATGAACTCCTGCCTCTCTGGGAACACCGGGGATGTCAGATGCTTGCCACGCAAACACGTTGACATTCGCCCGCAGGAAGGTGACGAGCGCGCCTTCCTATTTGCTGTCGAGGGTGGAGCCTATGGTGAAAGCCCCTCCCGGCCATCCTCTCTGACGGACACCTTCTTTGTCTGCGGTGGCTCAACTCTAGATTTCTTGCTCTTGCCGGTAGAGCTCTCTGGCACGTCCTTGACGGTAGCACAACACTCCGAGGAGGTGCGCTTGCCGGAGTGGGTGCGAGAGGTCTTGCCGGGCTTCTTCTTCCCTCCCGGGGCTTCAGCGGCAGGAGCAAGTGCCTTGGCGGCAGCTGCTGCAACTGCTTCCCGATAGAGTTGGTCGGCGCAAATCAGCGTGTCCTTCTTATCGGAGGGGACGGAGATGATAGTCAATGGCCCGGGCATATTTAGCATGTTGTAGGGGTAGTGCAACACTGCCATGAACTTGGCTAGTGCCGGGCGGCCGAGGATCCCATTGTAGGGCAAGGGGATCTCGGCCACGTCGAAGACGATCCTCTCCGCCCTATGGTTCAACTCCCCTCCAAACGTCACGGGCAGCATGACCTTCCCCTTCGGCTGGCTCCTCCCCGGATTGACCCCTTGAAACATGCCCGTTTCCTCGAGGTCTCCATCAGGGATTTGCAGCCTTTTGATCACGACGGGCGAGATCAAGTTTAGGTCGGCCCCGTCGTCGACCAACATCTTGTTCACCTTGAGGTTGCGTAACGTTGGGGAGACCAACAACGGCAAACACCCGACCGCGGTTGTGCGGTCAGGGTGGTCCTCGGCGTTAAAGATGAGGGGCGTGCTGGACCACTTCAGCGGCTTCTGAGCGTCGAACGACGGCTCCGCTGCTGTAATCTCACGCGCCCACTGCTTGAGCTGGCGGTGAGAAGTATGTAGCGATGCGCCACCGTCGAGGCACATGGCCTATGTGGCCTTCTGGAACTCTTGCTCGCCGGACTCGTCGTCCTCGTCATGATCATCGTCTTCTTGCTTCTTGTCACGGCCCCGGGCGGGCCTCTCTTGCTAGTTGTCCTTGTCGCGGCAGCCTCCTTGGCCGCCACGCTTCTTGCCGGATCCCTCGGCACCGTCCTGGCCCTTCTCCTTGTCCCGCCTCTCATACTCGGCCTTTTGCTTTTCAGCAAGCAGCTCGACTTGCCGGCAGTTCTGGAGGTTGTGGCCTTTGGTTCGATGGATCTTGCAGTACTGCTTGCCAGAGCCCCCTGGCTTGTCGGCAGCTGCTAAGGCCTGGCAGGCGACGCACCCGGCAATCTCCTTGTCGAGGTCGTCTGCCTTGACCTTCTTGGCAGCGTCGGTGTCGTCAGACCCTTCAACGGCAAGCACAACCTTGCCCTTGCGTTTCCTGTTGCGACGCCGGCCCTTCTTCATCGGGGCGGTGGCGTCTTCATCAGTAGAGTCGGTTTCCGCGCCGGAGTCCTCGCCGGGGTACTTACTTCCCTCTTCAGCCCGGGCGCAGCTGTCGGCCGTAACATAGAGTTCGGCCACATCCTTAACCTTGGTCATCGCAAGCTCTTTGCACATCTTGCGGTTGCGCATGTTCTGATGGAACGCGCTGATCACAGCGGCGGGATGAACGTCGGGGATGTTGTACTACACTCGGCTGAATCTCTGGATGTACTTGCGCAGGGTTTCCCCTTCCCTCCGGGGAATGATATGCAGATCACTGGCCTGGCCATGAGCTTGGTGGCCCCCAGTGAAGGCGCCAACGAACTCATGGCACAGATCCGACCAAGAAGAAATGGAATCCGCCGGCAAGTGCATCAACCAAGACATAACATTGGGCTTCGGCGCCAATGGGGAGTAATTGCCAAGCACCTTATCGTCGCGAGCTCCGGCAGCCTTCATCGCGATGGTGTAGATGCTGAGGAACTCGGATGGATGGGTCTTGCCAGTATACTTCTCGCCGACGTCGGGCTTGAACGTGCGGTGGGATGGCCACTGGAACTGCCGCAGCTCACGGGTAAAGGCTGGGCAGCCCACCTCGTAAGGTAAGCCACCGGAGCCCCCCGACGCTGGGTGGTCCATAGCGGGTCCCACCCGCTTGTCCGACTGGTGGCGTGTATCACGCCGGCGCTCGATAGTGGTTCGAGCGTCTTCGTGAGCTCGTTCTCGAAGAACTTGGCGCCGGTCGCGGTGGGTCCGCGGGTCGGACGACGCTATGGAGATGTTATCGCAAGCGTCGTCATGACGGGCCGACGCCCGTGGCGCCTGGCGAGGAGGAGGAGAGTGCATCGTAACCGCAGCACCCCCGGTCCTCCCAGCGTGGGCATGTGGTGGCTCGGTGGGGCGCCGGCCCGAGGGTCCCGCCGGTCGCGGATCATCTTTGTTGGCGACGAGGCTCCGGATGGTGGCCCTCCACTCGTCGAGTTTCTCCGCCGCAGGAGGGAAGTCGAGGAGCAGCAGCTCGCGCGCTAAAGCTTCTGCTGGCGTGGGTGGTGGCAACAGCTACGTGGACTGTGGCGCGCTTCGACGGGCATGCGCACCATTTTCGCTAGCACTTCGGCGGGCATGCTGAACTCCTTCATCCCGCGGACGATGCATAGGGCTCTTCCCACTGCGGTGTCTGGGGTCTTCAGCGCGGTGACACTGCTCGTTGCGCGCACCATGGGAAGGGCGCGCTGTGGGCGCCGGCGTGGGCATCCTGGAGGTTGCTGCACCGCCCGGGGGTGGCGCAACGACACTCCTGGAGGGCCCCGTGCCGCCTGCGGCGGGCCCAGCTCCGTCTTTGGATCTGGCGACGTGCGGCTGGTCGTCTGCGCGCGAATGATGCCGCTCGCGAGGCTCTGACTACCAGGGCGATGCTGGTGCTCGCGGACCGCGGCCCGGGTCCTGTCCGCGACCGGCTCGCTGCTCGTCCGCACTGGCACGGGACGTTCGGCTCACGACGAGCCGATCGCCGTGGCCGTCTTCTTCTTGGGAGCCATGTCGATGAAGAAACGCTAGGCTAACTACTAGACCAGATTCTCACAATTGCGCCCCCTACCTTGCGCGCCAAAGATGTCGGTGTGGAAGGGAACCTATTGGATCACAAGAATCCCTACTACGGTTGCCGGGGCGTAGGGTTGTGAGAAGAGCAGGATTAGTAATCAGCACAAGGATCGTTTACCCAGGTTCGGGCCGCAAGGATGCATAAAACCCTAGTCCTGATTTGGTGGATGTATTGAGTGTTCTCGAGCTCTCGAACAAGCTACGGTAGCTGTGCCGTTTCAGAGAGCCAAATCCCTCTCCAGTATGCCGTGGGCCTCCTTTTATAGTCGAAAGGAGCTGCCATAGTGGCCCACAGGAGGTGGAATGGCGTACAGTGCTATGAGCTTATCGCTCGTATTACAGGACAAGACGCATTTAATGCGCCGCTGAGGTGTCCCCCTAGCTTTATTTTGGAAGCGAGCGAGGCCCGTCCCGTCTGTCGCCGCTCCTCCTCGCTTCGACACGCGCCCTGGCCAGCGATGCGTGCGGTGCCATGTAGGCGGGCAGGCAGCTGAGGTGGCGCGGTGGTAGGGTCTTCACGAAGATCTGCATGCCGCCATGCAGGCGCCTGCTGAGTTGGCCTCGAAGCTGCATGTTGCCACACAGGTGCCTGCCCAGCTGGTTTGGGCTGGCAGCTGCATGCGAACGGCGGTGGAGATTTGGTTGGTGCGGGCCTGGCAGTGGCCCTGCTGGCGTCCTCGGTGAGAGCCTTGCCGGGTGGCCCGGCAAGGGTCTTGCCGTGTTGCGCTGTCGTCCCCGGCAAGGATCTTGTCGGGGGTCTTGTGGCTCTCCTCGGCAAGGATCTTGCCGAGGACCGTTGTCTTTTAATCCTCATTTGATCTTGAATGTCCCTTGTCTTCACAAAGATCTGCATGCCACCATGGAGGTGCCTCCCAAGCCCTGGTTCCAATGTGGTTGGTTGAGTTGGCACCCATGGGCTCGAGGGTGGCTCACTCCGCTGGTGTGCGCGAGCCGCCCCGGCAAGGATCTTGTCGGGGGAACCTGCTTCGCCTGTCTGCTTCTTTGTGTTCTTGGCCTTGGTGTTGCTTTGGCTGTCTTGGGCTTCGATTTTACCTTGGTTCACCTCCCCTGTTCTGCTTGGTGTGGCCGCGGGCGCGGCTCCGACTGTCTGTGCACAGGTAAAGGGGTACAAAGGTGTGCCCCCTCTTTTGTACACCGACAGTTGGGCTGTGGATGAACAGTACAAAGGGAAGAACAGCCTCCTGAGGAGAGGTGTTCTTGTGCTTGGAGAACTTGTGTGGGTGAGGATGATCCGAATCCGTTCGATCCCCCTACTGTGGTGGCTAGTCCTATTTATAGAGGCCCTAGTCCTCTTCCCAAATATCAAGCGGGAAGGGATCCCACAACGGCCAATTAGAAAGGGGACAGCTAGTACAGCTTATCCTGAAAAAAGTAGTCTTCGCCTGCCAAAGGCTCTGATAGTGATGCCGTCTTGGGCTCCACGGTGACCTCTGTCTTGCCATCCTGCTGGTCTTGGTCTCGTTGCACCATTAGGGAAACCTTTGCTTGACGCCTCGGTACTCCTCACCTGCGCTTGCCCCCTTAGCACCAAAGGGGAAACAAGGACACTGTGCGCGCTGGCGCCCGCCTGGCCTCGTTCGTCATGGCTCATGTCACTGGAACCTCGTGAGGTTTGCCTTGCCTTGATCTCTCCGCCCCTCGTGAGCCAGCCTGGTGAGGCCGCTCCCGAGGAGGTCTTGTGTCGTCCGCCTCGTGAGGGTCTTGAAAGCTTGTTGGTGAAGATAGGTCGTACGGGCCCGCTCGTAGAGCCAGGCCGTGGGCCGCAGGCAGGCAAGTCTGGGGACCCCCGTTCCCAGAACGCCGACATTTGGAACCCCCGATCAAAATCGAACGGTCGAGAACAAATAGGCTAGGAAAGTCTAAATAAGAAACGAAGATATTTTAGGGATGTTTGGGGATGATCCGGATCCAACGGTGATGACTAAGCGGGTCGGGTTTGGGACAGCTGTTGGATGCGCGAGAGGGGTCTATGCACTGTGCAAAGAGGGGTTAGGCGGTCACGATCAAGAGGGAAGCGAAAATCCGATTGGTCTAGAACGGTCAACGAAGGCAAATCGGTCCAAGGGAAGGTGATGAAGGCAAAGGGAGAAATGGCAACGACGAACGAATGTATGTTTTAAAACATGACGGCAATGGAGTGCCGATGCAATGCAAATGATGACATGATGAAATGCAACAAACAAATAAATAACACAGCTGGCACGCAAAACATGGAAGGCAACTGGAGCGTCGGTCTTGGGGCGTCACAACTCTCCTCCACTTACAAGAGATCTTGACCCCAGATCTAAGGACGGCACCGGAGAGAAATGGAAGAGGAAGAGGAAGAGGTCAAACAAAGTTGCTTCTTTGTCAAACTAGTGAAACCACGAACCTTAAAGGTTGCAAAGACATGAAAAGAACACAAGGGCAAGGATGAATTGAAACCACTCTGGTTGAAAAGAGGAGCAAAACTTGATTAGATGAAAAGAACTTGAAGAGATGACAGAACACTACGGTTAAATGGATAAGCAAGGAAAGAACATGATAATGAGAAAAGAAGATTATGGGACCAAGAGAGCAACATCACAATGCCTCCGAAAGAAATGAAAGAATGGAACGAAAAGAACGGAGAAGAGAAAACATCATCTACCACAATTAAATTGGAAAAGCATCCTTACGAAGAAGGGTTGAACGGAGTTGTTGGAAAATCAACAACAAAAGATGTGATTTCCAATGGTTTTATGGAAAACAACCCAAAATTATGAGGTGAAGTGTCACAGCCCTAGAGTACTTGTTGTAAATAGCTATATTAGTTGCATTTGAGAGCATCATGCATCATGTCTAAATTCTGAAAGTTGAATTGAGGTTAGTTGAAACCCTCACAAATCACTTCAGAATTAATCAACATTAAAATCTTCTCAAATGAGTCCAAGAAAATGTTCCTGTTATCCTATAAAAATATTGGCAAGAGGTAAAATTCAAACCAATATTTTTGGAGTCTCAGAAATATTTATTTTGGGCATTTGACTTAATCCAATAATTATTTGCATTGGATTTATATTTATGATATATTAACTATATGTCCAATAATTCTGATAATTGTTGAGGGGCTTTGGAATAATCCATTTAGTCCCTGCAAAAATTAACAGAAGCAGAAAATTTAGTTTGGTTCAAAAACCAAATTAAAACAAATGTCAGAAATAGAAAACAGAAAGAAATAGGAAAGAGAGAGAGAAAAGGAACCTACCTGGGCCACTTACCTGGCGGCCCATCTGCTCTGGCCCAGCAAGCCGGCCCAGCCGACTGGCCATGCCAGTCGTCCTCCTCGTCGCGCCAGAAGGACGATCACGCGCGCCCGCCCGAGAGCGCCGCGCCACCAGGGCGTCTGCCTATGTCCCCAGGCCAGCTCGACACCGCGGCCGACCTCCTCGGTGCCGTCCCGATCGCTCTGACTCTCTCACTCTCCCCCCTGCTCTGTCCCTCGCCTCTCCCGCCATGGCCGATTAGCCCTCGAGCTCGCAGTCGTCGCCTACGTAGCTATCGCCTCCCCCTCGCCTCCTCGAAGTGCCTGCGAGCTCCGCGTTGACGCCCCGACCTCCTCGATGAGCCACACCCGCTGGACACGCTCCACTGCCTCCACCGAGCTCCTCCTCACAGTTCGGTCGCCGGAGATCCCCCTCGTCACCGTGCTCAGCTCCGACCACCTCCGAGCTCGCCGTTCACTCCACTGCAACCTTTGTGAGCTTCCATGTCGATCCCCCCTCTCCTCTGGCTCTTTTGCTTCCGCTAACGCCTTTGCCGTCGCGGCCGGGAGCTTGGCTCCGCCGGCCATGCCGCCGCCGTGGCCACCGTCACCTAGAGCCGCAACCGAGCGCGTCATAGCACTCGGCGCATCACCAGGTGCCAGTAGCACCCCCATCGATGCCTATTATTCTTGTGGCCGTCAAGCCATTCTTGTTCAGAATGACTAGGAGAAACAAACTCCAGTACCTCATCCATTTCTAGGATTGGGTCAAAGTAGTTGTATCCCGCAGATCAAAATGCCAATCCAGCTTTTGTTCTGTTCTACCCTGGAATGTTACCATCTGATGCCAAGAATGTCATGAGAATTGCACCACCTCTTATGAATTCTTGACGCAGTGATACTTCTTACCATCATTCTTCATTCCTCGGTTCCCGTGTTATTGTAACCAGCACGCCGACAGGTGAATCGTGATGTGTGAAATCTATACTCCTAGCAATTTTGTTGCTTGGTAGTTAATGGACAATACTCTCATTCTTAGCGTGCTGGTTATTGAATTATCCTTCTAAGACTGATCGTGCTACCTAGTCCATTTTTCCTAGTGCACTCTTCGATCAATGAGTTAGGATTGTGTCAGTCCCTCACTCTCTTGATCATATCGTCTTGCCCCGGAAAGCAAGATTGTTCTCGAGCTTAATAGCATCTCGGTGGTTCGTGATTTTCTGATTATCTTCTCGGAAGTATTACCAGGTTGTCACCTGACCGCTATGTTGTGTTCGTGATCAAGTTGGTTTCTTGTAAACCACCCCTACTCCAAGAATCTATGCTGAATACCCCTGAGCTATTTGGTTGAGCTAAACAACAACTTGGAGAGTTGGAAGATAAAATCTTGTCTAACCTAGTTCATTTCCAAAGGGATATCTTGTGTTTGTCTGCTTGTTGTAGAAAGATGATTTCTTCATCGATTGGTCCTTGTGATCGGTGGTTGAACCTATCGTCTTGCCCAAACCTTGATTAGAGTGTGGGCCATCGTCAAATCAAATTAGAACCAACGATGTTCGTAATGTTGTCTTACTCGTGGTTGATCCCTCGAGCATACACCATTACATATTTTGGTCTGACCAATGCTATCACCATGTTCACATGATGGTGGAAGTCCAGTGATATGGAAATTCCGATGAGTTGCTGTTGAGCCCATCAGCAGCATTGTGTCTCCCCCATGATTCATGTTGAACATCAACCTAGTGTTGGAAACTTTGTAAGCAATGCCTTCGTGTTCCATTCATGAAGCTTATGCTTGGATCGAAGAAGTGACTTCCTCGAATTCATGTGCATTTGGTGCAAGTTGCCGCCGTGAGTTCGAGAAAGATTCTTTTTGTTTCCTCTGGTACCATCCCAAGTCAGTCATGCATGTACGAAGTATGCTGTGGTTTGACAGGCTCGCTACCTCCATTCCATATGTATCTCCTAGTACACCAAGCAACTGAATGACTTGTTCAAGGAGAAGAAGTTCCTTCTAAAGAGCATGCCTTATGCAAGGACTTTGATATCCTCGATGATGGTTCCCCACATGAACTCGGTAGTGTTTTATTATAAGACTACTACGTGGTCATGCTTGTCTAGGACAGCGTGCTCACATGTGTGTAGCAGAACCAGCTCATGTTTTGGAGCTTACTACCGTAGTCCGTTTCCTGAGGATCTCGCAACGTCATCTCGTCGATTTGTGTTGCGAACTTTCCTTCCAGACACGCTGAGTCTGGAATATCCTGACACCAACCAGATCTGAATCTCAGGCAGATATGATGGCTGGGACGTTCCCAAGAATTATAATATTGGTCTTTTGAACCGTCAAGTGGATGTCATGGCCAACAAACTTACCCGGGAGATCTCTTATTGTAGTATCTTGAGTCAGCAATTTGGCCATTCTTCCATGAGGAGTTGGTATGACTTTGAACATAAGTTGTTCCTTATGGGTTCCTTGAGCTCCCGAAGTCAGACCTTTGCCTGATGTTCCTGATACCGAACGGTATTGGGTTAAGCTGGTACATCAAGGAGAACATTAGAAGCGGAGTGTAAATGTCTCTCGGTCGATCATCCATGTTTTGTTCCTTGGCATTGCTAAGGACAAATCTGAGAAAGTGTTGTCTTCCTTTGCATCTGCATCTTCCATCACTATTCATCATGGTAGTATGATGTGTTGCCAGGATCCTCGCCATGGATGTTGGTAAGACCTTGATGAGTAAGGAAATGCTCAAGTTCTTGAGAGCACGCTCAGTCACTGGGTTATATCCTCGGCATCATCTGGAATGTGCTTCGCGTTTGCTGAGTTGTCTAATAACTCTAGTTTTCTTTCCAAACTGAGTATGCCATTTCTCCAAACTCCTTCACACGATCGTTTGTGATTTTCCTTAGGCAAGTTTAGAGAGTTTCAATGATCTATGTATCAAAAGTAATTCTTTTTTCCACTTGAGGGAATAATTCTACAAGTCACCTCTGCTAAGGTGCCCCGTTATGGAATCATGGCAATTATTTCCTCGCTATCTTGAAACAATGCACCATCCTACTCCAGCGTGGAATTGTTGCCTTCCAAATTGAACCTCCATCATCTGTTTCTTTCCATCCACCTGATGTGTGTTTTATGTCTCAACTCAAGAGATGTTCCTACGTCTCACTCCATGAGTTGATCTAGAGTTGCTCGATTTTCAAGAAGATCGATTCTTGTAGAGCTTCTTTCTTTCATCATCGTGTTAGATGAAGGTCTTGAAAGCAAAGACGTCAAAGATCAATATGAAGCAATGCATAAATGTGTTCGAGATGGCAATTGGACCATGAAGATCGTGTTAGATTGGTGTCCCCTCTGTCTTCTTACCTCACGTCTTGAATCTCGGGACGAGATTCTTGTTTAGTGGGGGTGAGTTGTCACAGCCCTAGAGTACTTGTTGTAAATAGATATATTAGTTGCATTTGAGAGCATCATGCATCATGTCTAAATTCTGAAAGTTGAATTGAGGTTAGTTGAAACCCTCACAAATCACTTCAGAATTAATCAACATTAAAATCTTCTCAAATGAGTCCAAGAAAATGTTCCTGTTATCCTATAAAAATATTGGCAAGAGGTAAAATTCAAACCAATATTTTTGGAGTCTCAGAAATATTTATTTTGGGCATTTGACATAATCCAATAATTATGTGCATTGGATTTATATTTATGATATATTAACTATATGTCCAATAATTTTGATAATTGTTGAGGGGCTTTGGAATAATCCATTTAGTCCCTGCAAAAATTAACAGAAGCAGAAAATTTAGTTTGGTTCAAAAACCAAATTAAAACAAATGTCAGAAATAGAAAAAAAGAAAGAAATAGGAAAGAGAGAGAGAAAAGGAACCTACCTGGGCCACTTACCTGGCAGCCCATCTGCTCTGACCCAGCAAGACGGCCCAGCCGACTGGCCACGCTAGTCGTCCTCCTCCTCGCGCCAGAAGGACGAGCACGCGCGCCCGCCCGAAAGCGCCACGGCACCAGGGCATTTGCCTGTGTCCCCAGGCCAGCTCGACACCGCGGCCGACCTCCTCGGTGCCGTCCCTATTGCTCTGACTCTCTCACTCTCCCCCCTGCTCTGTCCCTCACCTCTCCTGCCATGGCCGATTAGCCCGCGAGCTTGCCACCGTCGCCTGCGTAGCTACCGCCTCCCCCTCGCCTCCTCAAAGTGCCTGCGAGCTCCACGTCGACGCCCCGACCTCCTCGATGAGCCAAACGCCGCCGGACGCGCTCCACTGCCTCCACTGAGCTCCTCCTCACCATTCGGTCGCCGAAGATACCCCTCGTCACCGCGCTCAGCTCCGACCACCTCCGAGCTCGCCGTTCGCTCCACAGCAACCTTGTGAGCTTCTGTGTCGATCCCCCTCTCCTCTAGCTCTTTTGCTTCCGCTAACGCCTTTGCCGTCGCGGCCGGGAGCTTGGCTCCGCTGGCCATGCCGCCGCCGTGGCCACCGTCACCTATAGCCGCAACCGAGCGCGTCATAGCGCTCAGCGCATCACCAGGTGCCCGTAGCACCCCCCCTGGCCCCTGCCGTGCAGTATAACACCGACCCCGAGCACACCCGCACGACGGCCGCCGCCGCGAGCTCTTTTCCGGCGAGCTCCGGCCACCCCAGCTACTCCCACTTGCCCCGTTGGATGCGCGCGTTCGCTAGCTCCGTGTAGATGCCCTCCGCATTGCTTTTGGTCGCCAGAGGAGCGATCCCGAGCCTCCGCCGCGTCTGGTCGTTGCTGGCGGCTAAACACCGGTGGTTTAGCCCCGGTTGACCATGGACTTGACCCCCCTGGGTCACTGACATGCGGGCCCCGCCCGGCTAACAAAGTTAGTTAGGGTTATTTTTAATTAGGTTAGTTAGTCTAATCACTGACACGCGGGACCCACTGCTTAGTTTGACCAAGGCCGCCCCGTTGACTCGCTTACATCATGTTGATGCAGTGGTGACGCAGTAATACATTTTCTAGAATTAGTTTAATTCTAAATAATTAGAAAATCTAGAAAATTGCCTAAACTTCTAAAAATCATGGAAAATCAACCGTAACTCCAAATGAAATAATTTATATATGAAAAATAATCAGAAAAATCCAATCTACCCATCTGTACATTTTCCATGCATGTTAGAACAACTTATGACCACTGTTTAGGACAAATCAAATGAATGGCATTTGAATTTTAACATATGGAGTTTGAATTTGAATCTAGTGTTCAAACCAACTGTTTGTCGGTGGTTGTTCCCTCCTGTTTGTCGGTGGTTGTTCCCTCTCGATAGACGTGGTACCGACGATGAGTTCAATGACACCGATGAAGAGCTATACTATCTTCAGAAGTGCCAGGCAAGCAAAACCCCCTTGTTCATTCCGATACAATCCCACTCTCCCACTTCTGCTCTCTTTTACTGCATTAGGATAACAACGATTCAACTGTTACATGCTGCGGTAGTTGAACCCCTTTCCTCTGCATGACCTGTCATTGCCACAGTAAATAGATGAAACCCACTAGCATGAGTAGGAGTTGTTTGAGCCCTGATGTGCCTACTCATTCATATTTGTTTGTCATGCCTGCTACTGCTTAGAGTTGAGTCAGGTCTGATTCATCGGGGATGAATTGGAGGTGTGTGAACATGTCTTACTGTTGAGAGTTAAGTGTGCGAACACGATTTGGTAAAGGTAGCGGTGAGAGGCCATGTAGGAGTACATGGTGGGTTGTCTCATTGAAACCGTCCTCAGGAACTGAGTTCTATGTTTGTGATCCATGAACGACTACTACCACACATTGGGATCCTTAATTGACTCTCTCGGCTTCTTAACCACCCTTGTCCTCTGTCCAGGAGTTGCAAGTAGTTTCTGGTGTTTGTAGTATGTTGGAGGCCGTGCGCAGCGCTGACCCGCGGGGTGGGCTGTGATGCAGTAGGCACGTGGCATGGTGTACCGGGCGCCCGTTCGGTGTCTCGGGAACCCTGCTCACATCGTTTGGGGCCGTATGTGGAAACTTTGGCCGGACTCCCTACGGACGGAACCTGAATAGGCGATAAACCTGGACTAGAGACTTGAGTGTTTAGGTAGGCCGTGGCCGACACCCTCGCCAGGCTTCCGCTTGAAGGTTGCCGAGATACATGACGTGTACATGGCGGTAAGTGCCGAGAGCGTGTGTGAAGAAGTACACCCCTACAGGGTTAACATCATCTATTCGAATAGCCCTGTCCGCGGTAAAGGACTTCTGGGTTGCCTATACAGTTCATAGACAAGTGAAAGTGGATGCTCTAAAATACGCAAGATAAGCGTGAGTGCTATGGATGGCCTTCTCGTAGGGAGACGGGAGCGGATCCATAGTGGTTTATTGATTAGTGAATATGTGGACTCGTGTGCGCCACCTCAAAAGAGTTACTTGCAGTCGTAGTTCAGGGTAGCCACTGTCAAAGCTGGCTGCTGCAGTTAAACTCCACCACCCCCTTTGTTGACACTGATGCATCTGTAGCTAGTTCTGATGTAAGTCTTGTTGGGTACATTTGTACTCACGTTTGCTTAATTTATGTTTTTGCAGAGAGACTTCAGTCTCGCTAGTAGTTCCGCGTGGACTTCGACGTTTAGCTTGTTACCTCAGCTACGAACTTGTGCCCTCGGCAGGGTCTTGTAGATAGTCAAGCTTCTCAGCCTTTTTCATTTGTAGTTGTATGTACTCAGACAAGTTAAGCTTCCGCTTGTGCTTGTTGCTTGTATGACTTGAATGCTGGGTCATCACACCCATGTTTGTAATATCTGGCTCTTCGGAGCCTAATGAATAAATACTTGAGTCGTAGAGTCATGTTGTGATGCCATGTTTTATTTGCACATATCGAGCATATTGTGTGTATGATTGAAATGCTTGGTATGTGTGGGATCCGACAACCTAGTTGTTTATCCTTGGTAGCCTCTCTTATGGGGAAATGTAGTCTTGTGCTTCCATGAGCCATAGTAGTCCGCTACAGCCCGGTTCACCGGAGTCCTGCTAGCCCAACACTACTTCTCCAGAACACTTGACTGGCCGGCCTGTGATTCACTTATTTCCTATGTCTGTCCCTTTGGGGAAATGTCACGCGGTGATATCCGGAGTCCTACCTAGCCTGCTACAGCCCGGTTCACCGGAGTCCTGTTAGCCCAGTGCTACAGCCCGGATTCGCACGTTGCTGACCCACATGCTCGATGTTGATTCATGTATGCCTGTCCCCGTAAGTTAGTGCCACTTTGGGTTCACGACTAGTCATGTCGGCCCGGGTTCTCTGTCATATGGATGCTAGCGACGCTATCAGATACGTGAGCCAAAAGGCTCAAACGGTCCCGGGCCATGGTAAGGCGACACCGGTGGGAATACCGTGCATGAAGCCGCAAAGTGATATGAGGTGTTACCGGCTAGATCGATGTGACTTGGAATCGGGGTCCTGACATGTAGGCCAGCCACTAACGGAATCAATTAATTGCTTGAGAGCAACACGGAGATGAAAACTCTTTCACCGAGAAGAGAAGGGGAAACTTGGATCATTGATGAGCACCACAAATATCAACATTCCCAATGGAAGGCTTTAGGTGAAATATATACCAAGATAACTCCAAGAAGGAAAATGATGGGTTTAAATATCTCATTCCTGACAACTTGTGAATCATGAAACATGAAGGGAAATTATCAAGAATGACATAACACCACCTCAAAAGATAAGGAAGAAAGAATTGCACTTCGGAATGCAAGATGAAGAATACTTGAACTCCTCAAAACAAAACGTGTGTTAAGCACCCTGTTTAAATTTGAGTATAGCTTGGCGGATCATAAATTCGAGAGAAAATCCTGAAGAACAATTGAAGAATGAAAAGAATCCTTGATGAACCACCATGTAGAGCCTCCATGAAGAACTCCGGTAATAAAACGATGATAAAAGAAAGAGAAGTTGAGAACACAAGGTGAAGCCTTGCGATGATTTAGATGGAGCTTCGCGACGAGATAATGCGGAAAACTTGGAATTCCAGAAGAAGGAATTAATCACTTGGATGAAAAAAGAACAAGAATTATGTTATGCGTATACTTCACCAATATAAATTGATGACAAGCAACGGATTTGGCATACTACTTATTCTTCTTGAAAAGATTGAAGAGAGAAATAGCGCAAGTTGGGAAGGTCTTCCACGAACCACCGGTAAGATTTCGAAAGAGCGAATGAATTAATATGAGAACATAGGAAGAGGAATCTTGAACAAACCGCCGTAAGAATTAAAAACAAACAAAGAAAAGATAGCGAAACACCGGGAAGAGTTAGAAAATGAACGAAGATACTTGAGAGAATTTAGATACGAGTGAACAAAGAGATCCCGAGCTGATTAGAGAATACTTCAATGATGCACCAGTAGGGTTTGGAGAACGAGGTCCGAAAGCTGAGAATGAATAATTCTGAGATGGTGGGATCCGGAGAATCAAACTGAAAAGACTCATGAATTGCTCCGGATGGGTGAAAAGAATTCTCACAATCGAAAACAATTATGAGAGGATGGCATCAAGCTTGAACTATGCATCTTCAAGAGAACGGAGCAAGATTTAAGAGAAAATCTTCTTCAGTCTTCAAATGCAGAGAATGACGATGAGAAACACCACCATCAATATTCGAGGCACTCCGAAATGAAGAATAGAAAGGTTGAACCAACGATGAAAAGAATTTGAAAGATCTTTGAGAAAGACATATGACTGATGACAATTCATTCTTACGTCAAACTTTGAAAGGAATTTGGGAATAGCTCGGGGAGAATTAGAAGAGTCGGGTAAGATCCTAGGAAAAGACCTGTGGGTTAGGGACCACTCAAAAGAAAACACTGTTGAACAATTTTAAAAGAGAGATTGCACCGGTTGAATTAAATAGCTCAAAAGAGATAACAACCTCGAGATTGCTTGAACGGATTAGGAATGAAAACACGAATCTCCTGAGATATCTTCAGTGCTCCAAAACAAATGAATAGCGAGAGGTGAATGATTAAGAGATGCACCGACATGAGAAAAAATTTGAAACAAGGAAAGGATATGATCGACAAAGCTTGAATTCAGTCCACCCGAAAATAGTATGAGAATGAAGAACGATGAACTTGAAACTGCTGCGCATCTTCACGAGAGTTCGCCGGATTGAAACTTTGAAGGAAAAGAATGAAGAGGTTTCACCTCAATGGAATGGATACTTGCTTAAGAAATTTGATTCCTTGAAGAAAATGGTGGGAGGGCGGGAAAACAAAGGCGACTTGGGATGGATAAAACAAACACCGTTGAGAGAACTTAGAATTGATCTAGCAAATATTGAAAGGATATGATTAACTTGAAGAGAAGCACACCGGTTGGAAAGAATTGAAGAGACAACCTTGATGATCAAGAAGGATTAGCATCCACATAGAAATATGAGAACACCGTTTGGGAAGGTATGGAACAACACTTGACATCGACGCAACTCGAATACCACAACAAAAACAAAACAAGGATTTGGCTCGCAGAATAAGCCGGAACAAATACATATGATAGAGATTTACCCAATCCCATATCATGCATCTGTCGGAAAGATATTCTAGGAGGTACTTGAATTCCCACCTATAAACTCCCGAAACTTTCTGGTTATGCAATCTGGTGTTGGGGATACAGGGGAAGCATAATATCTCACCCAAGCTAACAATCCCTACATCCAGCTGTATCCAGCCGTCAACACATAACCAAGAACACTCCGGAAATCGTGTACCTCAACCTTCGAAAAGCATCCGTTATACGAGCTATGGCAATACTCCCGAACTCCCGCCCTAGTACTAGGTGGCGTCGAGGTTATCTCACCCACAACTACATAAAAGAGATTTTCGATGTCGGCGAAACTCAAGTATTCCAGAACTGCAACGATAAAATTGTGACGACAACACCTCGGAGCTCAACTCCCCAGGACACTGCCACAAACCCTAAATGTCAGGAGGCACCAAGAACAATGTTCTCGTCACAAGAATATCGAAACGATCCCAAGATACCCGCGTGATCCTAAAAAAAATTCACGAAACTTGAGGGGAGGAAAGTCAAAACATCGACGTCAGGGGACCTCACCAGAGCGACGAAGGGACTGAGGAGTAAAAAGAATCCTACTCTCCGATATATATAATCCTAAGACTCAAAACATTTTTGTTCTAGACTCAACAACGTCAGCGATTCGATCAAGCAGGGGGCTCCTAAGTCGGGGATGGCTTTGATTACCAACTTATAACGCCCACGATGCGGCTATATCTCCCACATGTTGAGGCACGATTTAGAGGCCTAACTGCATTGTGGTTTTGTCGCAAGAAGGGTCATCTTCACACAATCCCATGCAATGAACAAGAATGGGATAAAGAGAGTTGGCTTACAATCGCCACTTCACACAATACTTAAATAATACATACATCATCCAAAATACACACATAGACCGACTACGGTCAAATCCAAATGAAAAGAAGATAACCCCAAATGCTAGGTCCCCGATCGTCCCAACTGGGTTCCACTACTGATCATCAGGAAATGAAACATGGTAATGACCAAGGTCCTCATCGAACTCCCACTTGAGCTCGGTTGCATCACCTGCACTGGTATCATCGGCACCTACAACTGTTTTGGTAGTATCTGTGAGTCACGAGGACTCAACAATCTCAAAACCTGCGAGACCAAGACTATTTAAGCTTATGGGTAGGATGTGGTAATGAGGTGGAGTTGCAGCAAGCATTAAGCAAATATGGTGGATAACATACAAATACAAGAGTAAGATGAGAAACTACGCAATGGTCGTGAAGCTACTCGATCAAGAAGTGATCCTGAACTACTTATGTTCAAACATAACCCAAACCGTGTTCACTTCCCGGACTCCACCGAAAAGAGACCATCACGGCTACACACACGGTTGATGCATTTTAATTAAGTCAAGTGTCAAGTTCTCTACAACCGGATATTAACAAATTCCCATCTGCCACATAACCGCGGGCACAGCTCTCGAAAGTTTATACCCTGTAGGGGTGTCCCAACTTAGCCCATCACAAGCTCTCACGATCAACAAAGGATATTCCTTCTCCCGGAACAACCCGATCAGACTCGGAATCCCGGTTACAAGACATTTCGACAATGGTAAAACAAGACCAGCAAGACCACCCGACTGTGCCGACAAATCCTGATAGGAGCTACACGTATCTCGTTCTCTGGGCACACCGGATGAGCAATCTGTACAACTAAACCAGCCCTCAAGTTTCCCCGAGGTGGCGCTGCAAAGGGCTCTAGTTTGGACAAACACTCAGAGGAGCACTGGCCCGGGGGGTTAAAATAAAGATGACCCTCGGGGTTGCAGACCCCAAGGGAAGGGAATAGGTGGTATGCAAATGGAAAACCAATGTTGGGCCTTGCTGGAGGAGTTTTATTCAAAGCGAACTGTCAAGGGGTCCCATCACCCCAACCGCGTAAGGAACTCAAAATCAAGGAACATAACACCGGTATGGCGGAAACTAAGGCGGCAAGAGTGGAACAAAACACCAGGCATAAAGCCGAGCCTTCCACCCTTTACCAAGTATATAGATGCATTAAGTAAAATAAGAGATATTGTGATACCCAACATGTTCCTGTTCCAACATGGAGCAATCTTCAACTTCACCTGCAACTAACAACGCTATAAGAGGGGCTGAGCAAAAGCGGTAACTTAGCCAAACAACGGTTTGCTAGGAAGGTGGGTTAGAGGCTTAACATGGCAATATGGGAGGCATGATAAACAAGTGGTAGGTAGCGCGACATAGCGATAGAACGAACAACTAGCAAACAAAGATAGAAGTGATATTGAGGGTAATGGTCATCTTGCCTGAAATCCCGCTAGGAAGAAGATCGAATCCAAGAAGTAGACAAACCAACGTAGTCGAACGAATCCTCACAATCGCAACGTAACCGGGACTATCAAGGAGAAGTGCAACCGGAAAGAAGCAAACAACATGGTAAACAACCATCACATAAGCATGGCATGATGCAAAATCATGTATGATGCATGTCCGATTTAATCAGGCATGGCATGGCAAAGTGCACAAACAATACTACAAATTAAGTGGAGCTCAATATGCAACGAGTTGGATATTGACGAAACACCACATTCAAGTTATTTAGTTCGCTCTTGTTTATGTACCCAACAATATTAAATGTTGATTAACATGGCAAGAGGTGAATCAAAAGTAAACTAACTATTTAGTCAAGTCTAAATGAGGCCGGAACAACAAACAACAATTCCGGAAAATCCTCATATGCATATTTTGGATTTGCTACTGTTCTACCCTAAACCATATTTTAATGTTGTTAATCAGTAAAACAAAGTGAAACAAGTTAGTCTATGCATTAAACCACCCCATTTACATATAAAGTTTATTAAATTTGGAGCTGCGGTTATTTAGTTATGAAATAAACCATTTTAACATGACATTTAGCAAATTAAATGCAAACAACAATTTAAACATGTTAATCATGGATGAAAGCAGCATATTATTAAACTAGATGAAATTATAAGATTTTACATATATAAATTATTTACATATGATGCATGGTTAATTAGTTATTAGATGCATGAACACTAGGGGTTTTTCTGCAATTCTGCAAATTCCCTGGAAATTAGGAAATTCACATAACAGGAAAAAAAAAGGTAGCACGCCGAAACTGAAAGGTGCACTGGGGCAGATGGGCTTCTCAGCATGGGCCAAGGCCCAGTCGTTGGAGAGGTAGGTCGGTTGAGGAGGCCTCTGGCTGGGCCGGCGGATCAGAGAGGCGGCGGCCTAGGCGCGTGGTCCGGGGGTGTGATCAACACGCGGGCGAACCGAGGGAGCGTTTTCTCCTGCTCGAAGCAGAAGCAGGGGAGGTCGGCGACGGAGCAAGGACCAGCGAGGGGCAGCGGATCCGGGCCTCCAGTGGTTAGGAAGGCGGCGGCTTGGCGGTCCATCTGGAGCAGGAACTCACCGGATCTAGCGGAGGCGGCAACGAACGGAGCAGGGTCGTGGTGGGAGCTGCAAGGCCATGGCGGGGGAAGAATTTAGAGGGGATGCAGCAGGAAAGAGAGAACACAAGGGAAGGGGAGCAGCAGCAGGGCTCACTGGAGCACAAGCGGGCGGCGAGGACGAAGCAGAGGCGACCCGACGTGGCAGGTGACTAGGGCGGCGCGGCTCCATCTCCATGGACGGGCGGCCATGGTTTCTTTCCTGCAAAGAGAAGCAAGAAGGATGAGAGATTCTCAAAGAGAGCGAGTTCCAGGGGAAAAACAAAGGGAGAAGGAGGAACGGGCGGTTCCTGGCGACTATTGCTGCTGGCCGGGAACCTTTGACGGGGGAGCACCGGCAAGGAGGAGGCTGAGCGCAGGAGGCCGACACTGGGTCGTAGCGGGAGCACTTGGACTGGGGCTCGAATGAGCAGGGGATCGGGCGAGGTGGTAGAAGGCTTGCAGGAGGAGGCAGCAGGTGAGGTGGAGCGGCGGTGAAAATCAAGGGAGATGGTCGGACTGAGGTGGATCGAAGGGGTGCTGGTTGGTGGGCTGGATCGGGAGGGGATCCCGAGGGGAAGATTTGGTTGGCGAAGGGACAAGCTCCCGATGAAGAAGGAAGAGTGGGTGGCGGTGGCGGGAGGATTAGATGGATGGATGGGACAGGACTAGGGTTAGACTGCTACTTATAGCATTGGATTTTTGTTTGGGCTATTTGGAACCCCCGATCAAAATCGAACGGTCGAGAACAAATAGGCTAGGAAAGTCTAAGTAAGAAACGAACATATTTTAGGGATGTTTGGGGATGATCCGGATCCAACGGTGACGACTTAGCGGGTCGGGTTTGGGACAGCTGTTGGACGTGCGAGAGGGGTCTATGCATTGCGCAAAGAGGGGTTAGGCGGTCACAGTCAAGAGGGAAGCGAAAATCCGATTGGTTTGGAACGGTCAACGAAGGCAAAGCGGTCTGAGGGAAGCTGGTGAAGGCAAAGGGAGAAACGGCAACGATGAACAAATGTAAGTTTTAAAACATGACGGCAATGGAGTGCCGATGCAATGCAAATGATGACATGATGAAATGCTACAAACAAATGAATAAGACAGCTGGCATGCAAAACATGGAAGGCAACTGGAGCGTCGGTCTTGGGGTGTCACATCGCTCCTGCTCTCTTTTACTACATTAGGACAACAACGAGTCAACTGTTACATGCTGCGGTAGTTGAACCCCATTCCTCTGCATGACCTGTCATTGCCACAGTAAAGAGTTAAAACTCACTAGCATGAGTAGGAGTTGTTTGAGCCATGATGTGGCTACTCATTCATGCTTGTTTGTTATGCATGCTATGCTTAGAGTTGGGCAGGTCTGATTCATCTGGGATGGATTGGAATGGTGTGAACATGTCCTACTATCGAGAGCTAATATAAGTGTGTGAACACGATTTGGTAAAGGTAGCGATGAGAGGCCATGTAGGAGTACATGGTGGGTTGTCTCATTGAAACTATCCTCAGGAGCTGAGTTCTGTGTTTGTGATCCAAGAACAGCTACTACCACACGTTGGGCCCTGAAATATGACCCCACTCGACTTATTAACCCCCCCGGTCCTCTGTCCAGGAGTTGCAAATAGTTTTTGGTGTTTGTAGTGTGCTGGAGGTCATGCGTAGCGCTGACTGGAGGGGTGGGCTATGATGTGGTAGGCAAGTGGCACGGTGTACCGGGGCGCCCCTTTGGTGTCTCCGGAACCCTCCACACATCGTTCGGGGCCGTAGTTGAAACCTCGGCCGGACTCCCTGCAGATGGAACCTGAATAGGCGATAAACCTGGACTAGGGACTTGGGTGGTTAGTCAGGTCGTGGTCTACACCCACGTCGGCTTTCGCTTGAAGTCTG
Organism: Aegilops tauschii subsp. strangulata; assembly: GCF_002575655.3. NCBI lineage: Eukaryota > Viridiplantae > Streptophyta > Magnoliopsida > Poales > Poaceae > Aegilops > Aegilops tauschii. The sequence continues at coordinate 224,639,280 of NC_053037.3, read as the reverse complement.
CCGAGCACATGTCGTGTGCAGACGCTAAGTGGTGGAAACATGTGTGAAGAAGTACACCCCTGCAGGGTTATAAATGATCTATTCGAATAGCCGCGTCCACGGTAATGGACTACTGGGTTGCTTATACAGTTCATAGACAAGTGAAAGTGGATACTCTAAAATCTGCAAGATAAGCGTGAGTGCTATGGATGGAGTTCTCATAGGGAGACGGGAGCAGATCCTGATATTGTGATATGGTGCAAGTTCCTCCACAGTTGATCTCGGAACCTTGATATTGTGATGTTGAGTGGTCATGCCACTATTTTGCAGGATGTCTCAAATATTTTTGAGCATTTACAGCCGTTATGCTGTCTGAGTCATCCCAGGTTTCTAAATAGTCTGATGCATTTGCAAATCCCTTCTTTCCGTTCCCGATGTACTTTTGGGCCAGATTAATCGCAATAAACGGTCTGTTGAGGTACTCCATTTCCTTGACATATATGTTGGAGCTATTATTATGACCCTAGGTGTCTTAGAGGATCACCTAGTAATCTAGCCATGTCTTGTGTTCCCAGTGTGATGAATCTGGCCGTCATTCCCGAAAGCATCCCGTGATGCACTTAGTAGTAGGTATTCTACTCTTGGGTTTTTGAACCCGAGATTCAGCCTACTTCATGTTGTTAGTATTTGCTAGTTCCCTTAAGATATTAGTAACCTTTGCGATAGTCCTCGAGGTTCGTGGTACATCCTTCTTCCAATTACCATGAACCATTCTTGGCAGGGGTTCTTTTGAACCAAAAGGTCACGACCCGAGTGCTCTTGATGAGTTCTCCATTCTATATTGTGAATCCGCCAGTTCTACCCTTTCCACATGGGTTATCTGGAAGAAATGTTGAGCTTCGCTCGACATACTAATCTATGCATCCACAACTTATAAAAACATATGTTCGTTTGAGTTGTCCTTCTTTAGTTGTATTCTGACCTTCGTCTATCAATTGATAGTCAAGAGTATGCGTGCATTCGTTCATCGGTGCCTATCATTCTTGTGGTCCATCAAGCCATTCTGGTTCAAAATGACTAGGAGAAACAAACTCCAGTACCTCATCCATTTCTAGGATTGGATCAAAGCAGTTGTATTCTGTAGATCAAATGCAACCCATTTTTTGATTTTGTTCTACCCTGGAGTATTACCATCTTTATATCAAGAATATCATGGGAATTACACACCATCCTATGAACTCTTGACGCAATGATACTTCTTGCCATCATTTTTCATTCCTCGGTCCCGTGTTGTCGCAACCGGAATGCCGACAAGTGAACCATGATGTGTGAAATCAATACTCCTAGCAACCGTGTTGCTTGGTAGTTAATGGACATTAATATCATTCCTAGCGTGTTGGTTATCGAATCACTATTCTTGGATTGATCGTGCTATCTTGTCCTTATTTCTAGTGCACTCTTTGATCTTTGAGTTAGGATTGAATCACTTGCTCTTCTGATCATGTCGTCTTGCCTTGAAAAGCAAGATTGTTCTCGAGCTTAGAGACATATCTGTGGTTCGTGATTTTCCGGATATCTTCACAGAAGTATCACCAGGTCGTCCCCTGACGGATATGTTGAGTTCGTGATCAAGTTGGTTTTCCAATAAACCACTCTTTCTCCGAGAATCTGTGTTGGATACCCTGAGCTAGTTGGTTAAGCTAAATAACAACTTGGAGAGTTGGAAGATGGAAGCTTGTCCGACCTAGTTCATCATTAAGGGATATCTTTGTGTGTGTGTGTGTTAAAGAAAGATGATATCTTCATCGATTGACCCTCGTGATCAGTTGTTGGATCTATTATCTTACCAATCTTTCATTTGAGTATGTGCTATTGTCAAATCAAATCAGAACCAACGATGTTCATAATGTTGTCTTGCTCGCGGTTGTCCCTCGAGCATACACCATTGTATCTTTTGGGTCTGACCAATACTATCGCCTTGTTCACATAGTTGCGGAATTCCATCTTCGTGGAAATCTTGATGACTTGTTGTTGAGCTCATCAGCAGCATTTTATCTTCTCCATGATTCATGATGAACATTAAGCTAGTGTTGGAAACTTTGTAAACAATGCCTTCGTGTCCCGCTCATGAGGTATATGTTTGGATGAAAGAAGAGACTTCCCCTAATTCATGTGCATTCGATGCAAGTTGCCGTCGTGAATTCGAGAAAGATTGTTTTGCTTCCTCTGGAATCATTCCAAGTTAGTCATGCACGTGCGAAGTGCCCTATGGTTTGATAGGTTGTCCGCCTCCACTCCATATGTGTTCCTAGCACACCAAGACACTGATTGATTTGTTCAAGGAAAAGAAGTTATTAAGTGCTAATCCTTAAGGACCCAAAGGTACATGCGCAGGACTTCGCTCTCCGCAATGATGGTTCCCAATCAGAACCCGGTAGTGTTTCGTTGCAAGACTACTATGTGGTCATGCTTGTCTTGGACAACGTGTCCACATGTATGTAGCAGAACCAGCTCATGTTTTGGAGCTTGCTATCGTAGTTCACTCCCCGAGAATCTCGCAACGTCATCTCGTCGAATTGTGTCGCAAACTTTCATTTTTCTTTCTAGACTTGATGAGTCTAGAATATCTTGACACCAACCAGATCTGAATCTCAGGCAGATATGATGGTTGGAACATTCCCAACATTTTCATTTTGTTCCCAGCTTGCACCGCCTTGTGCCAATTTCCCATGAGCTGCCCTTCTCAGCAATTGTTGTTCAGGATCATCTTCAGAAGTGGTCCTACCATGGGTCCCATCCATTTTCGATGATAGGCAAAAATCATTCATTGCGTTGTCTTCAATAAGGTAGTCCACATCATCCATCCTAGTCCAACTATGTCATTCTTTGGAACTCCTTCAAACGATTGTTGGTGAATTGCCTCAGGTTGGTATAGAGAATTTGAATGTTCTCTGAATCAAAAGTAATTCTTTTTTCCACTTAAGGGATGATTCTACGGGTCACCCTCCTCCAAGATGTCTCATTTTGGTGTCATGGAAACTCAACTCCTCGCTACGTTGACAACCGTTCACCACCTTCTTAAGTGTGGAATTGTTGCCTACCTAGTGAATCTTCGTCATCTGTTTCACTCCATCCCTCTGGATGTATGCTTCGTGTCTCAGATCGAGAGATGTTTTCAATGTCTCACTCCATGAGTTGATCCTGAGTTGTTCGATCTTCAAGAAGATCGATCCTTCTAGAGTTTTTCCTTTCCTCTCGTTGTCATGTTGGTTGGAGTTCTCAGAGCAAGACTTCGAGACAAAGATGGTGATCGAATCAACATTCCTAGGAAGTGCAACCTGGATCGTGAAGATTGTGTTAGCTTGTGTCCCTCTGTCTTCTTACCTCACGACTTGAATCTCGGGACGAGATTCTTGTTTAGTGGAGGTGAGTTGTCACATCCCTAGTTCTGACAATGCCTAGTGCTAGCATCTGGTGTTGCATCATGTTTACTTTTCACAGAAAGTTGAAATGGGGATGACAGAACCCCCAGCACCCCCCGTGAAACCAACTAGGGTTTACTAAAATTATTTTCAATGGACCTGAAATGCCCTTCTAAAATGTTCATCAGCTTTGCCTTGGTCTTAAACTTCTGACAAAAATGGTGCACAATTTTCTAGGTCATCCTAAGGTCACTGAATTAAATCATATGTTATTTGCAATTGGGAATTTAAATGCTATATAATATTTTAAATGCTCAATTAATTTTAACCTAAGTGAGGGCTGTTGGGAATATTCCAAACAGAGCCCACAATTATTTTCAGGATTTTTGGAAACGTTTGAGTATTTTTAATAAAGCCAGAAGTTACAGAATAATATAGCAAAAGAGAACAGGAGAGAAGAGAGAGCAACCTTACCTGTCTAGCCCAGTCGACCCAGAACTATAGCTGGCCCAGCCCAGCCGCCGCACCGTCCCTAACCTCCTGCCAGTAGGAGCAGGGGCGTGTGGCCACCGTGCGCCAGCCACCTCCTGCTTGCCTAGCTGCCCCTCGACGCCTGGAGGCCCTGGACGTCGCCACGCAGCCCCCTGGTCCTCTCCCTCGCTCCCATCGTCCTTCCCCTCCCATGGATCCCTCTCTCTCACCACCGAGCGGGGCTCGTCGCCACCGACGCCGCTCACCGTACCCACCGCCTCCCCCTGAACCTCTCTCCATGTCCAGAAGATCCCCCACGACCACCTCTTCCTCCTCGACGAGTCACGTGAGCTCGGCCGCCCTGCATCGCCGCCTGCATCGCCTTCTTCTCCCTCCGGCCACCGAGATCACCGGCAATGCCACGACGTCGTCCGTGCTTCCCCGAGCCCACTTCGACGCCCCCTACAACCGCCGTGAGCCACTATGTCAAACCCCATTCTCTCATTGTCGCTTCCGTCAAGCCCGAGACCTCACTGCCACCAGCCATGGCGCCACCGCGGCTACTGACGCCATAGCTCACGCCTGAGCGTGTCCCCGTGTTCAGTACTTCCCCAGGAGCACGTAGCACCCACCAGTTCCCCCCTAGTGCACCGTAGCATCGAGTCGGTCTGCGCCCGAGCTCCGGCCGCCGCCGTTGAGGTCGCCGTCGCCATTTCCGGCCACCCCAGCCGCTGACTCCGGTCCCGTTGGATGCGGAAGAGCGCCAGCTACGGGTAGAGCCTCTCTGCTGCTGGTTTGGTCATCGGACGGCAAAACCCGACGCCCTGTGCCGTGTCTGTCGTCGCCGGCGTCGAGCCGTGGACCAAGTCCGGCGGGTTTGACCCCGCTGACCAGGGGTTTGACCTCCCCTGACGTGTGGGCCCAGGCGCCTGTTTAATTAGTGTTAGGTTTAGTTAGTGTTAATTAACTTAGCTAACTAGATGAGCTACTGACATGCTGGCCCCGCCCGGCTGATTAAGTTAGGTTAGTATTCACTAAGCTAGGTTAGTTTAGTTAGACACTGACACTCGGGACCCACTGGTCAGTTTGACCTGGGCCGCCCGTTGACCTGCTGATGTCACGGTGACATAGTGCTGACGCAGTAAAGAATTTTCTGGATTTAAACTTATTCAGAAAATTCCAGAAAATGTTATAAACTTCTAAAAATCATATAAAATCAACCGTAACTCCAAATGAAATAAGTTATAGATGAAAAATGATCAAAAAAATCCAATCTATCCATTGGTACTAGTTTCGTGCATGTTAAAGCAACTTAACCTTGCTGTTCATATAAAAACATGATAATGCACTTTATAAATTCATAACTTGAGTTTGAATTTGAACCCTTGGTTCAAATCAACTCAAACCATTCTGTTACTAGCTGCATTAGCTCAAGTCACAGCATATTGCCATGTCATAATCATGCCTCATACTGTGCATTGCATTGATCGTGCTTCTTCTCTGTTTGCCGGTTTCGTTCCCCCTCGGTAGACGTTGTTCCGACATTGCGATCGTTGACACTGATGAAGACTCAATGCTATCTTCAGAAGTGCAAGGCAAGCAAAAACCCCTTGTTCATTCCGATACAATCCCACTCTCTCGCCCCTGCTCTCTTTTACTGCATTAGGACAACATCGATTCAACTGTTACATGCTGCGGTAGCTGAACCCCTTTTCCTCTGCATGACCTGTCATTGCCACAGTAAATAGATGAAACCCAGTAGCATGAGTAGGAGTTGTTTGAGCCCTGATGTGCCTACTCATTCATGCTTGTTTGTCATGCCTGCTACTGCTTAGAGTTGAGTCAGGTCTGATTCATCGGGGATGAATTGGAATGGTGATGAACATGTCCTACTGTGTGTGAACACGATTTGGTAAAGGTAGCAGTGAGAGGCCATGTAGGAGTACATGGTGGGTTGTCTCATTGAAACCGTCCTCAGGAACTGAGTTATGTGTTTGTGATCCATGAATAGCTACTACCACACGTTGGGCCCTGAAATATGACCCCGCTCGACTTATTAACCGCCCCTGTCCTCTGTCCAAGAGTTGCAACTAGTTTCTGGTGTTTGTAGGATATGTGTTGGAGGCCGTGCGTAGCGCTGACCCTAGGGTGGGCTATGATGCGGTAGATACACTGTGGCACGGTGTACCGGGCGCCCGTTTGGTGTCTCGGGAACCCTGCACACATCGTTTGGGGCTGTGAGCGAAACCTCGGTCGGATCTCCTCTGGGATGGAACCCGAATAGGCGATAAACCTGGACTAGAGACTTGTGTGGTTAGTCAGGTCGTGGTCTACACCCACGTCAGCTTTCGCTTGAAGTCTGCCGAGCACATGTCATGTGCAGACGCTAAGTGGTGGAAACATGTGTGAAGAAGTACACCCCTGCAGGGTTATAAATGATCTATTCGAATAGCCGTGTCCACGGTAAAGGACTTCTGGGTTGCCTATAACAGTTCATAGACAAGTGAAAGTGATACTCTAAAATTCACAAGATAAGCGTGAGTGCTATGGATGGCGTTCTCGTAGGTTGACGGGAGCGGATCCATAGTGGTGTATTGATATGGTGAATATGTGGACTCGTGTGCGCCACTTCAAAAGAGTTACTTGCAGTCGTAGTATAGGATACTCACCGAGTCAAAGCTGGCTTGCTACAGTTAAACTCCACTACCCCCTTTGTTGATACCGATGCATATATAGTTAGTTCTGATGTAAGTCTTGCTGGGTACATTTGTACTCACGTTTGCTTAATTTATGTTTTTGTAGAGAGACTTCAGTATCCCTAGTAGTTCCGCGTGGACTTCGACGTTTAGCTTGTTACCTCAGCTACGATCTTGTGCCCTCGGCAGGGTCTTGTAGATAGTCAGGCTTCTCAGCCTTTTTCATTTGGAGATGTCTGTACTCAGACATGTTAAGCTTCCGCATGTGCTTTGACTTGTATGCTCTGAATGTTCGGTCATGAGACCCATGTTTGTAATATCTCCTTCCTCGGAGCCTTTTGAATAAATACTTTGAGTTGTAGAGTTTTTTTGTGATGCCATGTTGTATTTACACATATCGGGCATATTGTGTGTATGATTGAAATGCTTGGTATGTGTGGGATCCGACAACCTAGTTGTTTATCCTTGCTAGCCTCTCTTATGGGGAAATGTAGTCTAGTGCTTTCACTGAGCCATGGTAGTCTGCTATAGCCTGGTTTACCAGAGTCCTGCTAGCCCAGTGACTACTGCTCCAGAACACTTAGACTGGCCGGCATGTGATCCACTTCGTTCCTGTGTCTATCCCTTCGGGGAAATGTCACGCGGTGACTTCCGGAGTCCTGCTAGCCTGCTACAGCCCGGGTTCCCGGAGTCCTGTTAGCCCAGTTGCTACAGCCCGGATTCACATGCGGATGACCGACACGTTCGATGCTGGTTCATGTATGCCTGTCCCTGTAAGTTAGTGCCACTTTGGGTTCACGACTAGCCATGTCGGCCCGGGTTCTCTGTCATATGGATGCTAGCGACACTATCATATACGTGAGCCAAAAGGCGCAAACGGTCCCGGGCCAGGTAAGGTGGCACCCGTGGGAATACCGTGCGTGAGGCCGCAAAGTGATATGATGTGTTACATGCTAGATCGGTGTGACTTAGGATCGGGGGTCCTGACACATGTTGTAAGGGATAACAAGCACTAGCCACATGCTATATGTGGTGCTCTGGTGGCCAAATGTGTTAAATCCATCTGAAGCTAAGCCAAGTCTAATGTTTCTCAGGTCAGCAGCAAACTTTTTGTGTTTCTGATTGAAGCTTTTCAGTCACTACCATGAGATGGATGGTTCATTACATTCTGATCTCTATACTCCTTGTTCCTAGAATGCCACAGTACATCCTCTCTTGTTTCAGCATCATGAAACAACCTCTGCAATCTTGGTATAATTGGAAAATGTCTCAGAACATTATGAGGAATCCGCTTCGCAACATCGCCATCTTTCCATCTTGATGATTTGCATTTTGGGCATTCACTTAAGTTGGAATAATCCTTCCGGAACAGAACACAATTATTCTTACAAACATGGATCATATCATATCCAATTCCAACTACACGAAGGAAATTCTTCATTTTATTGTAGGTGTGTGGCAGCTCAGTCGCATCTGGGAAAGATTTGCGGAAAGCAGCCAACATCGCATAGAATGATTTGTTGGTCATCTGCTCAGATGTCTTCACCTGAAGAAAGGTGACCATAGCTGCGAATACTGACAGCTTATTTCCTGGGGTGACAGCTGTGTTGCATTGTTCCAACATGCGGGCCCACTGTTTTTCTTTTGCAAGTGAATGTTCACGAAATGCACGACATTTCCTAGCATTGTTTCAATGTTGGTCAAACTCACAGGCTCCGCCACCACCACCTCCTCCTACTATTCCACCTGAGCATCAGGCAGATCAAGATGGTGATCTGCTGCTTCCACATAGTCAGTAACATTGACATTCACATCTTCACCATGATGAACCCACCTAGTATATGTGACCGACATTCCATACAAGTGTAGATGATTTTGCACAGTTGACTGGGGTCTTGTAACTGAATTCATACAACTGCTACATGGGCAGAGCACATCTGATTTCGGACCACCGTACTCAGCTCTGATAAAGTTCATGAAGTTTTCAACCCCCTCGACATATGCAGCGGAGAATCTTCGAGCAGAAGTTATCCAAGTCCTGTCCATCTGTTAGACATACAAATTAGTTCTTCTACTAGATATTACAGGAAAAATATATATGTTTTTTTATGAAGTCCAAAAAAAATACCTAGGTCGATGTCTAAAGCTATGGAAAGATATTTGGACAAGGAGATCTAAGTAACGAAATATATGTAAAGCTAATTCAGCAAACATATTTGAGTGCTAAATTATGTCAGGCTGTTTCAGTAGTCCTTGAGGTCGAGCACACAGCCATTGAAGGCCATCTCAGCAACAAAGATCGAGTATAAAATGGTGTAGAGCTATTTCACCTAATAGATTGGCTACTAGACCATGGCAATCTACGTCACAATAAATATATGGTAGGATATTTTAGCAACTAATCAGGCTTGGCATGCCATCTCAGCTAAGCAGATTGAGTGCAAAATAGGGCAAGGAAGCTTCTTAAGCAGAGCATATTGACTGTAAACTACTTCGGCAAACAGTGAGATTAACAGCGTCTATCAGCTAACATTCAGCGCTACAACGACATGTACGGGGCCTCAATCTAGAATGCACGTAGGGACAAGCTGACCTCCATGTGTCTCCACAAGAACATCGCTAGCGGTGGCGGCGCTGACCGCCGTGCGTCTCCACAAGAATGTCGCCAGTGGTGGCGTGGCTAGAGGATGGCAATCTACGAGAGCATACTGTGGGAGCGAGAGGATCGCCGTGCGTCCCCTCGATGAACCACGGTGCCGACGTATCCGCACGGTGGGGAGGGCGGCTTTGGCGGAGCAAATGGAGTGGAGGGGGCCGGGGGAGGGGTTTGGGGAATATTATTGGCTAGTTGGCCGAAGGGCGGTTGAATTTGGGATTTGGGGGGATTTTCGCGCGGTGGGCGGAGGGAGTTTGGCGCATGGTCGGTTTCTCCAAGTGCAGTCCCACGTGTCAGTGAAGAGACAAGCCGAAGAGCGTTCCGCTTGCATGAGCCATGTGCAGGACCGAATTTGTGTGGGTGCAATGCGACCGCGACAGGCGTGCCGTGAGTGTACCGCCTTTTTTCCTTTTAAACTTGGTGCTTCGCCCCCTCAAAGGAAAACTTGGTGCTTCACGCGACCCATCGATACTACTAGTAGTAATCCGGTAATCCCGACTAAAACGGCGCGGCCGGGTCTTTTCCCGCGCGATATGCTGGGAGGTTGGCTTAGTTGGTTTTTTTAGGACGCGTAATGCTACACCTACGTAATCCCAGTTACGTAATTAACGTAATGTGAAACGTGTGAGCTGTTGATTGTAGATTGGGGGAGGGAGGGGCCCACCACCATGAAAATCCGGGGGGAGAGAGAGAGAGGCAATTTACGTTAACCATTTCATAGGTTCCCGTAGATGTAGAAAGATGTGAAATTCGTGAATCTGTAGTGGACGTACTATTGGAGTTCCTAAGAGGAATTGTGTATGTAGACCCTATCTGTTTATTTACTTCGCATGTTAGCTTTGTCTCGGGTCAAACCATCTAAGTTTATACACACAAAAATGAATCATCATTCCATATATTTTCATACTCCTACAATATATCTTACTATTATCATGAAAGTTCATATACACCAGACAAGATTAATGCAAACACAGCAGATTTTCATTACATTTCGAACTTTCATAGGACATAAAAATAAAAGAAACTCGACCCTAAACCTATTCTACGGCGGCGACCGACGTCCTCCATCTGCGATCTCCATCTACGGGGGCGGGGTTCAAGACCCGTGAAGTGAAGGTGCCGTCTCCGGCGAGGAAGAGTAGAACACGGGAGACGGACCGGCCAGTTGGCACACCATGCCATGCTGCCCCCCATGCCCTACTCATCCTCGGAGGAGTCTCTGACCTTGGCAGTGCCGGTGGATGTGAGGTCGATGATGATGGACGTGGACAGTCCGTTGCTTCACCTGCCACATGCGCCACCAAACATTGGACGGCGGCAAGTAGGACGCGTGGCTGACGGTGCTCCCGTCGTCGCCCGCCAACGTGGCCACCGCTTGTGTGGTTGCGTCCGCGTCCAGCTACGCCGCTATTGCGTCGCGAGCGGTGACTTGAGCGAGGGCGGCGACCTCGAGCTTCATCTCTGAAGACAAGCTCTCCCGCAGAGCGTTCGCGCTCGCGGTCATGGCAGATGTGGTGCCAGGTAGCAGGACGATGCGCTATGGTGTGGAGTTTAGCTGGGTGTTGCCGCTTTTAGAAGCGCATTCCGATGAGGTCAAGCGTACGGGTGCGTCATTAAGTCACCGGAGTTGGTTCCTCGGGCACCGAGCCTCTTAATGACAGCATACGGACAGACGGCATGGATGCGGGCAGCTGGCGCCGGTTGGGAACGCACCGTGCGACGGTGCGAGGGACGAGGCTTTTTGGTGTGCCAGGGTAGTCAGCTGCGGTCGTGGCAGTGTTGGAGATGCCCTTTGCTCACATGTGATCCCCACATATACTACTCTTATAAAAAAACAGAGTTGGTGATGATGGTGTGCCTGCCATCCTGCAATATAGGCCATCCTATTTATATCTGACAGATAGGAAGAAAACTATAGCAATTTTGCATAAAGATACCCACACCCCTCTCCACATTTGCAAATAAGGCCTTCCCGCGTTCATCCTTTTCTCCCCCAAGATAAACTACTCATACAAATGCATCTGGATGTTCCGTGCAACGCATGGGCATCTTGCTAGTGTCATTGAAAAAGCAAGATGACCCGGCATGGTCTCAGGTCCTGGGGATGCAGTTGGCCGCGCTAAGACACTTCGCGGACGCGTTGCGGCGCGCGCGCACTTCGGGGCCCCGTGCATCCTCGACGAGCCGGGTGTTGATCTGTTGGTCGTGCCACAGCGCTAACGCCACCCTCGGCACACTGAAGCAGACCGTGTCCAGCGACGATGAGTGTGTCGCTCACCACGGTCGCCATGTCCAGCGGCGGTGCGGGAGCTGCACCACGTTGCTGCCCCCCACGACCCATATTAATGGTTGCCTGTGGCGAGGAGGTCGTGGGCCAGCTCCTCCATTGGACTAGTCCGCGCCACGTCGTCCCGACAAGTGTGCCGCACATGTTGGTTTCCCTGTTTTCCCGGCCAAATTCGAGCGTCAATGCTCCGCGTTGCACATTAGGCGCAGAACAGGTGGTTTTTGTGCCCTGGTTCAAATGTGGTACAGTACCAAGTTGTTATCCTAGCCCCAAGTGTGGTGGTTTTGGGTACGGTACCACCCTTTTCCTTTTCAACTAGTGAAGCGTAACACTTTATTAATTAGCCGGATGGTGTGCTAATGTAGGTGTCAGGCTGTTTGAAGGAATCATTGAGGTGTGCCCGATCCGTGCCCGCATTTAGGGGTTCAACTTAGCATGTTCCGGCAGTAGTAACTATACTAGTCCCTGCGTACTCCCTCTGTTTTTATTTACTCCGCATTCTAGCTTTGCCCAAAGTCAAACTTTGTAAACTTTGAAAAAGTTTATAGACAAATAATAACATATACAATAACAAATGAATAGCATTAGATTCATTATTGAATATACTTTCAAATCATATAGATTTGTTGTTGTAAAAGTTCATATTTTTTCTATAAATTTGGTTAAATTTTATGAAGTTTGACTTCAGTCAAACCTAATATGCAGAGTAAATAAAAACGGAGGGAGTATCTTACTCCGTGATCAAGAAGGAAGGAAAAACGAGACAAGTTATTATTAATTTGAGCCGTTCAAGTATAATCATGTGGCGTTGCTTATTTCTCATTCCTCTCCAACCCTCTTCTCCATCGATCATGCCGCCCTTCGGTCGAGTCCATCCTCCCGCATGCCTCATTTGAATATTCCGTCGAGTATCATTCGCATGTGGTCCTAGAACATGCTTGTATTTCCAATGTTGTAATTTGTCCCACATGCATACAGACAAACGGTTCGTTTAAAGTTTCACTTTGCCTCCACTACATGTCGCTTTCCCGTGTTAGTTTTGACATCCCATTCGGTTCATGCCCCGACACATCTTGATGAGATCGATTGATGTTGAGAGACAAATTGTGTGCCGTGCAAGGAGATAAAGGTTTGGTCTGTTTCGATGGTAGACATGACCCGTGGGGGGTCTGTGGGGATCGGAGGTAGTATATTGTACGTTCATAAGCGAAACGAACGTACTGTACTGTAACACCCTGAGAATCATGCTACAGTAACCCCCTGTGATTAAGCTAATCATATTGCTAAACAGGGCTAGATCACATTTGAACCACACCCTTGTCAAACTCCTAGTTCAAACTTCAATTAAATTTAAAAGTGGAAAATAAAAGTTTTCAAAAATTCAAACAAAAATGTTCAGTGGGTTCTAAATAATACACTGGTAATTATGGTGGAGAAATCACATTTTTATAAAATGTCTAAATACTTTTAAATGAAATAAAACAAAAAAGGAAATAAACAAATAAGAGAAAACAGAAAACAAAACAGTCAAAAAAAAAAGAGCAGGCCTCCCCCCCCACTGGACCCGCGGCCCAAACCCCCCCCCCCGGCCCAAGCTGGGCCGCCACCCGCGCCCCGGCCCAGCCCACCTTCCCCCGCGTCCCCTTCCTGTTCCCCCGACCGGGTCGGAACAGGGGAGCGTCGCCGCCGAACCCCCTCGCCGGCGGTGAACCCCGTGAGAGGATAAGGGCGCCAGCGGCCCCCCGCTCCCTCGGGCCTCTCTCCCACTCGCCCCCGCTCTCCCTCGGCCTCTGCGCCTTCTCCCCCGCCAGATCCCCCTCCCTCTCCCCTCCGTTCCCCTCTGCCCGAGCGCGCTCGCCGCCGTTCACCGTAGTTCCCGCGGCCACCGTGCCCAGATCGCCCCGACGACGTGCCCGAACGACTCCCCGCCGTCGACTACGCCGACTGCGCCATCGGGAACGAGCCGAGCGCCACTACATCGACCTCCCCGAGCTCGTCTTCCCCGCACGGCCGCCATCGATCGTCGCCGACTCCGGCTACCCCGTGCCCTCCCCGAGCTCGCTGCCACTCCCTACGGCTCCGCTGTGAGCTCCTCTACCTCCTCCCCCTCTCCGCTAGCTCGCCCGCGCTCCCTAGCTTCTTCCCCGCGCGCGCCCGAACGCCACGCCGCGGAGCTCGCTGCCGGCGTGTCTCCGGTGACCAAATGGTCACGGGCGTTGGCCCGCTAGCCCGACCGCACCATGCCGCACCCGCCTAGCTAGCTAGTTCGGCCATTCGCGCGCTCTAGCGTAGCTTCCGTCGGGCACCCGTAGCTCCTCACCGCCGGCGAGCCCGTAGCGGTCGACTCCGGCCGTTCCAGCCCCTCCGACCACCGCCGTTGGACGCGCGACGTCGAGCCGCGTCGAACGCGCCCAGCCACGCCTCCGGAGACCCCCTGTACGTGAAACCCGTACCCCTCCCGAGCCGCGCCGCCGTGCGTCTGGTCGCCGGCGTTGCTCCGGCGCCGGCCGCCGACGTGGCTCACCTGGGGCCACCTCCTGGGTCACTGCTAGTGGCCCCCACGGGTCCCAGTTGACTGGGTTGACCCAGTCAACTGCTGACTGGGCAGGCCCAGTCACTGACATGCGGGCCCCGCCGCAAAAATTAAAAAGAAAAGAAAAATAAAATGTTTTATAAATAAAAATAATTAGTTTAGCTAAACACTCACTGACATGCGGGGCCCATCCCTCTAATTATACTGTTAGATTAGTTTAATTAAGTATTAGACTAACAGAGGCTGACATGTGGGTCCCGCTGGACCCACCTGTCTGGTTTGACTGGTCAGCCGACCTGTTGACTTGCTGACGTCAGCATTGCCTCATGCTGACGTCATAATTCATTTTTCTTAATATAAATAATTCCAGAAATTCAAATAAACTTTGAAAATTCATATCTTTTAAACCGTAACTCGGATGAAAATGTTTTCTATATGAAAGTTGCTCAGAACGACGAGACGAATCCGACTACGCAGTCCGTTCATCCACCGCACCTCCCTAACCTATCGAACTAGCAACTTTCCCCCTCCGTTCCGTCTGTCCGAAAACGCGGAACATCGGGCATACCTCCCGGATGCCCCCCCCCTTCACCGGTACCACCTACTGTCGCGTTAGGGCACCCCTAGCACCGCTCGTTGTCATGTCACGCATCGTCATGCTTATGTTTGCCTTGTATTTACTGTTTCTTCCCCCTCTTCTCTCCGGTAGACTACGAGACCGACACTGCTGCTGCCCAGTTCGACTACGGAGTCGACGACCCCTCCTACTTGCCAGAGCAACCAGGCAAGCCCCCCCTTTGATCACCAGATATCGCCTACTCTAATCTCTACTGCTTGCATTAGAGTAGTGTAGCATGTTACTGCTTTTCGATATCCTATTCTGATGCATAGCCTATCCTTGCTACTATTGTTACTACCTTTACCTGCAATCCTACATGCTTAGTATAGGATGCTAGATTTCCATCAGTGGCCCTACATTCTTGTCCGTCTGCTGTGCTATACTATCGGGCCGTGATCACCTGGGCGGTGATCACGGGCATATACTTATATACTATATACATGACACATGTGATGACTAAAGTCGGGTCGGCTCGTAGGAGTACCCGCAAGTGGATCTTTGTGGCGGAGCGACAGGGCAGGTTGAGACCGCCTAGGGAAGAGGTGGGCCTGGCCCTGGTCGGCGTTCGCGGATACTTAACACGCTTAACGAGATCTTGGTATTTGATCTGAGTCTGGCCATTTGGTCTATACGCACTAACCATCTACGTGGGAGTAGTTATGGGTATCCCGACGTCGTGGTATCAGCCGAAGCCTTCGTGACGTCAGCGACTGAGTGGCGCGCGCCGTGTTGGACCGCTTTGACGTAACCGCCGTGATCGTGTGGGTTGCTAGGTCTGCTCGCGGCCGCGTTCGCAACGTGCAGGTGTGCATAGGGCGATGGGCCCAGACCCCTGCGCGCTTAGGATTAGACCGGCGTGCTGACCGCTCTGTTGTGCTTAGGTGGGGCTGCGACGTGTTGATCTTACGAGGCCGGGCATGACCCAGAAAAGTGTGTCCGGCCAATTGGGATCGAGCGTGTTGGGTTATGTGGTGCACCCCTGCAGGGAAGTTTATCTATTCGAATAGCCGTGTCCCTCGGTAAAAGGACGACCCGGAGTTGTACCTTGAGCTTATGACAACTAGAACTGGATACTGAATAAAATACACCCTTCCAAGTGCCAGATACAACCCGGTGATCGCTCTCTAACAGGGCGACGAGGAGGGGATTACCGGGTAGGATTATGCTATGTGATGCTACTTGGAGGACTTCAATCTACTCTCTTCTACATGCTGCAAGATGGAGATGTCCAGAAGCGTAGTCTTCGACAGGACTAGCTATCCCCCTCTTATTCCGGCATTCTGCAGTTCAGTCCACTGATATGCCTCTTTACACATATACCCATGCATATGTAGTGTAGCTCCTTGCTTGCGAGTACTTTGGATGAGTACTCACGGTTGCTTTTCTCCCTCTTTTCCCCTTTCTATACCGGATTGTCGCAATCAGATGTCGGAGTTCAGGAGCCAGACGCCACCGTCGACGACGACACCTACGGCACTGGAGGTGCCTACTACTACGTGCAGGCCGCTGACGACGACCAGGAGTAGTTAGGAGGTCCCAGGCAGGAGGCCTTGCCTCTTCGATCGTTGCTACTTTTGTGCTAGCCTTCTTAAGGCAAAACTTGTTTAACTTATGTCTGTACTCAGATATTGTTGCTTCCGCTGACTCGTCTATGATCGAGCACTTGTATTCGAGCCCTCGAGGCCCCTGGCTTGTATTATGATGCTTGTATGACTTATTTATGTTTTAGAGTTGTGTTGTGATATCTTCCCGTGAGTCCCTAATCTTGGTCGTACACATTTGCGTGCATGATTAGTGTACGGTCAAATCGGGGGCGTCACAAGTTGGTATCAGAGCCGACTGCCTGTAGGAACCCCCCTTCCACACTCCTTGGCCGAAGTCGAGTCTAGACATTGCAAAACTTTTACTAACATGGCTGTGCGGCTTACGGGCCCACGTCGCCATTGGGTGGTACTAGGATCTTTTACTCCTCGACCTTTACTCTGGGACTCTGAACTCTCTTCTACTCGGGTTAAACGACTTTACTAACTCTAACACTAGGATCCCGTGACCACATTCACCCCAAAGTTGGATAAGCCATAGTTGTTTCTCAGAATAGTATTTTGATCAATTCACACACTGTCATTTGACTCCTTTTAAACGTCTTTGCTTTCAGATGGAACCCACGAGGCAGGTTGTTCGCCACACGATGGCCATTGGTGCCTCGGGATCACCTGCGGTGCTAGCTGAGATGATGACCTATCTGGGTTATCGCTGGCACCCTGAGTACACCGTCTACGAGGAGTACCAGGACTTTAACCAGGAGCAGTAGCGTGCCATCGTCCACCTCTACTCTCGGGAGTACGACTCCACTACTGTGCTGCACACCGCACATGGTGTTGGTGTGACCATCGATATGGCTGTCCACGATGCAGCCTATGCTGCTCTGACACGTCTTCGTGGAGAGTATCGGGAGTTGGACACCTCCCCTTTCAGGCACATTGCTATCGCCTCTGATGTTGGTGCAGAGGGATACTATACTGCTGCCTACTCCACTGTCACCCGAGAGCCCTTCTACCATCAGCACCTGGTTCTGCATGCTGATGGGCTGGATCGAGCTAAACGAGCTCTTCGCCACGAGATGTACACCACCCGTCAGCACCTTTACCGTGCTCTGACGCTGCTGCACCCCTTTGTCCGGTCTGGACAGGTACCGCGTTCTGCGATCTACCCAGCCAGGACCGTGATGCCCCACGGTGTCGGTTGGCCAGAGGTGGGAGGCTACTCTCCCGCACTTGGTCCTCTTCTGCCACCTGAGCGTCGGGCTCTACACCTGAGTATCCGCGGCCCCCAGTCTGCTGACGTGGAGGGCTATCCGTTGCCTCACTACCAGCTGTCGGGCTACGATTACCTCCACAGTACCTCTTGGGACTGATGTAGGCTTGTTTGTAGTGTTAAAGGCATTCGCCGCGAGCCTGTGTGCCGCCTATGATGTTTTAGTCTATGTACTGAACTCTGTGTACTGAACTCTATGCATGACCCCTTTTGTAAGCTATGCCGACTACTATGTAGTAGCTATCGTGCTCCTTTCATTATGCATGTTTCATCATGAATGATTCTTGTCATTGCCAATTTTCTCAATGCT
This sequence comes from Aegilops tauschii subsp. strangulata, assembly GCF_002575655.3. Taxonomy (NCBI): domain Eukaryota; kingdom Viridiplantae; phylum Streptophyta; class Magnoliopsida; order Poales; family Poaceae; genus Aegilops; species Aegilops tauschii. Next base: position 224,621,493 of record NC_053037.3, on the reverse strand, counting down.
GAACTACCCCTGTTATATATTAGCAGGATGGTTAGACCAGGTGGTCGTGGTCGTGGTGGCGATGCCCCACCACCACCTGAGTACATGGCTGGTATGATCCAACAGTTTGAACTGAACCGCCAATTCATGGAAAATATGATGGCTCAGTTTCCTCGCCCCAATATGAACCAGCAGCAAGCCCAAGTGACTCTTCAAGATTTCATACGCCTCAACCCAACTATCTACCGCAGCTCAACTCAGCCTCTGGATGCTGATGACTGGCTCCATGACATCACCTATGAGATGGAGTCTGCTGATGTAGCCCCTGCCAGCTATGTCACCTTTGCTTCCTTCTTCTTGAAGGGACCCGCAGCTCAATGGTGGGACAGCCACAGGCGTACTCTGCCAGCTGGAACAATCATCACATGGCCAGACTTCCAAGCAGCTTTCCGTGCCCGCTTCATTCCTCAGGGAGTCATGGACCGGAAGAAGCGTGAGTTCCGCAACCTCACCCAAGGCAACAAAACTGTCGAAACTTATCAGCGGGAGTTTCTGGACTTGTCCCGCTATGCTGAAGAAGACATTGCAACTGATGCACGCAGACAGGAGAAGTTCCGTGATGGCCTTCAAGCTGACATCAAGCTCGCACTTCTAGTGCATGACTTTGCTGATTTCGCCACCTTGGTGAATAAGGCCATCAATGTCGAGACTGGTCTGCAGGAATACCAGAGCTCTCAGAGGCGCAACCGTGACACGGGCTCATCTTCGGGCTCGCCCTCACAGAAGCGTAAGATATGGATCCCAAACAGCATGTATCGTCCAAATGCACCTGCTCCCAGGAAATCTTATGCTGCACCGCGTCTGCCTCCTCCACCATCTAAGCAGTCAAAGCTACCAGCTCCCCCACCTGGGGCTCCTGTTCCCACTCCCGATAATGGTCTGTGCTTCAAGTGTGGTCAACCGGGTCACTTTGCCAGGAACTGCTATCAGAACCAGAATCAACTGGCCCTTCCAGCAGCTGGCCGTGGTAACAACCAGCCCCGCGACAACAATGCTAAGTCTCATGGTCGCGCTCATGCCAACCACGTTGATCTCAGCGAAGCTCAAGACCAGCCTGCTACTGTGATGGGTACACTCCTCGTAAATTCAGTACCAGCATCCGTTTTATTTGATACAGGAGCATCCCATTCATTCATATCAGAAGAATTTGCATTCCTGCATGGCATTCATTACGAAGAGATAAACACTCCGCTAGTGGTACACACCCCTGCGGGCCAATGTCAAACCTCTATGGTTAGTCGCGATGTTACTGTTGAAATTGAAGGACTGGAATTTCTTGTCTCTCCCATCGTACTGAAGTCCTGTAGCATTGATCTCATTCTGGGAATGAATTGGTTAAAAGCGCATACTGCTTCAATCGTTTGCACCACTAAGACCGTCCATCTGCTACACCCTTCAGATGAGATAGTTACTTACCAAGCCCATCTGGTGCAAAATGCCGAGGCAAGGCTCTATGCATTGAATGCATTGAACGCTGCACCACTCGAGGGCATTGAAAACATTCCCGTTGTGCGTGAATTCCTCGACGTCTTCCCTGAAGAACTTCCAGGGATTCCCCCTGCTAGAGCTGTCGAATTCATCATCGACTTGAAACCAGGCACCACTCCTATAGCCAAGCGACCCTACAAAATGCCGCCGCATGAACTCCTTGAGCTTAAGGAGGAAATCGACAAGTCTCTTCGCAAAGGATTCATTCGCCCAAGTTGCTCTCCTTGGGGAGCACCTTCTCTCTTTGTCAAGAAGAAGGATGGGACAAACCGATTAGTTCAAGACTACCGTCCTATAAACCAAGCTACCATTCAGAATAAATACCCTCTTCCTCGGATCAATGATCTGTATGATCAACTGGCGGGTTCGTCAGTGTTCTCTAAGCTCGACTTGAGGTTGGGCTACCACCAGATCCGTGTTCGCGAAGAGGATATCCCAAAGACCGCCTTCGTGACTCGCTATGGTTCATACGAGTACACCGTCATGTCTTTCGGTTTAACCAATGCTCCAGCCACCTTCTCTCGTCTGATGAACTACATATTCATGGATTACCTCGACAAGTTCGTCGTGGTTTATCTGGATGATATCCTGATATTTTCCAAGAACGAAGAAGAACATGCTGAACATCTTCGTCTTGTGCTGGAAAAGCTACGAGAACATCAACTATATGCCAAGTTCTCTAAATGTGAATTCTGGCTACCCGAAGTAACCTATCTTGGGCATGTCATCTCTAAGGATGGTATTGCCGTCAATCCTGAACGAGTTCAGGCTATTCTTGATTGGACTCCTCCCAAGAACATTAAGCAAGTCAGAAGTTTTCTCGGTCTCGCCAGCTATTGCCGTCGATTCGTCGAGAACTTCTCTAAGATCGCCAGGCCTCTGACTAACCTGTTGCATAAGGGTGTCAAGTTCCAATGGACAGACAAATGTCAGGAAAGTTTCCAGGCACTCAAAGACAAGTTGACTTCTGCTCCAGTTCTAGCTCCACCTGATACTAAGAAGGACTTTGTCATTTACTGCGACGCTTCCCGTCAAGGATTAGGCTGTGTCCTAATGCAAGACCGCAAAGTGATTGCTTATGCCTCTCGACAATTGCGCCCTCACGAAGAGAACTACCCAGTTCACGACCTCGAACTTGCTGCTGTCATTCATGCGCTGAAGGAGTGGCGACATTACCTTCTCGGTAATCGTTGCGAGATCTTCACCGACCACCAAAGTCTGAAGTATCTGTTTACTCAACCAGATCTGAACCTCCGTCAGCAGAGATGGATGGAGCTTGTTGCAGACTTTGACTTGGGTATTTCCTATATGCCAGGCAAGGCTAATGTAATGGCTGATGCCTTGAGCCGCAAGTCTTACTGCAACCACCTCCAGGTTCATAAAGTTCAGCCCTCGCTTGTTGAAGAATTCAGGAAGCTGAACCTCCATATTGTTCCTCCGGGTGCACTCGCTCCCCCTCCTAAACAATTTGGCAAGGTGAACCTCCACGTTGTTACCCAGGGTCAATACCCTAGTTGCTAAACCAGATCTCGAGGACAGCATCAAAAGGCTACAGAAGTATGACTCTGAAGCCTACAAGATTAAGCGCTACCTCACAGGAGGAAAGCCCTCATTCTTCACCATTTCTGAAGATGGCACCCTATACTTCAAGGGCCGCCTAGTGGTGCCATGTACAGAGAAAAACCTGGATATGACACAGGAAGTTATGAAAGAAGCTCATGATACGCCTCTAAGTATCCATCCGGGTAGTACAAAGATGTACCAAGACATCCGTCAAAGATTCTGGTGGACTAATATGAAGCAAGACATTGCTCGTTATGTTGCTGAGTGTGACGTTTGCCGTCGTATCAAAGCAGAACATCAAAGGCCTGCTGGAACTCTGCAACCTATCTCTATTCCTGAATGGAAATGGGATCATGTTGAGATGGACTTCGTCACTGGATTTCCCAAATCGCAGAAAGGTAATGATGCTATTCTTGTCGTCATTGACCGGCTTTCCAAAGTTGCACATTTTCTGGCGGTCAAAGAAACGATCACTGCTAGCCAGTTGGCAACGCTCTATATGTCCAGGATTGTTTCACTCCACGGTATTCCATTGGTTATCAGCTCAGACCGTGGCAGCTTATTCACTTCAAGATTCTGGGCAAGTTTCCAAGAAGCTATGGGCACTCATCTGTCATTTAGTACTGCGTTTCATCCTCAATCGCAAGGACAAGTTGAACGCGTCAATCAAGTTCTCGAAGACATGCTTCGAGCTTGCGTTATTTCCTTCGGCAAGAAATGGGAGGAATCTCTCCCGTATGCTGAGTTCTCTTATAATAATAGCTATCAAGCTAGTCTGAAGATGGCCCCCTTCGAAGTGTTATATGGACGAAAGTGCCGAACCCCTCTGAACTGGTCAGAAACTGGGGAACGTCCACTCTTCGGTCCGGATATTATCGAAGATGCCGAAGAACAAGTCCGCATTATTCGCGAGAATCTCAAGACTGCTCAGTCACGTCAGAAGAGTCAGTATGACCGTCATCATAAAGACATGGTCTATCAACCTGGCGAAAAGGCTTATCTTCGAGTCACACCTATGAAGGGTGCTCACCGCTTCGGGATCAAGGGCAAACTAGCTCCTCGCTATATTGGCCCATTCACTATTCTTGAAAGGCGTGGAAAAGTGGCATACCAACTGGAACTACCGCCGAACCTTTCTCAGGTTCACGATGTGTTCCATGTGTCACAGCTCCGCCGTTGCTTCAAGGATCCAATCCGAGCTGTGGATCACGAAGTGCTCGAATTGCAGCAAGACCTCTCCTATAAGGAGCATCCGGTCCGCATTCTCGACCAAGCTGAACGCCGCACACGTCAGAAGGCGATCAAGTTTCTCAAAGTCCAGTGGTCGCACCATTCTGAAGATGAGGCCACTTGGGAACGAGAGGATCGTCTGCGCGAAGAATACCCCGCACTGTTTCCTTCTACCTCCTAAATCTCGGGACGAGATTTCTTGTAGTGGAGGAGATTTGTAACACCCTGAGAATCATGCTACAGTAACCCCCTGTGATTAAGCTAATCATATTGCTAAACAGGGCTAGATCACATTTGAACCACACCCTTGTCAAACTCCTAGTTCAAACTTCAATTAAATTTAAAAGTGGAAAATAAAAGTTTTCAAAAATTCAAACAAAAATGTTCAGTGGGTTCTAAATAATACACTGGTAATTATGGTGGAGAAATCACATTTTTATAAAATGTCTAAATACTTTTAAATGAAATAAAACAAAAAAGGAAATAAACAAATAAGAGAAAACAGAAAACAAAACAGTCAAAAGAAAAAAAGAGCAGGCCTCCCCCCCCACTGGACCCGCGGCCCAAACCCCCCCCCCCGGCCCAAGCTGGGCCGCCACCCGCGCCCCGGCCCAGCCCACCTTCCCCCGCGTCCCCTTCCTGTTCCCCCGACCGGGTCGGAACAGGGGAGCGTCGCCGCCGAACCCCCTCGCCGGCGGTGAACCCCGTGAGAGGATAAGGGCGCCAGCGGCCCCCCGCTCCCTCGGGCCTCTCTCCCACTCGCCCCCGCTCTCCCTCGGCCTCTGCGCCTTCTCCCCCGCCAGATCCCCCTCCCTCTCCCCTCCGTTCCCCTCTGCCCGAGCGCGCTCGCCGCCGTTCACCGTAGTTCCCGCGGACACCGTGCCCAGATCGCCCCGACGACGTGCCCGAACGACTCCCCGCCGTCGACTACGCCGACTGCGCCATCGGGAACGAGCCGAGCGCCACTACATCGACCTCCCCGAGCTCGTCTTCCCCGCACGGCCGCCGTCGATCGTCGCCGACTCCGGCTACCCCGCGCCCTCCCCGAGCTAGCTGCCACTCCCTACGGCTCCGCTGTGAGCTCCTCTACCTCCTCCCCCTCTCCGCTAGCTCGCCCGCGCTCCCTAGCTTCTTCCCCGCGCGCGCCCGAACGCCACGCCGCGGAGCTCGCCGCCGGCGTGTCTCCGGTGACCAAATGGTCACGGGCGTTGGCCCGCTAGCCCGACCGCACCATGCCACACCCGCCTAGCTAGCTAGTTCGGCCATTCGCGCGCTCTAGCGTAGCTTCCGTCGGGCACCCGTAGCTCCTTGCCGCCGGCGAGCCCGTACCGGTCGACTCCGGCCGTTCCAGCCCCTCCGACCACCGCCGTTGGACGCGCGACGTCGAGCCGCGTCGAACGCGCCCAGCCACGCCTCCGGAGACCCCCTGTACGTGAAACCCGTACCCCTCCCGAGCCGCGCCGCCGTGCGTCTGGTCGCCGGCGTTGCTCCGGCGCCGGCCGCCGACGTGGCTCACCTGGGGCCACCTCCTGGGTCACTGCCAGTGGCCCCCACGGGTCCCAGTTGACTGGGTTGACCCAGTCAACTGCTGACTGGGCAGGCCCAGTCACTGACATGCGGGCCCCGCCGCAAAAATTAAAAAGAAAAGAAAAAGAAAATGTTTTATAAATAAAAATAATTAGTTTAGCTAAACACTCACTGACATGTGGGGCCCATCCCTCTAATTATACTGTTAGATTAGTTTAATTAAGTATTAGACTAACAGAGGCTGACATGTGGGTCCCGCTGGACCCACCTGTCTGGTTTGACTGGTCAGCCGACCTGTTGACTTGCTGACGTCAGCATTGCCTCATGCTGACGTCATAATTCATTTTTCTTAATATAAATAATTCCAGAAATTCAAATAAACTTTGAAAATTCATATCTTTTAAACCGTAACTCGGATGAAAATGTTTTCTATATGAAAGTTGCTCAGAACGACGAGACGAATCCGACTACGCAGTCCGTTCATCCACCGCACCTCCCTAACCTATCGAACTAGCAACTTTCCCCCTCCGTTCCGTCTGTCCGAAAACGCGGAACATCGGGCATACCTCCCGGATGCCCCCCCCTTCACCGGTACCACCTACTGTCGCGTTAGGGCACCCCTAGCACCGCTCATTGTCATGTCACGCATCGTCATACTTATGTTTGCCTTGTATTTACTGTTTCTTCCCCCTCTTCTCTCCGGTAGACTACGAGACCGACACTGCTGCTGCCCAGTTCGACTACGGAGTCGACGACCCCTCCTACTTGCCAGAGCAACCAGGCAAGCCCCCCCCTTTGATCACCAGATATCGCCTACTCTAATCTCTACTGCTTGCATTAGAGTAGTGTAGCATGTTACTGCTTTTCGATATCCTATTCTGATGCATAGCCTATCCTTGCTACTATTGTTACTACCTTTACCTGCAATCCTACATGCTTAGTATAGGATGCTAGATTTCCATCAGTGGCCCTACATTCTTGTCCGTCTGCTGTGCTATACTATCGGGCCGTGATCACCTGGGCGGTGATCACGGGCATATACTTATATACTATATACATGACACATGTGATGACTAAAGTCGGGTCGGCTCGTAGGAGTACCCGCAAGTGGATCTTTGTGGCGGAGCGACAGGGCAGGTTGAGACCGCCTAGGGAAGAGGTGGGCCTGGCCCTGGTCGGCGTTCGCGGATACTTAACACGCTTAACGAGATCTTGGTATTTGATCTGAGTCTGGCCATTTGGTCTATACGCACTAACCATCTACGTGGGAGTAGTTATGGGTATCCCGACGTCGTGGTATCAGCCGAAGCCTTCGTGACGTCAGCGACTGAGTGGCGCGCGCCGTGTTGGACCGCTTTGACGTAACCGCCGTGATCGTGTGGGTTGCTAGGTCTGCTCGCGGCCGCGTTCGCAACGTGCAGGTGTGCATAGGGCGATGGGCCCAGACCGCTGCGCGCTTAGGATTAGACCGGCGTGCTGACCGCTCTGTTGTGCTTAGGTGGGGCTGCGACGTGTTGATCTTACGAGGCCGGGCATGACCCAGAAAAGTGTGTCCGGCCAATTGGGATCGAGCGTGCTTGGTTATGTGGTGCACCCCTGCAGGGAAGTTTATCTATTCGAATAGCCGTGTCCCTCGGTAAAAGGACGACCCGGAGTTGTACCTTGAGCTTATGACAACTAGAACTGGATACTGAATAAAATACACCCTTCCAAGTGCCAGATACAACCCGGTGATCGCTCTCTAACAGGGCGACGAGGAGGGGATTACCGGGTAGGATTATGCTATGCGATGCTACTTGGAGGACTTCAATCTACTCTCTTCTACATGCTGCAAGATGGAGATGTCCAGAAGCGTAGTCTTCGACAGGACTAGCTATCCCCCTCTTATTCCGGCATTCTGCAGTTCAGTCCACTGATATGCCTCTTTACACATATACCCATGCATATGTAGTGTAGCTCCTTGCTTGCGAGTACTTTGGATGAGTACTCATGGTTGCTTTTCTCCCTCTTTTCCCCTTTCTATACCGGATTGTCGCAATCAGATGTCGGAGTTCAGGAGCCAGACGCCACCGTCGACGACGACACCTACGGCACTGGAGGTGCCTACTACTACGTGCAGGCCGCTGACGACGACCAGGAGTAGTTAGGAGGTCCCAGGCAGGAGGCCTTGCCTCTTCGATCGTTGCTACTTTTGTGCTAGCCTTCTTAAGGCAAAACTTGTTTAACTTATGTCTGTACTCAGATATTGTTGCTTCCGCTGACTCGTCTATGATCGAGCACTTGTATTCGAGCCCTCGAGGCCCCTGGCTTGTATTATGATGCTTGTATGACTTATTTATGTTTTAGAGTTGTGTTGTGATATCTTCCCGTGAGTCCCTGATCTTGGTCGTACACATTTCCGTGCATGATTAGTGTACGGTCAAATCGGGGGCGTCACATGTACCCACCCTAGTCCTCTTTCAATTGATCTCCGGACCCCGAGATGAAACCGAGAGAGAACGAGTGGGTGCATGTGTGACAACTAAGGCGGATTCAGAATTTTGAACCGGTGATCATAGCATCATAAAATCATATATAAACGGTATTCAATGTTCATTCCGCTTTTGAACGTACAATATAATCCCTCCGATCATTTCTAGTTTACATATAAGTTTTGTGTGTAGTCCAAGTATCTCTACTTTTCTCAAACTTACAGAAAAAAAGTATCAGCATTTGATGACCCACAAGTATAGGGGATCTATCGTAGTCCTTTCGATAAGTAAGAGTGTCGAACCCAACAAGGAGCAAAAGGATATGATAAGTGGTTTTTAGCAAGGTATTCTCTGCAAGCACTGAAATAATAGGTAACAGATAGTTTTGTGATAAGATAATTTGTAACAAGCAACAAGTAACAAAAGTAAATAAAGTGCAGCAAGGTGGCCCAATTCTTTTGTAGGAAAGGACAAGCCTGGACAATTTCTTATATAGAGAAAAGCGCTCCCGAGGACACATGGGAATTATCGTCAAGCTAGTTTTCATCACGTTCATATGATTCGCGTTCGGTACTTTGATAATTTGATATGTGGGTGGACCAGTGCTTGGGTGATGTCCTTACTTGGACAATCATCCCGCTTATGATTAACCCCTATTGCAAGCATCTGCAACTACAAAAGAAGTATTAAGGTACACCTAACCATAGCATGAGACATGTGGATCCAAATCAGCCCCTTACGAAGCAACGCATAAACTAGGGTTTAAACTTCTGTCACTCTAGCAACCCATCATCTACTTATTACTTCCCAATGCCTTCCTCTAGGCCCAAATAATGGTGAAGTGTCATGTAGTCAACGTTCACATAACACGACTAGAGGAGAGACAACATACATCTCATCAAAATATCGAACGAATACCAAATTCACATGACTACTAATAGCAAGACTTCTCCCATGTCCTCAGGAACAAACGTAACTACTCACAAAGCATATTCATGTTCATAATCAGAGGGGTATTAATATACATAAAGGATCTGAACATATGATCTTCCACCAAATAAACCAACTAGCATCAACTACAAGGAGTAATCAACACTACTAGCAACCTACAGGTACCAATCCCAGACAATGAGACAAGAATTGGATACAAGAGATGAACTAGGGTTTGAGAGGAGATGGTGCTGGTGAAGATGTTGATGGAGATTGCCCTCTCCCGATGAGAGGAGCGTTGGTGATAACGATGGCGATGATTTCCCCCTCCCGGAGGGAAGTGTCCCCAGCAGAACAGCTCTGCCGGAGCCCTAGATTGGTTCCGCCAAGGTTCTGCCTCGTGGCGGCGGAGTCTCGTCCCGAAATCTTGCTTATGATTTTTCTTCGGACGAAAGACATCATATAGCAGGAGATGGGCACCCGAGGGCCAACAGGGGGCCCACGAGGCAGGGGGCCGCCCCCAGGGGGTAGGGCGCGCCCCCCACCCTCGTGGCCAGGGTGTGGGCCCCCTTTGGTATTTCTTCCGCTCAGTATTTTTTATTATTTCCAAAAATAACTTTCGTGGAGTTTCAGGACTTTTGGAGTTGTGCAGAATAGGTCTCTAATATTTGCTCCTTTTCCAGCCCAGAATCCCAGCTGCCGGCATTCTCCCTCCTTATGTAAACCTTATAAAATAAGAGAGAATAGGCATAAGTATTGTGACATAATGTCTAATAACAGCCCATAATGCAATAAATATCGACATAAAAGCAAGATGCAAAATGGACGTATCAACTCCCCCAAGCTTAGACCTCGCTTGTCCTCAAGCGGAAGCCGATAACGATAAATATGTCCACTTGTTTAGAGGTAGAGGTGTCGATAAAATAAAATACGGACATGAGGGCATCATGATTATTCTCATAACAGCAACATATATAGATAATGTCATATGCTTTCTTATGCTTAAGTAATAATCTATTCACAATGCAAAGTATGAATCAGAAACTTTATTGAGAACCAACAAACTATAATCTCAGTCATTGAAGCAATTGCAATTTATCATAACATCAGAAAGAGTCTATGTCAGAGCTTCTTAGCAAGTCCACATACTCAACTATCATTTAGTCTTTCACAATTGCTAACACTCACGCAATACTTGTGGTTACGGAGTTTTAATCGGACACAGAGAAAGATAGGGGCTTATAGTTTCGCCTCCCAACCTTTTACCTCAAGGGTAATGTCAACAATAATAGCTCATGCTAACCTACATCCAATTAGATATATATATATATATCAGGATCTTTCCAACATCCCGTGCTTGCCAAAGGATAAAATGTAAAAAGGAAAGGTGAAGATCACCTTGACTCTTGCATAAGGTAGAAGATAATAATAAAAGATAGGCCCTTCGCAGAGGAAGCAGAGGTTGCCATGCGCTTTCAGAGTTGGATGCACAAAATCTTAATGCGAAAGAGCATCACTTTATATTGCCACTGGTGATATAGACCTTTATTATGCAGCCCGTCGCTTTTATTTCCTCCACATCACAAGATAGTATAAAGCTTATTTCCTCCACACCAATCAATCATACATATTTAGAGAGCAATTTTTATTGCTTGCACCGATGACAACTTACTTGAAGGATCTTACTCAATCCATAGGTAGATATGGTGGACTCTCATGGCAAAACTGGTTTAAGGGTTTTTGGAAGCACAAGTAGTATCTCTACTTGGTGCAAAGAATTTGGCTAGCATGAGGGGGAAAGGCAAGCTCAACATGTTGGATGATCCATGACAATATACTTTATCTCAGATATAAGAAAACATAACCCATTACTTTGTCTTCCTTGTCCAACATCAACTCTTTAGCATGTCATATTTTAATGAGTGCTCCCAATCATAAAAGATGTCCAAGATAGTTTATTTATATGTGAAACCTCTCTTTCTTTATTACTTCCTATTAATTGCAACGATGACCAAAGCTATGTTTGTAAATTCTCAACAATTTTTAATCATCATACTCTTTCTATGTGAAGTCATTACTCTCCATAAGATCAATATGATCTCTTTTTATTCTTTCCTTTTCTTTTATTCACTCAAGATCATGGCAAAATAATCAAGCCCTTGACTCAACACTAATCTTTATTATATAGCTCACAGACTCAATTACATAAAGGGATCATAAAGCGAAACTCAAAACTAGATCATACCAAAACTTTATTCTACTAGATCAAGATACTACTAAAAGGATCGAACTAAGAAAAACGGTGAAGATAGGAGTGTGATGGTGATACGATACCGGGGCACCTCCCATAAGCTTGGCAGTTGCCAAGGGGAGTGCTCATACCCATATGATTATGTTTCCTTCTTCGGAGGTGATGATGTGATATTCTTGGCGATGATACTCCTCAAGATATGATTCTCTTCTTCGAGCTTATTGAGTTGCTGCTTGAGATCCATTATCTCCTTACGAAGCTTTCCTGTAATGGCCAAAGCTCCTTGCACCCATGGGCGTTGCATAGATGCGGGAGAACAAGTGACACTCTTCTTCATATTTTCATATGAAAGAAATCTAACATTGGAAGGGATAACCGAGTTTGGAATAGCCGAGCTCTGTAGTTCTCCCATTGTGAATCCAGCTTGGAAGCGAGAAGTGACTTCTTGATCCTCCTCCATGGCGTCTATCCTGTAACGCCCGGATAATCAAGCTACAGTAATCCCACGCTAATGGTGCCACGTCACCACAGTTACTATTGCTAATCTACCGTTAGGTCAAACCGTTTCAAAATTCAAATTCAAATTAATGTCAACAATAAAAGTTTTTCAAAATTTACAACAAAAATGTTCGGGAGGTGCCATATTTTGCATAAGTAAATATGGTGTAGTAAACACATTTTTAGAAAATGCCTAAATATTTTAAAATGATGTAAAACAGAAAAGAAAATAAATAAAAAGAAAAGAAAGCTAACAAAAAAGGGAAAAGGAGCCCCCCCCCCACTGGGCCGTGGCCCAAATTGGCCGAACGGCCTCGGCCCACCAGGCCACCACCTAGGCCGGCCCACCCCGCTGCCATAACCTCCCCCACTCCCCCCAGTACTCCACCGACACCCCCACTTCCCCCCCCCACGAAAATATTTCCTCCCCCCTCTCCCCCGATTGGATCGGGATCGAGAGGAGGAGACCACCGCGCCCCGCGACGACCGCCGACGCCTGGACCTCGCCGGACCCCCCTCGCCGGCCTGCTTCCCTCTACGCACGTCGTCCCTGTCCCCCCACCTCGAGCCCCGCTGCCTAGTCCCCTGCAACCCCTTGTGAGCGCCACCCTCATCTCCCTCTCTGACCCCACGCCGGAGTCGTACTCGACGGGACTCACTCGCCCGCGTGCTCCCGCAGCTCCGCCCGACCCTCGCCCCGTAGCCTTCCCCGCGGCCTGGTGCCCGCGGCCACCCCGCCATGCACAGGGCCCGCACCCTGGCCTCCCCGCCCGGTAGCCTCTTTGCCCGTAGCACCGCGCTGCCGCCTGAGTGCACACGCCCGTCCGCCCGCTGCGGCCCCTTGCCCAGCGCTCCTTCCCGCGGGCGCCTCTTAACCGACCACGGCCAGCGCGCCCCGCTCCGGCCATGGCCTCGCCGTGGCCACTGCCCCCTGCTCTGGCGCCTTGCCGGGTCCGCCCGCACCTAGGCGTGCGCCCGCTCGGGCCGCGTCCTGCGCCCGCACCGGCGCCGCCCCTCGCCTCCGCCCGCCGTGGCCCCTGGCCGCGCCGGCGAGCCCCGCCATCGGTGCCCTGGCGCACTCGTCCCGCCCTGCGGGCGAGCGTTCGCTCGGGTGCGCCCGCACCCACTGGACCAAACCCACTGTGGCCAGGGCCACTGACCACTGGGCCAGTGCCCCCTGGCCCTATGACATGTGGGGCCCCACCCCCTAGAACGTTTGTAAAAAAATGAATTATTTTAAAAAAATTAATTAATTAAATTAATAAAAATAACTAAATAAATAATAAAGATAATTAATTAACTTAATTAATCTGTTAATATTAACTAATTAAGATTAATTAACCTAATAACTAATTAACCTAATTAACTACTGTTAATTAGCTAACAGCCCCTGACAGGTGGGACCCACCTATCAGGTTGACCAGGTCAACGGTCAACGTTGACTGCTCACGTCATGCTGATGTCATGCTGATGCATTAATTAAATTTCGAATTAAATTAATTTATTAAATTCTAAAAATGATTTAAATCTTTCAAATTTAATATAAAATAAACCGTAGCTCGGATGGAAAAACTTTGTACATAAAAGTTGCTCAGAACGACGAGACGAATCCGAATACGTAGTCCGTTTGTCAGCCACACGTTCCTAGCATAGCGAACATGGAACTTTCCCCCTCCGGTCCGTCTGTCCGAAAACGCGAAACATCGGGAATACTTTCCCGGATGTTCCCCCCCTTCGCCGGTACCACCTACTGCCGCGTTAGGGCACACCTAGCACCGCTCATTGTCATGTCATGCATCGTCATGCTTATGTTTGCATTGTATTTACTGTTTCTTCCCCCTCTTATGTCCGGTAGACTACGAGACTGACGCTACTGCTGCCCAGTTCGACAACGGAGTTGACGACCCCTCCTACTTGCCAAGGTAACCAGGCAAGCCCCCCACCCTTGATCACCAGATATCGCCTATTCTTCTCTATACTGCTTGCATTAGAGTAGTGTAGCATGTTACTGCTTTCCGTTTATCCTATCATGATGCATAGCCTGTCCTTGCTTCTACTGTTGTTACCTTTACCTGCAATCCTACATGCTTAGTATAGGATGCTAGTTTTCCATCAGTGGCCCTACATTCTTGTCCGTCTGCTGTGCTATACTATCGGGTCGTGATCACTTGGGCGGTGATCACGGGTATATACTTATATACTATATACATGACACCTGTGGTGACTAAAGTCGGGTCGGCTCGTAGGAGTACCCGCAAGTGGATCTTTGTGGCGGAGCGACAGGGCAGGTTGAGACCACCTAGGCGAGAGGTGGGCCTGGCCCTGGACGGTGTCCGCGGTTACTTTAACATAACACGCTTAACGAGTTCTTGGTATTTGATCTGAGTCTGGCCATTTGGTCTATACGCACTAACCAGCTACGCGGGTACAGTTATGGGCACTCGACGTCGTGGTATCAGCCGAAGCTCTTTTTGACGTCAGCGACTGAGTGGCGCGCGCCGCATTGGACCGTAAGCTCGCGCTTGTACTAAGGGGGCTAGGTCTGCTTCCGTCCGCGTACGCAACGTGCAGGTGTGCAATGGGCGATGGGCCTAGACCCCTGCGCGCATAGGGTTTAGACCGGCGTGCTGACCTCTCTGTTGAGCCTAGGTGGGGCTGCGACGTGTTGATCTTCCGAGGCCGGGCATGACCCCGAAAAGTGTGTCCGGCCAAATGGGATCGAGCGTGTTGGGTTATGTGGTGCACCCCTGCAGGGAAGTTTATCTATTCGAATAGCCGTGTCCCTCGGTAAAAGGACGACCCGGAGTTGTACCTTGACCTTATGACAACTAGAACCGGATACTGAATAAAATACACCCTTCCAAGTGCCAGATACAACCCGGTGATCACTCTCTAACAGGGCGACGAGGAGGGGATCGCCGGGTAGGATTATGCTATGCGATGCTACTTGGAGGATTTCAATCTACTCTCTTCTACATGCTGCAAGGGGGAGATGGCCAGAAGCGTAGTCTTCGACAGGATTAGCTATCCCCCTCTTATTATGGCATTCTACAGTTTAGTCCACTGATATGGCCCTTTACACCTATACCCATGCATATGTAGTGTAGCTCCTTGCTTGCGAGTACTTTGGATGAGTACTCACGGTTGCCTCCCTCCCTCTTTTTCCCCTTCTCTTTCTACCTGGTTGTCGCAACCAGATGCTGGAGCCCAGGAGCCAGACGCCACCGTCGACGACGACTCCTACGACACTGGAGGTGCCTACTACTACGTGCAGGCCGCTGACGACGACCAGGAGTAGTTAGGAGGATCCCAGGCAGGAGGCCTGCGCCTCGTTCGATCTGTATCCCAGTTTGTGCTAGCCTTCTTAAGGAAAACTTGTTTAACTTATGTCTGTACTCAGATATTGTTGCTTCCGCTGACTCGTCTATGATCGGGCACTTGTATTCGAGCCCTCGAGGCCCCTGGCTTGTATTATGATGCTTGTCTGACTTATTTATGTTTTAGAGTTGTGTTGTGATATCTTCCCGTGAGTCCCTGATCTTGATCGTACACATTTGTGTGCATGATTAGTGTACGGTCAAATCAGGGGCATCACATATCCTCTTCAAATCAGCATTCATCTCTTCCTCCATTGCTGGCCCGAAGTGCTCAGCGTCGCTGTTTGTCCTTGATCTCGGTGCCGGATGAGACACCCGGCTGTCCCCGACTGACTCTTGAGAAGACATCTTGCTCTAATCTGCAGCAGCAACAGCTCAAAACGAAAACAGAGGATATTTGCGTGATACAGGAGTCAAAACCTTCGGGAGATTATATAATGAATTTTTACCGACCAAAATACGTATCGTGCAAGAAAACGGAGTCCGGAGAGCGCACGAGGTGCCCACGAGGAAAGGGGGCGCGCCCAGGGGGTACGGCGCGCCCTCCACCCTTGTGGAGCCCTCGTGTCCTTCCCGGACTGCTTCTTATTTTTCTATTTTTCTAAATATTCCAAAATGGAGAAAAATTGCCTTTAGAACTGTTTTGGAGTCGGTTTACTTACCGTACCACATACCTATTCCTTTTCGGAGTCTGAAACATTCCGGAAAGTGTTCCTTATGTATTCCTCCGGGGTCACGGTTTCAATAACATTGGTTTCAACATTTATAGGTTTACCTGAGATATAATGTTTGATTCTTTGACCGTTCACCACCTTCGGGTTTGTGCCTTCGAAGTTGTTGATTTTTATGGCACTGGAACGATAGACCTCCTCGATAACGTAAGGACCTTCCCATTTAGAGAGAATTTTTCCTGCAAAAAATCTTAAACAAGAGTTGTATAGCAATACATAATCACCTACATTAAACTCACGCTTTTGTATTCTTTTGTCATGCCATCTTTTAACTTTTTCTTTAAACAACTTGGCATTTTCATAGGCTTGGGTTCTCCATTCATCGAGTGAGCTAATGTCAAATAACCTCTTCTCACCGGCAAGTTTGAAATCATAGTTGAGCTCTTTAATAGCCCAATAAGCCTTATGTTCTAGTTCGAGAGGTAAGTGACAAGCTTTTCCATAAACCATTTTATAGGGAGGCATTCCCATAGGATTTTTATATGCAGTTCTATAGGCCCATAATGCATCATCAAGTTTCTTGGACCAATTCTTTCTAGATCTATTAACAGTCTTTTGCAAAATTAATTTGAGCTCTCTATTGCTCAATTCTACATGACCACTAGACTACGGGTGATAACGAGATGCAATTCTATGATTAACATCATACTTAGCAAGCATTTTACGAAAAGCACCATGAATAAAATGTGAACCACCATCAGTCATTAAATATCTAGGGACTTCAAACCTTGGAAAAATAACTTCTTTAAGCATCTTCATAGAGGTGTTATGATTAGCACTACTAGTTGGAATAGCTTCTACCCACTTAGTAACGTAATGAACAGCAACTAAAATATGTGTATATCCATTAGAGGCAGGAAATGGTCCCATATAATCAAAGCCCCAAACATCAAATGGTTCAATAACAAGTGAATATTTCATAGGCATTTCTTGACGTCTACTAATATTACAAATTCTTTGACATTCATCACAAGATAAAACAAACTTACGGGCATCTTTGAAGAGAGTAGGCCAATAAAAACCGGATTGCAATACCTTATGTGCAGTTCTATCTCCAGCGTGGTGTCCTCCATAAGCCTCAGAGTGACACTTGCGTAGGATCTGTTCCTGTTCATGCTCAGGTACACAACGTCTAATAACACCATCTACTCCTTCTTTATAAAGATGTGGGTCATCCCAAAAGTAATGTCTTAAATCATAGAAAAACTTTTTCTTTTGTTGGTATGTGGAACTAGGTGGTATAAATTTAGCCACAATATAATTAGCATAATCAGCATACCATGGACCAGTACGAGAAGCATTTATGACATTTAATTGTTCATCAGGAAAGCTATCATCGATAGGTAGTGGGTCATCAAGAACATTCTCTAGCCTAGACAAGTTGTCCGCAACGGGGTTCTCAGCTCCCTTTCTATCAATAATATGCAAATCAAATTCTTGTAGCAAGAGAACCCATCTAATAAGTCTAGGTTTAGCATCTTTCTTTTCCATAAGATATTTAATAGCAGCATGATCCGTGTGAATAGATACTTTAGAATCAACAATATAAGGTCTGAACTTATCACAAGCAAAAACAACTGCTAAGAATTCTTTTTCAGTAGTAGCATAATTTCTCTGAGAATTGTCTAGAGTTTTACTAGCATATTGAATAACATTTAATTTCTTATCAACTCTTTGCCCTAGAACAACACCTACAGCATAATCACTAGCATCACACATAATTTCAAAGGGTAAATTCCAATCAGGTGGCTGAACAATAGGTGCAGAGATCAAAGCTTTCTTAAGTATTTCAAATGCTTCTACACAATTATCATGAAAGACAAATGGTATAACTTTTTGTAATAAATTAGTCAGAGGCCGAGAAATTTTTAAGAAGTTCTTAAAGAACCTCCTATAAAAACCGGCGTGACCAAGGAAACTTCTTATACCTTTGATGTCCTTGGGACATGGCATCTTTTCGATAGCATCCACCTTAGCTTTATCAACTTCAATACCTCTTTCAGAAATTTTATGCCCCAAGTCGATACCTTCATTAACCATAAAGTGGCACTTTTCCCAATTCAAGACAAGATTACTTTCTTCACATCTCTGCAAAACTTGATCAAGGTTGCTCAAGCAATCATCAAAAGAGGATCCATAAACGGAGAAATCGTCCATGAAAACCTCACAAATCTTTTCACAAAAGTCAGAGAATATAGCCATCATGCATCTTTGAAAGGTAGCAGGTGCATTACATAAACCAAAAGGCATACATCTATAAGCAAAAGTACCGAAAGGGCAAGTAAAAGTGGTCTTTGATTGATCATCGGCTGACACAGGTATTTGAGAGAAACCAGAATAACCATCTAGAAAGCAAAAATGTGTATGTTTGGATAATCTTTCTAGCATTTGATCGATAAAAGGTAAGGGGTAATGATCCTTTTTAGTAGCTTTATTTAATTTGCGGAAATCAATTACCATCCTATAACCTGTAATAACTCTTTGCGGAATCAATTCATCTTTATCATTAGGAACGACAGTAATACCTCCCTTCTTAGGGACACAATGGACAGGACATACCCACTGACTGTCAGCTATGGTGTAAATTATACCTGCCTCAAGGAGTTTAGTATTTCCTCTCTTACCACTTCTTTCATCTTAGGATTCAACCTTTGTTGGTGATCACGAACTGGTTTGGTATCTTTCTCCAAATTTATTTTGCGTTGACATAGAGTGGGACTAATGCCCTTAAGATCATCAAGAGTATATCCAATAGCAGCACGGTGCTTCTTCAGAGTTAACAACAATCTCTCTTCTTCATGCTCTGAAAGGTTAGCGCTAATAATAATAGGATATATCTTTTTCTCATCAAGATAAGCATATTTAAGAGTATCAGGTAACGGTTTGAGCTCAAACACGGGATCACCCTTGGGTGGAGGAGGATCCCCTAGGATTTCAACAGGCAAATTGTGTTTCAGGATGGGTTCCTATTTAAAGAATACTTCATCTATTTCCATTCTTTCATTCATAAACATATCATTTTCATGGTCTAGCAAATATTGTTCTAAAGGATCACTAGGAGGTACGGCAATAGAAGCAAGACCAATAATTTCATCTTTACTAGGCAATTCCTCTTCGGTGTTGTCCACGAAATTTATAAAAGTTGAACTTATGAGACATATCACCTAGACCAATAGTAACAACATCCTTTTCGCAGTCTATCTTAGCATTAACTGTGTTCAAGAAGGGTCTACCAAAAATAATGGGACAAAAGCTATCTTGTGGGGAACCAAGAACAAGAAAATCAGCAGGATATTTAGTTCCCACACAAGACTTCAACATCTCTAACAATTCCAATTGGTGATATAGTATCTCTATTAGCAAGTTTAATTGTGACATCAATATCTTCTATCTCAGCAGGTGCAATATCATGCATAATTTCTTTGTATAAGTCATGAGGTATAGCACTAGCACTAGCACCCATATCACATAAGCCTGATAACAATGATCTCCTATTTTAACAGAAATAACAGGCATGCCTACCACAGGTCTATGTTTATCTTTAGCACAAGGTTTAGCAATTCTAGCAGTTTTATCACAGAAATAAATAACATGCCCATCAATATTATCAGCCAAGAGATCCTTAACGATAGCAATATTAGGTTCAACTTTAACTTGCTCAGGAGGTGTATAGGTTCTAATATTGCTTTTACGAACGACAGTTGAAGCTTTAGCATGATCTTTTATCCTAACAGGAAAAGGTGGTTTCTCAACATAAGCAGTAGGAACAATAGGATCATTATAACTGATAGTCTTTTCTTCAACTTTAATAGGTGCTACTGATTTTACTTCTATGGGAGGATGATATTTAAACCACTTCTCCTTAGGGAGATCAACATGAGTAGCAAAAGATTCACAGAAAGAAGATACTATCTCAGAGTCAAGTCCATATTTAGTGCTAAACTTACGGAAAACATCGGTATCCATAAAAGATTTAACACAATCAAACTTAGGTGTCATACCTGACTCCTTACCTTCGTCGAGGTCCCAATCTTCAGAGTTGCGTTTAATTCTTTCCAATAAATCCCATTTGAATTCAATAGTCTTCATCATAAAAGAGCCAGCACAAGAAGTATCGAGCATGGTGCGATTGTTATTAGAAAGCCGAGCATAAAAATTTTGAATAATTATTTCTCTTTGGAGCTCATGATTGGGGCATGAATATAACATTGATTTAAGCCTCCCCCAAACTTGAGCGATACTTTCTCCTTCGCGAGGCCAAAAATTATATATATAATTGCGATCACGATGAACAAGATGCATAGCATAAAACTTCTGATGAAATTCCAATTTCAATCGTTTGTAGTTCCATGATCCCGTATCATCACATAGCCTATACCATGTCAATGCATATCCCTTAAAAGATAAAGGGAAGACCTTCTTCTTAATAACATCATCGGGAACACCTGCAAGCTTAAATAATCCACAAACTTCATCCACATATATTAGGTGCTCATCAGGATGCATTGTTCCGTCTCCTGCAAAAGGATTAGCTAGCAGTTTTTCTATCATACCCGAAGGAATCTCAAAGTAGACATTTTCATTTTCAGTAGGTTCAGTAGGTTGAGGAGCAACTCTTTGCTCTACTAGTCAGGGTGAATATACCCCTAACAAGCCCCTCAGAGGATTACTTACCATAGTAACAAGTGACAGTAAATTTCAGCACACTATACAAATTTTTCCTTACCAAATTCCACCTACCAAAGGCGCTTCACTCCCCGGCAACGGTGCCAGAAAAGAGTCTTGATGACCCACAAGTATAGGGGATCTATCATAGTCCTTTCGGTAAGTAAGAGTGTCGAACCCAACGAGGAGCAGAAGGAAATGATAAGCGGTTTTCAGCAAGGTATTCTCTGCAAGCACTGAAATAATAGGTAACAGTAAGAGTGTCGAACCCAACGAGCAACAAGTAACAAAAGTAAATAAAGTGCAACAAGGTGGCCCAATCCTTTTTTAGCAAAGGATAAGCCTGGACAATTTATTATATAGAGAAAAGCGCTCCCGAGGACACATGGGAATTATCGTCAAGCTAGTTTTCATCACGTTCATATGATTCGCGTTCGGTACTTTGATAATTTGATATGTGGGTGGACCGGTGCTTGGGTGTTGTCCTTACTTGGACAAGCATCCCACTTATGATTAACCCCTATTGCAAGCATCTGCAACTACAAAAGAAGTATTAAGGTAAACCTAACCATAGCATGAGACATGTGGATCCAAATCAGCCCCTTACGAAGCAACGCATAAACTAGGGTTTAAGCTTCTGTCACTCTAGCAACCCATCATCTACTTATTACTTCCCAATGCCTTCCTCTAGGCCCAAATAATGGTGAAGTGTCATGTAGTCGACGTTCACATAACACCACTAGAGGAGAGACAACATACATCTCATCAAAATATCGAACGAATACCAAATTCACATGACTACTAATAGCAAGGCTTCTCCCATGTCCTCAGGAACAAACGTAACTACTCACAAAGCATATTCATGTTCATAATCAGAGGGGTATTAATATGCATAAAGGATCTGAACATATGATCTTCCACCAAATAAACCAACTAGCATCAACTACAAGGAGTAATCAACACTACTAGCAACCTACAGGTACCAATCCCAGACTATGAGACAAGAATTGGACACAAGAGATGAACTAGGGTTTGAGAGGAGATGGTGCTGGTGAAGATGTTGATGGAGATTGCCCTCTCCCGATGAGAGGAGCGTTGGTGATGACGATGGCGATGATTTCCCCCTCCCGGAGGGAAGGGTCCCCAGCAGAACAGCTCTGCCGGAGCCCTAGATTGGTTCCGCCAAGGTTCCTCCTCGTGGTGGCGGAGTCTCGTCCCGAAAGCTTGCTTATGATTTTTCTTTGGACGAAAGACTTCATATAGCAGAAGATGGGCACCGGAGGGCCAACAGGGGGCCCACGAGGCAGGGGGCCACGCCCAGGGGGTAGGGCGCGCCCCCCACCCTCATGGCCAGGGTGCGGGGCCCCTCTAGTATTTCTTCTGCTCAGTATTTTTTATTATTTCCAAAAATAACTTTCGTGGAGTTTCAGGACTTTTGGAGTTGTACAGAATAGGTCTCTAATATTTGCTCCTTTTCCAGCCCAGAATCCCAGCTGTCGGCATTCTCCCTCCTTATGTAAACCTTATAAAATAAGAGAGAATAGGCATAAGTATTGTGACATAATGTGTAATAACAGCCCATAATGCAATAAATATCGATATAAAAGCATGATGCAAAATTGACGTATCAGCATTCAACAATGCCCAATCAATATTGTTAGATTCGTACGTACTCCTAGATTTGTATTCAAATAGAGATGGTTTCCAATTTGTTTTCAAACATGTGAATGTGCTTGTTCTCGCGCATGCTCTTCCTACTAGGATTTCGCCACGTATAGCCAGTCCAATAGTAACTTTTTTAAGCTCCCTGTCCAATAGTACCAGTGGAGTACTGACAACATCTGCAGTAGAGTATGTAGTGCTGATAGTACTAGTGCTCCCTCCTTCCATTTATATAGGGCCTAATGTGTTTTTCAAAACTGCCTTTTACTATTGACAATATTAATAGTACATGAGATGTATAATGTGAAAATTATATCAATGGAAGCTCCTTTCACATACGAATTTGACTGTATACTTTGTGTAAGTTGCATGTCATATATTATTACTCTAACATTTGGTCAAAGTTAGCCTCGAAAAACACATTAGGCCCTGTATAGATGGAAGGAGGGAGTAGTAGTGGAAGTGAATCCTCTGACGTAGGTTTCCCTGCCTTACCCTACCTTTCGGTCACTGACTGGCGGGCCCCATGCTTGCTAGGCCCCACATGTCAGTTACTCAATGGGTTTGGCCACGTCAGGGGATCCTCACCCGTAGTATACTCCCACTATTTTTATTTACTCCGCATAAAATGGAGGGAGTAGTAGTATAAATGACGTGGGTGGGGGAGGGGGAGGGACGTCTGTTTGCTCTCAACTGCGGTCCCACAAGTGAGCGAAACGCAAGACGGAGCACGTTCCATTTGATGAGCAACGTGGAGGGTCCAGCGTGCCGGGGTGCAACGCGAACATGACAAGAGCGATGTATAGTCAAAACTGATTGACCGGTCGTCAGCGGAACCACTATTCACACCAGATCCTTCGCTACTCGGCCTGCGCCAGCCACTGCCCCAAAACCACACCTCCTGTCCAGCCCATTCCCCCACCTTTCGATCCCCTACACCACATCAAGCGTCCCCTAGTTCGTTGGAAAGCCATGGTGCACCGCAAGATCACGTACTACAAGATGCTAACGCTGGAGCGCCACGCAGAAATCACGGCAGCGGTCGGCGCCACAGACCTCCGTTCCCAAGCTCGCTTTGCGGCGGGCCAATCCCCAAGTTATCTGGAGCCAAGCTTCGAGGAGGAGGAAGCATGATGGGAAAGTGACAAGACTGGACTTCGACTCGTTTAAAAAGACAACTAATACTGAAGAAATCTTCTTCTAGGGACACCTCTCTTAAATAAGAATGATGGCGTTTTTGATCTTATTCGTTTTTTGATCGAGAAATGTGAGAATGTAGTTATTTTTATGAAACCGGATATTCAACATGCTTTCCTCGACTAGATCTATTTAGGGGAGTCGTATTTCGTGGCACTACGGCACTAACGGTACACTACTAGCTTTTGATATGTAGTTTTTCAGAAGTTCAAACATCAGACCCATATGGCCTCGGTGCTCTCGTCCGTGCAGAGTGCCCGCACGCTCCGCATGAACGACTAGCTGGAGGCCGAGGAAAACCATGGTGCGGAGACACACATCGGCAGCTACGGCTGGTTCACGCCGGCAGCCAAAGACGACGAGGCCGTCTCATTCCGCGAGCAGTGATAGTGTTACTTTATGTTGTTGTTTTTAGGGATCATTTGCTGTGCAAAGACATATATTTATGCAAGTCGCCTGACTTTCATCATTTGGGTCAGTCGACCATTTCAGGCTGTTGGATGAATATCCTACATCACCTAACCCTTCTTCTTCACCTCTTCTTCTTCCCTAACAGACCACCGCACGGGTCGTACGGATCTTCCCCAACATGTGGTTGGATAAACATACTGTATGAACGAAAATTATGTGTCAGCGGTAGGATGGCTGAGTTTGGTTTGATCACATGCGGTAGCACGTGTCAGTGAGGGTGCGTTCCCTTGGTTGGGTTTGCGACATGCAGGAGCGATAGTGCGAGGGTGCGGTGCGACCGCGGCGTGCAGGAGCGACTGTGTGAGGGTGCGGTGCAACTGCGACAGCCGTGTGCAAGCGTACCTCCTTTTCATTTGGAAAACTTTAGGCAAGCTTGGAAAAAATGTGTGGCGAAGTATGGCAATGCAAGGCCTAGAACCAAACGGGATACAAGTACGTATGTAGGAGTACTACTTGTGTTAAAAAAGAAAGGCGGGATTTTCCTTCGCGGGATTGATCAGCACAAATCCTCGCTTGATGTGTCAATTAATGCATATTTTTTCTCCAACGCCCAAAGAGCTAACCATATCACTCCTTGTCGCTTGATTAATGCAACGCCATGCAAACCAACCTTCTCACTTCCGCATGCATGCAAGGGTATATTAATGTCCTTGGTTGCTAGTACGAGGCAAACCCCATCAATTTTGCCTCGATTAGTGTTAGTGGCCTTCTGCAAATTGTAATTTTGATATACTGGCCTTGTGTACAAAAAGTGGAGGTAGTAACTATTTGACTTCCTTCCCCATTGCGGTGACGTCGACGATATCTCGAACGTTGTGGTTTGGCGAAGTGCGTTCGACAGAGAACACCATTGAGGGAGACCACGGTAAGTCATTCGCAAGTGCCGCCTGCAAGCCGAGACAACCGCCTTATTTGCATCCAGGAAGTCCGTTGAACCAAAGGATGCGTAAATGTACTAGTACTACACAATAGCGTCGTCCGTCCAGCTTAGTGCGGTGAGGTGGTTACTCAAAGAAGACGATGGAGAAGCGGAGTCAGTGAAGAGTGAAATGATGGTTGCTTCGTCCATGCTTTGTGATTTGATGCGTCACTGCTTTGTGATTTGTTATAGAAGGGACAGGGGAGTAGACTCTGTGCTCTATACTGTACATGCGTCCAAGCACGGGAGAAAGAGGAGAGACGTTGCATTTTTCTATTCCTTCAATCAATCAATTAGGGAGCTTCGGTTCCATCTTTTTGGCTTTGGCAGCACCGTCCACAATGGTTCCCATTGATGCCAAAAGCTATTTTCACATTTGGCTACACACTGTGGATGCCCTTAACCGTACCACTTGGTTTTGCTCCTATGTTCTATCTATACAAATCTCAATTATATTGATCTAAAAAATTATAGTATCAAGATTAGTAAAAAGGAGGTGATTTTGCTGCGCGGATGGCGAGGGAGGTTTCTTATTTTTAGAGGTCGTTGGCCTGGTGGTTAGCTAACATGCGGTCCCATGTGTTAGTGCTTTACCAAGCCGATCCGTGTCCCACATGAGGCAGAAGCAACACGTGCTTAACTTGAGGAAGATGAGGGAGAAGAGGATTCAGCAACGAGTGAAATGATGGTCGCTTCGTCCCTCCAACTTCTTTTTTTAGCATTATTACTTCGTCCCTCCAACTTAACTGCGGGAAAGGTGCAGCTTTGTGATTTGATGCCTCATTGCTTATTACTACGCCGACGCCATGACTGGGGTGCTTCACCCCTGCTGCTCTGCACTGTTATTTCGGTGTGGCACGTGGACCCGGTTGCTTGATGTCCCACATGTCAGCGAAAGGGACTACAACATTTATGAAAGTGAGCGCTCCACTCTTATGACGGAGGAGTACACGACACGGTGGCCCAGTGAACTGTTACTTGTACTATAGTACTAGTATAGTTTTGCTATTTCGCATGATCCATCAATACAAACCCGATTAAACAGGAAAGGGCGGGATTTTTCCCGTGCGGTAGATGATACTAGCCATACATTTCAAAGGCAATTTTAATGTATGCAAACTAAATAATTAAGTAACAATATGAGATCTAGTAAAACTGAAAACACATATGATTTATTGTGTTAGAGTGTAGTAGTAGTGTTGTATTGCATAGTTGTTAGATGTAATGTAGCGATCCGACCTCAAACGGTCAAATCTCTGTGCTTAAGTGTCATCCCTGGATCGGTAATGCTGACACACACAGTACTTGAAGGATTTATAACAGAGTGCAATCACACACTTACTACATCGAATGTCTCAAAAGAGAACTTATTACAATAATATATGGCTTCAGGCCATCTAAATACGATAAATGCGGAAGCATCGAAGGTAAATGAGTCCATCAACTCCAACGGCATAGCTGAGTGCACGACAATGACCTAGCAAACCTTACTCTTCGTCTGAAAAGTCTGCAACATAATATGTTGCAGCCCGAAACGGGTCAGCACATGGAATATGCTGGCAATATAACACTGTAGCGCAATGAACAGATAAAAGCTAACACTACATGCATATATGGCTGGTGGAGGCTCTAGGTTTATTTTGTATAAAGCTAGTTTTTCCCTACAACAAAGGAATATATTTTGTTTAACTATCATAGTAGTTGAAACATTGAGAAGGTTCCTCCAACTCAATCCCAATTAAGCAGTATTAATAACCCAACAATTTAATTTAGAGTGATGAGATCAACATGATAATACAAGAACCAGATACTCAAGATGTCCATAACCGGGGACACGGCTAACCATGATTAGTTTGTACACTCTGCAGAGGTTTGCTCACTTTTCCCCACAAGACTCGATCTCCTCCGTTGGTTTTCTCGCACTACATGGTGTTTGAGAAACGGATGACTGAGACACAGTCTTTCAGAAGCATTAACTCTTACTCTGAGTAGACAGTACCACCTACATCCCCTACATCTGCTAGCCTACTGCTGAAAGAGGTCACGCAACATACTCAACTATGCTAGAGCCCATAATGGCTTGTGGCTGCACACGGAAGTTTCTAGCATGAATAATCTTATGGCCCCTTTGAGCCTGGGTGGCGAACCGTAGGATGATCACACGGGTACTCCGGGATATCCTAGGACAAAACTGGATTCTCCAGGTGCCCGCAACCAATCCACCCAGATGTGTATTTAAGTAGCCACCTTAGGTTCACCATTAATTAACAATCGCACATCTGTCATGGATACACTCAAACCCAATCCACGTCTACTAGCATAGCATAGCGGTATAAGCATAACGTAGAAGTAACTCACAGGGTTTGATAATAAGGGACAATAGGTTCTACCTCATCAACTACTTCCCAAACCCACATGTTAAGAGATCCTACTCATGCAATGTTTAAGGATTGTAACTAATCCATAAAAACTGGGTAATAAAGGGGTATGATCAAAGTGTTACTTGCCTTGCTGACGATCCGCAAACCCTAGAGACTCGTAGTAGCACGCTTCGCACTTTGGAAATTCTATCGCAAACAAACAATAGCATACATAAGCACTCAAGCATAGATGCAAGGGTAAAACTCAGATGCGAAAGGTCAAACTGAAGGTTTAACTGAAGAGCTTTGATTTGCAAAAAGAGTCAACAAAATCAGAGGTATGAAACTCAAACTACGATCTAAAGTAGTTCAAATTCAAATCTTCCTGAAACCAAATTTTAATTTGTCAAAACCATGTTCAAGTTGATTAACTAGAAAGAGGGGTTCGAGACGAAGATTTTGGCGTTGGTTTCACTGGATTTGGACGAACGGTTGAAAAGTTGCGAGGGTCTGAAGATCAGGGGCTAATATGCGATAAAAAATTCGCGGATATGTCCCTGGCCGAAAAAAACAGAAAAAGAAAAAAATCTACGGCGCGAACGTCCGCTAACAGAGATAAATGAACGAATTCGTTCGTTATTAAATCTAAATGAATGAACGTTCGCAAAATAGATCTAAACCGAGAAAACCGATCTAAAAAAACCGAACGAAAAACCGGCGAACCGGGATCGGTTTATACCGACTAAACGGCGGCGACGAGGTCAACAGCGGCGGCGGCATTCCGACGAGGTGGGGCTCCGGCGAGGCGGCGGCGGCGGCAGCAGGGAGCGCGGGGCGGCGGCTGCGGCGGCGCTGGTGGCGGTGGTTGCGGCGGCGGGGCGGGACGAGGGTAGAGGGGGTCGGGGCTAGCCCTTTTGAATAGAGGGGCATCCTGAGGCGGTGGCGGCATCGCAGAGTCCTTCGGGACTCCCGCGGCGTGTCCACGCCGGACTCCGAGCGGGAGGAGGCGGTGGCGGCGCGATAGGCCGGCTGGGCTTCAGCCCAGTCGGTCCGAAGACTTTTTTAATATAAATTCCGCCAAAGAAAAATTCTAAATAAATATAAAAAAATTCTAAAAATGCCAAAAACAATTTTCGCCGTCTAAATAAAATATTTAGAACAAAGTGAACATTTTTCTGGCCTAAAAACGCAATTTTGAAAAATGCATATTTTTCTAATTCAAATAAAATAGCAAATAAAATATTTATTTGATTTTAACATTTTTCGTCCAATATTTCTTTTATTTTGGAGAAGTCCTTTTATCTCCTCTCTTTTATTTTTAATATCAGAAATATTTTTGGAGAGCAAAATATTAAAACCAAAATGATCCTCTTTTCAAATTTGAGAAAAATCCAAATATGAAAATAAACGAAATCCCCAACTCTCTCTGTGGGTCCTTGAGTTGCTTAGGATTTCTAGTATCAAAACCAAAATGCAATTAAAATATGATATGCATATGATGACCTATGTATAACATCCAAATTGAAAATAGGTGTGGGTGGTCTTTCCGTAGATCTTCCTCTCGTTCCCAGGTGGCTTCATCCTCGGTATGGTGCCTCCACTGAACTTTGCAAAACTTGATAACCTTGCTGCGTGTAACTCGTCTGGCAAACTCAAGAATCTTGACTGGTTTCTCCTCGTAGGTCAAATCACTATCCTACTGAATTGCTTCCAGGGGCACTATATCTCTCAGAGGAATATCGACCATCTCTGCATGGCACTTCTTTAACTGGGAAACGTGAAACACATCATGAACTCCAACTTGTAGGCCACTTCTCCCATACGTTCCAAAACTCGGTATGGTCCTACAAATCTAAGGGCTAACTTTCCCTTAACGCCAAATCCTTTAACGCTCTGTCTCCGATTTCATAGACTACCTCCTTGCGTTTTGAGTCTGCATAACTCTTCTGCCTGGACTGAGCTACCTTCAGTCTGTCGCGAATCAACTTAACCTTCTCTTCAGATTCTTTGATCAGATCTGGTCCAAACAACTGACAGTATCAAACTTCATCCCACATCAATGGTGTCTTGCACCTTCTCCCATACAAAGCTTCGAAGGGTGTCATATTCAAACTGGCTTGGTAACTGTTCTTGTATGAGAACTCCGCGTAGGGTAAATTATCATCCCAACTAGATCCATAATCTAGCGCACAAGCTCTCAACATGTCCTCCAGAATCTGATTTACTCTCTCGGTCTGTCCATCTATCTGTGGATGAAAAGCTGTACTGAACTCTAGCCTGGTACCCAAAGTCTGGTGCAGCTGATGCCAAAACTTCGAAGTAAACTATGTTCCTCTATCTGATACGATGGTCCTCAGAACTCCATGCAGACATACGATCCTGGTCATATATATCTTGGCCAACTTCGCACTCGTATACGTGGTTTTCACTGGCATAAAGTGAGCCACTTTGGTCAAACGATCCACTACTACCCAGATAGAATCATATCCCGATCGGTTCCTAGATAATCCGGTGATAAAATCCATGCCAAGCTTGTCCCACTTCCATTCGGGTATCGGCATAGGCTGTAGTAATCCTGCTGGCTTCTGATGTTCTGCCTTCACTCTATGACATACATCACACACAGCTACATACTCAGCAATATCCTTCTTCATACCAGTCCACCAGAAATGCTCCTTCAAATCCAAATACATCTTGGTGTTTCCAGGATGTATCGAGTATGGCGAGTCATGGGCCTCCTGAAGTATTAACTTCCCGATCTCCGCATTATTGGGTACATAAACATGGTCCTCAAACCATAAGGTTTCGTACTCATCCTCACGAAAACCTTTGGCTTTTTCGTTACTCATCTTCTCCTTTATCTCAGCAATCTCCTTATCATCCTTTTGAGCTTCTCGAATCTTTCCCAATAATGTTGACCGAACCTCCATTGCTGCAACAAAACCTCGAGGAACTATCTCCAAACGAAGCTCCCTGAGATCTTCGGCTAACTCCTTTGGCAATCCTCCGCTTATGAGAGTATTGACATAACTCTTCCAGCTCAAAGCGTCTGCTACGACATTGGCCTTTCCTGGATGATAGTGTAGCTTCATATCATAATCCTTTATAAGCTCCAACCATCTCCTCTGTCTGAGATTCAGCTCCTTCTGTGTGAAAATGTACTTCAAACTCTTGTGATCCGTGTACACATCACAACGGTTTCCAATAAGAAAGTGTCTCCAGGTCTTGAGTGCATGAACCACAGCTGCTAACTCCAAATCATGTGTGGCATAATTCAACTCATGCGGTCGAAGCTGACGTGAGGCCTATGAAATAGCTCTTCCGTCTTGCATAAGTACACCTCCAAGTCCTAAGCGAGAAGCATCGCAATACACTTGGAAACCCTTGCGTATATCCGGCAGAATCAGCACTGGGGCTGTAACCAAATGTTTCTTCAACTCCTGGAAACTTGTCTCACATTCATCTATCCATTTAAACTTAGTGTCTTTCTTCAACAACTCCGTCATAGGTTTTGCAATCTTGGAAAAATTCTCAATGAATCTCTGATAATATCCCGCGAGTCCAAGAAAACTACGGATCTCTCCTACTGAGGTGGGTGCCAACCACTCAGTGACTGACTGGACCTTGGTAGGATCTACTGCTATACCTTCTCCTGATATAACATGTCCAAGGAATCCAACTTCCTTCACCCAAAACTCACATTTGTTGAACTTGGCATATAGCTGATGTTCCCTGAGTTTCTCGAGAACTAAACGCAAATGCTCCTTGTGTTCCACTTCATTCTTCTAGTATACCAAAATATCATCAATGAACACCACGACAAACTTGTCCAAGAACTCCATGAACACCTTATTCATCATACTCATGAAATAGGCAGGGGCATTAGTCAATCAAAATGACATAACTGTGTACTCATATAGCCCATACCTTGTGGTAAAGGCTGTCTTAGGTATATCCTATTCTCGAATCTTCACCTGGTGGTATCCTGATCGCAGATCGATCTTGGAGAATACTTTAGCTCCTTGCAGCTGGTCAAACAAATCGTTGATCATCGGTAGTGGGTACTTGTTCTTGATCGTCACTTCATTCAACCTACGATAGTCAACAACCATTCTCAAAGATCCATCCTTCTTCTCAACTAAGAGCACTTAGGCTCCCCACGGTGACGAACTTCGTCGAATGTAACCTTTCTCCAATAACTCCTTAATCTGCTTCTTAATCTCCTCCATATAATTTGTGGGCATCCGGTATGGTCTCTTTTATATCGGTTCGGTGCCTGGCAATAGCTCTATCAAAAACTCAATGTCTCGATCCGGCGGCATGCCTAGTAATTCCTCTGGGAATACATCCGGGTAATCCTTCACTACAGGCACTTCCTCCTGAACAACTCCTTAGAGGGAATTCACTTGGGTCCTCCTCGACGCATGCCGAGACACATACTTGATACTTTTTCCCTCCAGGGTGGTGATCAAAATTGACTTACTAGCACAGTCAATGTTTCCTCCATACTTCGATAGCCAATCCATGCCTAGTATTATATCCAATCCTTGTGACTCCAAGATTACTAGGTCGGAGAGGAAAACATGGCTACCAATGGTTAAGGGTAACCGATCACACCATCGGCTGGCCATATACTCTGCTCCTAGCGAGCTTACAAACATGGGTGACCTAAGGGCTAAGGTGGGTAACTTAAACTTGTCCACAAATCCCCTTGATTTGTATGAATGTGATGCACCAGTATCAAAAAGAACAAGAGCAGTAATGACTTAACCAAAAACTTACCAATCACTGCGTCAGGCTGATCTTCAACCTCCTCCACGTTGATGTGGTTCACCTGACCTCTAGTGAAAGGATTGGGCTTCTTCCCAGCGCTTCCATTGCCATTTCCATTCTTGGCTTTAGAACACACAGTGGCATAGTGTCCAGTCTTCCCGCACTTGAAACAAGTAATGTGGCTGAGATCCTTCTTGGCGGGCGTTGCTGGGTTGGAATGGTTCTGATTGCTGCTTGCTCCATTCCCATTTCCATTCTTGGGGCCACTGTGGTTATGTGAGCTTCCTCCATTGTGAGTGTGGCCTCCATGGTTATGGGTATATCCTCCCGAGTTCTGGGTAAAACGAGGCTTCTGCGAGGCCCCAGGATTGTACTTACCTTGTCCATACTTCCTTTTGCGGCTCTCTATCTGCTGCTACTTCCCTTCAATCATAAGAGCCCTGTCTACCAACTCCTGATAGTTAGCAAATGTTGCCACCATCAACTGCATACTCATCTCATCATTCAGCCCTTCCATAAACTTCTCCTGCTTCGCAGCATCTGTGGCCACATCATCCGGGGCATAGCGAGCTAACTTACTGAACTCATCCACGTACTACCCCACAGTACAGTTTCCCTGGCGTAAGTTGCGAGATCACGCTTCTTTATGCTCATAGCTCCAGTTGAGACATGTGTAGTGCGGAATGCTTGCTGAAATTGATCCCAAGTGACATTGGCTATAGGAAAGTGGTTGTGTAATTCTCCCACCATGAGGCTACGGGTCCATCCAATTGGTGTGCGGCAAAACGCACCTTCTCAGCATCTGTGCAACCTGCAGTGGTCAACTCCCTTCCAATCCTGCATAGCCAGTCATCAGCAACAATCGGCTCGGTGCTACTGGAAAACACCGGCGGATTCAACCTCAGAAAACAGGCTAAGTTGTCAACTGGAGGTGCTGGCGGTGGGTTGTTGTTGTTGTTGTTGCCTTGGTTCTGAACTAGTAGCTGCATCAAGGCTTTCTGCTGTTGGATCAACTGAGTGATCTCCGGTGGGAAGACGAATCCGGTGTCATGTCTCGGAGGCATCAGATGGGTTTAGAGGGGAGAGATTAGAATAGAGTGAGGTCTAGTGAGAAAACACTACCCATATGCACACGAGACAAATCACATATATCACAACACTCAATTCAAACAAGGGCATACAAATGATCTAACTACCGTTACAAAATACTCGGACTACTACTATATACATGGGGGTATACTACTGATAATATGGTGGTTGACTAGAAGTTTTGATCGGTGGAAGACTCCATGATATCCGCTCCAGCTTCGTCTTCATAATCATCATCACTACTGTCGGGGTCGGAGTCGGTGTCGTCGATGATGATGTAGTCCTCGGGATGGTCGTCATCTCCTCCTGGCGCGGGGTCTCCCATGAATACTCTTAGCTTCCTTCTCAGATCGTCATTCTTTTCTACTAGTATTGCAATTTCCTCCTCGTATCCGTCGCGTGTAGACTTGAGTTCCTCTTCAAGCTCCATGTTCCTAGTCATCACCTTCCTCAGACCTATCATGCTTGCGCACATTTGGTTCTCCTGACGACGAATGTGCTGGTTTACACTACAAAAAAAAGACACATCCGTGACATTTTGGGCCGAACGAAATTTTTTTCTGTCATACTTATGACACTTATATGACGATAATTGTGACAAAACCCGGTATCATCATAGATGTGGTGGGCTCCTACTTCTATGACAAAAAATCATGACAGAAAATGGGCTTTTCGTCCTGGGCGGGACGGAGACGCAGCTGCATGACATTCTGTGGGCCGTCCAGGTCGGAAAAAACCGTGATAGAAGTGAGGGCGAGGAAAATATCGGGGTGTTCCCGGTTACGGTGGGTGGTCGGGGCCGAGCGATGAGCGTTTCTCTCGTACACGCACGCGCGTGGGTGCGAAGCGTTGGGCTCTAACTGAACCCGAGCGAGGCATTGGGCTCTAACTGAACCCGAGTGATTGCACTGCAGGCTACGCGTAACTAAACCCGAGCGATCGATCGATGGCTGTTAACTGAATCCGATCAAGCGATTCCTTCGCTACTGCTGCTAACTGAAGCCGATCGATGCTGCCTCTGGATGAACAGTGAGCGTTGCTGGGGGGATTTGGAAAAACAGTTCCTAGTGGGGGTGGATGAACAGGACCCCGTGGTGTTGCCTCTGGATGAACAGGACCCCGATCGATCGACCCAGTTGGGGCTGGATGAACAGGACCCCGTGGAGGGCTGGATGAACAGGACCACCCCGTGGAGGGCTGGATGAACAGTAGATGGTGGAGGGCTGGATGAACAGTAGCCCGTGGAGGGGTGGTTGAACAGGAGCCCATGGAGAGGGCTGGTTGAACAGTAGCCGGTGGAGTAGCGCGCGGTGGAGGCTGGATGAACAGGAGCCCGTGGATGAACAGTCGCAGGTGGAGGCTGGAGGAGGTCGACGGTGGGTGAACAGTAGCCTGTGGAGGCTGGAGGGGGTCGACGGTGGAGATGAACAGTATCCCGTGGAGTCTCGTTTTGCGGTACGCCACACCCCTCCCGATGAACAGGACCCCCGTTTCGACCGTAGCGCTCTAACACAAGTCCGTTTCCTCCGTTTTGCGGTACGCCACACCCCTCCCGATCAACAGGACCCCCGTTTCGACCGTAGGAGGTCCGTTTCCTCCGTTTTGCGGTACGCCAGACCCCTCCCAATGAACGGGATCCCATTTCGAACATGGCCGGTCGAACACAAGGCCGTTTCCTCCGTTGTGCGGTACGCCAGGCCTCGTTTCCATCGGCTGTTCCGTCCAAGCCAGTTGGCTCCCAAGCGTTCTGTTGCCTCCCGATGAACACGACGCATTCCGTTGCCTCCCCATGAACACGACGACGACGCTGTTTCTCCGTTCCGACCCAGCCATGTACATGAGCCCTGGCCGTATGTATGCGGGAGTAGGCGTTCGAGACCCCTCCCGTATGTACGTACGTGGCCGTATTTTCTTTCTTGCACACTGGCCGCTGTACGTATGTGTACATGCTACGTGCGCGCCTCTACATCGACCAGTATGTACGTACACGTTCGCGACCAG
The DNA here is from genome assembly GCF_002575655.3 of Aegilops tauschii subsp. strangulata. NCBI lineage: Eukaryota > Viridiplantae > Streptophyta > Magnoliopsida > Poales > Poaceae > Aegilops > Aegilops tauschii. The sequence continues at coordinate 224,586,251 of NC_053037.3, read as the reverse complement.
AATGACAACGCTACGTACGCTTCGACCAGGTGGGTCCCGACTGTCAGGCACTTCCTTGCATGCGAAGATGTAGCTGGTGGGTCCCAGCAGTCAGGGGGTGAATCATTTTTTTTGCCGGGACGCACTTCCTTGCATGCGAAGATGTAGCTGGTAGGTCCCAGCAGTCAGGGGGGAAACGTTTTTTCGCGAAATACGGTTCCCCATCCGGTGGGTCCCTGCTGTTAGGTGGAGGAATCATTATTTTCCACGTAATAAGGAGGCACTTCCTTGCTGCGGCCGTGGACCCAGCTGTCAGCCTCTCCACGTACAGTCCACGTATGATGGAAGCCGTTCCTTGACCACGTTGACCACGCCGCGCCGAGAGCACCAGGGCGGTGGACGACGGCGAGGCCTAGGAAGGGGACGACGCGGAGCCGGGGAAGACGCAGCAGTGGATGCCCACGCATAGAGGAGTATGAGGGTTCACTAGTTCGCTACGGTGTGAGGCTGCCATCACCGCAAAATAACAGGGGGTGTGGGTGAGTAGAGGGATGGCCTTGCCAGCGGTGGGAGTAGTAGGGGGCGGTGAGGCCTCCGCGGCATCGCAGCCGGCCACAGGAGGCAGGAGCACGAGGCACGACCGGCGCTTGTTTGGGTGGCTGGAGCAAGAAGACCAGAGGTTGAAAAAGCACTACGGCCGTTGGATGGACATCGTACGGTCACAGGAGCTAGAATCGTGCATATTGACTAAGATGACAAAGCCCTCCGTCCCCGTCAACTTAGTAGGCCCACAACTCAGCCTCCCACTATACTAGGTCCCAGCTAGTAGGGGGAGTATTAATTATTTTGTGTGTAATAAGGAGGCACTTCCTTGCGTGCGAAGATATAGCTGGTGGGTCCGAGCTGTCAGCGGCGGTAACGTTTTTTCGCGAAATACAGAGGCCCTTTTGGTGGGTCCCAGATGTCAGGTGGAGGAATCATTATTTTGCGTGTAATAAGGAGGCATTTCCTTGCGTGCGGCCGCGGACCCAACTGTCAGCCTCTCCACGTACAGTCCACTTCAAATGCATGTCGGTCGTTGACAACGTTGACCAGGCCGCGCCGAGAGCACCAGGGCGATGGACGATGGCGAGGCCTAGGAAGGGAACGACACAGAGGCGGGGAAGACTCGGCAGTTGTTTCCCACGCGAAGGGGGGTACGACCGTACGAGGGTTTACCGGTTCGTCTACCGTCGCCGGAGAATAACAGCAGGTGTGGGTGAGTAGAGGGATGGCTAGGCCAGCGATGGGAGTACGGTGGGGCGGTGAGGCCTGCGCGGCAGCACAGCCGGCCGCGGGGAGGAGGGAGCAGGCAGTCCCGCCGGCGTTTGTTTGAGCGGCTGGAGCAGGAAGAGCAGAGATTGAAGAAGCACGACGGCCGTTGGATGGACATCCAACAGTCACTGCTTGTGCGTCAACCTTTTTTTAGGAAAGCCTCAAATCTGTGGAACACAGCATACAACCCATTTGCCATTATTTCTAATAATTTACAGCCCATTTGCTAATTCTTAAGGTTTTTTAGCCCATATTCTTTTTGTTAGCATTACAGCTGATATTGTGGCCACGGTTAAAAAATTATACGAAATTTTGCATATTTCGGTGCAGTCCGAACTGTTTTTAATCCCGAAATTTCGAGTCACATTCAAACTTATTTTAAAAATAAATGTATATCAATATAAAATCCAAGAAATTGTCCACGCATAAAAATCAATGCAATTTAAAATCTCGAAATGAAAAAAAGAAATTTGAAACTAATTGCCGGTTTGATGTGTTTTAAAAATGTACAGCCCATTTCTCATTACTGATAGGCCATTTTCTCGGCCAGCCGAATGAAGCTCTCCTCATCTTCAAAGATTTGCAGCCCAACAGGCCTGACAAAGCGACTTACTTGGCAAATCACAAAATAACTGGGCTAGCCATTTTCACAAAGAAAGAAAAAACTACTGGGCTGGTCTGTGGTAAACATAAAAGAGAAGGCTGTCTAGACAGGCCAGAATGCCCCGCACTACCCAGTTGACAACTTGCTTCTGTCTCAAAAACAAATTAGATAAATGTCACTCCAATTATGGCGATTCATAAAAATGCCACTGCAATTTCCAAACTTCCAAAAATGCCACTGCAATTTGCAAACTTTGAAAAACGCCACTCCAGACTTCGAAAAATGCCACTGGAAATGGCATTTTTCAAAGTTTGGAAATTGCAGTGGCATTTCTCGTAAACACCAGATTTGGAGTGCCATTTATCAAATTAACCTAAAACAAAAATAACTGGCCGAGCTGCTGGGTCCCTGGTGTCAGCCGCTCGTTGTGCAATTCTCTCGTTTATTGACTACGTTTACAATGGCATGGGACCCAGATGTCAGAAATCCATTAGGAGGAGCCATTTTTTTATTAGCTTGAAATAAGGAGGCACTTGCTTGCGTACTGCCATGACCTTGGCGGGTCCCTGTTGTCATCCTCTCCACGTACAATCATCTCCTGATTGTGTACGCGTCAACTTGGTAGGCCCACAAGTCAGCCCCTAAACCCGTGGAGGACAAATACAACCCATTCAAAAAATAACAGCCCATTCCATACGTTCAAACGAAAAGTTCAACATTCAGAGCAAAGTAACATGTCTGATCCACATATAGAGTACTGAACTTCCACGTTGACAACCATCATAGCCAAGTTAACTATCTACTCCCACTAATACTCTAGTAGCGTACAAGTACTAACTTACTTTTAGCTAACTAGACGATGCGGCCGCCATCTGCGGTACACGCTAAACACGGGCACCGCCGTCCTCCGCCTCGCCTCGGACTTGCCAGAGGTGCGATAGGGCGCGTTGCTCGCGCGCGTTGGCCCTTTCCATGCCGGTGTGGTCCACCGAAGCTTCGGCTTCTAAGCGGGAAACCCACTTGACGAGCTGGTAGTAAAAATCGGCGTCGCGAACGCGTGTGTGCCCGACAACCTCCAGGGCTATTTGTCGGGCGCCGGCCTCCACGTAGTTGGCCCAGTTGCGGGCGCTCTGCTCGCGACTCAGAGCGTCGGTGCGCTGCTGCTCCATGTCCCGCCGGCGGCGCAAATCAGCAATACGCTGCTCCTCCGCCAGGCGGTCGCGCTCCAACAAATCCTCATAGTCTGCATTGCCATCTAAAGACCCATAGAATGCATCCTCCCTCCGTCTGCCTTCCGGTGAAAAACCGAACACTAGTTTCGGCGGTGACCGCCTCCGGTGTCGCCTATCATGGACGAGCGGGGGCATGGCGGACGTGGCGAGAGCGAGGATAAGTGGCGAGCGACGTCGGGCCGGTGGGGGCTTATGAGGATAGGCGAGTTGGGTGATGGTGCCACCGGAGAAGCCCGGGAAACAGTAATTATAGGCGGAAGGTAGGCGAACTAGCGTGTCGCGAGAAACGTGACGGTCATCGCGGTCATCGGAATTCAATGCATAAGCAGGCATGGCTTAGCGCGCCAACTTGCCGTGGAAAACTAGAAAAACTGAAATTATGACTATGTTGTCCCGTCCCGTCAGTGGTGCGTCCCGTCCGTGCTGGGTCGCACGCCGGCATGACGGTCAAACGAGTGCACTCGAATCATCCAGATGAGGTACTCCCTCCTTGTCAAAAATGATTCCACCACTCATCATCTACCTTGGTGGGTTAGATTTTTGAATTGAGCCCTGCAAACCGGAAAGGAGGTAGTACGTGCGTGATCCGCTATTTATCCATGTAGGATCGAGTAGGTCGGATAGTGTACGTGTAGGATCGAGTAGGTCGGATGGTGTACGTGTACGATCGCATTAGCTGATGAACGTTTGCTGGGAGATAAGGCATTTGCGAACGTTTTTGCTGGCAGTTTCTTCAGATTCGCATGGCATTTTCTTCAGAGCAGCTTGTCAGTTTCTTCAGAGGTAGGCATTTTTATTCAAAAAACTACCAATTCGGATCTTGCGTCTGAACTAAAACTTCCAGGAGCGCATTAGTAGGCTAGCAAGTGATCGATCAGCAACTTGTAAACACTGAGCGAACAGAAATAAGGAACTGTTAGTAACTTGTAAACACTGAGAACACAGAAATAAGGATCATGATGTGCACAGCAGTAAGAGCCGATCCGTTCAAAATGTTCACACGAGACTCATAGGCCTGGCATTGTAATATGTTCACATTAGTAGCCCAAATTCAAAACCAACTAGTACGATTACCATACATAAGATCAACATGTTAATGCATCTCAATGATTCACAAATCATATATAAATATGTAGCTCCAAAAGCAAAGATCTAGAAAAAACATATGTTCTTCCTACTGACATGGATGCTTTTCTTGGCCAACATTCAGTACAGACTGAAAGACAAATTTGTTTGTGAAGTCTACAATTCCTCTTGCAAACGTAAGTGGTTTCACCAATAGCTGGAACCATGAGAATGAACCACACATGATGGAGGAACATCCACTGCAAAATGATTTGGTCTTCTCTCGATCACACGGCAAGACTATTTTCGGAATACAAACTTTAACTTAGGAAAAATGATGCCCATTGTATAATAACACCAAAGCAATGAAGCACCTAGTGTTGGCCAATAAATAGTACAGTACTACTTTCCTGCTGTCCATGAAGTGACTATCCAATCTTTCTATGTGTATTTTCAAATGGCACTGCATGCAGTGACTATACTATTCTCTTGTGCAGTTCAACCAAAATTGCGGTCACTTTGTGTGTTTGCCAAATACCAACGGGCAAACATCACTGTCTGCACAAATATCAAGCAGCTAGTAAACATATACCCCACCTTGTATTTTCGGTTTAAACATGTCTCTTTCGCTTAGCATCTGTCATGTTTTGCACTTGACAATTTGATACAGTCATGTTTTGCCCTGGACAATTTCATACTGAATTGATTTGCTGGTTCAAAGCAGAAATATAGCGCCTATTCTTCATCAGACCAAGGATATCCATGTTCGCAGTGATGGAAGAGGTGAAATCGATACAACCGAAATTGAGCATCCAATCATTAAATCATGTCCTGCACCTCCAATGTAGGTCCACCCTGCCAATAAATTCACATGCAAACCACTAGTATTACTATCTAATGACAACACAAAAAGAGTAGCAAGATAGTAGCAAACCATGTACCTACGTAATGAACAGTTCATAGTGCCACCAATTGGATATAAATGTTTGGAAGAAAACATGCTCCTAATGTTGAACCAGTTGGACTTTTTGTGCAGTTCCACTAAAATCGAGCATCCCGTTTGCATAGATATTGAAAGTGTGATTACTATAAAAGTGGCACTAGTTGAAGCATAGACTCACAAATATAAGCATTCCAATTTCTTAATGGGAAAAGGTCGCAAGACTGTTTCTAACCACCTGTTTGAAGGAATAAATAAGGCAATAGTGGCTGATGTCAGAAAGGCACATATAGTTCTTTCTGGAAGAATGATCGATTCCTGACCTTTGCTCTTCTTTTAAGCATATTTTGTGCAGTTCAACTAAAATAAAATGCCATCACCGCCTTGACAATTCAGTGACACTGTACAAAAGGAAATGACTTAACATTACATCATGATGTCAGGTATGTAGTCAACAGGCATTAGAGACAAACATACAGACCTCCTCCGATAACATAATAAACATTAATTTGAACAAAGGTGTGACTAGCTTTACCGGGATAATTTGAGTGAACTCTACACCCTCAGTTCCTTAATGTATGACGTTTTCGCAGTTCAATTTAAAGTACCCAAACGTCCAGTATTTAGAAAAACATGTAGTAGTTTTCTTGAGCACATATCTGGGAAAGATTGGCACACTTTATATATGTCCATACGCTAATGCAACACCATTCAAATAGTACAAATATACACTAATCCAGTGGCTAGTGCAACAGTAGAGTAGTTATTTTATTACAGGGTACAGTATAATGGTTTTACTGAACAGATTTCCAAAAGCTCTAGCACTGGAATATTTCTATAAGAATTAACAATACAAAATGTAAAGGTAACAAGTTTCAGCATTGGTATACTAGCTGTGCAAGAGCATTAAACCAAATACAAAAGTCTTAAGGTAACTAGCATTATTAACTAATAACAGTATTAAAAAATTGCAAACCATGTGCCTTCAAGGTAAATATCATTTCGAACTCGAGTGGACATGAAAAATTGCTATCCCAATCTTGATAATCGATCAAACATAAAAACTTGATCGAACGAATCAATACAATAGCCAAAGGAGGAGGTGCCCACTCTTGACCTTTCCTCTTGTCTTCATAATTTTTTGTGCAGTTTAACGAAAATAAAATGACATCAGCGCCTTGGCATTTTGGTGACACTGTACAAAAAAATTGACTTATCTCATGAAAGTGAGGTATGTACTCTATAAGCATTAACAATGCAAAAATCTGAAGGTAGTAACAAGTTTCATCGTTGGTATACTGGCAGTGCAACAACATTAGAATGCCTTAGCTGAAAAATCTTTAATACATCCACAATCAACAGCTAACCCTGAAATAACCTAGAGACATTGAATGGCGTTGCTTAAATTTATCGGTGGCATTAGACTGAGTGCGACATTAGTTAAATGTGGCATCACTTTAGCAGTAGCATTGGTTGACTTTACCGCTGGCGTTATACTAACAGCAAAAAGTGGCAATAAGAGCATGGGAGACCCATTCGGACAGTGGCGCACTAGTACGATGTACCTCCACGGACGCATAGAGTGGTGAGAGAGGTATGGTTGCCCAGAGCAACAAATATCCAGGCAGCATATGTGGATTACGTCCCATTTTTGTTCTCTTTAGCTACATTTTTCCTATGTGAGGACAACAAACCGATCGACCTGGTCATTCTCTATTGCGTTGTCATGCCTTTCTACCCTTCTTCAACCAAGAGACACGAGACTCGTTCCTTAGCTATTGATTTTCCCCTTTTCAACCTAGTTGCGGGTTTGATGCCTACTCTCTTTGACAGTATAGTCTCCCTTCCTTTCCCTATTCAACCCAGACATAGATTAGTTTGCATGAAGTAGGGCTTCCTTTAATAGTGCAAATTTAGGTTTTCGTCTGCGTGACCAGCAGAGCAGAGGATAGGAAATTGGGAAGATGGTGGAGTGGAAAAAGATCCACTTGCAGCGACGTGGCAGATGGGGCAACAGAACAAGCGTATGCTTCAAAAAGAGTTAGCATACCTGAGGGTCGGCGGGAAGTGGCTTCGCTCATGGTCGTCGTCCTCCGCACGCACTACGACAACGAGCTTGCGGACGGAGGCCATCCCGCGCGGGCGCTAGGTCTGAGAGGTGAGCCTTGTTGTCAGTGCGTGACCTTGCTCGCCAACGACGAGTGCGTCAATGCTGCACATCCTTTTCTTCCCCGGCGGATCTGTGACCACCGGTGAGGAGGGTGAGAGAGGACGTCTTTTTTAGATCTGGAGAGAGGGTGATAGTGTGAGAAGCAAGTGGGCAGCCGTTAGCAAGAAAGCTCTGAAGCTCCAGCCTATATATCTTTTTTATACTACTAGTACTAGAGGTGAAGTAGTGGTTGAGTAGTTTATATTTTCTCTGCAAACAGTACTACCAGTTAGTCATGCTTCAAAACAGAAATAAAGGTCGATAACTAATGCGGCACCTCGGGCCAACGCGGCCAGATGGCATTTTGCAAGAGAAATTACACACCATGTTTCGTTGACATGTGGTCCCGTTCCAACATGTCAGTGAGACGACGGCGAGTCCTTTTGTACAATTTCTGAAAGGACGTGTAGGCCGGGGCGCCTCTTCGTGTACCGTGGCAAACTGGCAACCGTCCACCGACTCTTCGCCTTTCCCTCTCGATTTGGAATTGTTGTCGCAAGCTCTTCCTCCCTCCTCCATTTGCCTTCACCCTTCCTTCTGCCATTGTTCGATCATCTTCTCCATGGAGGGAACAAGCCGGAAACGACCCTGTTATCTTGCCCTGATCTGAAAGATGACGTGGTGGGGGAACTCATTGATCGATGCAACGTCATCACCTCGGCTAGCATGGCAGGTTCGTTCAAGACCATTCTCGACTCAACTAATAACATCATTACAAGGAACCCAAGGGTCCAAGAGCGGTTTGATCTCCCTTATATTCTTCGCTATAAGCCTGTTCGCATGGGCGCGGACGACGGAGGCCTCGGCTTGTGCAAGTTGACGCCGCTTGATAATGATACGTGTGATGTCAAGATGCCATCGATTAAGGGTAAGGCCTGGGCTGGCGCAAATGGAGATTGGGTTGCTTATATTGGGTAAAATTGCGAGTGGGAACTTGTGAATGTCTACACTCGTCAGCGGATTCCACTTCCAAAAATCTCAGAGTGCCCTGAGGTTGAGCATACAGATGATCTACGTACGTTCAAATACGATCATGGTGGTTGTCGTCTACGAAAGATAGCAATTTGTCGAGTTCCCAACCGCTCTTGGAATTACAAGAACTATGAAGTTGTTGCTATCTTCGACAAGCTTGTTGTCATCCTTCATGGTTCGAATGGATGGATATTGCTCAAAAATCAGTTTCTATACACGGATGTGTACTGTGATGCAATTCAATATGAGGGTCTTGTGTTTGCTTCCACCACTCGTGGCACTGTTTTTGCATGGGATCCTCGTAGTTTCGGTACGTTTGTCTTCCACCGTAATTATAATTGTTACATCCACATGCATGCGAGTTAGCAAGTTTCCCTTCTCTACTAATTCACCTTCTTCTTGTGTTTCCAAGGTCCTGTGAACATTCCACCACCTATACTTGAAAAATTTTATAACCAATGGGGAGATGATGATGGTGATGATCACGAGCATGAGGACGAGCAGGGCCCATATACTCAGTGGCGGCTGGCAACTAATTCCGATGGATCACCCCTTCTTGTCTGTATACAGCCCACTGCTGATGTTACTACTAAGGAAGTAGGTGTTGTCTCCCATGGTCGCACTCTCCGGACCTATTCCAACACTTGTTGCATGGTATTTGGGATGGATACTAGTGTGCTAGCGCCAACACCTTCTCCCTGGTACAGTATTCATAGTCTTGGAGAAAACTCGCTCTTCCTTGGACAAAACTATCCAATGATGGTGAAAGGCGATCCAACAGTTGTTGACACAATGTTACTACTGCCATTTATGAGAAGCAACTGTATCTATACGTTGGACATTGCGGTGGTTCCCTACCCTGGTCGTGATATAGTAGGCCGCTTCAGCCTGGATGATCAGTCATGTGTTGGTCTCGAGATTGACAGTAGCCGGCCCTTCCCAGAGAATCACTTGTGGTTCAAAGCAAGCTTTTCTAACGCCGATGATTGGTTGAGTTGAAGTTCATTTCATTGCTTGTTATTTGTTGTGTGATGAAACTTTAGTATTTATAATGTATCCTCGTTGTCGTTGTGGGTTGATGACCTGTTGTATGTAATAAAATGATATGCTTGTGATAAACTTACTAAATTTTTGAATGGCTTTCGAGTCGCTTCTCTGAGTGGGTGCTGCGACGAGGCAATTTTTTTCCGAATACATAATTGTACATGCATTGCAACAGGTTATTGGATGAGGCCAATCAACAATAGTACACTATTTGTACTAGCTTCACATGCTGCACTATCTCTACGTCTATGTACGTAATACAACAAGTTTTAAACTTGAGACCAGCCACCCATCCTCACAAAGAACACTTTTTAACCTAGCACAGACTCCAGGAAATTTGGCCACAGTGTGAGGTGGGCCATATGTTAATGTGTTCGCTATACATAACCGGCACCTCGAATCCTCGATACTACTACTATAAGTAGTAGGAGTAGTAGGGTGGCATGGGCCAGAACAAGCATTCACGTCCAGGAGTACGGCACACGCCACTAGCACGACTTCCATCTGACACCATATTTCCTGGAGTCCGTGCTACATCAATCTCTTCAACCTCGTCGTTTCTTGAAATCAGCCATCGCGCGGCGGGCGAGGTGGGGGTTTGCCGATAGTCGGTTTCCTCAACTGCGGTCCCACTTGTAAGGCCAACTCCAATGCATGACCCCAAACGGACCTCCATTTTTCCCGGATTCTGTCCATTTGGTAGGGCAATGGGGTCGTGTCCGGGCCATATCTCGGATGCGGTGGCCGTGCGCCGAACGCGCGAACGCATCCCGGCCGCGTACATTTTTCTTTGCAAACACATATATTTTTTTCATCATTGATTTTTTTGGTACATGGAAATACATCACCAAAATTTTGACTAGAAAAGCAAGACCAAAGAAACCAAGAACCACAAGAATACATTTTAGAAGATATCCAACTTCCATAACTGCTCCTATAAGTTGGATTAGTGCCTTCTCGATGCATTCATTGTTGATCTGGGGAGGCTCGATCTTGCGTGCTTCTTTCTTCTTCGAGTGTAAAGAAGTAGACGTGTCTAGCCTCTATTCTATCAACAAGTGCACTAGTCTCATCTCTAGCCTCTATGCTAGCTAAAAGTGCTAGAACATCTACTAAATTGCGCTCTATCAATATATCGTTCTACTCTTCTTCCCAATACCAAAACTTGCATCCATTCTACACAATAAAATTTTGAGTAGCACAACTAGTCTAATATGAGAGCCCAACCGAAGATTTGGTCGAGTTCTTCCTCCTTTTGCCGACACTTGGGACATCCAGCATCTAGGTCGTGTCATGCAAGAAAATAGAGTGGTAGTTGAAGCCACGTGATGTGCATCTTGGGTTAAACTGGAAATAGAATCTTACTACTCTTGAGTAAGTTCAAAAGAGGCCACCGAAGATCTTTATTGGATTTGTTTTTCATCACCAGCACGTCGAGGTGAAAGATGTGCAGGTTCAGTGGGTCCTCTTGCGTTTTCACTGACATGTGGGACCGCATATGAGCAAACAGACGATGGGCTCCGCGCGTCTGCTGGCTGGCTGAGAAGAGAGATAGAGGAGGGTTGAGCAGGGACTCCAGGAAATTTGTTGTACATAACCAGCACCTCGATATAGTGGGGTGGCATGGGCCATAACTAGCATTCATGTCTAGCAGTATGGCACACGCCACCCACACGAGTGCCATCCGACACCAATTTTCTTGGAGTCCGTGCTACAACCATCTCTTCTCCCTCCTGTTTTCTCAGCCATTGCGCGGTGGACGGGGTGGGGGTTTGCCGATAGTCGGTTTGCTCAACTACGGTCCCACTTGTAAGTGAAAATGCAACACAGCACGCATTCCCCCTTGAGCTGCGTGCCAGACCAACCGTGTGGGGGTGCAACGCGAACACGACAGGCTTTTCCTTTTGAAATTGTAACTTGTATAATTTGGTTCTGCTCCATGGCGCGACCGATAGATAGAAATAATGATTTTCCCTAGAGTAATGAGAAGTTTGGTTCTGGCGCAGTTCATGCATGGAGTACGTACGAAAATTATGAAGTTGATGCGAAAGGTAAGATAATTACTAGTAGTACCATATACTACTACATGGATTTGACGGAAAGATAAAGATACATACGAATCCATCAACGACATCCTCACGCCATGGTGCACCGGGTCACCAACCGACGTGTGAGGAGCAGTGGCGTTGGCGGCAAGCTCAACGTGCTTCTGAACAATGTCGTCCAAGGTTGCCCTGCGGTCCAAGAAGGGCAGCGTCCTATCGTCCTCCTCTTGCACGTAGTAGTCCTTGTGGACGATTTGCGCATAGACATGAGTGATTATGTCGATGGTGTCTTGCTGCGCCAGGCGCTGCGCGGCAAGCGCGACCTCGAGGTGGACATTCTCCGGCGCGACGACGGGCAGTCGCAGGGCCACCATTGCATCGAAGAGGTTGTCACCGTAGAGGCCGTTGAGGGTGGCAGGCATCGCAGAGCCTGGGCGCGTGGGCTGGAGGCGTACGTCAAGGTCGTCCGCGAGCTTCTTGACGACGGTGAACTTGTCGAGGAAGCCGACGAGGACCTCGTCGAACAAGGAGACGAAGCTGTCGTCCAAGCGGCCCCTCGCCCTGGCGGCCTCAAGCACTACCTGGAGACGTTCCTCGGTGTCGGGCCACAGGCCGGCGTCGTGGACCATCTGGCACAGCCGGCTGATGCTCGCGCTCATCGCCTCCATGGGTCTAGCTTCTAGTCAACTGATCTTGCGATGGAGTGATCACTCTTGCCCTTGGGTGCGTAGGTGCGTAGGATTTCGTAGATTGGACTGGCGGGAGCCTTTATGTGAGAAGTGCGGACTGCGTTGAATTCACGTGCGTGTTGGCCATCTACTCCTCGCCCCTCTACTGCACCTGCCTTTGGCTGTATGACAGGTTGGCCATCAACCCGTTGGGCCCACGTGTCATACAACCAAAGGTAGGTGAAGTAAGTCAATGAAGCTGCATCCCCCTCTGTGCCGGTGCAGTATAGTCATCTCACCGGACCTCTAGTTGGGGCCAAACGAGAGAACTTTGATGCGGTTTATTGGTCCCCTTTGCATTTTGCGCCAAGTTTTGACCTTTGATTTAACTAATAAAATGTTAATGCATGTAACCAAAAATGTTGTGTAAGTCACCTTACGAAAACCAAATAATCCCAAAACATTTAGGCACGGTACATTAACTCCCTCCTCGTTTCTTATTTCATGACATATCAACCAATGAGAGATGTGGGCCGTGCATGCTTTCAATGACTTGAGACTACCAAACATCACATGCGGTGGTTAGTTCATTGCATGTAATCCTATTAAGTAGCACAAAGACATTAAGTTATCTCGCAGATAGGAATAAAACAATACACCATGTATTTATTTATAGAGGGAGTAGTACATTTTTTGTGACATGAATTACTAGACATTGCTAGTCAAATACTAAATCCAGATGGACGTGGTAGTACTACTAAATCTAGATGGTGGTGCTAGTACTAGTAGTAGTACTACCAATGTACTAGTAGCACTGTACTACCCATTGGTCAAATTATTACGTGCTGCTCCTCACAGTGAAGTGACAAGACCCTACGCCGGAGATGACACCTGAGTATAGGTGCCGTGTTCGGCATACCATAGTCAGCCTCACCGTCTGCAGTCACTATCATCATGGTTGTAGACCTAGCCTACTTACAACTAGCCGTGTTCGACATAATTTCCCGTGCGTAGATGCATGTGCATTGCATGGAACACCAAGATTGGGGGGTGGACGGCGCCGGCAGCGGCCATCGCACCAGATTTTTCCATGGCCTTCTAGATGTGGTGGGGAGGAGATAAGGCTGACTGTGAGAGACAAGGAGTTGTTTGTAAATAGGGAACAAGTGCGGGCATCTTTTTGCAAAACTGGAGAAGTTTGGTTTGTATGCGTCAGATCTAGATCCCACGGCTATTTGGTGAAAGATGGCAAGCACAACATCATCACCAACTCAGGACCTGCTTGATTCGCAGGATTTTGAAAATGCAGGAATAGGACACGGCAATATTACAAGTTTCAAACTGATATTACAAATGTTAGGAGTAATGCTGCACCTATGAAGAAGGAATTACTAGGAAGTTTACGTAAGAACTTTCGTTACTTTAGGTGGATGCAGCATTATCGTACAAACTAAAATCCACCGCCTTGACAAGTCACTAATGGGCAAATAAGTTTTTGAGTCTCTGGCCACTTGATGTTTCAAAAACAAATTCAGCTTCTGCGGAGACTTTGTCATTTAGGCTTAGACGCTTGCGGTGATCAACACGCCATTCATTGTTGCGGCAGAGAACGCCAAACCTCATTACCTTGAGCACACTTGCCTTCAGAACAAAGAACCTGGCCAATTTAATCTCAGATGTGCTGCCTCGATAGTCGATCAAATCAATTTCTGTAAGATGGAGATCAAGGCATTCGATGAGATTGTTATAGTGCAGCACATTTTTCACTTTCGGGTCTATTTTTATCTGCAAAAGAAGAGAACATATTAGAGCAGCTGGCTGTATAAGATTGTCATGTCATCAAGAGGTACCAATATCATTCGCTCATACGATAGGGTTGGCTGGCTAGTGATATTTTTTCACTCTCTCGCTCTCTCTTTCTCTTTCCTCTCATTTACCTAGGAGTACGTGAAGAGCTTGGGCATTTGTTTCCATCCACTATGTGGCCGATGCCATATTTCACAAAAGTATGCCACATAATACACATCGATGTCAAATCAAAAGATTTTGGCACCGCTCTCGCGATGTGAGAGTTCGCACTGCTGTGCACACCAACCCACATGTATAAACAAACAATCAAACCAACTACACCAGCCTCTCACTCTCCCAAACAAGTGTTTTCTTATTGTCTCAGTCCTCTCTCTCTCCCACGCAAGTGTTTTTTCATTGCGTGAGTTAATTTGGCACCGGAGCAAAGTAGGTGATCCAGATTGGGGCACTAGGTGAGCAATGGAGGGGCATCGATGCCAAATGCATCACAAGTGAATTTGGCACGTGTTTTGGCCTACATAGTGGAGGGCCGTTATAGCCCACTTTTGTACTACCTCTTATTTAGTATAATATTTTGACCATATATTTACGTAAGAAAATGCCAATGCATGTCACTAAAAATTACACCATTTGAAATTATTTTCAAATACGAATCCAACGATATAGTTCTTAGTGACATGCATTAACATTTTGTCAGTTAAATCTATGGTCAAATTTTGATACTACAAAATAGGAAGAGTAAACCAGGACGGAGGTAGTACTTGCTCTTAGGGTAACCATAGAGTTACTGGAGTAGTCTAAGTTACATTCCACTATGACTAGCCTAGGCTACTATAGTAGTACAACAACAAAAATGATGCAGGTGATCACGTGAGAAAAATACTAAAAACATGTCTTTCAGTGCAGTGCGTAGATGCAGTTTTGAACACTACACTTGTCATCGTAATTTGGGAAAATTATGAAACAATTGAGCTACGTTGTGATTACCATTTACTAATAGGAAAAAAGTTTCACCTCGATGAGTAGCTTCTCCGTGCACGGAAAGCATGAAAGGAACCCAACAACTTGATCCAGATTGGGGCCGATAGATTTTATTACCAAGATCTTCACTGTGCGCATAGACTGGGTCAAGCTTGTGGGAATCATTTTCTGGAAGACGGTCGTAAATACATCAAGAAGATATTTAAAAACGTGAATTTCAAGAAGACAGAAAAGAAGATGAGTGTTGTGTTGGAAATATGCCCTAGAGGCAATAATAAAATGGTTATTATTATATTCCCTTGTTCATGATAATTGTCTATTGTTCATGCTATAATTGTATTATCCGGAAATCGTAATACATGTGTGAATACATAGACCACAACATGTCCCTAGTGAGCCTCTAGTTGACTAGCTCATTGTAGATAGTCATGGTTTCCTGACTATGGCCATTGGATGTCATTGATAACGGGATCACATCATTAGGAGAATGATGTGATGGACAAGACCCAATCCTAAGCATAGCACAAAGATCGTGTAGTTCGTTTGCTAGAGCTTTTCCAAATGTCAAGTATCATTTCATTAGACCATGAGATTGTGCAACTCCCGGATACCGTAGGAGTGCTTTGGGTGTGCCAAACGTCACAACGTAACTGGGTGGCTATAAAGGTACACTACGGGTATCTCCGAAAGTGTGTGTTGAGTTTGGCACGAATCGAGACTGGGATTTATCACTCCGTATGACAGAGAGGTATCTCTGGGCCCACTCGGTAATGCATCATCATAATGAGCTCAATGTGACCAAGTGTCTGGTCATGGGATCATGCATTACGGTACGAGTAAAGTGACTTGCCGGTAACGAGATTGAATGAGGTATTGGGATACCGACGATCGAATCTCGGGCAAGTAACGTACCGATTAACCAAGGGAATTGTATACGGGATTGATTGAATCCTCGACATCGTGGTTCATCCGATGAGATCATCGTGGAACATGTGGGAGCCAACATGGGTATCCAGATTCCGCTGTTGGTTATTGACCGGAGAGTCCTCTCGGTCATGTCTGCATGTCTCCCGAACCCGTAGGGTCTACACACTTAAGGTTCAGTGATGCTAGGGTTGTAGAGAAATTAGTATGCGGTAACCCGAAAGTTGTTCGGAGTCCCGGATGAGATCCCAGACGTCACGGGGAGTTCCGGAATGGTCAGGAGGTGAAGAATTATATATAGGAAGTCCAGTTTCGGCCACGGGGAAAGTTTCGGGGGTTATCGGTATTGTACCGGGACCACCGGAAGGGTCCCGGGGGTCCACCGGGTGGGGCCACCTATCCCGGAGGGCCCCATGGGCTGAACTGGGAGGGGAACCACCCCTGGTGGGCTGGTGCGCCCCCCTTGGGCCTCCCCCTGCCCCTAGGGTTGGAAACCCTAGGGGTGGGGGCGCCCCCCACTTGGCTTGGGGGGGGGGGGAAGCCACCCCTTGGCCGCCGCCCCCCCTGGAGATTGGATCTCCCAGGGGCCCGAACCCCCCAGGGCCCCTATATATAGTGGAGGGGAGGGAGGGCAGCCGCACCACAGCCCCTGGCGCCTCCCTCTCCCTCCCGTGACACCACTCCCTCTCGCTGTGCTTGGCGAAGCCCTGCCGAGATCCCCGCTACTTCCACCACCACGCCGTCATGCTGCTGGATCTCCATCAACCTCTCCTTCCCCCTTGCTGGATCAAGAAGGAGGAGACGTCGCTGCTCCGTACGTGTGTTGAACGCGGAGGTGCCGTCCGTTCGGCGCTCGGTCATCGGTGATTTGGATCACGACGAGTACGACTCCATCAACCCCGTTCACTTGAACGCTTCCGCTCGCGATCTACAAGGGTATGTAGATGCACTCATCTCTCTCGTTGCTAGATGACTCCATAGATTGATCTTGGTGATGCGTAGAAAATTTTAATTTTCTGCTACGATCCCCAACATGTTGTACCTGAATGATTACGGATCCAATAAAGAGTTCGGAGAATTTGGCAGACGAGTGCACCAACGCTGTCAATTTTGGCGCGTTAATGACCCTTATTTTTGTTGGACCTTCTAGATCCGATACAAGCAATCTCTCAAGGAAAGGCACATTCTCAATGACCATAACATGGAACAGCTGGAGTGATCTATTCCCAATTGATGTCTTGTTGCGGGGCCAGCAAGACACATACATCCATCGGAGATTTGTCGAGGCGATGTGGAGGCTAATGAACCCGTGGATCTGCTCAAGACGAAGGTACTTGAGCGCAGTACAGCTGCAGAGCAGGTGCTCCATAGCCTTCTTCGAGATGACAACGTCGAAGAGGTCGAGCTGCTTGAGTTGAGGGAGAAGAAGGGCGGGCGCGGCATTAATCTGGGGAAGATAGCAGGAGCTGAAGCTGGCGCGGTGCAGCGTTGGCGCGAGGCGGAGTGCGGCAGAGAGCGACATCGTCCAGCTTCAAAGCTGAGCTCCTCGAGCTGATCTAGGGCGGGGGCTAAGAACCACTCGTCGAACTTGGGTTGGACCTTGCAGTTGATACTGAACATGCAGATGTCAAGGCGTCTGGCTGGCCCAGGGTGCGATGAAAGGATCTTGGAGACTGCGGCCATGTGTTTGCAACCCCCATCGCAGAGGCAGCGGTCGACGGTGAGGCTGAGGGGGACGCGGCGCCAGAGGGGGCGCCACGGCCGCGAGAGCAGGGCGGTCCGCACGGCAGATTTGGTGGGGAGGAGGCCGATGATGAAGAGCAGCATGTCATCGGGGAGGCTGCTGATGAAGTCCAGGCTCGCCGGATGCGGTTTTGGCTCGAGCCGCCTCCGCTTGTTGGCTGCCTCGCCGTCCATCTCAACTGGCAGCGACGTCGGTGTACATGTGTGCTGGTGTGTGTTGTGTGCTAGGTGTGCGCGAGTGCTTCCTTCCGTGCATGCCGCCGCGTAGTGGTGAATTGTGCGCGAGTGCGTCCTTCACACGGAAGAAGTGTGTCGTCAATGTGCCCTCAATTTACTAGCATGCGGGGTGCTACCCCGAGTGGTTTCAACTTTGTTTACTTCTCTGCTAAAAAAAACTTTGTTTACTTCACCGCGTGTCAGATGGGCCTCTAGTTTACTTATTTTCACCCACTGCCACATGGGCCAGCACACGAAGATACAGAACACGAGCTGACAAGGCAGCATGTGGACTGGTTGATCGGTCAAGTAAACAATATACGGAGCTATACGCTGACACAGTGAGCGTATAATCCGTCGGTATAGAGTGTTCGAGTGAGAGGGGAGGCCCGTGAGAGATTGCAGAGAGAGAGAGAGAAAGAGCTCCTCCCTCCGTTCGATAATGTAGTTCCAACATTTTTTTAAAAGTCAAACTTTTGAAACTTTGACCAAGTTTATAAAGAAATTACTTATATCTACAATACCAAAGATAAATGATAGTATGAAGTAAGTACATGTTGTGATGAATCTAATGATCGTTCTAGATGTAAATGTTTTTCTCCACATATACCTGGTCAAACTTTTCTGAGGTTTGACTTTTCAAAACATCCATATGCTTATGGACGTGAGAGAGTCCCTAACTAGAGAGAGAGAGAGAGAGAGAGTGAAATAGATAGAGTGAGTAAAAAAGTGTGTGTGCGTGTGTGAAAGAGACATGGACAACACTCGATAAAAGTCGAGAAAAAACGTGTGTGTCTTATGCAAACATATCACACATGCATCTTCGACAACGGAAGCAAGGTGAGGATATAGTGTGTGGTTGTTTGCAACCGAGAGAGCAAGACCCCTAGCACGTGGCCAAGAGGGGTCTGACAAACAAGGGAGAGAGGTCGAGAGAGACATACGGAGAAAATGCAGACATGGGGAGGAGAGAGTGTATGTTTGTCATAGAGAGATCCCCTGGAGATCGTGATGGGACTACATGGGTGGGAGATCGAGTGACAAGGTGTGTGCGCGATAGAAGATACCCCGAGAGATATCGAGATAGACGTATGGATGGAAGGAGACAATACGTCTGTTCTTGATGGCTAGTGAGAGATAATCATACTTAGGGGGGGAGTGCTTGCGCCTATGATGGAGTGAGGGATTATGGTACTTATTAGGGGGTGCGTGTCACATAGAGAGAGAACAAGGGCGGAGAGTGTTGGATGGGTCTATATGTATAGCGCGAGCGAGAGATGTGTATGTGTGAACTAGGGAGGTAGAAAGTTTGAGAGAGATTGTGGAGCCCCGATAAGGCTGAGTGGTGCGTCAGATAGCTGAGAGGGGGAAAGAGATATTCCATCCGCTCGATAATGCAGTGCATGTAAATTTTTTAGAAGTCACACTTTGGAAACTTTGATCAGGTTTACGCAAATGTTATTTATATCTACAATACCAAAGATACATCATACGAAACTACATCTCATGGTGAATCTAATGGTATATGTTTGCCGTTCTAGATGTAATTGTTTTTCTCCACGTACATGCTCAAACTTTGTGATGTTTGACTTTTCAATAAATCAATATGCTATGGACCGAGGAGGGTGCCTAAGTCGAGAGAGATCAAGTGTGTTTGAAGGAGAATGAGTAAGTGTGCAAAAAGAGTATGTGTGTGAAAGAGAAAGTGACAACAAACGATAAATTAGAGAGAGTGTGTTTTTTTTCGTTTCTTAGGTGAACATCTCACGCATGCATCTCCGAGATAGAAAAGCGAGGCGAGGAGATACACGAAGATAGCTAGTGTGTGATTGTTTGCAACGGAGAGAGACACCCCTATAGCACTTGTCCAATAGAGGTCTGGCCAACAAGGAACAAAGGTCGAGAAGGACACATGGAGAACATGGACGCATGGGGAGGGCGAGGGGGTGTGTTTGTGATAGAGAGATCCCCTCGAGATTGTGAGGGGACTATATGGGTGGGAGATCGAGGGAGGTGCGTGCGCGATAGAAAGATGCCCCGAGAGAAATCGAGATAGACCATGCACATCTTTGTGATGGAGACTAAGATTAGCTAGTCATATACATATAGGGGGGACTGTGTGTGCCTACAATTGAGTGAGAGACCATCATACTTGGCTAGCTAGTCATGAGATTGTGTGTGTGTGCGTGTGAGATGGAGAGAGAACGAGGGAGAGAGATAGAGTTTTAGATGGGCCTATCGAGTGCGAGTGAGATATGCATGTGTATGTGTGACCTAGGTAGATGGAGAGTTTGAGAGAGAGAGGAGGGAGAGCTCCGAGACGACAGAGTGGTGCGTGAGAGAGTTACGGGCAACAAGCCAAGGAATTTGTGTGCGTACGATGAGTGCACCCACGATATCTAGCTTGGACTAGAGAATCATACATAGTGTGCGAGAGAGACCTATACATGGAGTATATCTTCATGCGAACTAGAAAGACCCCCCCCCACACACACACACAAAGAGAGAGAGAGAGAGATGGAGAGAAAGCGAGAGGGATCGACAAGGTTTGTGTGTTGGATGCGTGCGACAGAATTGAAGATTGTCGGCGAGAGAGAGAGAGAGAGCAGGAGTCCGGGAGAGGGGGAGGTCGCGTTTTATGCATCAAAGACTGATATAAACCATGTTTCGATATAAACTTACATTCAAATATTTAAATTGGAGAACATGTTGTCTGCAATCCACACATGAACGGATATATGCGTATATCAAACAAGTTCATTAATTTGACTTTCAACATGTTCATGGAGTACTATAATACTGTACAACATGCTACATGATTGAGGTGTTCAATTTTGGATTTAGTTCACTATTTTGACCTGGTGAACGAGCTATTTCATTGAATCGAGATATTTCATTTTGAGTTTGATTCCCGTTTTTGAGTGGGTCAACTATTTGTCATATAGTAAATCGCTAGCAATGAGCATGTAAAAACACATTACTCCCGAGCATCATCTCTCCATCTAAAAAAGAAGTGGCAAGCTAATATTTCAAAATTTGATTCGAATCGACTTGGTAAGGTAGACGTGGATGCTTGTTCTCCCAAATTTTGAACGAACCGTTAAACATCCTCTGCTCGGTGGAATTCGCCGGAGCAAATAAATGGGAGATGCAAAATTACCGTCCTATGTGGGACACGCATTAATTGGCCCATTGTACATCGAGGGTAGGTTTGTAACTTCATCCAAGCGCGCCTTCTCCTCGGCCGAAATGACATGTGCCAAATAATTCATAAACCATGGTCGGCAAAACACGCTCTCCTCGCCCGAAATAGCTCGCGCCCACTATTTCAAAACACGCTCTCCTCGCCCGAAATCGCTCGCGCCCACTATATTTCAAAACACGCCCTCCTCGCCCGAAATCGCTCCCGCCCACTATTTGGGGAGAAGCAAAGTTACTCTACTATCCCCGACCCTCAGTACACAGACCCAAGCCGAGAAGCCTAAAGGCAGGGGTAGAACTGTAACTCCCCCTCAAATTTCATACAAATGCGTCCGTAAAACATGGTTCCACTCCCCTCCCAATCCCCCCCATTCATACCTCGTGGGTGCCAAATCACCTTCTCCCCAGAAGCTCCCTTCTCCCGAGCCGCGAAACCTCAGCCCCTCCTCCATGGCGCCCCCACCGCACAAATTTCACAGCCGCCCTCCTCCCTAATGCCGGAGACGCTGTCCATTTGTCGTCGTGCACTGGGCCGTGTGCCTCTTACTCTGTGCTGCTGGAGCTGCCTCGACGACGGCCGCGTGAAAGTACCAGAGCCGATTCACCCCCGACGTTGTTCACGGCGCCGGAGTGGCTCCAACTTCGGATCCGTCCAGAGTCCCGGCGCTGCTTCCCCGTAGCCGTTGACCGTCGCGACGTCGTTGTTTCCCTGCCGCCGGTCACCACCGCAACCGCGACAGCCTCACCGACTCGGCAGCTGGACCTGCCTACTTCACCATGCCTCCAGATAGGTCGCACCCTCATCTCAAATCACTTTATTTAGGCTTCAGTTGTCTAAATTTTTATTCTGGGCCAATCGATTCCCAATGGGAAGCAGCACCCCTCGAGGCGGTGGAGCTCCTAGGCTGCCGGTTGGCTGGTGTCTAACGTAAGGGTGCAGGGCCGCAAGTTTGCCGTGGAAGCAGCACTTTGATGGATATCTTATAGTTGTGTGGGTTGAAGGTACTGCCGCCGCCGGATCTGGATGACGAGGGGTCTTTGTGGATTGGCTCGGGGGCGGCGCAACCACGGCAGTGCGGTGGGGCGGGGAGCGGGGTTTTGGCCGGGGCTACGGACGGCGAAGGCAGGCTGCTCTGCCGTTGGTCGCTGGCTCTTCGGGGAAGATCCCTAACAGTGTCAGCCAGGAGGCACAAGACGGCCATCAAGCCATCCAGCGTAGATTGGACAGTACCAAAATCAAATAAAATCGTGTGACCCCAATTTAGTCTTCAGTCAACAGACGTGTGACCACTCTCGTACCTTGCTGTTGATCTCTTAGTGTATTTCTTCAGATCAAAGAGATGTGTCGTTCTTAACATTATGCGTTATCTGCATCATCAGCCACACCGTCTTCCGACTCACCGCAGCTGCTCCAACAAGGGAAGCATACACCAGAAGGGAGCTATAGTCCCCACTCAACAGTTCCCTGCATCGAATGCGCGTGCCCGACATGGACAGCCACAACAACTGGAGGGCCATCGACAAGTCAGCACATGATGCTCACTCCTATGGATGGCGGCCAGATAGGTTGTACCCTCATCTTACTTGTGTGCAACATTTATGGCTTTGTTATTCATCTAAGCATGGAAAATAGATTATCGCATTTCACTGTATATTCATGTTGATCTCTTACGGGTCTTGTTCAGGAGTTAACGATGTTCCATAGTTCAGCTAAGATACTTGTTCTTTTGGTAACGCTGTTCCATAGTTATCATCCATCAGCCAATGCTATCCCACAGGCTGGTGATTATAGTATTATACCACTTCTAGTATTACCTATGTTGTTCTTTAATACTTTTGTGTGCCATCTAGTTAATCTCAAGTACAAACGATACATATTCTGTAGCTTTCATCTGTGTTCTCCCTTTAGTTTTTGAGACCTGTTGCTGCTAGTTAACCCCAGAGCTACTATTTATGTCGTCTCCTACAGGCACTCATTACATAAATCTAACTACTAGTTGTCTTCCATGCATGTCAGATATAATTGCACACACTGATATATCCACAAGAACCTCATGGAGCAATGTAAAGGCCAATAAACTTGATGTCAATGATACCCAATATGATGGAACATGTAAAGGCAGTTCTTCAGAAGACTTGCACAAAGATGTTGAATCCTCTTCACCCCACAAGGTCCTTGCTCTAACTTGGCCCGTGATATGGGCACAACATGCATATAATGTCCTAGAGTGTATCTACTCTGTTGCAATGCCATGTGCTTAGCATGCTGATCATGCATGTAAATATGTCATGCCTTCCTATTTTTCAGTACCTATTCCATTCATGATAACATGTTTTCAAATTCAAGTACTGTCATTCTACATTATCGCAATGCCATCTGCTTAATTTGGACATCATGCTTCTGAATATCTTATGCATTGTTATTCATCAGTATGTACTTCATCTGTCTACCATACCATGTTTTTTTACATTGAAGTGTTGTTCTAGTGCTCTGTTGCAATGCCATCTTAGTTTCCCAATCATACACGTGTAAGTTGCCTTAGTTTTTCTGTACGTATTCCGCTAGCAAATAGTTTTATATTCAACTAGTGTTTTTTTACTGTGTTGTCCTGTCGTATCCCTAGCTCTTAAACCATACTCCCTCCTTCCGGATTACATGTTGCCGAAATGGATAAAAAAGGATGTATCTAGAACTGAAATACGCCTAGACCCATCCATTTTTTCTGGATGGAGGGAATACATGTCAATATGTCACGCCTTTCTATTCTTCAGTACCTATTCCATCTCTCTGCTGTAGCATGTTTTATAATTGAAGCACCATTCTTCTACACAAGGCATGCAAGGGGAAGACGACTATGTTAGAATCTGAAGGGTTACAAACCAAGTCTTTGCAAAAGATCCAAACGCCAAGAGATAATAAACCAACTCCAGTTTTTCTAGATACTGCTCCAGCACAGAGAAACCCAACTCCTACTGATAATAAGAAGATTCCAGTGGCCAAAGAACTAGTCCACTCCAGTGCAGCAAAAATATGTCAACTCCATTCTAAGAAGCGTGTGCGTATCCTTGCATCATGAAATTTTATAGCATGCTGATCATATTTTCTACATGTTTCTTACCCATCTCTCTTTTAGAAAAGCTTAACAGATAGAAGAATTTCTGCAATGGTATCATCTGTGAGGAAAGATTCTTGCAGGAATTCTCTGTGCTCCAATGCAGATGTAAGTACCTATTGTATATCACTATATTTTACATCAACATGTATTTTGTTAATCGGCGTGAATGCAACCTTTATCTGATCTAAATTTAATTGTAGCAAAATGTATGATTAAAGGCCACAATGTTTATTTTTGTAAGGAAAACTATCTCATATCAGTGGGTTTGATTACTTTGGTTCTACAGTGGGTTTTCAGTGTTTTTTACTGTGTTGTCTTGTCGTATCCCTAGCTCTTACATCATACTCCCTCTATCCGGATTACATGTCGCAGAAATGGATAAAACTGGATGTATCTAGAACTGAAATATGCCTAGACCCATCCATTTATTTCCGGATGGAGGGAATACATGTCACTATGTCATGCCTTTCTATTCTTCAGTACCTATTCCATCTCTGCTGTAGCATGTTTTATAATTGAAGCACCATTCTTCTATATAAGGCATGCAAGGGGAAGACGGCTATGTTAGAATCAGAAGGGTTACAAACTAGGTCTTTGCAAAAGATCCAAACGCTAGGAGATAATAAACCAACTCCATTTTTCATAGATACTGCTCCAGCACAGAGAAACCCAACTCCCACTGATAATAAGCAGATTCCAGTGCCAAAGAACTAGTCCGCTCCAGTCCAGCAAAACAATGTCAACTCCATTCTAAGAAGTGTGTGCGTATCCTCGCATCATGAAATTTTATAGCATTCTGATCATATTTTCTACATGTTTCTTACCCATCTCTCTTTTAGAAAATAAGGTTAAATGATGGAAGACTTCCTTCATTGGGATTGAATTCGAGGAAAATATCTTGCGAGAATTCTCTGTGCTCCAATGTTGATGCAAGTACCTGTTGTATATCACTATATTTTTACATCAGCATGTATTTTGTTTATCGGCGTGAATCCAACCTTTATCTGATCTAAAATTAGTTGTAGCAAAATGTTAAAGGCGCCAATGTTGATTTTTGTAAAGAAAACTACCTGGTAGTTTTGCACACTGAGCTGCATGAGTGTACTATCTCATATCATGCACATTACCGAATTGTAGTGCTGCTCTGGTTGCCCATTCATTCATTGTGTCAATGTTGCTTTCGTATTACCTTACCTGGCTGATGATAGTTGTGCCATATTGTGTTAATTTGGTGTTGGCTAGTTGCCCAAACATTCGTTGTGCCAATGTTGTGTTCCTATTATCTGACTTGGCCAATGATAGCAATGCAAGTGTCTTAATTTGGTGCAGGCTGCTGAAGATAAGAAGACAAACTCTGAAAAGAGCAAGGCAACCCCATTGTTTCTTTCCAATAAATCTAGGCCAGGTAATATGCCAATAACTCATGATTAATCTGTTTGGTTCCCCTCCTAATTTATGTTATGATGCAGTTGTCGAGACACTCTCCACTATCAATAATACAAGCCTGCCAAAATCGCCATCTGAATCTGTTCAGTATCCTCTGTCTCGAATGCAACGGAAAAAATGTATGTTTGTGAACCAATTAATGGCTAAAGGAATGATGGAAATGGTGGACGAATCAGAGGTGCAGAGTCGTGCGATACAACAACTGGTCAATGTTTTCAGAGACAGTGTAGCAAAGCAGCAAGAACTTGCCCACATGCTTATGGGCATCATCCGTGCTGAGGTTGTAGATTGTGACGTTGTAGATCGTTAGGTTCTGTTCATTTATTAGCACTCGCATCAATCTTTGATTTCCCAGTGTATGTAATTTCCTGTAATATATGCTGGATGTGCAATGTTTTTTCCCAGTATGCCATACCTTTGCTTGATCGGTTTTGGTCCTGTGCATAATTGCTCGTCGTAATGGGCTCAAATTATCTAATTTGACCTAAAGACATGTACGAACTTTAGTGGGCCTATTAAGTTAATGGGCCGTTACCAGGCCAAAAGTTAATGGTCGACCCTCTTAACTCCCGGGTCGTTGACAGGCCGACATCGAAGCAGGCAATAGGTGGGCCTAATTTATTTCACAGGCCATTACTAAGTTCGGGCTACATATGGCCCAACTATACTATGGGCCTTTAGCAGGCCGAAAGAGACAGCGGACTTGTACTGGACCGTGAAGAGCATGGGCCGCTAAGAGGTCGAAAGTCGGGTCGTATTGTAAATGGCCCAACTGTGTTGTGGGCCTTTAGCAGGCCAAAAGAGAAACCGGGCTGGTATTGGACCATGAAGGGCATGGGCCATTAAAAGGCCAAAACTCAGGTCCGACAACAAATGGCCCAACTCATTTATGGTCCGTTAATAGGCTGAAAGGCACACAGGGCCAGGAACTGGCCCAACACTTAAATGGGTCGCTAAAAGGCCAAAACTCAGGTCCGACTACAAATGGCCCAACAGATATATGGGCCGTCACCAGGTTGAGAGACACACCGGGCCAGAAATTGGCCCAACACTTAAATGGGTCGCTAAAAGGCCGAAACTCAGGTCCGACTACAAATGGCCCAACTGATTTATGGGCCGTCAACAGGCTGAAAGACAGACCGGGCCAGAAATTGGCCCAACATTTAAATGGGTCGCTAAAAGGCCGAAAGATGTACATCGTGAAAATTGGACCATCCACTGAATGGGCCGTTAACAGGCCGAAATGTCATCGGGCCGATATTGAGCCCAAATATATAGCGGGCTGTTAACGGGCTCGAACTGATGATGGGTTGCAATGGTGTCAAATCTTTAACGGGCCGTTGACGGGCCGAATTGGCACATCTCGTATGGGCCGTGGGCTTAAATGGACCTGACACAAGTAGGCCTTATATGGGCCGGCCTTTTTCGCCGGAATGGGCCACTCTTGGGCCGTGCCACGTGTCAACCTATCATAGGCGCCTCCTGTCCAATGAGTGGATGACATCTGTCCCAACGGTGAGGCAACATGTGTTTCCTCTGGCCCATGATGATTTTACACGTGGAAAATCCCCATTGGTCTGGGCTGTTAACGGGTTATCGGATCCAAAACCGCACCCGATAGCTTAACGGCGTTCCATTATGGTGGATGCCACGTGTTGGTCACCCTTGACGAAAGCACTTCTGTGACGCGCGATTTATCGTCATGGAAGTGGACACTTCCATGATGATAATTTTGGTAATGTCGTGGAACACTTCTACGATAGCACAGGTATGACTATCTTGATTCTGTCATAAAATCGTCATGGATGTACATGCATGACAAAAAACGCGACCTACTGTGACAAACACGTATCATCACAGAAGTGTATTTTTTTGTAGTGTTAACTCCTGGATGAAGGCTGTAATGGACCTGTCCCTCCTGGTGCTGATCATCTCCCATTGCTCATCTCGGCGCCCACATATCTGGTAGATTGTGTCCTTAAGATCCTTGTGATAAACTTCGCCGATGCGTCCCATGGTGATGTGAGCTGCCATGCTCTTTCCTAGACTCCAGGTTGGTGCATCAAAGGAAAACTCAATGGTCTCAGTAACTAGCGTGAACGTCCTTCCTGGAACATGAACTTGAACCATCCAACGCTCCTCTTCTAGTAAAGTGGCGGTGTAGGTCCCGGTGAAGCTTGGTATTCCAATGTTCAGGTACCTAGTGACTTCCTTCAAGTGTCGTCCAAAGGGTGTGTCTTCATCCGGTTGAGCAAACTTGTTCCTTGGGTCCACCATCTATAGAGTGGAAAATGGAGAGGAGTCAGAAATGAGTAGAGAAGAGTGACCTATGGCTTATCTTAGTGGTCGTGTCCTACAATCAGCGTGTGCTCTGATACCATCTTGTAGCGATCCGACCTCAAACGGTCAAATCTCTGTGCTTAAGTGTCATCCCTGGATCGGTAATGCTGACACACAAAATACTTGAAGGATTTATAACAGAGTGCAATCACACACTTATTACATCGAATGTCTCAAAAGTTAACTTATTACAATAATATATGGCTTAATAAATGAGTCCATCAACTCCAACGGCATAGCTAAGTGCACGACAATGACCTAGCGCACCTTACTCTTCGTCCGAAAAGTCTGCAACATAATATGTTGCAGCCCGAAACGGGTCAGCACATGGAATATGCTGGCAATATAACACTGTAGAACAATGAATAGATAAAAGCTAACACTACATGCATATATGGCTGGTGGAGGCTCTAGGTTTATTTTGCATAAAGCTAGTTTTTCCCTACAGCAGTATTAATAACCCAACAAATTAATTTAGAGTGATGAGATCAACATGATAATCCAAGAACCAGATACTCAAGATGTCCATAACCGGGGACACGGCTTACCATGATTAGTTTGTACACTCTGCAGAGGTTTGCTCACTTTTCCCCACAAGACTCGATCTCCTCCGTTGGTTTTCTCGCACTACATGGTGTTTGAGAAACGGATGACTGAGACACAGTCTTTCAGAAGCATTAACTCTTACTCTGAGTAGACAGTACCACCTACATCCCCTACATCTGCTAGCCTACCGCTGAAAGAGGTCACGCAACATACTCAACTATGCTAGAGCCCATAATGGCTTGTGGCTGCACACGGAAGTTTCTAGCATGAATAATCTTATGGCCCCTTTGAGCCTGGGTGGCGAACCGTAGGATGATCACACGGGTACTCCGGGATATCCTAGGACAAAACTGGATTCTTCAGGTGCACGCAACCAATCCACCCAGATGTGTATTTAAGTAGCCACCTTAGGTTCACCATTAATTAACAATCGCACATCTGTCATGGATACACTCAAACCCAATCCACGTCTACTAGCATAGCATAGCGTTATAAGCATAACGTAGAAGTAACTCACAGGGTTTGATAATAAGGGACAATAGGTTCTACCTCATCAACTACTTCCCAAACCCACATGTTAAGAGATCCTACTCATGCAATGTTTAAGGATTGTAACTAATCCATAAAAACTGGGTAATAAAGGGGTATGATCAAAGTGTTACTTGCCTTGCTGACGATCTGCAAACCCTAGAGACTCGTAGTAGCACGCTTCGCACTTTGGAAATTCTATCGCAAACAAACAATAGCATACATAAGCACTCAAGTAGATGCAAGGGTAAAACTCAGATGCGAAAGGTCAAACTGAAGGTTTAACTGAAGAGCTTTGATTTGCAAAAAGAGTCAACCAAATCAGAGCTATGAAACTCAAACTACGATCAAAAGTAGTTCAAATTCAAATCTTCCTGAAACCAAATTTTAATTTGTCAAAACCATGTTCAAGTTGATTAACTAGAAAGAGGGGTTCGAGACGAAGATTTTGGCGTTGGTTTCACTGGATTTGGACGAACGGTTGAAAAGTTGCAAGGGTTTGAAGATCAGGGGCCAGTATGCGATAAAAAATTTGCGGATAGGTCCCGGGCCGAAAAATAACAGAAAAAGAAAGAAAATCTACAGCAGGAACGTCCGCTAATAGAGACAAACAAACGAATTCATTTGTTATTAGATCTAAATGAACGAACGTTCACAAAATAGCTCTAAACCGAGAAAACCGATC
This sequence comes from Aegilops tauschii subsp. strangulata, assembly GCF_002575655.3. Taxonomy (NCBI): domain Eukaryota; kingdom Viridiplantae; phylum Streptophyta; class Magnoliopsida; order Poales; family Poaceae; genus Aegilops; species Aegilops tauschii. The sequence goes on along the minus strand of NC_053037.3, from coordinate 224,556,644 downwards.
TAAAAAAACCGAACGAAAAATCGGCGAACCGGGATCGGTTTATACCGATTAAACGGCGGCGATGAGGTCAACGGCGGTGGCGGGATTCCGGAGAGGCGGCGGCGGTGGCTGCGGCGGCGCTGGTGGCGGTGGTTGTGGCGGCGGAGCGGGACGAGGGCAGAGGGGGTCGGGGCCGGCCCTTTTAAAGAGGGGGGAAGTCCCGAGGCGGTGGCTGCATCACAGAGTCCTTCGGGACTCCGGCGGCGTGTCCGCGCCGGACTCCGAGCAGGAGGAGGTGGTGGCGGCGCGATGGGCCGGCTGGGCTTCGGCCCAGTCGGTCGATAGACTTTTTTATATAAATTCCGCCAAAGAAAAATCCTAAATAAATATAAGAAAATTCTAAAAATTCCAAAAACAATTTTCACCGTCTAAATAAAATATTTAGAACAAAGTGAACATTTTTCTGGCCCAAAAATGCAATTTTGAAAAATGCATATTTTTCTAATTCAAATAAAATAGCAAATAAAATCCAAATAAAATATTTATTTGATTTTAACAGTTTTCCTCCAATATTTCTTTTATTTTGCAGAAGTCCTTTTATCTCCTCTCTTTTATTTTTAATATCGGAAATATTTTTGAAGAGAAAAATATTAAACCCAAAATGATCCTCTTTTCAAATTTGAGAAAAATCCAAATATGAAAATAAATGAAATCCCCAACTCTCTCTGTGGGTCCTGGAGTAGCTTAGGATTTCTAGGATCAAAACCAAAATGCAATTAAAATATGATATGCATATGATGACCTATGTATAGCATCCAAATTGAAAATTGGGATGTTACATGTAACATGCGAGAACGTGTAGGGATGTAGTTTTGGAGGGACTATAAAGAGAAAAGCGTAATATGGTCACCAGACTTCAGAATATGCTCATTACGGTCACTATATCCGTTTTGTGGTGATTATACGGTCACTTGCTCACCGTTCAGCATCGGATTGCACTCTGTTGACCGGCCAAATAGTCTGTGTGGCACTATGTTGACTAGTTAAATTGACCACGTTCCTTGTGGGTCCCACCTGTCAGTTTGTATAGGAAAAAGGTCACATGAACACAAATTTACACAAGCATGACAAGACTCCAACCCGTGCGCGGGAACCGCCTAGTTGTGTATGTGTCTGTCAGGGCCTGAGGTGTGCGCATGCACGTGTAGGTTGAGCACTTGAGCGTGAGTGTGTGTTGGACGTGTGGTGTATGCATGCATGCGTGCATCTGAGTGTTGCGTGCATGCGTGGCTATGTGTGTACGTGTGAGTGTTGCGTGTGTGCGTGGCTGCGTGTGTTCGTGTGAGTGTTGTGTGCGTGCAGTTCATGTGCATGCGTGCGTGTGTGTATAATCACCGCACCAGCTCCTGTGTGTTAAAACAGACGGCTCAGCATACCAATACATGGCCACCTTGTCCGCTATGCCCGCAGTCATGACTTCGAACCACCGTCCAATATTTTTCTATCGTTTGTTTTCATTCTTACTAGCAAGATGCCCGTGCGTTGCACATAACATCAAGATGCATTTGTATGAGTAGTTTATCTTGAGAGAGAAAAGGATGAACGAGGGAAGGCCTTATTTGCAAATGTGGAGAGGGGTGTGGGTACCTTTTTGCAAAATTGCCATAGTTTCCTTCCTATCCGTCAGATATAAATCGGACCGCCTATATTGCAGGATGGCAGGCACACCGTCATCACCAACTCTATTTTTCATAAGAGTAGAGTAGATAGAGTAGATACACGCCGACAGGTGGGCCCAATGGCAGTGAGATAATGTGATGCAACACTAGAGGTGCCACGTGGAGCGTTTAACTGGTCAACTAGTCCTGTCTTGAGCAAATACAGAGCTGTACGGTGAGCCCGTGACTGTATAATAACCACAAAACGTAAATGGTGACCGTAATGAGTGGATTCTGAAGTTCAATGTATGTATCGCGCTTTCGCTTCAAATACAATGGTCGTCACTGTATATATCAGGAGAGAAAGATGAAACATGCGTGAATGTGCTGGGGGCGTACTTTTAGAGGACCTCGAGATAGTTTGTGTGCGTACGTGAAAGGGGCGTAGAGGGGGTGTATGCGATGGAGAGAGAGATGCTCTTCGTTTCTCTTTATTATGACTAACCTTATGTATAGTATAAAAATATGAAAATTCACAGTGCGGAATAAATATCATTGTGGGCACCATGCAATGCAAATTAACGTTCATACTCCTCCATATAACTTTGTAATGTTGTATATATGTAGAAATTCTAAAATAATTTTTTGGCCACACTTTGTGTGGTTTTATTCAAAAGGAATGTTGTATGCGAAATAAGCATGAAGAGAGGGCTTTTTAGATCAATGGGGTACGTGATGTAACATCTGTGAATGTGTAGTTGATGTATTTGGCAGGGCCTAGAGAGGTATGTGTGTGTATTACATATTCAAGAGAGGCATGGATAGAGGGGCCGGCGGGGGGATGTGGGAGAGATAGCACGAGAAATGGGAGAGGTCTAGAGAGAGAGAGATGAATATGATGTCACGGCGAGAGATCCCTTGAGTGTGTATATGCAAGGGGGGAGGGGGTTGAGGCACGAGGAGAAATTTTTTTGTGTGGTGTCTGTGTTGGTATGTGTGGGTGTGAGAAGATAACGAGACCTGGGGGCAGAGGGTGCGTCACCGTGAGAGGTCCGGTGGGCCGAGGTGAGGCCCTTGGTTTGGTTCCGTCCTGCACCACATTGGTCGGCCCATGACGCATTTAGGGAGACCCATGGAGGACTAGTCATACAAGAGAAAGATAGCAGAGTCGTGAAGGACTATGTCTCCACTAACAAAGCCGACTAGGATTTGTAACCCTAGGTCCTCGGACTAAGGCAACCCCTTTTCTCTGATATTACTATTCATCCAACCTAACTTTAAGGGGCATCCTACAAAATGCTCTGCTAGAATCATACTCGTCAATTAGGAAGAGAGGTGGAGACAATGCGTGAGAGACAGGCCTAAAGATAATGTGCATGCGGGAGACACGTAGGCAGGTCTATGTATATAGAGGGTCGATGGGGATTGTGTGTGTGTATGCTTGTGAGAGGAAGAGTGCTTGTGATAAAGGTTAGTGAAAATAGTCGTAAATGGTTATGAGAGGGAGGCAGGGTTATACCGAGAGCATGTCTGTGAGAAAGACACCTCGGGAGAGAGTGTGTGAGCATCTGTGAGAGACCACCGATGGAGAGTGAAACTACACGTAAAAGACTAATGTACACATTGATTAAAAATATAAATTGTATCCAAATATTAGGATGGGGTCATGATATTTGCAATACACGTAAGGAACAGTCATTGATCCATTAGACATCTATATTCTATTGAATTTGAGCATGTCTATGTTATTATTCGACATAATTGATCCATATAGTTAGTATTTTGAACTCCAGACAATGCATCGCTTTAGCAATCGAATATAAACGTGAGTATAGCTCATGTTGTGTGTGTAAAGCACATTATACATATGAAAGTTACACAATGAACATTATAAATAGCTAGCTATGAACTAGCATACATTTGAATTCAACATAAGGTGGTTTTAAAATTTTGAATTCAACATGAAGTCCATTCAATTATTTGAATTCGATATCATGGCATTTGTAAATCATACCTAAATTATGGGGGCACCAATCTTTGCTCTGCTTTTGTACATAATAGCATATATAGTCGTGTACAAAATAGATTCAAATTTACCTCCTCCATTACAAAATAATCGTAGTGATACGATTTTTCAAGTGTCAAAATTTCAAAAAGAAGCGCATAATTTAATGAGGTTTTCAAACATACAAGGCCAAATTTAACATTGTCCATTTAGGTCAATCTTCAAAGTTCAAGAGTAGTATAAACGTGAATGCTTCTGTTTCAAAATTTCGAACGAAGCGCCAAAAGAGCCTCTACTCGCCCGAAACCGTGTGAGACCAATGTTTGGTACAAGGAAATTACTTTTCTAACTCCGACCCGTGAAACCTACCAGCCCGACATCCAAAGGTCTAAACCGGGGTACGTTTGTAGCTTCATCTAGACGCCATGCAACCGCCTCCGAAAAACATTCATACACAATGGCCGCCTAAGCACACATGCGCGCGATCAAAATCGCTCCCGCCCACTATTTGGGACACCTGGGATTACCATCCTACCCCCGACCCGCAGTAGGTCCAAAATTTAAGAGGTGGCAAAGTTTGTACTTTCCCCAAATTACAAACAAGCGTGTCCCATCTGTTCAAAAAAACCAAAAACAAGCGCGTCCCAGACCGAAACATGGTTCTCCCTTAGTCCCCCCCATCCAATTCCCCATTTGTACTCCCTGGGCGCCAAAACTACCTCTTCACCAGCCGCGAAATCCCGGCGTCCTCCGTCCGCCACCCCGTCCCACCCATCAACCGCCGCCCTCCTCCATCACGCCGGAGCCGATACCCCAACGTTGTCGTCCACCGCAACCACAACCGCAAAACCCTCCACAGCTAGTAGTTGAAGCCGAGGCTGAGCTATCCGTACCCGAGCCAGTTCAACCACGCCGTCCTGCGCCTCACTGCTGCCGCTCCAACTTCACCACCGTCCACAGCACCAGAGTTGTTCCCGCTACGCCGTCCTTCACCGCCTCGTATCCGCTTCCCCTCTGCCGACAAATGGCCACCGCAACACAGTCAACAATTTGGCCATGGTTCATCCAAGGCTCCATCCTCATACAAAACATCGGATCCGCTGGTAAAAACAAGAAAATCGCCGCGACATCCATAGGACACAGCACTGGCAACCGGAAATGGTACTCCTCTTTCCTTATTCGTGCAAATCTTACGCGTCTGCTTGCACGGTATTCATCCCACAAAACACACTAGTTGAATGCTTCTTTCTGATACTAGATGTTCCTAGTAACTCGCGATGCACAAGGTTTCTCCTCATATACTATTTCACCTTAGCTAGAGGTCTGTCGCCCCCCTGGATTTCAATTCCTGGTCAGTTGATTCCCAATTAAAGGAAGCATTCCCCGGCATAACAGGCGCTAGTCCGCCTATTATGACGGGGAAGCAGCGCCTCGATATTTATCTTAGGGGTGTGTGGGGCCGAGGAGCTGCTGGCACCCAATCTGGAGGTCGGCCGGGATTAAAGGGATGGCCAGGGGGCGCTGCCAAGCATGGTAGTGCTGTGAGGTCGAGGGGAGGGCGGGGCGGCGGAGGCAGGGGTCTAGGCCGGTGGTCGCTGGCAGTTCAAGAAAGATCGTCAACAGTGACTGGAGGGAGGTAGACGAAGGCCATCTTCCCATTCCTTATAGATCGAATGGTTCATAAAAAAATCGACTGACCTATTTATTTTCAGTCGACTGTTATTTTGATAGGACCACATGTGGTGGTGTGCTGGAGGAGTACCTGCATTTCCCAGCCATCCCTGTGCTCATATATTACAAAGTCATACGGAGTAGAATCTAATTTTGTTTGCCATGCAATGTTGTACAACTATCGTATGTCTCCTATCATTTATTTTTCACCCACCTCCTATCTGCTACTTTTACAGTGCACTAGTTCTGCACACACTTCGCCCATACTCTCACTATTGTTTTTCTATGCAAGGGTATTTTCAGACTCTACCTTGACAGAAGCACAAAAGAAAAGAGAGAAGTCGCTCCTGCTTGCTTCGCGAGCAGCCAAGACACGTGTCCGCGCTTTAAAGGTTGGATGTTCAACAGATGGAGACGGTAAACGTAGCTCTGGAGTTGATGATCTTGCTCGCCATGAACCAACATCTCAGGTGCTTGCTTTAACTTTGCGGTGTCATATGTGGTTGCATGTTGCATATGGTGTCTAGCTTGTATTCGAAAGGCCGAAGTCGGTCTTTATTAAGATAAGGAAAGATATTTTTTACATGAACCACCATACCGGGAGCACCAAAAGACAAATAGCTAGTCAGGGCACTGGCCGGGCCAGTGACAAACCCATCACAGACAGGCATCACTGATACGTCTCCAACGTATCTATAATTTTTGATTGTTCCATGCTATTATATTATCCATCTAGGATGTTTTATATGCATTTATATGCTATTTTATATGATTTTTGGGACTAACCTATTAACCTAGAGCCCAGTGCCGGTTTCTGTTTTTTTCCTTGTTTTTGAGTTTTACAGAAAAGTAATACCAAACGGAGTCCAATTGACGTGCCAATTTTTGATGATTTTTTATGGACCAAAAGAAGCCCCCGGAGTAAAAGAGTTGGGCCAGAAGAGTCCCGAGCCATCCACGAGGGTGGAGAGCACGCCCTACCCCCTGGGCTCGCCCCCCTATCTCGTGGATGACTCGGAGACTCCCCTGACGTGAGACCGGCGCCAAAAATTCCTATAAATACAGAAACCCCCAGAAAGAAACCTAGATCGGGAGTTCCGCCGCCGCAAGCCTCTGTAGCCACCAAAAACCAATCGGGACCCTGTTCCGGTACCCTGCCGGAAGGGGGATCCATCACCGGTGGCCATCTTCATCATCCCAGCGCTCTCCATGACGAGGAGGGAGTAGTTCACCCTCGGAGCTGAGGGTATGTACTAGTAGCTATGTGTTTGATCTCTCTCTCGTGTTCTTGATTCGGCACAATCTTGATGTATCGCGAGCTTTGCTATTATAGTTGGATCTGATGATGTTTCTCCCCCTCTACTCTCTTGTAATGGATTGAGTTTTCCCTCTGAAGTTATCTTATCGGATTGAGTCTTTAAGGATTTGACAACACTTGATGTATGTCTTGCATGTGCTTATCTGTGGTGACAATGGGATATTCACGCGATCTACTTGATGTATGTTTTGGTGATCAACTTGCGGGTTCAGTGACCTTGTGAACTTATGCATAAGGGTTGGCACACGTTTTCGTCTTGACTCTCCGGTAGAAACTTTGGGGCACTCTTTGAAGGTTTTTGTGTTGGTTGAATAGATGAATCCGAGATTGTGTGATGCATATCGTATAATCATACCCACGGATACTTGTGCTGACATTGGTGTATCTAGGTGACATTAGGGTTTTGGTTGATTTGTGTCTTAAGGTGTTATTCTAGTACGAACTCTAGGATAGATCGAACGGAAAGAATAGCTTCGTGTTATTTTACTACGGACTCTTGAGTAGATCAATCAGAAAGGATAGCTTTGAGGTGGTTTGGTACCCTACAATAATCTCTTCGTTTGTTCTTCGCTATTAGTGACTTTGGAGTGACTCTTTGTTACATGTTGAGGGATAGTTATATGATCCAGTTATGTTATTATTGTTGAGAGAACTTGCACTAGTGAAAGTATGAACCCTAGGCCTTGTTTCCTAGCATTGCAATACCGTTTACGCTCACTTTTATCATTAGTTACCTTGCTGTTTTTATAATTTCATATTACAAAAACCTATATCTACCATCCATATTGCACTTGTATCACCATCTCTTCGCCGAACTAGTGTACCTATACAATTTACCATTGTATTGGGTGTGTTGGGGACACAAGAGACTCTTTGTTATTTGGTTGTAGGGTTGCTTGAGAGAGACCATCTTCATCCTACGCCTCCCACGGATTGATAAACCTTAGGTCATCCACTTGAGGGAAATTTTCTACTGTCCTACAAACCTCTGCACTTCGAGGCCCAACAACGTCTACAGGAAGAAGGTTGTGTAGTAGACATCAAGCTCTTTTCTGGCGCCGTTGTCGGGGAGGCGAGGAAAGCGGCACTAACACCCCATCAACTATGCTCTTTTCTGGCGCCGTTGCCGGGGAGGTTAGTGCTTGAAGGTATATCTTTAGATCTTGCAATCGAATCTTTTTGTTTCTTGTTTTATCATTAGTTTAGTTTATAAAAGAAAACTACAAAAAAATGGAATTGAGGGTGCCTCATATGCTTCATCTTTTTAATATCTTTCGTGAAAATGATGGAAAGGAAAATTGTGCCCAAGTGCTAGAAGAATAATGCATTAAAATATTTGGCACTAAATCTTTGAATGATGAGCATGATTGCAATGTTGTTAGTATGAACTCTTTGAATATCCATAGTACTAATGATGATTGCACTAGTCATGATGAAAATGTCTCTTATAAGCATGTCAACTTTTGTGGAGTACATAGAGTTTGCAAGTACACACCAAATAGGGAAGATAGATTTTGCAACAGGCATAAGTATTTAGAAACTAAATGGTTGCAAGAAAGGCTAGATGTTTGTGTTGAAAATTTAAAATTTCTTTGCCATCCTTGTGAACTTTGCAATGAGCGTGATCATTTAAATCTCCAATGCAAATTGTTTCATGATTGAATCGTGTCCAAAAATTGTGATGACTTGATTTCCCTTGCACATCATAATGAACTTAGTTTGCTTGTGGGTTATGAAGAAATGAAACGTATAACTAAGGATCTTCCAGAATTTGTCCTTGATAAGGTTCTTGATTTTGATCTAGAGGAAATTTATATGTATTGTGCGGTGAATTGCATTAAAAATCCTTATATTGCCAATTACATAAAGACAAGAAAACAAATAGAAGATGAAGAGAATACTAATGAAAGGGAAGAGACTTCCCAATATCTTCCTATTATTTCTTATGATGAATCAGGTAACGAGGAGGAGCCTTCTATTCAACCAATCTCATTAATGAGGAGCTCCAAAAAGAGGATTAAACCCACACATGATGCGAAGAAGAAAAAGAAAAGACGGAGAAGCAAAGGTAAAAAGGCATCCCTCCCAAATGATGTTGCTCCTACTACTCATTGTGATGATAATAATTGCTATACTATTGTTGCCATCCATACTATTAATGATGAGAGTGATTATGCTTATGATATGAAAAGGTCCAAGCTTGGGGATGCTTTCTTTGATGAGAATGGCATGTTTGAGAATTTATTTGCTATAATTAATGTTTGTCCCAAGCTTGGGATGCTATGTTTGGTAAAGATGATATTTCAGTCTCCCAAGTTTTGATGAACAAATTTATTATGATGATAGCATGCCTCCTATTTATGATGATTATATTGATGAAAGTGGGTTTGGAAGAGTGTCAACTTTAGGAAGTAATGATCCCACTATTTTGGAGGATGTTGAATCTTATTGTGATAATTATAGAAGTGGATTTGGATTGGTCATGACTTTATTTAGTAATGATTCCACTATCTTGGAAGAGGTTTCAATTGATTATGATGAGAACAAAGTTGATACTTATGATGATTATTGTGATGATACTTATGTTACAAAAAGTAGTGATGATTATATTTACAAAACTTGTCATGATTATGATTACCCTTTTTCTGAACATTACTCTTTTAATGTGGAAACAATTTATAGTATTCGAGTTTCGTATGATACTCCCACTATTCCGAATGAGAAGAATTTTGCTTATGTGGAGAGTAATAAAATTTATATACTTGGGGATCATGAAAAGGATGCTTTATGTGATGGTTATATTGTTGAATTCATTCATGATGCTACTGAAAATTATTATGAGGGAGGAATATATGCTGGTAGGAATTGCAATAATATCAAGTTTCCTCTCTATGTGTTGAAAATCTTGAAGTTATGCTTGTTTTGCCTTCCTATGCTAGTTGATTATTGTTCCCATAAGTTGTTTGCTCACAAAATCCCTATGCATAGGAAGTGGGTTAGACTTAAATGTGTTAGTAATATGCTTCATGATGCTCTCTTTATGTTTCAATTCTTATCTTTTATGCGAGCATCATTGAAATCATCATGCCTAGCTAAAAGGCATTAAAGAAAAGCGCTTGTTGGGAGACAACCCGATATTTAGCTTTACTGTTTTTGTGTGTTCACATCATTATGATACTGTAGTAATCATGTTCTATAGCTTTTGTTTCAATAAAATTCCAGGTAGAACCTTTAGGATAGCTTACGGTGATAGTTGTGTTGATCCTGCTGAAAATCAGAAACTTTTGCGCCCAGTAATTAGTTTTGATAATTAACAGAAACGTGCTTTTGATCTGATTCTTTTTGCTCTGGATTGGTACACAAATTTCTCAGGCTTTCCTAATTTGGTAGAATTTTTGGAGTTACAGAAGTATGGAAAGTTACCATGTTACTACAGACTGTTCTGTTTTTGACAGATTTTGTTTTCTATGTGTTGTTTGCTTATGTTGATGAATCTATGAGTAGCATCGGAGGGTATGAACCATAGAGAAGTTGGAATACAGTAGATATTACACCAATATGAATTTAGAATGAGTTCACAACAGTACCTAAGTGGTGATTTATTTTCTTATACTAACGGAGCTTACGAGTTTTCTGTTAAGTTTTGCGTTGTGAAGTTTTCAAGTTTTGGGTAAAGATTCGATGGACTATGGAATAAGGAGTGGCAAGAGCCTAAGCTTGGGGATTCCCCAGGCACCCCAAGGTAACATTCAAGGACAACCATGAGCCTAAGCTTGGGGATGCCCCGGATGGCATCCCCTCTTTCGTCTTCATTCATCGGTACCTTTACTTGGAGCTATATTTTTATTCACCACATGATATGTGTTTTGCTTGGAGCTTCATTTTGTTTTATTTTGTTTTGCTTGTTGTTTGAATAATATCCCAAGATCTGAAATTCTTAAATGTTAGAGAGTCTTCACATAGTTACATAATTATTCAACTACTCATTGATCTTCACTTATATCTTTTGGAGTAGTTTGTCATTGGCTCTAGTACTTCACTTATATCTTTTTAGAGCACGACGGTGGTTTTATTATAGAAATTATTGATCTCTCATGCTTCACTTATATTATTTTGAGAGTCTTTTAGAACAGCATGGTAATTTGCTTTGGCTATAAAATTTGTCCTAATATGATGGGCATCCAAGATGGGTATAATAAAAACTTTCATATAAAGTGCATTGAATACTATGAGAAGTTTGATGCTTGATGATTGTTTTGAGATATGAAGATGGTGATATTAGAGTCATGCTAGTTGAGTAATTGTGAATTTGAGAAATACTTGTGTTGAGGTTTTCAAGTCCCGTAGCATGCACGTATGGTAACCGTCTAGAAACAGCAAACTAAACAGCAGTCAACGATAGGGAGTATGAGAAAATTAAACAGAAGTTGAGGATAAAGGCTTTAGAAGGACTGACTTACACTAACAGTTAACACCGGCTTTATAATGCCCTTCTCCATGTCAAGGGAAGGATAACTCAAGAATTTCAGCACAGAATCTTCTTCATAAGCATTGCCTGTACTCTACATTTTGTAGAGAGTAATTATGGATATGATAATATTGGAAGGGATAGAGGATAATGAAGATAAGATGCAGATTGATGTTACATAATCAACTACCAATCCCTGGAAGTACAAGCATTACAGGACAAAATGTACTGACAAGAGCAATGGGCTACACTTCTGCACTGGCATTGTCTGTGTATTCTACTTTTTGGCAAGATAAAATATAGATCTGATCTTTTTTTGTAAATGGTGGGCGAGGGAGATAAGATGCAGAATGCTACATAATGAACCAATCTCTCTTCCCATAATACAAGAGTGTTTTGAACACTGGTGTACTATACAAAACGTTCTTATATTATGGGACGGGGGGAGTAGCTGTTAATGTAAGTACAGTGATAGACGATGTTCAGTCCATGCAAGAGGACTGCAGAGCTAAACCTCTTCAAAAGCATTGGGTTGATTCTAAATTTATGTAAGAGTCCATACGGATCTTATAATGTCCACCAAATGGACGATAACGAGGCTAACATGTGCAGTGATGCTACATAATCAAACAACTATGAAAGTAAGTATGGTCATACAGGGCAAGAGGTACTCACAAGAGCAATGCAGTGTGCAGTATAGTTGCGAGATTTTGTGGTCCCTTGAGAATGAATGTTCTTCTGCTAACAGTTTTCGTACAAGTGAGATGTTAAGGCAAATGCAGAAATGTAGTTCAAATTGTGATGTGATATCATAGATAGTACCTTACGCTGCAGCCGAGACCAATGTGTAACAAGATTATTCCAGCACCGTCGGTTAAATGTAGCACCGGAGACTTTATAGAAATTTCGTTTAGAGGCTTGCCATCGAAGTGCGCTTGCCTCAGGTAGGAACGATACTTCATCAACGAGTGCTTGAAAAGCGCAACCAACCCTTGCTCATCTTCACAGTCTAGTTTGGTCCTCGCCTATTTAAAAGAATGAAATCGTGTGTCTTCTGTCAGCAGAAACATATGCAGTAATGACCATGAATAACATTAGTACATTACTTACGCGTAAGTTGCGGAGGAAGACTGGAAATTTTTCTGTGTCTGCGGTATAATCTTTCGATGAAGGAAAGATGCACACAAAGTTCCTGACAACAATATAAGATTTGTCTTCTCAACATGGAAGAGATGGAACAGGGGTCCTATTTGCTGCAATTTCGGCTCTCTCTAGTTCGAAAAGGGATTTGGCAACTAGATTTGGTGTACTGTTTGCTGGAATGGGGGTTTTGCGTCGTAGAGCTGGTGCTATGTCAACTGGAATAATCATAATGTTTGCTGCAGTTGGGGTCTGCTGAGTTGGGGCATCAGAAATGACCAGTGTAGTAGGGCTAGAGTCTGCTAGAGTTGGGGTGTTTTGTGGGTAAGGTGATATGGCAACTACACCTAATGGGCTATTTGATTTATCAGGTGCCACTACATTTTCCAAATACTTTGCTTGTGCTCCTCCATGATCAGCAATCGCCCTCTTCCTTTTGAACGTCTGATACACAAGAACAACATTTGAATGGATAAACATGGTATGATGACAGATGGAATATGTACTAAAAATGGATAGGCAGGGCGTATTCACATACACGATGTGTAAACTAAGCTAATGGTAGTTCAACAAAGTAGAAGCAATGCAGAGCATCAGTTGCAAGATATGTGCGACAAATATAACCTTGGAAAGTTAGAGCAAGCACCTTGATGGGTGAATAAGATAGGGCATCTTCCTATGACTCCTCCTCTACGGAGCTACATTGACTTAGGTCTCCCTCTAGCTCAGAATCACTGTTAGGATCATATTCTGAGCATGAATCTGTAGGTGGAGAGCGTTTGCATTGCATTGCATCCAGACTTGATTTCAGTCCCTTAATGCCAAGTCTGACAGCCATGACATTGTTCTGCTTTATTCTTTTCATGCGCGCAAGCTCATAATCATTATGATGTTGTTCAGAATCTGAGTTTCATGAAAACATCAAAAGTAGTCAGATTATCTATGAATGCATTGCGGATTCAACTCGAAGAGTGTCTCCCTATAAACCCCTGCATATGCAAAGTTCACCCCCAACTGTGCTAACCAGACCACACACACAGAAATACAAACCCCTTATGTCTCTATAACAGGCAGACACACATTTCAAAACTGAAGTAGGAACATTAGAATCATATGAAATTCGTATTTGAACAAATAAACTAAGGAATTTATGAGTGGATAATGTTTAGCTTCAAGGGTGGAGTGTTGGTAGTCCGACACAAAGCAAGTTGGCAGATTGTATTCCATGTAAAAGATCGAAGCCTATGTAAAAGCTGGAAATGACACTTTCTTTCTATACAATGCAGTGTTCGTTGCCCACACATGATGGAAGAGATCACATAGAGAAATACTATTCACTCATGTCTACGGTTGAAGTATTTGGAAACAGGGTGGTCCACCCTAAAAGAATATTGACAACAGATATGACAAGGCAAGCATAGATGTAGTGAATCAATCATTTACTTGTGAGCTCACTAGGACAAGTATGCAGAATTGTAACTGCAGTAAGAGACCGTCCAAAATCTGAATCAAGAAGTTTGACTAGCACTTATTGTTTGCAACTAATCGACGTGAATAATTGGATATTATATGGAATGAGTAAGAAAGACAAAAACAAACCTGGCTTGCAGTAGTAATCTGGGTCAATGTCACTACGACCAACAATCCTAAATGACTAGTGCCGGAATTTTGAAAACCCTGTGAACTTTACAGGTACTAAAGATTACCGAAATACATCTAAACCATTAAGTGTAGGTAGCACTGAGCACACAACAAACCCTAATGACAGTCCTGCCTAATGAGTAATGAATGAATTAGAAAATGGGTGATGAGGAGTGGCTGCTGAGTGTTGAGGACTTATCTTAGGATAAATCGGGTTGGCTTAGTGGGTGCTGCACGCCTGAGCCCTGAACGGACTGGGAAGGTAGGCACGGCGGCGCGCCCGGGCAGCGGTGACGCTGTTGGGCGTGCGGCTCCTGACCTCCTGTTAGACCGGCGTCTCCTCCTAGAGTCATGCCGTCCGGGGACGGCAAGTCGCCGGCGAGGCAGACGGCTAGGGGCGAGTAGAGATCGGAAGCGCGCAGCAAAACAGAGGGGAATTGGGGCCTGGGACGACCCAAAATCCCAGGGTGGGCCGGCCCACCGTGGCACCCTGTAGAGATACACACCCAAGCGGCGAACATGCATTTTCGAAACTAATTTAGGAACATTTAGCTGACCAATTAAACAAATCTGTTTTAATAATATCAGATTTGTATTTGAACAACTAAGCTTGTTTAGCTTGATGGGTCGAGCAGTGCTATTATGACACGAAGCACGTATTCTGATCGTATAGTGATCATAAAAGGGGGAAACCGGAGAAATGATATTTAGCAGCCATTGTTTGCTTTGAACTAAGAACTAAATTCTAAGAGCTGAAAAGAAAGTAGAGTAACCAAGTTAAGATCTATTTTCTGGTTGAGATCAAAAAGTTGAGGAGATATGAAGTACCACCTCTCTTGCGGCGCTGTGTAGGCATCGGGGGTGCGATGGCTGTCGGTGGCGTTGAAGCAGATCTGCGACGATAGACGGGTGCATCGGGGGATAAGTCCCATTGCGGTGGAAGAGAAGGTCATGTGAGCGGCCCCGGCAAAGAGGACGACGGCGCCAATGAAGCGAGAGGACGTGATGCAAGGCTCTTGGTCCGTCGCCGTGGATGAGAAACGTCCATCTCTAGCAGTGGACGACGCGGTCTTAGTAGGCGCTCCGGCATGGTGGAGGACGGTGGCGATGGATGTGGTGGAGGACGGCGGCGATGGATGTGGTGGAGGACGGCTGCGATGGATGGGGTGGCGGACGGAGGCTGGTGTGGGGATGGTGTTCTAGCGCGGACGGTGTATGAATGGGAAAATGGAGGTAGAGGTACGGGGAACCATGTTTTTGGGACGCGCATGTCTGAAATATGGGAAAGTTACGAACTTAGCCCCCGTTTAAAATTTGGACGTCTCGTCGGCTGGGGATACGACGGTAATCTCGCATCTCGCCAATATTTGCCCAGAGCGATTTCGGGCGAGGAGAGGGTGGTTGGCGCCCATGGTTGGCACCCACGGTGTATGAACAGGGCTGACAGGTAGGGCAGTTGTGTCACGTCTGAGTGAAGTTACAAACCTGCCCCTATTGAAAATATTTGCCTACATCGATTTCGGTCGAGTCGAGTTTGTTTTGCCGCCCACCGTGTATGAATGGGGAAATGGAGGGAGAAACAGAGGTCTTTCGGACGAGCTTGAATCAAATGTGTTTTGCCGCCCATGTTTGGCGCCCACCGTGTCGGCATGGGCTCAGAGGCGGTCGTGTCACGTCTAATTGAAGTTACTATCCTACCCCTATTTAGAGCAGTGGAAATAGGGCCGATGGATTGTCCGTGTAATGGGTAGACAGTAATTTCCATCTCCCAAACACTTGGCTTCGGGCAGCCGACGTGGGAGTGGACATTTTGCCGCTTCTTTCGAATTTCGGGACAATAAGCATCCACGTATTCGAATCCATTTTGTATTCCTATACGAATCTTTATAAATCATTCTATGTGTTTTTATATATCTTCAAAAGGACGACAAAGATGTATTCCACTGCCATATATGAATATGGTTTACAAATGCCGATACTCAAATTCAGAAGCTAGAATCCAGTTTAAGGTGAATTCGAATATTTGGAACACTTCATGTCCAACTCAAATGTCACACGCAGCATAATGTGTACTCCCATTTAGATATGTACACAAGCGATGTATCAAGATTCAAATACCGAGTCAATCAACCAAGAATGTACAGAACTAACAGACATATAAACACTTATAGAGTATATGGATCAATAATATCAACTAACATACATAAGCCAGGCCGCTGTACTTTTCTTTGCTACAACAGCATCCTTTTTTAGCCAAGCTACTACAACATCTTGGCCCTTTCCGATGCGTGCCACTTATCGTCCATCTATACTACTATTATTGCTGAATGCACATTCAGCCCGATTGGCATATTTGTAGGTCTGGGACAGCAATCAAAATGAAATGTCTCCGAGTCTTATCAATTAATACAAACTTGTGCTCAAATAAAATTACAAACCAAGAAACAAAAAACAATTATTATATGATCTCTAAAACAAATGGTTTGATTGATTACATGAACAAACAACACAAAGGTTATTCAACGATGGAAAGAACATTTCACCTATGATTTACCAAGTGGGAATTTAATTTCCTTTTTCCTTCAGGACCTTAACAATGTGGTCAGTCTCAGCTTGCTTCGTTTTGAAATCCACCAAATATTTAATGGTTGTCTTGAGTAATGCTACTGATTGTGCTGTTTGCTTCCTCAACATGTCAACTTCATCTCTAAGTGCTGAAGCAGAATCTCTTTCTACCACTAGTTTAGCCTCTAGAGCATCAGCAGTTGGCAATTCATAATGCACGATTGGGTCGGTGCCACTGCTGTGGGATGATACAACGTCCATGGGGACCTCACTCTTTGATCTTAGGCTAACCTGTTTTGCCATTAAAGTTTCGATTGGATTCAGAAAAGTTAAAGTTAGCAAAACATCTCAACTGGGAGTTATTCAGCAAACCAGTTAAACAGACAAGGAATTAAAGAGTTTCAATTCGATGCTGAAAAGTAGTTATTAACATCATTGTAACCTGTTGTTGCAGCAGCAAAGCACTTAAACAAACAAGTAGCTATTTAAGTTCAGGCAAACAGGTAATTCTTAACAGTAAGTATCAAACACATAGATAGGCGCAGTCTATAATAGGATTAACAGGCTGTGGCATTATGTAATCAGTAGCAAACTAAATTAAGCCAAGCAACGTAATTGAACAATTTTGCAATAAGTGGCTAACTAAAATTCCGAGAAGCAGGTAACTGAACTTACGCTAGTTCTTTGTACAGGCACATTGCAACTTCTTTTTCGCTTACAAGATTGTACGAAGGAGTCCATGGCATCAATTGCTTGGATATGCAGTCACAATACTTCTTTCTTCCCACACTGCATTGGTAAGTCGAATGGTTAATCTGGTAAGATGGTGTGTCCTTGATATGTTATATGAGGACGTGTAGTCAGACTAGTTGTAGCCACACACATCACACTGGCTTTTACTGTATATTTCATGCGAGTACTTTTGGCATATCGAGATCTAAGCAATCTACAATAGGATGAAAAGACTGGCATCCTTCACATTATTGGCGAACTCAGTTCATAGAAACAAGCAATTCAACGATTCCGTGGGTAAATCAAAAGCGCCACTTGAATATTTTTCACTACCCCTATAATACACGCAAAATGGGGCGACGCCACCATAGGGGCTGGTATGGGCGGCCGCCTCGGGTGGCTCGAAAGTGTGCACCTAGTTTGAGTCGTCCAGGTTGGCCCAGGCTAGTTTTGTTCGTCCCAACGCACGAGCAGGCAATGTAAAAAATGAAGAAAAATGTTTCAATTTGGATAGGCCAATAACATAAGTGCAAGGCATGCCCTATAGCAGGCTCGCGGCCCAAACGAGCGCCTCCCATATCGATCGAAAGCAGGAAAAATCCCAATTCATCCGCTCCAGCCTCCAGTCTGGTTTGCTCCTAACCTAGCCGCCACTGGACAGACCGACACAACACTTCCTCGCGCCCTCGTTGGAGGGCGGTCACCGGGCTTCAAGCAAACGGAAGGACAAGAAGATGAAGATGCAACCCTGGGTGTAGCCTGCGTGGGAGGCAGCAGCGGCAGCACGGGCATGGCATCGAACTTGCGCAAACAGACAGTCGCAGCTTGCAAGAGTAGCATGCGCAATGAGCAGGTACATCACATCCCTGATTATATCTAATTCAACTCTTCAATTTCTGGCCACTAGTTAAACCTGACGGTGTTGTAAAACTACTTGTATGTAGGGAATCTATGAGAAAATGAAACCAATTTCTACTTATTTTATAACTCCCCCAATCAATACTGAACTGACTGAATCTGATGTATCTAATCAAGTTTTCGGTGCAAACATCCAAGCTCATGTTGTTCTTGAGCCTGAAGTGTCTAATGAACAGACTGCTAATGAAGGATTTGATGCAAACATTTTACATGCTCCTGGTGTTGAACATATAGTGTCTAGTGAGGCATCTAATGCAAGCATTTTGCAAGCTCCCATTGAAGGATTTAGTGTCTAATGATGAACTGCTATGTTGAGAGAGACATAGAGATTTGCAGGCATTGATGACAAGCAAATTATAGTGCATTTTCATGGCTTGAGGAAACGTTGAGGCCATCTACCAGAAAGTCCCCGTATCATGACAACATAGCATAAATACTTTTCTAATCTGTTGTTTGAAACTATTGGCATACTTGTACAGGATAGATATATTGATATGAAGTTTGTGCACTGGTTATAGGTGCAATTACACTTCGATATTTTCAGCCAGAGAACGAATAATTCAAGCAGGTACAGACCATGTTTGTAGTCCTTGTACACCATGTTGCATTTTGTGTTTTTTGGTGCTTGCATCATTTAGTGTTTATAATCTGAACTACACTGGATCATTAGCATGTTTTCAAAGTACATGTAGCTTCACATTTCTCAAGTTATGTTGATTTCTGGAGTGCAAGTGCCTTCGTATTTTTTAAGTCAAATGTTCACCCCTGTAACTTGAATTCGTGGATCCGCCACTGCACACAAATCATACACGCATGCCAGTACGAATTAAATGAAATGCAGGGACTTACGCTAGCTTGTTGTACAGGCTTACTGCAGCTCTGCTTGCGCTTGGCATGTTCCATGTACAAGTCCATGTTACCACTTGCTTGGATGTGCAGGCCTTGTGCTCCTTGCATCCCCCTCTGCATTTTTGACACGGTGAATGGCTGATCAAATAAGAGGAATCGACCTTGCTGTTGTACCAGAGGACAGATACTTACAAGGTTATACGGGTGTGTAGGATGTGTACCAGATCCCGTAGCGCCGTCATGCTTCGCTAAAAAATGGATTTGCTTGTTTCAGATGATATCTCCAGAAGAAATAAGAGATAAAGTCAGAGTTGGATAGGCGTGTAAGCTAAGAGAGCAGTGAAAGGATATCCAAACATCCTCAGAACAATGCACAAGGGAGTGATGTGTGGGTACCTAGTTCGGGCCGGCGTTTGGGCATGCTCGCCTAGCTAGAGTGCGGGTCACTTCAGAGCCGTTGAGGGTGATGCGCTGGCGTTGGCTGGCCGCGCACGGATGCAAATCTTGAGTGGCAGCGGAGCACTATGATGCGGTGGACGAGACCATTGGTGAAGCCCCGGCAGCCTCGGGGGGCGGAGGCGCGATGATGTGCTCAGTGAAGTAGCCCCGGTGAGCTGGGAGACAGCATCGGTGAAGCGCACCTGATGCAGTGGAAGTCGGTGTCTGTGAGGCACGTCGGTTGTGGCGGCCGACGTTGTCGGTGGACCACCCGGTGCGGTGGACGAGGGTGTAGATGAGGTAGCTCCGGTGCGGTGGTGAGGCGCGACCGTCGTCTTCGTCATCATCGTCCGGCACAGAGGTGGGGAAAGAGACGAGATGAGGGGCGATTCGAACTTTGCTTGGGTTTGGCGGCGACTTAGGGATTTGAGAAATCTGGGCGCGGAAGGGGACGGTGGAGAAGGGAGGTTTTGCAGGGCTGGAATTGAGGCTGCCAGATATTTCAATCCAAAACATGGAAGCGCGAACTTATTTTGTCATCGTCCTTTTTGGGGGGAGTTGGGAGGGAGGGAGAGGGGTGGGTGACTGGGTGCTAAGCATCCGTCCGACACACGCGACCACCACGACACGACCCTGGTCTGCCTGGTGCACCTACATTTGAGAATGCAAACAAATCTGTATGTATTACCATGCCCATGTTTTCCTTGCAATAATTAGATATTCGAAACGAGATACTATACATTAATTAATGAGGAGTTATTTGAAAAAAAATCGAAACGGTATCCATGCTAACGTGGATTAGAGTGTGTGTCACATAATTAGTTATTTGAATTAGAGTGTGTGTCACATAGCGATCTCCAACTCTAACGTGGATTTCGCATTTCACTGTATCCATGCTACTTTTTAATACAAATTCATATGTATATGATGAACACCATGGTAGTGAGAAAACTTTTGGATGGAGTCAAACATATGACCTACAAAATAGCACAACAAATCAAGTCAATGTCAACTTTTCGAAACCAAGTATGGCACGAATTCGAAATAATTACCCATATGCATGGTCCTCAGTTCAAATCTTACAATGTACACCGAATTGAAACATCGATATTAAGTATCATTCTATCTACATTCAAATGTTGTTTTTAGCCCCCCCCCCCCCCCCCCCGCACACACGCTACATACTTCCTGTATCGGTCAATCTTCCTCTCCTAACAACCTTAGGAAGCTATCGGTTTCCAACACACATCCATTCTTTCTCTCCATGTTTTGATCTCTAACTCTCTCAACTACACAACCCCCTTTTTCCACTCTGTTATGAAATATATTTACCTCACACACCCGCCATTGCACCCCATGCCGAGCTCTCTCTCTCTCTCTCTCCCTCTCCCTCTCACCCTCTTGCGCTAAATAAATGCATTGCCTATCTAGCCCCCCAACCTCTCGTGCGCACGCACGCACGTTGTCTATCTAGGTCACTCCCTCAAGACTGTCTCACTCTTTCTTCCGCACGGCGGGCCACACTCGCTCTCTTTATTTGAGTCTCGTTTAACCTTTATTTCTTTCACACACAAATGATATATCTCCCTATTCGGGCCTCGATCGACACACTCTATACTCTCTCACATAGATTGTCTATCTAGGTCAGTCCATCGAAGCCACCCCCACTCTTTCGACCTCATGGCGGGCCACGCTCTCTCTCTCTCTCTCCCTCTCTCTCTCGCCCCCTCTCTCTCCCTCTTTGTATGTCTCGATTGACCTCGCTCTTTCTCGGACAAAAACGATATATCACCATGTTTGAGCCCAATTCGAATTATTCACATTGTATACTCTCTCACGCACATTGTCTATCTAGGTCACTCTCTCCAACCCGTCTCACTCTTTCGATCGCACGACGATCGTATGTGCTGATTGACCTTGCTTCCTCCCACGCACAAAATATATCTACACGTCTGTGACTAGATCATCTCTGAAGCTCTATCTTACAGCCCTCACCCTTGCCAAAAGCTCAATCGGACAATATCTCTCCAGAGCATATATATTTGTTCAATGAATGTCGGACCACACTCACTTTGTCTCTCTATCTATATGTCTCTCGATTGACCTCGCTTTCTCACGCCGTATCTTCCACATATTGAAGCTACCTCTCCATCACTCTCAAAGCCGGAGCTATTTACATTGCGAGGGGCACTCCAACCTTGGATTAATTTGTGTAGGCATTTATTCCGGTCGGTTTAGATTATATTTTCGTAGCATTCGGCCCACAACTACTCGAAACACCGTTGCAACCCCCGCAACTCCCCTAGTTGATTTCCCTCTGGCTCGGTCATCGCTCTCTCGCACATCCTTTCTCGCCTTCAACGTCGCACCATGGTATTATTGCAAAAAACTCTGTTGTTCTCTTTAATTATTATAAATAAGCTACAAAACTACACACCGATAGTCCACTTGGAATGGAACAAATTTCGACCCACAAATTAAATTGCTACAAACCACACACCAAGGGGCCCACATGTCATGAAACAAACTTGGACCCATATACAAATTAAAAAATAAAGGACAGGATCGAACATGCGACCAGGGCCTTCAAGCCGCACATCAATAGGCAACATACGTAGAACAGCAATGTTTGTTGTACCTCTCTTTGTTCACATAATGTTTTTATATTACCACAGCCTATTTAATTGATAACATGTAATATTATTTTTAGTACTATTCGCCTTCACTTACTGGTGGGTTCCATGTGTGCTCTCTCTCTCCTCCCCTTCTGCGTTTAGACGCACGGGCAAACACGAAGAACTCGCGGGCGATGTTGCCGTTGACCATATCTGGACGCGTTCACAAGTTACGGCACCAGTTTCACATGCTAGCAGCACTAGTCAGTGTGTACGTGCAATGCACATTAATTTGTAAGTATATTAAGTGCATGCAGACATTAAGTAGGATATTATTTGTGTGTTATTATGTGATTAGCACTATTTTTGGCATGAAATTAACTGCACGCTAAATGTGTTGAGCGCTCGACATTGAAGCAGTCTAGGTCGTTGGATGACAAGGAATACATGTGGCTTGATGACGTTTTATATTTAATTTGATATGGCTCTAGCAGAACATTCAATCGATCAAACCATAGATTTCGTTTAGTCTGACTGCGACTTTAAATTATACAACGATCGATCTAAAATAAACGGAAATGATAAACGTTCGGATTTTAAGCATGGCAATCCGAACGTTTTTCATGGCAAATTTAGATTACGCGGCGGCGGCGGCGGCGTCTTGCGGTGGGAAGCGGATCCTCTGCCGTGCTCTGTGTGTCATCAGGCCACTGACCAACGGCGACCGCGGCGCCTTGCGCCGTTGTTGGCGTACTCCTGGACGTTGGCCTAGCTTCAAGGAAGGCCAAAATGTTCGGGACTTCGGAGCGAGTTAACTGGCGGGAGGAGGCGACTGGCGTTGGTGCAAGGAAGAGGTCGACGGCGGCCATCCACGCCGCTGAGGGGGGCACTGGCACCCGCGCGGGGACAGGCGCTGTCAACGGTGCGACGGAGACATTTGTGTGCACGGGCACCGGCACGGGCACGCACGTCAGTGCACGCGCAGGCGCATGCGTTGGCAAGTGCACGGGCACCGGCACGGGCGCGCGCGTCAGTGCACGCGCAGGCGCATGCGCTGGCAGGTGTACGGGCGCGTGAAAGTCGGTGGGGACCTCGTGGAACCCCGTGGCATCAAGCTCGGCGACAATGTGCGGCTCCCAGCCCATCAATGCCACGGGGATGGGCGCTGGCGTAGTCGGGGCGACGGGAGCCGGAACGGGAGCGGGGACAGGCGTGGTGTCTTCCCGCAAGGCCAGTTCAAGCTCGTCCCAAAGCGCCTTTTGTTCTTGAGACTCCGGCTGGGTGTCTTCCTCAGGAAACTGGAAGACTAAGGGCAGACCATCGTGATGCGGCATGGCATACGTTTAGGTCAGGCTGGTTGGAGGTAGACGACAGGAGAATCGGAGAGGAAGAGAGAAGATTGTAGCGATACCGGGTAGTGCGGGGTTGATTTAAACTACGGCGCCAGCGACATTAAAAGTGGGAGCAGTTGGAACGAAGGTGGGCGGCGGAGCCTGGTCAAAGGGCTCGCCTCCCTGTGAGCCTACACAGCGGTCTGCTCGCACGCCTCCCTGTCAGCCGGCGGAGCGGTCTGCTCGCACGCCTCCCGTCGACTCACACGCTTGCTCGGACGGCACCTGCCGATGAGAAGCGGGACCCGTGGCGGCACGTAAACGCCCATGGTTTCAATAGTGAAAGCGTTCGCCTTAAAGTGACAGGTCTTTGTTCCAAAATACCTTGGCTCTTCATTTGTGCAACTTGTCATAAGCAGCTTGTCTCAAATTGAAGAAAAAATTTACGAAGTAATATTTGTGCCATATCACGTGACCATGCTCAGTTTCAAGAATTTATGGTCACTTTTGGATTTTCTGAAATTTAAGATCCATGATTCAAAACAATATCATAACCTGCATCATGCAATAAATTTTCAAGCCATACATCTGTCATGTTGTATTTCTTAAGAAAGGATTTGGTCAAACATTTTGCTTAGTTAGACTTCAGACAAGTTGTATATGCAGAGCAAAAGGATAATCCCTCCGTACCAGTGCATTGCCTGATATATTAACTCAAGTACTAGGCACGAACAAACATGCTCAATTCTGTGCTCATCCTAGTGTAGTAGTAGTAGTAGTAGGCAATGCAGTTGACGGGTGACCTTGGCGAGCGGCGACCGAGGGAATTGAACCGTGCTCGGCACGGTAGGTAACGTTGCCTAGTTACTAAAGCATCCCTCCGTTGTTCATCGGTAGTCATTATGGACCGGGGACATGAGGGGAATTTCCTAGGGCTGGAATTCTGGCCGCCAGATATTTTGACTCGAAACGCGGAGGCTCGACTGGTTGGGGTTGCCTAATGTGCGTACCACGCACGCCACCAGAAGGACACGAGCCCGGTTTTTTTATTTCTTATTTTTTAGGATCAACACGAGCCAAGGTCTGGCTGGTACGCCATTGGGTCCTACCATTCAAGAATATGAAAGGAACCTTTTAAATTGCCGAACGAATCTATGTGTACTACAATGCCCGTATTTTCCTTGCAAATACTAATCTCAACGTGGTAATTGATTTATGACGATTTGTTGAATTAGATTGAGTTTGTGATATAGTGATCTCAACGTGGATTTCACATTTCTTGGTATCCTTGGTAAGTTTTTCAATGCAAATTCAAATTTAAAAGATGAACAATATGGAGGTGAGAAAACTTTGTATGTATCAAGCATATGACCACACACACACAGACACACACACCCACACACGAACACAACAACAATCTAATAAGTATAGTGCATCTATTTTTCCAAATCATGCATGTATGACACGAATTCAAAAATACTCCTTCTGTTCCTAAATATTAGTCTTTTAGAGTTTTCAACATGCGACTACAAACGGAGCAAAATGAGTGAATCTACACTCTAAAATATGTCTATATACATCCATATGTGCCAGTCCACTTGAAATCTCTAAAAAGACTAATATTTAGGAACGAAGGGAGTAAAATGTAAGACTGCATGGTCCTCAATTCAATATTTAAAACAAACATGAAACCGAAACATGAATATTAAGTCTAGTACTACAGTACATGCAAATGTTGTGTTTAATTAGGCGGAGCTATGATTGTTGGGGGTCACCCCCTCGACCTTAGATAAAATTGTGAAGCTCTGTTTAGGGTTGTTTAGACTATATTTTTCCCCACCCTCCCAACCACCGATTGGTTGTGCACCCCCACCCCTCCTCCCCGGGAGAATATCATGTGCCCCCATACCTTAGATGCTATATGCCGATACGAGTTGCTTGGAGCTTGTAGATCTGAGATATAGTAGCTCACATGATGTCTTAATATTTTTACAGGAAACCTTGATGAGTTTGAGAATTGCACACAATTTGTACAAAAACTACTCAGATGCCCTTGGATCCCATATCCAATGACCTCAAAGCTCGTATCACCGTAGCATCTAAGATGAAGGAGTACATCATATTCCCCTGTATGTAAGAATATCATGTGCTACCACACCTTAGATGCTTTGGTGATACAAGCTCTTCGGAGCCGTGTGATTTGTGACCCAACACCTCCTCGGTGGTTCGAATGGTTCTTTGCAAAAAAGCCCACAAAGAGTTCAGCCACTGCTTACAAGCACAAAGACTGGTCGGATGCCATTGGATCTCAGATCAAACGACCTCGAAGCTCGTATCACCGTAGCATCCAAGCTGCGAGAGCACCTTATGTTTTCTCGCACGGGAGAATATGAGGTCCTCCCGCACCGTAGATTCTATGGTGATACGAGTTCACGGAGATCTAACGGCCCACAGTAGGAGGTTTGAATGTTTTTGCAATATACGGCTGAGAGAGTTTGGGAATTGTGCAGAAAGTACAAGTACTACGCTTGTGCCATCTGATCACTGATCATACGACCTAGATGCTCATATCACCATAGCGGGTAATTAAGCTATGGGGAGCACCTAATATGAGCAACGGGGAGCCGTTGGATCCAAGATGCAGCGGCACACACGAGGCCTAAATGTTTTATTTGCAAAAAAACCTTTGGAGAGTTTGGAAATTGCGCATAATTACAAAGACTACTCCCAAGCCATTGGATCTCACTTCCAACGGTGCAAAAACTCATATCACCAAAGCATCTAAGATGCGGGGTGGATGTGATATTCTATGCCGCTGTCATTTTTGTTCGTAAACTTGCAAAATACGTGTAACTTGTGCCGTTACTTGTCTAACCGCGGAAAGTGTTTGTTCAAAAAAACCATCCTACACTGAAATATTGGAACAACACACGGGGGTCCCACTTGTCATTAATCAAATTTGGACCTAAAACTAACAAATCTGAAAGACGAGATTTGAACTGGCAACCTGGACTACAAAGCATAAGCGATAGCATGAAACAACAACGGTTGTTGGCTTTGTCCCATAAGTTGATTTTATACAATATTACATTGAGTAGAGTAGAGGGAGTGCCTCGTCAACACGTGCATGACCGTTGACTCACTTACTGGTGGGTCCCAGGTCTGTGATCTCTCTCTTCTCTCCATCGTCTAACCTTTGCACGGGCACACACGAAGAGCGGCGCTAGCTTGCCGTGGTATTATTACAATTAAAAAAAGCTTGGAAAATAGAAGAATCGCCTAGAACAAGAGACGTTGTGGCTGGTCGAGACGGAGCTAACCACACCTATCCTCCGTGCCATGTTAGCATGATGAAGCTGTGTGGCTAGTGGGGTGTTTTCGACCGACTGGCTGGGTCTCGAGGTCGAACCATAAGTACTACGTCTGATACAGTAAATTTTTACACGCACATTTTTCCTCCGTGCCGAGACATGGCACACCCTACCGCGTGGTTTCGGGGTCCTCCCGGGTGTTGCACGCATATATTCTTCCTAACGTGGGATGCCCTACCACGCGTTTTCGCCGAAGCAAGTAAATGAGTCGTCAAATCACGAAAGACCACTTTTCCCGCCGAGTACATCAGTGAAGCACGGTGGCTAGCTAGTTGGGCTAGTTCGACCGATTAGCTAGGCCGCCGCCACATTTGTTTTTTCACCCCTTTTTTTATCTACTTGTCGGCAGGTAAATTTAAATATCCACCGCGGCGTTGCTCTGTTGTTTGAGTGCAGCAGGATTTTTAATTTTTTTGATTGATGGGAGCAGGCGCGGCAGGATTTTCAATTTTTTGATTGACGGGAGCAGGCGCGGCAGCAATTTGTCACGATGACTCCGCCTGTAAAACCCACTGCTCCCTGATGTGAGAAGTCGTCGATTGGTGTTTTACCATGGTGAAAACCAAAAGATTCCCCGCTCCTCGGCTGGCTCCCTCCGCCTTCCCGTAGATTGCATTGCCTTTCAGCCGTTTCGCCCCTGCATCACCAACGTTGTGCGCCTCGAGAAGCAGAGGGACTTCGGTGGTGTTTAGGCGCCCTCTGCATGGGCATGTCCATGTCTCGGCGCAACATGACCGTTGGATCAAACTCAGACGGTGCAGATCAGTCATTGTAGCACAAAGCGTGTGGGTGTGTGGTGTTGCATTCTCATCTCAATATAGTTGTTTCCTCTTCGTATATTTGTGTTAACCTACTAGTGTGGACTCATGCACCCTTCATGCACTCTGCCAAACGCCCAAAAGTGGGTCGAGAAGGGAACTTTTGTTCCCATCCCGTGCACCCTTCATACACCCTTCCTAACACTATTCGTGCTTCATATGGTTCATGTTTCGTGGAGTACTGTAGCACGGTACTCTCCGTGCGCTATAGACCTAGTTCTGTTAACATTGATCTCACCGTTCATTCTCGACCGGATAGTCGAGAAAGCGATACTATGTTACTACATTACTGTTCATATAGTTGACATGCGCACAACATCATTTGTTGTCGTCATATCTTACTACACTAGCAACAAGATTATGTAGTACTGACGTATGAACCACTACACATGCCTAGTTCTCCCTCCTTTCCGGTTTACAAGGCTTATCTCAGATATTTCGTTTTCCCGATTTAAAGGGCTCATCTCCAACTCCTATTGAGATTCCGAGGCGCATTAAATCTTTGCATGCAATAATTCAAAAGGAACTCACCAATGCATGCAATGTTCCTACTCATCTAGTGGCCAAGCATGCTTGTAGTGTAATTAATCCACATTAATGAATTAGTTTAATTTGGTTAGTTTTATAAAGTACGAGATATATTCCTCCACTCATCATCTGCCTTGATAGATGAGATTTCAGATTTGAGCCCTATAAACCGAAAAGGAGGGAGTAGTAGGAGCACTGTGTATGTTCAAGTGGCTGCCGTGTTTCGCACTCCTCCGTCGTAAGAGTGGAAACGCTTGCTGTAATCATTTTTTTTCTTCAGAAAAATAGTGGACACGCTCTACCGTGCGGATCCTCCTCCAGCCATGCACTAAATTACTCACTTTCGCCGACGTGTGGGACAGCCAGCATCGGGGTCCAGCAGCCATGCACTAAATTACTCCGTAGTAGAGTGACGGTAGAGTACCCCGATTGAAGCGCCGCGGTAATGCCCAATGAGCCGTCAAATCACAAAACCCCCTCCTTTCCAGCAGTAAGTGGACGGACGAAGCAACCATCATTTCACTCTTCTCTCTCAGCTTCCTCTCTACCCAACTCGCTTCTCCCTCATCTTGTTCCTCATTTCTTCAAGAAAACCCCGACCTGCTTCTGCCATTGTTCTTCTCTCCCAGAGAAGGAAAGGTGAGCGCATCAATGGTGTTGATTCTGGCCAAGGCCCGGTCTTGCAACCCCGAGACTGATCCTATAACTCCCTCTCTTTTCTTCTTTTGGGTTTGTGATTATGGTTTCTTTTCTTTTATTTCTTGATGGACGCTGGAGCACCGGCCGAAGTGATGTCTATGGCTCTGGCCAAAACCGTCGAGGCTCATGGTACAAAGAAGCGCAAGCACCCCACCGAGACTACCGCAGAAAAGCTCGAAGCCATCGCCCTGTCCAAGCACCCCTCTCCGGGATCCCTCATTAAGCAAGTCCAGGTAATATCTCTTCTTGACGATCTTTTTCTCGATCTTGATCGTTTTTTTTCATCTAACACGCAGTACTAGTAATAGTAGTACAACTTTCTAGGTGATCTTGCATGTGATTTTCGTGTGCCAAATGACGGTTCTAAATTCCTCTTTTGACCAAAAAATGCGAGAGGTTGACACTGATTTCTTATAGATTACTTTCAACTACTCCCTCTGTCCCAAATTTCTTTTCTTAGATTTGTCTAGATACGGATGTATCTAATACTAAAATGTGACTTGATACATCTGTATCTAGACAAATCTAAGACAAGAATTTTGGGACGGAGGGAGTACTTTATGAACATCAATGCTACCTTTGAAGAGGGTATATTTGCCTTAGTAACTTGTGTTATGGATATTGCAAGTAATCCCTCTACTCTCATGCCTTTGAAGACATGTTCTAGTGTCTTTGTTCACTCATTTCTGTGCGTATATGTAGTCATATATGGAGTATAATATCGAAAATCATCTTATATTTCTGAACGGAGGTAGTAATAAAATATGGTTTCTGTTTGAATTAGAACCAGGTCCGCGGTGGAGATGAATTTCTCAAAGTCATGCCGTGTGAACTGGAAGACCTGAGGATGAGTTCTACTAATAAACTATCCAGCTGCTATGTCCTTGTCGCCACGTGTCCTAAACTAGTGTTTTCCTGTAGCATTGTTGTCAGGTGTGTTCTCGAGGCTGTACTTGACCACAACAATTTCCTGGCTGTGCCTTCGATTACGAAGGGTGTGGTTCTTGTAAAGCTTCCCAACAAATCTGATGCGGCCTGTCTTCAAGATCATGTTTATGAGTGGAAAGACCACTCTGTTAGGTTCTGCAAGGTTGACGAGATGGTGATGGTGCATGTAGACATCTCTCACGAAGTCGATGGCCTAGTCAGTTATGCGGGGTTCATCCTGTAGGTCGGTGGCAAGAAATAGTCTGTAGAGTTTAATTAGTGCAACTTTGCTTGTCTGTAGTAAGTACTATTGTTCAGTACTTGATTTGTGTTTGTGAACCCTGTATTGTTTATTAGTACTGCCGCTTTTGGTGTGCGGTCAGTCCTGAGAACGGTTTATGTTAATGTCTATCCACTCAATTCCGTCTGTATATTTTGAAGTATCCAGATCATCTTTTTTGTGAGGACGGTTTATCAATTATGGTTACACTCCAATATCTGTATGCATTGCAGGGTTTATCGCACTCTCCAGGATTTCCAGTCCCATGGATGTTCGGTCCATACGATTTGTCACGACCTTTGGACTATCCTGCTTGTGGGAGTAGGCGGGGCCCCTGCATGCCACCCATAGTTAGACGATCAATCTTCTGTTTAGTACTTCAACATAGTGATTTCCTGGTAAGGATTCACTCGTGTCACATCAAGTAAATCTTATTTATTTACTGTCTACATCTTATTGATTTAATGTCATGTTTTCTTTCTTTTCCTGCAATTTTACGATGAAGGTTTTGCCATGTGACATTCATCACAGAATAAACCGTTTGGTTTGCTCTATGATGGCTATTTTTGCAGGTTTCACTTCTTATGTCGTGTCAGTAACGAAGGCACTGTCCATCACTTATATTACTAGAAAAAATTGGATCAGTCTGTTGTCTGAGTACAAGCTGAATCCCTATGATGAACTGAAGTTTGGTTTAACAAAAATGCCACAATTAGTCCTTCTCGCGTTTAGAAGAAATGAAGAAAAAAACTGGATCACGGTCACGAAGCCTAGTCAAGTTAGAAAGCTGATCATAG
Organism: Aegilops tauschii subsp. strangulata; assembly: GCF_002575655.3. Lineage (NCBI taxonomy): Eukaryota > Viridiplantae > Streptophyta > Magnoliopsida > Poales > Poaceae > Aegilops > Aegilops tauschii. Next base: position 224,525,896 of record NC_053037.3, on the reverse strand, counting down.
CAGACCAGACACGATCGCCGCTGTCTCGCACATCGGTACCACCTTCAGCAACGGATCGAGCATCGGCAGTTGCTCTAGCACTGACAGCGGCAGCAGCTCAGTCTGATCCAGCTGAGGATTGGGCACCGACCGCGTCAGCGGATCAGGCTAATCTACCAGAGGATCGGGCATCGACACCGGCACCTGCTCCGACACCGGCTCCAGCTCTACAAGGAGCACCATCTCTGGTAGCAGCAACGGCTTCGGCACCTGCACCAACACTTGCACTTGCATCTGCTCCGGCCCGTGCAGCGGCAACCGAATGAGCAGTTGCACCGGCAACAGACTGGGCTGCAGTTCGCACTTCATATACCAAAGTCCTTACAAAAACCGACATGTCCACCTTCTTGGTAGCATTGGCCGCCCAAGTGTTTCGTTTTTTTTTCTTTCCATGTTGTTTCGCATGATTCACTATGTTGATCTAACTGTTTGGGTATGTCTTCTTGTTTGCAAATAGAGAATTCCTAGAGCAAGGAGGGAGTCATTCAACAATCCGGGCGACAGCAGGCAAGTTTCTCTTACCATGCGCAGCCTTGGTGTGAATGAACCTGCTCAATATACCGTAAGTACAAAGGATGGTCGCATGATGATTGATGCTAAAGGTTGGTCACGGTTCAAATCTAAATCATATCTTGCGGTAGGGGATTATCTCAAAATTGAACTTTCTCGGCAAGGAGAGCTGGTCCAAATCAACTTTGAAATTCTTCAGTAGCAACACGCAACTGTCGAACTGATCTATCCTACGAGAGATTTTGATGTAATAATATGACATGGTGAAACAAGTGTCCTGTGTGTATAAGTAATACGACAGTATTATTTATCACATGGTATATTGTTTATAGAATTGCAACTCTCATTGCTGGTTAGGAACTGTCGTTCGATTTCATTCCAACAGTTGTCATGCTTTATTCAATTTTGTGTATTCACCTTGCGACAGCATCTAAAACCAGCGCCGTACCGATCACTTGCAATATGAAAAGCGCTGAGGTAGAACACCTGGGCCCCCAAACATGCAGGGTTGGCCTGTGGCCAAAAGTCCAGAACCGTGAGCCTGTCTAAGTATTATATTCTCAGCTGAACCACCATAATGCCCATGCGTTGCACGTAACATCAAGATGCATTTGTATGAGTATTTTATCTTGTGAGAGAAAAGGATGAACGAGGGAAGGCCTTATTTTCAAATGTGGAGAGGTGTGTGGGTACCTTTTTGCAAAATTGCCATAGTTTCCTTCCTATCCGTCAGATATAAATCGGACGGCCTATATTGCAGGATGGCAGGCACACCATCATCACCAACTCGTCTATACTGTGTTAAAAACAACTCTGTTTTTTATAATTATATATGTTATATATATTCCCCTTGATTTTTCTTATGTATAAAGTTGTGATATAAAAGATTTGTATATTTCTTTACAGAGGGAGTATCTCTTTGTCAAAAATATATTTTTGTGTAACTAGTTACTACTGTCTTTCTACTTCCTTTCGCTGATATGTGGGGCATCCGGCAACGAGGTCCACGTGCCATATGCACAAATTAGAGTGCACAACTGCATGGTAGACACACCCCGGTCGTAGCGCCGCAGTAATGCCCAATGAGCCATCAAATCACAACCCCCCCTTTCCAGCTTTAGCAGTAAGCTGGACGGACGAAGCGGCAATATTTCACTGGGCCTGAATCCCCTTCTCCCTCGTCTGGTTGTTCATAGAAAACCCCGTCTCGGCAATTGCATAGGGTTTTCTCATGGAGAACCAGGTACGAATTCTTCATCCATCCCCGATAAATCCAAGTCCCTTGGTCGCGGGTAATCCTAGGATGGCAGCCGCCGCCGTTGATGCATTTTTCTTCCTACTGAATCTAGTGTGTTTCATTTGTAGTGCCCAAAGTGCGAGGACCCTACAGGTTTCTACGCCCTCTGCGAGACGCCAAACTTGTTCCTTCTCATCCTAACACAAGATTTTAAAACACGCACAGTATGTTCCTAGAATCCTCTTTTCTATCCGGGAGGGTGGGGTTATTTTGAACATGCTGTCGACTAATTTGGAAATTTGGATTGCTATATTTGGATAAAAGGTACTACCAGTACGATGGTCAACACTGACGTGAAGGAGGAAGTTATTTCTAGATTTGGATAGGGAATACATTGTGTTCTTATTTTTCTGCAGTGCATTATTTGCTCTGCCAGAACACATGTACTCAAGATGCTCGGCCTTGCCATAATTGAATAGACCAGTTTAATGGTCACAGTGAAGACAAGCCATGGATATAAGTTCCGAGTTGGGTTCATTAACCAAGAAGATCGCTGCTTTTTTTATGGCCGAACTTGGATAAACTTTTTCAAGTGTTACGGACTGAAAGTTGGCGCACGAATGTTGATGGAAATAGCAGAACGTGGTATCATTTTCACTGCGATCTTTCACCCCGACGTCGTTCCAATTGTTCATCCATGTTAGTTTTGTATCTGGTTCTTGCTTGTTGCCTCGATTACTTCTTAATCCACCTATTCTATCTAACTAATCAGAATTTAACTTTAGAAGTAGCAATGAATCTCTCATGAAGATGCTACTTCTAACTAATATTTTCTTATAATTGGTGGCACGTGTAGGTTTTTTTAGAGTTAAGCAGGCTGCTCGTTTGTTATTCTGTAACAACTCGGCTGTTACTGATGGCACTGAAGTTGACTAGGACAACATCCACAAGTTCCTACACTTTATTGATCGTCTTGAGGTCCTTGTAGGGCGTTTCAATCGTAGAAGGCCACGTGGGATATGTGTGCCACTGCTGCACTCGTTGAACAGGTCCAGCTGTGTCGAGAAACTTATGGTACGAGCTATTTTCTGTTATATATGTTGTTCATAAACTATTGCTTATACACAGTTTTACAGCTGTGATCTTCTTGAAACAGAAAGTGCCCAGTTCTATTGCTCCTATACAGATGCCTGGCCATGGTCGGGTCAGACTTGCGCTTGGTCACAACATGATGTTTATGTCGACCTACTCCATTCCCCTTGGAGGTGAAAAGATACTTATTCATGGGTGGTCTCAAATAATGAAGGCCCGTCCATCTTGGAGAATAGGACAGAAGATTATGTTCCTGCTTTTCCATGGCTCTAAAGCGAATATCCTGTTTATTGACCACATTGCGAGATGAAGCCGCTTTCAGAAGGTTGTGGATGCACGGGGTGGCGCCTGGGCCTTGTCCTGGGGCTTGGCAGCCCTTGTCCTGGGGCTTGGCGGCCTCACCCTTGGTTAACTGTAGGCAAAGTAGCACTGTTCGAGGCGTGCTTTGTACGGTTGAACCTGTATAAGTACTCATACTGCTTTCAGCTATGGTTGCTAAGTGTCCCTATTGGTTTGAGTTAAGGTTGTTAAGTACTCCTGCTGCTTTTATAGTCTGTCGTGTTTCTTCAGTCCTGTCTTCCTCCAGCCGACAAAACCAAACCAGCGCCGGCGGGGCCGCCTGCTTCCGCCTCCCACGGCTGGCTGCGCCTCAGCGCATGCATCGCCGCCCCACAATCTCCTAAATCATTAACGCCTTCGTCCTCCGCGCGCTTTGGTGCGCTCGCCGCAGCGCCACCCTCTCGCGTTGTCAACATGGTCAACAAACAACAGGAATCGGCAGAAGTACGTGGAGAGGATGACAGTAGGCCCACCATGTCAGCGTATGGAAAAATAAAATGCTTCCTCCTAGTGTTTTGACATTTGGGACCCACAACATTGTGAGCGTATATAGTCAATAGACAAGAGAACAACACAAGATCGGCTGACACCTGGGACATAGCTGCTCGAGCAGTATTTTTTTGTTATTGTTGAGACGGAGCCGGGTTTGAACTGGGCTATGGCCCGTCTAGCCCAGGCTTATATTTATGTTCACCATGTGACCAGCCCAGCTTTTTTTTCTTTTTGAAAATGAGCCCATTTTATTTTTTCTGAAGAATACCCAATCCAGGCCTATTTATTTTTCTATGCCCTGATGGGCTGCAACTCTTTCAAGATGCCAGCAAATCTTGAAAGTAATATGAAATTGGTTGTAAATATAAAAACAGATGACAAATTGGCAGTTACTTTATAATTTCTGAATTTTTTCACATTTTCAAATTCCTATTTCACTGGGCATTAACCAAATTTAAACATATATTCAAAGTACTTTAAATCTCGCTCGACATTTCGGTATTAAAAATAGTTTGGAACCCACATAAATATGCGAAATCGGCCCTGGCCAACCAAAAAACGTCCCCTTCCTAAGCCTCGCCGTCGTCCACCGCATGGGAAACCACTACCGAGTCTTCCCCGGCTCTGCGTTGTCCCCTTCCTAGGCCTCACCGTCGTCCACTGCCCTGGTGCTCTCGGCGCGGCATGGTCAACCTAGTCAAGGAATGACTTCCATCGGAAGAGTACTATCGTGGAGAGGCTGACAGCTGGGTCCACGGTAGCCGCAAGGAAGTGCCTCCTTATTACGCGGAAAAAAATTATTCCTCCACCTGACAGCAGGGACCCACCGGACAGGCCACCGTATTTGGTGAAAAAAACGTTTCCCCCTGACTGCTGGGACCCACCGGACGGGCCACCGTATTTTGCGAAAAAAATGTTCCCCCCGCTGTCAGCTCGGACCCACCGGAAGTGCCTCCTTATTACGCACAAAAAAATGAATACTCCCCCTGCTAGTTGGCACCCACCGTGGTGGGAGCTGACTTGTGGGCCTACTAAGTTGATGGGGATGAAGTGCTTTGTCAACTTAGTCAAAATGAACGATTCTAGCTCCAGTGACCGTAAGATGTCTATCCAACAGCCGTAGTGCTTCTTCAACCTCTGGTCTTCTTGCTCCAGCCGCCCAAAGTAGCGCCAGTCGGGCCGCATGCTCCTGCCTCCCAGGGCCAGCTGTGATGCCGCGGAGGCGTCACCGCCCCCTACTACTCCCACCGCTAGCCAGGACATCCCTCTACTCACCCACACCCCCTGTTATTCTGCGGCGACGGCAGCCTCACACCGCAGCCGAACCAGTGAACCCTCGTACTACTCTCCGCATGGGCATCCACTGCCGCGTCTTCCCTGGCTCCGCGTCGTCCCCTTCCTAGGCCTCGCTGTCGTCCACCGTCTTGGTGCTCTCGGCGCGGCGTGGTCAATGTGGTCAACGACCGACTTCCATCGGAAGAGTACTGTACGTGGAGAGGCTGACAGCTGGGTCCACGGCAGCCGCAAGGAAGTGCCTCCTTATTACGCGGAAAATAATTATTCCTGCACCTGACAGCGGGGACCCACCGGACGGGCCACCGTATTTCGCAAAAAAACGTTTCCCCCCTGACTGCTGGGACCTACCAGCTACATCTTCGCATGCAAGGAAGTGCGTCCGGGCAAAAAAACGATTCGCCCCCCTGACTGCTGGGACCCAGCAGCTACATCTTCGCACGCAAGGAAGTGCCTGACAGTAGGAACCCACCTGGTCAAAGCGTACGTAGCGTTGTCATTCTGGTCGCGAACGTGTACGTACATACGGGTCGATGTAGAGGCGCGCATGTGTCGTAGTAGAGGCGCGCACATGGCATGTACACGTACGTACAGCTGCCAGGGTGCAAGAAAGTAAATACGGCCACGTACGTACATATGGGCGGGGTCTCGAACGCCTACTCGCGTGTACGTACGGCCAGGGCTCATGTACATGGCTGGGTCCGAACGGAGAAACTGTGTCGTCGTCGCGTTCATGGGGAGGCAACGGAATGCGTCATGTTCATCGGGAGGCAATGGAACGCGTGGGAGCCAACCGGCTTGGACGGAACAGCCGATGGAAACGAGGCCTGGCGAACCGCAGAACGGAGGAAATGGCCTTGTGTTTGACCGGCCACGTTCGAAATGGGATCATGTTCATCGGGAGGGGTCTGGCGTACCGCAAAATGGAGGAAACGGACCTCCTACGGTCGAAATGGGGGTCCTGTTGCTTGGGAGGGGTGTGGCGTACCGCAAAACGGAGGAAATGGACTTGTGTTGGAGCGCTACGGTCGAAACGGGGGTCCTGTTCATCGGGAGGGGTGTGGCGTATCGCAAAACGGGACTCCACGGGATACTGTTCATCTCCACCGTCGACCCCCTCCAGCCTCCACGGGCTACTGTTCATCCACCGTTGACCTCCTCCAGCCTCCACCTGTGACTGTTCATCCACGGGCTCCTGTTCATCCAGCCTCCACCGCATGCTACTCCACTGGTTACTGTTCAACCAGCCCTCTCCACGGGCTCCTGTTCAACCACCCCTCCACGGGCTACTGTTCATCCAGCCCTCCACCGTCTACTATTCATCTAGCCCTCCACGGGGTGGTCCTGTTCATCCAGCCCTCCACGGGGTCCTGTTCATCCAGCCCCAACCGGCTCGATCAACCGGGGTCCTGTTCATCCAGAGGCAACACCACGGGGTCCTGTTCATCCACCCCCACCGAGACTGTTCATCCAAACCCCCCCAGCAACGCTCACTGTTCATCCAGAGGCAGCATCGATCGGCTTCAGTTACCAGCACTAGCGAAGGAATCGCTCGATCGGGTTCAGTTAACAGCCATCGATCGATCGCTCGGGTTCAGTAACGCGTAGCCTGCAGTGCAATCGCTCGGGTTCAGTTAGATCCCAACGCCTCGCACCCACGCGCATGCGTATACGAGAGAAAGCGCATCACTCGTCCCCGACCACCCACCGTAATCGGGAACACCCCGATATTTTCCTCGCCCTCGCTTCTACCACGGTTTTTTCCATCATGGATGGCCCAAAGAATGTCATGCAGCTGCGTCTCCGGCCCGCCCAGGATGAAAAGCCCATTTTCTGTCATGATTTTTTGTCATGGAAGTAGGACCCCACCACATCTATGATGATACCGGGTTTTGTCACAATTATCGTCATAGAAGTGTCATAAGTATGACACGAAAAAAATCGTTCGGCCCAAAATGTCACGGATGTGTCTTTTTTTTGTAGTGCTTCTTCATCATCAGATACAGAGGATAACTTTTTCTCCTAGGCGGCTTATGAACTGTCTCAAAGCCGCTATCTGACCCGCCAAGCGTTGTACATCATTAACACACTTTGGCTTAGCCAGGAAAGTAATAGCCTTGATTGTTTTCTGGGTTAGCTTCGATACCTCGGTTTGAAACCAAGAAACCCAAAAGCTTGACCGCTAGTACACCGAAAACACACTTGGCCGGGTTAAGCATCATCTTATACACCCGGAGATTGTCAAACGTCTCCTTCAAATCATCAACCAGGGTCTCCTTCTTCCTGTATTTCACCACAATGTCATCTACGTAAGCATGAACATTACGCCCGATCTGATTGTGAAGGCAATTATGCACACACCGCTGGTATGTCGCCTGGGCACTCTTGATCCCAAAAGGCATAGACACATAGCAGAAGGCACAAATGGAGTAATGGAAGTCGTCTTCTCCTGGTCCTTAACCGCCATCTTGATCTGATGATAACCATAATAAGCATCCAAAAAAATCAGACGCTCACAACCCGCCGTAGCATCAATGATTTGATCAATATGAGGGAGAGCAAACGGATCAGCCGAACAAGCCTTGTTTAAGTTTGTGTCGTCCACACACATTCGCCAAGTGTCATTTTGAAAGCACAAGTGCTCCTTGGGTGGTTTTGGTAATTAATGTCAACATATCTCTTGTTGGACTAATGTTTTTATCTAGTATATTTCAGACAAGTTCAACAGATGGAGTGGCGGGGACAAGAGGATATGGAACCCCTTCAAGATGCCAAGGATAAAGGATTGGCTCAAGCTCAAAGGCTCTAGACTCTACATTTTACTTTTAGTGATTCAAGATCACATTGAGTCCATAGGAAAGCCAATACTATTAAAAGGGGATGAGGTGTTTCTTAATGGTTCACTTGCTCAAAGTGCTTAGTGATATGCTCCCAAGCCCTCAACCACTTTCTCATATCCACATATGTCCCAAACCAAAAGTCAAACTCAGCCCCACCGAAACTTTCTATCCGGCGCCACCGAGTTCACTTGACATAGCCAATAACAGGAACCCTAATCAATTCGGTCTCACCGATGGGATCCCGGTCTCACCGAGATGGGGTTGCAAACTCTCGGGTTCCTGTTGCAATAAATTTGGTCCTACCGAGTTTTGTAATCGGTCCCATCGAGTTTTCCTGACCAACTCTCTGGTTAGCTTATTACCAAAATCGGTCCCGCCAAGGCTGTGTAATCGGTCAAACCGAGATGAGGTTTTACCCTAACCCAAGCACATCGGTCCCACCGAGTTGATCATATCGGTCCCACCGAAATGCCTAATGGTCACATTATGAACTAAATCGGTCCGACCAAGTTTTGTGATTCGGTCCCACCGAGTTTGGTGATTTGAGTGTAATGGTTAGATTTTGTGTGGAGGCTATATATACACCTCCACCCACTCTTCATTCGTGAGGAGATCCATCAGAACATGCCTACACTTCTAGCATACATTTTCTGAGAGAGAACCACCTACTCATGTGTTGAGGTCAAGATATTCCATTCCAACCACATAAATCTTGATCTCTAGCCTTCTCCAACTTGCTTTCCACTCAAATCATCTTTCCACCAAATCCAAATCTATGAGAGAGAGTTGAGTGTTGGGGAGACTATCATTTGAAGCACAAGAGCAAGGAGTTCATAATCAACACACCATCTATTACCTTTTGGAGAGTGGTGTCTCCTAGATTGGTTAGGTGACACTTGGGAGCCTCCGTCAAGATTGTGGAGTTGAACCAAGGAGTTTGTACGGGAAAGGAGATCGCCTACTTCATGAATATCTACCCTAGTGAGGCAAGTCCTTCGTGGGCGATGGCCATGGTGGGATAGACAAGGTTGCTTCTTCATGGACCCTTCGTGGGTGGAGCTCTCCATGGACACGCGCAACCGTTACCCTTCGTGGGTTGAAGTCTCCATCAACGTGGATGTACGATAGCACCACCTATGAGAACCATGCCAAAAATATCCGTGTCTCCAATTGTGTTTGCACACTCCAATCCCATCCCTTTACATTCTCGCGAATTGCATGCTTTACTTTCCGCTGCTCATATACTCTTGCCATGCTTGCTTGAATGTGTGATGAATGTTTAAACTTGTGCTAAAACTCTACCTTAACTTGAAGAAAATAACTCAACTTTTCTTTGTTGAGAGTCTATTCACCCCCCCTCTAGACACCTCTTCTCGATCCTTTCAATTGGTATCAAAGCTTTGGTCTCCATTGCTTTGGTTTAAACACCTTTGGAGGAAGATGGATGAGTCTACGTTGGGGAGTCTTAGACATAGAGTGCCTATACTTGATGGAGAGTACTTTCATGAGTGGAAAAATGAGATGCTTGAGATTTTCAATGAATATCACTTGAACAAGTACATTACTAGTCCTTGCATTCCCCCTAGTGATCCTTTGCATCCCACTCCCGATGAGGATCTTGCTTGATTCGCAGTCTTAGAACTATCAATCTAATTGTTAGAGGATTGCCCAAAAATTTGATTGCTAGCTTACCTGCTCTTGATTGTGCTTACACCATATGGAGATTTCTAGAGGAACGATTCCCAAATTATTCCTTGAAAAATCTAGATGAGATTCTCCATAAGTCTATTGCCTTGAATAGGATGACTACTAGTGATCCTAAGTTTGATGATTGCCTGTTTGAGCTTCGTGGTCTCATGCGTGCCAAAGGAGATGTTGGAATTATTAGCAATATCATTTCCGAAGTCATTAGAATCCATAGAGATGAACATTGTTACAGTCATACTTCTAATGGATCACCTTCTCTAGGGAGTGATCAATTACAAGATGAAATTGAACATGGATACTATGATGAGGATGATGATAGCGACTTTGATCTTGATGAGTCTATGAGACACTTTAGTCTTATGGAAAACCTTCGCGACTACATGGCTGGAGGAAAGGAATGGGTCCTTGATAGTGGATGTACTGATCATATGACCGGAGACAAGGATATGTTTCGTGAGCTTGCTGAAAACAACGGCCCTCGGAAGTACGTCACTTTTGGCGATAACTCAAAGGGTAAGGTGGTTGGCCTCGGTAAGGTGGCCATCTCACATGATAGCTCCATACAAAATGTTATGCTCGTTGAATCTCTTGGCTACAATTTACATTATGTATCTAGACTTGCTGACTTTGGTTTCAATGTCCTATTTACTGAAGTAGATTGCCAAGTGTTTCGTAGAGATAATCATAAAATGGTCTTTACCGGTATACATAGAGGTGATCTTTACATTGTTGACTTCACTAAAAAGGCTCAACCTAGAACTTGCTTAATTGCTAAATCATCGAAAGGCTGGTTGTGGCATAGAAGGTTAGGTCATGTGGGCATGCGAAATCTTGATAAGCTTATTAAAGGTGATCATATCCTTGGAGTAAAAGATGTTATATTTGACAAGGATAGATTGTGAAGTGCTTGTCAAGCAGGAAAACAGGTTGGAGGAAGTCACCCCGTGAAGAACATCATGACCACGAGAAGACCGCTCGAGCTACTTCATATGGATCTCTTTGGTCCCAATGCCTACAAGAGTCTCGGTGGAAACTCATTTGGTCTAGTTATAGTCGATGATTTTTCAAGATTTACGTGGGTGTTCTGTCTTGATGATAAATCGCAGGTCCAAAAGATCTTCAAGAATTTCGCTAGAAAGGCCCAAAATCAATTTGAAGTGAAGATCAAGAAGGTTTGCAGCGACAACGGAACGGAGTTCAAGAACGCAAATGTGGATACCTTTCTTGACGAAGAAGGGATTTCACACGAGTTCTCGGCTATGTGCACGCCTCAACAAAATGGACTTGTTGAGAGGAAGAACTGAACTCTTATTGAGATGGAGAGAACAATGCTTGATGAGTACAAGACTCCAAAACACTTTTGGGCGGAAGCGGTTGAGACGGCTTGTCATGCAACAAATCGCTTGTATCTTCACAAGCTACTCGGCAAGTTGGCATACGAGCTCCTCACCGGTAACAAACCCCAAGTTGGATACTTTCGAGTATCCGGCTCAAAGTGTTACATTCTTGATAAGCATCATCGTTCTAAATTTGCTGCTAAATCTCATGAGGGTTTCCTACTTTGTTATGGCTCAAACTCTCACACCTACTGTGTCTACAATAATTTTACCCGAAAGGTTGAAGAGACGGTAGATGTGAAGTTTGATGAATCTAACGGCTCACAAGTAGAGCAATTTCCAATTGATGTAGGAGACAAAGACCCTTTGGAAGCTATACAAGACCTGTGTATTGGCAAGATTCGTCCAATGGAGGTGAAGGAGAGTACCTCGTCCGTCCAAGTGGAAGCTTCTACCTCACAACAAGGTGAACCAAGAGCTGACATGGAAGCATCCACAAGTGAGACACATCAAGATGAAGAAAACGAGGAAGCACACCAAGATGAACCTCACCAACCTCTTTCTCCACCACGATAAGAAAATGACAATGTCAACAATGAAGAAGGTCAAGAAGAAGGACAAGATGATGAAGAAGATGTTCCATCCCGACCCAAGCAAAAGCTCTCACGAGTTCGAGCAAGAGTCTCAAGAGACCATCCCGTCAAACAAATCTTCAATGATATTCAAACCGGGAGAATCACTCGCTCTAAAACTCGTTTGGCTAACTTTTGTGAACATTATTCATTCATCTCTAGCATTGAACCTATCAAGGTTGAAGAAGCATTGGAAGTTCCAGATTGGATAAACGCCATGCATGAAGAGCTACACAACTTTGAGAGAAATCAAGTGTGGACATTGGTCGAGAAGCCCGACAACAACCACAACATCATTGGTACCTGCATCGACCTGAACGTACCAGAGCTCCTCCGTGCGCCGCCGCTGCTCAACAGCATCCGTAAGTCTCCCCTTTCTCTTACCATAGATCTGCACTTAGGGTTTCTGTCGTTCATCGGTGTTCGTCGCCGCCCTTTTTTCCCTTATTTATATCCATGGGTTAGATCCAAAAACCACATAGGTCTCGTGCGGTAGTAGTTTAAACCACATAGATCTCGCGCTTTAGCAGTTTCAGCACCTGTTTGATATCCAACTCATCTCATCTTGGTGAACCTTCAGTACACTGGAATTTAGGTCAGAATATATTTTGTTTTTCCTACGCGCGGTAGATCTGAAATTACCATGGCAAGATGTGAAACTTGTTTCTTCCTTCTCTTGCACCCTCTGAATACCAGATTGGCCGGTTTAACCTCACAGAAAAAATAATGACCCGGTCGATACCATTAGTCCCCTGTTGAACCGCCAATGCATTACACCGTTCCATTGCCAGACTCCGGTTTACGAATATGCTAGTATCCTCATACCGTTGTATAGTTGTCCACTGTAAATCTTAAACCGGTAATACTCATATTTCAGATTTTCCTTGTCATGGCTAAACAAGTTTATGAGTGCAATTGGGCTCCCTCTCGAGTAACCGAGGAGCAATTAAGCAACCTTGTTAAAACGGGCGCCTTAGCCAAGAAAGATGTCATCCACTGGAGGGTCCCTGGCCCAGAAAATCCTCCTACACCCAAGGATGGAGAAGTAGTCATGTTTGCTGACCATCTTGGACGAGGTTTTAGCCCTCCCGGTTTAAAAAATTTCCGAGATGTGCTAGCCAATTTTCAGCTGCGCCCTCAAGACATCGGTCCCAACTCTGTTACCAACATCTGTCATTTCCAAGTATTCTGTGAAGCTTATCTGCAAGAGGAACCTACAGTCGAACTATTTAGGGATTTCTTTCACTTAAACCGTCGCACCGAGTTCTCAGATGGACCCAATACGGAACTGGGTGGAATGGCGGTTCAGAAGAGGAAATAAGTCACCTTCCCCCATCCCAAACTCCACAGTCACCCCAAAGAGTGGAACCAAACTTGGTTTTACTGCATGGATACCTCTCCATCTGATGAAAACCCCCTGCCGGGTTACCACCCTGAACGCCTGAGCAACACACACCCGTTTCCTCAGAGATTGACAGCAAGAGAACGGGCCAACTATGCTCCCCAACTATCAAAGCTTAGAGCCTTCATGGCGAATGGTTTGACAGGAGTTGATCTTGCTCATTGCTGGATAATCTGGAGCATTCTGCCCTTAAGCCGGCGCCCCGGTTTGATGTGTGAGTACACGGGTAGTCTGAAGGATGCTCAGTGGCACATTGATATTTAGCTTACAGACGAAGAAGTCACTGGGGCTGTAAAGAGAATACTGAACGAACCGGAGGCTGTCTGTGCCCAAATGGGATTACTCCCTTTCTGCACCTTCAACAAACCACCAGCTGTAAGAATCATACAATCCTTTGTATCTGAATTTTCTTCTGTCCAAATATTCTCTAAGAGTGTGATTATTTTCTGACAAGGTGATGATCCGTTCTAGAACAAGAAACCATCACAAGATAAACCGGCAAAACCGCAAGACAAACCGGTCAAGCCAGTTCGTCCAAAGACAAGGTTGTTAAGAAACCTGCCAAGAGAAGGACCACTACATCCTCCAATCTACCAGCTGACGACAATGTGCGTAATCCGGAATCAGAGGTAGAACTTGACTCTCTTGGTTCATTTTTCGTACATCTCATTGACAATGATTATTATCAGGACGACGCTGAAGGCAGTCATGCTGAAGACGTAGAGGTAACTATTCTTTCCTCCGATTCAGATCCTCTGCCAACATCAAAAATCCGTCAAGCAAACCGGAAAGTAAAATTTTCTCACCCTCTTGCTTATTTGGATCCAAACTTTCTTTTGAAGACGCAGCAGCACGAAGCTCGCCGTACAACCCGGCACAACGGCCAGGTAGTTACCTCCGCCGGTTTACCGAACAGTCCGGTTCGGAAACGCCGATCAGAGGTCTCTTATCCCATTGATACTTCATGCCCAAAAGCAGGTTGTTTTTGCCAACCTATTAACCCGCCTGATTCAAATTATCAGGGTACTTCTCACTCATCCTCTGGCGAGTCTTCGGCCACACAGCTTCCACCCCTCAAAACAGTTCCTGGGTGAGTTATGCACATGTCTTTATTCTTGATATGTTATCTTTTCATACTGTACTGATCCTTATGTCTTATCTTTTCGCAGCGCCAAGCCAAGACCCAGGAAGAAAGCTCGGTTGAACAAACCGGCTGATGATAATGTAGCTGCTGAACCGGAAACAACTCCAGATCTGGAAGAAACCGATGCTGACGCCATGCTTCACGATCCGCCGCTTCAAGACCATGATTTCCTTGTTGAACAAGTGCAAGTTGATACTACAAGTCATGCAGACCGGCCAACCAGCCCTGTCCGAACTGGTGACAAACCGGTCAGTCCATCGAAGGACACTGATAAACCGCCAACTCCGGCAAGAGCTGCTGATGAACAAGATGATGACGTTATGATTACTGGCACTGGCCACTCCACTCCAGGCAACCCTGTAGCTTTGTCAAAGCATACTGCCAAGGATGATCTCTCTGCTATCGACAAAGGCAAATGGAATTCCGATTTATCAAGCTTCGCCAACCTCAATGTTCAAGATATTCACTCTGGCTTCTTGAACCGTCTGTATACCAGCCGTGACTATGAAGCTAGTTTGGTAAATTTGATGAAGGAGCGATATGAGGTAACTACTGTTTTTCTCCTTTGTCCAATTGCAGTTCATCGACTCGTAGTAGCTCCCAAGTGACGGTTTATGATACCAATCTAAACCGGGACTTTTTTCATAACTTAACTTTGCCTATTTAGCCTCCAGGGACCGGATTACCTTGTTAAAATGAACCGGTTCCTTAAATTTTGCCATACTGCTCTTTCGCCGGTATAGTCCCCAAGGGCCGGTTTAACTTTATAAAGATGAACCGGGACTGTAGAAGAATTCCCATATCAACAGCTTTTTGAGCAAACACACATTAGCCCCCAAGTGCCAAGTTTAATACTTGTATTGTGCTTGGGACTTGTAAAAATTTCTGAGTAAAAGCAAATATGCATTAGCCCCCAAGTACTAAGGGCATAACTTGTTATGTGCTTGGTACTTCAAATATGTACTATCAACTCATTATGTATCTGTCTCTTTACAGGCGGAGCTGAGCAAGAAGGAACGCCAAACCGCTGATCTGCGAGAGAACATCAAAACCCAGCAAGCTGAAGCCTCCAAAGCGAAGGAAGAGTTGACCCGCGCTTTAGGCGCTATGGAGAAACTGAAAGAGGGCTTCAACAAAGAGCGGGCGGATTGGGAGACTAAAAAAGCCGCTTTGATAAAAAGGGCTGAAAACGCAGAAGCCGCTCTTAAACCGGTGGTTGACGAGCTGACTGGTGTAAAGCGGCAAGTGCATGCTATGACCGCTGCCATGTTTGGTAAGCATCCTTCCTTTATGCTTTCAACATATCCTCTCATGCGTTGCCGGTTTACTGATGTTTGTAATGATACAGGAACCCGCATTAGCCATCTGGGCTCTGATGTGCAGAAGAAGTTGAAAGCTGCCTACACGCTGATAGAGCAACTGTATACCGGCGCACAACGGATTATCTGCACCGCTTCGCACAATAAGCCACCCCCGACGTTGATCAAGGATACCTTAGACAGGCTATCTATGCTGCCTGCCCGGATAGAAGAGCTGAAGAGGTCTGCTGCAAGGGCTGGCGCTCTGACCGCGCTAACCCGGGCAAAAGCATGGGTGCCTGATCTTGATCCGACGGACGTGGCTAAAGGCTACCCAAGCTTGAAAGAAGACGGATGAGAATTTTGCACTGAAGATCTCCGCGCCATAAACCGGGAAGTACGTCCACTGGCTTGTCAACTTGCTGAAGAAGCTGATCTTTCACATTATCAGGCGAGTTATGATATCAATAACAAGCGGGTTGCTGCACCAGCTCCTGAAGCTCAAAGCCTGATCCCTCCAATCCTTAAGCACACTTATGCCCTGATGTTGAACCGTCCACCCTTATAAGCGACGAAGCTGTGTTCCAAGCTTTAACTGGGATCGACTGGACAACTGTTGACTTCCAGCCGCTGGGTAGGGACGAAGAAGAAGAACCGGTGCAAGATGACCCGCAGCCGTCAGGTCAAGCTGCTCAGTGATCATAACCCCGGGGCCGGTTAAACCTTCCATACTGCAATGTTTATTGAGAAACAATTATTCCTTTGGGTACTGAAACGCCTTGTAATAGGCTAGTTAAAACACTTGGTCTGTTATGCCTTCGTGCATATTTATCTGCAACTGATGCGTGTTAATCCGCCAAGCTTTGAGATATGATGTTCATAATCCATAGCTATTTATTCCAATTGTTCCTGCAGATAAAAAGCTTAAAGCGCCCTGGCGGTTTACCACCGGGCGGGTCATGATACCCAACTATATATGTGACCAAGTTTTATAACCAAGGTTGTAAAAGATAACCAAGTATGGAAATATATGATACCTGCGACCTTTAGGCATAGTGTTGGCTGACCAACCTTGTAATGAAGGTAATAACCTTAATCTGGAGTAAAAGTATCTCCTGTTATATAATGCCGGT
Source organism: Aegilops tauschii subsp. strangulata (assembly GCF_002575655.3). Classification (NCBI taxonomy): domain Eukaryota; kingdom Viridiplantae; phylum Streptophyta; class Magnoliopsida; order Poales; family Poaceae; genus Aegilops; species Aegilops tauschii. The sequence goes on along the minus strand of NC_053037.3, from coordinate 224,509,401 downwards.
TTACAACAAAACCGTTCCGGGTTGTGATAAACACCGACTTATTCCATACTGGTGACTATGAGTCAAAACCAGACCGGGCTGATAGTCTCCGGATTATAACTTGGTCATGTACTGACAACTTGTAGTTGACAGCCCAACCGGGTTGATAAACACTGGTTTGAAAACATCACAAATCTTAGCAAAAGAAAAAGAAACTTAGCAAAGGGCAAATAAAACCATTGTAGTCGAGGCTTTTCACGGGCTGCCAGGCCCCAAATTTGATCCAGAGGTGTTGCTATGGTTCGGGTTCGACCAAGCCCCCAAGTGATGCTGTGGCATTACGCCGATCAAAAGGCATTGCTATGGTTCGGGTTCGACCAAGCCCCCAAGTGATTCTGTGGCTTTACGCCGATCAAGGGGCGTAGCCATGGTTTGGGTTCGACCATGCTCCCAAGTGATGCTGTGGCATTACGCCGATCAAGAGGCGTGGCTATGGTTCGGATACGACCAAGCCCCCAAGTGATTCTATGGCTTTACGCCGATCAAGAGGCATAGCCATGGTTCGGGTTCGACCATGCTCCCAAGTGATGCTGTGGCATTACGCCGATCAAGAGGCGTGGCTATGGTTCGGATACAACCAAGCCCCCAAGTGATCTGATATCAAGCTTTAAGAAGCTAAATCAAGGGGTAAACCGGACGCCGCTTTGTAAGCTCCATGTAACCACACGTGATGTAAGAAAACAACAAATACCCCGCTTTAGCTGAGGTTCCGGTTTATTATATTGATCATAATATATACAATGTCATAATATGTACATAAGCAGAGCCTGTAGCTCAAGTATAGTAGGGACGAAGATGAGCAATATTCCACGGCCGGTTGGTCTCCTCCTCCGATTTCGTGAGTCTTTGCGCTCTCGAACATCGATTAGGTAGTACGACCCATTGTGCAAATTCTTGCTGACCACAAAAGGCCCTTCCCAAGGGGGGGATAGCTTGTGCATATCCGTCTGATCCTGGATGAGTCGAAGCACCAAATCTCCTTCTTGAAAGGTTCTGGTTCTAACCTGGCGGCTATGATAACGACGCAGATCTCGCTGATAAATCGCCGAACGGGCTGCCGCTGTCACGCTCCTCATCTAACAGGTCAAGAGCTTCCTGCCGTGCCTTCTCGTTATCCGCTTCAACATATGCCGCTACACGAGGCGAGTCATGACGGATGTCACTAGGAAGAACCGCTTCCGCTCCATAAACCATGAAGAACGGCGTGTAGCCTGTCAATCTGTTGGGTGTGGTATTGATGCTCCATAACACTGAAGGTAGCTCCTCAACCCAACAACCCGGCGTCCGTTGCAAAGGAACCATAAGCCGGGGTTTGATGCCTCTCAAGATCTCTTGTTTGGCCCTCTCCGCTTGACCATTGGACTGGGGGTGAGCCACTGATGACACGTCAAGCCGGATGTGCTCACGTTGACAGAACTCCTTCATGGCACCCTTTGATAGATTGGTACCATTGTCTGTTATAATGCTGTGTGGAAAACCAAACTGGAAGATCACTTTTTTGATGAATTGAACTGCCGTGGCTGCATCACACTTACTAACTGGCTCTGCCTCCACCCACTTCGTGAACTTATCAACCGCCACCAAAAGGTGGGTCTTCTTATCCTTGGACCTCTTGAAAGGCCCAACCATATCCAGCCCCCAAGTTGCAAACGGCCAAGTGATTGGAATCATTCTCAATTCTTGAGCTGGTACACGAGCACGCTGTGAGATGTTCTGACAGCCATCACATCTTTTAACCAAGTCCTCGGCATCAGCATGAGCTGTCAACCAATAGAAACTGTGATGAAACGCCTTGGCCACCAAAGATTTTGAACCGGCGTGGTGTCCACAATCTCCTTCATGGATCTCACGCAAAATTTCACGTCCTTCATCAGGAGATACACAGCGTTGAAACGCCCCTATCACACTGCAATGATGCAACTCTCCATTGATAATAGTCATGGACTTGGACCGCCGGGTTATCTGCCTAGCCAAAGTTTCATCCTCTGGTAACTCGCCCTGGTTTATATACGCCAGATACGGAACCGTCCAATCTGGGATAACATGTAAAGCCACCACCAACTGAGCCTCCGGATCAGGAACAGCCAAATCCTCTTCACCAGGGAGCTTGACGGACAGATTATGCAAAACATCCAGGAAGACATTAGGTGGAACCGGTTTACGTTGGGAGCCCAGGCGGCTTAAAGCGTCTGCTGCTTCATTCTTCCGCCGATCCACCTGATCCACCTGATAACCTTTGAAGTGACCTGCAACAATATCCACCTCACGACGATATGCTGCCATTAGTGGGTCCTTGGAATCCCAAGTGCCAGACACTTGTTGAGCCACCAGATCCGAGTCACCGAAGCATTTAACTCGGCTGAGATTCATCTCCTTAGCCATCCGAAGACCATGGAGTAAGGCCTCATATTCAGCTGCATTATTAGTGCAAGGGAACATTAAATGGAGAACATAACAAAACTTATCACCTCGCGGGGAAGTTAACACAACTCCAGCCCCTGAGCCCTCCAATTGTTTGGACCCATCAAAATGAATAGTCCAATAAGTGTGATCCGGCTTCTCTTCTGGTGCTTGTAATTCTGTCCAATCATTGATGAAATCCACAAGTGCCTGAGATTTGATCGCCATTCGGGGTATGTATTTCAACCCGTGAGGCCCGAGCTCGATAGCCCACTTAGCAATCCGACCAGTTGCCTCCCTATTCTCGATTATATCCCCCAAAGGAGCAGAGCTGACCACTGTGATGGGATGACCTTGGAAATACTGCTTAAGCTTCCGGCTTGCCATGAAAACCCCATACACCAATTTTTGCCAATGCGGGTACCTCTGCTTGGATTCAATGAGTACTTCACTAATATAGTAAACCGGCCGTTGAATCGGATATTCCTTTCCTGCCTCCATGCGCTCCACTACAATAGCCACACTAACAGCCCGAGCGTTAGCTGCCACATATAGCAACAATGGCTCTTTGTCAACCAGAGCGGCGAGAACCGGCGGATTAGCTAGCTGCCGCTTTAAGTCCTCAAATGCTTCATTAGCGGTGTCACTCCAGACGAAGTTATCCGTTTTCTTCAGCATCTAATACAAAGGGATGGCCTTCTCGCCGAGGCGACTGACAAAATGGCTCAACGCGGCAATCCGGCCTGCCAGGCGTTGAACATCATTGATACACTTCGGTTTAGCCAAGGAGGTGATGGCTTTGATTTTTTTCGGATTAGCTTCAATGCCCCTGTTAGACACCAAAAAACCCAAGAGCTTGCCTGCAGGTACACCAAAGACGCACTTGGCCGGATTAAGCATCATTTTATAAACCCGCAGGTTATCAAAGGTTTCCTTCAAATCATCAATCAATGTCTCCTTTTTCCTTGATTTCACCACAATATCATCCACATAGGCGTCAACATTGCGGCCGATCTATTTATGAAGACAATTCTGCACACACCGTTGATAAGTCGCATGTGCACTCTTGAGCCCAAAGGGCATGGACACATAGCAGAAGGCTCCAAAGGGAGTTATGAAGGCCGTCTTCTCCTGGTCCTTAACTGCCATTTTGATCTGGTGATAACCAGAATATGCATCCAAAAAACATAACCGCTCACAACCCGCCGTAGCATCAATAATCTGATCAATACGGGGGAGGGCAAAAGGATCTGCTGGACAAGCTTTGTTGAGATCTGTGTAGTCCACACACATACGCCAAGTGCCATTCTTCTTGAGGACCAGCACCGGATTAGCCAACCACTCAGGATGGAATACTTCAACGATAAATCCAACCGCCAAGAGCCTGGCTACTTCTTCTCCAATAGCTTTGCGTCTTTCTTCATTGAACCGGCAGAGAAACTGCTTGACCGGTTTTTACTTAGGATCAACATTGAGAGTGTGCTCAATGAGTTCTCTCGGTACACCAGGCATGTCAGAAGGCTTCCATGCAAAGATGTCCCGATTCTCACGGATGAACTCGATGAGCGTGCTTTCCTATTTCGGATCCAAGTTAGCGCTGATGCTAAACTGCTTGGACGAATCGCCAGGCACGAAGTCAACAAGTTTAGTCTCATCAGCCGATTTAAACTTCAGGCCCGGATCATGCTCCGTAGTTGGTTTCTTCAACGAAGTCATATCTGCCGGATCAACATTGTCTTTGTAAAACTTCAACTCCTCTGTTGCACAAACCGACTCAGCATAAGCCGCATCACCTTCCTCACACTCCAGAGCAATCTTGCGGCTTCCATGCATGGTTATAGTTCCCTTGTGACCCGGCATCTTGAGCTGTAGATAGACATAAGCTGGCCGTGCCATAAACTTAGCATAAGCTGGCCGTCCAAATAGGGCATGATACAGGCTTCTGATTTTCACCACTTCAAAGGTCAAGGTTTCTGATCTCGAGTCATGCTCATCTCCAAAAGCCACCTCCAGAGCTATCTTACCAACAGGATATGCTGACTTACCAGGCACCACACCATGGAACACCGTATTGGACGGTTTAAGATTTTTATCTGTTAGCCCCATGCGACGGAAAGTTTCATAATAAAGGATATTGATACTACTCCCTCCATCCATGAGTACCTTAGTGAACTTATAACCTCCCACCTGAGGTGCCACCACCAGAGCCAGATGACCCGGATTGTCAAGCCGAGGTGGATGATCGTCTCTACTCCAGACAATGGGCTGCTCGGACCAGCGCAAATAACGGGGCACCGCCGGTTCAACGGCATTCACCATCCTTTTATGAAGCTTCTGATCGCGCTTGTCCAAGCTAGTGGTGAAGACATGATACTGTCCGCTATTCAACTGCTTCGGGTTGCTCTGGTAACCCGACTGCTGCTGCTGCTGATTGCCCTGATGATTATAGCCACCTTGGTTACCTTGATTACTTTGATTGTTATGTCCACCCTGATTGCCATGGAATCCCGAACCGGAATTTCCTCCGCCATAACCCGGCCCATGAGAGCCAGAGCCCGAACCGCCTCCTGATCCATGATCATACCGGAAAGAATCAGAATTTTTGAACTCTTGCATGATATAACAATCTTTCCAGAGGTGTGTAGATGGTTCCTCCTTCGTCCCATGCTTTGGACAGGGCTGGTTCAACAGATACGACAAACGGTCCGGATTAGGATTCGGCATTCCATTCCGCCGGGGCGATTTCCCTTACGCCGCTGGCCCTTGTCGTGCGTATTAGTGTTAGCCACAAAGTCTATACCGTGGTCCGCTTTACGCTTGCCGCCGTTTCCATGACCCGCCGGGTTGTGGTGCTGCCCCTTGGCGTTGCGGCTCTTCTTTCCCTTCCCTGTCTTATCATCGTCAGACTCGGGATCCTTGGTACTATCAGAGTCGGCATACTTCACCAGTGTAGCCATGAGGGTTCCCATGTCATTACAATGACGTTTGAGCTGTCCCAACTTCAACTTCAACGGTTGAAACCGGCAATTGCCTTCCAATGTTAAAACTGCGGTGTCAGCGTTGATGCGGTCTGATGAATGCAAAATCTGCAAAACCCGGCGTACCCAATGGGTTGTTGACTCTCCTTCCTCCTGGACACAGGCAGCTAAGTCCACAATTGACATGGGCTGCTTGCATGTATCCTTGAAATTCTGAACAAACCGGGCTCTCAACTCAGCCCATGACCTGATAGAATTAGCCGGTAAACTCTTTAGCCAAGTGCGGGCCATTCCTTCTAGCATCATGGTAAAGTACTTCGCACATGCCACATCATCCACGTCCAGCATCTCCATGGCCATCTCGTAGCTTTCAACCCATGTTTCAGGGGACAAATCGGCGGTGTAATTCGGCACCTTGCGCGGGCCCTTGAAATCCTTGGGCAGGCGCACATTGCGCAACGCTGGGACAAGACATGGCACTCCCAAGGTACTAGAGGTAACTCCTGGTTCCACCAATGTGGTTGGATGAACCGGAGTAAGCTGTCGGGTCTCATGCTGTGCCGCTAACTCGGCCTCTCTGCGTGCCCGAGCCCGGTCCACCACATCCTGAGCCTCACCGGCACCACCCGCCGGGTTATGGCCACGGGGCGGATCACGGTTCCGCGCATTGCTTGATACTGCTGGTTCATCCATACGCCTGCTGTAACTCCGGCTTGGACGGGGAGTGGAATGAACCCGATCGCGACTATATGAATAAGCCTCCTGTTGAATCAAGGCTGTCTGAAGAAGCTCCTTAACCCGACGCGTCTCGACCGCTGCTGGAGAATCGCCTTCGATCGGGATGGCCGCCAGCCGTGAAGCGGCAGTGACAATGTTGTCCATTGGGTTAGAGTAATGACCCGGTGGTGTGGGGACATGAGGTACCACAACGTTGTTCTGACGAGGCGGATCCACTAAACGTGGCTGAACCAGCGCCCCTGCTCTAGGTGCCTCTGCCCGGTTTACCACCAGCGGATTGCTGGTTCCTGCTCCTGGGGTGTTAAAGAGATTTCTAGCTTCATAAACCGGCGGCAGGCGAGATCGGTGTCTCCTCTTCAGGACTTCATTCGAAGCACTCTGATCCAGCATAATCTGGTAACCTTGTGCATTCAAAGTGGCCCGCTCCACGGCTATCCTGGTATCCTCAGTTGCTAAGTCGGCTTTTGCCTGGGTGATCTGATCTTTCACTTCCGCGACTTCCGCATTGTGTGCATCCTGATCCACCAGGTTAACCTCCGCCATCAGCGTTGCCAACACATCAAACAAATCAGATAGAACCTGAGCTGGCGGTCGCACAGGGCCTCCTGCCCCAGCCACTGCCGCAGCTGCTGATCCGGAAATCATTGCCGCTGCGGTCGAAGAGTGGAGCGCCGGTTGCGTGCCGGCCATGAAAATCGCCACCCGGTTTGGCAAATCAAAGGTGTCCGGAATACTATCGCCATCGGAACAGCCCCCAATCCGGACATCTTGTAACTGATATAACGACTCGGTCTCTCCAGTCGATGACTCGTCGCCGGAATAAACGACGGTCTCACCACCAGATTCTGATCTATCCTCAGATTCACCTCCATGGATAACCCCCACGAAGGCACGCTTCATGAAAGGCTTGACCTGGGCAGATCTCGCACGCTGGGCCATTTCGACGAGGTCGGTACAGATGTCCGGCTCAGGGCCCGTTTCGCCGATCTTGCCAATGAAAACGTGTATGCCACCAAAGGGGACCCGGTACCCATACTAGATTGAGCCGGCCTCGGGGCCCCAGCCTGCATCGTCGATGTAGAGCTTGCCGCGACGACTCTTGGTCATCCGGCCCACAGCGTAACCCTTGAGTCCTTCGAAGCTGCCCTCCAAGAACTTGAAACCATCGTGCGATAGCCCGACGGTGGGCGCCAACTGTCGTGGTTTTGTCACGGCAGATGTCCTAGAGAAAGGACTTAGTCGTGGAGCCATCGCTACGGGTTAGCTTGAAGGGGTTAAAGCGGACAAGGGACGCAAGAGAGTTTTATACTAGTTCGGCCCCTTCGATGAAGGTAAAAGCCTACGTCTAGTTGTGATGGAATTGATGGGGTTTCGATGACTAGGGAGCGGATACGCTTTGCCTGGGTCTCGAGTTGTTGTCTGTTGTCCTGAACCGCCGCTGGGTCATCCCCTTATATACATGGGTTGACGCCCGTCGGTTTACAGACTCTGAGGCTGGCTCATAATCGTGTCCGGCTCGGTCTCTGCTACGCATATCTTACAACACAAGTTTACATCTCAATGCCGGTTTGTGTCTACATGCCTTAAACCGGCTTTGGGCCCTGGGCCATCATGAAGCGTCACCGTCTGTCCTCATGGGCTTCAGATACAGATGAACTACTTATGAAGTTAACTCGGCCTCTCCTAGCCGGTTTACGCCCAGTGGTAATATCCCCAACACACCGGTTTGCTACTTTCGGTGCAACCGAAGAACACAACTCGGTGCCACCGATTTCGCTGCAGAGAAGACAATTTGCCACTTGTTCCTAAATTTTTTGCTCCAACTCCACTCAATGATTCTTGTCCTCTACCAGCATCACATTTTACATGCTGCTTTGCTCAGTGACTCAAGGACCAAACCTACTTTGACTCACACTCCAGAAAACATCCCTTCTTGGAAATTGATGTCAAAGGGGGAGAGAGAGATCACATCAAAGCTTAATCCTTCAAAAGGGGGAGAGTATACTTCAAACAGGGGGAGATATGTAATCACATCCAAAGGCCCGTGATGCTTGGTGTTCAAGAGGAGAGAAGTCACATGTCTTTAAGAGGGGAAAGACATGTTATGTTTCTGTGATCTGATATGTTTTTGCTCTGATTTTGTTTCCCTACTTTCACCCATTATCCAATATAAGATTCAGGGGGAGAAAGACTGTCAGGGAAGGAAGTCCTTGAATTCATTGCATATCTTTTACCTTTGGGGACATGTATGTATCCAACAGAGTACCTAGTACTCACTCTCTACATGTCATCCCAGTCTTGGTACTCTTGTGGCTCTTTTGTTTGCTCTGTCTAGTAGATGTATCTGTGTTATCTAACCGTGTTTACTCAGGTTCATCTCTTCCTAAGCCAGCTCAAGACCGCAAGGTAAGTATATGCATCACACTCATGTGCAGGATGATTTCTTGCTGATGTACATATTGTTTGCAAGAAAGAATCATGAACATGAGGTTACACTTCATATATTCATATCATTTGCTCTGATGCATATAGCCAAGATACATGTAACACATTGCTTGCTCTGTCTTGATTATGCATTCACATGCTCTTACGTTCCATATTGACATGATTGCATACATGTAGGGGGGGCCTATGCATGTTACATGTCCTTTCCAAAGCTTTATTTGTTATTCTCTTTATCTTTATCTAAACCTTTGATGTATGTTGTCATCAATTACCAAAAAGGGGGAGATTGAAAGCACAAGTGCTCCCTGGGTGGTTTTGGTAATTAATGTCAACATATCTCTTATTGGACTAATGTTTTTATCTAGTATATTTTAGACAAGTTCAATAGATGGAGTGGCGTGGACAAGAGGATATGGAACCCCTTCAAGATGCTAAGGATAAAGGATTGGCTCAAGCTCAAAGGCTCTAGACTCTACATTTTACTTTTAGTGATCCAAGATCACATTGAGTCCATAGGAAAGCCAATACTATTAAATGGTGATGAGGTGTTGCTTAATGGCTCACTTGCTCAAAGTGCTTAGTGATATGCTCCCAAGCCCTCAACCACTTTCTCATATCCACATATGTCCCAAACCAAAAGTCATACTCGTCCCCACCGAAACATTCTATCTGGCACCACCGAGTTCACTTGACATAGCCACTACCAGAAACCCTAATCAATTCGGTCTCACCGATGGGATCTCGGTCTCACCGAGATGGGGTTGCAAACTCTCTGGTTCCTGTTGCAATATATTCGGTCCTACCGAGTTTTGTAATCGGTCCCACCGAGTTTGCCTTACCAACTCTCTGGTTAGCTTATTACCAAAATCGGTCCCACCGAGTTTGTGTAATCGGCCAAACCGAGATGAGGTTTTACCCTAACCCTAGCATATCGGTCCCACCGAAATGCCTAACAGTCACATTATGAACTAAATCGGTCCGGACGACTTTATGATTCGGTCCTACCGAGTTTGGTGATTTGTGTGTAACGGTTAGATTTTGTGTGGAGGCTATTGATACGTCTCCATCGTCTCTACTTTTCCAAACACTTTTGCCCTTGTTTTGGACTCTAATTTGCATGATTTGAACTGAACAAACCCAGACTGACGCTGTTATCAGCAGAATCGCCATGGTGTTATTTTTGTGCAGAAATAAAAGTTCTCGGAATGACCTGAAACTTCACGGAGAATATTTTTCGAATTTATAAAAAATACTGGCGAAAGAATCAAGGCCAGGGGGCCCACACCCTGTCCACGAGGGTGGGGGCGTGCCTGCCCCCCTAGGCGTGCCCCCTGCATCGTGGGCCCCCTGGTGCTCCACCGACCTCAACTCCAACTCTATATATTCACGTTCGTGGAGAAAAAAATCAGAGAGAATGATTCATCGCGTTTTACCATACGGAGCCACCGCCAAGCCGTAATCTCTCTCGGGAGGGCTGATCTGGAGTCCGTTCGGGGATCCGGAGAGGGGAATCCATCGTCGTCGTCATCATCAACCTTCCTCGATCACCAATTTCATGATGCTCACCGCCGTGTGTGAGTAATTCCACCATAGGCTTGCTGGACGGTGATGGGTTGGATGAGATTTATCATGTAATCGAGTTAGTTTTGTTAGGGTTTGATACCTAGTATCCATTATGTTCTGAGATTGATGTTGCTTTGACTTTGCTATGCTTAATGCTTGTCACTAGGGCCCGAGTGCCATGATTTCAGATCTGAACCTATTATGTTTTCATGAATATATGTGAGTTCTTGATCCTATCTTGCAAGTCAATAGTCACCTACTATGTGTTATGAACCGGTAACCCCGAAGTGACAATAATCGGGACCACTCCCGGTGATGACCGTAGTTTGAGGAGTTCATGTATTCACTAAGTGTTAATGCTTTGGTCCGGTACTCTATTAAAAGCAGGCCTTAATATCCCTTAGTTTCCAGTAGGACCCCGCTGCCACGGGAGGGTAGGACAAAAGATGTCATGCAAGTTCTTTTCCATAAGCGTGTATGACTATATTCGGAATACATGCCTACATTACATTGATGAACTGGAGCTAGTTCCGTGTCACCCTATATTATAACTGTTGCATGAGGAATCGCATCCGACATAATTATCCATCACTAGTCCAATGCCTACGAGCTTTTCACATATTGATCTTTGCTTAGTTACTTTTTCGTTGCCACTGTTACAATTACTTCAAAACTGCTACTGTTACTTTTGCCACCGTTACCGCTACTTCCATACTACTTTGTTACTAAATACTTTGCTGCACATGTAAAGTTATCTAGGTGTGGTTGAATTGACAACTCAACTGCTAATGCTTGAGAATATTCTTTGGCTCCCCTTTTGTCGAATCAATAAATTTGGGTTGAATACTCTACCCTCGAAAACTGTTGCGATCCCCTATCGTTGTGGGTTATCAAGACTATTTTCTGGCGCCATTGCCGGGGAGCATAGCTCTATTCTTTGAGTCACTTGGGATTTATATCTGCTGATCACTATGAGGAACTTGAAATATGAGAAAACCAAAATTTATCCCTCAACTACGAGGGGAGGTAAGGAACTGCCATCTAGCTATGACCCTACTTTTGCTACTTCACCTATCTGTATTTCCGATAAGGATTATGATTTCTCTGTCGACCCTAAGATAATTACTTTGGTTGAATCTGATCCTTTTTATGGCTATGAATCTGAAACTGTTGTGGCACATCTTACTAAATTAAATGATATAGCCACCCTATTCACTAATGATGAGAAAACTCGCGACTACTATATCCTTCAATTATTTCCGTTCTCATTAAAGGGTGATGCTAAAACATGGTTTAATTCTCTCGATCCTGGTTGTGTGCGCAGTCCCCAGGATATGATTTATTACTTCTCTGCTAAATATTTCCCCGCTCATAAGAAACAAGCTGCCTTAAGGGAAATATATAATTTTGTGCAAATTGAAGAAGAGAGTCTTCCACAAGCTTGACGGAGGCTTCTCCAATTACTTAATGCTTTGCCTGATCATCCTCTCAAGAAAAATGAAATACTTGATATCTTTTATAATGGACTAACCGATGCTTCCAGAGACCACCTGGATAGTTGTGCTGGTTGTGTTTTCAGGGAAAAAATAGTTGATCAAGCTGAATTTCTATTGAATAATATGTTGACTAATGAAAATAATTGGACACTTCCTGAACCAACTCCTAAACCAACTCTAAAGAAAAGGGGTATTCTATTTCTCAGTCCTGAAGATATGCAAGAGGCAAAGAAATCTATGAAAGAAAAAGGTATTAAAGCTGAAGATGTTAAGAATTTACCACCTATTGAAGAAATACATGGTCTTGATAACCTGACACATGTAGTAAAGGTAAATTCTCTATAGATTTGATGAAGGTGATATTCCTCGTTATAAGTCTGCTAGCCAATGCTTAGATGAGTTTGATAATTTTATTGTTAAACAAGAAAACTTCAATGCTTATGTTGGTAGAAAGTTGAAACGTAATGCTTATATGATTGAACGCTTGAGTGATTATATGTCTAGAGTTAAAGGTGAACTTAAAATCATTAGTAAACATGCTTCTATGATTACCACTCAAGTAGAACAAGTGCTTAAAGCTCAAAATGATTCGCTCAATGAATTAAATAACAATAAAAATGGCAATGTTGTTAGATTTATGACTAGAGGGGGTAAAATGACTCAGGAACCTTTGTATCCTGAGGGCCACCCTAAGAGAATTGAGCAAGATTCTCAGAGAACTAATGTTGATGCACCTAGTCCTTCTAAGTGGAAGAAAAAGAAAAATTATAGAACTTTGCATGCTTCTAGTGAACCTGTTGTTGACACACCTGAGAATCCCAATGATATTTCTATTTCTGATGCTGAAACACAATCTAGTAATGAACATGAACCTAGTGATAATGTTAATGATGATGTTCATGTTGATGCTCAACCTAGCAATAACAATGATGTAGAAATGGAACCTGTTGTTGATCTTGATAACCCACAATCAAAGAATCAACGTTATGATAAGAGAGACTTCGTTGCTGGGAAGCACAGTAAAGAAAGAGAACCATGGGTTCAGAAACCCATGCCTTTTCCTCCTAAACCATCCAAGAAAAAGGATGATGAGGATTTTGAGCGCTTTGCTGAAATGATTAGACCTATCCTTTTGCGTATGCGTTTGACTGATATGCTTAAAATGAATCCTTATGTTAAGTACATGAAGGACATTGTTACAAATAAAAGAAAGATACCGGAAGCTGCCATTTCCACCATGCTTGCTAATTATACTTTTAAGGGTGGAATACCAAAGAAACTTGGAGATGCAAGAGTACCAACTATACCATGCTCCATTAAAAGAAACTATGTTAAAACTGCTTTATGTGATTGTCGTGGTATTCTCACGGGGGGGTGTGAGGCGACAGATGCCACAAGGGATTAGTGTGAGGGTAAGACTGCTGCTGATAGGCCCGGGAGCGGGTATGCGAGTAGCACGCGCTAGTTTACCCAGGTTCGGGGCTCTCCGGAGAGATAATACCCCTACCCCTGCATGTCTGTGTATCTGTAGTATATCTGGTACAGAGTTGCTCCTGGAGTTGTTTCTGAGATCAGTGCCTAGTGCGTCTGACCTGGTATATGCATGCGTATGGGGCATGCTAGTGGCCGGCCATGCTCATGGCCGTGAGCATATGGGTGCTCCCGTGTGAGTGTGTGTCCATGGAGTCCCCTTGGATGGATGGATGGATGGCTATATATAGTGTGGAGCTAGCTTACTATCTAAGCTATGTGGTGGTATGGGAGCAAGGCATGGTGCATGTCATGCTTGTCCCCTGGGTCACTTCATAAATAGTGCCAGGGGACAAGTGACACTATACATGATGGCTGGGGTGACACGTGAATAGTGCTTGGGCACGGCCGTCTCGTCGGTGTCTTGTCGATGTCGGGTCGGGCTGCAGTCGACAGCCGGCTGGTTGGCGCAGTCGGCAGTCGGCAGCCGTCCGGGCAGAGCAGTCGGACGGGGAGCCGGCAGGAGCGGCCGGGTAGTCGGACTGAGGGGCTTTGCTAGCCCCGATGTCTTGAAATATTGTCTTGCCGTCTTCGGGATACCCGTGGCCAATTATTCCGACAGTAGCCCCCAAGCCTCCGGGCAACTTGGCAAAGTTGGGCGGAGGTTTTTTGGCGGGTGTTCATGGAAATGATCATGCAAAAGACAAAGTTAGTCCACGCAGATATATCAAATGATTGCTTTTTAGCACTGCAAGTTTTATGCGGAGGGTGCCGACTCGGTTTCGCCCGAGCCCCCTTCAATCTTTTTCATGTTCCCTCCACTCTTTGGTTTGCTCTCGCTTGCCGGATAGCCGCTCTGCGGTCTGTGGCTAAGAGTGGGCCGCGGAGTGGAGTGTACAATACTCAGATTCTGGGAGCGAATTTAACCGAGCAGATACTCATAAAGAAAACGGCCGGGTCGCCCGAACCGCTTTTCTTCTCGGACGTTTTTCGCGTGGGTGTCCTCCAGCGTTCACTCTTGCTAGCCGAACAGCCGCTCCGCGGTCTGTGACTAAGAGTGGGCCTTTGGTACCGCGCACGCTACTAAGCCATCTGCGGGAACAAACGTCTCAGGCCAAGCGGCCAGCCCCCGGGCCAACTCTGGCTGGCGCCGGGGCGAATAGTGCTGCAACTGTAATAAAATGCGAAGATAGCCCCCGAGCATCGCTCGGGGTTATCTGTGCTCTCGCGGTGAAAAAATATGCGGGTGAGGAGCTCACATTGATTTTCGTGTAGCCGAGGCGGAGTTTGCCGAAGAGAGCCGGCGCACCCGCTGGGTGTAGCCTTCGAGCCCCCGGGCGCTCGAAGGAGGGTCCCGGCCGGTCAGGCTCGACCGGCCAGGCGGCGAGGCGTCTTGCAGCGCCCTTTTTCTTCTTCTGCCGGCTGCTGGCAGCCGGACAAAACTCTTCTCTTGTCTGCAATCTTCCGTGGGGGCGCGCCAGCGCACCCACTGGTTTAGCCCCCGAGATTCGGGCCGACTGCTGAGCAGTCGGGCCGGATCTTCCGGCAACTACTTTGTCTTCTTTCCTCGCGGGGGCGCGTCAGCGCACCCGCTGGGTGTAGTCCCCGAGATTCGGGCCGACTGCTGAGCAGTCGGGCCGGATCTCCCGGCGACTGCTTTGTCTTCTTTCCTCGCGGGAGCGCGTCAGCGCACCCGCTGGGTGTAGCCCCCGAGATTCGGGCCGACTGCTGAGCAGTCGGGCCGGATCTCCCGGCGACTGCTTTGTCTTCTTCCTCGCGGGGGCGCGTCAGCGCACCCGCTGGGTGTAGCCCCTGAGATTCGGGCCGACTGCTGAGCAGTCGGGCCGGATCTCTCGGCGACTGCTTTGTCTTCTTCCTCGCGGGGGCGCGTCAGCGCACCCGCTGGGTGTAGCCCCTGAGATTCGGGCCGACTGCTGAGCAGTCGGGCCGGATCTCTCGGCGACTACTTTGTCTTCTTCCTCGCGGGGGCGCGTCAGCGCACCTGCTAGGTGTAGCCCCCGAGATTCGAGCCGACTGCTGAGCAGTCGGGCCGAATCTCCCGGCGACTACTTTGTCTTCTTCCTCGCCGGGGCGCGTCAGCGCACCCGCTGGGTGTAGCCCCCGAGATTCGGGCCGACTGCTGAGCAGTCGGGCCGGATCTCCCGGCGACTACTTTGTCTTCTTCCTCGCGGGGGCGCGTCAGCGCACCCACTGGGTGTAGCCCCCGAGATTCCGGCCGACTGCTGAGCAGTCGGGCCGGATCTCTCGGCGACTACTTTGTCTTCTTCCTCGCGGGGGCGCGTCAGCGCACCCGCTGGGTGTAGCCCCCGAGATTCGGGCCGACTGCTGAGCAGTCGGGCCGGATCTCCCGACGACTGCTTTGTCTTCTCTTTCTTCGCAGGGGCGCGTCAGCGCACCCGCTGGGTGTGCCGTCGGAGCAGGAGGCAGACCAGTCGGCTTGGCACTGCCGACAGCGCGAGTCACGAGTGACCGTCCGAGTGGCGAGGCCGGCGGACGAATCATCCGGACGGGTGTTTCTTTTCTTCTCTTGTGTCCCAGCCGACTTCTTTCTCTTTTCTCTCTCTTTTTTTTTCAGAGCCGGCGGCCGGCCTCTCCCTTTCCTTTTGCACAAGCCGGCCCTCTGTTTCTTCTCGAGCACTCGGCCAAGGCGGAGCTGGCAGGGGCAAGCCGTACGGAGCCGACGCGGGCGGCCGCGGCCGTGTCCGGGTGCGGCGAGCCGGAGACTGGGCACAGCAGGCGGCACACGGCAGGGCGCGCGAGGTGGAGCCAGCCAGAGGGGCGCGGGAGCGCAGGGGAGTCGGCCACAGAGGTGCGGAGCCGGCTGGCGGTCCCGCGTGGAGGGAGGCGGCCGCGGCGACCCGGCGTGCAGGGGAGTCGGCCGCGGAGGTGCGGAGCCGGCTGGCGGTCCCGCGGTGAGGGATGCGGCCGCGGCGACCCGGCGCGCAGGGGAGTCGGCCGCGGGGTGCGGAGCCGACTGGCGGTCCCGCGGGGAGGGAGGCGGCCGCGGCGACCCGGCGCGCAGGGGAGTCGGCTGCGGAGGTGCGGGGCCGGCTGGCGGTCCCGCGGGGAGGGAGGCGGCCGCGGCGAGCAGAGGCGCGGGGCTGGACCCGGCCAGGCTCGGGTGGCCGGCAGCGGAGCGGGGGCGCCGCCGGAGCGAGGCAGAGGAGCGCGGGGGCGGCCGGGGTGCGGGGTCGTGCCACCATGGCGGGAAGGCGGACGGCCGCGGTGTAGTTGCGGGCGCGAGGAGGTGTAGCTGGAGCGCCAGGAGCCGGCCAGCGAGCAGCCGGCGGGCCGGCACGCGTGCGAGGAGGCGGCCGGGTGCGACAAGTCGGCAGACGTGCTGGGGAAGCTGGCGGAGCATGCGGGCTCAGTGGAGGTAGCCGCGGACGGGGGTCGTGCGGCGGGGAGCCGGCCAGCGAGCGGAGCACCCGGCGGTCGGGCTGGACGTGGTCCAGGTGGCGGGGGCGCGGAGGCCCGGGGCGCTGCTGAGAGCAGGGCCGAACCGCGGAGCCGGCGCGTAGGAGACGGCAGCGGCAAGCCGGACGGCGCTGGACGTTGAGCCAGTGCGCAGACACGGGGACATGCGCGGGCGCACGAACACAGGGACGTGCGGGGGTTGTCCTTTTCGTGTCCGGCCATTGTACGAGGGATGTACGAGCACTGTATGGCCGGCGGCTAACACTGTACGACTAGTGTATGCACAGTAGGTGGTGGCAAGGCTGTGGGCGTGTGTGGAGCTGCACAGTGACGAGGGACACAAGGGTGTTTTTGTTCTTGCCCAGAACTTTAACTTTTATTTTCTGTATGCGCTAGTGCCCAAGAGAAGAACTAGAGAGAGAGAGAGGTTGACTGGAAAGTGGACAGCAGCCATAAGTATCCAACTACGGCCCAGAGCAAAGGACGGCGGCATGCTTGCCGGCAACGGAGTAGCGGGATGCGGAGGAGGCGTGGCGATGCCGGCGCGAGCGAGCGGACGGCGCAGCGGCGCCAGAGTGATGCGGGAGTTGCGACGGACGGTGGTCATTCCGGGGGCATGTCGATGTCGAGCCCCCGACCGCTTATCGGAGAGATGGCGCGACGCCGCGACGGTGAAGATGAAGAGGCCGATGGCGAGGGCGTGCCGCCCCTCGCGGCCGCTCCGAGGGCGCGTCGATGTCGGGCCCCTGAGCGCCAACGGAGAGACGACGGTAATGCCGCGGTGATGACAAAATGGTCCCGCCCGGACTGCGAAACCAGCAGCAGCGCGGTAGCATAGATAGTACCGACCCACGGTGGGCGCCAACTGTCGTGGTATTCTCACGGGGGGGTGTGAGGCGACAGATGCCACAAGGGCTTAGTGTGAGGGTAAGACTGCTGCTGATAGGCCCGGGAGCGGGTATGCGAGTAGCACGCGCTAGTTTACCCAGGTTCGGGGCTCTCCGGAGAGATAATACCCCTACTCCTGCATGTCTGTGTATCTGTAGTATATCTGCTACAGAGTTTCTCCTGGGGCTGTATCTGAGATCAGTGCCTAGTGCGTCTGATCTGGTATATGCATGCGTATGGGGCATTCTAGTGGCCGGCCATGCTCATGGCCGTGAGCATATGGGTGCTCCCGTGTGAGTGTGTGTCCATGGAGTCCCCTTG
The DNA here is from genome assembly GCF_002575655.3 of Aegilops tauschii subsp. strangulata. Lineage (NCBI taxonomy): Eukaryota > Viridiplantae > Streptophyta > Magnoliopsida > Poales > Poaceae > Aegilops > Aegilops tauschii. Next base: position 224,491,625 of record NC_053037.3, on the reverse strand, counting down.
GATGGATGGATGGATGGCTATATATAGGGTGGAGCTAGCTTACTATCTAAGCTATGTGGTGGTATGGGAGCAAGGCATGGTGCATGTCATGCTTGTCCCCTGGGTCACTTCATAAATAGTGCCAGGGGACAAGTGACACTATACATGATGGCTGGGGTGACACGTGAATAGTGCTTGGGCACGGCCGTCTCGTCGGTGTCTTGTCGATGTCGGGTCGGGCTGCAGTCGACAGCCGGCTGGTTGGCGCAGTCGGCAGTCGGCAGCCGGCCGGGCAGAGCAGTCGGACGGGGAGCCGGCAGGAGCGGCCGGGTAGTCGGACTGAGGGGCTTTGCTAGCCCCGATGTCTTGAAATATTGTCCTGTCGTCTTCGGGATACCCGTGGCCAATTACTCCGACAGTGATCTTGGAGCCGGTGTTAGTGTTATGCCTCTCTCTATATATCGTAGACTTGATTTGAATAAGTTCACACCTACTGAAATATCTTTGCAAATGGCCGATAAATCGACTGTTATAACTGTCGGTATTTGTGAGGATGTGCCTGTTGTGGTTGCAAACGTTACTATCTTAATAGACTTTGTTATTCTTGGTATTCCCGAGGATGATAGTATGTCAATTGTCCTTGGTAGACCCTTTTTGAATACTGCAGGGGATGTTATTGATTGCAACAAAGGCAATGTCACTTTTCATGTTAATGGTAATGAGCATACGGTACACTTTTCGAGGAAACAACCACAACTCCACAGTATCAATTCTATTGGAAAAATTCCAATGATTACTATTGGAGGTTTTGAATTTCCTCTTCCTACTATCAGGAAGAAATATGATATTCTTATTATTGGGGACGTGCATATCCCCGTTGAGGTGACCTAGTGCTATTCGAAAATTCTCCGGTTTCATGCGATTCGGAATGAGTTTGTTAACAAGACTTGATCAACCTTGTTAGTGGATACCTTTTGATGAGCATGAGACGGATGAAGTTAGAAAGCACAACTCTTTGTACCCTCCTTGTACTTTTTTTTATTTAGATTAAATAAAGCAAAAATAGTATTTTTTCTGTTCTCTGAATTATCCTTGCAATAAAAAAATACACCGAAAATAAAAGTTCTCCAAATGCCCTGAAATTGAAATATGATTTTTTTAGAATATTTAAGAATATCTGGCAGAACACACCAGAGGGGGCAACCACCTGGCCACGAGGGTGCAGGGCGCGCCTACCCCCTGGGCGCGCCCCCTGCCTCGTGGGCCCCACGTGGCCCCCATCCACTTATTCCTGCACCCAGACACTTCGTCTTCCTCCAGAAAAAAATCACCACACAGCTCAAACTCGTGTTCTAGCTCATCTTGCTGCCATTTTTGATATCCTTGCTCAAAGCTCCACTCACAAAACTGCTTTGGGGGATTGTTCTTCGGTATGTGACTCCTCCAATGGTCCAATTAGTTTTTGTTCTAGTGCTTTATTTGTTGCAAATTTTTGCTGCTTAGGTGACCCTGTTCTTGAGCTTGCATGTCAAATTTATATGGTCCCAAGTAGTTCTAATGCATGATATAATCTCTAGGCACTTGTGGGAGTAGTTGCTATCAATTTTGTTGAGTTTGGTTCACTTTTATTTTGAATCCCTAAAATTTTCAGAAAAATAAAATGATGAAGAGATTATTGAGAGGCTCTTCGAGCTGAAGCTCGAAGGATAAGCAAAGTGAGGAAGATAAGAAGCCCAAATATAATCTTCCTCCCACCGCGGAAGTTCGTCCGTGTGAATGGTCTTGTGATGAGTTCTTGAGAGCAGCCGGGATTCATGATGATTTTTATTACTTGGCTGAGAATGTGAGCCTCACCGACTTCCTCCACGACCAGCTCGAACAGTATCTCCTACTCACTAATATTTTTGTGCAAAATTTTCATTTCCATGCTAGGAGATGACCACCTTCAGTGGAGTTTCATTTATATGATGAATTTAAGGACATGACCTTATATGATTTTTGTCGGGTATGGAAGATACCCTTTGAGGGCAGCATAGAGGAACCACACCGTAATGATGTGGAGGGATTTATTAATGAAATTGATGTAGGGGAAACGAGGAAAGTTTCCAGCGCAAGAATTACTAGCATACATTCTCCTGTTCTACTTTACTTTGCAATATTTGCCAGTAGATGCTTGATTGGTCGTGGGGACAGTGGAAATCTTAGTGCTCCTGATATTGTTATTTTGCGCCATGCTTTGTATCGTGATACAACTTTCAATCTAGGCGTATTGCTAAACGATTAACTCTGAACCGTACAAAGGGCCCCATTCTCGGTGGCATCTTTGCCTCGCGCCTTGCTGCACACTTTAATATACTTATTAGGCATTATGAGAAAGAAGAAAAGTTGTTGCCCCCTGTCTTTCTAGATTATAAGAGTATGGTAGCACATGACATTATTGTTAAAGATAAGAAGAAGATTCTTAAGTATAAACTGATATTTGATAAAAATTATTGTGAGATTATTACCTTGCCTGCGCCCTCTTTGTTTAACATATTTTCAGGCACGTACCTCATCCTTCCGGAGGCCATTTATGCGTACTGGAGCCTGACACCAGTTCCAGAGCCTGAGCTGGAGCCACCCCTGGACCCTTATCGATAGTCTGTTTATCAGTGGGATCCGGAGGAACTCGCTAACCAGTGGCACCCCGAGGATCCTCCTCAGTACACTGGAGAGGACCATTTTGATCCATGGGCATAGACGAACTTAGGCCAAAAGCCTAAGCTTGGGGGAGCACGTATTTCTCACCGACATTACATTCATGTTCACACACTCATTCTAGTTATCGGTGCTCATACTTTTTCATTGTACTATCCATGCTAGTTTATTTTCTTTTCTTGCTTTCTTCTTGTGTGTTTGAAAAACCTTAAGAAAAACCAAAAAATTAGTTGTAGCTTTTAGTTAGTTTACTTTCCATGCTGGTACTAGTAATAATTAAAAGAAAACCCAAAAAGATTTCTCGTTCTTCTTTTGCTTGTTGGGAGCTTTCCCGTGTAAATAGTTTTATTTCCTTTCTCCTTTAGGGGTTGAGAGGAGAAGACCATGATGAAAATGTTGAAGTGGCTCTTATATGCATTATTGTTGATCTAACAAAGAGCCCATGTTACCTTGTCTTCTCCCTTGTATTAAAATGCTTGCAGATTCCAGCTTAGTCCAATGCACGTGCACTAGTGTTATTTTCCACACCGTTCGGTCGTGCAAGTGAAAGGCAATAATGACGATATATGATGGACTGATTGAGATGAGAGAAGCTAGTATGAACTCGACCTCTCTTCTTTTTGTAAATATGATTAGTTCACTGTTCCCGATTCAGCCTATTATGAATGAAACATGTTTGCAATGACAATTAGAGATTATAGTTGCTTATGCCATGCTTAATTAGCTAGGAGTTTATAATGGTTTACCTTGCGTGCCAACATGCTATTAAAATGGTTGTGATGTGGTATAATAGGGTGGTACCCTCCTTTGAATGATTCAAGTGGCTTGAATTGGCACATGTTCACACAAGTAATTGAAAAAAAATCAACATAGCCTCCACGATATTTATGTTCATGGTGGATTATATCCTACACATGCTTGCACTCAATGTTTATTAATTTTAATGCATGTTCATGACTGTTGTTGCTCTCTAGTTGGTCGCTTCCCAGTCTCTTTCTAGCCTTCGCTTCTACTAAGCGGGAATACTGCTTGTGCATCCACTTCCATAAACCCCAAAGTTATTCCATATGAGTCCACCATACCTTCCTATATGAGGTATCTACCTGCCATTCCAAGTAAATTTGTATGTGCCAAACTCTAAACCTTCAAATGAAATTCTATTTTGTATGCTCGAATACCTCATGTATCAACTAGGGCTGTGTGTATATTCCATGCTAGGCGGGTTATTCTCAAGAGGAGTGGACTCCGCTCCTCACTCACGAGAAAATGGCTGGTCACCGGGATGTAGTCCCATGCTCAAACCAAATCAAAATAATTGCAAACAAAACTCCCCCAGGACTGTTGTTAGTTGGAGGCACCCGTTGTTTCGGGCAAGCCATGGATTGATGCTTGTTGGTAGTGGGGGAATATAAAATTTACCATTCTGCTTGGGAACCTCCTATAATGTGTGTAGCATAGAAGATATCGAGATCTCTTGGTTGTTATGTTGACAATGAAAGTATGCCGCTCAAAATATTATTTATCTCTATTTCAAAACCGAGCTCTGGCGCCTCTACAAATCCCTGCTTCCCTCTACGAAGGGCCTATCTATTTACTTTTATGTTTAGTCATCATCCTCTTATTAAAAAGCACCAGTTGGAGAGCACCGCTGTCATTTGCATCCATTACTATTAATTTATATTGAGTATGACTATGACTGGATCTCTTTTACCATGAATTACAATGTTTAGTCAGTCCTTGATCTTCAAAGGTTCTTTGCATTTACGTTTTGCGGTCTCGGAAAGGGCTAGCGAGATACCATCTTGTTATATCATATTATGATTGTTTTGAGAAAGTGTTGTCATCCGAGATTTATTATTATTGCTCGCTAGTTGATTATGTCATTGATATGAGTGAACATGAGACCTAAGTGTTATTGTGAATATGGTTAGTTCATAATCTTTGCTGAAAACTTGAATGATGGCTTTACATATTTGCAACAACAAGAGCGAACAGAGTTTGTAAAAGTTTTTCTTTATCACGTTCAGTTTGTCAACTGAATTGCTTGGGGACAAGCAAAGGTTTAAGCTTGGGGGAGTTGACACGTCTCCATCGTATCTACTTTTCCAAACACTTTTGCCCTTGTTTTGGACTCTAACTTGCATGATTTGAATGGAACTAACCCGGACTGACGCTGTTTTCAGTAGAATTGCCATGGTGTTATTTTTGTGTAGAAATAAAATTTCTCGGAATGACCTGAAACTTCACAGAGAATATTTTTGGAATTTATAAAAAATACTGGCGAAAGAATCAAGACCAGGGGGCCCACACCCTGTCCATGAGGGTGGGGGCGCACCTGCCCCCTGGGCGCGCCCCCTGCCTCGTGGGCCACCTGGTGCTCCACCGACCTCAACTCCAACTCTATATATTCACGTTCGGGGAGAAAAAAATCAGAGAGAAGAATTCATCGCGTTTTATGATACGGAGCCACCGCCACGCCCTAATCTCTCTCGGGAGGGCTGATCTGGAGTCCGTTCGGGGCTGCGGAGAGGGGAATCCGTCGCCGTCGTCTTCATCAACCTTCCTCCATCACCAATTTCATGATGCTCACTGCCGTGCGTGAGTAATTCCATCGTAGGCTTGCTGGACGGTGATGGGTTGGATGAGATTTATCATGTAATCGAGTTAGTTTTGTTAGGGTTTGATGCCTAGTATCCATTATGTTCTGAGAGTGATGTTGTTATGACTTTGCTATGCTTAATGCTTGTCACTAGGGCCCAAGTGCCATGATTTCAGAACTGAACCTATTATGTTTTCATGAATATATGTGAGTTCTTGATCCTATCTTCCAAGTCAATAGTCACCTACTATGTGTTACGATTCGGTAACCCAGAAGTGACAATAATCGGGACCACTCGCGGTGATGATCGTAGTTTGAGGAGTTCATGTATTCACTAAGTGTTAATGCTTTGGTCCGGTACTCTATTAAAAGGAGGCCTTAATATCCCTTAGTTTCCAATAGGACCCCGCTGCCACGGGAGGGTAGGACAAAAGATGTCATGCAAGTTCTTTTCCATAAGCGCGTATGACTATATTCGGAGTACATGCCTACATTACATTGATGAACTGGAGCTAGTTCTGTGTCACCCTATGTTATAACTGTTGCATGAGGAATCGCATCCGACATAATTATCCATCACTAATCCAATGCCTATGAGCTTTTCACATATTGATCTTTGCTTAGTTACTTTTTCGTTGCCACTATTACAATTACTGCAAAACTGCTACTGTTACTTTTGCCACCGTTACCGCTACTTCCATACTACTTTGTTACTAAATACTTTGTTGTAGATATTACGTTATCCAGGTGTGGTTGAATGGACAACTCAACTGCTAATACTTGAGATTATTCTGTGGCTCCCCTTGTGTCGAATCAATAAATTTGGGTTGAATACTCTACCCTCGAAAACTGTTGTGATCCCCTATACTTGTGGGTTATCAAGACTATTTTCTGGCGCCGTTGCCGGGGAGCATAGCTCTATTCTTTGAGTCACTTGGGATTTATATCTGTTGATCACTATGAGGAACTTGAAAGACGAGAAAACCAGAATTTATACCTCAACTACGAGGGGAGGTAAGGAACTGCCATCTAGCTCTACACTTGATTCGCCTTCTGTTTTGAGTAAACTTGTGACACCTAACCCTGCTTCTGCTATTTGGTCTGATATGTCGCATGTTATTGATGATGCCACTTCTGCTATGCATGATACTTATGATGAAACTACTTATATGCTTGATAATACTGTGCCACTAGGTGAATTTCTTGATGAACAACTTGCTAGGGCTAGAGAGAATGAAATTATTGAAACTGATAATATTGATGAAAGTGATGATGAAGATTCTCCCCCTAGATATGTATTGCCTATTGTGCCTGAGGGTTATGTTATGGATGAAGAAACTGCTAGAGATTTGCTTGCTTGCAATGATAGATATGATCTTAAGAAATTATTAGCTAAGCTGAAAGAAAAATCTTTGAATGCTAGAATGAAATATGACCCTGCTTTTGCTACTTCACCTATCTGTATTTCTGATAAGGATTATGATTTCTCTATCGACCCTAAGATAATTACTTTGGTTGAATCTGATCCTTTTTATGGCTATGAATCTGAAACTATTGTGGCACATCTTACTAAATTAAATGATATAGCCACCCTATTCACTAATGATGAGAAAACTCGCTACTACTATATCCTTAAATTATTTCCGTTCTCATTAAAGGGTGATGCTAAAACATGGTTTAATTCTCTTGATCCTGGTTGTGTGCGTAGTCCCCGGGATATGATTTATTACCTCTCTGCTAAATATTTCCCCGCTCATAAGAAACAAGCTGCCTTAAGGGAAATATATAATTTTGTGCAAATTGTAGAAGATACTCTCCCACAATCTTTGGGGAGGCTTCTCCAATTACTTAATGCTTTGCCTGATCATCCTCTCAAGAAAAATGAAATACTTGATATCTTTATAATGGACTAACCGATGCTTCCAGAGACCACCTGGATAGTTGTGCTGGTTGTGTTTTCAGGGAAAGAATAGTTGATCAAGCTAAATTGCTATTGAATAATATGTTGACTAATGAAAATAATTGGACACTTCCTGAACCAACTCCTAAGCCAACTCCGAAGAAAAGGGGTATTCTATTTCTCAGTCCTGAAGATATGCAAGAGGCAAAGAAATCTATGAAAGAAAAAGGTATTAAAGCTGAAGATGTTAAGAATTTACCACCTATTGAAGAAATACATGGTCTTGATAACCCGACATAGGTAGTAAAGGTAAAATTCTCTCTATAGGTTTGATGAAGGTGATATTCCTCGTTATAAGTCTGCTAGCCAATGCTTAGATGAATTTGATAATTTTTTTGTTAAACAAGAAAACTTCAATGCTTATGTTGGTATAAAGTTGAAACGTAATGCTTATATGATTGAACGCTTGAGTGATTATATGTCTAGAGTTAAAGGTGAACTTAAACTCTTTAGTAAACATGCTTCTATGGTTACCACTCAAGTAGAACAAGTGCTTAAAGCTCAAAATGATTTGATCAATGAATCAAATAAAAAGAAAAATGACAATGCTATTAGAGTTATGACTAGAGGGGGCAAAATGACTCAGGAACCTTTGTATCCTAAGGGCCACCCTAAGAGAATTGAGCAAGATTCTCAGAGAACTAATGTTGATGCACCTCGTCCTTCTAAGAGGAAGGAAAAGAAAAATGATAGGACTTTGCATGCTTCTAGTGAACCTGTTGTTGACACACCTGAGAATCCCAATGATATTTCTATTTCTGATGCTAAAACACAATCTGGTAATGAACATGAACCTAGTGATAATGTTAATGATGATGTTCATGTTGATGCTCAACCTAGCAATAACAATGATGTAGAAATTGAACCTGCTGTTGATCTTGATAACCCACAATCAAAGAATCAATGTTATGATAAGAGCGACTTCGTTGCTGGGAAGCACGGTAAAGAAAGAGAACCATGGGTTCAGAAACCCATGCCTTTTCCTCCTAAACCATGCAAGAAAAAGGATGATGAGGATTTTGAGCACTTTGCTGAAATGATTAGACCTATCTTTTTGCATATGTGTTTGACTGATATGCTTAAAATGAATCCTTATGCTAAGTACATGAAGGACATTGTTACAAATAAAGGAAAGACACCGGAAGCTGAAATTTCCACCATGCTTGCTAATTATACTTTTAAGGGTGGAATACCAAAGAAACTTGGAGATCCAGGAGTACGAACTATACCATGCTCCATTAAAAGAAACTATGTTAAAACTGCTTTATGTGATCTTGGAGCCGGTGTTAGTGTTATGCCTCTCTCTTTATATCGTAGACTTGATTTGAATAAGTTGACACCTACTGAAATATCTTTGCAAATGGCCGATAAATCGACTGCTATACATGTCGGTATTTTTGAGGATGTGCCTGTTGTGGTTGCAAACGTTACTATCTTAACGGACTTTGTTATTCTTGATATTCCCGAGGAAGATAGTATGTCGATTATCCTTGGTAGACCCTTTTTGAATACTGCAGGGACTGTTATTGATTGCAACAAAGGCAATGTCACTTTTCATGTTAATGGTAATGAGCATACGGTACACTTTCCGAGGAAACAACCTCAAGTCCACAGTATCAATTCTATTGGAAAAATTCCAGCGATTACTATTGGAGGTTTTGAATTTCCTCTTCCTACTGTCAAGAAGAAATATGATATTCTTATTATTGGGGATGTGCATATCCCCATTGAGGTAACCTAGTGCTATTCGAAAATTCTCCGGCTTCATGCGATTCGGAATGAGTTTGTTAACAAGACTCGATCAACCTTGTTAGTGGATTCCTTTTGATGAGCATGAGATGGATGAAGTTAGAAAGCGCAACTCTCTGTAGCCTCCTTTTACTTTTTGTTATTTAGATTAAATAGAGAAAAAATAGTATTTTTGTCTGTTTTCTGAATTATCCTTGCAATAAAAAAATACCCCGAAAATAAAAGTTCTCCGAATGCCCTGAAATTGAAATATGATTTTTTTAGAATATTTAAGAATATCTGGCACTGAGACCACACCAGAGGGGGCAACCACCTGTCCATGAGGGTGCTGGGTGCGCCTACCCCCCCCCCCCCCCCGGGCGCGCCCCCTGCCTCATGGGCCCCACGTGGCCCCCCTCCACTTATTCCTGCACCCACACACTTCGTCTGCCTCCAGAAAAAAATCACCACACAGCTCAAACTCGTGTTCTAGCTCGTCTTGTTGCCATTTTCGATCTCCCTGCTCAAAGCTCCACTCACAAAATTGCTTTGGGGGATTGTTCTTCGGTATGTGACTCCTCCAATGGTCCAATTAGTTTTTGTTCTAGTGCTTTATTTATTGCAAATTTTTGTTGCTTAGGTGACCCTGTTCTTGAGCTTGCATGTCAAATTTTATATGGTCCCAAGTAGTTCTAATGCATGATATAGTCTCTAGGCACTTGTGGGAGTAGTTGTTATCAATTTTGTTGAGTTTGGTTCACTTTTATTTTGAGTCCCTAAAAATTTCAGAAATTTTCAGAAAAAGAAAATGATGAAGAGATTGTTAAGAGGCTCTTCGAGCTGAAGCTCGAAGGATAAGCAAAGTGAGGAGGATAAGAAGCCCAAATAAAATCTTCCTCGCACCGCGGAAGTTCATCCATGTGAATGGCCTTGTTATGAGTTCTTGAGAGCAGCCGGGAATCATGATGATTTTTATTACTTGGCTGAGAATGCGGGCCTCACCGACTTCCTCCACGACCAGCTCAAACAGTATCTCCTACTCACTAATATTTTTGTGCAAAATTTTCATTTCCATGCTAGGAGATCACTACCTTCGGTGGAGTTTCATTTATATGATGAATTTAAGGAGATGACCTGTGACGCCCCCGATGCAATCGTACACTAATCATACACGCAAACGTGTACGATCAAGATCAGGGACTCACGGGAAGATATCACAACACAAATCTAAAAATAAAATAAGTCATACAAGCTTCATAATACAAGCCAGGGGCCTCGAGGGCTCGAATACAAGTGCTCGATCATAGACGAGTCAGCGGAATTAACAATATCTGAGTACAGACATAAGTTAAACAAGTTTGCCTTAAGAAGGCTAGCACAAACGGGGATACAAATCGAAACAGGCGCAGGCCTCCTGCCTGGGATCCTCCTAACTACTCATGGTCGTCGTCAGCGGGCTGCACGTAGTAGTAGGCACCTCCGGTGTAGTAGGAGTCGTCGTCGATGGTGGCATCTGGCTCCTGGGCTCCAGCATCTGGTTGCGACAACCAAGTAGAAAGGAAAGAGGGAAAAGAGGGAGAAAAGCAACCGTGAGTACTCATCCAAAGTACTCGCAAGCAAGGAGCTACACTACATATGCATGGGTATATGTGTAAAGGGCCATATCGGTGGACTGAACTGCAGAATGCCAGAATAAGAGGGGGATAGCTAATCCTGTCGAAGACTACGCTTCTGGCCACCTCCATCTTGCAGCATGTAGAAGAGAGTAGATGGTAAGTTCACCAAGTAGCATCGTATAGCATAATCCTACCCTGCGATCCCCTCCTCGTCGCCCTGTTAGAGAGCGATCACCGGGTTGTATCTGGCACTTGGAAGGGTGTGTTTTATTAAGTATCTAGTTCTAGTTGTCATAAGGTCAAGGTACAACTCCGGGTCGTCCTTTTACCGAGGGACACGGCTATTCGAATAGATAAACTTCCCTGTAGGGGTGCACCACATAACCCAACACGCTTGATCCCATTTGGGGGGACACACTTTCCTGGGTCATGCCCGGCCTCGGAAGATCAACACGTCACAGCCCTACCTAGGCACAACAGAGAGGTCAGCACGTCGGTCTAAATCCTATGGCGCATGGGTCTGGGCCCATCGCCCATTGCACACCTGCATGTTGCGAGGGCGGCCGGAAGCAGACCTAGCAACCTCTGTTACAAAGGAAGTCACGTTACGCGGTCCAATCTGGCGCGCGCCGCTCAGTCACTGACTTCACGAAGGCTTCGGCTGATACCACGACGTCGAGTGCCCATAACTGTTCCCGCGTAGTTGGTTAGTGCGTATAGACCAAATGGCCAGACTCAGATCAAATACCAAGATCTCGTTAAGTGTGTTAATGATGTAACCGCGGACACCGACCAGGGCCAGGCCCACCTCTCACCTAGGCGGTCTCAACCTGCCCTATTGCTCCGCCACAAAGATCCACTCGCGGGTACTCCTACGAGCCGACCCGTCTTTAGTCACCACAGGTATCATACATGTATATAAGTATATACCCGTGATCACCTCCCGAGTGATCACAGCCCGATAGTATAGCAAGGCAGACGGACAAGAATGTAGGGCCACAGATGGAATACTAGCATCCTATACTAAGCATGTAGGATTGCAGATAAAGGTAACAACAGTAGTAGCAAGGACAGGCTATGCATCAGGATAGGATTACCAGAAAACAGTAACATGTTACACTACTCTAATGCAAGCAGTAGAGAGTAGAGTAGGCGATATCTGGTGATCAAGGGGGGGGCTTGCCTGGAAGCTCAGCCGAGAAGGAGGGGTCGTCAACACCGTAGTCGTACTGGGTAGCAGCGGTGTCGGTCTCGGTGTCTAGCGAGAGAAGAGGGGGAAGAAACAATAAATACAATGCAAACAAATGCATGACGATGCATGACATGACAAAGCGTGATGCTAGGGGTGCCCAATCACGGTAATAGGTGATACCGGCGAAGGGGGAAACACCCGGGAAAGCATTCCTGGTGTTTCGCGTTTCCGGACAGATGAACTGGAGGGGGAAAGTTGCGATTTCGATATTTTAGGGATGTGTGGTGGACGAACGGGCTGCGTATCCGGATTCGTCTTGTCATTCTGAGCAACTTTCATGTAGAAAGTATTTTCATCCGAGTTACGGATTATTTTATATGATTTTCTAAATATTTAATCATTTTCTGATTTTAATTATTTATTTAAATCCAACATTATCCAGAACAGTGAATGATGATGCAGGCATGACATCAGAGTGATGTCAGCAGGTCAACTGGTCGGTTGACCAGTCAAACCAGACAGGTGGGTCCAGTGGGACCTACATGTCATTGTCTGGGGCACTAACAGGGGGTTTAGACTAACTAAATGGGTTAATTAGTGGGTGGGGCCCAGTAGTCAGTGACTACTTAGTTAATTAAATTAATTAATGAAATAATTAGCATTTTATTTATTTACAAAAATGTTTTAAATGACGCGGGCCTGCATGTCAGTGGCAGTAGCTGCCACATCAGCGCAGTTGACTTCGGTCAACGTGGCCAGTTGGGGCCCCTAGGCCCACAGGCAGTTACCCAGGGGGTGGGCCCCTGTGTGCCAGCTCAGCGGAGCCGCCGGAGTAGCTCCGTCGAGCTCGCGCGCAGCAGCCGAACGCCGGCAAGCATCGGGATTCACCTACGGGGCACCAAATCGGGCGCGGGCAGGCTCTCTGGAACAGCCTCTTCGCGCCGCGTCGATGGAGGGGAGCACGACGGCGGGGGTGGCCGGAATGGTCGCCGGCGACGAGCGCGGCGGACAGCTGTTCGGGCGCGGACGGGGATCGCGCTACGGGGCGTTCGAACGAGGCGTGTTTGGCACCGAACAGACGAGCGCGTCGAGGCGCGTCGAACGGTGGAGGGGGCTTGGCCGGAAACAACCGGAGACAACGGTGGCGAGTGGCGGAGCGGACGCCGGAGTTCGGGCGTCAGTGGATCCAGCGCTAGGGGGCACGGGAAGGCATGTGCGCGTGCGTGTTGGGTTCCTGGAAGCACCAGGAACACGATGTCGTGCTCACGCGAGCACGACGGAGAGCATGGCCATGGCGGCGAGGCGATCCGTGGCGACGTGCTCACGGGAACGGCGACGAGGCAGCTACGATGCGCGAGGGAGCTAACGAAGATGGGCGGGAGATGGGGGAGCTCACCGTGCGGCACGCAAGATGGCCCTTGGGAGTTTAGTAGCAGCAGAGTCGACGGCGCTCGTCGGAGACGCGCCGGGGATCCGAGGAAGAAGACGAGGCCGGGGCAGCGTTCGTGGGCGCCCGGCGTCCTGCGGCTCGTCGGGGAGGCGTAGTCGAGGGAGGTGGAGCGAGCGGACACGTCAGAGAGGTGCGGAGGCCGCGGTGGCCGCGAGTTCTACGGCGGCGAGGCCATGGCGGCGCTCGGATGCGGTGGGATGGATCTGAGGGGAGAGGGAGGCGCAGGGACCGAGAGGGCGAGCGGCGGCAAGTGGGAGATGGGATCGAGGAGGCGAGTGCGTGGCGATCTTATCCCCTCCTCGACGCCGGCGAGGGGGGGTCCGGCGGGGACGCGCCCCTGTTCCGACCCTGGTCGGGGAAACAGGGAAGGGGAGAGAGCGACCGGGGGAACGGGCCGGGTCGGCCGGATGGGCCAGGTGGGTCGGCTTGGCTGCGAGCTGGGCCGTCTGGTCCAGGGGGTCCTTTTCTCTTTTTTTTGTCTTCTGCCTTTGTATTTTCTTTTCTTTTCCTTTTTTGTTTTCTTTAATTTAGGGCATTTAAGTATTTTATAAAATTGTGTCTTCTACACCATAATTACCTATGCCATTTTTGGCACTGCCCGAACATTTTTGTTTCAACTTTTGAAAACTTTTGTTGTTTGACATATTTTGAATTTGACTTTTGAACGGGTTTTGAACTAACGAGAGTTTAGCAACAGTAAACAGAGATGACATGGCATCATTAGGAGAGTTTTACTGTAGCCTAATTATCCAGGCGTTACATGACCTTATATGATTTTTGTCGGGTACGCAAGATACCCTTTGAGGGCAGCATAGAGGAACCACACCGTAATGATGTGGAGGGATTTATTAATGAAATTGCTGTATGGGAAACGAGGAAAGTTTCCTATACAAGAATTACTAGCATACATTTTCTTGTTCTACGTTACTTTGCAATATTTGGCAGTATGCTTGATTGGTCGCGGGAACAGCGGAAATCTTAGTGCTCCAGATATTGTTATTTTGCGCCATGCTTTGTTTACCAATTTCGGTCTAGGCTCTATTATTGCTAAACGATTAAGTCTGAACCGTACAAAGGGCCCCATTCTCGGTGGCATCTTTGCCTCGCGCCTTGCTGCACACTTTAATATACCTATTAGGCATTATGAGAAAGAAGAAAAGTTGTTGCCCCATGTCTTTCTAGATTATAAGAGTATGGTAGCACATGACTTTATTCTTAAAGATAAGAAGAAGATGCTTAAGTATAAACTGATATTTGATAAAAATTATTGTGAGATTATTACCTTGCCTGCGCCCTCTTTGTTTAACATATTTTCAGGCACGTACCTCATCCTGCCGGAGGCCATTTATGCGTGCTGGAGCCTGACACCAGTTCCACAGCCTGAGCCGGAGCCACTCCTGGACCCTTATCGACAGTCTGTTTATCAGTGGGATCCGGAGGAGCTCGCTAACTAGTGGCACCCCGAGGATCCTCCTCAGTACACTGGAGAGGACCATTTTGATCCATGGGCATAGACCAACTTAGGCCAAAAGCCTAAGCTTGGGGGAGCATGTATTTTTCAGCGACATTACATTCATGTTCACACACTCATTCTAGTTATCGGTGCTCATACTTTTTCCTTGTACTATCCATGCTAATTTATTTTCTTTTCTTGCTTTCTTCTTGTGTGTTTGAAAAACCTTAAGAAAAACCAAAAAATTAGTTGTAGCTTTTAGTTAGTTTACTTTCCATGCTGGTAGTAGTAATAATTAAAAGAAAACCCAAAAAGATTTCTCGTTCTTCTTTTGCTTGTTGGGAGCTTTCCCGTGTAAATAGATTTATTTCCTTTCTTTTCTTTGGGGGTCGAGAGCAGAAGACCATGATGAAAATGTTGAGATGGCTCTTATATGCATTATTGTTGATCTAACAAAGAGCCCATGTTACCTTGTCTTCTCCCTTGTATTAAAATGCTTGCAGATTCCAGCTTAGTCCAATGCACGTGCACTATTATTATTATCCACACCGTTTGGTCGTGCAAGTGAAAGGCAATAATGACGATATATGATGGAATATTGAGATGAGAGAAGCTCGTATGAACTCGACCTCTCTTGTTTTTGTAAATATGATTAGTTCATCGGTCCTGATTTAGCCTATGATGAATGGAACATGTTTGCAATGACAATTAGAGATTATAGTTGCTTATGCCATGCTTAATTAGCTAGGAGTTTATAATGGTTTACCTTGCGTGCCAACATGCTATTAAAATGGTTGTGATGTGGTATGATAGGGTGGTACCCTCCTTTGAATGATTCAAGTGGCTTGACTTGGCACATGTTCACACATGTCGTTGAAACAAAATCAACATAGCCTCCACGATACTTATGTTCATGGTGGATTATATCCTACTCATGCTTGCACTCAATGTTCATTAATTTTAATACATGTTCATGACTATTGTCGCTCTCTAGTTGATCGCTTCCCAGTCTCTTTGTAGCCTTCACTTGTACTAAGCGGGAATACTGCTTGTGCATCCACTTCCATAAACCCCAAAGTTATTCCATATGAGTCCACCATACCTTCCTATATGCGGTATCTACCTGTCGTTCCAAGTAAATTTGTATGTGCCAAACTCTAAACCTTCAAATGAAATTTTGTTTCGTATGCTCGAATAGCTCATGTATCAACTAGGGGTGTGTGTATCTTCCATGCTAGGTGGGTTATTCTCAAGAGGAGTGGACTCCGCTCCTCACTCACGAGAAAATGGCTGGTCACCGGGATGCCCAGTCCCATGCTCAAACCAAATCAAAATAATTGCAAACAAAACTCCCCCAGGACTGTTGTTAGTTGGAGGCACCCGTTGTTTCGGGCAAGCCATGGATTGATGCTTGTTGGTGGTGGGGGAGTATAAACTTTACCATTCTGCTTGGGAACCGCCTATAATGTGTGTAGCATGAAACATATCGAGATCTCTTGGTTGTTATGTTGACAATGAAAGTATGCCGCTCAAAATATTATTTATCTCTATTTCAAAACCGAGCTCTCACACCTCTACAAATCCCTGCTTCCCTCTGTGAAGGGCCTATCTATTTACTTTTATGTTGAGTCGTCATCCTCTTATTAAAAAGCACCAGTTGGAGAGCACCACTGTCATTTGCATCCATTACTATTAATTTACATTGAGTATGACTATGACTGGATCTCTTTTACCATGAATTAGAATGTTTAGTCAGTCCTTGATCTTCAAAGGTGCTCTGCATTTATGTTTTGCAGTCTCAGAAAGGGCTAGCAACATACTATCTTGTTATATCATATTTTGATTGTTTTGAGGAAGGGTTGTCATTCGAGATTTATTATTATTGCTTGCTAGTTGATTATGTCATTGACATGAGTAAACATGAGACCTCAGTGTTATTGTGAATATGGTTAGATCATAATCTTTGCTGAAAACTTGAATGTTGGCTTTACATATTTGCAACAACAAGAGCAAACAGTGTTTGTAAAAGTTTTTCTTTATCACTTTCAGTTTGTCAACTGAATTGCTTGAGGACAAGCAAAGGTTTAAGCTTGGGGGAGTTGATACGTCTCCATCGTATCTACTTTTCCAAACACTTTTGCCCTTGTTTTGGACTCTAACTTGCATTATTTGAATGGAACTAACCCGGACTGACGTTGTTTTCAGCAGAATTGCCATGGTGTTATTTTTGTGCAGTAATAAAAGTTCTCGGAATGACCTGAAACTTCACGGAGAATATTTTTGGAATTCATAAAAAATACTAGCGAAAGAATCAAGACCAGGGGGCCCACACCCTGTCCAAGAGGGTGCGGGCGCGCCAGCCCCCCTGGGCGCGCCCCCTACCTCGTGGGCCCCCTGGTGCTCCACCGACCTCAACTCCAACTCTATATATTCACGTTCGGGGAGAAAAAATCAGAGAGAAGGATTCATCGCGTTTTATGATACGGAGCCGCCGCCAAGCCCTAATCTCTCTCGGGAGGGCTGATCTGGAGTCCGTTCGGGGCTCCGGAGAGGGGAATCCATCGCCGTCGTCATCATCAACCTTCCTGCATCACCAATTTAATGATGCTCACCGTCGTGCGTGAGTAATTCCATCGTAGGATTGCTGGACGGTGATGGGTTGGATGAGATTTATCATGTAATCGAGTTAGTTTTGTTAGGGTTTGATCCCTAGTATCCATTATGTTCTGAGATTGATGTTGCTATGAATTTGCTATGCTTAATGCTTGTCACTAGGGCCCGAGTGCCATGATTTCAGATCTGAACCTATTATGTTTTCATGAATATATGTGAGTTCTTGATCCTATCTTGCAAGTCAATAGTCACCTACTATGTGTTATGATCCGGTAACCCCAAAGTGACAATAATCGGGACCACTCCCGGTGATGACCGTAGTTTGAGGAGTTCATGTATTCACTAAGAGTTAAAGCTTTGGTATGGTACTCTATTAAGAGGAGGCCTTAATATCCCTTAGTTTCCAATAGGACCCCGCTGCCACGGGAGGGTAGGACAAAAGATGTCATGCAATTTCTTTTCCATAAGCGTGTATGACTATATTCGGAATACATGCCTACATTACATTGATGACTGGAGCTAGTTCTGTGTCACCCTATGTTATAACTGTTGCATGAGGAATCGCATCCGACATAATTATCCATCACTGATCCAATGCCTACGAGCTTTTCACATATTGATCTTTGGTTAGTTACTTTTTCGTTGCCACTGTTACAATTACTGCAAAACTGCTACTGTCACTTTTGCCACCGTTGTCGCTACTTCCATACTACTTTGTTACTAAATACTTTGCTGCAGCTATTAAGTTATCCAGGTGTGGTTGAATTGACAACTCAACTGCTAATACTTGAGAATATTATTTGGCTTCCCTTGTGTCGAATCAATAAATTTGGGTTGAATACTCTACCCTCGAAAACTGTTGCGATCCCCTATACTTGTGGGTCATCAGCTATATATACCCCGCCACCCACTCTTCATTCATGAGGAGAGCCATCAGAACATGCCTACACTTCCAGCATACATTTTCTGAGAGAGAACCTCCTACTCATGTGTTGAGGTCAAGATATTCCATTCCAACCACATAAATCTTGATCTCTAGCCTTCTCCATTTGCTTTCCACTCAAATCATCTTTCCACCAAATCCAAATCTGTGAGAGAGAGTTGAGTGTTGGGTAGACTATCATTTGAAGCACAAGAGCAAGGAGTTCATCATCAACACACCATCTATTACCTTTTGGAGAGTGGTGTCTCCTAGATTGGTTAGTTGTCACTTGGGAGCCTCCGTCAAGATTGTGGAGTTGAACCAAGGAGTTTGTACGGGCAAGGAGATCGCCTACTTCGTGAAGATCTACCCTAGTGAGGCAAGTCCTTCGTGGGCGATGGCGCTTCGTGGGTTGAAGTCTCCATCAACGTGGATGTACGATAGCACCACCTATCGGAACCACGCCAAAAATCTCCGTGTCTCCAGTTGCATTTGCACACTCCAATCACATCCCTTTACATTCTTGCAAATTGCATGCTTTACTTTCCGCTGCTCATATACTCTTGCCATGCTTGCTTGAATGTGTTATGAATGTTTAAACTTGTGCTAAAACTCTATCTTAACTTGAAGAAAATAAAAATTGCAAATTTTCTTTGTTGAGAGTCTATTCACCCACCCCCCCTCTAGACACCTCTTCTCGATCCTTTCACGTTCTTCTTAAGCACCAACACCAGGTTAGCCCACCACTCAGGATGAAAAACTTCAACGATAAATCCGGCCGCTAAGAGCCGGGCCACTTCTTCACCAATGGCCTTCCGCCTCTCCTCGTTAAAACGACGAAGGAATTGCTAATTGCTTGACCGGCTTAAATTTTGGATCAATATTAAGAGTGTGCTCAGCGAGTTCCCTCGGTACACCCGGCATATCTGAAGGCTTCCATACAAACATGTCCCGGTTCTCACAGATGAACTCGATGAGCGCGCTTTCCTATTTCGGATCCAGAGTGGCACTGATGCTAAACTGCTTAGATGAGTCGCCAGGAGCAAAATCAACCAACTTAGAGTCATCTGCTGACTTAAACTTTAGCAAAGGATCATGCTCCATGGTTGGATTTTTGAAGGACGTCATGTCTGTCGGGTCAACATTATCCTTGTAAAATTTCAGCTCCTCCGTTGCACAAACAGACTCAGCATAAGCAGCGTCGCCTTCTTCACACTCCAAGGCCACATTGTGACTCCCATGTACTGTGATGGTGCCCTTGTAACCTGGCATCTTAAGCTGCAAGTAAACATAACAAGGCCTCGCCATGAATTTAGCATAAGCCGGCCGCCCAAACAGAGCATGGTAAGGGCTCTTGATTTTAACCACTTCGAAGGTTAGGGTCTCAGATCTGGAATCATGCTCATCTCCAAAATCAACCTCCAAAGATATCTTACCCGCCGGATATGCAGACTTACCTGGCACTATACCATGAAAAACGGTGTTTGATGGCTTAAGATTTTTGTCGGTCAGTCCCATGCAACGAAAGGTTTCATAGTAAAGTATATTAATGTTGCTGCCTCCATCCATGAGTACCTTAGTAAATTTATAGCTCCCAACCTGAGGTGCCACCACTAGAGCCAGGTGACCCGGATTGTCAACCTGGGGCGGATGATCCTCACGACTCCACACAATAGGCTGCTCTGACCACCGTAAGTAACGTGGCACCGCCGGCTCAACAGAATTCATTGCCCTCTTATGAAGCTTCTGATCCCGCTTACACAAGCTAGTGGTGAAGACGTGGTACTACCCACTATTCAATTGCTTCGGGGTGCTCTGATAACCAGACTATTGCTGCTCCTGATTTCCCTGATTATTCTGCTGGTTGTAGCCACCCTGATTGCCTTGGCCTTGAAACCCGGAACTTGAACCGCCGCCTCCATGACCCGGACCATGAGGGCCGGACCCTGAACCGCCGTTCGGGCCATGGTTGTGCTGGAAAGACTCCCTGAAGTGTCTCATGATGCTGCAATCCTTCCACAGATGGGTAGACGGCTTCTCCTCCGTCCAATGTTTCGGACATGGCTGATTCAGTATTGCTTCAGGGTCAATTTTTGTCCCTTGAGCCGGCCTCCCCTTACGACGTTGGTTATAACTCCGTGCACCGGTATTAGCCACAAAATCATCAGCTTTGCGCTTACCGTTGCCGCCCTGATTGGCCGGGTTGTGCTGTTGTCCCCTGATACCGCTACTCTTCTTTCCCTTTCCCGATCTTTCATCCTCAGAGTCGTGGTCCTTGGTACTATCAGAGTCGGCATACTTGACAAGAGCCGCCATGAGCTCCCCCATGTCGCTGCAATGACGCTTAAGCCGCCCAAGCTTCTGTTTGAGTGGAAGGAAACGGCAATTTTTCTCCAACATTAAAACCGATGAGCCGACGTTGATGTTATCTGAAGAATGTATGATAGTCGAGACCCGGCGCACCCAGCTGGTCGTCGACTCGCCCTCAGCTTGAACACAAGAAACCAAATCCACGATCGACATAGGTTGCTTGCACGTATCTTCGAAATTCTGGATAAACCGGGCCTTCAGCTCTGCCCATGACCCGATGGAGTTGGCCGGCAGCCCCTTCAACCAGGTATGAGCCGTCCCTTCCAGCATCATGGTGAAATACTTAGCATAGGCAGCCTCACTAACATCCAGCATCTCCATAGCCATCTCATAACTCTCCACCCAAGCCTCAGGGGGCTGATCTGCTATGTAATTAGGCACCTTACGAGGGCCCTTGAAATCCTTGGGCAGACGCTCGTTACGCAGAGCCGCTGTTAAACACGGCACACCCCAAGATCTAGAAGTCACACCTACCTCTACTAAAGCCATCGGGTAAACGGGCGCGTGCGATGAGCCGCCAGCTGAGCTGCCAGCTCGGCCTCCTGGCATGCTCTACCCTGGTCCACCAAATTCTGTGCATTGACACCATTGCGCGCCAGGTCATGTCCATGAGGTTGGTTACGGCGCTGCTCAGTACTAGAGACTGCTAGCGAGTCAATGTGCCTACTGTAGCTTGGACGAGGGGTCGAATGAATCCGGTCACGACTATAGGAGTAAGCCTGCTGTTGTACCAAAGCTATTTGAAGAAGCTCCCTGGCCCTTCGGGTTTCAACCACCGTCGGAGTCTCGCCCTCGACTGGCAAAGCTGCCAATCATGTAGCTGCAGCAATTATACTGTCTAAAGGGTTGGAATAATGACCCGGCGGCATCACCACCTGCTGAGGCGGGGTATTATTCATATGCGGAGAACCTGCCATGCGCGGCTGAACTGGTGTTCCACCCCCTCGTGCTTCAGCCGTATGGTTTATCACCGGCGGTTTACTAGACCCTGTTCCAGGTGTGTTGAAGAGGTTCCTCAACTCATAAACCAAGGGCAGATGACTCCGGTATTTTCTCCTCAAGACTTCATTTGATGCGTTCTGATCCACCATGAACTGGTATGAATCTGCTTGAATCCGCTATGCTTGGGCGTTTAAAAGGGCCCGCTCCATGGTCCTCCTAGTGTTTTCCGCTGCCAGCTCTACCTTGGCTTGCGCTATCTCATCACGCAGCTTAGCCACTTCCGCCTTATGTTGCCCCTGGTTGTCTGGGGTTACATCCACCTCCATCAGAGTTGCCAGAGCTTCCAACAGATCTGTTAAAACTTGAGCCGGCGGGCGTGCTGAGCCGGCGGGCGTGCTGAGCCGCCAGCACCCGTTGCCGTTACCGCCGCTGCACTGGAAGTCATGGCCGCGACGGCTGTCGAACCGAGAACCGGTTGGGTGCCAGCCATGAAGATCGCCACCCTGTTCGTCGGCTCATGGGGCCCCCAAGCCGTCCATCTTGTAGTTGATACATTGAGTTGTTCTCGCCCGTGGACGACTCACAATCAGAGTAGATGGCCGTCTCAGCGCCAGACACAGAGCCTTCCAATTCTGCCCCGTGGATAAATCTAACAAAGGCACGCTTCACGGGGGGTTGAAACGGGCGGGTCATGCACGCTGAGCCGTCTCGATGATGTCGGTGCAGATGTCCGGCTCAGGGCCCGGTTCGCCGATCTTGCCGATGAAGACATGGATTCCGCCGAAGGGGACCCGGTACCCGTACTCAATTGAGCCGGCCTCGGGGCCCCAGCCTGCATCATTGATGTAGAGCTTGCCGCGATGACTCTTGGTCATCCGGCCCACAGTGTATCCCTTGATCCCTTCAAAGCTTCCCTTTAAGAACTCAAAACCACCGTGCACAGGCCCCACGGTGGGCGCCAACTATCGTGGAATTGTCACGGTAGATGTCCTAGTGAAAGGACTTAGTTGTGGAGCCATGGCGACGAGGTTAGCTGAAAGGGGTTAAAACGGGACTAAGGACACGAGGAGTTTATACTGGTTCGGCCCCTTGAGGGAGTCCTGGATTAGGGGGTCCTCGGACAGCCGGACTATATACTTTAGCCGGACTATTGGACTATGAAGATACAAGATTGAAGACTTCGTCCCGTGTCCGGATGGGACTCTCCTTGGCGTGGAAGGCAAGCTTGGCAATACGGATATGTAGATCTCCTCCCTTGTAACCGACTCTGTGTAACCCTAGCCCCCTCCGGTGTCTATATAAACCGGAGGGTTTAGTCCGTAGGACAACAACAATCATACCATAGGCTAGCTTCTAGGGTTTAGCCTCTACGATCTCGTGGTAGATCAACTCTTGTAATACTCATATCATCAAGATCAATCAAGCAGGAAGTAGGGTATTACCTCCATCGAGAGGGCCCGAACCTGGGTAAACATCGTGTCCCCCGCCTCCTGTTACCATCCGCCTTAGACGCACAGATCGGGACCCCCTACCCGAGATCCGCCGGTTTTGACACCGACATTGGTGTTTTCATTGAGAGTTCCATTGTGCCATCACCGTAAGGCTAGATGGCTCCTTCGATCATCGGCAACGATGCAATCCAGGGTGAGGTTTTCCTCCCCGGACAGATCTTCGTATTCAGTGGCTTCGTACAGCGGGCCAACTCGCTTGGCCATCTGGAGCAGATCGAGAGCTACGCCCCTGGCCATCAGGTCAGGTTTGGAAACTTGAACTATACTGCCGACATCCGCGGGGACTTGATCTTTGACGGATTCGAGCCCATGTCAGGTGCGCCGCACAATCATGACGAGCATGACTTAACTCTGCCGTCGGACAGTGTTCGAGAGATCACACCTGCAGCTGCTCCGGCCCTCAATCCGGAACAAATTGCGCCATCTGAGGACGGGTGGATGGACCCCGCCATGGAGGCCGCACACTCAGTGGCGATAGAGCCGAATACTGACTTCACCTCCTATGAGACCCGTGTTGCCGAACCGTTGGATTCGTCCCCGGCCAATGGCCCCGAGCCGCCTGCGTCCATGCCTATCGAATCCGATTGGGCACCGATCATGGAGTTTACCTCCGCGGATATCTTTCAGCACTCGCCCTTCGGCGACGTGCTAAACTCGTTGAGGTCTCTCTCCTCATCAGGAGACCCTTGGCCGAACTATGTCCGGCTAGAATGGGATGCGGACGACAAAGAAATTCGCTCCCCACCCACCACCCACTTAGTAGCCACTGTCGACGATTTAACCGACATGCTCGATTTCGGCTCCGAAGACATCGACGGTATGGACGGCGATGCAGAAGACGAACAGGAACCACCACCCACAGGGCGCTGGACAGCCACTTCATCACATGATATATACATGGTGGATACACCCAAGGAAGACAATGATGAGGAACGGGAGGATGCAGCGAAGGATAACCCCCTCGAGAAGCAACCAAAGCGACGACGCACACGCTGCTCCAAACCCCGCCTCGGCAAAAACAGCGATAATAGTGCAAGAAAGGATGAGACCCCGGTCAACTCCAAAGCAATAGAGCAGGACGAGCCAGTGGACGGCGAACATAGTACGGAGCCACTGTCCGATCACGGCGACGCCGAGGGTAGAAATCATCAACCCATTTCCGGAGAGGAGAATAGTCCGGATGATGATGCACACATCATCCCGGAAAGGAACTTGGAACAACAGAACCTCCACAGAAGGCTTTTTGCCACCGCGAGGAGTCTTAAGAAGCAGAAACAAAGGCTTAAGGCCGCACAAAATACACACATCAGTAGATGGAACAAAGTGCTGGACACTGCTGAAAAGTACGGTGGCAGTCGCCACACAAAGAGTTACCCAAAGCGCAAGCTGCTGCCTGAATTCGATGACGAGGCCTTAGAGCCTACATAGCCGAAAAATAAAACGGCCGACCGATTGGATCGACCACCTCGTGGCCACGATAGGGCGGCTAACGAGGCCGCACATAAGTCAACACACGATTCACGTGAGGACCTACGTCAAAAAGCCGGCATGACCAGATCCATCTACGGGTCTAGGAAGCGCTCTCCAGCGCAGAATCAAAACCAAACACCACAACCGTCCGAACGCCACGATACATCCAAATACAGGGGTGCCGCACACCCCCTGTGCTTCACCGATGAGGTACTGGATCATGAATTCCCAGAGGGATTCAAACCCGTGAACATAGAGGCATACGACGGAACGACAGACCCTAGGGTCTGGATTGAGGACTTCATCCTCCATATCCATATGGCTCACGGAGACGATCTCCACGTCATCAAATACTTGCCCCTCAAGTTGAAAGGACCAGCTCGGCACTGGCTGAAGAGCCTCCCCGAAAATTCCATTGGAAGTTGGGAGGAGCTTGAGGATGCTTTTAGGGCTAACTTTCAAGGGACCTATGTCCGACCTCCGGATGCAGACGATTTAAGTCATATAATTCAACAGCCCAGAGAGTCAGCCCGAAAGCTTTGGAATAGATTTCTTACTAAGAAGAATCAAATCGTCGATTTCCCGGACGCCGAAGCCTTAGCAGCTTTCAAACACAGCGTCCGAGACGAATGGCTCGCCATACACCTCGACCAAGAAAAACCGAGGACAATGGCAGCCCTAACAAGCCTCATGACCCGCTTTTGCGCGGGCAAAGATAGCTGGCTGGCCCGTAGTAGCACCAGCGACACAGGCACATCTGAAGTCAAGGATGGCAATGGAAAACCACGACGCAGTAAAAGCAAGCATCGAAATAACGAAGACAGCCCAGACAACGCGGCAGTAAACACCGGATTTAGGGGCTCTCGACCCGGTCAGCGGAAAAAGCCTTTCAAAGGCAGCAGAGATGGACCGTCCAGCCTAAACAAGATTCTAGACAAATTATGTGAGATTCATGGCACCTCCGATAAACCTGAAAATCACACCCACAGAGAATGCTGGGTCTTCAAGCAGGCCGGTAAGTTAAACGCCGAACACAAGGGGAGGGAAACACCAAGTGAAGACGAGGATGAGCCTCGCCAGCAAAGCACTGGGGGACAGAAAAAATTCCCACCAGAGGTCAAAACAGTGAACATGATTCACGTAACAAAAAGAAGGAGCAAACATGCACTCCGAGACACATGCGCCGTAGAGCCCGTCACCCCTAAGTTCAACCCTTGGTCGGCCTGCCCGATCACCTTTGAACGCAAGGATCACCTGACAAGTATCCGGCACTGAGGACTGGCTGCCTTGGTGTTAGACCCAATTATCGACGGATACCATCTCACCCAAGTCCTCATGGATGGCGGCAGTAGTCTTAATCTGATATGTCAGGACACAGTCCGCAAAATGGGGATAGGCCCGACAAGAATCAGCCAAAGCAATACTACCTTTAAAGGAGTAATGCCAGGCCCAGAGGCCCGCTGTACGGGCTCTCTAGTACTAGAGGTTGTATTCGGTTCTCCCGACAACTTCCGAAGTGAAAAAATAACCTTCGACATCGCTCCATTCCGAAGCGGCTATCAAGCACTACTCAGAAGAACAGCTTTCGCTTGTTTTAATGCAGTACCGCATTACACTTCTCTTGAGCTTAAGATGCCCGGTCCACGGGGCATCATCACAGTTAGCGGAAATATTGAGCGTTCCTTACGCGCGGAAGAACGTGAGGCGGCTTTAGCAGCCGAACACTAAATGGCCTCTCCAACCAAAATAAATGATCGGTCGTCAAGACCGCGGACACGGCTAGACGAGTCCGGCGCATCACTAGCTGTAACAGCTTAGATAAACCTGAGATTGGTTTGATGGTTATACCCCCATAGGCGGTACCAGGGGCTTCCCGCATGTAAAAAGAACTACAGTTTGGCTCGACCTTACTTATCTTGAATTTTAATGGTTTACTGAGAATAACCAATTTTTCGCATGACAACTTTCACCTAAACTTTTCTCTTTTACAGATGATAATCGTGCTACACCCTTCCAGGATACGGCACAACGGAGACACAGGCACAGACGTGCAGTAGGGCCACGCTTAAAGGTTTCTCTTTAGATTAAGACCTTGTGTAAACCTTTTTTACTGTCTCTTGTTGCTTCACATCCTCCGGATACTCAGTATAACCGAGAGGGATGCTGACGTTATTGGCATTCGCCACGTCAGAATAATGCACGTACCTGGACACTCGGGGTTCATTATCAAGGGTGTTACTTAGCCCAGTATATGTTGTAAAGACCGAATACCTTAGGGAGTGTTCGGCGTCGCGAGTTTGGCCTTATATGCATCAGCTCCAAATCATGTCTTTGGTCAAATGTTGGGTTTGCCCAGCTCCCGCGTTTTGCTACCTTACGTTCCGCTCTATCAGCTAAGGTGGCACCGGGAGAACTACTGCGATTGTGCCCTGGTTCATCCGGATGAGCACCTCAGTGGAGAAAGACGAAAACTGACTGTCATGATCAAGCGCGAGACTGGTCAACCACTCGATGACTTAGCGGAATCTTCGGGATTCCTCCGCATTAACGAAGGGCCGGTTTTCCCAGTCATGTACATACGCGCCCCGTACTCGGGTGAGTGCGGAAGTACCAGGGGCTATATAGTAGCCCCACTGTCAAACTCCTATGGTTAAGTGAAAGTGTTAAAGCAATATAGTCCGATTGCCTCGTTCGCCGCGCTACCACCTCCTTAATGGACCAAGACGTTGGATCAAGTGTGAACACGCGCTTTTGCGAACACCCCCTCACTATGTGCGTTGGGGCTGAAGCCGACGACTGCAAACTTTCAGGTTATATACATATATACATAAACGGCCGCAAAGGAGGCATCATAATACTTTTAGGCAAAAGTATAAACACAGCCTTTATAATTCAAATAGCATTGTTATTACAATCGAGATACATGTCACTCGAACATGACACTCTTCGAGAACTGAGCCTCTATTAAACGAGCACCTTCCAGGACTTCTTCAAAATAGTGCTCGGCCCAAACCTGGCCTACGGCCGAATTCTGGGTTGCAATCGTGGTGGCCTCCATCTCCGCCCAGTATGTCTTGACACGGGCAAGAGCCATCCGCGCACCCTCTATGCACGCCGACCTCTTTACAGCGTCGATATGCGGCACAACACCAAGGAATCGTTGCACAAGACCAAAATAACTATTCGGCCTTGGTCCTTCCGGCCAGAGGCGATCCACGACAGACCTCATGGCAAGCCCGGACAACCTATGGAGCTCGGCCCACTCGGCCATTTGCTCATTTAACAGCAGCGGACGCGCGGGAGCATTGAACTGCGACCAGAACAACTTTTCCACTTCGTGATCTTTCTGATCTTCGAAAAACTTGGCCGCATCAGCAGCACTCGCTGCCAAATCCAGGTACGCGTCCGCAGAACTCCATAATTGATCCAGACGGGCATACTTAGGATCCCCGAACTTCGTCCGCAACAAAAAGGGCTTCCCAGCCGTGATATTTCCGGCTTGACGTAGCTCCTCGTTCGCCGCTCTGATTTTAGAGCGGGTTTCCTTAGCTGCTACCATGGCTTTCTCCAAGTCCGCTGTCATCGTTTGACTTTCCCTTTCGAGAAGCTCATAACGGTCGGCGGCGTTTTTCAGCTCAACAGCCATCTTGGCTATTTTCTCTTTGCTCCCGCAATGCGCAGCCTGTTCGGCTTTTAATTCTTCGACCGCCTTTAGGGCGGCCGCATCACTCCTCCTGGCTTGTTCCTTAGCTCGGGCAAGTTCCGCCCGAAGGGTCTCCACGGCGGCAGCTCCATCTGCAGTCACAACATATTATAGATACTAGCATTATGCTCCTCTTAATAAATGTTGACCATCGGAGAATACATACCCTGTGCCTCGTCAAGCCGCCTGTTTACAAGCACGATGTTGGCATCTGCCGCATCAAGTTGCCGCTTCAGTTCGGCAAACTCACCAGTCCGGCTAGCCACCGGACCTTCAGCCACCTTCACATGAAGGCGGCATGATTATTACCTAGGACTATGATCCTCTGTTTGCCGCCGTTTTCGACAGCAACCAGAGTCTCAGGGGCTACTATCTACATAGGTCACACCTGGCGTGTGCGGTACCGTCAAATATATATTACTTTGCGTACCTCAAAGCCTCTCAGCAGGCTCATAAAAGCTTCATGCAACCCACTTTCGGCGGATGAAATCTTCTCAACCAGCATACCCATTAACGTACGGTGTGCTTCTGAGATAGCCGCTTGCTCCAGAAGATTCCGCAGTGAGTCTGGTCGCATATCGGACAGTCCCAGACTCTTTTTGTTGCTCCCCTTAGGAGCCGAATACTCCGGACTCCGGGTGGCCAAAGGGTTACCTTCCGGCCTTGGCGGATCAGGAGAAACCCTTCGTGACGACACCTCAGGGTCGCCCGCCTCATGAGGCGGGGAGGCATGGGGAGGTGTTTCGCTCTCCATCATCTCCGGAAGAAGATCCCCCGAAGACGAACTATGTCGAGAAGGGCTACGATCCGAACTACAGGACATACGTCTCGGTTATTGTCCTCGGAAATAAAGTAGGATATGTTTACTATAAAGTACTTTTGTCTACTTACAGCTCCGTGGGGGGCTGATCCCCTTGTGGGCACTGTGCGGTAAGGATACCCTCCGGGGTAAGACCCTCTGGCGAAGATTTCTTCCCTCGTTTGGAAACCATTGTTTCCAAGTCTTCAGAGGCGGTCCTCTTCCTTCCCTGGGGAGAGGGAATTTTAGATTCTTCTCCCCAGTTATCCTCCTTCGCGGAGGCACTAATTCCCCCAGTCTGGGTGAGTAATGATTGAGGCCCGCTTTCGGCTTCTTTACTCCCTCCTTTATCTTCCCCTGAGGGCGCTTGATAAGGCGCGAGCTCAAGCATTCTGGCCAGTACTGGATCTGTTGAGCCTTCGGGAAGGGGGGCCGAACACCTGATCATCTTCGCCTTTTTTACCCAGTCCTGGTCAAAGAGCGACTTTTCAGAATGATGTTGTGATAAATAAAGAGATAGCATGTTCGGCCGAAGAACTACTTACTTGGGTATCTGGACGATTGCAGCTCAGACCCGCATCCTCGGTGGTGTCCAGACACTTTATTTGTGATCCGAAGAACAATCTGTACATCTCTTCGAGCGTCATGCCGAAGAAGTGCTCAATAGCTCGCGGTCCTTCCGGGTTGAACTCCCACATACGGAGAGGTCGACATTTGCAAGGCGGGACTCGACGAACTAGCATGACTTGCATTACCTTGACAAGGCTGACATCTCTCTCGAGGAGATCTCAGATGCGACTCTGCAATATCGGCACATCATTTACTGGCCCCCAGTCCAGCCCCTTGTTGATCCATGACGCCAGTTGTGGCGGGGGGGGAGCGGAAGGCAGGGGCGGCAACCCACTTAGTACCTCGGGGAGGTGTGATGTAAAACCACTCCCGTTGCCATAAGCTGGACACCTCCGGGAAGGAACCCTTTAGCCATGGAACATCGGCGCCTTTGCTTATAACGGCACCTCCGCATTCTGCGTGTCGCCCATTAATCATCTTCGGCTTCACATTAAAGGTCTGGAGCCATAAGCCGAAGTGTGGGGTGACGTGGAGGAAGGCCTCACACACGACGATGAACGACGAGATGTGAAGGATGGAATCCTGGGCCAGATCATGGAAATCCAGCCCGTAATAGAACATGAGCCCTCTAACAAAGGGATCTAGACTAAAGCCTAGCCCTCGGAGGAAGTGGGAGACGAATACGACACTCTCGTTAGGCTCGGGAGTGGGAATGACCTGCCCTCGAGCAGGCAGCCTGTGCGAGATTTCGGCGGTCAGATACCTGGCTTCTCTTAGCTTGTTGATGTCCTCTGTGACAGAGGAGGGCATCCACTGACCTTGAAGGTTGGATCCGGACATGATTGAAGGTCCGAAGCACCTAGCCTGAGCCTTGGGTGTTGGAACTCAAGGTGGGGGAAGGATTCGATTGAGCGCGAGAAGAAAAGGACAGGCCTTGGCCCCTTTATAAAGAGGGTGAATATCAAGCGTTCTCCGCATGGCCGTTTGGAACTTGCCTAAAATCGAGGAGTCATACCAGCGGGCATGATTGGGTTACCGACACCCGTATTGATGAGAATCCCGTGAAAAGAGGGAAACGATCTCTGCTTCGACAGGACGTGCCGATAAAACCGCCTCGCAACTCGTGCAGTAGCAGGCTCGGAAAAACGATTCGTCATGACCAGACCACGGCAGAACGTCACGTTATGAAAAGCTGTCGGCAGATTAGATTTGTGGAAATATTATTCTCTCTATGGTGGTATGTGGAATTTGTTTTGCAGAGCCGGACACTATCCTTGTGTTCAAAATCTTCTATGGAGTATTCGGAGGAAGAACCCGCCTTGCAATGCCGAAGACAATCTGCGCGCCGGACTCATCGTCATTGAAGCCTGGTTCAGGGGCTACTGAGGGAGTCCTGGATTAGGGGGTCCTCGGACAGCCGGACTATATACTTTAGCCGGACTGTTGGACTATGAAGATACAAGATTGAAGACTTCGTCCCGTGTCCGGATGGGACTCTCCTTGGCATGGAAGGCAACCTTGGCAATACGGATATGTAGATCTCCTCCCTTGTAACCGACTCTGTGTAACCCTAGCCCCCTCCGGTGTCTATATAAACCGGAGGGTTTAGTCCGTAGGACAACAACAATCATACCATAGGCTAGCTTCTAGGGTTTAGCCTCTACGATCTCGTGGTAGATCAACTCTTGTAATACTCATATCATCAAGATCAATCAAGCAGGAAGTAGGGTATTACCTCCATCGAGAGGGCCCGAACCTGGGTAAACATCGTGTCCCCCGCCTCCTGTTACCATCCGCCTTAGACGCACAATTCGAGACCCCCTACCCGAGATCCGCCAGTTTTGACACCGACACCCCTTGCGGTGAAGGTAAAAGCCTAATCCAGTTTGAGGTGGTATTGCTAGGGTTTCGATTACCAGGGAGCGAATACGCTTTGCCTGGCTTTCGATCTGTTGTTTCTTGCCCTAAGCCGCTGCCGGGTCGTCCCCTTATATACATGGGTTGATGCCCTGCGGCTTACAGAGTCCCGGCCGGCTCATACAAACGTGTCCGGCCTAGTGACTTAGCTTACATGCCTTACAATACAAGTTACATATACATGGCGGTTTACACTTACGGGCCTTAAGCCGCCTTCGGGTTTGGGCCCTTTAACAAGCCTGCTTCATGAACCGCCATCTTCAACATACTCATGGGCTTTATTTACATAAACCGCCATTGGGATAACCCGGCCCCTCCTGGGCGGGTCATATCCAATAGTCATATCCCCAACAGTGACCTTGTGAACTTATGCATAGGGGTTGGCAAACGTTTTCATCTTGACTCTCTGGTAGAAACTTTGGGGCACCCTTTGAAGTTCTTTGTGTTGGTTGAATAGATGAATCTGAGATTGTGTGATGCATATCGTATAATCATACCCACGGATACTTGTGGTGACATTGGAGTATCTAGGTGACATTAGGGTTTTGGTTGATTTGTGTCTTAAGGTGTTATTCTAGTACGAACTCTAGGATAGATCGAATGGAAAGAATAGCTTCGTGCTATTTTACTACGGACTCTTGAATAGATCAATAAGAATGGATAACTTTGAGGTGGTTTCGTACCCTACAATAATCTCTTCGTTTGTTCTCGCTATTAGTGACTTTGGAGTGACTCTTTGTTGCATGTTGAGGGATAGTTATATGATCCAGTTATGTTATTATTGTTGAGAGAACTTGCACTAGTGAAAGTATGAACCCTAGGCCTTGTTTCCTAGCATTGCAATACCGTTTACGCTCACTTTTATCATTAGTTACCTTGCTGTTTTTATAATTTCAGATTACAAAAACCTATATCTACCATCCATATTGCACTTATATCACCATCTCTTCGCCGAACTAGTGCACCTATACAATTTACCATTGTATTGGGTGTGTTGGGGACACAAGAGACTCTTTGTTATTTGGTTGTAGGGTTGCTTGAGAG
Organism: Aegilops tauschii subsp. strangulata; assembly: GCF_002575655.3. NCBI lineage: Eukaryota > Viridiplantae > Streptophyta > Magnoliopsida > Poales > Poaceae > Aegilops > Aegilops tauschii. The sequence goes on along the minus strand of NC_053037.3, from coordinate 224,459,090 downwards.
AGACCGTCTTCATCCTACCCCTCCCACAAATTGATAAACCTTTGGTCATCCACTTGAGGGAAATTTGCTACTGTCCTACAAACTTCTGCACTTGGAGGCCCAACAACGTCTACAAGAAGAAGGTTGTGTAGTAGACATCAATCACCTGGAAGCCAACTAAAAAGCCACGATGGTGGCGAAGCAGCCCGCCTCCCACCAGGATCTTAGGTCCTCGATGATCATGCTCACCACTCCAGCCGGATGTCTAGCTTGTATTGCTTCCAATTTGGTTAAATTGCATCTGCTTAGCTTACACATTATACCTTTGAATATGACATGCCTTCCTGTTTTTGGTACATACTAGTACATCTGTCTATTAACCATGTTCTTACATCAAACTAATGTTCTTGTGTATCCCCCATTAATCAGTTATGATGAGACAGTCACCCCAGCGGGTTACCGTGACAAAATACGCTCTTTTAAAGAATGCAGTGTCAGCCTCCCCACATGATTGTCAAGAAACATCAAGGCTAGATGAAGATAGTGAACGTAGCTGTGTAGTTTATGACTGTATTTCCCCTACACTAGCATCGCAGGTGCTTGCTCTAACTTGGCAGTGTATGTGGTTGCATGTTGCATATGGTGTCTAGATTGTAATTCTTCCAATCTGGTTAAATTGCATGTGCTATTCTGCTTAGTTTAGACATTATACCTGTTAATGTGGCATGCCTTCCTTTTTCTAATACATAGTACATCTGTCTATTAAGCATGTCCTTACATAAAACTATTGTTTTTTTGTATCCCGCATCAATCAATATGACGAGACACCTTTAGAATATGCAGTGTGATATTAGTTGCATCTTTCATATGATTTATAGCATGCGCTGCTTCTAATTTGTTGAAACACCATTTATGATGGGACGCTTTTAACTCGGCAGAGTCATATTGGTTGCATCTTCATGTGGTGTCTAGCTTGCATTGCTTCTAATTTAGTGAAGTCCCTTCTGCTTAGTTTACACATCATAGTTCTGATTATATCATGCCATCCTATTTTTCGTACATATTACATCCTCCTATCATGGGTTGTCTAACATCAAAGTTCAGTTCGTCCGTATCACGCATCAATTTGTTCTGAATAACTAAATTGTTATTCCTTTTTCTTGTCGGCTTGACTTAACATGGCACAGAGAAAGAGGAAGGAACACAGAATGACAGGGGATGGTGTTAGTACTAAGGACACACGAAAAGGGAAGCGGAAGAATCCTGCAGATTCTGCTAGTACTGATGGTGCAATAGAAGGTCAAAGTCCAGCGGAAAATTGTACAAACGGGGTATCCCGTGCTACACGAGCTGCAAAACAAGCCAAATAGAAACCAATAGCTGCCACCAAACAAGCAGAGACAGCCCTAGTTGTTACAACACCTTCCATTGTACCAGCAGCTGCACGAGTTACTCGTTCGCCAACTCAGCTAGCAGCACGTTCCCAAGCTCCCTTGCCACCTAACACTACTTCTGAAGCACTCTTGACACAAGACGAGTTGGCAAGATCAGATGAACCTTGTGAACTTCAACAGCAAGAAGGTAGTTGCTGGAGCCAAGTTATAGTTGCATGCTTCTTTATATGTAGTCTCACAGTTTGATGTACACTAACACTTCCTATGTTCGTTGTTGGACTAGCACCTAGGCGCAAGAGGAAACAAACATCAGGGATAATGATCGATAGGTTAACTAAATCTAGAGGAGGAAGAATGTAGATCCGTTTTGAGGCAGGTTTAAAAAGGCTACATGATGCTACAAAGTCAGCCAAGTTAGTATCAGAGGCAGCAGTTGCCGTTAGGTGTCATGCATGTATCCTCCCAACTTGGATTCAGTACAGGAATGACAAAGACGAAATCCAGTTCAACACCTTCCTCGACCATTTATCTGTAAGTATGGTTATGTATGGAAAACTAGTAATATCGTCTTGCTATGTCCCATACTTTCTAGGTTGCTGATAATGAGACTCCCATAATTTTCAACAAATGAGGTTCAAGTGGATAACCAAGATGATGCAACCAGACAAGCTTGCACCCATGTTTTCAAGTCTGCTCTGCGACAGTATCGGTATAACTTGAGGAAAATTCACTTTGAAGGCAAGGTTAACAGTGAACTTGCCCAAACATCTCCAGTGGAAAATATATCGGATGAAGACTGGAGAGGCCTCGTTGAACACTGGTCTGTTCCAAAGTATCAGGTACGTTATATGTATGTGATCAGATCACATGTTGAACTCCTATTTACACATGTGCCTCACAAATCTATCTTCTTGTAGGTGAACTATTCAAAGAACAAGGCCAACCGTACGAAAGTGAAATTCAAACAGATGACAGGATCTCGTAGCTATATTGCACACTGCGAGGCTCTTGTAATTAGCTGATGTTTCACTCTTTTCGCTGTGCCATATTATCAGATCTATATTGACTTGTTCCAAATGCAGAGGAAATTCCGCAAGGACCAAAAAGTACCTGAACCGAATGCTGTGGAAATCTTCAAGGACTATCACACCAGCAAGACGAAGGGCATGACTACACCAGTCAAAGCCGTTGTTGTAAGTCCTTGATCCTCATGCCTTTTAACTACTACTTACTCTGACTCGTGCATTCAACTGCATGGTTTGCAGCCAATGTCTATTACGCTTTTCAATTTTATACACAATTGTCCTAGCGTATCATTGCACCTTACAAGGTTTAAAAGAGAAGAGTGATGTTCCTTTGATCTTGATCTGTAATCTAGTTCAGTGCTGGACTTGCCCACACAATGTTACAATTGCCTGTTTGTCTGTTCTCAGTTGTTTTGTGATATGAATGATGTCATACTATGCTTACCGTATTATAAACTTTGTCTCTTTATCCTTAGCTGTCAATACAATGTGAAGAAATAGACAATACATTAGCCATGGTACATGGTCATATGTTTGGAACCTAGTTTTATTATGTACTTTGCAGTAAATACAACTAATATTTTACACGGGTTCACTAGAATAAGTTCTGTATATAGAACAAAGCTATTTTGTTTGGTTTTGCTACCTCCTTAATATCTTCTGTTCTGGTACTACTAATGTAAAAACTCAACTTTTCAGGAAGCTATGGAACAAATGGTGGAAACGCCACCTTCTAAAGGTGGCAAGGCAACTATAACCGCAATGTCACCTCTTACTGCACTGGGTCAGTACTTGTCCACTAACAGTGCCAAAAGTGTGTTCCTGTGTAATACTGGGTTGGTTGTTAAGGCAATCGCGTCCAAACTGCCTCATGATCAAGATATGCAAGCTCAAAACAATTTTATATCTGCACTCCAGACACAAGTCCATTCCCTAACAGAGACCCTTTGTGAAACAAGGACAGCCATTGTTTGATGTCGTCAACATATGCATGGTTTTGAAACCAGACTATCAGACATTTGCTATGTTGTTCAAGAGCCTAGGATAAATGAAGGTGAAGGTTATGGTGCTCCATCGGATAGTACAGCATGAAAACGTAACAGTCAGGTCAAATGAACTGAGTTTCTGAATTTCTGGTGGTGCATTTATCTGTCAGACTGTTAACTTTTATGTCAACCTTCCTTTTGTTATGGTTGTAATTTGTTTTGTTGCGATACAAAATTTGTTCTTAATGTGCAACCACTGGCTGAAGAAAACAGCAAGCCATTTTTGTATAGTGTAGGGTGTTCCCTATATTTGCACTGGTGGCAAACTTTGATGCCCAGTGGATGTAATCTGTGTAATCGCCTTGATGGCCTAGCGTTAGTTTCTGGCTTATTTATTTCCTAGTCTTCTTTTTCCTTGGTTTTCTAGTGGCCGCAACAACCATTGTCCATATATGGACCATGGTAACCTTGAGCCGGCTATAGGCCATAGGATCCATGGGCCTCCTACGGGCCGTCGGATAAATGGGCCTCCAACCGACCGTAGAATCAGTGGGTCTCGGGCCGTCGGATAAATGGGCCCACATGGGCCGTAAACGGGCGTAATTGGTATCAGGCCAGCACAGTAACGGGCCATTAACAGGCCGAAAGACATCAAAGGCTTAATTATGTCGCAGGCATAACGGGTCGTTATTGGGCCAGAATATAGGACAAGCTAGAAAGGACGCAACGGGTTAACAGGCCACAAACGGGCCGATTCTAACCACGGGCCGAATTTGGCCCATTAGGTGAACAAGCTAGTAATGGGCCGGAAATAATCGAGGGCCGGAAAGGAGCCCAAGAACGTATGGGCCGTCAGTAGGCCAAAATCTAACATGGGCTGGAAACGGCCCATGTGAATCATGGGCCGTTAATGGGTACGAAGAAATTTACTGTTCATTATGGGCTAGAGTCACCGTGGGCCACTAAAGGGCCTAAAGATACGAAAGGCCTCATATGGGCCGAAAGACGTAGTGGGCCATACATGGGCCGAAAGTGAAACAAGCTGGTGTTATATTCAATGGCCCACATGACGCTGTTGGGCCAATTTCGGGAAGGCCCTAAGGGACCGTGAGTTACCGGGCCGTAAAATGGGCTATTTGCGAACAGACCATTAACAGGCTTTTCATGGGTCGGCCCACTAACTTTTGACCGAGTCAAACGGGCCGGCCTTTGTAAGCTAAATGGGCCAGTGGTGGGCCGTCGCACGTGTCGACATATCATAGGCGCCTATCTGACCCAATGACGAGCTGACACGTGTTTCCTTCAGCCAATGAGAATTTTACACGTGGAAAATCCCCATTGGTCCGGGCTGTTAATGGGTTATCAGATCCAAAACCGGACCCGATAGCTTAACGGCGACCTGTTACGATGGATGCCACGTGTCGGTTACCCTTGACGAAAGCACTTCCATGACGCGTCATTTATCGTCATGGAAGTGAACACTTCCGTGATGATAATTTTGGTATTGGCATGGAACACTTCTACGACAGCATAGGTATGACTATCTTGATTCTGTCATAAAATCGTCATGGATGTACATACATGACAGAAAAGGTGACCTACTGTGACAGACACGTATCATCACGGAAGTGTATTTTTTTGTAGTGAAAGTCTCGACCTTCTGGCACTGGTTCAAAAGGATCCAGGTGCCCTCCAGACCACAAATGCCCCTCTAGCGCAGTGGTCAGCGCCCCTTTGTGCTACACAAGAGACCATGGATCGAATCCCGGGATCTGCATTTTGGGTTGGCATTTTTTTACCTTTCAGTGTGACACTGACGATTCGGCCCAACTCTCATACACACACGCATCCAGGGCCCATCTGTCATCCCCCCTTTTCCTTTTCTTTTGTTATTCCAACAATATTCCATTTCTGGAAATATGCCATATTCCATTTCGGGCAAGTCCAATTCTGGATACTCCAATTATGGAAATTGTCAATTCTGCTTATTTCCTTTTTAGGTAGATTTCAACTTAAGGCCATTGTGGATATTTTCCTACAGTAACCCATACATATTATATATGTTTTTGGGGTAGAAAAATCCCACCAATCCATCTGTGGCATCCATTCCATCATTTGGGCAAGTTTGTAAACATGTCATATATGCAGCATATGCCATTTTGTCATTTTTGTGTATTTAAATTCAAATATGTTATGTGGTAGTTTTGCAGATGGTTAGGTTTAACATCATGTCTACTTGCTGCTAAGTTTTATTCCATACCATGATATGTTTTGTAGTGAGTGAAACAAGCTTGCAAACATGTCTACTCAAATCTGTTCATGCCATGCCTTGTTATTTCACCAAGTCTGAAACTACTTATATGACTTGCCATTTTGCATTGATGCTATCATCTTATCTATGTGTTTCTGGAACATGTTCAGTGAGGGAGTTTTGTTAAGTGCATTTATTACATTATTACCATGTTCTTGTTTTCCATGATAAGTTCATGTAGCATATAGCTTACTATCCCTAAACGTTGCAATCTGGAACTGTTTCTGCCATGTCCAGTATTTTTCACTAAGTCTGGAAATCTGTATCACTTGTCAGTTTGCCATGTTGTTTTCCTAATGATATAAGGAGTTTTAGAAATAGTTAGTAAGCATGTTTTGTAGTAGATGTTATGATATCATGCCATGTCATTTTTTTCCTTGTTTGAGTTTTGCATCATATTTAAATGTCGCATCCAAATTGCCATGTTGTTGTTATGGTCGGTTTTGCATTGCATAATGTTTTGCTCACCGGTTGGGCTACGTGCATCCGTTTTCGATGATCTTTATGTCGATTTCAACCGAAATTTTCCTATATTTCAAGTGTCATGCTTGTGTTACCAAGATTATGCCCATATCCATCTTGTCCCCATCGATTCCTTCCCGTTGACGTGTCCCTCGTTCTGGTAGAACTGTAGCCCCTTTCGTAACATTCTCCATATGAATTCATGATAGAATTGTATGTAGAACCTGTTCTTTGCCATGCCATCCTTCATTAAAATGTACATACATCATACTTGGTTGTGCATCATGCCTTCTCCATGTGCTTCTTTGTTTATTATGTTGTTTGCTTCGTTCTAGTTGTGCTTCTCTCGATAGTTCCCGGTTTCATTGCGATCATGAGGATTTGTTCGACTACATTGCTTCGTCTACTTCATGGACTTGACCTTCTTCCGAGTGGGATTTCAGGCAAGATGACCATTACACTAGATACCACTACTATCTTTGCTTTGATAGTTGTCTTGATACTATCGGTATGTCGCGCTACCTACCACTTGTTTATCCAGCCTCCCAAATTGCCATGATAAGCCTCTAACATTTTCCACCATCCCAGCAAACCGTTGTTTGGCTATGATACCGCTTTGCTCAGCCCCTCTTATAGTGTTTCTAGTTGCAGGTGCAGTGCAGGTTGTTCCATGTTGGGACAAGGATATCATGGGATATCACAATATCTCTTATTTAATTAATGCATCTATATACTTGGTAAAGGGTGGAAGGCTCGGCTTTTTGCCTGGTGTTTTGTTCCACTCTTACCGCCCTAGTTTTCGTCATACCGGTGTTATGTTCCTTGATTTTGCATTCCTAACACGCTTAGGGGCATGGGACCCTCTTGACAGTTCGCTTTGAATAACCGCTTCCAGCAAGGCCCAACATTGGTTTTAACATTTGCCTAACATAATAAACATGATAATAAATTTGACGCATAGGGAGTTAGCACTACAGGAGGATTCTTTATTCCACATAATACAGGGGTGCCAGTGCTGATGGTGCTGGTCCAAACTAGAGCCACTTGCGGTGCCACCTGGGGCAACTCGGGTCCTCGGCTGTCGTACGTAGTGTTCATCCGGTTGTGTCCTGAGAACGAGATACGCGCGGCTCCTACCAGGGTGTCGACACGTCGGGAGGTCTTGCTGGACTTGTCTTGCCATTGTCAAAATGTCTTGTGCATCGGGATTCCGAGGGTACTTCGGGTTGACTCGAGATTGGTCGGGTTTTCTTGAGGTTGAGGTATTTCCACCGCAGCTTGTGTTGTCTTGTGATGGGCCAGGTTGGAACACCCCTGCAGGGTTTAATCTTTTCGAGAGTCATGCCCGCGGTTATGTGCCAGATTGGAATCTTTAATATTCGGCTATAGAGAACTTGACACCAGACCCGAAATAAAATACACCAACCGCGTGCGTAACCGTGACCGTCTCTTTTCGAGTGAGTTCGAGAAGAAAACACGATGGGGTTATGTTTGACTCGTAAGTAGTTCACTATCACTTATTGATCATTACTAGTTTGCGACCGTTATGCATAGTAACTCTTCTTACTCTTGTAATCGTAAGTTAGCCACCATACAATGCTTAGTGTTGCTGCAACCTCACAACTTAACGATTCCATACCCATTAAGCTTTGCTAGTCTTGATACCCATGGTAATAGGACTGCTGAGTCCTCTTGGCTAACAGCTTACTACAACAAGCAGGTACAGGTAATGTGATCTTATTTTGGAGTTCTTCTTCTGCTTCTTCTTCGATCGAGGTATAGGTTCCTGGTGGGCAGCCTGGGCTAGCAGGGTGGATGTCATTTGTGTTTTCCGTTTGATTCCATCCGTAGTCGGATAATTGTCACATCCCTAGATCTGGTATGACCTAGACTAGCTAGTCATGTGTGTATCATGTTTAAATTTCATTTAAATTTGAAATGGGGATTTGTGAAACCCTCAGAAATCATTTCTGGAAATGACCCAGATAAAATTTGCTCCAAAAGGGTCCAAGAAAATGTTCATAGCTCTCTCTGAAAATATTGGTCAGAGGAAAAATTCAAACCAATATTTTTAGGAGCTCATAAATATTTATTTTTGGCCATTGGTATTAATCCGGTAATTAATTGCTTTGGATATATATTTGTTATATATATAATATATGTCCAAAAATTTTGTTAATTGGTGAGGAGTTTTGAGGAATCCAACTAGTTCCCACAAAAATTGACAGAAGTAAATAAGTTGATTTAGTATTTTACTAAATCAGAACAAATGTCAGGAAAATAGAAAAGAAACAAAAATGGAAAAACTTACCTGGGGCTTACCTGCAGCCCATTTGGCGCCTCAGCCGGCCCAGCACTGTGCAGCCCACTGGCCCAACCGCCAGTCATCGTCCTCTTGGCGACGACAGAAGGACGAGAGGCACGCGCTCGCCGCCCGCGCACATGGGCGCCATGCCTCCTACCTGCCTGGCCTCTCCCTCGACGCCTTGGCCGTCCCGAACGTGGCCACGTGACCCCCCAGGCCTCTCCCACTCTCTCCCGTCCTCCTCCCCGCCTCTGTCACCCTCTCCCATGACAGCCGAAGCACTGCCGTCGCCGCAGCTCACCGCCGACGCACTCCCCGCCGTTCCCTCGCCCCTCCGTCGAGTCCACGAGATCCGCGCTGTCGCCTGCTCCCTCTTCGTCAAGCCACGAGATGCCGAACGCCCCGTGGAGCCGTCACCGCCGTCTTCTTTAACGCCGGCCGCCCGAGATCGCCGTCGCCATTCCGCCTGCGTCGGACCTCCCCCGAGCTCGCTGACGCCTCCGCCGGAACCGCTGTGAGCCCCGCCGGCGTTTCCCCTCTCTGTTTCGTCATTCGCGCGTCGTAGCCGCATGCCACCGACCTCCGGCCACCGCCGCGAGCTCCGCTCCGGCGAGCTCCGGCCACCCTAGCTCCTCCCACCTGCCCCACTAGATGCGGGAGAGCACGGGCTACGCCCCGGTGCTCTCAGCCGCCGCCCCCATGCCCTGAAGTGTGGACACCGCCGCGACCAAAGGTCACCGGCGACAACCTCGCTGGCCTGATGTGCGGGCCCGACCTGTCAGGTGATTAGCTTAAAGCTAATCACCACCTAACTAATTACCCCCCTAGTGACATTGACAGTGGGCCCCAGCGCCCTAATCTTTTAGTTAATATAAACTAACCCCCTATTAACTAACTGAGTCACTGACGTGTGGACCCCACACGTCAGGTTTGACCTGGTCAGTGCCGTGACTTGCTGCCGCAGGCATTACGTCATGCTGACGCAATTAATCATTTCCTGGATTTTATATAATCAGGAAATTCCAGAAAATTAGCAAAACTTCTAAAATTCACAGAAATTCAACCGTAGCTCAGATTGAAATAAGTTATATATGAAAACTTATCAGAAAAATTCAATCTATCCATCTGTACTAGTTTCATGCATGCCAAACCAAGTTATACCTGTTGTACATGTGAAAACACATAAATGGCTTTTAAAGAGACTTAAGTTAGAGTTGCATTTGAACCTTTGGTTCAAATGGACTCCTTCCAAGTGAAATGCTAGTTGCATTAGCTCAAACAACATCACATCTTCATGCCATGTTCATGCATCATATTGTTGCATATGCTTGTGTATTGATTGTCGACACTGTTCCTTCTTGATAGGTCCTGCTCCGGAGAGTGCTCCATAGTACCTGTCTGTGGAGCAGTGCCCCCCTGTTGGTCTATCAGGCAAGCAACCCCTTGTTCATTCCGATACAGTCCTACTCTCTCGCTCCTGCTCTCTGTTATTGCATTAGGACAACAACGATTCAATTGCTACTTTATGTTGCGGTAGTTGAACCCATTCCTCTGCATGACCTGTCATTGCCACATTAAATAGTTGAAACCCACTAGCATGTGTAGGAGTTGATTGAGCCATGTTGTGTTCCTACCATGCCATGCCTACTATTGCTTAGAGTTGTGTCGGGTCTGATTCATTGGGAACGAATTGGAGTGTTATTCCATGTTTGATGCTGGGAGTTAAGTGTGTGAACATGATTTGGTAAAGGTAGGGGTGAGAGGCCATGTAGGAGTACATGGTGGGTTGTCTCATTGGAACCGTCCTTAAGCACTGAGTTCTGTGTATGTTGTCCAAGGCTAGCTACTACCACACATTGGGATCCTTAATTGACTCTCTCGACTTATTAACCGACTTGATCTATGTCCAGGAGTCGCAACTAGTTTCTGGTGTTTGTAGGTAGTGCTATTTTTCTACCGAGTGGCACCCGGCAGGGTGGACTTGGGACCGACTAGGCATAGTGGCACGGTGTACCAAGTGGTACCCGGATGGTGGGCTTGGGAACCCTGCTCACATCGTTTGGGGCCGTGAGCGAAACCCCGGCCGGATCTCCTTGCGGATGGAACCCGAATAGGCGATAAACCTGGACTAGAGTCTTATGTGGTTAGTCAGGTCATGGCCGACACCCTCGCCAGGCTTCCACTTGAAGGTTGCCGAGATACATGACATGTACATGGCGGTAAGTGGCGAGAGCGTGTGTGAAGAAGTACACCCCTGCAGGGTTAACATGATCTATTCGAATAGCCGCGTCCTCGGTTATGGATACTTGGATGCTTACGTGGTACATAGACAACTTGAAGTGGATACTCTAAAATGCTCAAGACAAGTGTGAGTGCTATGGATGGCCTTCTCGTAGGGAGACGGTAATGAATCCATAGTGGTGTATTGATGTGGTGATTAGTGGACTCATGTGCGCTTTCTTACCTCAAAGAAGTTACTCGTAGTCGTAGAATAGGTTAGCCACTGAGTCAAAGCTGGCTTGCTGCAACTGAACCCCACATTGCCTCCTCGATACTAATGCATGTATGATAGGATCTGATGTAAGTCTTGCTGAGTACCTTTGTACTCATGTTGCTTAATTTATGTTTTTGCAGATGAGACTTGTGTCTCAGTAGTAGTTCTGCATGGACTTCGACGACTAGCTTGTTACCTCAGCTACGATTTTGTACCCTTGGGAGGGTCTTGTAGATAGTCAGGCTTCTCAGCCTTTTTCTTTTGTAGTTGTCTGTACTCAGACATGTAATGCTTCCGTTGCTTGTATGCTCTGAATGATGGGTCGTGAGACCCCTGTTTGTATTGAATGCTATGTGGCTCTTCTGGGCCTTTATCTATATGAGTTTGAGTTATGTTGTGATGCCATGTTGTACAGCACATACTTGCATGTTATGCGTACATGTAATGTGTATTGCTATGTGTGGGATCCGACAACCTAGTTGTTTAACCTTGGTAGCCTCTCTTACCGGGAAATGTCTCCTAGTGCTTCCACTGAGCCATGGTAGCTTGCTACTGCTCCGGAACACTTAGGTTGGCCGGCATGTGTCCTTCTTCGTTCCTGTGTCTGTCCCTTCGGGGAAATGTCACGCGGTGTCTACCGGATTCCTGCTAGCCTGCTACAGCCCGGGTTCCCAAAGTCCTGTTAGCCCAGTTGCTACAGCCCGGATTCACTAGCTGATGACCGACACATTCGTTGCTGGGTCATGTATGCCTGTCCCTGTAAGTTAGTGCCACTTTGGGTTTACGACTAGCCATGTCGGCCTGGGTTCTCTGTCATATGGATGCTAGCGACACTATGTATATGAGCCAAAAGATGAAAACGGTCCCGGGCCAGGTAAGGTGGCACCCGTGGGAATACCGTGCGTGAGGCCGCAAAGTGATATGATGTGTTACATGCTAGATCGGTGTGACTTAAGATTTGGGTCCCGGCAGCTTTGGTATCAGAGCCTGACTGCCTGTAGGATTACCAAGCCAAACTAGTCGAAGTTGAGTCTAGAAATTCTTTTGTTATGTAAGGGAATTGATTGTGGGAAGGAACGTAAGGCTCTTTTTACTCCTTATACCTCATGCCCTTCTGATCTGAGTCATCCTATCTTTCCTACGGGGTTAAGGAACTAGGCTTTCTCTTCCTTCTATCAGGATCACGTGTTACTACTTCGTAGTCTCTTAGGATTGGTTGATCAGTCATATTCCAGTTTTCAAGTACTTCCGGTGTAGTCTGTTTAGAATTATCCTTAGAACCTTGAGTGGTGATGTTGAGTATGGTACTACCCCATCTTTTGCAGGATGTTTCATTTTGAGCATTTTACTGCCGTTATGCTGCCGGATTTGTCCTAGGAGTTCGAGAGATACTAATTCCTTGTGCTATATACTGCATCCTAGTAGTTGATGTTGACTCCGTCCCTAGTTTCGTTTCTCAGGATGTCGTCAGTTAACCGAAGTTCGGTTGCTCGTAGCCTGAACCACGGAGATGGTAGGGATGAGGATCCTCCCGACCAATCTTTGTTGGCAGAGTTCATGTTAGAGATGGAGAGGAACAAGCGAGAGTCCAACCGCTTGTTGGCACAAATTGAGCAGAACACCACGCATCAGTGCAAAGAGTCTGCGACCATCCATGACTTCATCGGCTTGCACCCACCCACCTTCCATCATTCCATTGAGCCACTCGATGCAGATGACTGGCTCCGTAGTATCACACACAAGCTGCGTTCCACGATCGTAGCTGAAAGTGACAAGGTCACCTATGCTGCATATCACCTGGAAGGTCCTGCTAGTCTTTGTTGGCAAAACCATGAGGCTATGCTTCCAGCCGGTCAGATACCTACCTGGAGAGATTTCACTGAGGCTTTTCGCAAGCATCACATTCCTCAGGCTCTCATTGACCGCAAGAGAGAAGAGTTATGTAGTTTCACCAAGAGTAAGATGGCTGTTGATGCTTACAGTAGAGAGTTTGAGAACCTCGCCCGCTATGCTACAGAAGAAGTGTCCACAGACGCCAAGAAGCAGGCTAGGTTCCGGAAGTGTCTCAACCCCAAGTTGCGTCGTGATCTCCACTTGCACCATTGCAATACATTCCAGGCTCTTGTGAACAAGGCCATTAATGCGGAGACAACTCAGCTCACTTACGAGGAGTCTCGTAAGCACACCCGTGATTTGGTTTCTTCCTCCGGTTCTAGTTCTCATAAGCGCCGGATTTGGGTTTCGAACTCCGCTCTTCCACCCGGATATGCACCAAGGCCAGCTTGTGTGGCACCTCACCCAATTCAGCAGTATGCTCCACCCAGGCCTATTGGTAGACCGCTTGTCAATGCGGGTCCACGTCCAACTTCAAGGACTTGCTTCACATGCGGAAAGCCAGGACACTATGCACGTGACTGCTCTCAGGCCAGTTATGCTCCACCCCAGCCCGAGAAGTCTGTTGGCCGTGGTAAGCCATCACGCAAGATGATCAGTGTCAAGTTAGCTCCCACTGAACGTGGACGTGTGCATCACGTCTCAGCTAAAGACGTTCATGACGATCCGGATGTCGTTCTTGGTACACTCCTTGTCAACTGTCATCCAGCATCGGTTCTGTTTGATACTGGAGCATCTCACTCCTTCATTTCTGAAAGCTATGCCAGCCTGCACAACATATCATTTTGTGATATGCCCTCTCCACTAGTCATTCAAACTCCTGGATCCAAATGGCAAACTTCTAGTGTAAGTCATGGTAATGAAATCCTTGTCGACGGACTTGTATTCCTTGCATCACTTATAGCCCACAAGTCTACAGATATTAACATCATCTTGGGTATGGACTGGATAAAAGCTCATTATGCCAAGATTGATTGTTACACCAGGTCTGTTTAACTTACACATCCATCTGGCAAGATAGTCACTGTCTCCACCAGAGTTGCAAAGCGTCAACTCTATTCTCTTAATGCCAGCCCTCTTCCAGACCTTGAAGATATCCCGGTAGTCCATGACTTTCCGGATGTCTTTCCAGAGGAACTACCAGGTATTCCACCTGACAGGGATGTAGAGTTTGTCATAGATCTTATCCCAGGAACCGCCCCAATTTCTAGGAGACCTTACAAGATGGCACCCCTAGAACTAGCCGAGCTTAAGAAACAACTTGATAAGTCCTTGCAAAAGGGTTTCATCCGTCCTAGTTCTTCTCCCTGGGCTTGCCCCGTCCTCTTCGTCAAGAAGAAGGATGGTGCAGACTAAGGCATAGCCTAGTGGTAGGAAGGGGCTGATGCCTTCCCACCCACCCATGTTCAAGGCACGGTACTTGCAATTTGGGTTTGTTGCACCAATTATACTGTAGGGGGCTCCCTTACAGTATTTCTATCAAAAAATGAAGAAGGATGGTACGGACTGGATGGTTTTAGATTATCGTCCCGTTAATTTGGTCACGATAAAGAACAAGTATCCGCTCCCCAGGATCAACAACCTGTATGATCAGCTCGTTGGATCCTCAGTCTTTTCAAAGATGGATTTGAGGTTAGGCTACCACCAAATCAAGATCAGAAACGGGGACATCCCCAAGACGGCCTTTGTCACTCGTTATGGCCAGTACAAGTACACCGTCATGTCCTTCGGTCTAACCAACGCTCCAGCAACATTCTCCCGCTTGATGAACTCGATCTTCATGGAGTACTTAGATAAGTTCGTCGTGGTTTATCTCGATGATATTCTTATTTACTCGAAGAATGAGGAAGAGCATGCCGAACATCTTAGACATGTGCTAGAAAACTCAGAGAGCACCGGCTTTATGCCAAGTTCTCCAAGTGCGAATTTTGGTTGCCAGAAGTGACCTATCTGGGCCACGTAATCTCTGGTAAGGGCATTGCTGTCAATCCCGAGAGAGTTCAGGCCGTTCTTGATTGGACTCACCCTGAAACAGTTAAACAAGTTAGGAGTTTCCTTGGTCTAGCCAGTTATTTTTTTACTATACACAGTAGGGCAAAACCCCACTGCAATTTTTATATTATATCAAAAAAGAGATGTCTAGCAGTACAAAGAGGCTTGAGAAAAGCCAAAAGAAAAAGAAGTAAAAAAACTATAAGCTACTAAATTACAGTACAAGGCTGTCAAGCCATAGACAGAAAGCTCTAGCATAGCTCTTTTTAATTCGAAACCTAAGCAAGTTGAGCTCCTCCAAGAAGATGGCTTGCCATCCCTGTATGCTTGGTTCAATGGCTTGAAAATTGAGATTGTTCCTAGAGATCCATATGGCCCAGGATGCTAGGATGATGATTTCCATGAAGAAAGGCAGATGAAGTTTTAGTTTTAAATCAGCAAAAGCTTCAAGCACTGAAACATTGGCCTATCTAGAGGGACAAATCAGGTCCCAACACTGAGCCGTAAAAGGACATGTCCAGAAGAGATGGTGAAGTGTTTCCTCCTGCTGGCAATTATTTACAGCACAATTATAGTTACCTAACTGAAAAGATTTCCTTCGAAGGAGATTCCTAGTATTGAGCATGTCATGTAATAACCTCCAAAAGAACACCTTGTGCTTAGGTTGACAAGAGCTATTCTAGATCCAGTTAAATTGCTGGGGCACTATTTTTACTCCCATCATCAGTTTATATGCCTTAGCAACTGAAAATTGATCATTTCCCCAAATGTAGCTCCAGGTATCTGTACATTCCAGATATTCAGAACCCCTCAAAGCTATACAAATGTCTTCCATTGCTTCAAATTCTTGGAATGCTTGCACTGTCAATGGTAAATGAAATAGATACTCCAGAAATTCAGTGTGAATAATGTTGCGCAGAGTGGAGTTCCTATTCTTCACAAAAGAGAAGAGATGGGGGAACATGTCCTGCAAGCAAGCTGAGTGCCATAGGTTAGACCAGAAAAAAGCACTTTTGCCATCTCCAATGTGACATCTGGCCAGAGATTTGAAGTTGTCAATGAGCTTAAGATTTGCCTTCCACCAAAAAGATCCAATCCATCTGTTGCCAGGCAGCCAATCACCATTATAATGTGTCTCCCAGATCAAATTAACCCATGGAATGTTGTGTCTGTTGTAAAACTTGTGCAGATTCTTAAGTAACAAAGCTTTGTTTTGGACAAAGATGTCCATCACTCCCAAACCTCCTTGGTCTTTTGGTCTACAAACAGTTCTCCATGCCACCATGGCTGGCCTATGGTCCTCCAAGTCAGGGCCTCTCCAGAGGCAATGCCTCAACAATTTAATAGCTTGAGTTTTAATAGTGACAGGCACATCTAGGCATCCCATGAGGTAAATCAGCATACAGTTGAGCACAGATTTTACCAGCAACAGCCTTCCAGCCATGGTCATGAAGGAAGATAGTCCCATAAGTTTCTTCTGCAGCCTTGTGACCAGAGGTAGGCATTGTTCAACAGTTGGTTTATGAATACCCAAAGGTGCACCCAAATATTGAATGGGGAAAAATTCCCTTTTACATTGAAAAGTATTAGTCAAAATCTCAACTTTCTCCTCAGACACATTGAGTGGGATGAGGCTGGATTTGGAGTAATTAACTTTCAGACCAGTAGCATCTGCAAAAGTGTTTAGAAGGGCTTTGAGGCAGTGTAGTTGCCTGGCATCTACTTGAAGAAGGACCAAAGTGTCATCTGCATATTGTACTATTGGATAATTAGGGCAGGAATTCACTTGCAAAGGTGGAGATAGTAAACCCAGCTGCATGGCCTTGTTGAGGATTGATTGAAGAAGATCTGCAGCAAGCACAAACAGAAGTGGTGACAGAGGGTCTCCCTGCCTCACTCCTCTCAGATAGTAGAATTTTTTACCAGGAACACCATTAAGCAATATGGCAGATGAGGCAGAAGTGAACAGCATTTTGATCCAGTTAATCCATCTATCTCCAAAACCTTTAGCTTTTAGAATGTCCAAAATTGCCTGATGTTCAATGGTGTCAAAAGCTTTTTCAAAATCTAGTTTCAGCACAATAATCTCTTCCTTGGATTGGTGGCATTGATGTAGATATTCATAGGCCCAACCCAGCAATCATGGATGGATCTCTCTTTGAGGAAGCCATATTGGTTAATGTGGACCAATTTTAAGATCACCCTCTGTAACCTGTTTGCCAGCAATTTAGTGACTAGCTTGAGACAACAATTAAGGAGGGAGATTGGCCTGTAATCATTTGCTGTGAGGGGAGTACTTCCTTTAGGGATTAAAGTTATGAAAGAGGTGTTCAAACTTTCTAGAGGATTTGTCCAGCATGAAAATCAGAAATGAATTTGAGCACATCTCCTTTAATTATGTCCCAACAAGCTTTAAAGAATTCATTATTGAAACCATCAGGGCCAGGTGATTTGTCCAGAGGTAATTCTTTTACTACATCATTGATTTCTTCCTCAGTGAAAGGTAATTCCAAGGTATCAAACAGTGTGGGATCTTGTCTCTGGCCAAACAATGATTCCAAATCAAAATGCATGGTAGTTTTTTGACAAGTCCCCATTCTTTTCTTATAAGTATCCCAGAGTATAGCAGCCTTCCCAGCATGATCAGATATATCAACTTGAGCCTCATTTTGCAAGACAGCTATATGATTGTGCCTCTGATTGATGGAAGCCTTGGTATGAAAGAATTTGGTGTTTTCATCCCCAAACTTTACCCCTTTAATTTTCCCCCTCTGTTTCCAATAAATCTTTTGGTTCCTTAGAAGAATTAGCAAATGTTCTTTCAGAAGAATCCTACAATTCCACTCATAAGTGTCCAACTCTCTGAACTCCTCAAAAAAATCCCAAAGGAAAATGAGCTCATTGATTTTAGCAATTTGAGTTTTAAGACAAGATAAAGATCTGGCCCACAACTTCAGAGCTCTCCTTAAGTTTTTAAACTTAGCATTCAAACTTTTGACAAAATCAAGATTCCCCACTGGAATACTCCATGCAGCATTAACCACCTGCTTGAAATCAGAGTGATGCAACCAATGGTTCTCAAATCTAAAAACTCTTGCTTTGGGGATAGAAGTACCAACTTTGATGACACATGGTAAGTGATCTGATATTGGTTTTGCAAGAGGTAGAACCATAGTGTTTGGGAATGTGGTCATCCAAGAGGCAGAAGTAAAAAACCAGTCAAGCTTGACCAGCAAAGGATTTTGTTGCATGTTCCTCCAACTGAATTTCCTTCCATGCAAAGGTAGCTCAAGTAAACCTTGATTACTAATTGCTTCATTGAACATAAGCATCTCATTAACATCTCCACCAGGTCTGTTTTTCTCTGATGGATCCCTCATGAAATTGAAATCTCCCATAAGAATCCAGTCCACATCATCAGGCATGTGAATATTCAAAAACCACTCAATGAACTCAATTTTGTCATGTGGGTCACATGGACCATATATATTGGTGAGAATCCAGGACTGATTGGAGAGCAAACTGGTGAACTGAATGGAAAGTGAAAATCTATTTTGGGCAATAACTTCTCCAGCAAATTGAGAGCCATTCCAAGCCACTAGGAGGCCCCCTGAAGCTCCAACAGAAGGGAGGAAAGCAAACTTATTGATCTATTGGGATAGAAATTTTTTATGTAAGCAGCATCAAAGTTCTCTCTCTTAGTTTCTTGTAAGCACAAAATATTGCAGTCACTCTCATCTATTTTCTGCCTTAAGGCCAACCATTTATCCTGTGAATTCATCCCTCTAATGTTCCAGTTAAGAATGTTCCAACTTCTATTTGTGCTATTCATGGAGACAAAGATGTATATTGCACCAGAAATCAAGCACCAGCACTTGATCCACAATTAAAAGTGATAAAAGATTATCAAGGACTCTGAGCCATAGCACATGATAGGACCAGCAACATATCCAAAGGCCATACATCACAGGAGTTCCATTAAGATAGTACATCTCCAGAGGAAATAGTTGCTTAAAGTACCAGTTTCCAATGATTACATCATAGAAAGAACTGTCCAAAAGAGAGCACATGGAGATCCAACCAAACTACCCCCCAACCACTATTCCAATTGGGTCCAGCAATCATCATGCAGATGTGGAAGTGTTTTCCTCTCCAGTAGCCAAGGGCACCTTGACCAACTCTTCAACAAGCTTTCTTCTTGGCTTCTTGGCCAGCTTGTCCTCCAGCTCCCCCTCAGCAACCTTACAGAAAGAGGCAGTGAGGTTTCTAACAACTGATTTTTGAATGACAGGAGGGACAGCATGACAAGGTAGACAACTATGGTTTGAGCAGGAGTTTCTTTTATATCCATCATTATCTTTCTTAATTCTGTCACTCCTCCTTACCTCTGTTTCCACCAGGGGAGTTTTACCACTCCTTCTCTTCCTGAGGTTGTCAGAGCCAAAAGGCTGCAGAAGGGCCTCAGACTCCATGTCTTGCATGTTGGGGGCCACCTCAATATTCTCCTTGTCCTTATCCTTTGCAAGCTGTTCCTCCAGGTCAATGGCCTGACAAATGGGAGCATGTCAAGTAGGACACTTATCAGGTATATGAAACAGTATAGCTTGTTCCATATTCTCCACAGCAGAGAAAAGTTCCCACATTCCAGACTTTAGCATGTTGACAGTCCAATCAAACTTATCTGGAGTCAAGAGAAGGTGGACAATGAAATTAAACCAACTTACAGGAATGTTGGCAGAGAAGGAGTTTTTGTTATCAACAGACTCCTCTTGAAAGTGTTTCTTCCACAGCAAGAGACCTTCTTCAGATACAGTATGATCATTATTAGCAGATGCAGCAAGCTGTATACATTTCAAACCAAGAAGAGAGGGTGCCATACTGAAATGCTCATTAATTTGATTTACCCAGTTACCTTGAAGACCAGACTAAAGATTCTCAATGTTTGTCACAGGTTCAAGCCCTCCTCTAGAGGTATTGAT
The DNA here is from genome assembly GCF_002575655.3 of Aegilops tauschii subsp. strangulata. Taxonomy (NCBI): domain Eukaryota; kingdom Viridiplantae; phylum Streptophyta; class Magnoliopsida; order Poales; family Poaceae; genus Aegilops; species Aegilops tauschii. Next base: position 224,439,270 of record NC_053037.3, on the reverse strand, counting down.
ATGAACAGGACTGCACTGAATGGCCTGTTCAGAAGAAACACCAACTTGAGCAGCCAAGCCAGGCTCAGAACTGAGCACAAGATCTTCCCCTGCACCCCCAGCAAGGTTAATATCATCCATTTGCTGCAGCTGGCTTGCAATAACTTGAACAGGAAGATCCTCAGCAACAAATGCAGCAACCACATTTTGCTCATGCAACACATTGGGCTCCTCATCATCAGATTGATATGCCTGAATAATGTTTTGAAGGCCATTTGCAACCACATTGGCAGGAGGAGGCAGAGCAATAGGTTCATTATCTCTGGGAAACACATTCCCAGCTAGCACAGGTGGCAGTAAAAGGTTTGAATTATCTCCTTCAGAAAAAGACATGTCTGATGATAAACTGTTGTTGCTGAAAGCAGGCAATAACTCTTCCCCATCTGCCCAGGCCATCTCTTCTTGCTGCACAACATCCAGAATGTCCTCAAGAGGTGCATGCAGGTTGTCCTGTTGTGGAATAATCCAGTTGTCCTCTTGTTCCCAGTTGGCCTCATGCTGAACATCTAAGTTGTTGTTGTTTAGTGCAGCATTGTGAAAGCCAGTACCAGGCTCAGCATTCTCAGGTAAGGGGTGTGGATCCACATCGTCAGGTGGAATTGGGTCTTCATCTGCTGGGCCCCCACCGAGAAGCTCACTAGCCAAAACTTCAATCGAAGAGGACCAGCCATCCTCATCAAACTCATCTCCTTCAGACCATCTCATGCTTTTTGGAATGATATCCAGGCTCATAACACGAGCCTTAACCACAATACGGCCCATGTGGTCATCCTCCTTGTCCCAGGAGATCATGCGCCCAAACTTGCTAACAGCACAGGCCAAATCTTCAGTATTGCGAAAGTCGAAAGGAACTCCTGTCAGCAGCAGCCAAACTGTTCTATTGAAATGCACCCTCCTATGATTCCTGCCCTCGTCATGCTTCACAAAAGAGATGAACACATCGCCAAATTCATGCGGGCTATCAAGCACCAGCTTGTCCCTGTCTCTAACCCTCGTCAGACGCACATACGCCTCTCCAAACGGGCATCGCTGGATGTCTCTCAGACCTAACTGCCTATGCTCAACAATAAACTCTTCAAGAACATCTCTTACATTGGGGAAAGGAGCATCGGCAGGGAGCGGGTGGATAGTAGCAATAGCCCAATCTTCATGGCGACGAGAACGATGCGGGAGGACGACCCGAGCCACCCCGTTGCGGCCCGCAATCTGCTGGATGGCGAACCCATGAGGCACAAATGGTCGCGGGTCAATCGGAATGTTGGCCATCGTAGAAGCCGGAGAGGCGCACACCGTCGCAGGCGCGCTGGAGGTGACAGAAGCAGAGTTTGCGTACTGTGGTGGAGCAGAGACAGACTAAGGAGAAGTTGAGGAGGCAAGTGCCAATTGAGGCTGGAAATTAGGAAAAGATTCCTTGGAGAGCTCGCTGAAAGAGGAAACCACCGAAGGGTCGCGGGCCGGGCCAACTGACTTAAACCAGTCCTGGACCGCGTCCAGGTTCCAGGCCTCATGGGGAGGGCTTGGAAAGGAGGCAAACCGAAGAAAAGGGAAAAGCCCAGGTAGCCGCTGCACGTGACACTCCCTGGCAAAGTGGCCCAGCAAACCACACGCGTAAGACTTAAGCGAGCCATTTGAAAAACCCCGATTGCCGCCCTGAGAAGCCTCAGCGTGAACCTCTCCTGAGGTATTAAAATTCTGCATTAAGGACTCATTATTGTCCGAGACCAAATTATTGCTAGAGCTCGGTAAATTCGCGAGACGAGCAAAAATCGATGGCCGGAGTTGATCTCCGGAGGCATTGACGGCGGCAGCAGATCGTGCACGTGAACCACTAGTAAACAAGGTCCATGAAGCTTCTTCTTCATGATAAAAAAGTTGTTCTTCACGCAACCAGTTAGGGCCTCCAAAACTCCAAAGATTAAACACCAATTCAAAGTCCTTTTCAACCACACAGCCATAGTTATAGATTTCAAACCCCACAGCTTTTGACGCAACCGAAAACTTGAAGGATCTGTCCTTGAGATGATGCACACGAAACCCTTGTGGGTAACCACCAAAGCAAGATTGAAGAGTGATGCTAACCGTGTGACAATCCAACCGAAATCGAGCACGACGGAAGGAAACCACCAAAGTGAACTCTCGTTGGCGAAAACCAGGAGAGAAAACCACTGGATGACCAAACTTCTCCCGCATAGAATGCTGAAAATCTTTACCTCTTGCAAAGTTGAGAGAAGGAGGATCCATGGCTATCTCCTCGACTCCAGCTCCAAAGAAGAACTAAAGAAGGTGAACTTGGCACTGCTACATCGATGGTTGTGACACACAATTCTGTCTCGTGTCTGAACCCCACACCTTTTGTGGCATGTTCCCCCTTTGTGCCCTTGGAAAACTTGACAATCCTTTTCTTCTTAGCTGGTTTAGGTGGGAGTGTTGACAGAGGGGTCTTCCCCTTGATTTGTTTAACTCCTGGAATAGTGTAGGCCAACATGCCTGGATGTCCCATGTTCAGTTGTTGCCGCTTCATTGAAAACTTCTCTAAAGTGGCCAAACCCCTCACGGAACTTCTCAAGAAAGATAAAAAGTTTGAGTGGTCCCCACAGTGTGAGTACAGTTTTCAGGAACTGAAAAGACGCCTGACTTCTGCTCCCATACTTGTGCCACCGGATTTCACTAAGGACTTTGTTATCTATTGTGATGCCTCACGGCAGGGACTAGGTTGCATTCTTATGCAGGATCGTCATGTGATTGCCTATGCATCTCGACAGTTGCATCCACATGAGGCGAATTATCCTACACATGATCTAGAGCTTGCAGCCGTAGCCTATGCACTTAAGACATGGAGACATTACCTTCTTGGTAAACGTTGCAAGATTTACACCGATCACCAGAGTCTCAAGTATATCTTCACCCAACCAGATTTGAACCTTAGGCAAAGACGTTTGTTGGAGTTGATCTCATATTTCGATTTAGGGATTACCTACACCCCAGGCAAAGCCAATGTCATGGCTGATGCACTAAGTCGTAAGTCCTATTGCAAAATCTCATGTTGCAGCAAGGCCAACCACTTCTCCATGAGGAATTATGTAAGCTTAATCTTCACATTGCTCCTCAAGGATTCCTTTCTACCTTGGTGGCGAAACCTACTCTTGAGGATCAGATCATAACTAGCCAGCAGTATGATACGGGTATTACCCGAATCAAGGATAACGTTAAGAAGGGAGCTGCTGGTAGTTTCTCTGTTGATGATCGAGGTGTTGTTTTCTTCGAGAACCGTCTGGTGGTTCCCAAGAAGCAACATCTTCGGCAACTGGTCCTTAAGGAGGCTCATGAATCTCCTCTCACGATTCATCCCAGTAGCACTAAGATGTATCAGGACCTACGCCAGAGGTTCTGGTGGACTAGGATGAAAAGAGAAATTGCTGAGTTCATTGCTAACTGTGACGTTTGTCGTCGCGTTAAGGCAGAACATAAAAGGCCTGCTGGCACCCTTCAGCCTTTAGCTATTCCTGAGTGGAAATGTGGTAAAGTTGGTATGGATTTCATTACTGGCTTTCCCAGGACCAAGAGAGGGAATAACGCTATCTTCGTAGTCATTGATCGTCTTTCCAAAGTGGCTCACTTCCTACCTGTTCGGGAGAGTATCACTGCTAGTTAGCTCGCTCACTTATATATTTCTCGAATAGTATCACTTCATGGTGTTCCACTAGAGATCAATTCAGACCGTGGTAGTCTTTTCACTTCTCATTTCTGGGAGAGTTTCCAGACTGCCATGGGAACCCATCTTTCTTTCAGTACTGCTTCCCACCCTCAGTCAAGTGGTCAGGTGGAACGGGTCAATCAGATTCTCGAAGACATGCTTAGACCTTGCATTATCTCATTCGGTATGGATTGGGAGAAGTGTCTTCCTTTTGCCGAGTTTGCTTATAACAATAGCTACCAATCCAGTCTCAAGAAAGCTCCTTTCGAGATTCTGTATTGACGAAGATGTCGAACACCTTTGAACTGGTCAGAAACAGGTGAAAGACAATTCTTTGGACCGTACATGATCCAGGAGGCAGAATAGCAAGTTCGCATCATTCGTGAGAATCTGAAACAGCCAATCTCGTCAAAAGAGCCAGTATGACCGTCGTCATAAGGAAGTGGCTTATGAAGTTGGCGACAAGGCTTACCTTCGGGTTACTCCTTTGAAGGGTACCCATCGTTTCGGTATCAAGGGCAAGTTGGCTCCTCGTTACATTGGTCCTTTTCGTATTCTCGCTAAACGAGGAAAGGTTGCCTACCAGTTGGAACTACCCCCACATCTTTCTCGAGTTCATGATGTCTTCCACGTCTCTCAACTCAGGCGTTGCTTCTCGGATCCCATCCGTGGAGTGGACCACGAAACGCTTGATCTCCAAGATAACCTCACATACCGAGAGTACCCGGTTTGCATTCTAGATCAAGCAGAGCGTGACACCCGACGTCAGAACATCAAGTTTCTCAAGGTTCAGTAGTCTCATCATTCCGAGAAAGAAGCTACTTGGGAGCGAGAAGATCGTCTTCGATTGGAGTATCCCGCTTTCTTTCCATCGACCCCTGAATCTTGGGACGAGATTCTTTCAAGTGGGGGCGACTTGTCACATCCCTAGATCTGGTATGACCTAGACTAGCTTGTCATGTGTGCATCATGTTTAAATTTCATTTAAATTTGAAATGGGGATTTGTGAAACCCTCAGAAATCATTTCTGGAAATGACCTAGATAAAATTTGCTCCAACAGGGTCCAAGAAAATGTTCATGTCTCTCTCTGAAAATATTGGTCAGAGGTAAAATTCAAACCAATATTTTTAGGATCTCATAAATATTTATTTTTGGCCATTGGTATTAATCCGGTAATTAATTGCTTTGGATATATATTTGTTATATCTTTAATATATGTCCAAAAATTCTGTTAATTGGTGAGGAGTTTTGGAGCAATCCAACTAGTTCCTACAAAAATTGACAGAAGTAAATAAGTTGATTTAGTATTTTTACTAAATCAGAACAAATGTCAGGAAAATATAAAAGAAACAAAAATGGAAAAACTTACCTGGCGCTTACCTGCAGCCCATTTGGCGCCTCAGCCGGCCCAGCACTGTGCGGCCCACTGGCCCAAGCGCTAGTCATCGTCCTCCTGGCGACGACAGAAGGACGAGGGGCACGCGCTCGCCGCCCGCGCGCATGGGCGCCATGCCTCCTTGAAGGAAATATGCCCTAGAGGCAATAATAAAGTATTATATATATTTCCTTATATCATGATAAATGTTTATTATTCATGCTAGAATTGTATTAACCGGAAACATAATACATGTGTGAATACATAGACAAACAGAGTGTCACTAGTATGCCTCTGCTTAACTAGCTCGTTAATCAAAGATGGTTATGTTTCCTAGCCATAGACATGAGTTGTCATTTGATTAACGGGATCACCTCATTAGGAGAATGACGTGATTGACATGACCCATTACGTTAGCTTAGCACCCGATCGTTTAGTATGTTGCTATTGCTTTCTTCATGACTTATACATGTTCCTATGACTATGAGATTATGCAACTCCCGTTTACCGGAGGAACACTTTGTGTGCTACCAAACATCACAACGTAACTGGGTGATTATAAAGGTGCTCTACAGGTGTCTCCAAAGGTACTTGTTGGGTTGGCGTATTTCGAGATTAGGATTTGTCACTCCGATTGTCGGAGAGGTATCTCTGGGCCCACTCGGTAATGCACATCACTATAAGCCTTGCAAGCATTGTGACTAATGAGTTAGTTACGGGATGATGTATTACGGAACGAGTAAAGAGACTTGCCGGTAACGAGATTGAACTAGGTATCGAGATACCGACGATCGAATCTCGGGCAAGTAACATACCGATGACAAAGGGAACAACGTATGTTGTTATGCGGTCTGACCGATAAAGATCTTCGTAGAATATGTGGGAGCCAATATGGGCATCCAGGTCCCGCTATTGGTTATTGACCGGAGAGGTGTCTCGGTCATGTCTACATAGTTCTCGAACCCAAAGGGTCCGCACGCTTAAAGTTACGATGATAGTTTTATTATGAGTTTATGTATGTTGATGTACCGAAGGAGTTCGGAGTCCCGGATGAGATCGGGGACATGACGAGGAGTCTCGAAATGGTCGAGACGTAAAGATCGATATATTGGACGACTATATTCGGACTTCGGAAGGTTCCGAGTGATTCGGGTATTTTTCGGAGTACCGGAGAGTTACGGGAATACGTATTGGGCCTTATTGGGCCATACGGGAAAGAAGGAAAAGGGCCTCAAGGGTGGCCGCACCCCTCCCCTTGGTCTGGTCCGAATTGGACTAGGGAAGGGGGGCGCCCCCTTCGTTCCTTCTCTTTTTCCCTTCCTCTTTTCCTATTCCATATGGGAGGTGGAATCCTACTAGGACTAGGGAGTCCTAGTAGGACTCCACACATGGTGCGCCCCCTCCTAGGGCCGGCCTCCTCCTCCCTTGCTCCTTTATATACGGGGGCAGGGGGCACCCCATGGACACACTTGATATACGATATTTTAGCCGTGTGCGGTGCCCCCTCCACCAGATTACACCTCGATAATACCGTCGCGGAGCTTAGGCGAAGCCCTGCGTCGGTGGAACATCATCATCGTCACCATGCCGTCGTGCTGACGAAACTCTCCCTCAACACTCGGCTGGATCGGAGTTCGAGGGACGTCATCGAGCTGAACGTGTGTAGAACTTCGGAGGTGCCGTGCGTTCGGTACTTGATCGGTCGGATCGTGAAGACGTACGACTACATCAACCGCGTTGTGATAATGCTTTCGCTATCGGTCTACGAGGGTACGTGGACAACACTCTCCCCTCTCGTTGCTATGCATCACCATGATCTTGCGTGTGCGTAGGAAATTTTTTGAAATTACTACGTTCCCCAATAGTGGCATCCGAGCCTGGTTTTATGCGTTGATGCTATGCACGAGTAGAACACAAGTGAGTTGTGGGCGATATAAGTCATACTGCTTACCAGCATGTCATACTTTGGTTCAGCGGTATTGTGAGATGAAGCGGCCCGGACCGACATTACGCGTACGCTTACGCGAGACTGGTTTCACCGTTCGGAGCACTCGTTGCTTAAAGGTGACTGGCGGGTGTCTGTCTCTCTCACTTTAGTTGAACCGAGTGTGGCTACGCCCGGTCCTTGCGAAGGTTAAAACAGCACCAACTTGACAAACTATCGTTGTGGTTTTGATGCGTAGGTAAGAACGGTTCTTGCTAAGCCCGTAGCAGCCACGTAAAACTTGCAACAACAAAGTAGAGGACGTCTAACTTGTTTTTGCAGGGCATGTTGTGATGTGATATGGTCAAGACATGATGCGATATAATGTGTTGTATGAGATGATCATGTTTTGTAATCAAGTTATCGGCAACTGGCAGGAGCCATATGGTTGTCGCTTTATTGTATGAGATGCAATCGCCATGTAATAGTTTTACTTTATCACTAAGCGGTAGCAATAGTCGTAAAAGCCAATAAGTTGGCGAGACGACAACGATACTACGATGGAGATCAAGGTGTCGAGCCGGTGACGATGGTGATCATGACGGTGCTTCGGAGATGGAGATCACAAGCACGGTGCTTCGGAGATGGAGATCACAAGCACAAGATGATGATGGCCATATCATATCACTTATATTGATTGCATGTGATGTTAATCCTTTATGCATCTTATCTTGCTTTGATTGACGGTAGCATTATAAGATGATCTCTCACTAAAATTTCAAGATAAAAGTGTTCTCCCTGAGTATGCACCGTTGCAAAAGTTCTTCGTGCTGAGACACTACGTGTTAATCGGGTGTGATAGGCTCTACGTTCAAATACAACGGGTGCAAAACAGTTGCACACGCGGAATACTCAGGTTAAACTTGACGAGCCTAGCATATGTACAGATATGGCCTCGGAACACAGAGACCGAAAGGTCGAGCGTGAATCATATAGTAGATATGATCAACATAGTGATGTTCACCATTGAAACTACTCCATCTCACGTGATGATCGGACATGGTTTAGTTGATTTGGATCACGTAATCACTTAGATGATTAGAGGGATATCTATCTAAGTGGGAGTTCTTAAGTAATATGATTAATTGAACTTAAATTTATCATGAACTTAGTCCTGATAGTATTTTGCAAATTATGTTGTAAATCAATAGCTCGCGTTGTTGCTTCCCTATGTTTATTTTGATATGTTCCTAGAGAAAATTATGTTGAAAGATGTTAGTAGCAAAGATGCGGATTGGATCCGTGATCTGAGGATTATCCTCATTGCTGCACAGAAAAATTATGTCCTTGATGCACCGCTAGGTGACAGACCTATTGCAGGAGCAGATGCAGACGTTATGAACGTTTGGCTAGCTCAATATGATGACTACTTGATAGTTTAGTGCACCATGCTTAACGGCTTAGAATCGGGACTTCAAAGACATTTTGAACGTCATGGACCATATGAGATGTTCCAGGAGTTGAAGTTAATATTTCAAGCAAATACCCGAGTTGAGAGATATGAAGTCTCCAACAAGTTCTATAGCTAAAAGATGGAGGAGAATCGCTCAACTAGTGAGCATGTGCTCAGATTGTCTGGGTACTACAATCGCTTGAATCAAGTGGGAGTTAATCTTCCAGATAAAATAGTGATTGACAGAATTCTCTAGTCACCATCACCAAGTTAGTAGAACTTCGTGATGAACTATAGTATGCAAGGGATGACGAAAGTAATTCCCGAGCTCTTCGTGATGCTGAAATCGACGAAGGTAGAAATCAAGAAAAACATCAAGTGTTGATGGTTGACGAGACCACTAGTTTCAAGAAAAGGGCAAAGGGAAGAAAGGGAACTTCAAGAAGAACGGCAAGCAAGTTGCTGCTCAAGTGAAGAAGCCTAAGTCTGGTCCTAAGCCTGAGACTAAGTGCTTGTACTGCAAAGGAACTGGTCACTGGAAGCGGAACTACCCCAACTATTTGGTGGATAAGAAGGATGGCAAAGTGAACAAAGGCATATTTGATATACAGATTATTGATGTGTACTTTACTAGTGTTTATAGCAACCCCTCGGTAATTGATACTGGTTCAGTTGCTAAAGAGTAGTAACTCGAAAATGGGAGTTGCAGAATAAACAGAGACTAGTAAAAGGCGAGGTGACGATGTGTGTTGGAAGTAGTTCCAAGATTGATATGATCATCATCGCACACTCCCTGTACTTTCGGGATTAGTGTTGAAACTAAATAAGTGTTATTTGGTGTTTGCGTTGAGCATGAATATGATTTGATCATGTTTATTGCAATACGGTTATTCATTTAAGTTAGAGAACAATTGTTGTTCTGTTTACATGAATAAAACCTTCTATGGTCATACACACCAACGAAAATGGTTTGTTGGATCTCGATCGTAGTGATACACACATTCATAATATTGAAGCCAAAAGATGCAAAGTTAATAATGATAGTGCAACTTATTTGTGGCACTGCCGTTTAGGTCATATTGGTGTAAAGCGCATGAAGAAACTCCATACTGATGGGATTTTGGAATCACTTGATTATGAATCACTTGATGCTTGCGAACCGTGCCTCATGGGCAAGATGACTAAAACGCCGTTCTCCGGAACTATGGAGAGAGCAACAAGTTTGTTGGAAGTCATACATACAGATGTATGTGGTCCAATGAATATTGAGGCTCGTGGCGGCTATCGTTATTTTCTCACCTTCACAGATGATTTGAGCAGATATGGGTATATCTACTTAATAAAACATAAGTCTGAAACATTTGAAAAGTTCATATAATTTCAGAGTGAAGTGGAAAATCATCATAACAAGAAAAATAAAGTTTCTACGATCTGATCGTAGAGAAGAGTATTTGAGTTACGAGTTTGGCCTTCAGTTAAAACAATGTGAAATAGTTTCACTACTCACGCCACCTGGAACACCACAGCATAATGGTGTGTCCGAACGTCATAACCGTACTTTATTGGATATAGTGCAATCTATGATGTCTCTTACCAATTTACCACTATCGTTTTGGGGTTATGCATTAGAGACAACTACATTCACGTTAAATAGGGCACCATCAAAATCCGTTGAGACGACGCCTTATGAACTGTGGTTTGGCAAGAAACCAAAGTTGTCGTTTCTTAAAGTTTGGGGTTGCGATGCTTATGTGAAAAAGTTTCATCCTGATAAGCTCAAACCCAAATTGGAGAAATGTGTCTTCATAGGATACCCAAAGGAGACAGTTGGGTACACCTTCTATCACAGATCCGAAGGCAAGACATTCGTTGCTTAGTATGGATCCTTTCTAGAGAAGGAGTTTCTCTCGAAAGATGTGAGTAGGAGGAAAGTAGAACTTGATGAGGTAACTGTACCTGCTCCCTTATTGGATCACAGAAATCTGTTCCTGTGACTTCTACACCAATTAGTGAGGAAGTTAATGATGATGATCATGTAACTTCATATCAAGTTACTACCAAACCTCGTAGGTAAACCAGAGTAAGATCCGCACCAGAGTGGTACGGTAATCCTGTTCTGGAGGTTATGTTACTAGACCATGACGAACCTACGAACTATGAAGAAGCGATGGTGAGCCCAGATTCCGCAAAATGGCTTGAGGCCATGAAATCTGAGATGTGATCCATGTATGAGAACAAAGTGTGGACTTTGGTTGACTTGCCCGATGATCGGCAAGCAATTGAGAATAAATGGATCGTTAAGAGGAAGACGGACGCTGATAGTAGTATCACTATCTACAAAGCTAGAATTGTCGCAAAAGGTTTTCGACAAGTTCAAGATGTTGACTACGATGAGAGTTTCTCACTCGTATCTATGCTTAAGTCCGTCCGAATCATGTTAGCAATTGCCGCATTTTATGAAATATGGCAAATGGATAAACAAAACTGCATTCCTTAATGGATTTATTAAAGAAGAGTTGTATATAATGCAACCAGGAGGTTTTGTCAATCCTAAAGGTGCTAACAAAATATGCAAGCTCCAGCGATCCATCTATGGACTGGTGCAAGCATCTCGGAGTTGGAATATACACTTTGATAAGTTGATCAAAGGATATAGTTTTATACAGACTTGCGGTGAAGCCTGTATTTACAAGAAAGTGAGTGGGAGCACTACAGCATTTCTGATAAGTATATGTGAATGACATATTGTTGATCGGAAATAATGTAGAATTATTCTGTAAAGCATAAAGGAGTGTTCTGAAATGAGTTTTTCAAAGAAAGACCTCGGTGAAGCTGCTTACATATTGAGCATCAAGATCTATAGAGATAGATGAAGACGCTTGATAAGTTTTTCAATGAGTACATACCTTAACAAGATTTTGAAATAGTTCAAAATAGAACAGTCAAAGAAAGAGTTCTTGCCTATGTTACAAGGTGTGAAATTGAGTAAAGACTCAAAGCCCGACCACGGCAAAAGATAGAAAGAGAATGAAAGTCATTCCCTATGCCTTGGCCATAGGTTCTATAAAGTATGCCATGCTGTGTACCAGATCTATTGTATACCCTAAACTGATTTTGGCAAGGGAGTACAATAGTGATCTAGGAGTAGATCACTGGACAGCGGTCAAAATTATCCTTAGTGGAATAAGGATATGTTTCTCGATTATGGAAGTGGCAAAAGGTTCGTCGTAAAGTGTTACGTCGATGCAAGTTTTGACACTGAATCTAGATGACTCTAAGTCTCGGTCTAGATACATATTGAAAGTGGGAGCAATTAGCTAGAGTAGCTCCGTGCAGAGCATTGTAGACATAGAAATTTGCAAAATACTTACGGATCTGAATATGACAGACCCGTTGACTAAAATTATCTCACAATCAAAACATGATCACACCTTAGTACTCTTTGGGTGTTAATCACATAGCGATGTGAACTAGATTATTGACTCTAGTAAACCCTTTGAGTGTTGGTCACATAGAGATGTGAACTATGGGTGTTAATCACATGGTGATGTGAATTATTGATGTTAAATCACATAGCGATGTGAACTAGATTATTGACTCTAGTGCAAGTGGGAGACTGAAGGAAATATGCCCTAGAGGCAATAATAAAGTATTATATATATTTCCTTATATCATGATAAATGTTTATTATTCATGCTAGAATTGTATTAACCGGAAACATAATACATGTGTGAATACATAGACAAACAGAGTGTCACTAGTATGCCTCTGCTTAACTAGCTCGTTAATCAAAGATGGTTATGTTTCCTAGCCATAGACATGAGTTGTCATTTGATTAACGGGATCACCTCATTAGGAGAATGACGTGATAGACATGACCCATTACGTTAGCTTAGCACCCGATCGTTTAGTATGTTGCTATTGCTTTCTTCATGACTTATACATGTTCCTATGACTATGAGATTATGCAACTCCCGTTTACCGGAGGAACACTTTGTGTGCTACCAAACGTCACAACGTAACTGGGTGATTATAAAGGAGCTCTACAGGTGTCTCCAAAGGTACTTGTTGGGTTGGCGTATTTCGAGATTAGGATTTATCACTCCGATTGTCGGAGAGGTATCTCTGGGCCCACTCGGTAATGCACATCACTATAAGCCTTGCAAGCATTGTGACTAATGAGTTAGTTACGGGATGATGTATTACGGAACGAGTAAAGATACTTGCCGGTAACGAGATTGAACTAGGTATTGAGATACCGACGATCGAAACTCGGGCAAGTAACATACCGATGACAAAGGGAACAACGTATGTTGTTATGCGGTCTGACCGATAAAGATCTTCGTAGAATATGTGGGAGCCAATATGGGCATCCAGGTCCCGCTATTGGTTATTGACCGGAGAGGTGTCTCGGTCATGTCTACATAGTTCTCGAACCCAAAGGGTCCGCACGCTTAAAGTTACGATGACAGTTTTATTATGAGTTTATGTATGTTGATGTACCAAAGGAGTTCGGAGTCCCGGATGAGATCGGGGACATGACGAGGAGTCTCGAAATGGTCGAGACGTAAAGATCGATATATTGGACGACTATATTCGGACTTCGGAAAGGTTCCGAGTGATTCGGGTATTTTTCGGAGTACCGGAGAGTTACGGGAATACGTATTGGGCCTTATTGGGCCATACGGGAAAGAAGGAAAAGGGCCTCAAGGGTGGCCGCACCCCTCCCCTTGGTCTGGTCCGAATTGGACTAGGGAAGGGGGGCGCCCCCTTCGTTCCTTCTCTTTTTCCCTTCCTCTTTTCCTATTCCATATGGGAGGTGGAATCCTACTAGGACTAGGGAGTCCTAGTAGGACTCCACACATGGTGCGCCCCCTCCTAGGGCCGGCCTCCTCCTCCCTTGCTCCTTTATATACGGGGGCAGGGGGCACCCCATGGACACACTTGATATACGATATTTTAGCCGTGTGTGGTGCCCCCCTCCACCAGATTACACCTCGATAATACCGTCGCGGAGCTTAGGCGAAGCCCTGCGTCGGTGGAACATCATCATCGTCACCACGCCGTCGTGCTGACGAAACTCTCCCTCAACACTCGGCTGGATCGGAGTTCGAGGGACGTCATCGAGCTGAACGTGTGTAGAACTTCGGAGGTGCCGTGCGTTCGGTACTTGATCGGTCGGATCGTGAAGACGTACGACTACATCAACCGCGTTGTGATAATGCTTCCGCTGTCGGTCTACGAGGCTACGTGGACAACACTCTCCCCTCTCGTTGCTATGCATCACCATGATCTTGCGTGTGCGTAGGAAATTTTTTGAAATTACTACGTTCCCCAACACTCCTGCCTGCCTGGCCTCTCCCTCGACGCCCTGGCCGTCCCGAACGTCGCCACGGGACCCCCCCAGGCCTCTCCCACTCTCTCCCATCCTCCTCCCCGCCTCTCTCACCCTCTCCCGCGACAGCCGAAGCACTGCCGTCGCCGCAGCTCACCGTCGACGCGCTCACCGCCGTTCCCTCGCCCCTCCGTCGAGTCCACGAGATCCGCGCGGTCGCCTGCTCCCTCTCCGTCAAGCCACGAGACGCCGAACGCCCCGTGGAGCCGTCACCGCCGTCTTCTTCAACGCCGGCCGCCCGAGATCGCCGTCGCCGTTCCGCCTACGTCGGAACTCCCCCGAGCTCGCTGACGCCTCCGCCGAAACCGCTGTGAGCCCCGCCATCGTTTCCCCTCTCTGTTTCGTCATTCGCGCGCCGTAGCCGCACGCCACCGAACTCCGGCCGCCACCGCGAGCTCCGCTCCGGTGAGCTCCGGCCACGCCAGCTCCTCCCACCTGCCCCACTAGATGCGGGAAAGCACGGGCTACGCCCCGGTGCTCTCAGCCGCCGTCCCCTGCCCTGCAGCATGGACACCGCCACGACCAGAGGTCGCCGGCGACGACCTCGCCAGCCTGATGTGCGGGCCCGGCCTGTCAGGTGATTAGCTTAAAGCTAATCACCACCTAACTAATTACCCCCTAGTGACATTGACAGTGGGCCCCAGCGCCCTAATCTTTTAGTTAATATAAACTAACCCCCTATTAACTAACTGAGTCACTAACGTGTGGACCCCACACGTCAGGTTTCACCTGGTCAGCGCCGTTGACTTGCTGACGCAGGCATAACGTCATGCTGATGCAATTAATCATTTCCTGGATTTTATATAATCAGGAAATTCCAGAAAATTAGCAAAACTTCTAAAATTCACAGAAATTCAACCGTAGCTCAGATTGAAATAAGTTATATATGAAAAATTATCAGAAAAATTCAATCTATCCATCTAAACAAGTTTCATGCATGTCAAACCAAGTTATACCTGCTGTACATGTGAAAACACATATATGGCTTTTAAAGTGACTTAAGTTAGAGTTGCATTTGAACCTTTGGTTCAAATGGACTCCTTCCAAGTGAAATGCTAGTTGCATTAGCTCAAACAACATCACATCTTCATGCCATGTTCATGCATCATATTGTTGCATATGCTTGTGTATTGATTGTCGACACTGTTCCTTCTCGATAGGTCCTGCTCCGGAGAGTGCTCCAGAGTACCTGTCTGTGGAGCAGTGCCCCCCTGTTGGTCTATCAGGCAAGCAACCCCCTTGTTCATTCTGATACAGTCCTACTCTCTCGCTCCTGCTCTCTGTTATTGCATTAGGACAACAACGATTCAATTGCTACTTTATGTTGCGGTAGTTGAACCCATTCCTCTGCATGACCTGTCATTGCCACAGTAAATAGTTGAAACCCACTAGCATGTGTAGGAGTTGATTGAGCCATGTTGTGTTCCTACCATGCCATGCCTGCTATTGCTTAGAGTTGTGTCGGGTCTGATTCATTGGGAACGAATTGGAGTGTTATGCCATGTTTGATGCTGGGAGTTAAGTGTGTGAACACGATTTGGTAAAGGTAGGGGTGAGAGGCCATGTAGGAGTACATGGTGGGTTGTCTCATTGGAACCGTCCTTAAGCACTGAGTTCTGTGTATGTTGTCCAAGGCTAGCTACTACCACACATTGGGATCCTTAATTGACTCTCTCGACTTATTAACCGACTTGATCTATGTCCAGGAGTCGCAACTAGTTTCTGGTGTTTGTAGGTAGTGCTATTTTTCTACCGAGTGGCACCCGGCAGGGTGGACTTGGGACCGACTAGGCATAGTGGCACGGTGTACCAAGTGGTACCCGGATGGTGGGCTTGGGAACCCTGCTCACATCGTTTGGGGCCGTGAGCGAAACCCCGGCCGGATCTCCTTGCGGATGGAACCCGAATAGGCGATAAACCTGGACTAGAGTCTTATGTGGTTAGTCAGGTCATGGCCGACACCCTCGCCAGGCTTCCACTTGAAGGTTGCCGAGATACATGACGTGTACATGGCGGTAAGTGGCGAGAGCGTGTGTGAAGAAGTACACCCCTACAGGGTTAACATGATCTATTCGAATAGCCGCGTCCTCGGTTATGGATACTTGGATGCTTACGTGGTACATAGACAACTTGAAGTGGATACTCTAAAATGCTCAAGACAAGTGTGAGTGCTATGGATGGCCTTCTCGTAGGGAGACGGTAATGAATCCATAGTGGTGTATTGATGTGGTGATTAGTGGACTCATGTGCGCTTTCTTACCTCAAAGAAGTTACTCGTAGTCGTAGAATAGGTTAGCCACTGAGTCAAAGCTGGCTTGCTGCAACTGAACCCCACATTGCCTCCTCGATACTAATGCATGTATGATAGGATCTGATGTAAGTCTTGCTGAGTACCTTTGTACTCACATTGCTTAATTTATGTTTTTGCAGATGAGACTTGTGTCTCAGTAGTAGTTCTGCATGGACTTCGACGACTAGCTTGTTACCTCAGCTACGATTTTGTACCCTTGGGAGGGTCTTGTAGATAGTCAGGCTTCTCAGCCTTTTTCTTTTGTAGTTGTCTGTACTCAGACATGTAATGCTTCTGTTGCTTGTATGCTCTGAATGATGGGTCGTGAGACCCCTGTTTGTATTGAATGCTATGTGGCTCTTCTGGGCCTTTATCTATATGAGTTTGAGTTATGTTGTGATGCCATGTTGTACAGCACATACTTGCATGTTATGCGTACGTGTAATGTGTATTGCTATGTGTGGGATCCGACAACCTAGTTGTTTATCCTTGGTAGCCTCTCTTACCGGGAAATGTCTCCTAGTGCTTCCACTGAGCCATGGTAGCTTGCTACTGCTCCGGAACACTTAGGCTGGCCGGCATGTGTCCTTCTTTGTTCCTATGTCTGTCCCTTCGGGGAAATGTCACGCGGTGTCTACTGGAGTCCTGCTAGCCTGCTACAGCCTGGGTTCCCGGAGTCCTGTTAGCCCAGTTGCTACAGCCCGGATTCACTCGCTGATGACCGACACGTTCGTTGCTGGGTCATGTATGCATGTCCCTATAAGTTAGTGCCACTTTGGGTTTACGACTAGCCATGTCGGCCCGGGTTCTCTTTCATATGGATGCTAGCGACACTATCATATACGTGAGCCAAAAGACGCAAACGGTCCCGGGCCAGGTAAGGTGGCACCCGTGGGAATACCATGCATGAGGCCACAAAGTGATATGATGTGTTACATGCGAGATCGGTGTGACTTAGGATCAGGGTCCCGACAATAATGCTCTTATGTATGATGTTTGATGTATTCATGTGGCAATTGTATGACTTTGTATGTATCCCCAATTGTGTTGTATATGGTACGATGTAATGATATCCACCTTGCAAAAGCGTCTTCAATATGCGGTTCTATCCTTGGTGAGACCTTCGAGTTCCTCTTGGATAGGATGGCATATTGGGCATGACAAGTTGGTATCAGAGCCTCAGCCGACCATAGGAGCCCCCTTGATTGATCGTAGTTTGGCCATTGTTGAGTCTAGAAGGAAATTATTTTCGGAGTCTAGTTATATCGGAGAATAGGGATTCTTTTTACTCCTTATCCCCTTCGTCGCTCTGGTGAGGAATCTTGACGTAGGTGTTTTGACTTACTCTTCTTCCCCTTCAAATTTCCTTTAGGGTCACGCAGACTTCTTTTGATCGTTGCGTTGTCAATCCTTTTCATCTGATGCACTCCTCTTCAAGCTATTCCATCCTCTTCATCCTTGCAAGATCAACTCTCATCTTCTCAACGGCGTCGTTTCCCCATCCCCAGTTATTTTCTTTTCCCACCCTCCCGCCCTTTTGTTCACAGAGTATGAATCGCTAATCGAGTATCCATTTTGTTCGTGCAAAGTCTCTTCATTCTTTCCTCAATTATTTCAACCAGTGATTTCTCGTCTAGTTCGTCATTCTCTCTCTCATTTTCTTTTTCGGTGGATTCAATTCAAGATTTTCTTTTGGATTGATCATATTCCTTACCTCGACTCAAATGTTTCCCCTTGCTCGTTCGCCTCTCGCTATTCAATTGTTCCGGAGTGCTGAAGATATCTTAGGAGATTCGTGTTTTCGCTCAAGACTCGTTCTTTCCATTTCGAGGTTGCTACCTCATCCAAGCCATTTCAGTCAACCGGTGCATCTCTCTCTTCTAGCTATCTTTTTCAATGGTGTTTTCTTTTCAGTGGGCCCATAACCTATAGGTTTATTCCCAGGATCCTACCTGACTCTTCTAATTTTTCCGGAGTATTCGCATATTCGTTCCAAGTTTGACGTCAGAGTGAATTCTCATCAGTCAATTGTCTTCATCGGGTTTTTCCTTCAATTTCTTTTCATTTTGTTCCGTTCATCCTCCTTCCTCTTCCATCTCGTTCCTAAGATCTCGGCATGAGATCTCTTGTTTGTGGGGGAGTGTTGTGATGCCCCGAGACCGATGCTCCAGATGCCTTCCATTTATTTTAGTTGTTGCCGTGTGTTTATTCTGTTTGTTGCATTATCATAATTGTTTTGCATATTTCATTCCTATATGTTTATGCCATGATCATGATGAGTGCCATTGTCATATTTTCTTCTTGCATCATGTTCATCATTGGTTGTATTGCATTGCCATGCCTATCTCTTGTCATATTGCATTTGGTCATTCATGTTGTTGCCATGAGCATCTTATGCATTGCACTCATCCTCATGTTATGTGTTGCTTTTATGTTGTGTGTGCATCAGTCCTTGCTATCTCTCTCTCTCTCAAGCCATATCCATGTATCTTCACCTCTCCCTTCCTTCTTCTTTCATGTTTTTCCATGTGACATTATTCCCCTCCTCCATAAATGTTCATTCTTTCCCTATCAATCCTAAACCATGCCTACACCCTCTCTGCCAATTTTCGGATCTTTTGGACTTGATTTGGTTGGAATCAAAATTACCTCAAGTTTGAATTTAATTCAAACTTGCGATAATTTTCTTCCTCTAAAAATGCCCAGGGCAATTTATTCAAATACTTCATAAATCCAGGGTCTCATATATATCCTTATCTCATCCCGCTACCTTGCCAAACCCTCTAGGATTTTTCTTGTGTTTCTGACTGGAGAAATTGAATAAGAAAAAGAAAAGAGAGTAGGAGCAGCAGCTTCAGGGCCAGAGCAGCCCAGCCACACTTACATGCACCGAAGCCCACTTACCTTCCAATCCAGAAAACCCACCAGCGCTCCTACCCCTGTTCATCTCCCTCCTCCCGTAAAGCAGGGCATCCACCGGAGCCACGTAGGCCAACCCCTTAATTTGACGGCCGGAGGCTTCCCTAGGCCTCTATAAGACTGTTAGACTAGGTAGTTCTATATCGTATGCACCTTGTATAGTATGCCATACGGTATAGCCATGATCATGCAGCAGTTGTGTGGGTAGTGCTGCATGTTCTGAGGTAGTGGCATGCCCACGATCCTGCTCGGCCGATGACGACAACCTGTACTTAACACAAGCCTTTGAGCATAATCGAGTGTGTTGAATCCCATCCTCTTTCTTCTCCTCAACATGGTATCAGATACCCCCGACCAGAACCCCTTTGCTCTGGTCGCCGATCCCGCTTCCGCCATGGACGGCAACCACGTCTTCAACCCTCGTTCCTCGGTCGATTGCGCAGCCGGTGTCCTCGACGGTGCAGCCAGCGTCCTCAACACTGAGCCACTCCAGCACGTCGCACCTGCTGCACCGCCCGCCCCCGCTGCGCCGGTTGCGCTGACTCCATCCCTTCCCTCTGCTATCCTCCATACCGTTGACATCCGCCGACATGTCCTTGTTGTGATCGATCTCCTCGCTGGCAAAAACTCTCAATGGCGGCACCACTTCGACACGGTGATCGCCATGTTCGGTCTCCATGCACATGTCGACGCTGAGGCAGTTCCTTGCCCTAACAACCCCGAGTGGCAGATGGCGGACCACATCGTCGTCCATTGGTTGTATTCCACCATCTCGCCGGAGCTCCTCGATGCGATCATGCAGCCCGAGGACATGACTCTCACCGTGTGGCTCGCCATCAATGAGCTCTTCCGCAACAACCAACTGGCGCGTGTTGTGTACGTCGACGCTGGGTACCACGCCACCGTCCAGGGCGACATGACGGTGATGCAATACTGCACCAAGCTCAAGACCTTCGCCGACTAACTCCGTGACCTAGGCCAGTCGGTAACTGACCCACGCCAGGTTTTCCATCTCCTTCGCGGCCTCAACCGCCAGTACCACTCTGTCATCCCGCATATCACCTGCCAGAACCCTCTCCCGGTGTTACTCCAGGTGCACCCCTTCCTCCTCTTGGAGGACCACCGCACCGAGCAGGTGGCTCGGGAGTAGTCCGCCCACGCTCTCTACACTAGGCGCGGCTCCCCCGCACCTACAGCGACCACCCCTCCGATGCCCGCAAACGACGCCGCGCGTGGCCGTGGACGCCCGCGCCATCTTGGTCGCGGGAACGGCGGCGCCCCTGCACCACCCACCGGTGCGACTCCGTGCCCACCCATCTTGTTGGGGAACGTAGTATTTCAAAAAAAAACCTATGATCACGCAAGATCTATCTAGGTGATGCATAGCAACGAGCGGGGAGAGTGTGTCCACGTACCCATGTAGACCGAAAGCGGAAGCATTTAGTAACACTGTTGATGTAGTCGAACGTCTTCGCGACCCAACCGATCAAGTACCAAACGCACGGCACCTCCGCGATCTGCACACGTTCAGCTCGGTGACGTCCCTCGAACTCTTGATCCAGCTGAGGCCGAGGGAGAGTTCTATTAGCACGACGGCGTGGTGACGGTGATGATGAAGTTACCAGCACAGGGCTTCGCCTAAGCACTACGACGATATGACCGAGGTGTAAAACTTTGGAGGGGGGCACCGCACACGGCTAAAGATCAACTGGTGTTTCTATGGGGTGCCCCCTCCCCCGTATATAAAGGAAGGGAGGAGGAGGAGGCCGGCCTAGGAGGGGCGCACCTATAGGGGGAGTCCAACTAGGATTCCCAATCCTAGTTGGAGTCCCCTTCCTTTTCCAAGAGGGGAGAGAGGGAAGGAGTAGGAGAGGGAGAAGGAAAGAGAGGGGGGCGCCCCTCCCTAGTCCAATTTGGACTTGCCATGGGGGGGCGCGCGCCCACCCCTTGAGGCCCTTCTCTCCTTTCCCGTCTGGCCCATTAAGGCCCACTACTTCCCCTGGCGAATTCCCGTAACTCTCTGGTACTCCAAAAAATACCTGAATCACTCGAAACCTTTCCGATGTCCGAATATAGCCTTCCAATATATTGATCTTTACCTCTCGACCATTTCGAGACTCCTCGTCATGTCCGTGATCTCATCCGGGACTCCGAACAAACTTCGGTCATCAAATCACATAACTCATAATACAAATCGTCATCGAACGTTAAGCGTGCGGACCCTACGGGTTCGAGAACTATGTAGACATGACCGAGACACATCTTCGGTCAATAACCAATAGCGGAACCTGGATGCTCATATTGGCTCCTACATATTCTAGAAGATCTTTATCGTTCAAACCGCATAACAACATACATTGTTCCCTTTGTCATCGATATGTTACTTGCCCAAGATTCGATCGTCGGTATCATCATACCTAGTTCAATCTCATTACCGGCAAGTCTCTTTACTCGTTCTGTAATGCATCACCCCGTAACTAACTCATTAGTCACATTTCTTGCAAGGCTTATAGTGATGTGCAATACTGAGAGGGCCCAGTGATACCTCTCCGATACATGGAGTGACAAATCCTAATCTCGATCTATGCCAACCCAACAAACACCTTCGGAGACACCTGTAGAGCATCTTTATAATCACCCAGTTACGTTGTGACGTTTGATAGCAGACAAGGTGTTCCTCCGGTATTCGGGAGTTGCATAATCTCATAGTCAGAGGAACCTGTATAAGTCATGAAGAAAGCAATAGCAATAAACTAAACGATCATAGTGCTAAGCTAACGAATGGGTCTTGTCCATCACATCATTCTCTAATGATGTGATCCCGTTGATCAAATGACAACACATGTCTATGGCTAGGAAACTTAACCATCTTTGATTAACGAGCTAGTCAAGTAGAGGCATACTAGGGACACTCTGTTTGTCTATGTATTCACACATGTACTAAGTTTCCGGTTAATACAATTCTAGCATGAATAATAAACATTTATCATGATATAAGGAAATATAAATAACAACATTATTATTGCCTCTAGGGCATATTTCCTTCACATCTACCCCGCGCCGGCTCCTGGTGCCAACTCCTGGACGGGGCTCATCTAGGCCTGGCCCATGCCCTGGCGCGCCCCGGGCACCGGCGTTCTCGGGCCTCGCCCCGGCACGCCGCACCAGCAGGCCATTGCTACTTCTTGAGCTTGCATTGGTTTTTCCCTTGAAGAGGAAAGGGTGATGCAGCAAAGTAGAGATAAGTATTTCCCTCAGTTAGAGAACCAAGGTATCAATCCAGTAGGAGACAACGCACAAATCACCGAAAACCTGCACAAACAATCAAACAACTTGCACCCAACGCGATAAAGGGGTTGTCAATACCTTCACGGTGACTTCTAAAGGTCAGATCTGATAGAGATAGATAAACGATAAAGTAAATATTTTTGGTTTATAGATCGAAAAGTAAAAGATTGCAAAATAGTAGATCAGAAACTAATATGATGGAAAATAGACCTGGGGGCCATAGGTTTCACTAGAGGCTTCTCTCAAGATATCAAATCATACGGTGGGTGAACAAATTACTGTTGAACAATTGATAGAAAAGTGCAAAGTTATGACGATATCCAAGGCAATGGTCATAAATATAGGCATCACGTCCGTGTCAAGTAGACCGAAATGATTCTGCATCTACTACTATTACTCCATACATCGACCGCTATCCAGCATGCATCTAGAGTATTAAGTTCATAAAGAACGGAGTAACGCATTAAGTAAGATGACATGATGTAGAGGAATTAACTCAAGCAATATGATGGAAACCCCATCTTTTTATCCTCGATGGCAACAATACAATACGTGCCTTGCTGCCCCTTCTGTCACTGGGAAAGGACACCGCAAGATTGAACCCAAAGCTAAGCACTTCTCCCATTGCAAGAAAAATCAATCTAGTGGGCCAAACCAAACCTATAGTTCAAAGAGAATTACAAAGATATCAAATCATGCATAAAAGAATTCAGAGAAGATTCAAGTAATATTCATAGATAAGCTGATCATAAATCCACAATTCATCGGATCTTGGCAAACACACCGCAAAAAATTATTACATCGAATAGATCTCCAAGAACATCAACGAGAACATGGTATTGAGAATCAAAGAGAGAGAAGAAGCCATCTAGCTACTAGCTATGGACTCGTAGGTCTGTGGTAAACTAATCACGCTTCATCGGAAGGGCAATAGAGTTGATGTAGAAGCCCTCCGTGATCGAATCCCCCTCCGGCAGGGTGCCGGAAAAGGTCCCTAGATGGGATCTCACGGGTACAGAAGGTTGCGGCTGTGGAAAAGTGTTTTTGTGGATGCCTCTGGTGGTTTGGGGATATTTGGGAATATATAGCCGAAAGAATTAGGTCCGGAGGCTCACGGGGGGACCACAAGGGTGGGGCGTACCCTACCCCCTAGGCGCGCCCTCCGTCCTTGTGGCCACCTCGTGGCTCCTCCGACTTCATCTCTAAGTCTCCTAGTTATCTTCTAGTCCAAGAAAAATCATCGCGAAGGTTTTATTCCGTTTGGTATTCCTTTTCTACGAAACTTAAAAACAGGGAAAAAACAGGAACTGGCACTGGGCTCTAGGTTAATAGGTTAGTCCCAAAAATAATATAAAATGGCATATTAATGCATATAAACCATCCAAAACAGATAATATAATAGCATGGAACAATCAAAAATTATAGATACATTGGAGACGTATCGGCCATGTTCGCCGCCCCCGCGCCGCCCGGCTATGGTGTCCCTGGCAGTCCGCCTCCTTGCTATGGCTACCCCGGCGGCCCACTCCATGGCTACGGCTCCCTAGACGCCAGCTCGTCTGTCACGCCGCCACCCTAGCCGTGGGACATGCAGTCCCTCCAGGCGGCGCTCCACAGTGCCACGGCCGGGCCCTCTTCGTCAGGCACCGCCTTGGACTGGTACCTCGACTCCGAGGCCTCTTCTCACATGTCCTCGTCGCCTGGTAATCTTCATTCTCTCCGTCCATGTCACTCCCGCTCTCATATCATTGTTGGCAGTGGTGCACATCTACCGATCACCCACGTCGGTGATGGTGCTCTCATCAAGGGCACATCCCCTGTTCAACTCTGCAACGTCCTTGTCTCCCCCTCTCTCATTACAAACTTGCTTTTTGTATGCCAAATTTGCCGTGATAACCCTCTTTCTGTCAAATTCGATGATTTTGGCTTCTCTGTAAAGGACCTTCGAACCAGGGCGGTGATCCTCCGATATGACTCCGACAGTGATCTCTACTCTGTCGGCCGCCCGATGATCCCCTCTCGTTTGGTTTTCGCCGGCCTCGCCGACTCCACCTTGTGGCATCAATGGCTCAGGCATGCATCGCTTCGCCTGGCTGCCGATCATCTTAGTTTCAGCAAGTCCTCACCACATTCATGTCATGCATGTAGTTTGGGCAAACACGCGCGTCTGCCTTTTTGCAGTTCTACCAGCACCTGCATGTTTCCCTTCCATGTATTGCATCTTGATGTATGGAAATCTCCCGTTGTAAGCATCTCTGGCTATGAATTTTATTTGGTTGTGCTAGATGACTACACCCATTACGTTTGGACGTTTTCCCTCAAACACAAATCGGAAGTACTCCCTGTTTTGCTCGATTTGTATGCCTATGTCAAAACACAGTTTCAACTCCCTGTCTTCTGGCTCCAAACTGACAATGGGCGTGAGTTCGATAGCGCTGCCATTCGCTCTCTGCTGACTCACCACGGCACCCATCTCCGCCTCTCCTGCCCATACACAAGCCAACAAAACAGGAAGGCCGAACGCATCCTACGGACGCTCAATGATAGTGCGCGCGCTCTACTCTTTCATGCATCCATGCTGGAACGTTTCTCGGTCGAAGCCCTTAACACAGCCACCTATCTCCTTAACCGCCGGCCTTGTCATGCCAGCACGCCGAGCACGCCTCATGAGCTCCTCCTAGGTATCACTCCTGACTACTCCCTTCTCCGTGTCTTCGGGTGCCTGTGCTACCCCAACCTCACCGCCACGGCTAAGCACAAGCTTGCTCCTCGCTCCACCGCGTGCGTCTTCCTTGGTTACCCATCTGACCACCGCGGCTACAGGTCCTTCGACCCTATGATGCGTCGTGTGATCACCTCCCGTCATGTACGCTTCCACAAGTCGATCTTCCCCTTCGCTACACCGCCCACCGTTACCCCCGCCGCTCCACTGCCACCTATGTTTCCTCCACCCGTTTTGCAGGTCCCTGTGCTTGAGCGGCGCATTTGCGATCACGCGCCATGTTCTTCTTCACACATGGCCTCTGGATCGTCGACGGCAAGCTCTCCCGCACGTGTCTCTCGCGCGCGCCGGGCGTTCAAACTTGCTCGCTGGATCTTCATCGGACGGCTCGGCCCTGTTCTCGCGCCTCCCCATCATGAAGTCACGTGGGAGCGCTGATCTGTCGAGCGCTGGTTCGGCCCCGAGCTCGCATCTCCCCGCCACACAGTCATGGGGGGCGTTGATCTGTCGATCGATGGCTCGACCACGAGCTCCTGCACCACCAGCGCTTCGTCTACCCCAACAGCGGGCTCTTCATCGACTCCTTCGCCCGCGCCCCCTCCTCCAGCTACATCGCCAGCAGCTCCCCAACGGATGGTCACGCGCGCCCAGACTGGCGTCTTCTGCCCCAATCCACGCTACCACGACGGCCTTGCCGGTACTACGAGCACGCCCGGTCCGGTCTCGCCGGTCCCTGCATCGCTGGGCGTCGCCATCCATGATCACTACTGGCTCACTGCCATGCGCGACGAGTTCGACGCTCTTGTGCGTAACCGCACATGGGAGCTCGTGCCGCATCCGCCCATAGCCAACCTCATCACCGGCAAATGGGTCTTCAAGCACAAGTATGGCACTAACGGCTCCCTCGAGCGTTACAAGGCCTGCTGGGTCATGCTCGGCTTTCGCCAGCGCGCCGTGTCGACTACGGCGAGACCTTCTCACCGGTCGTCAAGCTCGCCACCATCCGCACCATGCTCACTCTGGCTACCTCGCGCGCCTGGCCCGTCCACCAGCTTGACGTATCCAACACGTTCCATCATGGAACGCTGGACGAGGAGGTCTTCTGTCTTCAGCCCGCCGGCTTCTTCGACACCGACCGGCCACACCACATCTGCCTCCTCTCCAACTCCCTCTACGGCTTGAAGCAGGCGCCGCGCACATGGTTCCTTTGGTTCACCGGCTTCCTCAAGTCCATCGGTTTCATCGCCATGCGCTCCGACTCCTCGCTCTTCGTTCGACGCCACGGCTGCGACACTGTGCTCCTTCTTCTCTATGTCGACGACATCGTGCTCACCAAGTCGTCTGTCGCCGCCCTCGCCCATGTCGTCGCCCAGCTCACCGCGGAATTTGCCATGAAGGATCTCGAGCCCCTCCACTTCTTTCTTGGCATCCGCATCTCGCGCATGCCGGCCGGCTTCTTCCTCTGTCAGCAGCAGTACGCCACCAACATCCTGGACCGCGCCGGCATGGACATATGTCGGCCATCACCCACACCAATTGACACGAAGAGCAAGCTGCCTACTGCCGATGGGCCTCGCGTCGCTGACCCCTCCGCCTACCGCAGCATTGCCGGCGCCCTGCAATACTTGACGATTACGCGACTAGAGATTGCCTACACCATTCAACAGATCTACTTGCATATGCATGATCCTCGCGAGTGCCATCTCGGGTTGATCAAGCATGTGTTGCGGTATGTGCATGGCACGCCGGTGCTCGGGTTCCACCTCCGTGCGTCACGCACTCTGGACTTGCGCATGTTCACGGACCCTGACTGGGCGGGCTGCCCCGACACCCACCGCTCCACCTCCGGCTTCTGCATCTACCTCGGTGACGTGCTCGTCTCCTAGTCGTCCAAGCGTTAGGCCGTCGTCTCTCACTCCAGCATCGAGTCAGAATACCGCAGCGTCGCGATTGCTCTTGTAGAGTGTGTCTGGCTCCGGCAGCTGCTCGGCGAGCTCCTCTGCCCCATCGACAAGGCCACCCTCGTCTACTGCGACAATGTGCCGGCCGTGTACCTGTCTACCAATCCTGTACATCACCGCCGCACGAAGCACGTTGAGCTGGACATCCTCTTCGTCTGTGAACGGGTGGCACTCGGCGAATTCCGTGTTCTTCACATCCCCACTAGCCAATATCATGACCAAGGGCATGTCATCGGAAATTTTCTCTGAATTCTGGTCCAGTCTTTGCATCGCTGGTACCGATGTCACGACTGGGGGGGTAGACTAGATAGTTCCATACCATATGCGCCCTGTATAGTATGCCATACGGTATAGCCATGATCGTGCAGTAGTTGTGTAGGTAGTGTTGCACGTTCTGAGGTAGTGGCATGCCCACGATCCTGCTCGGCTGAGGACGGCAACCTGTAGTTAACAACCAGCCTTTGAGCATAATCGAGTGTGTTAAATCACATCCTCTCTCTTCTCCTCAATAAACACCACCATGGTGCCCTAGACCTCCTCCTCCCTCCATTCCACCCTTCTCTTCCTCCTGCCGCCGCCAAGGTAAGCCACGCCAAATCCTCCACCGCCGTCGCCCGCACCATAGCCGAGGAGAACTCGAGCTCCTCCCTGGCTTGATCGGCGCTGTAGCCGCCTTCTTCGACCATGGGAGCGTCGCAACCGTCTTCCACTTCTTCCATGATCTCGCCCGCGTTGACACAGTCCCCGCAGCTCCTTCCATGATGTCCTCTTCGTCGACTTCTTCCTCGAGTCGCTCCACCACCGGCAGCCAGCGCATCTCGTCGTCGTTTCCGTCGCTGCCCGACCACTTCGTCGTCGCCTACAAACCCACGATGACGACCCACACCTCCCTTCTCTCTTGTACCGAGGTTGCATCGTCGTAGGTCCCGATCCGAGAGTGTTGTGCTTGTCCGCCATTAACGACCACGGCAACGAGCTCAAGCTCCTGCCTGGAGGGCCAGTGCACCCTCCCGTGCTCATGCAGGCCGTGCACACGCACACCTATCCGCACCCCCGTGCATGCACCGTCTCTACTTCACTTCGACGTGCCTCTCTCTTTCACCCTGCCTTGCTTGCACCACCAAGCCTCGCCATGGCCCGATGTGACGCCCCCGATTCGACCGTACACTAATCATGCACGCAAACGTGTATGATCAAGATCAGGGACTCACGGGAAGATATCACAACACAACTCTAAAACATAAATAAGTCATACAAGCATCATAATACAAGTCAGGGGCCTCGAGGGCTCGAATACAATTGCTCGATCATAGACGAGTCAGCGGAAGCAACAATATCTGAGTACAGACATAAGTTAAACAAGTTTGCCTTAAGAAGGCTAGCACAAAAGTAGCAACGATTGAAAAGGCAAGGCCTCCTGCCAGGGACCTCCTAACTACTCCTCGAAGTCGAACTCCATGTAGAATCATCCTCAGGATCTCTAGCTCCTGGACTCCAGCATCTGGTTGCGACAACCAGGTATAGGATGGGGAAAAGAGGGAGAAAAGCAACTGTGAGTACTCATCCAAAGTACTCGCAAGCAAGGAGCTACACTAAATATGCATGGGTATATGTGTAAAGGACCATATCGGTGGACTAAACTGCAGAATGCCAGAATAAGAGGGGGATAGCAAATCCTGTCGAAGACTACGCTTCTGGCCACCTCCATCTTGCAGCACGTAGAAGAGAGTAGATGGAAAGTTCACCAAGTAGCATCGCATAGAATAATCCTACCCGGCAATCCCCTCCTCGTCGCCCTGTTAGAGAGCGATCACCGGGTTGTATCTGGCACTTGGAAGGGTGTGTTTTATTAAGTATCCAGTTCTAGTTGTTATAAGGTCAAGGTACAACTCCGGGTCGTCCTTTTACCGAGGGACACGGCTATTCGAATAGATAAACTTCCCTGCAGGGGTGCACCACATAACCCAACACGCTCGATCCCATTTGGCCGGACACACTTTTCTGAGTCATGCCCGGCCGCGGAAGATCAACACGTCGTAGCCCCACCTAGGCTCAACAGAGAGGTCAACACGCCGGTCTAAATCCTATGCACGCAGGGGTCTGGGCCCATCGCCCATTGCACACATGCATGTTGCGTACACGGCCGGAAGCAGACCTAGCCTAGCAGGCGTTCCAGTCCAATCCGGCGCGCGCCGCTCCGTCGCTGACGACAAGAAGAGCTTCGGCAAATACCACGACGTCGAGTGCCCATAACTGTTCCCGCGTAGTTGGTTAGTGCGTAAGACCAAATGGCCAGACTCAGATCAAATACCAAGATCTCGTTAAGCGTGATAAGTATCCGCAAACACCGACCAGGGCCAGGCCCACCTCTCTCCTAGGTGGTTTCAACCTGCCCTGTCGCTCCGCCATAAAGTAATAGTTGGGGGCCGTCAGGAACCCAGGCCCACCTCTACCGGGATGGAGCCACCTGTCCTTTCAGCCCCCTCATCAGAATCACTTGCGGGTACTCAACGAGCCGACCCGACTTTAGTCACCACATGTGTCATGTATATAAAGTATATAGCATATACCCGTGATCACCTCCCGAAGTGATCACGGCCCAGTAATATAGCATGGAAGATGGACAAGAGTGTAGGGCCACTGATGGAACACTAGCATCCTATACTAAGCAGTAGGATAGCAGGTAAGGGTAACAACTGTAGCAACAATGACAGGCTATGCATCAGTATAGGATTAACCGAAAGTAGTAACATGCTACACTACTCTAATGCAAGCAGTATAGAGAAGAATAGGCGATATCTGGTGATCAAGGGGGGGGGCTTGCCTGGTTGCTCTGGCAAGTAGGAGGGGTCGTCAACTCCGTAGTCGAACTGGACAGCAACAGCGTCGGTCTCGTAGTCTACCGGAGAGAAGGGGGAAGAAACAGTAAATACAATGCAAACATAAGCATGACGATGCGTGACATGACAATGAGCGGAGCTAGGTGTGGCCTAACGCGGCAGTAGGTGGTACCGGCGAAGGGGGGGAACATCCGGGAAAGTATTCCCGATGTTTCGCGTTTTCGGACAGATGGACCGGAGGTGAAATGTTGCAGGTTCACTGTGCTAGGGAGGTGTGGTGAGCAAACGGGCTGCGTATCCGGATTCGTTGGATTTTTCTGAGCAATTTTCATATAGAAAACATTTTCATCCGAGCTATGGTTTATTTTATATGATTTTTCTAAGTTTTAAACATTTTCTGAAATTATTTGATTTAATAGAATTATACAGAAAAAGAGAAATGACGTCAGCATGATGTGAGGACGACATCAGCAGCTAGCTGGTCGGCTGACCAGGTCAAACCTGACATGTGGGTCCAGTGGAACCCGCATGTCAGCCTCCGCTAGTATAACAGTGGATTAAACTAATCTAGTAGGGTTAATTAGGGGTGCGGGCCCCGGGTGTCAGTGAATGATTAGTTAATCTAATTACTTTTATTTATAAAACATTTGTTAGACTAATTAACAGAGGGGGGCCGCATGTCAGTGGCTGGGGGCCGCCCAGTCAGCACGCTGACCGCGGTCAACAAGTCAAGGGGGGCCCTGGGTCCACCAGTCAGTGGCCCAGGCGGTGCCACGTGGGTGCCACGTCGGTGACATCGCCGGAATCACGCCGGCGACCATTCCAGCGGCGGAAGTTCGCCGGAGTTGCTCGGATTTCCAGCACAGTGCACCATTCCGCGCGTTTTCGGTGGCGTTCGAACAAGTAGATCATCCCGCGTCGATCTAGAGTGATCCCAGGAGTGGGGGTGGCCGGAGTGGAGCTCAACGACGACCGCGGGCGGCGCCGGAATACGGGCATCTCCGAAAACCACGCTACGGGCTGCGTTCTAGCTAACAAACGACGCTAGCGGGCTCTACGGACCTCCGGCAACTCGACGGAGGCCACGGCTTGGCTCGGAGATGGACGGGGTGAGCGCAACGAGCTCGCGGACGAGGCCGCATGCGGCAATGGC
Source organism: Aegilops tauschii subsp. strangulata (assembly GCF_002575655.3). Taxonomy (NCBI): domain Eukaryota; kingdom Viridiplantae; phylum Streptophyta; class Magnoliopsida; order Poales; family Poaceae; genus Aegilops; species Aegilops tauschii. The sequence goes on along the minus strand of NC_053037.3, from coordinate 224,408,216 downwards.
GATGGCGGCACTGCGAGCCATCTACGGTGCATGAGGAGGAACCAGAGGAAGGAGGAGGCGGCGGAGGCTTACGGCGCGGCACACGGAGGCCCTCGAGTGAACGGGAGCACAGAGGGGAGGCGGGATGAATCGCGGCGGGCGGCGGCGACCGAGGTTGGGGAAAAGCTTGACCCGGCCGCTGCAGGGCACTCCAGCTCGTCCTGAAGCGCGGGGTCGACGAGGACGACGTAGAGGGAGCTCGGGGACTCGGCGGCTCGACGAACGGTGGTCGGGGCCACGCCTACGGCGAGGCTTCGGCGGCGATCTCGCTCGGGCGAGGGGGGGCAGAGAGAGAGAGCGGCCGAGATGGAGAGGGGAGTGGGTGGAGGTAGGTGGGGAGGAGGCCGAGGTGTCGAGGGGAGGGGTCAGCCTTATCCTCTCCGGGTAGTCGCCGTCGAGGCGGTCCGGCGGGGCTCGCCCCTGTTGCGACCCCGGTCGGGGGAACAGGGGGGAAGACGACACAGGGAGGGGCTGGGCCGGACCAGCTGGAGTGGGCCGAGGCTCGGGCCAGGCACTATGCACTTGCCCCAGTGCACAGTGGCCTGTGCTTTTACACTTTTGTGTTGTTTTCTATTTTTATTTTCATTTCTGTTTTATTTATTTTAGTTAGCAAAACAGTTTTACAAAAATACAACCCCTACTCCTAAATTAGCATAATAACATAGGCCACCTACTCCAAAAAGTTTGGTGATTATATAAACTAGATTAACATTTGTTTAGTATTTAAAAGCATTTAAATAATTGTTTTGCTGCTGTTTTTACTTACTATAGTGCAGTTAAATACTTTACAAAAGTGTGGTTTCTTAACCAATATTTAATATGGACTATTTGGCTCACTCCGAACATTTTAGTTTTAATATTTGTAAACTTTTATTATTTGCTTTTATTTAAATTTTGAATTTGTTTCGGTTCTGAACTATGAAGAGTTTATCAACGGTAAACGGGGTGACATGGCATCGTTAACGTGGGATTACTGTAGCTTAATTATCCGGGCATCACAATTCTCCTCCACTACAAGGAATCTCGTCCCGAGATTTAAGAGGGGAGTAAGGGGGAAAGTTCTGCTTACGATATTCTAACGAATCCTCTCGATGAAGTTAATCCTTTGGTTGATGTCTTCAATTCTTTATTACAATGCATCATGATGAAGTCGTCGTCCTTTCTTCGGGAACTCCATCATACTTACGAAAGGATAAGGGGGCATTACGGAAAAACGGGCTACTACAATGTTTGCTTATCTAGTAGATAACATCAGGGAGGGTGGCGGGAGGTAACCCTCGAATTGAAATTTAAGACATTATCGAGAGCAAGTAAGAAGGTGCAAAATAGAAGTTTCAAGCGCATAGACAATCATTCGTTGCCTGATACGAAACGTGACAGGGGTTCAGAGCAAATGGGAAAGTATTGCGTCTGGTACCAGAATAGATCACTAGGCAGGTGGCCCATGAATCACATACGAAGTCAAGCTCGAGGAATAACTTCGACAATAGGGTGTATAGGAGAGTCAGGTTTCGATCCTGTGGAACTGTGGGTTATGGGCCCACCATGTGGGTTAAAAGTAGGAAGGGCGGTGACATCTTGCACGATCATGATAGCAAGGCATGTCAGACGGTAGCCTGTCAGTTATATGTCAGCAACATCGTCGGTACCAAGAGCGAGGGACGAAAAGAACCATTTTCCTGCTCGTTGAAACGAGGCGGACCAATAGGCAAAGTTCTCGTCCATCGGTGGTTACCGGAAGGTCACCAACAATAGTAACAGGGTCTTACTGACAGAGTTGTACACCGAGGTGTTTGCACAAGCAGGGAATTAATACTGCTTAGATCGTAATGATCACCAGAAATGTTAAGCCAACCAATGGAAAGGAAAATATGATTATCAGAGTAAACAGAACAATGGAAAGGAAAATGTGTTTAAACACATATTTCAGGGGGTATATCCTTCCCAAGGACAATGGTTAGAAGAGAACCATTTAGGTTAGGGAAGAGGAAGTTCATGACATTACCCAAAGAACGGTGTTTGAATAATTGATAACGAAAATTTAGCATTGTGCTTCAAATGTTTTATTGAAGATCGGAGTACCACCGACATGCTTCGAGATAGCATTGACATGGTCTTCAAGCAAAGGTCAGACTTGGATACAAAAAGGATTCATCAGGAACAACATATAGAATAAGTCTTACAATTTCCTTATGGAAGAATGGGTAACATTGCTGAAGAGGATACTATAACAATAGTTCCTCCGGTCAAGTGTGCTAGGCATGACATCACCTTACCGGGTTATATAAAGACCAATGTTATAACTCCTGAAAATATGCTCCAACCATCATATCTGACCGAGATTCAGATTTGGTCGGTGTTAGGATACCTCAGACTCAGGATGCCTGAGAAGAAAAGGTGCAAAACAAATTGATGAGACGACATTGTAAGATTCTCGGGAAATGAACGATGGAAGCAAGTTCCGAAACCAGAGTTCAGCATTAAACCAAGGAGAGGATGAGGAGGTGGCTGATGAACTCAGCGACAATTCAATGAGATTTCCAAAAGATGGATTTCCACAATTATGTGAATAAGGAGATAACATTAGTCAGATCAAATGATATAATGATGTATGCTCGAGGAAAACATCCACAATTAAACATTGGTTGACAGGTGCACCCGAAATATGGCTGGGTCGCACGAACAATGTTAGAATGGTGACTTAATGAACAAAAGAATTAGAATGAAACTATCGATCATTCACTTCAAAGCATTAGGGTTGCTAGAATTTTTGAATTCACACCTCAAGTTCAATTGTCGGTATTTCAATTTGAATCAACACGGGGACCAAGAAATGAACGGAGATGGCGAGAAGTAATACTATAACAAGAATCCTTAAGAGGTGGGGCATTCCCATGACATTCTCGACATAACAGATGGTAATACTCCAAGGTAGAACACAGCATAAGCTGGATGGCAAGGAACCCAAGGTGTAATACAAAACACGAACAAGTTTGTGTTGGAGAGAAGGCAAGGATGTTGTCGATGGTAACTCAAATTACCAAGGAACAAGGGTGGTACTTATCATCATGAATTCGATTGGTATCCTGGAAGGATTCAAAATGTTGATGATGACCACGACAATTTTTGTCGAGAGATTTCATGAGGATGTAATCGATCAGCGATGACATCAAGTCAAAGGGATGATGAAGCAAGAGGTCAATGGAAGCACAGGTACAACACAAACTTGAAATCAAGCTCGCTGTTCAAGGTGAAATGATATGACAAGGAAAATCCACGTAAGCTTAGCTCATCGTCGAAAATTGTGCTCCGGGAAGGACCAGGTAGTACAGTTAAAATTGGCACAATAAAGATGTAGCCGATCAGGCTAGGAATGAGTTGAAAGATTATTAAATCATAAGCAACAAAAATTACTTAGAGTTATTGAATCGGAGTGCAGAATCGATTCACTTAATGGTGTTCTCGAGTGACTAATAACTCAGAACCCGAGGGAAATTGGAATTGGCGAGAATAATAGATGATGAAGAACTCATAAGAAGTTATGTAGTTCCATGGTATTCTTAAGATACCAGAGTGTAATGCTCGACGGTAGATCAAAGGGTTGGACAGGTGCAATGATCTGCAGAAGACAAGTACTTCAACTTGTCCGAGAAATGGTATTTAAAAGGAGAACATGGCCGGAACAACGATTGCAAAATGCCAGATCCCAGATATAAGATAAACTTATACCAAGGAAATATTTATTTGAAGAGAAGCTTTAATGATACGATCTACATTGTTTCCATGGGCATGAACACAAAGTTCAAGGTCGACTCCCACTTCTCCAATGCGAGACCATTCATTCACTACTCTAATAAAAATGATTTCAGTGTGAAAACCTACCGGGTGAATTACTAGAGGAGTATGACCCGTGAAAAGTTTTTGGGTCAAACAGATTAAGGAAGGCATAAGGTTCAACCCATCGGGGTATCTTAGAAACATATACCACAAGTCCCAAGAGTAAATATCACCAGCTCAAAAGCACAGCATGGTTGGCCAAATCAGAGAATAGGATTTACTAATGGCATTATGTATCAGGGAAGAATTCACAAGGCGATTAAATATGAAGGACATTGCCAAATAATAATCCATCAAAGGATTTGACGGTCGATAGCGGAGCTGATGTGAGCATCGGCACACAACCAGTTGAAGAAAGAATGCAAGGGCATCATATTATAGAACATCTGAATGATTCGATGCTTAGATATCAAAGGAATTATGATTTCCAAATCGAAGGATTAGAAGAGGACGCTCTGATCAAAGGATGGATAAGTTGAGTAGGCTTAGGGGTACAATCGATGGCAAATTGATTGGTCGAGATCCAGCTCATGTTTAAAATGACGTCTGAGCCGGAAGGATGAATTCTAGGATCTGATTGAGGATTGCGAGCATTCGCAACAAATTGAATCAACGGACTCAAAATGATAATGACAAGAGATGCCAATAAGATTATAGACTTATGGGATTAACCATAATGCAAGCAAGTAAGAATTTCAAGAGCAATAGGCTACTCAGGATTTCGGAAGTCCAAATAGTATTTTGAAGACTTTTGTGAAATACATGAATCAACTAGGGATGAGCAAATATCCGGTGAGTGCTAGAAATTATCCATAGTGGTATTCATGTGGCAAAGAACAGCAAGGCAGTAAGCTCAAGGATTCTCGAAACAACAGAGATAATTTCGGGGTATCTTGTAATAACAAGATCAACTAGGAAACATTGTATGAATGGCGAGTATATGTGGTTATTCATAGGAGTTTATCGATGGAAGGGAATTGCAAAAGCGATGAACACAAGTTCTCGGGTTATCAGCGGAGAGTATCTTCAGGGTCTTCACGTGCAGCAGCCGATCATCAGTAATAAGGGGCTCTCCGGGTGAAAGTGATAACGAGATCCTAATGTTAGATTTAGCAAAATTCTCTTAACCCGAATAGAAGAGAGATCAGAGTCCCAGAGTATAGACAAGGAGTAAAAGATCATAATACCACCCAATGGCGACGTGGGCCCGTAAGCCACACAGCCATGTTAGTAAAAGTTTTTTCAATGACTAGACTCGACTTCGGCCAAGGAGTTGGAAAGGGGGATTCCTACAGGCAGTTGGCTCTGATACCAACTTGTGACGCCCCCGATTCGACCGTACACTAATCATGCACGCAAACGTGTACGATCAAGATCAGGGACTCACGGGAAGATATCACAACACAACTCTAAAACATAAATAAGTCATACAAGCATCATAATACAAGTCAGGGGCCTCGAGGGCTCGAATACAATTGCTCGATCATAGACGAGTCAGCGGAAGCAACAATATCTGAGTACAGACATAAGTTAAACAAGTTTGCCTTAAGAAGGCTAGCACAAAAGTAGCAACGATCGAAAAGGCAAGGCCTCCTGCCTGGGACCTCCTAACTACTCCTCGAAGTCGAACTCCATGTAGAATCATCCTCGGGATCTCTAGCTCCTGGACTCCAGCATCTGGTTGCGACAACCAGGTATAGAAAGGGGAAAAGAGGGAGAAAAGCAACCGTGAGTACTCATCCAAAGTACTCGCAAGCAAGGAGCTACACTAAATATGCATGGGTATATGTGTAAAGGACCATATCGGTGGACTGAACTGCAAAATGCTAGAATAAGAGGGGGATAGCTAATCCTGCCGAAGACTACGCTTCTGGCCACCTCCATCTTGCAGCATGTAGAAGAGAGTAGATGGTAAGTTCACCAAGTAGCATCGCATAGCATAATCCTACCCGGCGATCCCCTCCTCGTCGCCCTGTTAGAGAGCGATCACCGGGTTGTATCTGGCACTTGGAAGGGTGTGTTTTATTAAGTATCCAGTTCTAGTTGTCATAAGGTCAAGGTACAACTCCGGGTCGTCCTTTTACCGAGGGACACGGCTATTCGAATAGATAAACTTCCCTGCAGGGGTGCACCACATAACCCAACACGCTCGATCCCATTTGGCCGGACACACTTTTCTGAGTCATGCCCGGCCGCGGAAGATCAACACGTCGCAGCCCCACCTAGGCTCAACAGAGAGGTCAACACGCCGGTCTAAATCCTATGCACGCAGGGGTCTGGGCCCATCGCCCATTGCACACCTGCACGTTGCGTACGCGGCCAGAAGCAGACCTAGCCTAGCAGGCGTTCCAGTCCAATCCGGCGCGCGCTGCTCCATCGCTGACGTCAAGAAGAGCTTCGGCTGATACCACGACGCCGAGTGCCCATAACTGTTCCCGCATAGTTGGTTAGTGCGTAAGACCAAATGGCCAGACTCAGATCAAATACCAAGATCTCGTTAAGCGTGTTAAGTATCCGCGAACACCGACCAGGGCCAGGCCCACATCTCTCCTAGGTGGTCTCAACCTGCCCTGTCGCTCCACCATAAAGTAACAGTCGGGGGCCGTCAGGAACCCAGGCCCACCTCTACCGGGATGGAGCCACCTGTCCTTTCAGCCCCCTCATCAGAATCACTTGCGGGTACTCAACGAGCCGACCCAACTTTAGTCACCACATGTGTCATGTATATAAAGTATATAGCATATACCCGTGATCACCTCCCGAAGTGATCACGGCCCAGTAGTATAGCATGGCAGACGGACAAGAGTGTAGGGCCACTGATGGAACACTAGCATCCTATACTAAGCAGTAGGATAGCAGGTAAGGGTAACAACTGTAGCAACAATGACAGGCTATGCATCAGTATAGGATTAACCGAAAGCAGTAACATGCTACACTACTCTAATGCAAGTAGTATAGAGAAGAATAGGCGATATCTGGTGATCAAAGGGGGGGCTTGCCTGGTTGCTCTGGCAAGTAGGAGGGGTCGTCAACTCCGTAGTCGAACTGGACAGCAGCAGCGTCGGTCTCGTAGTCTACCGGAGAGAAGGGGGGAAGAAACAGTAAATACAATGCAAACATAAGCATGACGATGCGTGACATGACAATGAGCGGTGCTAGGTGTGGCCTAACGCGGCAGTTGGTGGTACCGGCGAAGGGGGGGACATCCGGGAAAGTATTCCCGATGTTTCGCGTTTTCGGACTAATGGACCGGAGGTGAAATGTTGCAGGTTCACTGTGCTAGGGACGTGTGGTGAGCAAACGGGCTGCGTATCCGGATTCGTTGGATTTTTCTGAGCAATTTTCATATAGAAAACATTTTCATCCGAGCTACGGTTTATTTTATATGATTTTTCTAAGTTTTAAACATTTTCTAAAATTATTTGATTTAATAGAATTATACAGAAAAAGAGAAATGACGTCAGCATGATGCGAGGACGACATCAGCAGCTAGCTGGTCGGCTGACCAGGTCAAACCTGACATGTGGGTCCAGTGGGACCCGCATGTCAGCCTCCGCTAGTATAACAGTGGATTAAACTAATCTAGTAGGGTTATTTAGGGGTGCGGGCCCCGGGTGTCAGTGAGTGATTAGTTAATCTAATTACTTTTATTTATAAAACATTTGTTAGACTAATTAACAGAGGGGGGCCCGCATGTCAGTGGCTGGGGGCCGCCCAATCAGCACGTTGACCGCGGTCACCAAGTCAAGGGGGGCCCTGGGTCCACCAGTCAGTGGCCCAGGCGGTGCCACGCGGGTGCCACGTCGGTGACGTCGCCGGAATCACGCCGGCGAGCATTCCAGCGGCGGAAGTTCGCCAGACTTGCTCGGGTTCCAGCACAGTGCACCATTCCGCGCGTTTTCGGTGGCGTTCGAACAAGTAGATCGTCCCGCGTCGATCTAGAGTGATCCCAGGAGCGGGGGTGGCCGGAGTGGAGCTCAACGACGACCGCGGGCGGCGCCGGAATACGGGCATCTCCGAAAACCACGCTACGGGCTGCGTTCTAACTAACAAACGACGCTAGCGGGCTCTACGGACCTCCGGCAACTCGACGGAGGCCACGGCTTGGCTCGGAGATGGACGGGGTGAGCGCAACGAGCTCGCGGACGAGGCCGCATGCGGCAACGGCGACGGCGGCACCGCGAGCCATCTACGGTGCATGAGGAGGAACCAGAGGAAGGAGGAGGGGGCGGAGGCTTACGGCGCGGCACACGAAGGCCCTCGAGTGAACGGGAGCGCAGAGGGGAGGCGGGATGAATCGCGGCGGGCGGCGGCGACCGAGGTTGGGGAAAAGCTTGACCCGGCCGCTGCAGGGCACTCCAGCTCGTCCTGAAGCGCGGGGTCGACGAGGACGACGTAGAGGGAGCTCGGGGACTCAGCGGCTCGACGAACGGTGGTCAGGGCCACGCCTACGGAGAGGCTTCGGCGGCGATCTCGCTCGGGCGAGGGGGGCAGAGAGAGGGAGAGCGGCCGAGATGGAGAGGGGAGTGGGTGGAGGTAGGTGGGGAGGAGGCCGAGGCGTCGAGGGGAGGGGTCGGCCTTATCCTCTCCGGGTAGTCGCCGTCGAGGAGGTCCGGCGGGGCTCGCCCCTGTTGCGACCCCGGTCGGGGGAACAGGGGGGAAGACGACCCGGGGAGGGGCTGGGCCGGACCAGCTGGAGTGGGCCGAGGCTCGGGCCAGGCACTGCGCACTTGCCCCAGTGCACAGTGGCCTGTGCTTTTACACTTTTGTTTTGTTTTCTATTTTTATTTTTATTTTTCTTTTCTGTTTTATTTATTTTAGTTAGCAAAACAGTTTTACAAAAATACAACCCCTACTCCTAAATTAGCATAATAACATAGGCCACCTACTCCAAAAAGTTTGGTGATTATATAAACTAGATTAACATTTGTTTAGTATTTAAAAGCATTTAAATAATTGTTTTGCTGCTGTTTTTACTTACTATAGTGCAGTTAAATACTTTACAAAAGTGTGGTTTCTTCACCAATATTTAATATGGACTATTTGGCTCACTCCGAACATTTTAGTTTTAATATTTGTAAACTTTTATTATTTGCTTTTATTTAAATTTTGAATTTGTTTCGGTTCTGAACTATCGAGAGTTTATTAACAGTAAACGGGGTGACGTGGCATCGTTAAGGTGGGATTACTGTAGCTTAATTATCCGGGCGTCACACCCGAGCCGAGCGCGAGCTCGTGCCCGGGCACCTCCCTGCATCCCCCTCACCGTGTAGGCGCAGGTTACACACCCCATTCCCACACACCCACCGCCGCTCACACTCTCCCTGTTGTCGCTTCGCGTCTGTACGCATGCCACAGCCACCATGGCAGCACGGCAAGCTCGTGCATTGCCTCTGCCTGCTCTCGTCCACGTACACACGCATCTTGCATTCCGCGAGCTCGTGCTCGAACGTTTGCTCGTGCACCCCCGCACCCGCACTCCCTTGCACATCCTGCAGGCTCGTCGCTATATTGTAGCTGCAGTCGTCGTTGCCCTGCTCGCCATCGTTGCTCGGCTCCAGCATCGGGCAACCATGGCCAAAGTCTCGGCCTTCTAGCACTGGTTCAAAAGGATCCAGGTGCCGTCCACACCACAAATTCCCCTCTAGCGCAGTGGTCAGCGCCCCTTTGTGCTACACAAGAAACCATGGACCGAATCCTAGGATCTGCATTTTGGGTTTGCATTTTTTCCTTTCAGCGTGACACTGATGATTCGGCCCCACTGTCATACACACACGCATCTAGGGCCCATCTGCCATCCCTCCTTTGTCCTTTTCTTTTATTATTCCAGCAATATTCCATTTCTGGAAAGATGCCATATTCCATTTCGAGCAAGTCCAATTCTGGACATTCCAATTATGGAAATTGCCAATTCTGCTTATTTCCTTTTTACGCAGATTTCAACTTAAGGCCTTTGTTAATATTTTCCTGTAGTAACCCATACATATTATATATGTTTTTCGGGTAGAAAAATCCCACCAATCCATCTGTGGCATCCATTTCATCATTTGGGCAAGTTTGTAAACATGTCATATATGCAGCATATGCCATTTTGTCATTTTTGTGTATTTAAATTCAAATATGCTATGTGGTAGTTTTGCACATGGTTAGGTTTAACATCATGTCTACTTGCTGCTAATTTTATTCCATGCCAGGATATGTTTTGTAGTGAGTGAAACAAGCTTGCACACATGTCTACTCAAATCTGTTCATGCCATGCCTTGTTATTTCACAAAGTCTGAAACTGCTTATATGACTTGCCATTTTGCATTGATGCTATCATCTTATCTATGTGTTTCTGGAACATGTTCATCGAGGGAGTTTTGTTAAGTGCATTTATTACATGAATGCCATGTTCTTGTTTTCCATGTTCTTGTTCTCTGAAACTGTTTCTACCATGTCCAGTATATTTTTTACCAAGTCTAAAAATATGTATCACCTGTCAGTTTGCCATGTTGTTTTCCTAATGATATAAGGAGTTTTAGAAATAGTTCAGTAAGCATGTTTTTAGTCGATGTTATGTGCTATCATGCCATATCATTTGTTCCCTTGTTTGAGTTTTGCATCATATTTAAATGTTGCATCCAAATGGCCATGTTGCTGTTATGGTCAGTTTTGCACTGCATATTGTTTTGCTCACCGGTTGGGCTCCGTGCATCCGTTTTCGATGATCTTTATATCGATTTCACCAAAATATTCCTATCTTTCAAGTGGCATGATTGGGTTACCAAGATTTTGCCCATATCCATCTTGTCCCCATCGATTCCTTCCCGTTGACGTGTCCCTCGTTCCGGTAGAACCGTAGCCCCTTTCGTAACATTCTCCATATGCATTCATGATAGAATTGTATGTAGAGCTTGTCCTTTGCCATGCCATGCTTCATTAAAATGGACATACATCATACTTGGTTGTGAATCATGCCTTGTCCATGTGCTTGTTTGTTTATTATGTTGTTTGCTTCTTTCTGGTTGTGTTTCTCTCAATAGTTCCCGGTTTCATTGCGATCGTGAGGATTCGTTCGACTACGTTGCTTCGTCCACTTCATGGACTCGATATTCTTCCAAGCGGGATTTCTGGCAAGATGACCGTTACCCTGGATACCACTACTATCTTTGCTTTGCTAGTTGTCTCGATGCTATCGCTATGTTGCGCTACCTACCACTTGTTTATCAAGCCTCCCAAATTTCCATGATAAGGCTCTAACCTTTTCCACCATCCCAGCAAACTGTTGTTTGGCTATGATGCCACTTTTCTCAGTCCCTCTTCTAGCATTGCTAGTTGCAGGTGCAGTGCAGGTTGTTCCATGTTGGGACATGGATATCATGGGATATCACAATATCTCTTATTTAATTAATGCATCTATATACTTGGGAAAGGGTGGAAGGCTCGGCCTTTTGCCTGGTGTTTTCTTCCACTCTTGCCGCCCTAGTTTCCGTCATACCGGTGTTATGTTCTTTGATTTTGCATTCCTAACACGCTTAGGGGAATGGGACCCTCTTGGTAGTTCGCTTTGAATAACCGCTTCCAGCAAGGCCCAACATTGGTTTTAACATTTGCCCAAGATAATAAACATGGTAATAAATTTGACACATAGGGAGTTATCACTACCCGAGGATTCTTTATTCCATATAATACAGGGGGCAGTGCTGATGGTGCTGGTCCAAACTAGAGCCACTTGCGGCGCCACCTGGGGCAACTCGGGTCTTCGACTGTCGTACATAGTGTTCATCTGGTTGTGTCCTGAGAACGAGATACGCGCGGCTCCTATCAGGGTGTCGACACATCGGGAGGTCTTGCTGGACTTGTGTTACCATTGTTGAAATGTCTTGTGCAACGGGATTCCAAGGATACTTCGGGCTGACTCAAGGTTGATCGGGTTTTCTTGAGGTTGAGGTATTTCCACCGCAGCTTGTGTTGGCTTGTGATGGGCCAGGTTGGAACACCCCTGTAGGGTTTAATCTTTTCGAGAGCCATGCCCGCGGTTATGTGGCGGATTGGAATTTTTAATATTCGTTTGTAGAGAACTTGACACCAGACCCAAAATAAAATACACCAACCGCGTGTGTAACCGTGACCGTCTCTTTTCGAGTGAGTTCGAGAAGAGAACACGATGGGGTTATGTTTGACTCATAAGTAGTTCAGGATCACTTATTGATCATTACTAGTTTGTGACCGTTATGCGTAGTAACTCTTCCTACTCTTGTACTCATAAGTTAGCCACAATACAATGCTTAGTGCTGCTACAACCTCACCACTTATTAATTCCATACCCATTAAGTTTTGCTAGTCTTGATACCCATGGTAATGGGATTGTTGAGTCCTCGTGGCTCACAGATTACTACAAAAACAGATGCAGGTACAGGTAATGCGATGATATGACGCGAGAGCGATGCTTGCTTATTTTGGAGTTATTCTTCTGCTGCTGCTTCTTCTTCGATTGAGGGATAGGTTCCCGGTTGGCAGCTGGGCTAGAAGGGTGGATGTCGTTTGTGTTTTCCTTTTGATTCCATCCCTAGTCGGATAATGCTCTTCTGTATGATGTTTCATGTATTCGTGTGGCAATTGTATGACTTTGTATGTATCCCCAATTGTGTTGTATATGGTACGATGTAATGATATCCACCTTGCAAAAGCGTCTTCAATATGCGGCTCTATCCTTGGTGGTACTTCGAGTTCCTCTCGGATAGGATCGCATATGGGGCGTGACAATGCGTTGAGTGCTTGTGCAGGAGAGGAGGAACAACTTACGGCTTGCGTCGCGGGCTTCGACTTCTTGGGAGCCATCTGTGAAGTCGCCAACGCCGGAGTTGGAGAAGGAAATGGGAAGACAAGCTCAATTGGATCTGGGGAGGTCCTTGGCGGAGGAAAGGGGGTCTGAGGCGAGGCGAGAAGGAGTAATGGTGGCCTGGCGGTGTGAGCCAGCCTTTTGTTAGTCTGGACAGTTGTCAAGGTGACATGGGGAAGCGGAGGCGTCCGTGTCCCGTCAAGCGCCACGCGTCAGCCTGGCCCGCAGGCGATTGGGGCCCGCGGCACTTCACCCTTTCCCCTTGGCTTCGACTCGAAGCCAACTCGAGCGCGCCTTGGGCCCTGGCGCTACTGTCGGTGTTCTGGGAACCAGGGTACCCAGACTTGCCTGCCTGCGGCCCATGGCATGGCACCCTCGACAGCCTAGTATGGCCCATCTGCAAGACCGCCAAGACAAGACCCTCGCGAGGCGGACGACACCAAGACCTACCGAGGGAGCAGCCTCCCCAGGCGGCCTCCCGAGGAGCGGAGGTTTCTATGCAGGTACCCAGCCTCACGAGGCTGCGTTGACATGAGCCATTGATGACCCACAAGTATAGGGGATCTATCGTAGTACTTTCGATAAGTAAGAGTGTCGAACCCAACGAGGAGCAGAAGGAAATGATAAGCGGTTTTCAGCAAGGTATTCTCTGCAAGCACTGAAATTATCGGTAACAGATAGTTTTGTGATAAAGTAATTTGTAACGGGTAACAAGTAATGAAAGTAAATAAAGTGCAGCAAGATGGCCCAATCCTTTTTGTAGCAAAGGACAAGCCTGGACAAACTCTTATATGAAGGAAGCGCTCCTGAGGACACATGGGAATTATCGTCAAGCTAGTTTTCATCACGTTCATATGATTCGCGTTCGGTACTTTGATAATTTGATATGTGGGTGGACCGGTGCGTGGGTGCTGTCCTTACTTGGACAAGCATCCCACTTATGATTAACTCCTATTGCAAGCATCTGCAACTACAAAAGAAGTATTAAGGTGAACCTAACCATAGCATGAAACATATGGATCCAAATCAGCCCCTTACGAAGCAACGCATAAACTAGGGTTTAAGCTTCTGTCACTCTAGCAACCCATCATCTACTTATTACTTCCCAATGCCTTCCTCTAGGCCCAAACAATGGTGAAGTGTCATGTAGTCGACGTTCACATAACACCACTAGAGGAGAGACAACATACATCTCATCAAAATATCGAACGAATACCAAATTCACATGACTAGTAATAGCAAGACTTCTCCCATGTCCTCAGGAACAAACGTAACTACTCACAAAGCATATTCATGTTCATAATCAGAGGGGTATTAATATGCATAATGGATCTGAACATATGATATTCCACCAAATAAACCAACTAGCATCAACTACAAGGAGTAATCAACACTACTAGCAACCTACAGGTACCAATCCCGGGCTATGAGACAAAGATTGGATACAAGAGATGAACTAGGGTTTTAGAGGAGATGGTGCTGGTGAAGATGTTGATGAAGATTGGCCCCCTCCCAATGAGAGGAGCGTTGGTGATGACGATGGCGATGATTTCCCCCTCCCGGAGGGAAGTGTCCCCGGCAGAATAGCTCCGCCAGAGCCCTAGATTGGTTTCGCCAAGGTTCCGCCTCGTGGCGGCGGAGTCTCGTCCCGAAAGCTTGCTTATGATTTTTCCTCGGAGGAAAGACTTCATATAGAAGAAGATGGGCACCGGAGGGCCACCAGGGGGCCCACAAGGCAGGGGGCGCGCCCAGGGGGGTAGGGTGCGCCCCCACCCTCGTGGCCAGGGTGTGGGCCCCCTTTGGTATTTTCTTCGCTCAGTATTTTTTATTATTTCCAAAAATAACTTCCGTGGAGTTTCAGGACTTTTGGAGTTGTGCAGAATAGGTCTCTAATATTTGCTCCTTTTCCAGCCCAGAATTCCAGCTGCCGGCATTCTCCCTCCTCATGTAATCCTTGTAAAATAAGAGAGAATAAGCATAACTATTGTGACAAAATGTGTAATAACAGCCCATAATGCAATAAATATCGATATAAAAGCATGATGCAAAATGGACGTATCAACTCCCCCAAGCTTAGACCTCGCTTGTCCTCAACCGGAAGCCGATAACGATAAATGTGTCCACATGTTTAGAGATAGAGGTGTCGATAAAATAAAATACGAACATGAGGGCATCATGATCATTCTTAGAACAGCAACATATATGGATATTGTCATATGATTTCTTACGATAAAGGAACAATCTATCCACAATGTCAAGTGTGAATCAGAAACTTCATTGAAAACTAACAAACTATAATCTCACTCATTGAAGCAATTGCAATTTATCATAACATTAGAAAGAGCCAATATAAGAGCTTTTCAGCAAGTCCACATACTCAACTATCATTTAGTCTTTCACAATTGCTAACACTCATGCAATACTTGTGGTTACGGAGTTTTAATCGGACACAGAGAAAGATAGGGGCTTATAGATTCGCCTCCCAACCTTTTACCTCAAGGGTAATGTCAACAATAATAGTTCATGCTAACTTACATCCAATTAGATATATATATCAGGATCTTTCCAACACAATGTGCTTGCCAAAGGATAAAATGTAAAAAGGAAAGGTGAAGATCACCATGACTCTTGCATAAGGTAGAAGATAAAAGTAAAAGATAGGCCCTTCGCAGAGGGAAGCAGAGGTTGTCATGCGCTTTCAGGGTTGGATGCACAAAATCTTAATGCGAAAGAACGTCACTTTATATTGCCACTTGTGATACGGACCTTTATTATGCAGTCTGTCGCTTTTATTTCTTCCACATCACAAGATCGTATAAAGCTTATTTCCTCCACACTAATCAATCATACATATTTAGAGAGCAATTTTTATTGCTTGCACCGATGACAACTTACTTGAAGGATCTTACTCAATCCATAGGTAGATATGGTGGACTCTCATGGCAAAACTGGGTTTAAGGGAATTCGGAAGCACAAGTAGTATCTCTACTTGGTGCAAAGAATTTGGCTAGCATGAGGGAGAAAGGCAAGCTCAACATGTTGGATGATCCATGACAATATACTTTATTTCATATATAAGAAAACATAACCCATTAGGTTGTCTTCCTTGTCCAACATCAACTCTTTAGCATGTCATATTTTAATGAGTGCTCACAATCATAAAAGATGTCCAAGGTAGTATATCTATATGTGAAACCTCTCTTACTTTATTACTTCCTATTAATTGCAACGATGACCAAAACTATGTTTGTCAACTCTCAAAAACTTTTAATCATCATACTCTTTCTATGTGAAGTCATTACTCTCCACAAGATCAATATGATCTCTTTATTTCTTATTATTCCTTTCTCTTTTCTTTTATTCCCTCAAGATCATGGCAAAATAATCAAGCCCTTGACTCAACACTAATCTTTATGAAATAACTCACGGACTCGATTACATAGAGGGATCATAAAGCAAAACTCAAAACTAGATCATACTAAAACTTTATTCTACTAGATCAAGATATTAATAAAAGGATCGAACTAAGAAAACGGTAAAGATAGAGATGTGATGGTGATACGATACCGGGGCACCTCCCCCAAGCTTGGCAGTTGCCAAGGGGAGTGCCCATACCCATGTGATTATATCTCCTTTGGTGGTGAAGAAGATGGAGGTGATGATGGATAGTCGCACATCGAGCATAAGAGGTCCTCCAACTTGCGGATAATGCCCTTGAGTGCGTTGATATGCTCCTTCAACAAAAAAAATCACGTATGAGATACTTGTTTTGTATACGAGCTAACTCAATCATCTTGAAAGCTTCGATCTCATTTGGGGTAAGAAGATTGTGATCAAGTTGAAGGATGTCTTCTGCTGCCGGAGCTTGGTCCTCCGTGGCCTTCTTGATCCCTTCGTCCTTGTTGATCTCCATGGGTTCTTCCCTCTTCAACTCTATCTTCATTAGCTAAGCATCGTTGTCACCATTGTTGGAGGAGGGGGACGACATGATGCCTGGCCTTGACAACCCTGACAGAAAACAGCTCGAAACAAGACCAGAGGATAATTACGTGATACGAGAGTCAAAACCTTCGGGGGTTTATATAATGAATTTTTACCGACCGAAAGAAGTATCGTGCAAGAAAACGGAGTCCGGAGAGCACACGAGGTGCCCACGAGGCAGGGGGCGCGCCCAGGGGGGCAGGGCGCGCCCTCCACCCTCGTGGAGGCCTCGTGTCCTTCCCGGACTGCTTCTTATTTTCCTATTTTTCTAAATATTCCAAAACGGAGAAAAATCGCCATTAGAACTGTTTTGGAGTCGGTTTACTTACTGTACCACATACCTATTCCTTTTCGGAGTCTGAAACGTTTTGGAAAGTGTCCCTTATGTATTCCTCCAGGGTTACGGTTTCAATAATATTAGTTTCAACATTTATGGGATTACCTGAGATATAATGTTTGATTCTTTGACCGTTCACCACCTTCGGAATTGTGCCTTCGAAGTTGTTGATTTTTATGGCACCGGAATGATAGACCTCCTCGATAACGTAAGGACCTTCCCATTTAGAGAGAAGTTTTCCTGCAAAAAATCTTAAACGAGAGTTGAATAGCAACACATAATCTCCTACATTAAACTCACGCTTTTGTATCCTTTTGTCATGCCATCTTTTAACTTTTTCTTTAAACAACTTGGCATTCTCATAGGCTTGGGTTCTCCATTCATCAAGTGAGCTAATGTCAAATAACCTCTTCTCACCGGCAAGTTTGAAATCATAATTGAGCTCTTTAATAGCCCAATATGCCTTATGTTCTAGTTCGAGAGGTAAATGACATGCTTTTCCATAAACCATTTTATACGGAGACATGCCCATAGGATTTTTATATGCAGTTCTATAGGCCCATAATGCATCATCAAGTTGCTTGGACCAATTCTTTCTAGATCTATTAACAGTCTTTTGCAAAATTAATTTGAGCTCTCTATTACTCAATTCTACGTGACCACTAGACTGTGGGTGATAAGGAATGCAATTCTATGATTAACATCATACTTAGCAAGCATTTTACGGAAAGCACCATGAATAAAATGTGAACCACCATCAGTCATCAAATATCTAGGGACTCCAAACCTCGGAAAAATAACTTCTTTAAGCATCTTAATAGAAGTGTTAAGATCAGCACTACTAGTTGGAATAGCTTCTACCCACTTAGTAACGTAATCAACAGCAACTAAAATATGTGTATACCCATTAGAGGAAGGAAAAGGTTCCATATAATCAAAGCCCCAAACGTCAAATGGTTCAATAACAAGTGAATAATTCATAGGCATTTCTTGACGTCTACTAATATTACCAATTCTTCGACATTCATCACAAGATAAGACAAACTTACGAGCATCCTTGAAGAGAGTAGGCCAATAAAAACCGGATTGCAATACCTTATGTGCAGTTCTATCTCTAGCGTGGTGTCCTCCATAAGCCTCGGAGTGACACTTGCGTAGGATCTGTTCCTGTTCATGCTCAGGTACACAACGTCTAATAACACCATCTACTCCTTCTTTATAAAGATGTGGGTCATCCCAAAAGTAATGTCTCAAATCATAGAAAAACTTTTTCTTTTGCTGATATGTGAAACTAGGTGGTATAAATTTAGCAACAATGTAATTAGCATAATCAGCATGCCATGGAGCAGTACGAGAAGCATTTATGACATTTAATTGTTCATCAGGAAAGCTATCATCAATAGGTAGTGGGTCATCAAGAACATTTTCTAACCTAGACAAGTTGTCTGCAACGGGGTTCTCAGCTCCCTTTCTATCAATAATATGTAAATCAAATTCTTGTAGCAAGAGAACCCATCTAATAAGTCTAGGTTTAGCATCTTTTTTTCATAAGATATTTAATAGCAGCATGATCAGTGTGAATAGTTTCTTTAGAATCAACAATATAAGGTCTAAACTTATCACAGGCAAATACAACTGCTAAAAATTCCTTTTCAGTAGTGGCATAATTTCTCTGGGCATTGTCTAGAGTTTTACTAGCATATTGAATAACATTTAATTTCTTATCAACTCTTTGCCCTAGAACAGCACCTACAGCATAATCGCTGGCATCACACATAATTTCAAAAGGTAAATTCCAATCAGGTGTTGAACAATAGGTGCAGAGATTAATGCTTTCTTAAGTATTTCAAATGCTTCTACACAATCATCATCAAAAACGAAAGGTATATATTTTTGTAAGAGATTAGTCAGAGGCCGAGAAATTTTTGAGAAGTCCTTAATGAACCTCCTATAAAAACCGGCATGGCCAAGGAAACTTCTTATACCTTTGATGTCCTTGGGACACGGCATCTTTTCAATAGCATCAACTTTAGCTTTATCCACTTCAATACCTCTTTCAGAAATTTTATGCCCCAAGACAATGCCTTCATTAACCATAAAGTGGCACTTCTCCCAATTCAAGACAAGATTAGTTTCTTCACATCTCTGCAAAACTCGATCAAGGTTGCTCAAGCAATCATCAAAAGAGGAGCCATAAACGGAGAAATTGTCCATGAAAACCTCACATATCTTTTCACAAAAATGAGAGAATATAGCCATCATGCATCTTTGAAAGGTAGTAGGTGCATTACATAAACCAAAAGGCATACATCTATAAGCAGAAGTACCGAAAGGACAAGTAAAAGTGGTCTTTGCTTGATCATCAGCTGACACAGGTATTTGAGAGAAACCAGAGTAACCATCTAGAAAGCAAAAATGTGTATGTTTGGATAATCTCTCTAGCATTTGATCAATAAAAGGTAAGGGGTAATGATCTTTTTTAGTAGCCCTATTTAATTTGCGGAAATCAATTACCATCCTATAACCTGTAATAATTCTTTGTGGAATCAATTCATCTTTATCATTAGGAACGACAGTAATACCTCCCTTCTTAGGGACACAATGGACAGGACTTACCCACTGACTATCATCAACGGGATAGATTATACCTGCCTCAAGGAGCTTTAGTATTTCCTTTCTTACCACTTCTTTCATCTTAGGATTCAGCCGTCGTTGATGATCAATAACTGGTTTGGCATCTTTCTCCAAATTTATTTTGTGTTGGTATAGAGTGGGACTAATGCCCTTAAGATCATCAAGAGTATATCCAATAGCAGCACGGTGCTTCTTCAGAGTTTTCAATAATTTTTCTTCCTCCTTCTTTGAAAGGTTAGCACTAATAATAACAGGATATATCTTCTTTTCATCAAGATAAGCATATTTAAGAGTATCAGGCAACGGTTTAAGCTCAAACACGGGATCACCCTTGGGTGGAGGGGGATCCCCTAGGATTTCAACAGGAAAATTGTGTTTTAGAATAGGTCCCTGTTTAAAGAATACTTCATCTATTTCCTTTCTTTCATTCGTAAACATATCATTTTCATGGTCTAGAAAATGTTGTTCTAAAGGATCATTAGGAGGCACGGCAATAGAAGCAAGACCAATAATTTCATCTTTACTAGGCAATTCCTCATCACGAGGTTGTCTACGAAATTTAGAGAAATTAAACTCATGAGACATATCATCCAAACCAATAGTAACAATATCCTTTTCGCAGTCTATCTTAGCATTAACAGTATTCAAGAAGGGTCTACCGAATATAATGGGACAAAAGCTATCCTGTGGGGAACCAAGAACAAGAAAATTAGCAGGATATTTAACTTTTCCACACAAGACTTCAACATCTCTAACAATCCCAATTGGTGAAATAGTATCTCTATTAGCAAGCTTAATGGTGACATCAATTTATTCTAACTCAGCGAGTGCTATATCATGCATAATTTCTTTGTATAAGTCAATAGGTATTGCACTAGCACTAGCACCCATATCACACAAGCCATGATAACAATGATCTCCTATTTTAACAGAAATAACAGGCATGCCTACCATAGGTCTATGTTTATCTTTAGCACTAGGTTTAGCAATTCTAGCAGTCTCATTGCAGAAGTAAATAACATGCCCATCGGTATTATCAACCAAGAGATCTTTAACCATAGCAATATTAGGTTCAACTTTAACTTGCTCAGGAGGTTTGTGTGTCCTAATATTACTTTTATTGAACACAGTTGAAGCTTTAGCATGATCCTTTATTCTAACAAGGAAAGGTGGTTTCTCAACATAAGCAGTAGGAACAATAGGATCATTATAAGTGATAGTCTTTTCTTCAACTTTAATAGGTGCAACTACTTTTACTTCAACGGGAGGATTATATTTAAACCACTTCTCCTTAGGGAGATCAACATGAGCAGCAAAAGATTCACAAAAAGAAGCTACTATCTCAGAGTCAAGTCCATATTTAGTGCTAAATTTACGGAAAACATCGGTGTCCATAAAAGATTTAACACAATCAAACTTAGGTGTTATACCTGACTCCTTACCTTCGTCGAGATCCCAATCTTCAGAGTTGCGTTTAATTCTTTCCAATAAATCCCATTTGAATTCAATAGTGTTCATCATAAAAGAACCAGTACAAGAAGTATCGAGCATGGTGCGATTGTTGTCAGAAAGCCGAGCATAAAAATTTTGAATAATCATTTCTCTCGAGAGCTCATGATTGGGCAATGAATATAACATTGACTTAAGCCTCCCCCAAGCTTGAGCGATGCTTTCTCCTTCGCGAGGCCAAAAATTATATATATAATTACGATCACGATGAACAAGATGCATAGGATAAAACTTCTGATGAAATTCCAATTTCAATCGTCTGTAGTTCCATGATCCCATATCATCACATAGCCTATACCATGTAAATGCATCTCCCTTCAAATATAAAGGGAAGACCTTCTTCTTGATAACATCATCGGGCATACCT
This sequence comes from Aegilops tauschii subsp. strangulata, assembly GCF_002575655.3. Lineage (NCBI taxonomy): Eukaryota > Viridiplantae > Streptophyta > Magnoliopsida > Poales > Poaceae > Aegilops > Aegilops tauschii. Next base: position 224,386,688 of record NC_053037.3, on the reverse strand, counting down.
GCAAGCTTAAATAATCCACAAACTTCATCCACATAGATTAGGTGCTCATCGGGATGTAATGTTCCGTCTCCTGCAAAAGGATTAGCTAGCAGTTTTTCTATCATACCCGAAGGAATTTCAAAGTAAACATTTTCATTTTCAGTAGGTTCAGTAGGTTGAGGAGCAACTCTTTGCTCTACTGGTCGAGGTGAAGATACCCCGAACAAGCCCCTCAAAGGATTACTTTCCATAGTAACAAGTGACAGTAAATTTCAGCACACTATATCAATTTTTCCTTACCAAATTCCACCTACCAAAGGCGCTTCACTCCCCGGCAACCGCGCAAGAAAAGAGTCTTGATGACCCACAAGTATAGGGGATCTATCATAGTCCTTTCGGTAAGTAAGAGTGTCGAACCCAACGATGAGCAGAAGGAAATGATAAGCGGTTTTCAGCAAGGTATTCTCTGCAAGCACGGAAATTATCGGTAACAGATAGTTTTCTGATAGTAAATAAAGTGCAGCAAGATGGCCCAATCCTTTTTGTAGCAAAGGACAAGCCTGGACAAACTCTTATATGAAGGAAAGCGCTCCCGAGGACACAAGGGAATTATCGTCAAGCTAGTTTTCATCACGTTCATATGATTCGCGTTCGGTACTTTGATAATTTGATATGTGGGTGGACCGGTGCTTGGGTGTTGTCCTTACTTGGACAAGCATCCCACTTATGATTAACTCCTATTGCAAGCATCTGCAACTGCAAAAGAAGTATTAAGGTGAACCTAACCATAGCATGAAACATATGGATCCAAATCAGCCCCTTACGAAGCAACGCATAAACTAGGGTTTAAGCTTCTGTCACTCTAGCAACCCATCATCTACTTATTACTTCCCAGTGCCTTCCTCTAGGCTCAAACAACAGTGAAGTGTCATGTAGTCGACGTTCACATAACACCACTAGAGGAGAGAGAACATACATCTCATCAAAATATCGAACGAATACCAAATTCACATGACTACTAATAGCAAGACTTCTCCCATGTCCTCAGGAACAAACGTAACTACTCACAAAGCATATTCATGTTCATAATCAAAGGGGTATTAATATGCATAATGGATCTGAACATATGATCTTCCACCAAATAAACCAACTAGCATCAACTACAAGGAGTAATCAACACTACTAGCAACCTACAGGTACCAATCCCGGGCTATGAGACAAAGATTGGATACAAGAGATGAACTAGGGTTTTAGAGGAGATGGTGGTGGTGAAGATGTTGATGAAGATTGGCCCCCTCCCAATGAGAGGAGCGTTGGTGATGACGATGGCGATGATTTCCCCCTCCCGGAGGGAAGTGTCCCTCGCAGAACAGCTCCGCCAGAGCCCTAGATTGGTTCCGCCAAGGTTCCGCCTCGTGGCGGCGGAGTCTCGTCCCGAAAGCTTGCTTATGATTTTTCCTCGGACGAAAGACTTCATATAGCAGAAGATGGGCACCGGAGGGCCACCAGGGGGCCCACAAGGCAGGGGGCGCGCCCAGGGGGTAGGGCGTGCCCCCCACCCTCGTGGCCAGGGTGTGGGCCCCCTCTGGTATTTTCTTCGCTCAGTATTTTTTATTATTTCCAAAAATAACTTCCGTGGAGTTTCAGGACTTTTGGATTTGTGCAGAATAGGTCTCTAATATTTGCTCCTTTTCCAGCCCGGAATTCCAGCTGCCGGCATTCTCCCTCTTCATGTAATCCTTGTAAAATAAGAGAGAATAAGCATAAGTGTTGTGACATAATGTGTAATAACAGCCCATAATGCAATAAATATGGATATAAAAGCATGATGCAAAATGGATGTATCAGCCATGACGACCAAGGCCAGGCGGGCGCCAGCGGGCGTAGAGGAGGCAGTTTCCTCTTAGGTGCTAAGGAGGCAAGGACAGACATGGGTTCCCGAGGAATCTCCCAAGGGTTTCCATTCCGGTGCTACAAGACCAATACCACAGGCTCGGCGGGACGGAGGTCATCACCGAGCCCACCACTGCGTCACGACCAGAAGCTTTGCAGGCGAAGACCACCTTTCATCAGGATTAGATGTACTACTTGTCCCCTTTCAAATTGGTCGTTGTGTGATCCCTTCCTGCCTAAGTTTTGGGGGAAGAGGACCGAGGCCACGATAAATATAGGCTAGCCACAACCGTAGAGGGGGATCCGAATCCTTTCCACCCACACCAGAGTAGCCCTCGCGAGGTTGTTCATCCCCTGTACTAGTGTAACACCCCGGATGTAACTTTCCATATTTGTAACTCCAACTCTTGCCATTTTCGGCTTTGTGTTATGATATTCCCTCCGTGGTCGGGTTTTGTCTTTCGTTTTGCATTTTGTTCATGTCTTGCATTTCATATCATGTCATCATGTGCATCTCATTTTGCATACGTGTTCGTCTCATGCATCCGAGCATTTTCCCCGTTGTCCGTTTTGCAATCCGGCGCTCCCACCTCCTCCGGCGCACCCCTCTTGTTTCTTTTCGTGAGCGGGTGTCAAACGTTCTCGGAATGGACCGAGGCTTGTCAAGTGGCCTTGGTATACCACCGGTAGACCACCGGTCAAGTTTCGTTCCATTTGGAGGTCGTTTGGTACTCCAACGGTTAACTGGGTAACCGCAGATGCCTTCTGTGTATTGCAGCAAAACCCCTCTCAAAACCAGCCCAAAACCCACCAAACTCTCTTCCATGCTCTAGGTCGTTCGATCACAATCGTGTGGGCGAAAACCGCACCTCATTTGGACTCTCCTAGCTCCTTCTAGCTATATATATGCATCCCCTCCCGAAAACATTCGCAGATCAAACCCTAAAAATTCTCCCCGCCGCCGCCGGACAAATCTCCCACCGGCGGACACGTTCGCCGCCGCAGCCGGCCTCTCCCGTGCTGCCACGTGGCGTGCCCGCGCCCACATCGCCGCCGGCCCGCCGGGGCCCGTCCGCGGCCCTCCCGGCCCGCGCGCCCGGCGCCCTCCTCCTCCCGCACGACGCCGCCCTGCGCCGCCGCCTCCGCGCCGGCGCCTCCGCGCCGGCGCCGCCGCGCCCGGCACTGGTCGCCGCCGCCGCCGCGGACGCCGCCTCTGTCGCCCGGCGCCCCTCCGCCGGCAGGCGCCTCCTCCTCTCCTCTCCCCCGCGCCCGCGCCACGAGCACCGGCCGCCATCTCCACCTCCTCCGGCGACCTCCGGCGAGCGCCCTCGTGCCAGATCTGATCGGGCCGCCCTCCTCGGTTGACTTTTTCTTCCCCCAAATTTCCTAAGTTTTTTGCATTTTCACATTATATATCCCTGTTCATCATGGCATAACTCTCTGTATATAGCTCCATTTCGCGCGTGTAATATGTCAAATTGTTCGTCTCGTGATGCTCTACATTTTGTTCAATTGCACCATGTTCATTAGAGTCCATCTTGATGCCCAAATCTCTGGTGCAAGAGTGCTAGTTGCTGTTATCTGCTGTTACTTAGCAGAACTTGGAGATTTGTTGTTTTTGTATCATTTAATCTGTGCATCTTATGGGCATGAGCTCTACATGTGTTTTATTGTATGCCATGCCATATTTCCAGTGGTGTATGCCATGTATTTTTGTGATCTCTGTGGTGACTAGAACAAGCATGCAAACTAGGCTCCATAATGTTTCTGATTTCAGGGACTTGGTAATTTCTGTCTTTGTTTGCTGTTATTTTGTTGCCATGTGAACTTGATGCTACAGAGAGATCCATGCATATTTTGGAGATGTTCACTAAGGATGTTTTGTATATATTATTGTAATTGATCCATTCCTGCCCTTGTTTGCATTTATGGAGTGCCATAGCATGACTCAATATTGCTCTACCTTTGCTATAAAATATTTCTGGCAGATTGTTTACGTGTTATTCAATTTTGCCAAGCTTATTGTAGTTGATCCATACATGCTATGTATTTTCTCTTTTACCATGGATAGCTTAATAAACATGCCATATTGCAGTAGGTATGATTGTTTTGTCATGCATTGCTTTGTGGTGAGTGCATCAAGCTCACCAAGATGCCTTCATATTATTGTTTCTGCCATGCTCTGTTTTCTGCTAAGTCTGAAACCTGTTAACGAAACTTGCTATGTTCACATGGTTGCCATCATATCTTATGGTCCTTTTTGGCTTATGGTCAGTAAGGGACTTTTGTTATATGCATTTAGTAGAATACTTCCATGCCTTGTTTTGCCATTTTAAGTTCCTGTAGCATGTTGATTTCATGCTCTGAACATTGCTATCTGATGCTGTTTCAGTCATGGCCAGTAATTTCACCAAGTCTGTGAACCTGTTATCTTTTGCACTTTTGCCATGCTTGTTTGAGCTTGTTATGTTGTGATCTAGCTGTAGCTCAGTGTTCATCTTTTGTCAAGCATCTCCTGTAGATGACTGCCGTATGCTTTGTTACTACGTTGGACTGCTTTAGCATTGTTACTTGTTGCATTTTAAGTGCTATCATGCTGTTAATCGCAGATTCGTGTCATTTTTGTTTTGCTTGCCATTTGCAAACCGTGCATCCGTTTCCGGTGATCTTTATATCGATTTCAACCGAAATCATCTCATCTTTCCAGTGGCATGCTTGGTTTGCCAATTTACTGCCTTGTTCATCTTTTTCCTTCCGGAGCACGCATATGCATCGCATATCATATCTTGCATATCATTCATGTATTGCATCATGTTGCTTGTGCATTTCCCGTGATTGATTGTGGTTCCGTTGCTTGTGTTCTTGTCTTGGGTAGAGCCGGGAGACGAGTTCGTGAACGAGGAACCTGTTGAGTACGCTTCCGAGGATCAAGCTCTCGACAACTCTGAGAACCTTGCAGGCAAGATGACCACCCCTCGAAATCACTTCTATCTTTGCTTTGCTAGTTGTTCGCTCTATTGCCATGCTGCGCTACCTATCACTTGCTATATCATGCCTCCCATATTGCCATGATAGCCTCTAACCATCCTTTCCTAGCAAACCGTTGTTTGGCTAAGTTACCGCTTTTGCTCAGCCCTTCTTATAGCGTTGCTAGTTGCAGGTGAAGTTGAAGTTGGTTCCTTGTTGGAACATGGATATGTTGGGATATCACAATATCTCTTATTTAATTAATGCATCTATATATTTGGTAAAGGGTGGAAGGCTCGGCCTTATGCCTGGTGTTTTGTTCCACTCTTGCCGCCCTAGTTTCTGTCATACCGGTATTATGTTCCTTGAGTTTGCGTTCCTTACGCGGTTGGGTGATTTATGGGACCCCCTTGACAGTTTGCCTTGAATAAAACTCCTCCAGCAAGGCCCAACCTTGGTTTTACCATTTGCCACCTAAGCCTTTCCCCCGGGTTTTCGCGAGCCCGAGGGTCATCTTATTTTAACCACCCCCCCCCCGGGCCAGTGCTCCTTCGAGTGTTGGTCCGAACTGAGTAGACTGCGGGGCCCCCTCGTGGAAACTCGAGGTCTGGTTTTACTCGTAGGATGTCTCATCCGGTGTGCCCTGAGAACGAGATATGTGCAGCTCCTATCGGGATTTGTCGGTGCATCGGGCGGCTTTGCTGGTCTTGTTTTACCATTGTCGAAATATCTTGTAAACCGGGATTCCGCGACTGATCGGGTCTTTCCGGGAGAAGGTTTATCCTTCGTTGACCGTGAGAGCTTATGATGGGCTAAGTTGGGACACCCCTATAGGGTAATATCTTTCGAAAGTCGTGCCCGCGGTTATGAGGCAGATGGGAATTTGTTAATGTCCGGTTGTAGAGAACTTGTCACTTGACCCAATTAAAATACATCAACTATGTGTGTAGCCGTGATGGTCTCTTCTCGGCGGAGTCCGGGAAGTGAACACGGTTTGAGTTATGAATGACGTAAGTAGGAGTTCAGGATCACTTCTTGATCATTACTAGATGACGACCGCTCCGTTGCTTCTCTTCTCGCTCTCTTTTGCGTATGTTAGCCACCATATATGCTTAGTGCCTGTTGCAGCTCTACCTCATTACACCATCTTTTCCTATAAGCTTAAATAGTCTTGATCTCGCGGGTGTGAGATTACTGAGTCCCCGTGACTCACAGATTCTACCAAAACAGTTACAGGTGCCAACGATGACAGTGCAGATGATGGGATCGACCTCAAGTGGGAGTTTGATGAGGAACGTGGTCGTTACTATGTGTCTTTTCCTGATGATCAGTAGTGGAGCCCAGTTGGGACGATCGGGGATCTAGCATTTGGGGTTGTCTTATTTTCATTTGGATCTTGACCGTAGTCGGTCTATGTGTGTATTTTGGATGATGTATGAATTATATTTATGTATTGTGTGAAGTGGCGATTGTAAGCCAACTCTTTATCCCATTCTTGTTCATTACATGGGATTGTGTGAAGATGACCCTTCTTGCGACAAAACCACAATGCGGTTATGCCTCTAAGTCGTGCCTCGACACGTGGGAGATATAGCCGCATCGTGGGCGTTACAACTAGTTCATCCTCAGCCCCTCATGAGGCCAATCCACCACAAAGCAGGAGTAGGTTTTTACACCGCAAGGTGGCCCGAACCTGGGTAAACTGTCGTGCTCATCTTCTTCCTTGTTTACGCGAATCCGGCTAGGCTAGGCTGTGGGGCGTCGAGCTTAAGGCTTGAGGGGTTGATCTTCGCACACGCCCCAGAGTTCGAACCTTCTTGGGTATGCGGAGGCTTGAGAAGCTCACGGGCGAGGCCGTGACCCCGTGGGTTTGCCGCTGATCACCGATGACGAACTGCACATGATGGTGATGACATCTCCCATGAAGATCTCTCCGAGCGTGGTGACGAAGATGAAGGCATGGGGGACTATGAACCCTACTCCCTCCTCGCCATGGTGCTATTTTTGGTCGCAATGGCCATCATTATGACCATCGTGATCAAGATGGCCGTGCCAACCAAGCGAGAGTGAAGCTACATGTGCCATCATTCATCGGAAAAGAGGATCTGGATGCATATATTGAGTGGGAGAAGTGTGATCAAATCTTTCGCATCCATGGTTTTTCTGAAGCCAAGAGAGTTGATCTTGCTGTTATGGAGTCCTCTAGTTATGCTCTTACATGGTGGAATTAGCTGCAAGATAATCAATTTATATCGGGCAATAATTATATCTGCAGCTGGACTTTGATGAAGCAAGTCATGAGGCGCTGTTTTATCCATCATACTATGAGAGGCAACTGTACAAACGATTCCAGTAGCTCACTAAAGGTTCCCGCACTATTAAGGAGTACTATAAAGAGATGGAGGTGCTGCTAATTCGAACAAGAACCCGTGAAAGTGATGAGGTGAAGATGGCGAGATTTTTACATGGGTTGAATGATGAAGTATCATATTTTTGGAGATGTTTCTTCATGACACACTACAAGATATGGTACATCAAGCTATACGAGTTGAGAAGAAGAATATGCGTAATGGTCGTACTCGTCTTTTCTAAGGCCACGCCACCGCATCCTCATGGCAGCGAACACAACAACCATATGGTTCTCGGTTTGAGGGTGCACCACCTAGGCAGCCACATGCCTCGACGGCTTCCTCACCTGTTGTTCACAATCAATAAAGAGGTCGTCATCTACAGCAAGAGTATCCTTCGCTCCACCTGCAGAAAAGAGTTCTACACGCAGCGGCGGCATTCAATGCCACAAGTGCAAAGGAAGAGGTCACATTTCTTCAGAATGTCCAAGCAAAAGAACTATGATCATTAATGAACGAGGTGAATGGGAGTATGAAAGTGACCCTGAAGGTGGCAACAATGAAGTGGAAGAGGAGCAAGGTTGGGAAGTAGGAGGCACTATTTTATCTCATGAAGAATTTGATGGTGAAGCTTTGGTTGTATGTCGTTCACTTAATGCCCAGGTTGTGGAGGAGGAAAAGGGGCAGCAGCATAATATTTTCCACACCCATTGCCTTATCAACTCAAAGATATGTTGAGTGATTGTTGATAGTGATAGCTGCAACAATATTGCAAGCACGAAGATGGTCGAGAAGCTTCAATTGCAAACAAAACGTCACCCACATCCATACCGCATGCAATGGCTAAATGGTTGTGGCGCAATTAAGGTGATTAGCAGCATGTGAATACCAATTTCAGTAGGGACATATCGGGATGTTGTTGAGTGCGATGTGGTGCCAATGCATGCTTGTCACTTGCTTCTTGGACGACCATGGTTGCATGACCGTGATGTCCAAATCAGCGGGCGTGCGGATCTCTTATGTTTTGTCCATAGAGGAGAAAAGTTCACTTGGCTACCCATGACACCCGAGGAAGTCTATCTTGATGAGATGAAAAGAAAAGGAAAGAAAAAGGGAGAGAGTGATCATACACAAAGAATGAGCTACCAACATAGTGAGGGAGTGTTTCCACGGCCAAAAGCTCCACAGCCAAATATGACCAAGCCCCGGGCAAAACAAGGATTAGTTATGATGGCTAGGAAAAGGGATAAGCGGGAATTGAGAGAACCTAATACTCCATTCTTTGTACTCATGTACAAGGAAACTTTATTGGCTAATAACGGCTTACCCTCAACTCTTCCCCTAGTGTTGTATTTGATATTTTGCAGGAGTATGAGGACATGTTTCCCAAGGAGGTGCCACCTGGTTTGCCACCGAAGCGAGGCATTGAACACCAAATCGACTTGGTTCTGGGCGCCCCACTACCAAACCGACCACCGTACCGAGCAAACCCATAGGAGACGAAGGAAATTCATAGGCAAGTAGAAAATCTTCTTAACAAAGGTTATGTAAGGGAAACTCTTTCTTCTTGTGTTGTTCCCATTCTTTTAGTTCCAAAGAAAAATGGTACTATGCGAATGTGCACTGATTGTAGATCCATTAACAGCATAACTGTTAGATATCGGCACCCTATACCTAGGCTCGATGACATGCTTGATGAACTTTGTGGTTCCACCATATTTTCTAAAATTGATTTGCGAAGTGGATACCACCAAATAAGAATGAAAGAGGGTGATGAATGGAAAACTGCTTTCAAGGCCAATTTTGGCTTGTATGAATGGTTGGTTATGTCGTTTTGATTAATGAATGCACCTAGTACTTTCATGAGATTGATGAATCATGTGCTTAGATCCTTCATTGGCAAGTTTGTACTGGTTAACTTTGATGACATATTGATTTATAGGAAAACTTTGGAGGATCGTCTTGGACATATAAAATGTGTGCTTGTTGTCCTACGGAAGGAAAAGGTGTATGCTAACGTGGAAAACTACACATTTTGCACAAACAAGGTTGTGTTTCTTGGCTTTGTTATTTCAGGAAAAGGTGTGGAGGTCAATGAAGAGAAGATCAAGGCTATTCGTGAGTGGATGCCTCCACAAAATGTGAGCCAAGTACGCAGCTTCCTCGGACTTGCAGGTTTCTACCGCCGGTTTGTGAAGGATTTCAGCACCATTGATGCACCAATGAATGAGTTAACGAAGAAAGACACTCCATTCCAATGGGGTGATTCTCAAGACAAGTCCTTCCAAGAACAGAAGATGAGGTTGACATCAGCCCTGTTGCTTTCACTTCCCGATTTTGATAAGACATTTGAGATTGAATGTGATGCAAGTGGTGTTGGCATTGGAGGAGTTCTAATGCAAGAAGGTAAACCCATCACCTATTTTAGTGAGAAGCTTAATGGTCCAACTCTTAATTATTCCGTCTATGATAAAGAATTGTATGCACTTGTTCGATCTTTGGAAACATGGCAGCATTACTTGTGGCCTAAAGCGTGTGTGATACAGTCTAACCATGAATCTTTAAAACACCTAAAGGATCAACTCAAACTGATCCGTAGACATGCAAAATGGAATGAGTTCATAGAGTCTTTTCCTTATATTGTCAAGTACAAGAAAGGGAAGAATAATGTTGTTGCCGATGCATTATCTAGGCGTCATATTTTACTTTCCCAACTTGATGTTAAAATCCTTGGTTTAGAAAGCATCAAAGAATTGTATGCTAATAACTCATACTTTGCTGAACCATTTTCAAAGCGCAACAAGGGAAAGGGATGGGAGAAGTTTCACTTGCATGATGGATTTCTATTTCACACTAACAAAAAGTGCATCCCAGATTGTTCTGTTCGTTTGTTGCTCTTGCAGGAGGCTGACGCTGGTGGACTCATGGAACATTTTGGAGCCAAGAAAACTGAAAGTGTGCTCGTAGATCACTTCTTTTGTTCGCGAATGAGACGTGATGTGGAACGCTACGTGATGGCGGGAATTGTCACAAAGCTAAGTCCCGCTTGAATCCTCATGGTCTCTATACTCCTCTATCTATTCCGAATACTCCATGGGAAGATATTTCTATGGATTTTGTTCTTGGTTTACCACGGACTAAGAGGGGGAGTGACTCGGTGTTTGTGGTAGTTGATCGTTTTAGCAAAATGGTGCATTTTATCCAATGTCATAAGAGCGATGATGCTTCACACATTGCTGATCTATTTTTCAAAGAATTTGTATGGCTACATGGAGTACCACGCACGATTGTTTCAGACCGTGACACCAAATTTTTGAGTTACTTTTGGAAGACCTTGTGGGGAAAACTTGGCACAAAGCTCTTGTTTTCCACGATATTCCACCCAGAAACTAATGGACAGACCGAAGTTATCAATCGAATGTTGTCCATGATGCTAAGAACAGTCCTTAAGAAGAATTTGAAGATGTGGGAAGAGTGCCTACCTCATGTGGAGCTCGTGTATAACAGGGCGGTACATTCGACCACTAAATTTTCCCATTTGAACTTGTTTATGGATTCAAACCTATTGCTCCCATCCATCTTTTGCCTTTGCCACTACAGGAACGAACCAGCCTTGATGCAAGTAAGCGTGCTGATTTTGTCAAGAAACTTCATGCCCAGGCAAAGGAGAACATTGAGAAGATGACCGAACAATATACGAAGTGGGTAAACAAGACCATGAAGAAGATGGTGTTTGAGCAAGGCGATTTGGTATGGGTACACCTTCGTAAGGACAGTTTTCCTGAGCAACACAAGTGCAAGTTGCAGCCATGCAGTGATGGACCATTTGCGGTGCTCAAGAGGATCAACGACAATGCTTACAAGATCGATCTTCCAGAAGAATAGGGTGTTAGCCCAACCTTCAATGTCTCCTATCTTTCCCCATACTTTGGGACTTTAGAGTTAAGGACGACTCCTTCTCAAGAGTGGGAGGATGATGAGGACATCCCAACCATGGACACCACACCACCAATCATCAACGGTCCAATCACAAGAAGTCGTGCAATGCAAATACATGATTAGGTGAATGCTAACTTAAGTTTATCATTTGACCTTGAAAACATGCTTGTGCCTTCACCTCCTTCGTTGTTGGTTGAACTCAGGTGCAACGTCAAAGAAGACCAACAACACTTTCAGTCTAAGCCAAAATAGTGTTTTCTGACGAAGAAACAAAGTTACGAAGAAATAGGATGTTTGCTGAAGAAACAATGTTTTGGCGCTGGTGAAACAATGTTTTGCACGAGTTTGGATATCCCAACTTGCGAAAGGTTTCCAAAACTCGAGTTTGCTGCTGAAGGAAACATTGTTTGACTCCAATAAAGAATGCTTGGTCGGGAATCACCAACCACCTCCAACGAGAGATTTCCAAAAGCTACCTCGTTAAGTCTCGAAGCCATTTAGTCAAACCAAAGTTGGTTCTCTTTCACACCTAAGTTGGTTCCCAAAGCTAGTTTGATTTCACACCTATCCAGGGGTTGTCCCTATTATAAATAGGCTAGCTCTTCCCTTCGTTGGGGACTTTTGCCATTTCTGTCAAAGACCAAATACATAGAGTCCTCTTGAGATTGGAGAGCTCTTGTTATCCTTATTCTCGTGATTCCTTGAGAAATTGCTCCATGCTAGATCGTGTTGTGTGGGTTAGAGTTTGTGGTTTCCCTTGCGGATTGCACCTATCTCATGCTCCACGACTTGAGAGTGGTTGTGTGGGGTAGTATTGCGGGTTATGGATCGGCGAATGTTTGGATTGCAGGATTAAGTGAGCATCCTCCTCATCGGGTCATAAAATCTCTTATTTTGCGTTTTCAGTTGCTTGCGGCTAGTTACCCTCATCCATTATCGATCCTACGCCGTGAAGATCAGACCTCCCCTTGTACATCCTCTTCTCCGAAGACGATGTCGCGTCACTAACCACACAGGACTCTAGTACGGGTTTATCGCCTATTCGAGACTAAACCCGCAAGGAAGTCCGACAGAAGTTTCTGTTACGGCCCCAAACAATGTGAGCAGGGTTCCCAAGCCCACCAAATGGGTGCCACTTGGTACACCGTGCCATGGTGTCTCTACCACGTCATGGCCAACCCCTAAGGTCAACGCTACGCACGGCCTCCAACACATGTCCTCAAACATCGGAAAATAGTTGTGACTCCTGGACATAGATCAAGGCAATTAATAAGTTGAGTCAATTAAGGATCCCAATGTGTGGTAGTAACTCTCTTGGATCACAAACACAGAACTCGGTTCCTGAGGACGGCCCCAATGAGACAACCCACCATGTACTCCTACATGGCCTCTCATCGCTACCTTTACCAAATCGTGTTCACACACTTAGCTCTCACACAGTAGGACATGAACACAACCATTCCAATTCATCGCCTAGATGGATCGGACCCGACACAACTCAAAGCATAGCAGGCATAACAAGCAATCATGGATGAGTAGTCACAGCATGGCTCAAGCAATTCCTACTCATGCTAGGAGGTTCTACTATTTACTGTGGCAAAGACAGGTCATGCAGAGGAATGGATTCAACTACCGCAACATGTAATACTTGAATTGTTGTTGTCCTAATGCAGTAACAGAGAGCAAGAGTGAGAGAGTGGGATTGTATCGGAGCGATCAAGGGGGGTTGCTTGTCTGGCACTTCTGAAGATAGTAATGCCCTTCATCGGTGTCAATGATCACTACGTCGGAATCATCTTCTACCGAGAAGGAACAAACACTGGCAAACAGGAAAAGGAATACAATCAATGCAATGCAAAAATACGATGCATGATCATGTCATGGCATTATGCTATGGTTTGGGCGAATGCAGCTAGCAACCCAAGATTCAAATTCAAGCTCCACATGTGATTACTTAAATGCCATTTAATTGATTTGTCCTAAACAGAGGACAAAATTTGTTCTAACTTGCATGAAAGCGTCATAAAAAGATTCTTCATATTTTCTAATAATTTTTCATATATAAATTATTTCATTTGGAGTTACGGTTGAATTTATATGGTTTTTTGAAGTTTATAGCATTTCCTGGAATTTCCTGGTTATTTTAAGATAAACTAAATCCAGAAAATGAATTACTACATCAGCTCTGCCTCAGGGTGACGTCAACAGTCAACAGGGGCGGTCCAGGTTAAACCTGATCGATGGGACCCGCATGTCAGTGACTAACCTAACTAACGGTGTTAATTAGCACTAATTAGATCCTAATTCAGGGATTAGTCAGGGGTTGGCCCCACATGTCAGTGACCCACGGGAGGTCAAACCTGAGTCAACCAGGGTTAAACTAGCCGGAGTTAACCCGTTGCTCGTCACCGGCGAAGCCAGAGACAACGGTGGGCGTCGGGTTTCGTCCTCTGGCGACCAAAAGGATAGTGGAGGGCATCTACGCGTAGATGGTGCTCGGTTGTACCCATTGGTGCATGCAGGAGGGGCTGAGGTCAACTGAGCTCGCCAGAATCAAGCTCGCGGCGGTTGTCAAAGTTCGGGCAACGACGCTACGATGCACGGGAGGACCATCTGATGCGTGTGATGGGCTCCTGGAGCGTACTGAGCACGTCTATGTGCTCTGCTGGGAGCCTTGCTAGCTTTAGCCACGGCTACGCCATGGTCAGCGGCGAGAAGCTCTCGGGCGCGGTGGGAATAGGAGCTAGAGGCCGAAATCGAGAGGGGAAACAGGGGTAACGGGAAGAGGAGCTCACAACAAAGCGAATGAGCAGATCAGTGCGCTCGGGGACGGTCTGAGTGCTACGATCGACAGTGAGGTTGCCGGCGGCCGGAGATTGAAGATGAGGTCGGGCACGACGCTATAGGGCTCCTGTGGTCGCGTGTGTCGGCGTGTAGCTCCATGGCGTCATGGCAGAGCTCGTGGTCACACTGGTTGGGCGAGTGGTGGCCTGTAGCCATGGCTATGGTGACTGCGTGCTCTCGGGTGCTCACGGGGAAGAGAGGAAGAGAGAGCAGAGGAGGGCTAGCGGGAGGGAGAGCATGATTCAGACGACTCTCGGGTCACGTGGTGTCTTCAGGGGAGGCTAGCAAGCAGGCAGAGAGGAGGTGGAAAGGCGTGTGGCTACGCGTGGCGAGCATGTGTGCGTCCTTCTGTCCGAGGAGGAAGACGACAGGAGGAGACTATGGTGGGTTGGGCCTTTGCTATAGTAGCGGCCGCAGGTAAGGCTCTGTGTCTCTTTTCTATTTCTGTTTTTCTGTTTTGATTTAATTCTTTTGCCATTGTTTCAAAATCAAAATGATTTCAAACTAGTGCGAAAAATATTTTTATGTTGCTCATTGGACATTTCGCACACAGTGCTTTGGGAAATATATTCTATATGTATATGAATATAACTCCAAATACAAATGCAATAGTGATTTAAATTCAAATCCCAAAATAATCCTTTAAAATGTTCCTAAATTTTGGTTGGGCTTATAACAATTGCCAAAATTCTCAGAATATTAAAAAGGACATCTAGAAAATTTTGAATGCATTTTCAGGGTTCTTTGCCCTTTTATTTAAATTATTGAGCCTTCCAAATATTCCTCAATTCAAATTTTCTTGAATTTAACATGATGCATGATGCTTACTGATGTAACTAATTACAAGCATTATTCTAGGGTTGTGACAGGCCCACATGTGAGAAATGAGCGGTGTAAAAAAATGGCACATTAGCCAAGATTCGAACTAGTGATCCACCTCTAATAGACACAGGTACCTAGCAAGTGGAGCTAGTTAACAATCATGATGAATATGCGACGCGAAATCTTTAGAACTAGCTATATCAGCAGTTCAAATATTTTCCTTTTTTCAAACATTTCATGAAAATTCTGAATACTTTTTTCAAAATTTTGAACATAATTTTAAAAACCACAAACAAGTTTTGGAAAAATTGTGACCAATTTTTGGAATCTTACTTATGCTATTATGTTGGCATAGGTTACATTGTGTGTATACCCCCACAATATTCAACAGGTCCGACTCCGACTCCGACACTACATGTATCCTACCCACACTAAAACACCAAGTCCACACGTAACAGAACTTGTACACAATATTCAACAGAAACTCAACATCCCATTTGTGAAAATCATATTCTTGTTGTTCAACAAGTACAACATCCATCTTGAGTTTGTTTACACTCTTACCATACATACTTCCATTTGTTCATGTAAGGCTATGAGATGAAACATAGAAATAGAACATATCGTTTTCTTGAGCTTGATGTGTTTTCTTGTCAATCTAGATGCTTAAATTGTTGTTCTTGATGGCCGTACTTTTATGAGTATAATGTCTATATTTATGACTTGTCCTGGTTTGAGTTTATATACCAGTATATATTTTCTTGGAGAAAATGCTGAACCAAAATGACCTTACATAGCTAAAAAAATCCTTTTCAGGTTGCCTTTTCGTCTGATGGTATGATTTCACGAGTCCATGAAGGAGCAAAAAACTTTCTGAAATTTTTTGTGCCCAACTTTGATTATGTCATGCCGGTGAGAAAAGAGAATTATGCCACAATATTTTATAATTTAAACTGTTGACTTTGAGCACTGTGACTAATTGAATTATGTTCTAACGGATGATTGCAATTATGAGATTATTCTTGGCTGACGTTTTGGCACTGTTATAAATATGATTGTGCAATTTGTTTGGAAGTGCTTCTGTATTGCAGATGCACAATCTTCTGCAGCTTGTTGGAGGTTTGCAAAGTGCTTCTTATCTGATCGAATACCCTTGTATTGCAACCGGGGAGCCAAGTGCATATTACAACCGGAAAGAAAATGCAACAGTTAAACATGAATTTGTTGTAAAAATTTACAGAGGTGGCAAAATTCCAGCATTACAAACGTGAAATTAATATTACAAAACGGGCATAATAAAAACTAACTTTTTTTAGATAGCGATCAACTTATTTTGGAATGGAGTAAAACATATGATGCTTTTACAATTAACCTTGCATAAAATGAGATTGACCATTACTTTCATCTCATCTCAAAAGCGTATATCCCCAGAGGTAAAGGGGGTGAATTACGCCACAAATCCTCAATTTCCCCGGATGTACCAATGATATCTCTATACACACAATAGTTATGTACAATCACTTAAATCAGTAACCGCATTTCTTCAGCGCACTAGAGAAATCAAGGCAGACAATTTGCTCAACAGCCGCAAGTACAGCCGCCAAACTATGACAGAATGAAACTGATACCTCTCACTGTTCTCGGAGGTCAATCATATCAAACTTTGTATCAGCATTCATGTACACGTGGGAGCAATGCTCGTAGATTGGTGAGCCATCCAGAGTGGCTTTATGTGGATGGAATCCTCTCTCCGGGCAATCATGGATCACACCAATACCACCCGGATCCGTTAGATGAAATATACCATGTTTTCTGTTCAAAACAAAAAGCATATAAACAAGATCATATATCATATTATTAAGATCAGGGAGACAAAAGGATAGCACAACGTAGAGAAATAATCCTCAATAAGATAGCAAGCAGCCAAGCAAAAGTCTATCGATTTGGGTTCGGTAAACAGAGCAAATATATAGGCTAAAGCATTCGTATAATTATGGATAATAAGATTTCAGATCGAGATAAGAGTGAAGGATGCACATTTTTATGAACGTGAAGAGAAAATTATACTGGATTTCCCACTTCCCTTAAAAAATTAATTTACATTCAGCGCTCCCAACAGTTTTCTCCATCTGCATAAATCTTCTAAATCACCATTTGCTCCTTACTGACCTAGCCTGAAATCCTGAAATGGAGATGTGCAGGCAGTGGAAGTTGCCAACATGGACCAAATAGAAAAGTAAAACAATTGGGAAGCCTCAATTCTCCACACATGTGCACGACAGAAGATGCTGAAGTGGCTTACATCATGGTCAGGGCCGGCAACCGGGTTACTCCAACCAAGATTATTTGGGGATTTCTAAGGGGGGGTAGAGGCAATTCTGATGCTCGAAAACGTGAAACTCTGACACACCCACAATCGATGCCAGAGCCATGTCATGACGGCAGTAATTTCCATTGAGGATTCAAGTGTAAGAGATCTGGAAAGTGTTGTGCTATTCAACGGCAGACGGACTGGAGAAAAAGATAGGAAAGAGGAAGGGAAAGAGATTTGGCATATGGTGGCTCCTTGAGTCCTTGGTGTTCTGATGCAACACGCAAGACTTGGCTTGCTTGGTGGCAAAACCCTTCTTCATTATATGCCAATTATGCTTAGGTTTTAGTCTGACATGCTCCCTAAAGTTCGAATCCATGACACCTCGGACTGAGTGTGTATTCACTTTTGCAGCCATGTCAGACCTATAATAATAAACCAGCTGGGCACCATGTCATCAAAGCTTGTTAGCTAATGATCTTTGGAGTTGCAGAGTTCAAGCAGAGTGGAATGTAACTAGAAATTTTGAGGAGGCCAGCAAGAAAGTTGCATAAAACTTTAGAAAACTCTAATTTCGTTTCCTCATTGGTGAATATTGGCAAATACTACATAATTCGGTAGTCGGTAGTAACACATGAAAACTGAACTACTTGGTACAAATCAGAGGCCAAATGTATGCATAATTCGACCTGCAAGAACAACAAAGCCTTTAGTCCCAAACAAGTTGGGGTAGGCCTGAGCTGAAACTCATAAGATCTTGAACCAACTCATGGTTTTGGCACGTGGATAGCTAACTTCCACGCACCCCTGTGCATGGCTAGTTCTTTGGTGATATTCCAGTCCTTCAGATCTCTCTTTAAGGACTCCTCCCATTTCGAGTTTGGTCTACCCCGACCTCTCTTGACATTATCAGCACACTTTAACCGTCCGCTATGCATTGGAGGTTCTGGAGGCTGCGTTGTATATGCCCAAACCATCTCAGACAATGTTAAACAAGCTTCTCTTCAATCGGTGCTACCCCAACTCTATCACTTATATCATCATTCCGGACCTGATCTTTTCTTGTGTGGCCACACATCCATCTCACCATGCGTATTTCCGCTACACCCAACTGTTGAATATGTCGCCCTTTAGTCGGCCAACACTCAGCACCATACAATATTGCGGGTCGAATCGCCGGTGTAACGCCCCTGAGACATCAACCTGTTTCCGGCCGTTACGCCTAGCGGGATCTAGGCTGGCCCCAAAGACAAACACTAGACTTTTCTGCGCCCTTTGTCCTCACTCATGCACACCCGAGACCAACTTCCCAGTCAAACACCCATGCTCAAATCGCTCCAAGCCAAGCACGCTTAACTTTGGAGTTCTTTCTGAATGAGCTACCGAAAAAGAAGGAATTCCTTGTTGATATTAGTCTATCATTCCTATTAAGCCAGGATCTCACATACACTCCCACTCAAAGGAACCGACGTCCTCATCGGACCATTAGGAACGTTCTCTCTTGGCACGCGCAACTGCGTCCAATCCGGCACATGTGCCAAGCCGTGTGCCCCAACGGGCCACGCGCACATGCCCGTGTAACCGCAAGGGTCGGCTCTGATACCAAGCCACATCCACTGGTTCCTAGCCATTACACCTGGGCGGGATCTAGACTGGCCTCACAGGCCAACAGTAGTCTTTTTTGCGCACTTTGTCCTCACTCATGCACACCCGAGACCAACTTCCCAATCGATCGTCCATCCTCAAATCGCTCCAAACCAAGCCGCTTAACTTTGGAGTTCTTTCTAAATGGGCTCCCGAAAAAGAAGAAATTCCTTGTTGATATGAGTAGTCTATCATTCCTATTAAGCCAGGATCTCACAACCGCCCTATAGAAATGAGAACTAAGAGCGTCTTCAGCAGCCAGTCAATATGGTGGGCACCAGCCAAAATAGCACACAGGAGGTAAAAACGCTCTCCAGCAGAAAGTCTATCGCATAACGTTGTCCAAAAATCATGGTAGATCTTCCCAACTTGGACGATCCCTCCACATCACCCAAATCGCAACTGCCTCTCCCAAACCCTTCCTCCTACCACCTTCCGGAGTAGCAGAGGGTATTTTTTTTTCAAGAGAGTGTGATGTTGGATGTAGTGGTGGATCCGGCGCAGCCACACACTATGGTTCTGGATCAGGCCACTACCGAGCGCCATCGTTGTGGATCCATCCAGAGGTGGAGCAGGACGCGATGGGGGGAGGATGCCGGCGGCTCAGGGTGCGGTGGAGTGGAAGAGGATGGAAAGGGAGGAAGCCGGCAGCAGGGGGAAGGAGCCGCAGAGGCGGTGCTGCAGGCGGCGGCTCGGATCGCAGTGGACAGGGCTGGGGGTGTCCATGGCCGCGGCCGGTGGCGGCAACATTTGTGGCGGCAGCAGCAGTAGGAAGGGGAATAGGTAGAGGAAGTCATGGGGGTCTCATAGGCGCTGACGACAGTGAAGGAGACGGACAGGAGTGGCAGGCGTGACAGGCGTCATTACTTTTTTTTAGTGAAAAGCATCACTCTGTTAGGGAAGAGAGAGCTGTACAGGAGAGTCTGAAGAAGATGATTGTTTCGGAAAAGCTGAGAAGATAAGTTAAAAGGGGATGGGCTTGACTGATCAGTCTGCCTGCTTTTCTTCATTTCTCCTCTCTGTACAGCACACGTGCATGTGCTCTTTTGATTGATTAGCCTGATACATTTTGCTATCAACGCACACTAGAACATAGTATCAACTATGTAAATTAAAATGGTTGCACAGCATCAAGATGTTAACATCATGTTTGTATTTAATTAGCAGGAACTAAGTATGGTGGTGAAACGGTTGTTGCATTGGTAGTTATAAAATATTATTGAAATATAGGAGAGAATATAGAGGATGTGAATATAAACTATCTGCTGGAGAGCTGTGAGATATACATGAGGAATCCTTTTAAACTACTATAATCTACATGGGGATATATATAGACTATCAAATTTAGAGCATCTACTAGAGATGCTCTAAACACCCTAAAGTTCACCACAAGCCAATGCTAGTCCATATGATTTTGATTAGCAACAGTCAAAAAAAAGAGTGAAAGACTGACCGCAAAACTGGATGTTGACAGAACATACGAAACAATTAAATACTTACTTTCTTGTGTCAGTAGGTGCCATAACTATTGCAATTGCCTCAGGTAGCATGACCTGTTGATACAATAATGTCAAACACATTTGCTCAAATGAATTGTAGAAAATCATGATGCAGAGTACACTATATGATTTGTGGTTGTATATACTACTCCCTCTGTCCCATAATATAAGAACGTTTTTGACACTAGTGTAGTGTTAAAAACGTTCTTATATTTTGGGACAGAGGGAGTATATGTTTGTATACTATATTTAATAGTATATGCCAAAGTGAGTTATCTGAAAAAATTACAAGTGGGCCCATAATTTTCATTATATTTGTGAAATACGTACATATTTGTATGTAAAAAGGAGTATGCCCAAAATATGGCACATGCTACCTAAAAAGTACTCCCTCTGTACATAAATATAAGACGTTTTAGAGAGTTGTGTCAAGTCTCTAAAACGCCTTATATTTATGCATAGAGGGAGTAGTATACATACTACCTAAACATTCTTATATACTACATACGAGTATATGCACTCCGGTTTGATAGATACTACCTAGAACGTACGAAATACAAGTGAGAGTAACTACAACTGGAAACATTTATTCTACCGAAGTTAAGAGGGGTCAAGCATCTTTGGATACACAAAGTTAAGAGGGGTCAAGCATCTTTGGATACACAAAGTTAAGAGGGGTCAAAAACAAACAGAAGGAATTGTCTTGTGGACACGGGGGAAAAGTAGGCATCCGAATACATGATACAAATGAAACAATAGGATAAGCAAGATTAACAAATGAAACAAATATCATTTTAAATATTGATCTAAAAATATGCTTGCAAATATGCATTCCAGATTTTTCATATTGTATAGCATCTCATCAATAAGTAGAGTTACAGAATCTTGATATACAATTAATTTCTTCATGTTTTCATTATCTAAATCCATACGATTGTACTGTGACACAAATGACGTCATCGAGTGTTGAGGGCAACAACAAAAATACTACTAATGGAACTGCCCACCAAATAAGTGGTAATGGTACTGAGAGGTCCAGTCTGCCAACATTACCTGGTACGAATAATGATTATGGAGGTCAATAGAGGACAGGAAACAGGACTGCGTTGGATGTGTCTGGAAAGGAAAGCAGACAATTAGTGACGAAAGCAACCTTTTTTATGACAACAGAAGCGAGCAGTCAGCCAGTCAACAAATAAATAATATCCCCAAGTACCAAACTATGGCTAGGTATGGAGTACCGTACTTATGCAGTTATGCCTACTTCTGTAACACTTACTTTTTTGAGGATTACTTCTGTAACACTTGGTATGATAACACGTATTGCCATATGGCATCTACTTATTACCATTTGGTAGAATCCAGATGGCTAATACTAAAACAGCAATGTGTTACCACATCCATCTTTCAAACAAATATTGCATGAGATACAACTGAGAGTGCCATGAATCTCCTTGAACCAATATTAAATAGGAATTTACACATTTTCAACAACACAGATTTTGTTGATGTTACATTCTATCAAGTCCATGATTCGGTAACATGGCCTAGTGCAAAAACATAACACAAAGGGCAGCCCTGTGCATGTAGCTCCCGCTTGCGCAGGGTCCGGGGAAGGGTCCGGCCACTTTGGGTCTATAATACGCAGCCTTTCCCTACATTCCTGCAAGAGGCTGTTTCCAGGACTCGAACCCGTGACCTCATGGTCACAAGGCAACAGCTTTACCGCTGCAAAAACATAACACAACATTGCAAGAAAGCAATACATACAGATCTAGTTGCAAAACCATGATTTCACCTATCAACTATGGAAGATGCCATTGTGGCACCGCACCACCTTCCATTGTGTATGGGAAGTGCATGAAGCATTGTCCACAATTAGGCAACATGGATCTAAATCATGTAATACACGTAATTACATGGACAAATGTCGATTTCAAGGTGACAATTGTAAGCATATCAGCGAGATTCTCAAAATAAAAGTGGCACGCCAATTCAAGCAAAAGGGTTTGATAGCATAGTATCCAGCTTTGTAACAACAAAGGTTTTAAACAGAGTTTCTTCAGTTATGAGTTATTGAAGCCAGAGAACTAAAGAAAACGTATTAATTGATATATCTTTAAATATATTGTTAACAGATTACATATACCTTATTGGCTTGAGCAAACAACAAACAGCATCAATGGTGCATAAGATACTTTAAACTGAACTTACATGAATCCAACCAAGGGTGAATAGTGAGCCCTTGTCCTGAACTTCAAATAGTTCTTCTTCATTTGTAGCTTCACACTGTCAAAAAAGAAAGCTATGTATTAATACAGTAAACAACCTAGTCTACGAAAGATACAAGAACAACTTACCGAATCAGATGTAGATTTCTGCTTTGGAATTATTAAGGTTGTAATATGAAAAGTTCTCTTTTTCTACATGAAAAATACAATGTGATGTCAGTAGTCGAGCAAAATAACTGTTCTCATTCCGGAATAACATACATACCAGGGTACCAGCAAGAACCCCACAAGTTTCTAAACTTCTTTTAGTGTTCGCCTCAGCAACCCTTAGAAAACACTCCATCAACTTCACCGGCTAACAAAGTTGAAAACATCAGTCAAGATAACTGTGTAGGAATACATAAGTTACAAACAAATACAGAGCAATATATCATTTCAAATGGAATCGGGTGTAATTTGAACTTACAACATGCAAGTTATGATAACGACCGGTTTCTGATATAGCAAGTCCTTGTGTTGGATCAGCAACTCTTGATGGAGAAATTGGGGGTGCGCGATCAGGATGTACTTCTGCCAGGACTGGCGGGGGTGAAGGCTGTCTGATATTCAACTGGGACAATTCTCCCTCCAGACTGGCAGAAGGTGTAGAGGTGCATTCTTCTGCTGGTGCAGACCATCGACCATCATCAAGAGATAGAACAGATTGCATATCATCGTTATCTTTTGTAGTGCTATCGGGATATGTGGTACTGGGACCATGCAGACCATCTTGGTTCAACATAGCCGGCACTAGACTGCAGAAGCAACAGAGTGATAATGTCACACTGAGCATAGACTAATTTCCATATAAACTATACATATGTTTGGTTCACTCTTCTAATTTCTCTTCTACTCAAATCTTGTATTAGCTTCATTGAAATTGTCTAGTCAAATCCCGCTTTCTCTCTAAATCTAGCCCATACAATTAAAACAATTTGGAGGCAATGAGATAGTTAAATTATTTATGTTTGTTCGGTGGATTCCACTCAAAATAGTTCAATGCATACATGAATCTCAATAGGCTTCCAGGTCCCAAACAGAGTAGAAAGACCAATGAGGCCCTGTTTGGATCGTCGTGTTCTTTTGAAATACACCTGTAAAGAATACGGGTCTCAGCTCATCGTTTTATTTCCGTTCAAGATTTGCTAAGCAGCCAGTAAGATACAGGTGTAAAATATACACCTCCGTATTTGATTACAACCAATCCAAGCGCGGCCTTAGGGCGTCTTTCAAAAAAAGAAAGAGCACACCATTTTTAAAACTGAAAGAAACTTTGCGCAAGGTAAGAAAAAATGAGACAGAAAAACAGGATTTGTATTAGAGATATTATGCTGAAACTATCTCAAATCTCACCTTGTCATATCACTTTGTGTAAATTCAAGATTGCATGGATATCGGACCTGCATTAAGCAGAAATAAATTTGTAAGATAATGGTTGCCCATGATCAAATTCTCATGCAAACATGTTGGGGGAAATGTAACGAAAGCAAACATGCCTTAACTGCAGCAACAGGCCCATTCCATTGTCCATGAAGCCCATTAGGCCCTAATATTGAATGTCTAGCCAGTGTCTCTTCTTTTGGAAAAGGCAGATTTACAAATCTGAATAATTTAGCCAGAAAGTGAAAAGAGTCTAGCTTAGTACACCGATAAAAAGTATTCCAACAACAAATCTATAACACTAATGATTGCGGATGTCAGGCAAAGTAATGGAATTTTTGGTCTAAAAAAAGCGCATCGTATAAAGGAGCAAACAGAGACTATGAAAATATCAAGTCACATGCATGCAACTAGAAGAGAAGCAGCAATTCATCCTTTCAGTCCCAAACAAATTGGGGTAGGCTAGAGTTGGAACCTATAAGATCTCGAAACTTAGTCATAGTTCTGGCACGTGGATATTTCAGTCCTTCAGGTCTCTCTTTACGGACTCCTCCCATGTCAAGTTTGGTCTACCCCGATCTCTCTTGACATTATCAGCATGCTTTAATCTTCTGCTATGCGTCAGCATTTCTGGAGGAATGATGTTGGCTCTTCACATTCAACCTTTTGCCCCTTGCTAGAGGAATGATGTTTCTCACAACTCCGAAATGCGTACAGTGTAGAATGACCAATCACCAGAAACAATTAATGTGGTGCCAAACTTCAAATATCCACTTATACAACTGTAGGACAGCCAGACAAATTGATAAACACGACTAAACTCTGCCATGAAAAAACTATGTTCTTGTATTAAAAAGAACTCATAAACCAGAGCTAGATCTCTGAAATCTCCTAATTCAACCCACTAGTCAGAGAAAGACTGATAATTGACATGACTCAAATGCAGGAAAGCATGCGGTCCCATAATTAAGTTAGGACCCTGATAAGTGCCAAACGTGTGGCACGAACACATGGCAACTCCGAACATTTTTTATGGCAAGTTTAGTGACGCGAGGATGGCAACTTTCTTTTCGGATGGCAAGTTTCAGTTTTTTTTAAGTTTTTTTCCGGATGGCAACTTTAGTTGTAAAAACATCAGGGCCGGAGTGCTTCGTGCCACACGTGTGGCACTTATCATCTGGGTTAAGTTACTGTGTTGCTTATGAAGTGTACCCTTTAAACCTAACTTTTTGGCTTAAGAAATTGATCAAGTTACCGGAGTGGTTTAAGTTAGCTATCAAACATGTCAACTAGCCTTCCTCAATATAAGTCATGTACCCCTTTGTATTTATCCCGTTGTATAAAGGGTTTCCTGCATATGTTCCACACCTGTACATGTATATATATCGGCCTATGGCCTCATGGGAATAAGTTGCATATTCCTATCATGGTATTAGAGCTAGGTCAATTTTATAGCACGCGCAACTCGTGCTGTTGGTCCACCTCCGTCGCGACGCCTCCATCCTTGGCTGCGCTGACTCTCCGTGGTGGCCAAATCCTCAGGCTGCTACTGGTTTTCTCCCTCCCACCCCCGATCGAGACTTCTGCTATCGCGCAGATCGATCTGCTCGACCCGCCCTCGTCCGCCTCTGTCTCGTGAGGCCGCCACCGCCTGATAGCCGCCACCCCCGATCGAAGACTCCCGCCGTCACCCCTGATCGCTCGGCCTGATCGATTTCCCTGCCCAGATCGAGCAGAGAAGGTCCCGATCGAGACTCCCGCCTCTGCTTCCGATCGAGACTCCCGCCTTAGTCGCCACCTGTTTTGGTCATCGCTGCAGCGTTGGTGCTGGACGTGGTCTTCGCCCGCCTGGATTTGGTCTCCGCTGCTCGCCCACGTGGACTTGGTCTCCGCCTCTGCTAGCCGCGCGTGTGTGCTCGCTGTTCAGTTTTCCGTTTGCTACCGTTGAAAAAAAAAAGAGGTACTATGTCTACATCTACGGGCTATGTCGCAGTTCCTCGTTGTCCAATGGTTTTTGATGGCACTAACTACATCGAGTTCGTTGGCTTCATGCGCATTCACATGCGTGGCATCCGTCTCTGGGGTGTTCTTTCTGGCGAGGTCTGATGTCCGCCACGTCCGGTTCCTCCGGTGGCCCCTACTCCGCCGACTCCACCGGTTCTTCCTACGGATGCTAATCAGGCCGCCAAGGATGCGGCTAAGCTTGCTGATGAGGCTGCTGATCGTGCTTATGATGAGAGGGTTTTGGCTTATGAGGCTCTTCAGACGTATCATGGTGCTTTGTCTGTTTACACCCAGTGGCTTGATGATGATGCTCGTGCTGCAGCTGTTCTCACTGCTAGTGTTCTGCCTCAGTTTGCTTCTGAGTTTCTGGGTCTTCCTACTGTCTTTCAGATGTGGACCTGTCTTCGTCAGCGCTATGAGCCCTCTGGTGATGCCTTATACCTTTCTGTGGTTCGTCAGGAGCATGCTCTTCAGCAGGGTGACTCTACTGTTGATGACTTCTATGCACAGAGTTCTGCTATCTGGCGCCAGCTTGATTCTCTCCGCAGTGCTGGTTGTCGTACTTGCCCCTGTTGCCAGGCTGTCCAGGCCAATTTGGAGTTTCATCGCGTCTACGAGTTCCTGTCTCGGCTCCATAAGGAGTTTGAGCCCCGGCATGCTCAGTTGTTTGCTCGTGGCCGTATTTCTCTCATGGAGGCGCTTTCAGAGATTCGTGCTGAGGAGACTCGCTTACGTGGTGCTGGTTTGCTGGAGGTTCCCTCTGTGCTCGCTACTCGGGCTTCTTCCACTCCACCTGCTGCACCGACCCCTTCTCGCTCGAGTGCTCCGCCGCTCTTGCCCACTCCTTCTGGAGGCTCAGGTCACCCCCGTTCACATTGTGACTACTGCAACAATGATGGTCATATTGAGTCCCAGTGCTACACAAAGCGGAAACACCTGCGCAAGGCGCAATCATCATCCTCAGGGACTTCGTCATCTCCCTCGACAGCTTCAGCCATTGCTTTGACTGAGCAGGATATTCTGAGACTTAAGCATTTGCTCGTGGCTTCAGGTTCTTCCTCGACGGGTACTGCTGGTTCTGTGACTGATGCTTTCCGCACTGAGCAACCGCCCTCTACACAGTCAGGTACATCCCCATGGGTTCTGGACTCTGGAGCTTCTTTTCATATGTCTTCTCATTCTTCCACTTTGTCCTCTCTTCGATCGCTGGATTCTCCTGTTCATGTCTTCACTGCTGATGGTACTCCACTTTCTGTTGCTAGTAGAGGCAATCTTTCCACTCCTCCTTATTCTGTTCCTGATGTTGCTCATGTTCCTCGACTTACCATGAATCTGTTTTCTGCTGGTCAACTTACTAATTCTGGTTGTCGTGTCATCCTTGACGTTGACTCTTGTTCTGTCCAGGACCGTCACACGCACACTTTGGTTGGGGCTGGCCCTCACCGCCGTGATTCTCAGGGTCTTCGGGAGTTGGACTGGCTTCATGTTCCTTCCGCTGCCACCACCATCGCCAGTTCCTCCGCTTCTGTCACCTCCGTTACTGGTTCCTTCAAGCAGTGGCATCATCGACTTGGTCATCTGTGTGGTTCTCGGTTGTCGTCTTTAGTTCGTCGAGGTCTTCTGGGGTCTGTCTCAGGAGATGTCTCTTTAGAGTGTCAGGGTTGTCGTCTTGGCAAGCAGATTCAGTTACCATATTCACATAGTGAGTCAGTGTCTAAGCGTCCTTTCGATTTAGTCCATTCTGATGTATGGGGTCCGGCTCCTTTCGCTTCGAAAGGTGGTCATAAATACTATATTATTTTCATCGATGATTTCTCTCGTTACACATGGCTTTATTTCATGACTTCTCGTAGTGAGGTGTTGTCTATTTATAAGCGTTTTGCTGCCATGGTTCATACTCAGTTCTCTTCACCCATTCGTGTTTTTCGTGCTGACTCCGCTGGCGAGTATATCTCTAAGATGTTGCGTGGTGTTCTTGCTGAGCAAGGAACTCTCTCTCAATTCTCTTGTCCTGGTGCTCATGCTCAGAATGGTGTGGCTGAGCGCAAGCATCGACATCTTCTTGAGACGGCTCGTGCATTGATGATTGCTGCCTCTCTCCCGCCTCATTTTTGGGCTGAGGCCGTCTCCACCTCCACCTATCTTATCAATATACAGCCTTCCGCTGCTCTACAGGGTGGTGTTCCTTTCGAGCGTCTTTTTGATCGTTCTCCCGATTATTCGATGCTTCGCTTGTTTGGTTGTGTTTGCTATGTTCTTCTTGCCCCTCGCGAACGCACCAAACTGACCGCTCAGTCTGTTGAGTGTGTCTTCTTAGGCTACAGTGATGAGCATAAGGGCTATCGTTGTTGGGATCCTATCGGTCGTCGGATGCGTATCTCTCGAGACGTGACTTTTGATGAGTCTCGTCCCTTCTACCCACGCCCATCTTCCTCGATTTTTTCAGTGGAGGATCTCTTTCCTCACTTTTCCTGACTCACCTATCACCCCCGTCGCGCCTGTGCCTATTCGTTCCACTCCCTCTGCTTCTCCACCTCTAGTCGATTTGCAGCCACCATCTTCTCCGGTCTCCTCGCCTAGCATGTCACCGGATTCTACACCTTCATCTCCGGTGACTTCTTTGTCGTCACCCCCCGATTCTACCTTGGCGATTCCTCCTTCTATTGTTCCATCTTTTCCTCAGCATTACACTCGTCGTTCACGACCTGTGGATGCCTCATTGGATGAGTCGTCCTCTTCCTCTCAGCCTACTTATGGCTTGCGTTCTCGTCCTCGTCCGCCTGTTGATCGCTTTGGATTTCCCACCGTTGGTGCTGCTGTTCTTGAGCCGACTTCTTATCGTCAGGCTGTTGTTCATCCTGAATGGCAGTTTGCGATGGCAGAGGAGATTGTTGCTCTTGAACGCACTGGTACCTGGGATCTTGTTTCTCTTCCTCCCGGAGTCCGTCCCATCACTTGTAAGTGGGTCTACAAGGTTAAGACTCGCTCCGATGGTTCTCTTGAGCGTCACAAAGCTCGTCTTGTGGCTCGTGGTTTTCAGCAGGAGCATGGTCGTGATTATGACGAGACTTTTGCTCCTGTGGCCCATATGACCACTGTTCGTACACTTCTTGCCGTTGCCTCTGCATGCCACTGGTCTATATCTCAGCTTGATATTAAGAATGCCTTTCTTAATGGTGAGCTGCGTGAGGAGGTGTACATGCAGCCACCACCTGGGTATTCTGTTCCTGATGGCATGGTATGTCGTCTTCGTCGCTCTCTCTATGGCCTTAAGCAAGCCCCTCGCGCCTGGTTTGAGCGTTTTGCCTCTGTGGTCACTACTGCTGGTTTTTCAGCAAGTGCTCATGATCCAGCATTGTTTATTCACCTTTCTCCTCGTGGTCGGACTCTTCTTCTTCTCTATGTTGATGACATGATCATCACTGGGGATGACCCCGAGTATATTGCCTTTGTAAAGGCCCATCTTAGTGAGCAGTTTCTTATGTCTGATCTTGGACCTCTTCGCTACTTTCTTGGGATTGAAGTCTCTTCTACCTCTGATGGCTTTTTTATATCCCAGGAAAAGTATATCCAGGATCTTCTTGCTCGTGCTGCTCTTACTGACGAGCGCATTGTTGAGACTCCTATGGAGCTCAATGTTCACCTCCATGCTACTGATG
Source organism: Aegilops tauschii subsp. strangulata (assembly GCF_002575655.3). NCBI lineage: Eukaryota > Viridiplantae > Streptophyta > Magnoliopsida > Poales > Poaceae > Aegilops > Aegilops tauschii. The sequence goes on along the minus strand of NC_053037.3, from coordinate 224,357,129 downwards.
GTGATCCTCTCCCTGACCCGACGCGTTATCGTCATCTCGTTGGCAGTCTTGTCTATCTAGCTGTCACTCGTCCGGACATCTCTTATCCGGTTCATATTCTGAGTCAGTTTGTCTCTGCTCCCACATCGGTTCACTATAGTCATCTCCTTCGTGTTCTCCGATATCTTCGGGGCACGATCTCTCACCGTCTATTCTTTCCTAGCTCCAGTTCTTTACAGCTTCAGGCCTATTCGGATGCTACGTGGGCTAGTGACCTTCTGATCGCCGTTCACTTTCTGCTTACTGTGTTTTTCTTGGCGGTTCTCTCATTGCTTGGAAGACGAAGAAACAGATTGCAGTTTCCCGTTCGAGTGCTGAGGCTGAGTTGCGAGCCATGGCTCTTTTGACGGCAGAGGTGACTTGGTTACGATGGTTACTTCAGGATTTTGGTGTTTCTGTCACTACACCGACTCTGCTCTTATCTGACAGTACTGGTGCTATTAGCATTGCGCGCGATCCTGTGAAGCATGAGCTCACCAAGCATATTGGTGTTGATGCTTTCTATGTGCGCGCTGGTGTGCAGGATCAGGTTATTGCTCTTCAGTATGTGCCTTCCGAGTTACGGTTGGCGGATTTCCTGACGAAGGCCCAGACTAGAGCACAACATGGCTTTTATCTCTCCAAACTCAGTGTTGTTCATCCACCATGAGTTTGAGGGGGGGTGTTAGAGTTATAATATAAGTCATGTACCCCTTTGTATTTATCCCGTTGTATAAGGGGTTTCCTGCATATGTTCCACACCTGTACATGTATATATATCGGCCTATGGCCTCATGGGAATATAAGTTGCATATTCCTATCACGTGCCACACGTGTGGCACTTATCATCTGGGTTAAGTTACTGTGTTGCTTATGAAGTGTACCCTTTAAACCTAACTTTTTGGCTTAAGAAATTGATCAAGTTACCGGAGTGGTTTAGGTTAGCTATCAAACATGTCAACTAGCCTTCCTCTTTCATAATTGGTGGACAACCGTTCAATCTGGAAATCACTCAGGCACTATTTTTACTTCAGCCAAATGAAACACAGCATATCATACACACAAATATGAACAGAAGATACACATACTGTTTGCGGATCTGCCTATCAGTTTGGATACTTGTCCATGATGCCACGTGATGCCTCCCATCTGGGTAGAATTTTTGCAATGAACCTACAAATGGCTGGAGAAGGAAAGGAATGAGAAAGAATAGCCAGAAAGAACACCTGGCAAACTGACAGTACATAACTCGTTTTCCACAAAATGATTGCAAACTACGAAATGTTGCACAATCCCATATTACTTGTGTGGAATATGTGGTTGGAGGATGCTTCTCCTTCCTTAAACTTGCAGCATGGGTTCCATTCAGACCATTAGCTTCTGGGCTACCCCTTCTGTTATGCTCAACGAGCTGCCGCTTCACAACTGGCTTCAGAGACTCAAGCTCATTGACAACATCAATGAGTGTCTACAACAAAACAGTCAATCAGACAAACAAAATTCTACATCATATATTATACATATAAGGCTCAAGATGTGCTATGTGATCATGAAAACTAATACTTTAAATGTTTGATAACATAAACACAGTAGTTACTGAGCTCGTAAGAGGAATTACAGAGGAGTTAGCGTTTCTGACGAACTCTGCTTCCCTCAACTTGAATACGGGGTAGTCACGGTGCTTGGGGATGGTCTCACACAGCAAGCTGCAGCCGGTCAGACGTCAGATGTTAACTGATCATCATCACCACAATAGTAAGAAGCGAATATCAGGATGAATCAATCAACGTTCAGCCAACCTCGTATATCTCAGGAGGATGACATACAGGTCGAGGATGTTCTTCTCATCTCGATATATCTTGGCCTGCGCACCACATAAAAGCACAACATTTTAGCACCGTCTGGAACAAAAACACGGTAGCACTGACGTTAATTACGTACTACAAACCAAATTCACCACACCGCGCGTTAACAGAACGAGAAAACTACCGCGAATTGCGAAAGAACAGCTAGAAGTTAAATTTCAGCCCCAAAAGGCCAGATCTATAGTGGCGGTAGGAATTCCGAGCGAGAGATTTCGAAGATGGTTAGGGTTTGACCTGGCGGAGGAGGGTGCCCGCGATGCGGAAGTAGTAGGGGAGGCTGATGCGGTGGTCGACGGCGATCGGCCGCGCGCAGGCCTCGATGCTGATGATGCCCTTGGCTGGCTGCGGTGGCCCCATGGCCTTCTCTGGTGAGCTCCTCTGCTCCTCCGGCGAGAAGTTCGCGACGAGAATTAGCGACGCGGGTTAGGAAAGGAGCGGCAGACTTCAGGAATTAGTCACACACTCGCATTCCGCGCGGCGAAGTAATCGTTCTTGCGGTTGTACCCTTCAGATTATGGAAATTGACGTGTTTTTATGTTACTTTTATTATTTTTTATGTTTGCTATACTGCCATGATTGAAGATAAATAGATCGAATCATTCAAAAAATAAATTCAAAGTATATATTCAGCAAAAGTAGTGTTGCAGTGTTTAATGTCTCTGGCCACTTACCCGCAAAAAAAATGTCTTTGGCCACTAGGGTTTTCTAGTCCTCCGACATCGCCGCCGTCCCGAGTCCCTTTATTCTGGCGCTTCGCCGCTCGGCTACCACCCGCTTCCCTCGTCTACCCTCCACTCCTTCTCGGGCTGATCTAGGGGACACCTCTGTGTGTCTTCCCGTCCTTGATTGTGAGTCGTCGGGGGCTAGGGTTTCAAGGGTTTTGATTGTTTGTGAGGCACGATCATGATGGGATTGCAGGAAAGATCGGGCAGTAGAGACATGAAACAGGAGGAGACCAGTAGGCTCATGGACATAGAGAAAATTAGGCCAAGGGTTGTAGGAATTCATAAAAGGGGAGAAACCGAGAAGTACCTAGTTAAATTTGAGTAACTATCAGTTAAATTGGAGGTGTGCGGAGTGTGTTTCGAGAGAGCATGATGAAACCAAGTTTGAATGGGATTCATTTATTCTTGCATCAAGGACAGGTAGAGGAGGAGGTCGTTGATACACCTCCAACATATCAATATTTTTTATTGCTCATGCTATTATATTATCATTTTTATATGCATATGCTATTTTATATTATTGTTATGGATTAACCTATTAACTTAGTGCCCAGTTTTAGTTTCTGTTTTTTGTTTCGCAGATAAATCATACCTGCCGAAGTCCAAACACGATCAAACTTTATGGTGATTTTTTCGGAAACATAAGAGACCATAGAAACTTCGGGAGAGATGAGAAGACACACGAGGGGGTAACAAGCCCAGGCAAGCTTGTGGGCCCCTTGATGCTCCGTTTTTTTTTTTGCGGGTGACCCTTGATGCTCCGTTTTGGCATAATTTCTGACCTATAAATTCTCATATATTCCAAAACCCTCGCAATGAGACCCGAAACAATTCTTCCGCTGCCGCAACCCTCTGTTCTTCCGCGGTCCCATCTGGAAGTCTTTTTCTGATACTCTGTCGGAGGGGGAAACCATTGGGGTGGCTATCTCCATCAATCTTGTTGCCTCCACGATGATGTGTGAGTAGTTCATTCATGACTTATGGGTCCATAGTAGTAGCTAGATGGGTTTCTCTCTCTTTTGATGTTCGATACAATGATCTTCTCTAAGGTCAATCTGTGTTGTGTGTTTGTTGGGATCTGGTGAATTATGGGTTTATAATCAGAATTATCCATTGAACTAATTGATCTATTGAGACTTATTTGTTGCGTAATTTTATTGCTTTGTATTTCTCTCTGATCTATCAGTCTTTTTTGGCGAAGTAGGTTGATTTATCTTTAGTGGGAGAGGTGCTTTGTGGTAGGTTTAATCTTGCAGTTAGACTTGCCCTGTGATAGGAGGGGCTGAAGCACGTATTTGTATTGTTGCTACTAAGGATAAAACGAGGGGGTTCGATCATATTGCTTAGTCTTGCTTAATGTGTTACTCTGTGTGTCATGAACTTAATACTCTGAGATGCATTTAAGATAGTGGTCTTGGGGTGGAATAATAGTAGTAGACATTAGTAAGTTTAACGCTCTACTTGTCATGGGTGCAATGCCTATATATGAATTATACCTTGGATGATCATCATAACTATGCACAATTCTGTCAGTTGCCCAATAGTAATTTATTTACCCACTGATGTTATTTTTATGAGATAAATGCCCCAGTGAACATATGGCCACCGGTCAATTCTCAATTAACATCAAGAAATCCTACAATTACCTCAGTATTTTATTTTTACATTCTTTTACTTTTATTTATTCGCCTATCACTACTAAATTTAATTCTTGCAACTGGCAAGAACAAGGGGAGTGATGACCCCTTTGCCTTTGTTGGGTGCAAGCATTTTGATGAGGACATCAATACCATTGTTACACCACAGCCCTTGCTGCTATACATACTGGACCAATTATAGAGCTCGCGCACGCCAATTAAATTATCAGGTACTTTCGTTTCTTGGTAATGATTCTAATGTTCATGAGAACATGATGTTGCCTAAATTGGATACATTTGTTTTGCTTACAAATGAAGGGCCTAGCTTGGATAAGAAGGATGAACATTGAAACAAGATCAAGCATGAAGATGATGGCATGCGCAAGGGGAACAAGAACGGAGTTTCAAGTGATGATTTCAGGACTTTGAAGCCATCATAATGAGTGCATGAAGGCTTGGACGAAATATACAAGATGTCACTTCATAAATTTCGTCCAGAGGCTATTATAGGTGTTGCTTCACCTTATTATTGGGTCAGGCCCATGTAATTTTGAAATACTACAGTATAGGCTATTTTTAGTGTCCGTATGCGTGGGAAAACATAGTTAGGGTTTGTTTCGAACCCCTCCTCCAAGGGGTCACGAAATTCCCCCCTCTTCCTCCATATATGCAGCCCTTAGGGCGTCATTAAGACTTTGGGTTTTGTTTAGATTAAAGTTCGCCATAGCTGCAACTTCGCGTACTTTGTTTGTGTTCAACGACCAGACAAAGACGTCACGGAACCCCACCTTGATCAATAAAGCTTTCCTTTATATTCGCAATATCCAGATTGCAATCTCGGTTTCTTGCTTGTTCTTCGTTAGCTTGCAGGAAATAGACCCTCGTGGAGGTTGATCGTGCTCCGGCATAGTCAATAACCTCTCGGAGTTGGTTTAGCAGTTGCTAAGGCATGACGGACTCGCACATTCGTAGTCGGATCGTCAAAGTCTACTCCTCCAAAAACGATAATCACATCTCACTGAAAGATGGGACACCCTTGCCTCTATCAAGTGGTATCAGATTTCCAGGTTGCTTGGTGAGATTTTCCAGTTTTTCATAGTTTAGATCGCATCTGTTCTTCATACCTATAGTCCACGAAAAAGCCACAAAAGATTAGGGTTAGATCATTATATCCGAACCAATCTGAGCCTTTTGCAATTTTCTGTTTGGTGTTTTGCTTTGTTGAATTTGCGGTTGCATCATCGTGTCAAGTTGTTGGTCTTAGTGTCTAGTCCTTTAGAGTTTCGAGTTATGTTCACAGGTTGTCACGTCGCCGCCGCACCATTTTCATCGCCGCTGCCATATACCACCACTGCACCAACTTCATCACCGCAGCCATATACTACCACCACATATCCGCCGCCAATCCGAGTCTATATACGCCACCACATATCCACCGCCATCACGCCAATCCGAGTCCACCTCCAACATATATCCGCCACCGGTCCGAGTAGCCACTAGATACATATCCGCCACTAGTCCTAGTTCCACCCGAGTCATCTCCGCCACCAATCCTAGTCCGAGTCCAGTATTTACTGAAGGAAATATGCCCTAGAGGCAATAATAAAGTCATTATTTATTTCCTTATATCATGATAAATGTTTATTATTCATGCTAGAATTGTATTAACCGGAAACATAATACTTGTATGATTACATAGACAAACAGAGTGTCACTAGTATGCCTCTACTTGACTAGCTCGTTGATCAAAGATGGTTATGTTTCCTAGCCATTGACATGAGTTGTCATTTGATTAATGGGATCACATCATTAGGAGAATGATGTGATTGACTTGACCCATTCCATTAGCTTAGCACTCGATCGTTTAGTATGTTGCTATTGCTTTCTTCATGACTTATACATGTTCCTATGACTATGAGATTATGCAACTCCCGTTTACCGGAGGAACGCTTTGTGTGCTACCAAACGTCACAACGTAACTGGGCGATTATAAAGGTGCTCTACAGGTGTCTCCGAAGGTACTTGTTGGGTTGGCGTATTTCAAGATTAGGATTTGTCACTCCGATTGTCGGAGAGGTATCTCTGGGCCCTCTCGGTAATGCACATCACTTAAGCCTTGCAAGCATTGCAACTAATGAGTTAGTTGCGGGATGATGTATTACAGAACGAGTAAAGAGACTTGCCGATAACGAGACTGAACTAGGTATTGAGATACCGACGATCGAATCTCGGGCAAGTAACATACCGATGACAAAGGGAACAACGTATGTTGTTATGCGGTCTGACCGATAAAGATCTTCGTAGAATATGTGGGAGCCAATATGAGCATCCAGGTTCCGCTATTGGTTATTGACCGGAGACGTGTCTCGGTCATGTCTACATAGTTCTCGAACCCGTAGAGTCCGCACGCTTAAAGTTTCGATGACGGTTATATTATGAGTTTATGATTTTTGATGTACCGAAGGTTGTTCGGAGTCCCGGATGTGATCACGGACATGACGAGGAGTCTCGAAATGGTCGAGACATGAAGATTGATATATTGGAAGCCTATATTTGGATATCGGAAGTGTTCCGGGTGAAATCGGGATTTTACCGGAGTACCGAGGGGTTACCGGAACCCCCCGGGGGCTTAATGGGCCATAGTGGGCCTTTGTGGAGAAGAGGAGAGGCGGCCAGGGCCGCGCGCCCCTCCCCCCCCCTAGTCCGAATAGGACAAGGAGAGGGGGGGCCTTTCCTTCCTCTCTCCCTCCTCTTTCCCCCTCCACTCCTAATCCAACAAGGAAAAGGGAGGGAGTCCTACTCCCGGTGGGAGTAGGACTCCTCCTGGCACGCCCCCTCCTGGCCGGCCGCACCTCACCCCTTTCTCCTTTATATACGGGGGCAGGGGGCACCCCAAAGACACAACAATTGATTTGATCTTTTAGCCGTGTGCGGTGCCCCCCTCCACCATAGTCCACCTCGATAATACTGTAGCGGTGCTTAGGCGAAGCCCTGCGTCGGTAGAACATCATCATCGTCATCACGCCGTCGTGCTTACGAAACTCTCCCTCAACACTCGGCTGGACCGGAGTTCGAGGGACGTCATCGGGCTGAACGTGTGCTGAACTCGGAGGTGCCGTGCGTTCGGTACTTGATCGGTTGGATCGTGAAGACGTACGACTACATCAACCGCGTTGTGTTAACGCTTCCGCTTTCGGTCTACGAGGGTACGTGGACAACACTCTCCCCTCTCGTTGCTATGCATCACCATGATCTTGCGTGTGCGTAGGAAAATTTTGAAATTACTACGTTCCCTAACAGTGGCATCCGAGCCTGGTTTTATGCGTTGATGTTATTTGCACGAGTAGAACACAAGTGAGTTGTGGGCGATACAAGTCATACTGCTTACCAGCATGTCATACTTTGGTTCGGCGGTATTGTTGGATGAAGCGGCCCGGACCGACATTACGCGTACGCTTACGCGAGACTGGTTCTACCGATGTGCTTTGCACACAGGTGGCTGGCGGGTGTCAGTTTCTCCAACTTTAGTTGAACCGAGTGTGGCTACGCCCGGTCCTTGAGAAGGTTAAAACATCACTAACTTGACAAACTATCGTTGTGGTTTTGATGCGTAGGTAAGAACGATTCTTGCTCAGCCCGTAGCAGCCACGTAAAACTTGCAACAACAAAGTAGAGGATGTCTAACTTGTTTTTGCAGGGCATGTGGTGATGTGATATGGTCAAGGCATGATGCTATATTTTATTGTATGAGATGATCATGTTTTGTAACCGAGTTATCGGTAACTGACAGGAGCCATATGGTTGTCGCTTTATTGTATGCAATGCAATCGCCCTATAATTGCTTTACTTTATCACTAAGCGGTAGTGATAGTCGTAGAAGCAATAGTTGGCGAGACGACAACGATGCTATGATGGAGATCAAGGTGTCGCGCCGGTGACGATGGTGATCATGACGGTGCTTCGGAGATGGAGATCACAAGCACAAGATAATGATGGCCATATCATATCACTTATATTGATTGCATGTGATGTTTATCTTTTATGCATCTTATCTTGCTTTGATTGACGGTAGCATATAAGATGATCTCTCACTAAATTTCAAGATAAAAGTGTTCTCCCTGAGTATGCACCGTTGCCAAAGTTCGTCGTGCCCAGACACCACGTGATGATCGGGTGTGATAAGCTCTACGTCCATCTAAAACGGGTGCAAGCCAGTTTTTGCACACTCAGAATACTCAAGTTAAACTTGACGAGCCTAGCATATGCAGATATGGCCTCGGAACACTGAGACCGAAAGGTCGAGCGTGAATCATATAGTAGATATGATCAACATAGTGATGTTCACCATTGAAAACTACTCCATTTCACGTGATGATCGGTTATGGTTTAGTTGATTTGGATCACGTGATCACTTAGATGATTAGAGGGATGTCTATCTAAGTGGGAGTTCTTAAGTAATATGATTAATTGAACTTAAATTTATCATGAACTTAGTCCTGGTAGTATTAGCATATCTATGTTGTAGATCAATAGCTCGCGTTTAGCTCCCCTGTTTTATTTTCGATATGTTCCTAGAGAAAACTAAGTTGAAAGATGTTAGTAGCAATGATGCGAATTGGATCCGTGATCTGAGGATTATCCTCATTGCTGCACAGAAGTATTATGTCCTTGATGCACTAGGTGACGGACCTATTGCAGGAGCAGATGCATACGTTATGAACGTTTGACAAAGCTCGGTATGATGACGACTTCATAGTTTAGTGCACCATGTTTTACAGCTTAGAACCGGGACTTCAAAAACGTTTTGAACGCCATGGAGCATGTGAGATGTTCCAAGTGTTGAAATTGGTATTTCATACTCATGCCCGTGTCGAGAGGTATGAGACCTCTGACAATACTTTGCCTACAAGATGGAGGAGAATAGCTCAACTAGTGAGCATGTGCTCAGATTGTCTGGGTACTACAATTGCTTGAATCAAGTGGGAGTTAATCTTCCAGATAAGATAGTAATTGACAAAATTCTCTAGTCACTATCATCAAGTTACTAGAACTTCGTGATGAACTATAATATGCAAGGGATGACGAAAGTAATTCCTGAGCTCTTCGCGATGCTGAAATCGACGAAGGTAGAAATCAAGAAAGAGCATCAAGTGTTGATGGTTAACAAGACCACTAGTTTCAAGAAAAGGGCAAAGGTATAGAAGGGGAACTTCAAGAAGAACGGCAAGTAAGTTGTTGCTCAAGTGAAGAAGCCCAAGTCTGGACCTAAGCCTGCAACTGAGTGCTTCTACTGCAAAGGGACTGGTCACTGGAAGCGGAACTGCCCCAAGTATTTGGCGGATAAGAAGGATGGCAAAGTGAACAAAAGTATATTTGATATACATGTTATTGATGTGTACTTTACTAGTGTTTATAGCAACCCTCGGTATTTGATACTGTTTCAGTTGCTAAGATTAGTAACTCGAAACGGAAGTTGCAGAATGAACAGAGACTAGTTAAGGGTGAAGTGACGATGTGTGTTGGAAGTGGTTCCAAGATTGATATAATCATCATCGCATACTCCCTATACTTCGGGATTAGTGTTGAACCTAAATAAGTGCTATTTGGTGTTTGCGTTGAGCATGAATATGATTTGATCATGTTTATTGCAATACGGTTATTCATTTAAGTTAGAGAACAATTGTTGTTCTGTTTACATGAATAAAACCTTCTATGGTCATACACCCAATGAAAATGGTTTGTTGGATCTCGATCGTAGTGATACACATATTCATAATATTGAAGCCAAAAGATGCAAAGTTAATAATGATAGTGCAACTTATTTGTGGCACTGCCGTTTAGGTCATATTGGTGTAAAGCGCATGAAGAAACTCCATGCTGATGGGCTTTTGGAATCACTTGATTATGAATCACTTGACGCTTGCGAACCATGCCTCATGGGCAAGATGACTAAGACTCCATTCTCCGGAACAATGGAGCGAGCAACTAACTTATTGGAAATAATACATACTGATGTATGCGATCCGATGAGTGTTGAGGCTCGCGGCGGGTATCGTTATTTTCTGAACTTCACAGATGATTTGAGCAGATATGGGTATATCTACTTGATGAAACATGAGTCTGAAACGTTTGAAAAGTTCAAAAGAATTTCAGAGTGAAGTGTAAAATCATCGTAACAAGAAAATAAAGTTTCTATGATCTGATCGCGGAGACAAATATTTGAGTTATGAGTTTGGTCTTCATTTGAAACAATGTGAAATAGTTTCGCAACTCACGCCACCTGGAACACCACAGCGTAATGGTGTGTCCGAACGTCGTAATCGTACTTTACTAGATATGGTGCGATCTATGATGTCTCTTACCGATTTACCACTATCATTTTGGGGTTATGCATTAGAGACAACTGCATTCACGTTAAAAGGGCACCATATAAATCCGTTGAGACGACACCGTATGAACTATGGTTTAGCAAGAAACCTAAGCTGTCGTTTCTTAAAGTTTGGGGTTGCGATGCTTATGTGAAAAAGTTCATCCTGATAAGCTCAAACCCAAATCGGAGAAGTGTGTCTTCATAGGATACCCAAAAGTAATTGTTGGGTACACCTTCTATCACAGATCCGAAGGCAAGATATTCGTTGCTAAGAATGGATCCTTTCTAGAGAAGGAGTTTCTCTCGAAAGAAGTGAGCGGGAGGCAAAGTAGAACTTGATAAGGTAATTGTACCTTCTCCCGAATTGGAAAGTAGTTCATCACAGAAATCAGTTCCAGTGATGCCTATACCAATTAGTGAGGAAGTTAATGATGATGATCATGAAACTTCTGATCAAGTTGCTACTGAACCTCGTAGGTCAACCAGAGTAAAGATCTGCACCAAAGTGGTACGGTAATCCTGTTCTGGAGGTCATGTTACTTGACCATGACGAACCTACGGACTATGAGGAAGCGATGATGAGCCCAGATTCCGCAAAATGGCTTGAGGCCATGAAATCTGAGATGGGATCCATGTATGAGAACAAAGTATGGACTTTGATTGACTTGCCGATGATTGGTGAGCCATTGAGATTAAATGGATCCTCAAGAGGAAGACGGACGCTGATAGTAGTGTTACTATCTACAAAGCTAGAATTGTCGCAAAAAGGTTTTCGACAAGTTCAAAGTGTTGACTACAATGAGAGTTTCTCATTCGTATCTATGCTTAAGTCTGTCTGAATCATGTTAGCAATTGCCGCATTTTATGAAATCTAGCAAATGGATAAACAAAACCGCATTCCTGAATGGATTTATTAAAGAAGAGTTGTATATGATGCAACAAGAAGGTTTTGTCAATCCTAAAGGTGCTAACAAAGTGTGCAAGCTCCAGCGATCCATCTATGGACTGGTGCAAGCATCTCGGAGTTGGAATATACGCTTTGATAAGTTGATTAAAGCATATAGTTTTATACAGACTTGCGGTGAAGCCTGTATTTACAAGAAAGTGAGTGGGAGCACTACAACCTTTCTGATAAGTATATGTAAATGACATATTGTTGATCAGAAATGATGTAGAATTTTCTGGAAAGCATAAAGGAGTATTTGAAAGGAGTTCTTCGAAGAAAGACCTCGGTGAAGCTGCTTACATGTTGAGCATCAAGATCTATAGAGATAGATCAAGACGCTTGATAATGATTTTCAATGAGTATGTATCTTGACAAGATTTTGAATTAGTTCAAAATGGAACAGTCAAAGAAAGAGTTCTTGTCTGTGTTGCAAGGTGTGAAGTTGAGTAAGACTCAAAGCCCGACCACGGCAGAAGATAGAAAGAGAATGAAAGTCATTCCCTATGCCTCAGCCATAGGTTCTATAAAGTATGCCATGCTGTGTACCAGATCTATTGTATACCCTACACTGTGTTTAGCAAGGGAGTACAATAGTGATCTAGGAGTAGATCACTGGACAACGGTCAAAATTACCCTTAGTGGAATAAGGATATGTTTCTTGATTATGGAGGTGACAAAAGGTTCGTCATAAAGGGTTACGTCGATGCAAATTTTGACACTGATCCAGATGACTCTAAGTCTCAATCTGGATACATATTGAAAGTGGGAGCAATTAGCTAAAGTAGCTCCGTGCAGAGCATTGTAGACATAGAAATTTGCAAAATACATATGGATCTGAATATGGCAGACCCGTTGACTAAACTTCTCTCACAAGCAAAACATGATCACACCTTAATACTCTTTGGGTGTTAATCACATAGCGATGTGAACTAGATTATTGACTCTAGTAAATTCTTTGGCTGTTGGTCACATAACGATGTGAACTATGGGTGTTAATCACATGGTGATGTGAACTATTGATGTTAAATCACATGGCGATGTGATCTAGATTATTGACTCTAGTGCAAGTGGGAGACTGAAGGAAATATGCCCTAGAGGCAATAATAAAGTCATTATTTATTTCCTTATATCATGATAAATGTTTATTATTCATGTTAGAATTGTATTAACCGGAAACATAATACTTGTGTGAATACATAGACAAACAGAGTGTCACTAGTATGCCTCTACTTGACTAGCTCGTTGATCAAAGATGGTTATGTTTCCTAGCCATTGACATGAGTTGTCATTTGATTAATGGGATCACATCATTAGGAGAATGATGTGATTGACTTGACCCATTCCATTAGCTTAGCACTCGATCGTTTAGTATGTTGCTATTGCTTTCTTCATGACTTATACATGTTCCTATGACTATGAGATTATGCAACTCCCGTTTACCGGAGGAACGCTTTGTGTGCTACCAAACGTCACAACGTAACTGGGTGATTATAAAGGTGCTCTACAGGTGTCTCCGAAGGTACTTGTTGGGTTGGCGTATTTCGAGATTAGGATTTGTCACTCCGATTGTCGGAGAGGTATCTCTGGGCCCTCTCGGTAATGCACATCACTTAAGCCTTGCAAGCATTGCAACTAATGAGTTAGTTGCGGGATGACGTATTATAGAATGAGTAAAGAGACTTGCCGGTAACGAGATTGAACTAGGTATTGAGATACCGACGATCGAATCTCGGGCAAGTAACATACCGATGACAAAGGGAACAACGTATGTTGTTATGCGGTCTGACCGATAAAGATCTTCGTAGAATATGTGGGAGCCAATATGAGCATCCAGGTTCCGCTATTGGTTATTGACCGGAGACTTGTCTCGGTCATGTCTACATAGTTCTCGAACCCGTAGGGTCCGCACGCTTAAAGTTTCGATGACGGTTATATTATGAGTTTATGAGTTTTGATGTACCGAAGGTTGTTCGGAGTCCCGGATGTGATCACGGACATGACGAGGAGTCTCGAAATGGTCGAGACATGAAGATTGATATATTGGAAGCCTATATTTGGATATCGGAAGTGTTCCGGGTGAAATCGGGATTTTACCGGAGTACCGAGGGGTTACCGGAACCCCCCGGGGGCTTAATGGGCCATAGTGGGCCTTTGTGGAGAAGAGGAGAGGCGGCCAGGGCCGCGCGCCCCTCCCCCCTAGTCCGAATAGGACAAGGAGAGGGGGCCCCTTTCCTTCCTCTCTCCCTCCTCTTTCCCCCTCCACTCCTAATCCAACAAGGAAAAGGGAGGGAGTCCTACTCCCGGTGGGAGTAGACTCCTCCTGGCGCGCCCCCTCCTGGCCGGCCGCACCTCCCCCCTTGCTCCTTTATATACGGGGGCAGGGGGCACCCTAGAGACACAACAATTGATCTCGTTTGATCTTTTAGCCGTGTGCGGTGCCCCCTCCACCATAGTCCACCTCGATAATACTGTAGCGGTGCTTATGCGAAGCCCTGCGTCGGTAGAACATCATCATCGTCATCATGCCATCGTGCTGATGAAACTCTCCCTCAATACTCGGCTGGATCGGAGTTCGAGGGACGTCATCGGGCTGAACATGTGCTGAACTCGGAGGTGCCGTGCGTTCAGTACTTGATCGGTCGGATCGTGAAGACGTACGACTACATCAACCGCGTTGTGCTAACGCTTCCGCTTTCGGTCTATGAGGGTACGCGGACAACACTCTCCCCTCTCGTTGCTATGCATCACCATGATCTTGCGTGTGCGTAGGAAAATTTTGAAATTACTACGTTCCCTAAAATTTACTTCTCTGTTATTGATTTCCAGATCATGCCATACTACGCGTCGTGACCAAGTCGGATTCCCAAACTTCCGTGCACCCCATACAAGAAAAATAGTTCCAGTTTAAAAAACTAAGTCTAGAAAATTCTTGCTAGGCGGTTTTTAGACCATTTGTAGACTTTTTCAAAAAAAATTTGTTGCGGAGCAAAAAAAGAGAGGAAAAAAGGTGAAAAAAAAGAGATTCAGAGTGTGCTCCTCCCTTTTTTATGTGCAGCGCCACGATTTTGTTAGTGTTCTAGGCTTGCGTCTCTAACACGGTCTAGCCTAGGACCAACACAGTACCATCGTTGCATGTTTATTCAACTTTATATCTCTTAATTGATTATTGCTGACCTTTTTGCTACCATATTATAAGCCATCTCAGCTCTACATATATCTATGTCGTGTGTTTGACACCACCTGGCAATCGTTCTATCCAAGCTTTGAGGAGTTTTGACTACCACGGTAGCCGATAACCGCCTGCTGCTGGTAAGAACTGGTAAGAACTTGTGATTAGCTTGACGGATTTGTGACTTTCCACCACATCCTCTTAGTAGTCCGTAGGACATATTCTTGTGTGTTTCTACTGCTGCTAACCATGACAGGATCACAATCACAAAATCTGGACTGGGAGAACATGACAAAGATGGAACTACATGATAAATTTCAACAAATGTTGGGTGAATAGGTGCAAGACGTGATGGCCAGCTTTGGAAAGGCACTGAAGAGGATTGATGACATTGAGAAGACAATTGACACCAAGTTGGATGCCAAGTTCGATGAAGTACTCGCGCGTCTACCACAACCACCAGTCGCCTCTGCTCTACCATTGCAACAACATCAACAACCACCTCCACGTCGCGATCCAGCAGGACGAGCAAAGCATGTTCCTCTTGAGCTAGGACAAACTTCTGGTGCCTCCGCTCCTGATGCTGATGCTTCTATAGCTCCTCCTGCTACTACAGAGAAGGAGGACTATTACGAGGATGAGGTTGATCAAAATCAGAACTACGTGCAACCACGAGCACCACCACCACTAGGTCGTCCTCATGCATATAATCGCAATGGTAGGGATGCACCACCGCCTCAGGTACGAGATTATGACCATATTCCTAAACTAAAATCGAATATTCTATCGTTTGTGGGTAGATACATTCCTGATGTCTATCTTACTTGGGAGTTAGAAACTGAACAATGTTTCACCTGTTACAATATCCTGAGGATAAGCGTGTTGCTGCTGCTATTTGTGAATTGACTAGTTTTAGTTCTGTTTGGTGGTCTGAACATTGTAGATTATATCATGATAATATCGCTACTACTTGGGCTGCTTTGAAAATTGCTATGCATACTCGTTGGGTTCCACCATATTATCAACGTGAATTAATCCAAAAACTGCAGCGTTCAAAACAATGGGAAAAAATTGTAGAGGAATATTATCAGGAATTACAAGGAAAAAAATGCAGCGTCCAAAACAAGGAAAAATTGTAGAGGAATATTATCAGGAATTACAAATTGGCATGATTAGATGTGTGTCGGTGGAAACGACGCCTATGGGATCACGGGGAATCCCTTCTACGGTCGGCGAGCACGGGGCTGTGGAAAGAGCGGGTTTAAGAGACCAACACGGGAAATTTATCCAGGTTCGGGCCGCAAGTGATGCGTAATACCCTACTTCTGCTAGCTTGTGTTTATCTGGTGTTCTTGGACTAGCTACAAAGCGTGCAGGGTCTAGAAAGTCCGAATCCTCTCTTAGTACGCCGCGGGCCTCCTTTTATAGTCAAAGGGGCTGCCACAATGGCACACAGGAGGTGGAAAGTTGTACAGTAGTCGAGTTTATCTCTGGCACCATAGGACAAAACGCATTAAATGCGCTACTTAGGTGTCCTCTTACTTTATCGGGGACGGGAACGAGGCCCGTACCGTCCGTCGCCGCTTCGCCTTGCTCCGACACACATCCAGGCCAACGAGGCATGCAGCGCCATGTAGGCTGGCAGGCTGCTGAGCTGGTGTGGTGGCAGGGTCTTCACGAAGATCTGCATGCCACCACGTAGGTGCTTTACTAGTTGGCTTAGGAGCCAGGTACTGCCACGTGGTTACCTTCTTAGTTGGTGGGTCGGCCGCTGAGCTGGGGCGGCAAGGCCTTGCCGCAGTCTTGCTGATATTCCCAGCAAGGGACTTGCTGGGGTCTTGTGGGCGCCCTTGGCAAAGAGTCTTGCTGGGGTCTCGTGGGTATCTTCGGCAGGAGCCTTGCCGGGGCCTCGTGGGCGTCCTCGGCAAGGAGCCTCGCTA